>NC_050100.1:39597500-40847500 GCF_902167145.1 Zea mays | reverse complement strand
GACATAACATATGTCTAGATACATAGCAAATTAGATGTATCAAAGTCAAAGCTGCTTATAATTTGTAACAGAGGGAGTAGATGTTACCATTCAATGCATCTGTTGAGGCTAAAAAGAGTACATATGTACATCAGCAACTAAAGTCAGCAAGATACCAAAAGAAACATAATAATTTTGAAACATTAAAATAGCAACAAGCAATTTACATGACGTGGGCTTCTATGGAATTTTAATCTCTCTTTAATGCACACTATATCAGATTGGCTCCAACAGTGTGTTTCTGCAGATTAGTGAATTGCTTAAGGCTATCTTGGTGCAATCCATAACACGAATGAAGGACACACTGTAGCAACATCTTCTGGCATCAACACAATTACAAGTTTAGGGTATCTCCAGCAGCTTACCCATCCCCATATCCATATTCAAACTCCACTCTGCGAACAGTGCAGTCTACAGTGCAAAACAATGTTTTTAGTGACCATATGAGTGAACTGCTGGACACGGTCTTACAACATGAAATTTGCAAACAACTAGCTATGATACCAAGAAATCTAACGTGGGCCGATAGCAAGAAAAAAGCAGGCCTGAACAAAGAATAGCAAAAGCATGTACATTCAGCACCATACACAACCAAATAAATATGGATTCAACGAATATAAACTTAATAACCAAGCTTCACTGTATTATGAGAATGTCCAGCACATCTTAACTACTTGTGTCTTCCCAACAGTTTTGGCACACTGTAGTGTTGTACTAGCATCTGCTAGTCTTGGGCGTGTTACTACCAGATAAACTGAATCAAGCTTTGTTGAATGATGGAGAAATGCAATTTGTCATAGTAAGGCTATCTCCAGCAGCTTACTCATCCCTATCTTTCATTTCGATCTCCACTCTGTAAACAGTATAATCTATAGTACAAAATAATATTTTGCATGATTATATCCACGATCTGCTGGCCATAGCCTAACAAAGCTCAAAGGGATTTAATAGCGATGTGATTCTGAGGCTTGGACCATATGGAATTCCCCCACCCTATAATTTTTTTTCTCGAACACGCACGAGAACTACATATCATTATATTAAGAAGAAAAAAATAAGGTCTAAAGTAGACCAAATACAAGGCGCCTATAGAGGCAGCCCAAAAAGGGGAGGGGGAGAAAAAAAGGGTGGGAGAGAATTCACTAGGCCATAGTTAAGGCCATAATCCTCTAAGCGCAGTTGCCCCAGCTAAACACCATAAGTTAGCCTCATGTTTAATATTCTGCAGGATTATGTTGATGTTTGGGGAAGCATCATCAAACACACATGCATTTCTATGTTTCCAAATCTGTCAAGCTACCCAACTTACAATGGAATTGAAGCATTTTTTCTTTGATTTAGGCACTATTTTCAGCCTCTCCCCACCATTCCCACAAGGCCACAACACAATAGCATCAGGCCTGGGAGCTGCTCAAGATTCTAAACCAAATGTCCCTTGCAAAAACACAAGACACCAAGATGTGTTGAACTATCTCATGTTGGTCACAAAGGGGACATCTTTTCGGGTGGTCCATTCGTCTTTGAGCAAGTTGATCAGCCATCCAACATCGATTGAGAGAGGCCAGCCATAAGAAGAATTTACAGCATAGAGGTGCCCAAGTCTTCCATATTCTACAAATTGCACATCAATTTGAGACTTGGGTCTTTGTTGGAGCCAAAAAGCTCCAATTCCTGGGCCTAGATTGTGATGACAGCTAGTTGTATAGTATGGGCCTCTAGCTGAGTTGGTTAGGTGGTCTGAGTAGCTCCTTAGATCCTGAGTTTGAATTCCAGTGGGAGCGAATTTCAGGTTGAGGTTAAAAAAGGTCACTGGCTGGTTCCCCTAGTCGTGTGCACACGAGATGGACTAACCTATGGGGGCGGATTCTCGTGTAGGGGCTAGGAGGGCTCAAAGCACAAGTAAAGATCTGGCCTATAGGGGGCAGACCCTCATGTTGCACGGGGAACCAGCTTTCGTGACCTTTCTTGATTGGGGTTTCGATTGAGCTTCTTAATATAATACCGTGGGGGCGGTTTTTCCTCTACCGGCTGAGTTTTTAATTGGGTCTTTATCCTATTTTCTTGGGAGATCTTTTTCCTAGTGTTGTAACCCTTCTGATCTCCTAGTGGAGTTAGAATGGTTGTTCGTAAGAGTCATGAGGGGACAATTTCCTTCTGATTTCTTTAATATAAGATACGCAACTCTCCTGCTCATTTGAGGAAAAGAATAACCTATCAACCTAATCTAATAAAATTTGCAGTGATCAAGAGAAACACAACCTTCAAGGCAGATAGGACAAACATCCTCCTCCTCAGCCTTATCTTCAGTGACATTTTTCTTACATGACTCATCCACCTTTAAAGACTCCTGATCATTTATGGACTCTTGTTGGTCATCAGTTTTGCTCTTGTTGTCTAGCTTCTCCAAACCTACATAGAGTTTCCAAAACCTAAGATCAACCATTAAGACAGTAACAAGTTAATAATTGTCACTCATATAACTTCTAGTCAATTATTTACCAGGGGTAGTTGGGACTGCCAAAACAACATCATAAGGCAAGGGTGCAGGTGGTGCTCGATATGTGTCAGGTGTGGAAGTATCCAGATTTGTGTCTACTGCAACAATTGAAGATGGTGGAGATGATCCATCAAAAGCTGAAGACAGCGGCTCATGCTCCTCAAGATTTTGTTGACGCTGAATAGTAAGACAAGAAAAAAAATGAAATTACAAGCAAGGTAATTAATAGTTTGAAAGGCTCATAAATACATGAAGCTCTATCAAGGTTAACTTAAGTATGAATTATGGGACTAGAAAATTTTGCAATTATTAAACTAAACAACCCAAATGCACATTGTGTAAATAAGTTCTAATGGTACTTCATAAAGGATTGTCAGGAATTAAAAAAGCAGCAACAACAGCCTTTTAGTCCCAAACTAGTTGGGGTAAGCCACAGTTGAAACCCAACAGAAGTCACAAATCAAGGTTCAGGCACATGAATAGTTGTTTTCCATTTGCTCTTATTCAAGGTTAAATCTTTAGATATATTCCATTCTTTTAAGTCTCCTTTTATTGTCTTTTTTCATGTCAACTTCGGCCTTCCCATGTCTCTCTGCCCATTACTATCGTGCATTAGGATCCCACTCTCACTGGTGCCTCTGGAGGTCTTTGTTGGACATATACAAACCATCTCAATCGGTGTTAAGCAAGCTTTTCTCCAAAGTGCTATGCTATCCCTAGCCTATCATGTATATCATTATTATATACTAGATCCCTTCTTGTATGGCCATAAATACAAGCAACATATGTATTTTCACAAGACTTATCTATTGAACATGATATCTTTTTATAGGCCAACATTCTGAATCATACAACATAGCAGGTTTAATCATCGTCCTAGAAAACTTGCATTTTAGCTTCTATGGTACCCTTGTCACATAGAACGCCATATGCTTAGCACCACCTCCTCTACCCTGCTTTGATTCTATGACTAACATTTTCATCAATAACCTCATCTCTCAATAGCATTGATTTTAAATAATGAAAGATATCCTTCCTAGACACTACTTGACCTTCCAAAATAACATCTTCCTCATATGTAGTAGTGCCGAAGTCACTCTCATGTGTCCAGTTTTAGTTCTACTAAGTCTAAAACCTTTAGACTCTAGTCTCTAGTCATAACTTTAGTTTTTTATTTACTCATGCCCGACTTTCATCAACTAGCACTACATCGTCCATAAAAAGCATACACCAGGGGATATCCCTTTGTATGTCTCTTGTGACCTCATCCATCACCTAGAGATAAAGGTAAGGGCTCAAAGTTGACCCTTTATGTAGT
The DNA here is from genome assembly GCF_902167145.1 of Zea mays. NCBI lineage: Eukaryota > Viridiplantae > Streptophyta > Magnoliopsida > Poales > Poaceae > Zea > Zea mays. Next base: position 40,843,646 of record NC_050100.1, on the reverse strand, counting down.
CCTATTCTAATTGGGAAGTCATGAATGCCCCCATAAATTGTTTGAACACTTCCTTAATGAGTCCAACAGACTTCGTTGAAACTTTATGTTTGTCCAAACCCCATCACATAACATTTATTAGTATTTTGTCATAACCGTGTGTAGATCCTTCTTCTGCGGATAATCGAGAACAGGGGAAGGCGGGATGAGCCCCTCGTCTCCCACCCCGCGTCCAGCCCCCAGCTCCTCGTCTCCCACACCCAGCTCCTCGTCTCCCACGCCCAACCCCTCGTCTCCCCTCCCCAGCCCAGCCACCTCCACCCAGGACGCCAACGGCCACCACCACCACCCCATCTCGCCGGACTTCATCACGAAACCGGCGACCACCTCCTCAAACCTCCCATCCCTTCAGGCCTCTGGCTCTTCAGTGCACACCGTTTTGGCTCCCCAGGGTGGGCGGGCAAAGTCTCAGAGGTGGAAGGACGCCAGCCCTGCCCCTTCGAGTTCCGGCGGCTCTGGGACGGTATCCCGATCCTATAAGGATGTTGTGCTCGTCCTTGGTGGGAGACCAGAACCTTCCCTATCGAGTGTGGACGCTTCTTCTTCTCCACTGAAGGTCGTTCACCATTTCATACCGGCTGGGAAGGCGGGCTGCAGGCGTCCAACAGGGCAGACTGGATCGCTAGTGCTCCCTTCTCAACCTGAAGGTGATTGGCAGGAGGTGGTGCATAGGAGAGCTAGACGTGCTACATCTGATCCTCGTCGATGGTCCCCAAAGGATCTCCGAGGTAGATGCTTCAACTGTCTGTCTCCCTCCCACTTCGTTGCTGCCTATAGACGACCTACACGCTGTTTGGTGTGCCACGGTCTCGGCCACCGGGCTTCAGCGTGCTCGTACCAGAAGAATACGGAGAAGACAGCGAGGTCGCACCGTGCGCGTCAAAGTCCCCGCGTACCGGTGTGGCAGCGCTTAACAAGGATGCAAGGATCTAGTTCTCAAGGAGGTGATTTCCAGATGTCCAGGCGCAAGGAATCAGTGTGGAAGCGAATCTCTCCGTTGCAGTCGGCCACCGGGGACGAATATCATTCACCCCTGCTGTTGGCGTCAGGCTCCAGGGAGGCTGTTCCACCAGTTCATCGCAGAAAGAGGAAGAGACGTCGAGCGAAGCGTCGTCAGGGGGCGGCAATGCAACAGTTATCACCAACTTCTGTTTCTTCCGACGATGTCGTTGCTCTGACAGCTTTGGAGGAGATTACAAAGGTAGAGCAGAAATATGATCAGCAAGGCAGGCCTATGTTCTCTCCTTTATGTGTGCTGGAATTCTCGGCGGAGATGGCGCGTGAGGACGCAGCTTTGCGGAAGGCTCTATTTGTCACAATAGTTGGTACTAGGCCAGAGGTCCTAGGGGCTGAGATCATCAATGAAGTTGCTCGAAGTTTTAACGTCGATGGGGGTTCAATGTCCATTCACCAGGCAATGCCCGAGGATTTCATTCTGTTCTTGCCGGATGAACGAACAGCTTCAAGGGTATTCAATGATGGAAGTATTTTCAGAGGACCACAGTTTGACCTTGTGTTTAAGAGGTGGACGCGTTGTGCAAATGCGGCTGCGACATCGCTCCCGACCTTGATTAATGTGGAGATCAGGGGCATTCCGGCCCATGCATGGTCTCGATCTACAGCAGAATTTCTGCTGCGAGATTCGTGCATCATTTCCGAGCTGCACCCAGCAACAGCATTGAAGACTGACCTATCGTCCTTCATGTTGAAGGTGTGGTGTCTGGATCCGAGGAATCTACATCGTGACATGACTCTCATCATTTCGGAGCCAGGGCCTGCGGCAGGAGAAAAGCGTTGTTTATCCTACAAGATCAGCCTGATGGTCACCCCTGTCGATGCCTCGGAAAAAGCTATTGTTATTCCCACTCCGCTGAGCGATAGTGACCCCCCTGATGGTGACGGTGATTCCTCCTTCCCTGGGTCGCCACCGAGACGTTCAAAGCACAGTGCTGGTGGGCGACGCTCAGTCCATTCTCGTTTGGGCCCACAACTGCCTTCTCGACGTATGGAAGGAGGTCAACGGGAAGCTGGAGAACCATCCTTGAAGATGCACAGCTCTGTGGAGTCTGCTTTGGGGACAGCATCTAATCCGTGCATGCACAAGAATTGTTTGTTGGGCGGATCCAGCCTGGAACTGCTTGCTGGGGCTACTGAACAGACTGCTGGACTGGTTTCCAAGGAAACAATTATGCTGGACAGTTTACGGGATGGCAGACTCGAAGAGACTCAATCTGAGGATGGGCAGCTGGAGCAGGACAGTTTATGGGATGACAGACTTGAAGAAACTCACTCTGAGGATGGACAGCTAGAGCAGGTCGCATTACTTTCCCCCCAACAATCTGCTGGTCCGCTGAAATCTAATGGGCCTATGCAGCAGGAAGAGGGCACTCTGGGTCCGGTGACCCACTCTGACGTAGGGCCGCTGGGGCAGGTCACATTAATTTCCCCCCAACATTCTGTTGGGCCGCTTGAAACTGATAGGCCTGTCTCGCCCCAGTGTCAGGTAGCAGCTCACTTCTCCACCCTCCCGCCCATTTCTCCCAGGTCGCTGGAGTTGAGTGAGCCGCTAGAATAAGCTAACTTAAACTCTCCCATGGTCCAGAGCTGCAGAATGCATCCAAATGTCTACGGGACATCACTTAAAGTTTATAGTAGAAGAAGACAACGTGTTTCAGTTGGACAGGTTGACGCGCAGGACGTATCTCCTTCCAAACAGCAGTTCTTTGAGATGGTGTCCAAGAAAATTGGTTGTTTACTTCCTACTCCAAAAGCTAAGAAGAGGAGAGAACCTGCCATCCCTTCGCAGGGACTCCGTCGTAGTCGATGGGTGGCTGGTCTGGGCGCTGAGCACATTCCACAGATCCCCAGGGCCAGGATTTTGGTGATGAAGGCTATCCATAATACTTCAGACACGAATCAGCTCAACAGTGAGGATCTGGAGACTTATGCCAAGCTGTTCTGCCATCCTCTTTCCTATCCACAGGTTCAAGCCCTTGCAGCACTTTTCGGTTGGGCAGTCCCAGATGACTTGGGTGGAGCGGCCACCATGGTCTGCTAATTTGGTGGATGTGTGTTGTCTTCTAAGTGTTTACTAATGGATCCTTCCATGATTCTGTTCTGGAATGTCCGCGGATTAAACTCCGTCGCGAGGCAAGATTCTGTAAGAAGTCTAGTAGAGTCGGTCCGTGCAGACATAATTTGTTTACAAGAAACCAAGATGCAGAGTTGTAGCCGTCGTCTTGTTCTCTCGTTATTGGGTCCTGACTTCGACAACAATTTCGTGACTCTTAATTCTGTTGGTGCTAGCGGTGGTGTACTGCTGGCCTGGAGATCTAAATTGGGAGCTATTGTTGACTCTCGGGTTGATGTCTTCAGTGTCTCTGTCAAATTCTGTCCAACGATTGGTGATGAGTGGTGGTTGACCTGTGTGTACGGGCCCCAGGGTAACGATAGGAAGCTCATGTTCATGCAAGAACTGCGTCTTATTAGAGCTAATTGTGCTGGACCTTGGATTGTTGGTGGAGACTTCAACTTGATTTATAGAGATGAAGACAAAAATAATCCTAATCTCAACCGATTCATGATGGGGAGATTCAGGAGATGTATTCAGGATTTAGGAATCAAAGACATCGATCTACATGGAAGGAAATTCACCTGGTCAGAGGCACATGATGTGTTGGTACGACTAGACAGAGTCTTCTGTTCCGTTGAGTGGGAGCAGAAATTCCCAGATTTCTTACTCCAATGTTCCGCTTCCGAGGGCTCTGATCATTGTCCTCTCCTTCTTGGATTGAAGGATAATCTTCGGGGCAAGAGGAGATTCCACTTTGAGTCCTTCTGGACAAGATTTGAGGGCTTTCATGATGCAGTTTCTAATGCTTGGCACTCTGTACAGATTAATGCTTGCCCTCTTAAATCTCTCTCCCTCAAGTTCAAGGCTACAGCCAAGGGGCTACAACGATGGAGTGACAAAAAAGTGGGCAATTTCAAGTTACAGCTCGAGTTAGCTAGAGAAGTGATGTTGCAGCTAGAATCAGCAAGGGATGGTAGACCTCTCTCTGATCTCAAACGCTGGCTGCTACAGCAATTAAAGAAACATTGCTTGTTCCTTGCTTCCCTGCTCAGGACGGTGGCTAGGACCAGATCTCGGCTGTCTTGGCTCAAGGACGGCGATGCCAACACCAAGTTATTTCATGCTTGCTCAAGATTTCGCAAGAGGAAGAACTTTATTACTGCAATTCGGGATGGAGATCAGCTGTTCACCTCCCATGATGGGAAGGCTGAGGTTTTCTGGGATTTCTATATGAATCTAATTGGAAGTGAAGTGCAGAGAAACCAAACTATCAACCTTGATGCCTTGGGACTGCAGCAACATGACCTTCAGGCTCTTGAGTTTTTAATTACTGAGGAGGAGATCTTGAACACTATCAAGCAACTCCCCGCGGACAAGGCTCCTGGCCCCGATGGGTTCACCGGGCAGTTTTATAAAAGCTGCTGGCCTATTATAAAAAATGACATTATGGCAGCTGTTTCAACTATTTGGGGGAGAGACTTCAGGAATTTCAGATTCCTTAACACAGCTTTCATTACGCTGCTACCAAAACATAATGATGCTATTGCTGCCAAGGATTTCAGACCCATTAGTTTGATCCACAGTTTCGCCAAGTTGGTGACTAAGCTTCTTGCAAATAGGTTGAGGTGTCATATGGAGGGGCTGATCTCTAAAGCACAAAGCGCCTTCATCAAAGGTCGCTTCATACAAGACAATTTTATGCTTGTCCAGCAGACGGCAAGATTTCTCCATGCTAAAAATCAGCCCAGAATTCTTTTGAAGCTGGACATTTCCAAGGCCTTCGACTCGGTCTCTTGGCCTTTCCTTCTTGAGGTTCTGGAAAAATTAGGCTTTGGCCCAGTGTGGAGGGATGTGATAAGTGGTTTTCTTATGACCTCTTCCACCCATATCCTGCTCAATGGGGTGCCTGGAAGGTTCATTTCGCATAGAAGGGGCTTGCGGCAAGGTGACCCCTTGTCTCCGCTGCTTTTTATAATTGTTATGGATGTCCTCACTTTGCTGTTTATCAAGGCTGAGGAGCATGGGTTGCTGCAGCCCATTTCTTCTAATTCTTTTCAGCACCGGATCTCGCTCTATGCAGACGACGTGGCTCTCTTCCTAAAACCAGAGCCTAGGGACTTAAACACTGCTGTGAGGATTTTGGATCTGTTTGGGGATGCTTCAGGGTTGAGAACTAATATGGCAAAGAGCAGTATTGTACCCATCCGTTGCACACATGCTGATTTGAATTTGGTCCAGCAGCTCCTTCCCTGCAGATTTGAGACTTTTCCAATTAAATACTTGGGTCTCCCTCTCTCCCTGAAGAAGTTATCTAAAGCTCAGCTTCAGCCTCTTATTACAAGGTGGCTGATCTCTTACCGGCTTGGAAAGCTGACCTGATGACCCGTGCTGGCAGAGCTACCCAGGTGCAATTTGTGCTCACTGCTACTGTTATTTATCAAATGATGGCTCTAGATTTGCCTAAGTGGGCTATTAAAGCAATTGATAAAATCCGTCGTGGGTTCTTGTGGCGAGGGCGTAAAGAGGCTAATGGTGGTCATTGTATGGTGGCCTGGGGCAAGGTCACACGCCCAAAAGAGTTAGGGGGGCTTGGTATTTCTGATCTCCAAAGCTTAAATAGGGCCCTTCGTGTTAGATGGATTTGGCTCCAAAAAACTGATTCTTCCAAACCTTGGACTGATTTGCCATTCCATTCAAACCGGTTCTTAGATAGCTTGTGCTCTTTAGCAATGGCCTCCATAGTGGGTGATGGGCAGTCCACTCTTTTTTGGCATGACAGATGGATCCTGGGTCAGAGGATTGCAGACTTGGCCCCTCATGTTTTTAGTTTGGTTCCTAAAAGGCTGGTGAAGCGAAGGACAGTGGCTGATGCTCTGTGTAGCTCATCATGGATTGGGGATTTAAGGGGAGTGGTATCTTGGGAGGTCATTGCTGACTTCATTTTGCTGGCAGATGTTGTGGCTGATGTTGATCTTCAACCGGGAGTTCCAGATAAACATTATTGGAGGTTCTCTTCCAATGGTATCTATTCGGCCAAATCTACTTATGAGATAATGTTCTGTGGTTCTACCTCCATGGCGGGCTTTGAGAGAGTGTGGAGCACCTGGGCGCCGCCGAAGTGTCAGTTTTTCCTCTGGTTGGTCCTACATAATAAATGTTGGACGGCTGACCGGCTCGCTAAGAGGGGTCTTCCCCATCCTAGTTCTTGCCCCTTATGTGACCAGGAGGGAGAGTCTATTCATCACTTGCTTGTTTCTTGTGTCCTCGCGAGGCAATTTTGGTATCTTCTTCTCCAGCGGGTCGGCTTGTCCGCACTCTCCCCCGGGATGGAAGATATCAATTTTGAAGCTTGGTGGAGTAGATCGGCTAAGGTTACTCCTAAGGACCTTAGAGATGGCCTTAACTCTTTGGTGATTCTTGGGGCTTGGACTATCTGGAGACACCGTAATGACTGTGTTTTCAATGGTGCTCGGCCTTCTATAGCTAGATTGCTTACCTCAGCCAGTGATGAGTTCAATATGTGGTGTTTTGCGGGGGCCAAAGGCTTGACCCGTCTTTCGGACCTAGCTTTTGTGTTCAACCCCGGTTAGAAGGTGGTTATTATTACTAGTGTTGTTTGTGTGAGTGGTGTTTAGGTCATTGTAATTATCTTCCTTCTTTTAATGAAATGATACGCAGCTCTCCTGCGTGTTCGAGAAAAAAAAAGATCCTTCTTCTGCTCCCTATACTGCTCCATAACTTATCTTATTAAGAAAATGACTTCTATGGTTGACCTTCTAGACATGAAACCAAATTGGTTCATAGAGATCCTCGTTATTCCTCTCAGACGATGCTTGATAACTATCTCCTAAAGCTTCATAGTGTGGCTCATCAATTTAAATCCACAATAATTGGTACAACTTTGATTATATCTCTGATTCTTGTATATCAGTACCAATATACTTTTCCACTCTTCAGACATCTTGTTCAACAGGAAGATATAGTTGAACAACTTAGTTAGCCATGCCATAGCTATGTCCCTAAGGCATCTCCATGCCTCAATTGGGATACCATCACGGCCCATCGTCTTACCCCCTTTTATCCTTTTCAATGTCCATCTAACCTTAGATTCTTGGATCCTATACACAAAGCGCCTACTGGTGCCATCAAAAGAGTCATCCAACTGAAAGGTTGTGTCCTCATTCTTCCCACTGAACATTTTTTTCAAAATACTCCCGCCATCTACGTCGAATCACATTCTCCTTCATCAAGAGTTGCTATGTTTCATCCTTAATGCACTTAACTTAATTGAAGTTCCTTATCTTTCTCTCATAGACCCTATCCATCCTATGTATGTCTTTCTCTCCTTCCTTTTGTGCTTAAACGTTGGTAAAATCCTTGTACAGAACATCAGCATCCGTATATTATTAGCATTAGGAGATATAGATATTTACATGCCAGAAAATAACAAAAGTAGAGCTGCATAAGTTTTTTTTAAATCCTATTGGTCACATGTCTCATAAAATAATTGATTGACCCTGAATAAAACATATGATAAACATCTTGCACATTTCAGTTGTGAAGAGTACAATAACAGATTGCCTATTTTAGTTTTGACAGTATAGTAAGACAGTTGCAAGACAAACTCACTGACATTTTCTTTATGCTATTTGGTATGGATTATGTCACAAAAGGAAGATAGTAACATTGATGTAGAAAAGAAAGAGAGTTTACGTACATATATATCAATTGGTGCTCTATCGGCTTCAGATGTTCTCGACGAACAGCAACAACAGCCACCCATTATATACTAACTTAAAAACTTAGTGGCAGTTCTCTAGATGCTATTTGAAATCAAAACTCCATCTCTCAGTCCTATAAAGAAACAAAATATATTGACAGAAGAAAGAGGGAAATCATATAACAAAACAGCAAATACAGCATGTGGTAAACAACCAACCATTATACCAGCATAAGGTTGTGTATGGCTTAGAAAACTGCAACTATGGGCACTTAATGCTGCCAGACAATTCTCGATAATTATTCTAATGGCACTCAACAGCTATTGTTCAAAAAGAATTATCATTTACCAACAAAAAAACTGCTTCAATTAGTACTTGACATTTTCTAGTAACATCACAAAAGCAGAAACTTGACTGGGAAGCAGAAAGTCCATTTTAATCAGATGGGTACATATACAGCTATTACTTATTAGAGACTACCTAGAGAGATAACAACACCATTAGGAGCAGAAACCACAGCATCATGTGCTGAGCTCTCATAACAAGCAGCACATAGGCAAGCAAAATCATACTGCAGAGGCCGCCAAATTTTGGGTTATGCCACTCTTCTCCACCTAAGAAACCAGCCTGGACACACTTCAGTAAAGTGGACATACATGAGCACACTAGGTCCTTTAAGGTCTTATATTGAAAGAAGCGATCGATTAACTTCTATATGCATGCAATGACGCAAGTAAGATTTGATGCCATAACTTTAAAGTAGACATGCCACCTAGGATTTGCTAAGCTTTGGGTGGAATTTTAAAGACAAATGTCCTCAAAGTTCACAAGGAGTTCAGTATAGCACAGAGCATCCAAGTTTTCACCTTACAAATTTGTTTCTAGTACTTTTTTCATCACATTTCCAGGGTAAGGAAAAAATTATATTAAGTAACAAGCAGATTGGTGCTGCAAACGTCCCCACTAAAAAATTGAGAAACCACCACATTTTGTGCAATCCACGGTATGAGTAGTATAGGCTCAAGTTTATCTGATATAGATAAACATTAATATTTCATAAGAACTAATCCAACTTTAGGACTAATTATTATATTTCTGCCAAATTGTCAACAAAAGTTATGCAGGATATACAGATAGATATAAAATACAATGAATGGCACAAGCAGCCAGTACAATCCAAAGGTAGTGTCAATTAACTTGATTTGTCCTATGCTAGATAAGATTAAATTTGTCTTTTATTTATCAACAGCACGTTGGGATGTCAGTGACAAGGAAACAATATCAGGTTCTCTGCAGGATAGTCAAGTCTAACTAAATAGTATGTAACACAACTCTCATAAGAAATCGAAAAACACAGGCGCCAAGAAGCAGGTATAAGAAACGAGCACAATTGTTGAAACAGCTCAATTGAACCTTGCAAAAAAAAAAACGCACGGGCGCAACTGGCATGGGGGCACATGGTTTTCAGCGGAATATGTGACTTAAGCTGCACCCACACCTGACTTAGGCAGCAGCAAGAACAGTAAGAGCCATAAAATTAATCAGGTCGGCACGAAGCACGCAACTCCAGAACGGAGCAGCTGGACGAACGGAGACGAAGATGAGTTTGGGTTTTTGATAGGGGAACAGCACCACCTATTAGAACTGGGCGAAGAAATGAAGAATCCATCCGAGCAAACTGGGCTGCTTACCACCAACATGAGATGGGGGAAGGAAGCAACCAATCCGATCGCCCGCTCCGCTCGATTGAGACAAGGTCGGCGCTGCGGCGGCGGGTGTAGTATCCGGCGGAGAGACAGTTTAAGGCAGCCGAGATGGTGCTCTGCTTGCTCGTCGTAGCGATGGTGTCTCGGGGAAGTCGAAATCCCTGGGGAGGACTGAGGAGGGCTAGTGGACTCGGATTCTGCTGAACAGAATTCCCGAAGACCTTCCTTTTTCTTGAGATACTCGAGAGTCGACAGTCGAGACGACGAAATATTTCTACAGAGGCAATAAATATAAATTTTCTAGTGCCACGTGGTATAATATATTTGAAATTCGAAACATGAAAGTAATCATGTGATATTTTTTTATCCGCACCGGGGAATTAAATGTGTTTGGTTGGACCTACAAAAGGGATAGAAGGGGTAGCCAAATAGCCACATTTTTTAGAGTCACACGGTATCGAGGCGAACACCGAATCAATTTTTAGTGGCAACGTGGTCTCAAAAAATCGAGGGAACGGTGTCACCCTGGTCTCATCCTACTTTAACCTTAAATCAAACACATGACAAAACTCGCATGGGAGACTTAGTCCCCTCTTATTCCCGCGCAGGTAATAATTATTGGATCTCATTCCACCAAAGATGTATTAAGCCATGGTAAATAAAGTTAAATTTTAATAATAACCAACTTTTAGCACAAATTTATACTAACTAATAAACGGCATTGTATGCATAGAGTACAATATTGTTCGGCTAACATAAGTATAAACAATATAAAACAAAAAACATCACAAGTTCTAGTGATGTATTTAAGGGCTTGTTTGGTTGTATGAGAGAGGATTGAGAAGTATATAATCCCTTGTAGGTCAATATTATTAGCAATAGACTATATGTCCTGTACTTCTGTTGGGGGCCTTCATCATCCGAAGGTCCTCAAAAACACATCTAACTATTATTTGCTAGCATGTTCTTAAGTGTTGCAGGTGCTTTAATGATGAGTACCTTCGGAACTGGGCAGGATAAAGACAAAGATGTTAGCTTCGTCATAACAGCACATGGAAACGAAGGCGGACAAAGCCGGGAGAAGGTGTCCACATAATCTCGTGGCCAAGATGTTAGAAGACAATATTGCCCTCGCATCATTTGTAAATTATATGTACAAGCCTTGCGAGCATATTTGTAATTCCATACAGAAGTTGTACTTTCTCCTATAAATAGATGAACAGTGCCCTGCATAAAATACCTTTTGGAGGGCTGGATAATTGCCTTGTGTAATTCACTCTCTAAACACCTTCATAAAACCGAAGGTAAGGCTGTAAATTCTTTATGTGCAAAGGAAGAAACAAAGTATCGGAACACCTGAGATGAGTTAACAAGTTTAACTTCTTTTGCATCTCTTATGCGTTCGTCTTTGCACTTGCGCATAATTCATTTGACTAAATCTCAACCTTCGTCCCCAAAGGGAATATACCGAAGGGATAATTGTTTGGGGACGAAGGTTAACCATCTTTTTTAACATTGTGTTATCTTGTTTTTAATTGTGTTTAGCAACTGAGAACAAGTGACCAACATTGGCGCCCACCTCCGATGAACTCATTCACGACCACGTTCGCCATGCCGCGCGAAGAAGACAACGGTGCCTGGTACTGTCCTCGCACTCTTGGACACCAATCAAGACGGGATTATCTTAAGAGAGGCTCGAAGCCAGAAAAGGAAAGTTGCCATCCCAACTCCACAAGATGATGAGCTGGATCAGGAAATCAACAACCTTGAAGCTATCCACCAACAGGTGGAGAAAAGAAGAGAAAAAATGCTTTGGTTGTCTAAGTTGCATAAGAAGATTAACAAAGCAGCTGAAGAGATGTGAAACATCGAGCATGATACTGAGCACCAAGAGTATCGGCAACACTAAAGAGACCTTCGGCAGGAAGGCCCCAACAACGAAGACATGTGGTACGAAGCTCTTAACCACAACAATATTGCTTTTGATGAATGAAAGGGAAATAGGGTTTAACCTTTTCCTATAAATAATTTTGGTGGTTGAATGCCCAACACAAATAATTGGACTAACTAGTTTGCTCTAGATTATATATTATACAGGTGCTAAAGGTTCAACACAAACCAATAAAAGATCAAGTTAGGGTTCAAAAAGAAAGGAGCAAAAAGAAACCGAAGAGAACCCTGGTCCGGCGCACCGGACTGTTCGGTGCACCATCGGACAGTGTCCGGTGCACCAGGGTTGTATGACTTCAAACTTGCCACCTTCGGGTTTCAGAAGCGCCGCTCCACTATAATTCACCGGACTGTCTGGTGCACTAGCGGAGCAACGGCTAGCCAGGGCAACGGTCGACTGCAACAGTCGCCTGCAACGCTACAGTGCGCGGACAGTTCGCGTAGAAGTCAGAGCAGCCGCAGAAGGCGCACCGGACAGTGAACAGCGACTGTCCGGTGCGGCACCGGGCTGTCCGGTGCCACATGAAGACAAAGCTCCAACGGTCAAAACAGTCAGAACCCTAATGGTTGGGTGACATGGCTGGCGCACCGGACACTGTCTGGTGCGCCCATCGACAACAACCTGCCCCAACGGTTGAATTGGTAGTTGGGGGGTATAAATACCCCACAACCACCTCCACTCCAACCATCCAAGCATTCACTCCTTCACATTTAATACAAGAGCAATAGACACCACTCCAAAGACACAATTCAAGTGATCGATCCGCTTAAAATCTCCAATTCCACTCTAGCGCATTTAGACTTGTGAGAGGATCATTTGTGTTCCTTTGTTGCTCTTGTTTGCTTGGTTGGCTTTCTTCTTCCTCATTCTTGTTCTCTAAGTAACTTGTAATCAAAGCAAGAGACACCAAGTGTGTGGTGGTCCTTGTGGGGTCTAAGTGACCCATTTGATTAAGGAGAAGCCTCACTCGGTCTAAGTGACCGTTTGAGAGAGGGAAAGGATTGAAAGAGACCCGGTCTTTGTGACCACCTCAACGGGGACTAGGTTCATTGGAACCGAACCTCGGTAAAACAAATCACCCTGTCATCCACTTTAATTTCTTGGTTGAATTGTTTTCCCCTCTCTCTCTCGGACTCGGATTTTATTCTAACGCTAACCCCGGCTTGTAGTGTGTTTAAAGTTGTAAATTTCAGTTTTCGCCTATCCACCCCCCTCTAGGTGACTTTCAATTGGTATTAGAACTGGTACTTCATTAGAGTCTAACCACTCAAAGTGATGTCGGGAGATCACGCTAAGAGGGAGGTCGTGACCGGCGGTGACAAGTCCGCAAGCTCGGGAAGAACCCATTCGAGGGAGTCCGACCACAAGCATAAGGAGGAATCCGCTTCCTCCATCAAGTCACAACGGAGAGGTGACAAAAAGAAGAAGATGAAGAAAGTGGTCTACTACGAGACCGACTCTTCGTCACCTTCCACCTCCGGCTCTGAATCGACGTCCGTCACTTCAAGCGCCATGAGCGCAAGAAGTATAGTAAGATGCCCCTCCGCTATCCTCTCATTTCTAAACGCACTCCATTACTTTCCGTTCCCCTAGGCAAACCACTATTTTTTGATGGTGAGGATTATTGTATGTGGAGTGATAAAATAAGGCATCATCTAACCTCACTCCACAAAAGCATATGGGATATTGTTGAGTATGGAGCGCAGGTACCAAAGGTAGGGGACAAGGACTATGATTCGGACGAGGCCAACCAAATTCGACACTTTAACTCCCAAGCCACAACTATACTCCTCGCCTTCTTGTGTCGAGAGGAGTATAATAAGGTGCATGGGTTAAAGGCGGCCAAAGAAATTTGGGACGTCCTCAAAACAACGCACGAAGGGGACGAGGTGACCAAGATCACCAAACGGGAGACGATCGAGGGGGAGCTCGGTCGATTCGTCCTCAACCAAGGAGAGAAGCCACAAGCCATGTACAACCGGCTCAAGACCTTGGTGAATCAAGTGCGCAACCTCGGGAGCACAAAATAGGATGACCATAAAATGGTCAAGGTTATTCTAAGATCACTCGTTTTTCGTAATCCTACGCAAGTTCAATTAATACGTGGTGATCCTAGATATAAGCTAATGTCTCCCGAGGAGGTTATAAGAAAGTTTGTGAGCTTTGAATTGATGATCAAAGGCTCCAAACAAATCGTCAACTTGGAGCAAGGCGGCACCTCCACACCCGAGGTGCAACCCGTCGCATTCAAGGCAACAGAGGAAGAAAAGAAGAAATCTACGCCAAGTAGAATTCCCATTGACGCCTCCAAGCTCGACAACGAGGAGATGACACTCATCATCAAGAACTTTCGCCAAATCCTCAAGCAAAGGAGGGGGAAGGACTATAAACCCCGCTCCAAAAGGGTGTGCTACAAGTGTGGTAAGCCCGGTCATTTTATTGCTAAATGCCCTATGTCTAGTGATAGTGACAGGGATAACGACAAGAAGGGAAAGAGGAAGGAGAAGAAGAAGTACTACAAAAAGAAAGGCGGCAATGCCCACGTGTGTCGGGAATGGAACTCCGACGAGAGGTCCACCGACTCCTCCTCAGAGGAGGATGCCGCAAACATCGCCATCAACAAGGGACTTCTCTTCCCCAATGTCGGCCACAAATGCTTCAGGGCAAAAGACGGCAAGAAAAAGAAGGTACAAGCTAGAACCACCCCAAGTATACTACATCTAGTGATGAGGGTAGTTCTAGTGATGATGAAGATAACTTGCTTAGTCTTTTTGCCAACCTTAACATGCAACAAAAAGAAAAATTAAATGAATTAATAGGTGCTATTCATGAGAAGGATGAACTCTTGGATAGCCAAGAGGAATTTCTTATTAAGGAAAACAAAAAGCATGTTAAGGTGAAGAATGCTTATGCTCAGGAAATGGAGAAAAATGAAAATTTGACTAAGGAGCTTAACATTTGCCATGACACCATTTCCAATCTTAGAACTGAGAATGTTAATTTGATTGCTAAGGTTGAAAATCAAATGTTTGTCATAATTCAATTGTCAATCTTAAAAATGATAATGCTAGTTTAATTGCTAAGATTGATAAATTGAATGAATCAATTGCTAGCCTTAAAACTGAGAATGATAAGTTAATTTCTAAGGCTAAAGATTTGAATGTTTGCAATGTTTCTATTTCCAATCTTAGAAATGAGAATGCTATTTTACATGCTAAGTTTGATGAATTAAATGCTTGCAAACCCTCTACATCTACTATTGAACATGTTGCTATTTGTACTAGATGTAGAGACATTAATGTTGATGCTATTAATAATCACCTTGCTCTAATTAAACAACAAAGTGATCATATAGCTCAACTTACTGCTAAAATTAATGAGCATGAGATAGAGAATGAAAATTTTAAATTTGCTAGAAGCATGCTCTATAGTGGGAGACGCCCTGACATCAAGGATGGCATTGGTTTCCAACGGGGAAGCAATGTCGAACTTAATGCCCCCAAAAGATTGTCTAATTTTGTTAAGGGCAAGGCTCCCATGGCTCAGAATAATGAGGGTTACATTTTATATCCTGCTAGTTATCCTGAGCACAAGATTAGGATAATTCATGCTAGGAAGTCTCATTCTGTTTCCCATCATGCTTTTATGTACAAGAATGAGGCATCTAGATCTAGGCATTCTACCCATGTTAAAATGCCTAAAAAGAAAACTCCTACTGCATCAAATGAACCTAATGTTTCATTTAAGACTTTTGATGCTTCATATGTGCTTACTAACAAATCAGGCAAAGTAGTCGCCAAATATGTTGGGGGCAAACACAAGGGCTCTAAGACTTGTGTTTGGGTACCCAAGGTGCTTGTTTCTAACGTGAAAGGACCCAAGACCATTTGGGTACCTAAGAACAAGGCCTAAATTGTTTTGCAGGTTTATGCATCCGGGGGCTTAAGTAGGATCATTGATAGCGGATGCACAAACCACATGACAGGGGAGAAAAGAATGTTCTCCTCCTACGAGAAAAATGAAGATCCCCAAAGAGCTATCACATTCGGGGATGGAAATCAAGGTTTGGTCAAAGGACTTGGTAAAATTGCTATATCACCTGACCATTCCATTTCAAATGTTTTTCTTGTAGATTCTTTATATTATTAGTTGCTTTCAGTTTCTCAATTATGTAAAATGGGTTACAACTATCTTTTTATGGATACAGGTGTTACTGTCTGTAGAAGAAGTGATGATTCAGTAGCATTTAAGGGAGTATTAGAGGGTCAGCTATACTAAGTTGATTTCAATAGAGCTGAACTCGACACTTGCTTAATTGCTAAGACTAATATGGGTTGGCTCTGTCATCGCCGACTAGCCCATGGTGCGATGAAGAATCTTCACAAGCTTCTAAAGGGAGAACACATTTTGGGACTAACCAATGTTCATTTTGAGAAAGACAGGGTTTGTAGCGCATGTCAAGCAGGGAAGCAAGTTGGTATCCACCATCCACACAAGAACATCATGACGACCGACAGGCCGCTCGAGCTACTCCACATGGATTTATTTTCGGCCCGATAGCTTACATAAGTATCGGCTGGAGTAAGTATTTGAAAGGGAAATGTGCCCTTGGGCCATTTCTAAGTATTTTGGTGATTAAGCGCCAACACAAGTGGACTTATGCAAAGTGATGGACAAAGTGCAAATCAAGTAAAAAGGTATGTTTCTAAGACTTAGTACATTGTTTTGGAGACTAATGTATTGTGTCTAAGTGCTGGAAACAGGAAAAATCAAGTCATAAAGGAGATGGCTTTGTTCAGCCAAAGACAGCTCGGTCTGGGAGCACCGGACAGTGTCCGGTGCGCCAGGCCGGCGACTGTAAACTGGCTGCTCTCGGGAAGCAATTAACGGCATACGGCTATAAATCACCGGACTGTCCGGTGGAGCACCGGACTGTCCGGTGAGCCAACAGTCAGCCGGGCCAACGGTCGGCCGCGGAATCCACGCACGACGCGTGGCAGAGCCAACGGTCAGAAGGGGGCACCGGACTGTCCGGTGTGCACCGGACAGTATCCGGTGCGCCAACGGCTAGGAATCTGCAACGGTCGGCTTCGCCAAATAAGGAAAGAGATCCGCACCGGACGGTGTCCGGTGGTGCACTGGACTGTCCGGTGCGCTAGGCGACAGAAGGCAAGAATTGCCTTCTTGAATTGCTCTCAACGGCTCCTAGCTGCCTTGGGGCTATAAAAGGGACCCCTAGGTGCATGCAGGAGCATACCAAGCATTCTTTGAGCATTGTTGATCACTCGCACTTCCCTCTTGCGCACTTGTTCGACATTCTTAGTGATTTGAGCTCCGTTCTAGTGAGAACCTCGAGAAACTGTCTTGAGCTCAAGTCTTGATCTTGTGTGTGCGTATTTGCTGTGGATTTGAGTGTGTTGCTTCCCTCCCTTACTCTTGTGCTTCATATTGATTCTTATTGTAAGGGCGAGAGACTCCAAGTTGTGGAGATTCCTCGCAAACGGGAAAAGAGCAAAGTAAAGAAGAACACCGTGGTATTCAAGTTGATCTTTGGATCACTTGAGAGGAGTTGAGTGCAACTCTCGTCCGTTGGGACGCCACAACGTGGAGTAGGCAAGTTTTGTACTTGGCCGAACCACGGGATAAATCCTCGTGTCTCTTTTGCTTGTCCTTATTGTGTCTATTGTGCTTCACAAGAGTTCTCCTCTCTACTCACTTGAGTTCATTATACTAACTCTTATTCAAGTTTGTGGTGTTAAGTTTAAGTTTTATAGGATCACCTATTCACCCCCCCTCTAGGTGCTCTCAATTGGTATCAGAGTCGTTCTCTTCAAGAAAGGGACTAATCGGCCGAAGAGATGGATCCTAGGGGCAAGGGGATGGTGGTCAATGATAAGGAGAAGGAGTCCTTCGTCAATGATCCAAAAGATGACAAGCCTACTGACTCGAGCTCAAGCCACAAAAGAAAAGACGGGAAGAAGAAGAAAACAAGGCGCATCAAGGAGATCGTCTACTACGACGACAGCGACGAGTCCTCTTCTTCCCAAAAAGACGACGACAACTACGAGAAAAAGAAAACGGTCAATTCAAACTTTTCTTTTGATTATTCTCGTATTCCGCAAAATGAAAATGCTCATTTACTCTCCATTCCACTTGGTAAACCTCCTCACTTTGATGGAGAGGACTACAGATTTTGGAGTCACAAAATGCGTAGTCACTTGTTCTCTCTCCATCCAAGCATATGGGAGATAGTAGAGAGTTGAATGCAATTTGATAGTAGTGATAGTCCCATGTTTATTAATGAGCAAATTCACAAAAATGCACAAGCTACTACTGTTCTCCTAGCTTCATTGTGCAGGGATGAATACCATAAGGTGAGCGGCTTGGATAACGCCAAGAAGATCTGGGACACCCTCAAAATCTCACATGAGGGGAACGACGTCACCATGCTCACCAAAATGGAGTTGGTGGAGGGCGAACTTGGGAGATTCGCGATGATCAGGGGCGAGGAGCCAACCCAAACGTACAACCGGCTCAAGACCCTCGTCAACAAAATAAGGAGCTATGGAAGCACGCGATGGACGGACCACGACGTCGTCCGCCTAATGCTAAGGTCTTTTACTGTCCTTGATCCGCATCTTGTGAACAATATTCGTGAAAATCCTAGGTACACCAAGATGATGCCCGAGGAGATACTTGGAAAGTTCGTGAGCGGGCGGATGTTGATCAAGGAGGCTAGATACGTTGATGATGCTTTGAATGGTCCAATCCACGAGCCTCAAACCGTTGCTCTCAAAGCAACGAGGAGCAAGGAGGCGCTACCTAGCAAGGTGGCACAAGTTGAGGCGGCGGGACTCAATGAGGAAGAGATGGCCCTCATCATCATGCGCTTCAAGATGGCGCTAAGGGGTCGCAAGGAGCATCCCAACAAGACCAAGACAAAGGGGAAGCGCTCATGCTTCAAATGTGGTAAGATTGGTCATTTTATCGCTAACTGTCCCGATAATGATAGTGACCAGGAACAAGGGAACAAGAGGGAAAAGAAGAAGGCTTACAAGAAAGCTAAGGGCGAGGCACACCTTGGAAAGGAGTGGGACTCGGATTGTTCGTCGTCCGACTCCGACAACGAAGGACTCGCCGCCACCGCCTTCAACAAAGCGTCCCTCTTCCCCAATGAGCATCACACCTGCCTCATGGCAAAGGAGAAGGTAAACTCTCGAAAATCCACTTATGCTTCTTCTAGTGAGGATGAGTCTAGTGATGATGATGAAATAGACTATGCTAGTTTATTCAAGGGCCTAGATAGAACTAAGATTGATAAAATAAATGAATTGATTGATGCTTTGAATGATAAGAATAGATTGTTAGAAAAGCAAGAGGATCTCTTATATGATGAGCATGATAAGTTTGTAGAGGCACAAAACTCCCTTGCGTTAGAAATTAAAAGAAATGAAATGTTTTCTTGTGAATTGTCTACATGCCATGACTCTATTTCTAGTTTAAAGAGCATAAATGATGATTTGAATGCTAAGTTAGAAATAGCTAGTAAAACAAACTCTCGTGAAGAACATGTTATAATTTGCAATAGGTGCAAAGATTTTAATGTTGATGCTTGTAGTGAACACCTAGTTTGCATTTCTAAACTAAATGATGAAGTGGCTAGTCTTAATGCTCAACTTAAGACTAGCAAAAATGACTTTGATAAACTAAAATTTGCAAGGGATGCCTACACGGTTGGTAGACACCCCTCAATTAAGGATGGTCTTGGCTTCAAGAGGGAAGTCAAGAACTTAACAAGCCATAAGGTTTCCATCTCCGCCAAGGAGAAAGGGAAGGCCCCTATGGCAAATAATATTCAAAAGAACCATGCTTTCTTATACCATGATAGGAGATATTCTAGGAATGTTCATCATGATAGGAGTTGCAATGATGTTGTTTCACATGCTTATGATTCAAATGCAATGTTTGCTTCTAGTTCTTCTATGCATCATAGAAATGTGGCTAGGAAAAATGCTATGCCTAGAAGAAATATTGTTCATGTTCCTAGGAAAGTAATGAATGAACCTTCTACAATTTATTATGCTTGCAATGCTTCCTTTGCTATTTGTAGAAAGGATAAGAAGGTAATTGCTAGGAAATTAGGGGCCAAATGTAAGGGAGACAAGACTTGCATTTGGGTACCTAAGACTATTGTAACTAACCTTGTAGGACCCAACATGAGTTGGGTACCTAAGACCCAAGCCTAAATTTGCCTTGCAGGTTTATGCATCCGGGGGCTCAAGCTGGATTATCGACAGCGGATGCACAAACCACATGACGGGGGAGAAGAGGATGTTCTCTTCCTATGTCAAGAACAAGGATCCCCAAGATTCAATCATTTTCAGTGATGGAAACCAAGGCAAGGTGAAAGGGTTAGGAAAAATTGCTATTTCATCCGAGCACTCTATTTCTAATGTGTTCTTAGTTGAGTCGCTTGGATATAACATGCTGTCAGTGAGTCAACTGTGTAATATGGGATATAACTGTTTATTCACAAATGTAGATGTGTCTGTCTTTAGAAGAAGTGATGGTTCACTAGTTTTTAAGGGTGTACTAGACATCAAACTTTATTTAGTTGATTTTGCAAAAGAGGAGGCCGGTCTAGATGCATGCTTAATTGCTAAGACTAGCATGGACTGGTTGTGGCATCGCCGTTTAGCACATGTGGGGATGAAGAACCTTCACAAGCTTCTAAAGGGAGAACACGTGATAGGTCTAACTAATGTAACTTCTGAAAAAGATAGACCTTGTGCAGCTTGTCAAGCAGGTAAACAGGTGGGAAGCTCTCATGCCAAAAATGTGATGACAACATCAAGACCCCTAGAGTTACTTCATATGGACCTCTTCGAACCCGTCGCCTATCTAAGTATAGGAGGAAGTAAGTATGGTCTTGTTATAGTTGATGATTTTTCCCGCTTCACTTGGGTATTCTTTTTGCAGGATAAATCTGAAACCCAAGGGACCCTCAAGCGCTTCCTAAGGAGAGCCCAAAACGAGTTTGAACTCAAAGTGAAGAAGATAAGGAGCGACAATGGGTCCGAGTTCAAGAACCTTCAAATGGAGGAGTATCTTGAGGAGGAAGGAATCAAGCACGAGTTCTCCGCTCCCTACACACCACAGCAAAATGGTGTGGTAGAGAGAAAGAACAGGACACTACTAGACATGGCAAGGACGATGCTTGGTGAATTCAAGACGCCCGAATGGTTTTGGACGGAAGCTGTGAGCACGGCTTGCCACACCATAAACCGGGTCTATCTTCATCGCCTCCTCAAGAAGACTTCATATGAGCTACTAACCGGTAACAAACCCAATGTATCGTACTTTCGTGTATTTGGGAGCAAATGTTATATTCTAGTGAAGAAAGGTAGAAATTCTAAGTTTGCTCCCAAAGCTGTAGAAGGGTTTTTGTTAGGTTATGACTCAAATACAAAGGCGTATAGGGTCTTCAACAAATCATCGGGTTTGGTTGAAGTCTCTAGCAACATTGTATTTGATGAGACTAATGGCTCTCCAAGAGAGCAAGTTGTTGATCTTGATGATGTAGATGAAGAAGATGTTCCAACGGCCGCAATGCGCACCATGGCGATTGGAGATGTGAGGCCACTGGAACAAAAGGAGCAAGATCAACCTTCTTCCTCAACAACGGTGCATCCCCCAACTCAAGAAGATGAACAGGTTCATCAAGAGGAGGCGTGTGATCAAGAGGGAGCACAAGATGATCATTTAATGGAGGAAGAAGCACAACCGGCACCTCCAACCCAAGTTCGAGCGACGATTCAAAGGAATCATCCCGTCGACCAAATATTGGGTGACATAAGCAAGGGAGTAACTACTCGTTCTAGATTAGTTAATTTTTGTGAGCATTACTCCTTTGTCTCTTCTATTGAGCCTTTCAGGGTAGAAGAGGCCTTGCTAGATCCGAACTGGGTGTTGGCCATGCAAGAGGAGCTCAACAACTTCAAGAGAAATGAAGTTTCACTACAACAGCTACAGTCATTTTCGGCGGCCAGAAGCCGCCGAAAATAAGCCAGTTCCCGCCGAAAATAAGCTATTTTCGGCGGCAAAAGGCTTATTTTCGGCGGCTTCTGGCCGCCAAAAAAAACTGACCGAAAATAAGGCTTTACTTTCGGCGGCCAGGGCCTGGCCGCCGAAAATAGCTTATTTCCGGCGGCTGGCTTCCTGGCCGCCGAAAGTAAGCTATTTCCGGCGGCTGGCTTCCTGGCCGCCGAAAGTAAGCTATTTTCGGCGGCCAGGGAGCCAGCCGCCGAAAATAAAAACTGCAGAAAATAAAACTCTTATTTTCGGCGGCCAGGGGGCCGCCGAAAATTACTAATTTCAGAGCAAAAAAAATTGAAAAAAAAACGAAAAATAACAGAATTTTATACAAAATTCATACAATCACAGAAATTACATACAATAACAGAAAATTCATACTTGAGTTCATAACATAAAACTTGAGTCCATACAAATATAAAGTCCACAAATAGTCCATACAAACATAAAGTCCACAAATAGTTCATTACAACACAGTGCGGCACAAAGCTAACTTAATCACACATTGGGGTCGTTGGAGTTGTGTCCACTATCTCCAGAAGCCAATAACTGGTCGACGAAGTCGTGTAACGGGTTTGGATCCTAAAAAAAAGATGACATTAATAACGGCTACAGTTACATGTATAACGACTATTCAAACAAATTGTTTCTCAAACTAACCTCTCCTGCATAAGCTCCCTCCCCTGCATAAGCTCCTCCTGGTGCTGGTATGACCGGTGGTGGCGTGTTGTGGCCCATGACCCCGGATCCCTACAAAATCAAGTTTAGTAAAGATTTGACAATTAGGTTGATACAAACGACAAGTCTTAACTAAATTGAATAACCTGAGGTGGAGGTGGAGGTGGCGGAGCATGTAATCCCCACTGAGGCATCGGCGGCTGAAATTGAGGGAAAACAAATGGTTGCTGCTGTGCCTGCTGTGGAAACCAAGACTGTTGCAAATATAATATATTAGTTATAGAACCAATATCGAGCGTGTTGAGAATAAATAAGACACTCACGTTCATTGCTTGTTGCGCCTGTGCGTTGTAAGCAGCCATGTACTCTGATTGCTGTTGGAGAAATGCCATTTGTTGTTGCCGCATCTCTTCACGAAATTTTTCTTGCTGCTCCCTCATAGCTTCCTCCATGCTAGATACAGAGCGGCGACTACGGCTGCTACTACCACAGCCCGCCTGCGACGAAGAGCCGCCACGAGAACGCAACTCCGTCGAATCGATAACACCGGTAAACATAGAATATCTTGAAGAACAAGAAAATTAGCTATTCGGTCGTAGTTCCAATATTATTGAAAACAATTCACAAGTTCATACCGTCCATGCGCCTTGCCTCCAAGTGAATGCACAACCTCAGCGTCGATGGTAGGCGCTCCTCGCCAATCGTAGTCTTCTCCATACTTCTTAACCATCTCCTGCCCGTATGTCTCCTGCAATACAATATGAAGGTTCAGCACATATGTAATTTATAGCTATATGGGAAGAAAACATTAATCATAACAACAACTAACCATACGCTCAACGGCCGCTTGACTACACAGCTCATCGGAGATTTCACTGTTTTTCGCTCGATGCCCTCTCCTATAAACATCGATTGGGCTCGGGACAACTCCAGTTTGAGCCTCCTGCAAATATATGAGTTCAATCCTGTTTCATTTCTGAGTAAAACAGAATACTACATACTCACCATTCGCTTAGCCAACCGAATGTGTCCATCAGCCCCATAGGTATGGTTGACTACGACCTCATCATCATCCTCGTCCTGCTGATGGCGCTGTCTATGTCGATTTCTGTTTGACTTCTCAATCCACTCGGGCGAAGCCCATATCTCACACAAAGCCTTGTAAGCCTGCGGCCGGTGTTCCATCCATGGAAGAGTTACCTGCATATAAAGCGTTAGCTCAAAATTACATTCACATCTGAATGAGCTGTTAAATTAGATTTTTACCTCCATGTACTGGTCTACAGTCAAGTAGACATCTGAATATTGTCGAAAGTTGTTGATAGAATGACCTCGGCGCTTCATGTACGCGTTCACAACCTGTAGACGAGCATTGGAAAATGCATCCCTGCACACCTTTTTCGCATTTTTCTCTAATACTCGGTCTGCATGCTCTTGAGCCTCAGGTTCCACACGATAGCGTCTCTGTCCAACATCGAAAATAAAATTAGTTCAAAAACAACTAATAAATGTTAGTTCGAAAAAATTACCCAAAAGTCGTGCTTGACGGCGCCTTGAGCTGTTCCATATGTAGCATGTGGAGCCAGTGCGAAGTGCGACCAGCTAGTGCAAGGAACCACCACACCTTTCGGGTCGGTGACAATTCCTGGGTTATGTAGACGACAGAGGTTACCTAAGACTTGATTAACCTGTCTATGGTGACCTCGACCGTCAAATGACGTGTCTTCCCATTGGCTGCATGACAAAAAACAAGAAAGTCATGTCATATATATAGTGTAAAATAAACAAATCAGTAAGAACAAAGTGGCCAAACGTGAGTACCTATCACCAACTGGAATGATCAGTACTCGAGCTTCAGATTGTGCAGGCGCCGACGGAGATAGGACAAAGTGGCCCTTCCGAGTGCCCCTTCGTCGAACGACAGGAGCCTCGGTGGTATCGTCATCCGCCTCAGCATCTAAGCCCTCATGGGCCTGCTCGTCCTCCTCGTCATCCTCCTCATGGGCCTGCTCGTCCTCGTCCTCCTCCTCATGGTGTTGCACCTCCTCCTCGTCGTCCTCCTCTTCCTATGCACATGAAATAGAGACACGTAAAAATTTACATAAACATTTACATAAGATCATTTATATAAGTGACTGACAAATAAGATCAATTACATAAACATTTACATCGGTAGTCCGTTGTAGAGCGATAGGTGTATCACGTAGTTCTGGCCGAGCGTGTCTCAGCAACGCCTCCTGTCTGCTCTGGCTAGAAGAACTCCCTTGGAAAAGGGAACGTGCACCAGGGAGTATCCTGCTAGCCGCATTAAGAAACCCCCTAGCAGTGCGCTTTGGTTTATTCCTACCACTCATCCTGTTCAATAGAAAAACATTAAATGTATTAGCTCCATAAAATTAAGTGAACTAACAAAAAATCAAATAATACATCACATAATATGAAATTTTGCATTACACATCAAAATTCATCAGAATCACGATCAAGGAGTCTTCTTCGATCCAAAGCTCGCAATGTGGCTTTTTTGTTCCTTGGATTTCGTTTTCGTTTCGGTGCAACACACTCATCAGTAGTGACATCGTTACGGTCTCCGACTAGTGAGTTCAGTGCAACACCCTCATCGATAGTAAAAGTAGTTGGCAATTCTTCTTCTTGATAAACATCATCGGCCTGTTCGTCTTTGAATTGATAACCAGCAGTGCCAGGAGTATGTAAACGTTCCCTAGGGTTCACCTTATGAACTACCCACCATGCTTCAAACTTCGGATTTGGGTACGACATATAGTAGACCTGCTCGCACTGGTGTGCAAGGATAAAATTATCATGGCCTCGAAGTCGTTCCTTGTGCTTTACTTCAGTTATACCATATTGACTTTGTCTAATCCCATTAGTGCTGTCAAACCAATCACATAGAAAGAATACTAATTTCAAAGGTTTGTTCCCTGCAAAATTAAACTCTAGGATGTTTTGAATGATGCCATAATAATTAGTTTCTCTGCCGAGTGCATCGAGTGCCCTAGTCAGAACTCCAGTGTTACGTGTGGCTGCACGAGGCCAAGACTTTTCAAATTGGTCTGAACGAAAACGAAAGCCATTCACATCGTATCGACCAAATGTTCTGCAAGTGACCGTCCCATAAGATAGTTGTCTCAAGTCCTCGTGTATGTTAGGAGTCTTTGTGCACTGCAAATAATATACAGTTAAAATGACTACCTCGCGTAAAAGGCTAAATGACATGAAAGTAAGGAATATAGAGAGTTTACATGCTCGCGAAACCAGTCAACAAAATTAGGTCTTCCTTGCCTCCCATGTCGTCGCATAGTATCTAGTTGTTTGCTTGTAGGCTGATGGGAATAAGTCCAATTTTCCTCGTCGAACTTACTGTACGACAAATAAGTAATTAAATATGGCTCCTTTGGTACAGAAATTAAGGGATAAAATAAAGACTTACATGAAATATGGCTCCATCTCTTCCATATTAGAGTACATGTATAGCAATGCGGACATTCTTTCATCCATGCTAAGGTGGTAGAACGTGCCCTTACTAGTACTTGTGCCTCTCCATTGGAAAATGTTGAGATCACTGACAGGAGGTTCCTCATCGACATTGTATCGCATGGTAGCAGCATAGACATTATGTTCCTCTGCGAAATACACACTCGTGAAGTATGAAACCTCCTTTAGCAAAAAAGCTTCAGCGATGCATCCTTCTACTCTAGCCTTATTTCGAACCATGCCTCGCAGGTTTTTGAGTGCACGTTCAATGTGATACATCCACCTATATTGTACAGGTCCACCAACCTTTGCCTCATATGGAATGTGAATAAGTAGATGCTCCATCGGATTGAAGAATCCAGGTGGGAATATTTTTTCTAGCTTGCATAACAACACTGGTATTTGTTTCTCCAACTTCTCCATCATATTTTTACTTATTTCTTTGGCACAGATTTGCCTGTAGAAATAACTTAGCTCAGCTATTGCTTGCCACATGGCGTCGGGCATATAACCACGAAACATGACAGGGATAATCCTCTCCATTAATATATGGAAGTCATGGCTCTTTAACCCAGTTAGTTTTCCCGTTTTCAAATTCACAGCTCTTTTCAAGCCCGCAGCATAACCATCGGAAAATTTAATTTTTTTCATCCATCTCATTACCTCGATCTTGTCTTTAGAGGTAAGACAGAACAAGGCACGGGGCGGCCTACCGTTGTCATTGAGCACTTGGGTTGGTCGGTCACAAAGCATTGCTAGATCTCTTCGAGCTTTCAGATTGTCCTTTGTTTTGTCAAAATGCATGCAGGTGTGTATGAGGGCTTCAGCAACATTACTTTCTTGATGCATGACATCAATGTTGTGCACAAGAATCAATGACGACATATAAGGGAGCTCCCAGAGACCACATATATGTGTCCAGTTGTGGTCCACTCCGAATCCTTCGTACTTGTCCCCCTTTTCATTTATGACAAGGTTGTTCAGCTGAGCATATATTTCTGCCGCGTTAAGACGTTTAGGCGGACCTTTGGTGACCACAGTGTTCTTTATAAAGTTTTTCTTATCGCTCCTAAAGGGGTGTTTCCTGGGCAACCAGCGTCGATGACAATCGAAGTAAGTGATCTTTCCACCATGAGCAAGACGGAAGCAATCTGTATCTGAACCGCAATATGGACATGTCAATCTACCATGTGTACTCCAACCGGTAAAAATAGCATACGCCATGAAGTCATGCACCGACCACAAATACGCAACTCGAAGTTTGAATATCTGTTTTGTAAAAACATCGTATGCTTCAACACCTTTCCAAAGCTCCTTCAACTCTTCAATCAAGGGTTTTAACATGACATTGAGGTTCTTTCCAGGATAGTCTGGGCCAGGAATGATTAAGCAAAGAAATATAAATTCATATTTCATACAAAGAGAAGGTGGAAGGTTGTATGGAATAACAAAGACGGGCCAACATGAGTATGATGATGCCATTTGACCAAAAGGTGTGAAGCCATCGGTCGCGAGGCCAATTCGAACATTCCTCGGATCAGCTGCAAACTCGGGATCAAACGTGTCGAGAGCCTTCCATGCATCCCCATCTGAAGGGTGCACGATTAGGTCATCGTTATCACGGATACCTTCTTTGTGCCATCGCATGTGCATAGCGGTTTTTTTAGATAGAAACATCCGTTTCACTCGAGGAGTTAGTGGCAAGTAGCGGAGCTGCTTATGTGCAACATCTGTCATCACCTTCTCACCCTCATCATTAACAACTTCCACAAATCTAGATTGTCCACATTTCAGACATTTTTTCTCTTCCGCATGCTCCTTCATGAAAAGCATACAATTATTTTTGCACGCATCAATCTTCTCATAATCCATACCGAGACCTTTGATAATTGTCTTTGATTGGTACATGTCTTTAGGCAACTTATTGGGCTTTGGGAGCACATCTCCTAATAACTTTAAAATCTCATTGTAACAATTGTTCGAGAAAAAGTACTTGGACTTAATGGACATGAGCCGAGTCACAAAAGCGAGTATACTCACATCTGTGTGTTCATGCAACGGCTCTTCAGAGTCTTTTAGTAGTTTAAAAAATCTGGAAACCTCTGGTGTGGCAGGATCCTCGGAGCTTAGGTTGAATTCTGGACGTAGCGAATCTAGCATCTCATGCATCGCATCATCGCCAGCCCAATCATTGTTCTCCTCCTCTTCTACATTCCTGTTGGGTACTACCTCACCATGATGTTCCCACACCTCATATCCGGGCATAAATCCAAACTGACAAAGATCTAGGCTAACTCTTTCCTTATTAAGAAATATACTGTTTTCGTGACGCCTACAAGGGCATCTAACAGTGCCGGTTAAGGACAAGGCGAATACGTGGTCCACAAAATCTTTGGTCTTGGCTATCCATTCATCAGAATGACGTCCATTTCTACTCCAGCCATTGTACATCCATGCACGATCTTCAGCCATGCCTGAGACTATTAAACGGAACAATATCGTGAAAAAAAAATTCAACTTCGTCAAGGGTATCGGTCCTACATGTATGTACGACATGGATAGGTTCTAAACCCACATGAACCTAGCAGGACCCAAAATAATTTGGCAGCATAACTTCGCTGCCACTAAATTAAACAATATACTATTAAAGCTAATAATATAATAGTAATCAAACAATAATACGAAAATAAAAAATAAAATACTTGCATGCTAATAATATACTATTAAAGCTAATAATATAATAGTAATCAAATTAACAATATAATATACTATAACATACTTGCATTCTAATAATATAATTGCATACTAATAATATAATAGTAATCAAATTAAACAATATAATATACTATTACATACTTGCATTCTAATAATATAATTGCATACTAATAATATATATAATAGTAATCAAATTAAACAATATAATATACTATTACATACTTGCATTCTAATAATATAATTGCATACTAATAATATATATAATAGTAATCAAATTAAACAACATTATAAACAGTAATCAAACAAACACAATTACAAAATATAATAATTTCGGCGGCATCTAAATAACAGCCGTCGAAAATAAGAAATAAAATACTAAAAAAAATTACCTCTCTCGATGCGGCGGCTCGACGACGGCGGTGGAATGGCGGGCCGACGGACGACCACTGCGGGGACGGACGGCGGCGGACGGCGGTGCGCGCAGCTTCCTTCGGCGGCGGCGGCGCGCAGGGCAGCAGAGCGCGGCGGCGGCGCGGGCGGCGGCGCGCGCGGCGGCGCGGGCGGCGGCGCGCGCGGCGGTGCGGGCGGCGGCGCGGCGGCGTGGGCAGAGACACGGCGCGGCGTCGGGTGAGAGAGAGAGCGCGGCGGCGTCGGGTGAGAGAGAGAGCGCGGAGAGAAAGAAGATAGGAGAAAGCCGACAGTTTTAAATTTCTCTATTTTCGGCGGCCAGGTCAGAGGCCGCCGAAAATAGCCTTATTTTCGGCGGCTGGTGTCAGAGGCCGCCGAAAATAGCACTACTTTCGGCGGTCGTGTCAGACCGCCGAAAATAACCCACGATTTTCGGCGGCCCTCCCCTAGCCGCCGAAAATAACAGGGGCCGCCGAAAATGGTGTACAGTGCTGTTGTGTTTGGACACTAGTGCCTCGTCCCAAGCAAAACGTTGTGGGAACCAAGTGGGTGTTCCGCAACAAACAAGACGAGCACAGAGTGGTGACAAGGAACAAGGCACAACTTGTGGCAAAAGGTTATGCCCAAGTCGCAGGTTTGGACTTTGAGGAGACTTTTGCTCCTGTGGCTAGGCTAGAGTCAATTCGCATATTGTTAGCCTATGCTACTCACCATTCTTTCAGGTTATTCCAAATGGATGTGAAGAGCGCTTTCCTCAACGGGCCAATTAAGGAGGTGTACGTGGAGCAACCCCCTAGCTTTGAGGATGAACAGTACCCCGACCACGTGTGTAAGTTCTCTAAGGTGCTCTATGGACTTAAGCAAGCCCCAAGAGCATGGTATGAATGCCTTAGAGACTTTTTAATTGCTAATGCTTTCAAGGTTGGGAAAGCCGATCCAACTCTTTTTACTAAGACTTGTGATGGTGATCTTTTTGTGTGCCAAATTTATGTCGATGACATAATATTTGGTTCTACTAACCAAAAGTCTTGTGAAGAGTTTAGCAGGGTGATGACTCAAAAGTTTGAGATGTCGATGATGGGCGAGTTAAGCTATTTCCTTGGGTTCCAAGTGAAGCAACTCAAGGATAAAACCTTCATCTCCCAAACAAAGTACACGCAAGATTTGATCAAGCGGTTTGGGATGAAGGACGCCAAGCCCGCAAAGACTCCAATGGGAACCGACAGACACACCGACCTCAACAAAGGAGGTAAGTCCGTTGATCAAAAGGCATACCGGTCTATGATAGGGTCTTTACTTTATTTATGTGCTAGTAGACCGGATATTATGCTCAGCGTATGCATGTGTGCTAGATTTCAATCTGATCCAAGGGAATGTCACTTAGTGGCTGTGAAGCGAATTCTTAGATATTTAGTCGCTACGCCTTGTTTCGGGATCTGGTATCCAAAGGGGTCTACCTTTGACTTAATTGGATATTCAGACTCCGACTATGCTGGATGTAAGGTCGATAGGAAGAGTACATCGGGAACGTGCCAATTCTTAGGAAGGTCCCTGGTGTCGTGGAGCTCTAAGAAACAAACCTCCGTTGCCCTATCCACCGCTGAGGCTGAGTATGTTGCCGCAGGACAGCGTTGTGCGCAACTACTTTGGATGAGGCAAACCCTCAGGGACTTTGGCTACAATCTGAGCAAAGTCCCACTCCTATGTGATAATGAGAGTGCTATCCGCATGGCGGACAATCCTGTCGAACACAGCCGCACAAAGCACATTGACATCCGACATCACTTTTTGAGAGACCACCGGCAAAAAGGGGATATCGAAGTGTTTTATGTTAGCACCGAGAACCAGCTAGCCGATATCTTTACCAAACCTCTAGATGAGTCGACCTTTTGCAAGCTGCGTAGTGAGCTAAATGTCTTAGATTCGTGGAACCTAGATTGATTTATAGCATACATGTGTTTTATGCCTTGATCATGATCCTTAATGCATTTTGTTGTTTATTAATGGTGCTCAAGTTGTACAAGCACTCCCCGGACCTCACAAGTCCATTTGCAAGTGATGCACATATTTAGGGGGAAATGCGCTACAACTTGACCCTTTGAGACTAACTGTGTGCTTGAGTTTGCTTAATTTAGTCTCAAAGGAGG
Source organism: Zea mays (assembly GCF_902167145.1). Lineage (NCBI taxonomy): Eukaryota > Viridiplantae > Streptophyta > Magnoliopsida > Poales > Poaceae > Zea > Zea mays. Next base: position 40,812,624 of record NC_050100.1, on the reverse strand, counting down.
TTTGAAAGGGAAAATGTGGACTTGGACCATGCAAGACTTCCACTGCACTCCGATGAAAGAGTAACTCATTCCAAGTTCATCTTTGTACTCTTATTGCCTTTTTACTCTTAGTTGAAGATTTTGGTTAAAGGGCCAACATTGATCCCGTTTTGGTGCTTGATGCCAAAGGGGGAGAAAATAAGGCCAAAGCAAGAAATGGATCAGCTACCACTTGAGGATTTTGAAAAAGTAGAGTTAGAGTTTTTGTTTGTCAAAAATTTTAATTGTCTCTTTTGTCAAAAGTTGGTCTCTTGTGGGGAGAAGGCTTGATTATGGGAAAGGGGGAGTTTTTGAATCTTTGATCAATTTCTCTTGAAATATCTCTCTTTATGTTTCAACAAGTGTGTTTGACTTAGAGATAGGAAATTGAGGTTGATTTGCAAAAGCAAACCAAGTGGTGGCAAAGAATGATCCATATATGCCAAATTTGAATCAAAACAATTTTGAGTTCTCATTTGTATTGATGTTGCACTTCCTTTAGTTGCTTTTTATTGTGTTGGCATAAATCACCAAAAAGGGGGAGATTGAAAGGGAAATGTGCCCTTGGGCCATTTCTAAGTATTTTGGTGATTAAGTGCCAACACAAGTGGACTTATGCAAAGTTATGGACAAAGTGCAAATCAAGTAAAAAGGTATGTTTCTAAGACTTAGTACATTGTTTTGGAGACTAATGTATTGTGTCTAAGTGCTGGAAACAGGAAAAATCAAGTCGTAAAGGAGATGTCTTTGTTCAGCCAAAGACAGCTCGATCTGGGAGCACCGGACTGTCCGGTGGTGCACCAGACAGTGTCCGGTGCGCCAGGCCGGCGACTGTAAACTGGCTGCTCTCGGGAAGCAATTAACGGCGTATGGCTATAAATCACCGGACTGTCCAGTGGAGCACCGGACTGTCTGGTGAGCCAACAGTCAGCCGGGCCAACGGTCGGCCGCGGAATCCGCGCGCGACGCATGGCAGAGCCAACGATCAGAAGGGGGCACCGGACTGTCCGGTGCGCCAACGGCTAGGAATCTACAACGGTCGGCTTCGCCAAATAAGGAAAGAGATCCGCACCAGACAGTGTCCGGTGGTGCACCGGACTGTCCGGTGCGCTAGGCGACAGAACGCAAGAATTGCCTTCTTGAATTGCTCTCAACGGCTCCTAGCTGCCTTGGGGCTATAAAAGGGACCCCTAGGCGCATGGAGGAGCATACCAAGCATTCTTTGAGCATTGTTGATCACTCACACTTCACTCTTGCGCACTTGTTCGACATTCTTAGTGATTTGAGCTCCGTTCTAGTGAGAACCTCGAGAAACTGTCTTGAGCTCAAGTCTTGATCTTGTGTGTGCGTATTTGCTGTTGATTTGAGTGTGTTGCTTCCCTCCCTTACTCTTGTGCTTCATATTGATTCTTATTGTAAGGGCGAGAGACTCCAAGTTGTGGAGATTCCTCGCAAACGGGAAAAGAGCAAAGTAAAGAAGAACACCATGGTATTCAAGTTGATCTTTGGATCACTTGAGAGGAGTTGAGTGCAACTCTCGTCCGTTGGGACGCCACAACATGGAGTAGGCAAGTTTTGTACTTGGCCGAACCACGGGATAAATCCTCGTGTCTCTTGTGCTTGTCCTTATTGTGTCTATTGTGCTTCACAAGAGTTCTCCTCTCTACTCACTTGAGTTCATTATACTAACTCTTAATCAAGTTTGTGGTGTTAAGTTTAAGTTTTACAGGATCACCTATTCACCCCCCTCTAGATGCTCTTAGTATTGTCTTGTAATTCTGGATGCTTATTCTCGCTTCACTTGGGTATTCTTTTTACAGGAAAAATCTCAGACCCAAGAGACCTTAAAGGGATTCTTGAGACGAGCTCAAAATGAGTTCGGATTGAGAATAAAAAAGATAAGAAGCAACAATGGGACGGAGTTCAAGAACTCTCAAATCGAAGGCTTTCTTGAGGAAGAGGGTATCAAGCATGAGTTCTCTTCTCCCTACACACCCCAACAAAATGGTGTAGTGGAGAGGAAAAATAGAACTCTACTGGACATGGCAAGGACCATGCTTGATGAGTACAAGGCTCCGGACCGATTTTGGGCTGAGGCGATTGACACCGCCTGCTACTCCATCAACTGGTTCTACCTTCACCGAATCCTCAAGAAAACATCATATGAACTCCTCACCGGTAAAAAGCCCAATGTTTCATATTTTAGAGTCTTTGGTAGCAAATGCTTTATCATTGTTAAAAGAAGTAGAAAATCTAAATTTGCTCCTAAGGCTATAGAAGGCTTTTTACTTGGTTATGACTCAAACACAAGGGCATATAGAGTCTTCAACAAATCCACTAGATTAGTTAAGGTTTCTTGTGACATTGTGTTTGATGAGACTAATGGCTCCCAAGTGGAGCAAGTTGATCTTGATGAGCTAGATGATGAAGAGGCTCCGTGCGTTGCGCTAAGGAACATGTCCATTGGGGATGTGTGTCCTAAGGAATCCAAAGAGGCTACATAAGCACAAGATCAACCGTCATCTTCCATGCAAGCATCTCCACCAACTCAAAATGAGGATCAGGCTCAAGACAATGAAGAAGAAGATCAAGAAGATGAGCCACCTCAAGAGGAGGATAATGATCAAGGGGAGATGACAATGATCAAGACAAGGAAGGTGATCAAGAAGTACAGGGTCAAAGACCGCCACACCCAAGAGTCCACCAAGCGATTTAAAGAGATCACCCCGTGAACTCCATCCTCAGTGATATTCATAAAGGGGTAACCATTCGATCTCGAGTCTCTCATTTTTGTGAACATTACTCTTTTGTTTCCTCTATTGAGCCATACAGGATAGAGGATGCACTAAGAGATTCAGATTGGGTGTTGGCAATGCAAGAGGAGCTCAACAACTTCACGAGGAATGAGGTATGGCATTTAGTTCCACGTCCTAACCAAAATGTTGTAGGTACCAAATGGGTATTCCGCAACAAGCAAGATGAGTATGGTGTGGTGACAAGGAACAAAGCCCGACTTGTGGCCAAGAATTATTCACAAGTCGAAGGTTTGGACTTTGGTGAAACCTATGCACCCATAGCTAGGCTTGAGTCAATTCGCATATTACTTGCCTATGCTACTTACCCTGGCTTTAAGCTTTATCAAATGGACGTGAAAAGTGTCTTCCTCAATGGACCAATCAAGGAAGAGGTCTATGTTGAGCAACCTCCCGGCTTTGAAGATAGTGAGTACCCTAACCATGTTTATAAACCCTTAAAGGCGCTTTATGGGCTCAAGCAAGCCCCAAGAGCGTGGTATGAATGCCTAAGAGATTTTCTTATCACTAATGGCTTCAAAGTCGGAAAAGTCGATCTGTAACATCCCAGTTTTTACCCCCAAGGTTAGAAACCCTAAAAACCCCTAACCCCCCCTTCTTATTATCTCTTAAGGCCCCCACCTCATAAGACTTCTCATTCATCATATGCATACACCATGGTTGTTAGTAGCACATCACATAGAATATTTTTCTTGACACCCAAGAAACATAGATAAATATTTGTTCAAAAGAAAAAGGAGATTAAAGAAAAAAAAGAAAGAAATAGAAATAGAAAAAGGAAATAGAAATAGAAAAAGAAAAAAGGAAATCCTTCCCCCCTCGGCTGGGCCGGATCCAGCCCACCTCTCCCCGCGCGCTCTTCCCCTCCCTCGCGTCCCACGCGACCCACCACCCACGCGCTCCCCTCCCCCACTGACACCCCGGCCCCACCCGTCAGCCCGCGCTCCCCTCCCTCGTGACCGCCTCCCTCACAGACATTCCGGCCCCGCCTGTCAGCCCCTTCTCCCCTCGCCCATGACCAGGCCACCGGCGCGTTCACTGCCGGCCACCATCCGCCCCATCTCCTCGCCATTAACGCGCTCACCAGCTCGGTTGGCACCATGTGCCCCCACTCACTGTGCCCGAGCCGTCCCGTCGCCATTTTGCGCCATCACCACCGTCATGGCGAGCTCGCCGGTGCTCACCGCTCCTCCTCCCTTCCCCCTCCCTGGCCACCTATAAAAGGACCGCCCCGAGCCCCTTGTTCCACCACACCAGGTCTCGGCCACTCCACCTCCCTCCCTCGGGCCCAATCGAGCTCGACGCCGTCATCCCTCCCCTCTTCGGTGAGCTCCGCCCTCCTCTCTCTAGTGGTGTATGATCAAATTGCTCTAGCTCTTGAGCTCCGCCTCTCTGTCGCAAGCTTAGCACACACCTTCTCGTCGCCTATTGCGCCCAGTGGCCTCGCCGGCGACTTCACCGCCGCGAGCGCCTGCCACCCACCGTGGACTGGCCACCCTAGACATCCACCAGTCAAATTGACTCCACCTCCATGACCCCCTACCCCCGCTCATGCTTTGCCACCAACCCGTCCACCCAGAACCGTACCACCGATGAGGAACCACCGTCGGGTTCACCGGCAACCGGTTCTCCCCCGCCGCGGACCGCCCTCCTCCCCCCCTGACGCCGTCTCCCCCTTCCCTCTCTGGCGCGTGGGCCCGCGCCCATGGCGTCTGTCGCGCCGTCACCGCTCCTCGTGGACCGTCTGGGCCCAATCGGCCGTGACGCCGCGCGCCCAACCGGGCCAAAATTCCCCCTGGCCCAGTTAGCTTGGAATCCCTTTTATTTTTCTTTTTCCCATTTCTTTTTCCCATTTTAATATATATATATATATATATATATGCAGATATTTTATGCACCAAAAATAGTTTAAATAAATTATAGGGCACAAAAATAATAATGTATAATAATTGGCACACCCCACCAAGTCACCATGATTGATGTGTTGTTCCTTATCTATGTTTGTTAGCGGAAGAGGGATCCAATCCTCTGGAATTTGTAGCTCCGGAAGAAGGGCAGGAACCCGACCCCTCTGAGATAAATCTTTTGTGCCAGGAAAGCTTCGACGAAGGCAAGTCCATCCTTCCCTTGATGCATAATTTACCTATTCTCTCTACCACTACCTAAGCCGGGATTGAGGGATGGAATAATTGCATTATGAGCAGAGAGATAGCCCGCATTAACAAACATTTTTTGAGCACAAAATATGGGATGGGAAAAAGGGGCAATGGTTTTGACCAAACAATGTTTTCAAAAAGTGTACGATGAAGGGTATTCACCCTCATCACCTGTGAGTGGGATGATCAGGGACTCCCTGGTTTAGGGGAGGACCTAAGGTGATGGCTCAGCTGGTTTAGGTGTGAGCAGAAGGATTGTCCCCTCATATAAGGACCAGTTTGTCATCCTTCACTACCTGTACTCATGAAAAGTACAACCACTCGAGGCTGTGTGGGTAGTCACTCGATCTGAACTCGTGTGGTCCAACCCCAGGGTTATGAAGGCTGGGGAGCACCAGGAGGATAAGGAGGGGGAATGTTTTGTCCGGTTTGGACATGGCAGTGGCCTGACTCCTTCTGGTATAACCGTTAAGGTTAGGACGTGAGAGGAAGGAAAGAGATTCAGATTCGGATCTCATTGGCCAATGAGATCGCAGAGCCAGACTAGTGGGTAAAGTGTACCCCTCTGCGCAGAGTTCAAACCTATTCGAATAGTCCGTGTCCACTGGAATGGACGAGTCTGGCGTGGTATGACAATTAGTGTTTTACAACCTCCGTGAACAGGGAAATGTGTGAGTGTGTCTTTGGAAGAGAAAATGATGACACGAGAGCGGAGTGGTGGTTAAGTAACGTGTTATTTCTATTTCTTCGAGAAAACCCTAAAAAGTACTGCCTTTCTCTGAGAAAAAGAAGAGTGACTTCAACTCCACCATATAAAGCATGTATGATATAGGCCCCTTTCTCTTTACGGGAGTAGGGTGGGCTTGCGGAATACCTAGTGTATTCACCCAGATTTATTTATGTTTTTCAGTAGCTGAAGACTTCTTTTCTGCTATGCTTGATTGAGGGGGCTGTGTTTACACCCAGTTCTGCCTATGGCTTGGGCTAGTTTATCTTCTACTGCGCTTTGTATTTCTGGCTCTCTCGAGCTTGTACTCTGGTATTGTAATAACATTTATTCGAACTCTGTACTATTTGAAGTAAGGAATGTGGTTACTAGCCTCCTGGGACTAGTAATTGTATCACATTTGAGTCCCAAAGGATCGAGGCGCTTCAAGTGGTATCAGAGCCATAGGACTGGCCGTAGATCGCAGCCCTGACCTTAAAAGTTTGCCTTAACAAGAAAACACCTCTTACCTCTAAGAAAAACCTTCTCTCCTTTCCCCGATATTAACGGGCCCTTCTTTTATTCTACCAGATGGAAGGCTCTTGGGTCATTAGGACATCCTAGTACTCAGAGGAGGAAGGATTCCCTCATCTCTTACGGAGTTGTGCGCTACGCATGGGGATCCGCAAGAAGCCGGAATATGTCTGGAAAGAATACCGCGAAAACGAAATTGAGAAGTGCTCTATGGCAGTCTACCTGGGAGAAAGCCAAAGTTACCCAAACCACCCTCCCTTCCAAGTCACCTTCATCGGGCACCGCTTCCCAGACACTTGCCAAAATGTTGCCTGAGAAGTCCTTCGATAGCTATGCCAAAACTACAACAGATAGGTCTTTGAAACCCCCTTCTTTGCTTCCCACCTAGCAACAAAAATACCCCCACCTGGAGGAAAAGACTTCAGGCCCTGTCAGGAAGAGATCCTACCGAAGATGACCCCACCATCGTCTACATGGCCGGATATCTCCACACTCTCGATAACCACTACGATGACCTTTCCTCCCACTGCACCCACCTAAACTCCTGGGTGGAAAGCTTAGAGCAACAGGTCAAGGAACTTAAAAAGGAGAAGGCGTCCCTCCAAGAGTGTCTCGACATAGCAGAAGGCGAGGAGGCCAACACTCGTGAAGCCTACCGAACCCTGAAGATGGATTACGATAAGAAGCTAAAGAAGCTCACCCCCACGAAGAAAATCCAAAAGAAGACCAAGAGCCAAGGATGCCAGACTGAGCGAAAGAAGAAAGCCCCTCAAGCACCACCTCCCCCCAGGATAGAGAATTTGGCCGACGTCAAGGATATGTCCCTAGCTAGCCTTGATGACCTTCTCAAGGAATTTGGGGACACTTTAGAAAAGGAGTTCGGAAGTACCTCAGAAAGCGCTCGCGTGTAGTGCGACTTGTAGTAGCTATATGCTTGTGATGAACTGGTGTAATGAATAAAATAACTTGGTTGAAAAAAATTTGGCATATGCATAATAGTAACTCTCTTCCCCTGGCAGATGGCTTCAGATAAAACCACGCCTACCGCCTCCGGGATTAGAGCAGGGTTTCCCCTAAGAGTTGAAGGAGAAGCCAGTGGAGAAGGGAGTGAGACCCACCTCCCCGCACCTCTGGAGCTACCCTTAGATTTAGCCAATGTTCTAGCCAACCAAACCCGACTCATTGAGGTCCTCACTAGAAGTCTGGAGAATCAACACCCGAATGGTGGAAGACCACAAGACAGGATGGGAGATTTCCTTAGGCTCAAGCCTCCCACATTCGCTGGATCTAGCAATCCCCTCGATGTTGATGATTGGCTGCGCACGATTAAAAGAAAGTTAGAAGCCATCGGATGCCCGGAGAATCAACGTGTTCAATTGGTTGCTCATCAACTTTCCGGGATGGCCCTAGCCTGGTGGGATACCTTCAACGTTGCCATCAGAGATGCTACCTGGGCAGAGTTTGAAACCGCTTTCCGAGAGCACCATGTGCCCCAAGGGATCGTTCAGCTAAAGGAAGATGAATTCCGGGAACTAACTCAGGATGGAAGATCTATCAGTGAGTACGTGCACAAATTTACAGAATTGGCCCGCTACGCGTTGGATGACGTCAGCATAAAAGTCAAGAAGATGGCCCGCTTTTTGAAGGGGCTCAGACCAGAACTCAAAACCATCCTAGACAGCCAAGATTTCCTCAGCTTCTCGCACCTCTCAAACAAAGCCATACAAGTGGAAAAGGGAAAGGGAAGAAGAAAAAGGTCACCTTAAGAGGAAATTCCAAGTCCTCCGAGCTTAGCTGCAAGACCGGCACCAGAGAACTCGATCCTTTGGGTTTCCACCCAAGGGACCAAGCTTCATTAGACCAGCTAGACCCACTCTGTCACGTTTCAGCCAGCAGAGTCAGAGCTCCTTTCATGCCCCCTCAGTTGCGAGCAACCAACCGCCAACAAATGCATGTTGGCACTGCGGAGACCCCAGTCACTTCAAGAACAACTGCCCCCAACTGAAGGCATCAGGACCTGCTTACTCCAACTCGGTGAACGGCCCCAAGAATACCTCAGCACCTGCCCCCAAGGCGCCCTCCTCCATCAGCCAGTAGAACAAGACCCAGTATCAAGGTAGGGCACAAGTAAACCACGTCGATGCTCAAGTGGCTCAGCAAGCTCCGGGAGTAGTGCTCGGTGAGTTCCTTGTTGAATTTACTCCCGCTACTGTACTTTTTTATTCAGGAGCATCCCATTCTTTTATAGCCACTAGTTTTGTGGAAAAGCATGGCATCCCCTCTACCCCTCTAGAGATTCTCTTGGTCACCCGAACCCCAGGGTCAGACCTCCTATGCCAGCTCAAATGCTCCCAAGTTATAATTCTTATAAGTGGGGTAGTGTTCTTGGCAGACTTAACCGTCTTGCCATCCCAAGGGATTGATGTGATCTTAGTAATGGATTGGTTAACCAAGCACAAAGGCATCATAAGTTGCGCAAACAAGACAGTTCTTCTCACAGACCACCAAGGAAAGTCAGTCTCTTGTCAGGCTCAGCCACCCGCCAATGATCCAATGATGTTTAATCTAGCAACAGAAAGCATATGAGTGGTAGAAGAATTCATGGATGTATTCCTAGAAGAGTTGCCAGGAATGCCGCTAGAAAGAGGAGTGGAGTTCTACATAGATCTGATCCCTGGTACAGCACCCATCGCAAAGAGACCATACCGCATGGCTCCTACCGAGTTAGCAGAATTAAAGCTCCAAATCGCAGATCTTCAACAAAAAGGGTACATCCGTCCCAGCTCATCCCCTTGGGGAGCACCAGTCCTTTTCATCACTAAGAAGGATGGAAGTATGAGGATGTGTATTGATTACCGATCTTTAAATGAAGTTACAATCAAAAACAAGTATCCACTCCCTCGAATCGACGACCTCTTCGACCAGCTTCAAGGGGCCAAATACTTCTCCAAGATAGACCTGAGGTCTGGTTATCACCAGCTGAGAATCAAGGAAGCAGATATTCAGAAGACTGCATTTGTCACCCGATACCGACAGTATGAATTCACAGTGATGCCTTTCGGACTGACAAACGCACCCGCCTTTTTCATGAACCTCATGAATAAAGTATTTATGGAAGAGCTAGATAAGTTTGTCGTAGTCTTCATTGACGACATCCTTATCTACTCCAAGAACCGCGAAGACCATAAGAGTCACCTCTAGATCGTCCTCGGAAGACTCAGGGCACACCAACTTTATGCTAAGCTCAGCAAATGTGAATTCTAGTTAGAAAAGATAGCCTTCCTTGGGCATATCTTGACTGCAGAAGGAATAGAAGTAGACCCATCCAAGGTAGAGGCAGTATCAAAATGGAAGCAGCCATCCAACGTCAGTGAAGTTCGAAGCTTTCTGGGAATGGCAGGATATTACCGCCGTTTTATCAAGGGATTCTCCAGCATAGCAAGACCTATGACCAAGCTCCTCAAGAAAGACAATAAGTTTGTGTGGACCCCGAAGTGTGAGGAAAGTTTCCAGATCATAAAGGAGAAGCTCACGACCGCACCCGTTTTGACACTACCGGATATACACCAAGATTTCGTCGTCTTCTGTGATGCCTCAAGGCAAGGCTTAGGGTGTGTTATGATGCAAAACGAGAAAGTCATTGCTTATGCATCATGCCTACTCAAGCCGCATGAGCAGAATTACCCCACCCACGATTTGGAATTGGCAGCCATAGTGCATGCCCTAAAAATATGGAGGCACTACCTAATTGGGAACAAATGTCACATCTTCACCGATCACAAGAGTCTGAAGTATATCTTCACTTAGCCAGATCTCAACCTCCGTCAGAGAAGATGGCTGGAACTGATCAAACATTATGACCTTGAGATTCATTATCACCCCGGAAAGGCCAACGTGGTAGCAGACGCCCTCAGCCGAAAACCTTTCGGGATAAAGGGAACCAACTTTTTAGAAGATTGGAAGAAGGAATCAGCTCAGCTGAACGCATGTTTGGGAAACAACGGTAGCCTAGAAGTCAAACCAATGCTAGAAGACCTCATATGCAAAGCTCAACGCCTGGACTCGGAGACAACAAGACTTATGGAAAAAGCTCGCAAAGAACAACTTCCGGACCTCAGGACAGATGAACAAGGAGTCCTTTGGTTCAAGAACTGTCTGTGTGTACCAAAAGGGTAGGCACGAGAAGTCCTGCTTGATGAGGCTCACAACTCAGCCTACTCCATCCACCCAGGAACCACCAAGATGTACCTAGACCTCAAAGCCAGATACTGGTGGAGAGGGATGAAGAAAGAGATAGCACAGTATGTGGCTCGGTGTGACACTTGCCAACGAACGAAAGCCGAGCACCAGAAGCCTGCAGGCCTATTGCAACCCCTTCCAGTGCCCGAATGGAAATGGGAGGAAATAGGCATGGATTTTGTAACCAGACTACCCCGGACGCAAAAATGGAACGACTCTATCTGGGTAATAATAGACCATCTTACCAAGGTAGCCCACTTCATCCCAGTGAAAACTACCTTTGGAGGAGCCACCCTTGCCCGGATTTATCTTAAAGAAATAGTCAGACTCCATGGCATCCCAAGGAAGATAGTGTCAGACAGAGAAACCTAGTTCACCTCCAAATTTTGGACGAGCCTTCAGAGAGCTATGGGCACCAAGCTAGACTTCAGCACCGCCTATCACCCCCAGAAAGATGGTCAAACATAAAGGGTCAACAAGGTCCTCGAAGATTTATTAAGAGCCTATGTGTTAACGTTCGATAGAAACTAGGAGTCCAGTTTGCCTTATGCAGAGTTCTCGTATAACAACAGCCATCAGGCCAGTATCAAGATGTCACCGTTCGAAGCATTGTATGGACGAAAATGCCAGACCCCTCTCATGTGGTCCAACGTAGGGGAAAATACACTGGAAGGGCCTGTCTTTGTTAAAGAGGCTGAAGAGAAAGTTACCCTGATCCGCAAAAGATTACTTGAATCCCAGAGTCGGCAGAAAAGTTATGCGGACAACAGGCGGAGAGAACTCAGATTTGAGGAAGGAGACTTCGTCTACCTCAAGGTCTCCCCGATGCGTGGTGTCAGAAGGTTCCAAGTGAAAGGAAAGCTAGCACCGCGATTCGTCGGCCCCTATCCCATCATTGGTAGAGTGGGACCCGCAGCTTACCATCTTGAATTACCAGAGTCCATGTCCGATATTCACAATGTGTTTCATGTGTCCCAGCTCTGCAAATGCCTGCAAGTACCAGAAAGTCACATCGAAGAAGAGGCAATCCAGATTCAGAAAGATCTTCAGTACCGAGAGAAGCCAATAAAGATTCTTGACTCAGCAGTCCGGAAGACCCGCAATTCAGAAGTGAGACTCTGTAAAGTTCAGTGGAGCAGAGAAGGAGAAGAGGAAGCTACCTGGGAAAGTGAGGACTCTTTGAGGAGGGAATACCCTTACCTTTTCTCAAACCCAGTCTAAATCTCGAGGGCGAGATTCCTTTAAGTGGGGTAGGTTTGTAACATCCCAGTTTTTACCCCCAAGGTTAGAAACCCTAAAAACCGCTAAACCCTCCCCCCTTCTTATTATCTCTTAAGGCCCCCACCTCATAAGACTTCTCATTCATCATATGCATACACCATGGTTGTTAGTAGCACATCACATAAAATATTTTTCTTAACACCCAAGAAACATAGATAAATATTTGTTCAAAAGAAAAAAGAGATTAAATAAAAAAGAAAGAAATAGAAATAGAAAAAGGAAATAGAAATAGAAAAAGAAAAAAAGGAAATCCTCCCCACCCCTCGTCTGGGCCGGATCCAGCCCACCTCTCCCCGCGCGCTCTTCCCCTCCCTCGCGCCCCACGCGGACCACCTCCCGCGTGCTCCCCTTCCCCACTGACACCCTGGCCCCACCCGTCAGCCCGCGCTCCCCTCCCTCGCGACCACCTCCCTCACAGACATCCCGGCCCCGCCTGTCAGCCCCTTCTCCCCCTCGCCCGTGACCAGGCCACCGGCGCGTTCACCGCCGGCCACCGTCCACCCCATCTCCTCGCCATTAACGAGCTCACCAGCTCGGTTGGTGCCATGCGCCCCCGCTCACTGTGCCCGAGCCGTCCCTTCACCCTCGCCTGCCCGAGCCGTCCCGTCGCCATTTTGCGCCATCACCACCGTCATGGCGAGCTCGCCGGTGCTCACCGCTCCTCCTCCCTTCCCCCTCCCCGGCCACCTATAAAAGGACCACCGCAAGCCCCTTGTTCCACCACACCAGGCCTCAGCCACTCCACCTCCCTCCCTCGGGCCCAATCGAGCTCAGCGCCGTCGTCCCTCCCCTCTCCGGTGAGCTCCGCCGTTCTCTCTCTAGTGGCGTATGATCAAATTGCTCTAGCTCTGGAGCTCCGCCTCTCTGTCGCAAGCTTAGCACACACCTTCTCGTCGCCTATTGTGCCTAGCGGCCTCGCCGGCGACTTCACCGCCGCGAGCGCTTGCCACCCGCCGTGGACCGGCCACCCCAGGCATCCACCGGTCAAATTGACTCCACCTCCGTGACCCCCTACCTTGCTCGTGCTTTGCCACCACCCCGTCCACCCAAAACCGGACCACCGGCGAGGAACCGCCGTCGGGTTCACCGGCGACCGGTTCTCCCCCGCCGCGGACCGCCCTCCTCCTCCCCCCCTAACGCCGTCTCCCCCTTCCCTCTCTGGCGCGTGGGCCCGCGCCCACGGCGTCCGCCACACTAAGCACATAGACATTCGGTATCACTTTTTGAGGGATCACCAACAAAGGGGGATATCGAGATTGCTTATGTTAGTACCAAAGAACAATTAGCCGATATATTCACCAAACCATTAGATGAGAAAACCTTTAGCAAACTTAGGAATGAGGTAAATATACTTGATTCTCGGAATTTTTGATTGAAACATTGCACACATAGCTCATTTATATACCTTTGATCATATCTCTTTTATGTCTACGACTAATGTGCTTTCAAGTGTATTTCTATGTTAAGTCGTAGATTGAAAGGGAAATAGAGTACTCGGCGAAGACAAGGCTTCCACTCCACTCTATCGGTATCATTTACCCTTCGCCATCACTCCACATCACTCTCAGATTGGTATAATCTTTCACTCATATTTACTTGTACCAATGGGGGAGAAAGTAACTAAGGGCTCACAAAGTCTCCGTTTTTGGCGATTAATGCCAAAGGGGGAGAGAATATTAGCCCAAAGCAAAAGGACCGCACCACCACCAATTTCAAAAAATTTCAAGAATTTTTCAAAATTGGTATCTGAATGTATTTGATCTTTTTCAATTGGTATTTACAAAAATTAGTAAAACCCTCTTGAAAGCTAAGAGGAGAATTTTATTTAGGGGGAGTTGTGTTTAGTCAAAGGAAAAGCATTTGAAACACGAGGAGAAAAATTCAAATCTTGAAAATGCTTCTCGTAATTTTATTCATACACCTTTGACTATTTGCAAAAAGACTTTGAAAAGATTTTTCCAAAAGAATTTGCAAAACAAAACAAGTGGTGCAAGCGTGGTCCGAAATGTTAAATAAAAGAAACCAACCATGCATATCTAATAGAAGTATAAATTGGTTTAACTCCGAGCAACCTATGCACTTACCTTATGCAAACTAGTTCAATTTTGCACTTATATATTTGCTTTGGTTTGTGTTGGCATCAATCACCAAAAAGGGGGAGATCGAAAGGGAAATAGGGTTTAACCTTTTTCTATAAATAATTTTGGTGGTTGAATGCCCAACACAAATAATTGGACTAACTAGTTTGCTCTAGATTATATATTCTACACGTGCTAAAGGTTCAACACAAACCAATAAAAGATCAAGTTAGGGTTCAAAAAGAAAGGAGCAAAAAGAAACCGAAGAGAACCCTGGTCTGGCGCACCAGACTGTCCGGTGCACCACCAGACAGTGTCCGGTGCACCATGGCCGTACGACTTCAAACTTGCCACCTTCGGGTTTCAGAAGCGCCGCTCCGCTATAATTCACCGGACTGTCCGGTGTGCCACCGGATTGTCCAGTGCATCAGCGGAGCAATGGCTAGCCAGGGCAACGATTGACTGCAATGGTCGCCTACAACGCTACAGTGCGTGGATAGTTCGCGCAGAAGTCAGAGCAGCCGCAGAAGGCGCACCAGACAGTGAATAGTGACTGTCCGGTGCGGCAGCGGACTGTCCGGTGCCACATGAAGACAAAGCTCCAACGGTCGAAACCGTCAGAACCCTAACGGTTGGGTGACATGGCTGGCGCACTAGACACTGTTCGGTGGTGCACCGAACTGTCCGGTGCGCCCATCGACAGCAGCCTGCCCCAACAGTTGAATTGGTAGTTGGGGGCTATAAATACCCCACAACCACCTCCACTCCAACCATCCAAGCATTCACTCCTTCACATTCAATACAAGAGCAATAGACACCACTCCAAAGACACAATTCAAGTGATCGATCCGCTCAAAGTCTCCAATTCCACTCTAGCGCATTTAGACTTGTGAGAGGATCATTTGTGTTCCTTTGTTGCTCTTGTTTGCTTGGTTGGCTTTCTTCTTCCTCATTCTTGTTCTCTAAGTAACTTGTAATCAAAGCAAGAGACACCAAGTGTGTGGTGGTCCTTGTGGGGTCTACGTGACCCGTTTGATTAAAGAGAAGCCTCACTCGGTCTAAGTGACCGTTTGAGAGAGGGAAAGGATTGAAAGAGACCCGGTCTTTGTGACCACCTCAACAGGGACTAGGTTCATTGGAACCAAACCTCGGTAAAACAAATCACCATGTCATACGCTTTACTTTCTTGGTTGAATTGTTTTCCCCTCTCTCTCGGACTCGGATTTTATTTGTTGGGGGCCTTCGGCTTCCGAAGGTCCTCAAAAACGTAATTTGACTATGTTTTCCAAAAGAAATATGTGAACAGGTACCTTCGAAGTCAGATTGCGAGTATACAAGAACATGGTTAAGACGAAGCTTGATTGGGACGGCGATCACGACGAAGGATAAGACGATCACGAAGCTACGTGCAGAAGAGCTTCGGCATAACGGCAGAAAGAGGAAACCGACTTAAAGATGAAAAGCCAAATTAGACCTCGAAGAATTACTATAGAGGTATTGATAAATGTAAAGGGCATTAATGTAATTTTGGATGGGCTGCGACCCATGCCTATAAATAGGTGAACAGTATTCCCATACTGTTCACGCTGACTGGACATTTACTTTTGGGTCACACCTGTATTCTCATTCTTCAAGCCGAAGGTACATTTGTAATTTATTATTATTTACACAAGTAATATAAATGAAAATAAATTGATACTTATATTTACCTAAATTATGTTACTCCTTGTACTTTGCATGAATATTCTCCATTTCTTTATCATGATCATGAGGGTATGTCCTTTATGACCTTCGTTCTAGATTCATTATATCCGAAGGGAAATAATGATTCAAAGGACGAAGGGCTTTGATATTTAACATTTTATGTTGCCTTGTTCTTGATTCATAGCATTTGAGAACAAGTCCCCAACATTGGCGCCCACCTCCGGTGAACTCACTTCCATTTCTTGAGCTTTGAATATCTTCGGCAAGCATCATCTTCGTCATGCCGCCGAAAAAAGCTTCAGCAACAGGGGCTGCCACTCTACAGCCGCTGGACCCCAATCAGGACGTCCCTTCCCTTAGGGAGGCCCGAAGCCAGAAGAGGAAGGCCATTAGTCCAACGCCTCCGGAGGACGACTTGGATCAGGAGATTCAAAATCTGGAGATCCTTCAGCAGCAGGTGCAACGGAAAAAGGAGAAGATGGCTCGTCTAGCTGATCTTCAGAGACAGATAGATGAAGCTTCGGAAGAGGTTCGTCATCTTGTTCAAGATGATCAGAACCGAAGGCCTCCGCGCAGAGAGCTTCATCAAGAAGGCTTTTACAATGAGGACGACTGGTATGAAGATTTCCATCATGGAAATTTTGCTTTCGATGATGCTTCTCCTCTCTCAACAGAATTGCAGGCTACACCATGGCCCCAGTCTTACAAGCCACCCCAGCTCCCCATGTACGACGGTCATACAGACCCGAAGCAATTTTTGATGAGCTATGAAGCAACCATATCTTCGTATGGTGGCAATACTGCAGTCATGGCAAAGTCTTTTGTCATGGCCGTCAAGAGTGTCGCTCAGACCTGGTACTCCTCTCTCCGGCCAGGGACAATCACCTCTTGGCAGAAGCTGAAGGATATGTTGATAACCAGCTTCCAGGGATTTCAGACAAAGCCAGTCACCGCTCAGGCTCTCTTCCAGTGTACCCAGGACCATGAAGAATACCTTCAGGCGTATGTCCGAAGGTTTATGCGTCTGAGGGCACAGGCGCCAACAGTGCCCAATGAAATTGTCATTGAGGCCATGATTAAGGGGCTTCGGCCGGGACCTTCAGCGCAATACTTTGCCAGGAAGCCACCACAAACTTTGGAGAAGCTGCTCCAGAAGATGGACGAGTATATTCGAGCTGACAATGACTTCCGACAAAGAAGGGAGGAAGCATTCAGGTTCTCTGAGATGACCAGGGGCTTCGGAGGAAGATTTCACCCGAGGCATGTTAGGTCAATTCATAACTCTACTCAAAGTGATGATCGAGGGAGCCAGCAACAAAGGCCACAATACTCTTCACAAGCTTCGGGGCAGCAGCAAAGTTCTTTTCGGTCGTCAGCGCCAAGGGGCAGAGGCGCCAGGGGCTTCGGGGGAAGGTTTGGAGATCAGCCAAGAAAAATTTACTGCCTATTCTGTGGTGAAGACAAGGGCCATACCACCAAGATGTGCCACGTTACCATCCAGAAGCAGAAGGAGATAGCAGAAGCAGCAGCGCAACAAAGTCAGCTGAAGCAGGTCATGCATACTGCTTCGTATCATTCGCCTTATATTCCAGAATATGTAGGCAACCACCCTGCAGCTTCTGTTGCTTCGGCAAGCCAACCCCAAGAATCTTGGCAACAGCCTCCACCGCCACCGCTGACGCAGCGAGGACAGCAGCCAGAAGGGAGTCAGCACAATCACCTTCAGAGGGACTTCAGAGAGGAGTCCGAAGCTCGCACAGTCAATAGCACTGTGCCAGAGTCGAAGCACATTTATTGATAAATATCCTACCTCTACAGCAGTTTTTTCGCATTTTTACATTCAGTATTACTTTTTTGTTAATAAGAAACAATTATGGGAAGCTTAAGTGTCTTTTATCGTTTTTCAATTTCTTGTAACACTTTCGTCTTTTACCATAATAAAAATATGTCTTTTCCATAGGCTTGAGTTGCCGAAGCACACGAATTTATGGTGGCATGAAGGACCTTTGTATTATCAAAAAATTTGTTCTAACGGACACAGTGCAAATTGTCCGAAACAGTAAAAAGTCGTTCCTAAGGGAGCGCAGAGTAAGTTTTCTGAGCCTACAGCGAAAAGTCAGCGCTGATTCCGCCGAAAGTAAAAGGCGAAGAAGCTCCTAAGGGAGGCTTACAGCGAAAAATAAACGCTGATTCCGCTGAAAGTAAAAGGCGAAGAAGCTCCTAAGGAAGGCTTACAACGAAAAATAAACGCTGATTCCGCTGAAAGTAAAAGGCGAAGAAGCTCCTAAGGGAGGCTTACAGCGAAAAGTCAGCGCTGATATAAAAAAGTGTGTGTGCTCTATTACAGGGATATGTATCTGTGGCACAAATATCATTTTGCATAACATAACATCATCACATCATTATGCATAACATAAGCATCATACAGCATACTGCATGTGGAACAAGAAGGGGATACAGTGTTGATCTTCGGATAATATTTTGGAAAAGAGAAAATCGTGCTAAGGCACAAGATAAATCGAGTAGAAGTGTAGCTTCATTAGAGAGGCAATACAAAACTTTTTTATAGCTTCGGAGAATATTTCACGAAGCTTGGATATTCTTCATCAGAGAAGCATGCAAATTCTTGTGATACAGAAAAGATTTTCTTCACGAAGCATGAAAAGAAGGGAAGGTGTTTTTTCGCCGAAGGCTCAAAAATGGTATGTATGCAAAATTTCATGCATCGTAAAGAATTAAAAACAATAAATAGATTATATATTACATTCAAAGTTACAATGTATTACACATGTTACGTTCCAAATGTTTCTACAATAGCATTTAATCCTCCTTAAGAACTATTTCCGCAGCTTCGTTCAGTAGCTGGTCGACAACTTTGTCCATAATGGCTTCAGCCATTTTTCTAATTTCATCGTCCCCCTTCGGGTGGGGGCCCGGAGATGCCCCAGCAGGTTCTGAGGGAAGAGAAAATACGGCTATATTACTATTACAAACCGCGAGCAAAGTCTGGAATCAAAAATTACAACATAATAACCACTAATTAATACCTATTTGCCCTTCGGGCTCTGTACTTTTCTCCGCAGCTTCTGCTACTTTTCTAGCATCGTGGATGCCTTTTTCGCTCTTTTGAATAATTTCTTGCGCCATTTCTCGGCCGCCATTGTCCCAGATATCAGTGAAAAATTTTCCGCCGATTATGCTTGCTTCGGCTGAGGGGTCTTTAATGTCTTCGGAGGACAAGGTAGCTTCGGATTGCGCTAGAGATTTTATATGCTCACAACCTTTCTTCTCTAAAACAGTAGCAATTCCTCTAGCACCTGAAAAAGCACATATGTCTCCGCGGCTATTCAGGATTTCTTCGAAGGCCTCAGCTTCGTGACTGATCCATTCCATCGGACCTTCGGGATTGCCTCTTGAGAAATTCTCTTCGCTAGAGAATGCACCAACGTTGGCGAAGCTGGATTTTATCTTCTTGACACACTCTATGGATTTAACATAGCATCTTCTCTGGGATGCATGAAGTTCTTTAACATTTATTTCTAAATGATTGGCCCATTGATCACTAAGCTCTCGTTTTGTCTCCTCAAGTATACGTTCTTCTTTAGCTCTGGCTAGCTGTTTCTGAAGATCTTTAATTTCGCGTTTTTGGGCTTCAGCTTGAGCTTTGGAGGAAGCTTCGTCTTCCTTTATTTTGTCCACCAATGTAAGCAGAATTTTATCTTTCTCTAGAGCTTCGTTCCTCAGCTTAATAACCTCTGATCGTAGATTATTGAAAGCAATGTCATAGCTCTCGTCTTCGGCATTCTTTTGAACTCTCAGCGCGTTGCTCAATATTAAGCCCTGTATATACAAGAATTAGTATAAGAATAAAAGAATGATTCAAAAATTGTAAATTTTTAAGTATACAATTCTCACACCTTCAGGCTATTGTATGCAAGGCTATCCGCAAGATCCTCCTTCGTCATAGCGCATAATCCAGCTTCAAGCTTCGGAAACCCCATACTCCTAGCCATCTCCCGGCAGATAGATAATTCTTTATTATCAGGGAGGCAGTATAGGAAGTCATCTTCGTCTGTTCCATTGAACACTAATGCTCCCTTCGGATATTTTAATTCTCTAGCATAATGATTAGCTTCATAAATCTCTTCTTCAGATAGTTTTTTCCCCGAAGCATGCCGTATAATGTAATCGCTTATGTTGGAAGGTGCTTCGGGGGCAGCAGTGTCAATTCCTTCAACCGAAATTGGCTCTGACATTTTTATTTTTTCGGCTTCCAATGCTGCCTTTGTAACCTTTGTTTCTTCGGTTTCCAAAGGTTGTTCCTTGGAGGGCTCTGAAGGCCCAGCTTCAGCTTCGGTTTGTTGCTTCGAAGTTTCAGCAACGAAGGCTTTAGTAGACACTTCACAAGTTCCAATGGTTTTCTTTGGAGTTATGCTCAAAGATTTAATTGTCTCCAAAACATATAACACATTAACCATCCTTTTTCTTTTCGGGGTCACTGTTGGACCCTTCTGGCTTTTTTCTGACTCAATCTTTGCTGAAGCACTTAAAACTCCTAATGTTTTCGCTTCTTCAGTCTTTGCTTCTTCTATCTTTTCTGTTGCTGGCTCTTCGACCAGCTCTTTAATTCCTGGCAGCAGAGTTGATTCTTTAGCTTCGGTGGCCGAAGAGGTCTCACCAGCGAACTCAGGCACTGTGGCCAGTTCAATGTAACGTGGCCGGTGTGTGAGAACTTTTACCCTTTTCCTCTTCGGCGCCGGCTCACTAGGAGCGGCTGAAGTAGTTTCCTTCACAGAGGAAGTGTTCTTTCTTTTTTGACCTCGCACTGGATAGTGGTAGTCGGGGTACACGAACCCAATTGCGTCAAACACTCGGTTCAGTCTCTTCTTTTTTCGGCCTCCGAAGGCTGCTGACAATGCAGTATCTTAGGCCTTTGAATATACCCCAAGTAGTTCATCACTTACAGTTTCAATGCTTTTTAACCAGTCATCATCTGGCTCAACGAATTTATCTCCGAACTTAAAAGTGTACTTCAGCCTGACTAGTCCACCTTCGTCAGCCTCTTTAACGGTCTCCTGCGGCATTTCCCATTTTTCCACAAGCGGCCATACTCTGAAGGCAATGTGTTCTTGGACCAAATCCCTCGTCCCAATAAAAGAGCAAACAACTCCGAAGGCTCTCTGGCATTCTTCGGCTGATTCATTCATTTCCACCTTCGGCCTCCGCAGGCCGAAGCGTTGCCAGATGGGACGCATAATGATCTTCTTTATATCTTCTCGTGATTCCAACTCATTCTTCATGTAAAACCATTCCGTCATCCAGTCGCCAGGCCACCTCTTTCGAAAGGTCGGCACTGGGCAGCTTGACCCAGACCGGGAGCCGAAGCTGTAGCAGCCAAAATTGTTGTGATACTGTTCCTTACGCCAGGGTTTTGTCTCGTATAACAATTCATGTATGTTGCAGAAACTTTTCGCATCTGGTTCCAGGCCTTGGCTTCTCACGGCCCACATGAAGATATTCATCCTTATGATTGCTTCGGGGGTAAGTTGGTGAAGGTAGATTTCAAATATCTTCAACACCTCTACAACAAAGCTGCTTAGGGGAAATCGCAGTCCAGCTTTCAAGAAACTTCGGAATATTACGACTTCATTTTCCTCAGGAGTTGGACAGGTCTTCTCTCCTTCGTCGGCCCTCACAACGGACAAGTCCCAGAAATATCTTCCTCTCATGTTGACAAGATGATTTTCTTTAATACTTGATTTGCCGAAAACCGCATGGCTTGGTCGCCAAGGTCGATCTTCGGAGTCTTCACCACCACTATCCACATCATAGCTGTCGCTGTCACCAGTATCTTCAGATAAACCTTCCAAAATTTCTCTAGTAATCTTCTCTGTATTAGTCTTCGACATAGATTGAAGAAAACCCAGATGCATTTCCTCAGAAAGACTCAGCTTCGAATCACCAACAACTTTGTTATCTTCAGACATCCTTGCAAACGCTGAGAAAGTGCTCTCAACTCCGAAGCCTTAAAATCTAAAAGGCCGGTCAAAGGTTGTTGCACGTAGGCTAAAGGTTGGGTGAGTAAAAACAGTTGGTAAGAGAGCGTGTCAAATAACTCGGGATGAGCTCTTATTTATACGCCCATAACATTGAAAACTGGAGGGTCCCGCTTGTCAAAGAAAGATTGCTATTCTAGCAAAGGGAAGGTGTTTTTTCGGACCTTCGGCTTAAGGCCTTCGTCCATATCGCAATATGAATTTATCAGTACAGCAAATTAATATTGCGAGGGGCTACTGTTGGGGGCCTTCGGCTTCCGAAGGTCCTCAAAAACGTAATTTGACTATGTTTTCCAAAAGAAATATGTGAACAGGTACCTTCGAAGTCAGATTGCGAGTATACAAGAACATGGTTAAGACGAAGCTTGATTGGGACGGCGATCACGACGAAGGATAAGACGATCACGAAGCTACGTGCAGAAGAGCTTCGACATAACGGCATTAATGTAATTTTGGATGGGCTGCGACCCGTGCCTATAAATAGGTGAACAGTATTCCCGTACTGTTCACGCTGACTGGACATTTACTTTTGGGTCACACCTGTATTCTCATTCCTTCAAGCCGAAGGTACATTTGTAATTTATTATTATTTACACAAGTAATATAAATGAAAATAAATTGATAATTATATTTACCTAAATTATGTTACTCCTTGTACTTTGCATGAATATTCTCCATTTCTTTATCATGATCATGAGGGTATGTCCTTTATGACCTTCGTTCTAGATTCATTATATCCGAAGGGAAATAATGATTCAAAGGACGAAGGGCTTTGATATTTAACATTTTATGTTGCCTTGTTCTTGATTCATAGCATTTGAGAACAAGTCCCCAACATTATTCTAACGCTAACCTTGGCTTGTAGTGTGTTTAAAGTTGTAAATTTCAGTTTTCGTCTATCCACCCCCTCTAGATGACTTTCAATTGGTATCAGAACCGATACTTCATTAGAGTCTAACCACTCGAAGTGATGTCGGGAGATCACGCCAAGAGGGAGGTCGTGACCACCTCAACGGGGACTAGGTTCATTGGAACCGAACCTCGGTAAAACAAATCACCGTGTCATCCGCTTTACTTTCTTGGTTGAATTGTTTTCCCCTCCCTCCCAGACTCAGATTTTATTCTAAAGCTAACCCCGACTTGTAGTGTGTTTAAAGTTGTAAATTTCAGTTTCCGCCTATCCACCCCCTCTAGGCGACTTTCAATGATGCTTCTCCTTTAGCTATAGAGTTGCAGGTTGTACCATGGCCACCTTCATACAAGCCACCTCAGTTGCCCATGTATGACGATCACTCTGATTCGAAGCAGTTCCTTATGAGTTACGAAGCGACAATATCATCTTATGGAGGCAACACAACCGTCATGGTTAAGTCCTTCGTCATGGCAGTAAGGAGTGTTGCTCAAACTTGGTACTCCTCTCTTCGGTCAGGGACAATAACATCTTAGCAGAAATTGAAAGATATGTTGATCACAAGCATCCAAGGGTTTCAAACAAAGCCAGTAACTGCTCAGGCCCTATTCCAGTGCACACAAGACCATGAGGAATATATGCAAGCTTATGTCCGAAGGTTCTTACGGCTCCAAGCTCAAGCACCAACAGTACCGAATGAGATCGTCATTGAGGCCATGATCAAGGGGCTTCGGCTGAGACCAGCGACACAATATTTTGCTAGGAAACCCCCTCAAACACTGGATAAACTCTTGCAGAAATTGGATGAATACATTAGATCAGACAATGATTTCAGACAGAGGAAGGAAGAAGCCTTTAGATACTCTAAAATGACTAGGGACTTCGGTGGATGATTCAATCCAAGGCATGTCAGGACCATTCACAATCCAAGCCAAGGCAAAGACAAAAGCAATCACACTCAAGGACAACAAAATCATGCCCAATCAACATGAACTCAGCAGAGTTCCTTCAGATCTATGACTGTGGTATACTGATTAACTGTGTATGTCTTTATGATTTGTGTATAAAAATCTGTGATTTGTGGTGCTTAATTAAATGTATATTATTATTAATAGCAACTGTAAAAAGGGCGACTTTCTGTTGGTTGCTAAATGTATAGTATGACGACTTATGGTTGGTTGCTAAATCTATAGTACAGCAACCCACGGTTGGTCGCTAAATATACAATATTAGCAACGGACGGTCGATCGCTAAAAAGATGTCGGTCGCTAAAGCCTTTAGCGACGACACTTACAACGACCATCCTTATGGGTCGCTAAAAGTTTTTAGCGACCAACCGTAGATCGCTGAAGGCCGTTTTAGCAACCAACCATAGGTCGCTGTAAGTGAACCGTCGTGTAGTGAGACTGCCAGCTCCAAGAGGTGGAAGAGGAGGAAGAAGCTTTGGGGGAGATACAATTCTCAGCCGAGAAGGTTATTCTGCTTATTCTGTGAAGAGAATAAGGGTCACACAACAAGAACCTGCCAAGTCACAATCCAAAAGCAGAAGAATTTGCTGAAGCCGAAGCAAGACAGAATCAACCGAAGCAGGTTCTTCATACTGCTTCATATTATTCTCCGTACATCCCAGAGTATGTCGACAACCAACAGTCAATCGCAGAACCTTTAGCTTTAGTTGCTTTAGTAAGCCATTCTTCGGCCAGATGGGTCCTGCCCCAACCACCTATGACAGCACCAACTTCGTCATACAATCAGCAACATCCAGGGAAATTTCAGGACCAATCACAATGTGATACAAGAGAATAGTCTGAAGCACGAACATTAAACAGTATTGTTCTAGAATCCAAGCATATCTACTAAAGCGTGTGAGGGTCTGGATCAAATATCTGAAGCTATCTTCAAAAATCTATTGTAATTTTAGTTTCCTTTCCTTTAAATTTACCCCAAGATACTTTAAGAAGGTATATCCTTCGACACTTTGTAATAAATCTGACGTTACACCATCGAGTGTAACAAAAGTGCCAAAAACTCCAAAGCCATTCCTACAGGGATGTAGAGCTCAAAATACCACCTAGTAAAGATGAAGAAGCTCCAAAGTCGTTCCTACGGGGATATAGAGCTAAAAATACCACCTAGTAAAGGTGAAGAAGCTCCAAAGTCGTTCACAAGGGGATGTAGAGCTCAAATAAAACACCTAGTAAAGGTGTACAAGACTCCAAAGTCGTTCCTACGGGGATGCATAGTTTTACTACAATGTTTTTTCTCTTTTCCTCATCACCATCTTGCACCAATCATTATGCATCATATCATCATGCATCACATTTATCTTGCATCAAGTATCAAGTGAGAATAAGGGGAGTTGCTCCCTTCATGTGCAGATGAAAAAGAATTATGAAGGAGCTTATTAAAGAACGAAAGAGATCAAATCTTTTGGCTTCATACATGACTAGGTATATGCCCGTGCGTTGCTACAGAATCAATATGATAAAATACATGATATGCAAAAACAATAATTATTATTTTATACTTTTATTAACATCACTAAATGTGGATGTTTCCGACTAAACTTTAGTCAGGAAAATCAAATGCTCCCTTAGAGGCTAGAAATTAAATGAATATTGATATTTTTGACAACCAAGTCCTAACATTTGGTATATGTGTATAATCATAAAATATACAACACCTATTTATAGCATAATTTAAAATTGTTTAAAATAAAAGGTACCACAAGATCTTATAAAGCATTAATATCAGCTTGATAACTCCAGGCAAACTGCTATAAGGTGCTTTTATGATAGCAAATAGCTATAGTGTAGGTGGATAAGGATGAACAAAGCAATATCAACATGTAAAAACAAATAGTTAAACAACCCAAAAACTTTATGTAACCAATTCATAATATAAGATAGAAAAACTCTGGTTCATCATAAACCCTAATCAGCATAGCAATCTACGACTGAATTACAATATATAAAGACAAGTGGAAGTCTTTCAGTACTTTCCGACATAAAACCAGGTTAAAATCTAAACATGATTCTGGTTTTCCTCTGGTTTTACTGCCCAAAACAATACTCTGATGACTGCGTAGCCTAGTCAAAGAGGTTGAAGCCGATGTCTTGCATAAAAGATAATCAACATGGTCAAGTCTCTGGATGTTGTCGACAGCAAAGGAACAACAGTAAAAGAATTGGTGGCCATGATATCATGATGGATTGGAAGTAGTATTTTGCTCATGATGATATAATTAGAATTCGGAACAAAGTAGTTTAGTAATGCTGATCTGATTGGAAAAAACTTGCAGCCAGAATTGGAGAACAACAAACTTACATCATCACTTCCTTCTCTTCCACTTTCTCTTCTTCCTTTGCCTCGGCTGCAGGAGCAGCTCCACATGTAGCTGGGGCAACAGTCGCGACAGCGGCACCACCGCCGCCAAGCAAACTTCTCCCTGCTCGCAGCAATGAACGGTGATGTCCTTGCCGCTCAGTTGGGAAACAAGAGTTCCATCCTTTCATTGTCAATTTCACAACCAACTGCAACATGTATAAGTAGGAATGATTAAATCATATGCTTTTGCTTCATGAGTCATGCGATCAAGTACAAGTAGAAGAGCAAAACAATAAGGTATTGTTTGGTTCCGGAGTATGGGACGGAGCCGCTCTGTCTCAATTTGTTGTTGTTTGGATTGGTTCCATGTAGGACAAAGTGGCTCTAAAATGAAAAATTATCCTCAAATGATGTACCATCTGACTCCCCTAAAATCTCCGGATGGAGCCGCTTCTTGGCATGGAGCCCCTCCATCCCAACTGGCTCCGGAACCAAACACTATCTAAATCACAGAGTACAAGAACACTATTGTGATGAATACGCTACCAATGCAAATCAAACCAGTTGTGCTAAATTCTAGTTAAACATAAAAAACCTACATCCAAGAAGTAGGTAATGCTATTGTCAGAATCAAGTCTTTTCCATAAAGCAAAGCAGAGTTAATAGTAACAAGAGTTATCCATTGGAATGACAGTTTGAAATTACCTGACTCCATAATGGCTATCAAGTTCTTAACGAAGGGGCTGGATTCCCAGTGAGGATAGCAAGCACGTAGGCAACAACAAACTTCATCCTGCTCAAGCCATCAGAATTCATCATACCAGTTAGTTTCCATTTTAGGTACATGACAGAGTGAGGTGAAGTAATAAAATGGTAAAGCGGCCCACCGAAGGAACTAAAGCAAATCATCGTAAAATCAAATTATCAGAGTACCTCGAATCTATTGTCTGTTAGAATTAAAAAGAAATATAATTCTAAAATGGGAACTAACTGCTATAATGCTGGAGTCCCATTTTTCTACCATATGCTTGCTATATAGATCTAAAGTTCATCACAAAATTATAAACTTTTCTATTTAGTTTTAGTGTGGTGTGCATTTTTCTCAGCATATTACAACAACAATAACAAAGCCATCTAGTTCCAAGTAAGTAGTAGTAACTTAGCTTTAAAAATCAACAAAAGCCACAAATCAAGATCAGACACATGGGTAGCCATATATGTCTATGATCTTATCCTCCTTCAATAGGAAGTGCTCTGTTTCATCCGTAATGCACATAACAATAAAGCCCAAAGTTAATGTTTTTTACTACCCATCATCCGAAAACCATAGAACAAAGGTGTTGTTTCTTGGTGTTGTATCTTATTGTTAGTTATTAGTTAAGATCAACAACTTATCAATCACCAATTCATCAAAGTATCCAAGGAAAGAAGATTTGAGAGGAATAAGTCATCACAATACCTGGTTCCCAGCACAACTTGGAAGACTCCAAAAGTACACCTGCAAGAAAACTATTATAGGCTAGGAGTTAGAGAGGAAAAGGTTATGGACAAAATATGTTTGTTTGTAGCACAGACAATATATATAAAGGTTCAGTTATATGCAAGAGCAAGTTGTTGGATAATACAGGAAATTATTTCTGAATCACTAATAAATTAACACAATGTCAAAAATATATTTTGTCCTTCAAGGCAAGATCATCATCCACCAGGCTTCGTACCACATCTTTCACAGACTGACTAATCACTCCCTTTTTAGGACCCATTTTCTCTAGCTCTTTAAGCTAAAAATAACATATGGTAAAATTATATTCTACTCTTTTCCATTTCACCAGCAATCGACATAAGGCAATGAGGTTGCTAATCTGGAATGATCAAAGAGTAGAAAGATAAACAACATATATAAGCTAAATTGCAAATAAACATCTAAATGTAATAAATAGAAAGCTTAATATAATGGTAATCCATATTTTTTACCAACCACACTAACAATAGATATGATGATAAGGGGCCCAAACCAGATGAAAAAGATGAAAACTACAGAACGATCAAAAAATTCCTAGTGGTAAAGCTCTTCCAGTTCTCTTCTGGGTATCTATTCATCTTTTCAGCTAGATACACTCCTAAATCTACATAGGTAAACCATGAACCTCATCAGAACCAAAGAAATTCAAGATATGAGGTCCCAAATTCCTAATCTTCAAAAACTCACTATAATTTAGTGTTGCAAGATAATGGGATTGTGACAGGTCCAATAGTTAATATATCCATGAACTTTGCAATCCCTGCAATAATAGGTGCCCCATCAGTGCCTGTCCCACCTACTATTCTATCCTGCAAAATGAAATTGAGGATCAAGTTATTTCTTCTAAATCAATAAACATATATTAGTTTATTATTGTTCTATTTATCTAAAGAAAAGTAGTTTCGAAACATGATGATCTGCCCCCCTAATTCTGTTTTCGTCTCGGTCGCAAGTTCCTCCGCCATCGTTGCTCCCCTCGCTCCCCCTCTATTTATCAGTAGAGCTGTCGCCTTCATGTAACAGCCATTTCCAAAAACAAGATCATATTACTCTATCATATCTCATACAGATACAAAAGTTGTAATTACCAAAAAACAGAAAAAGACAATCTCCAAATAATAGCAGGAACTGTACGTTTCTATGCATGTATTCGGTCTATGCAGAATTTTAGCGCATCCACTGAACACACATACCCTCACTATACTACATGGAGCAAATGCAGAGCCCATTCAGCCGAGTGATTTCCATTCATTTTGCAGACATCACTCAATTCAGATTCAGCATATTTTTTAAACAAATCTGGCAGCTTGAGTCCCTTACATGGACCAAATGCAGAGCCCATACATGCAGTATGTATGCCACAACCAAGTTTCAGCAGAAACCACTTGTTTTAGCCAAGTGACACACAAACAATAGTTTTTCAGGTTAGTTTGTGCTACCTGCAGACCATCTGCATATAAACCAATCATCACATCTCCCTTTTCACTTCGTACAAAGTTTCTGTTTCTATGGCAGCTTTCAGTTTGGACAGAATTTCAGTATCTATGGCAGATTTCAGTTTGGACAGAATTTCAGTATCTATGGCAGATTTCAGTTTGGACAAATTTCCAGTTTCTATGGCAGTTTCAGTTTGGATAGAATTTCAGTTTCTATTGCAGTTTCAGTTTGGACAAAATTTCAGTTTCTATGGCAGATTTCAGTTTGGACAATTTTTCAATTTCTATGGTAGATTTCAGTTTAGACAAAATTTCATTTTCTATGGCAGCATTCAGTTTGGATAGAATTTCCGTTTCTATGGCAGTTTTCAGTTTGGACAAAATTTCAGTTTCGATGGCAGATTTCAGTTTGGACAAATTTTCAGTTTCTATGGCAGATTTCGGTTTGGACAAAAATTCTGTTTCTATGGCAGATTTTAGTTTGGATAGAATTTCAGTTTCTATGGCCGCAGATGGAAAAGATTAATGGTAGACTCTTGACTTTCATTAATGATTGGTTCTTAGTCATAGGATTCCAATGGTCGCTCTCATCATTTGTGATCTTATCAAACATCTTGCTAAGATCTGCCTCATCCTGAAGAGGGCCTTTCTTAAACTTAGCGCGCCCTAGAATTTCCTCAAACAATTAAGGACCAATTAAGCAATGTTGGCATAAGTACAAGTAGATATTACAATATTCAAATTATTTAAACACTAACCGCCTTGATGTTCCTCCACCACTCAGGGTCCATTTCTATGGTATGTCTTAAGTTATCCCAACCGGTGCCCGTTTGCCTCATCGTCAGTTTTCTCCATGCAGTTAAGGCCCCATTTGGTTAGAGGGACTAATCTTTAGTCTCTAGTTTTAAGTCTCATTTAGTCTCTATTTTGCTAAATGGAAGGACTAAAGTAGGGACTAATTGACTTCCTAAACTGATCTTGGAGGAAAATAGAACATATAGGTGGGGAGGAAAATAGAATAGATAAGTTTCAGTAGTTTCCTAAACTGATCCGTGTGTACATTCATCATGTTATAGTAGGATGCTAAGCTCATCGGTGCAGCTTTGCCTAATCTAGTCATTGTGGATTCAATAGAAAACATATAGGTGGGGAGGAAAGAACCTTTAGAACAGAGGCGTGGAGGTTGAGATCTTGGAGGATGGTTGAAAGTCGCCTATAGGGGGGTGGATAGGCGAAACCTGAAAATTAAAACTTTATCCCCAACTAGATTCCTTGATTAGTGGTTAGAACAAGATTGATAAATATCGGAGTATTAAAAACTAAGTCCTTGCTTGTAAAGAGTACTGCTTTCAAATGATGCGGAATTGATAAATCAATACTACTAATAAGTCTATGAGAATAAAGCAAGACGGCTTAGACGAGAAGAGCAATAACTCAAGTTCTTTCTTGCGAAGTGTTGCTTTACTAAATGAGAATTTAACTTGAAGCAACACCAAATGATATTAGCAAAGAATAGCGCAAGAAAACTTAGAGTAAGGGAAAACAAACAAATCACAAGCAATAAGCACACGAGACACGGGTGATTTGTTTTACCGAGGTTCGGCCCTCGAAGGCCTAGTCCCCGTTGAGGAGTCCACTAAGGACGGGTCTTTTTCAACCCTTTCCCTCTCTCCACCGATCACTCAAGATCAGCGAGCTCTTCTTCTTCTCAAGGATCACTTAAGACCCCACAAGGACCACCACACTCTTTGGTGTTGCTAGCTTTTACAAGGCCTCCAAAACTTCGGAGGAAGTTCAATGGGAGTCAAAACTCCATGCACAAATGAACACAAATATGTAGCACACACTATCTCTCAATGAATCTCACAAGGCACTAGTGCTAAACTCAAATGAGTAGCTCTCTCTTGCTTACTTTCTCTTTTGTGGCACTTGTGTTGTTTGTATTGGTCTAAATCTTGTGTATAGGATGGATCAATGAATATATATGGTTGGGAGGGCTTGAGTATGTCAACTAGATGACTTGGAATGTTGCTTGGGCTCCCACACCTTGAAGTGGCCGGTTGGGGTGGTATTTATAGCCACCAACCTAATTGTAGCCGTTGGAGAAGGCTGCTGGCGATGGGTGCACCGGACAGTGTCCGGTGCGCCGCCACGTCACCTCGTCGTTAGGCCTCTGAGCTGGTCGACCGTTGGAGGCTTTGTCCTCATGTGGCACCGGACAGTCCGGTGTCACACCGGACAGTCTGGTGCCCCTCTAACCACTGCTATGACTTCTGCCGCGGTACTGTTCATCCGTCAGAGTCGACCGTTGCGCGCAGATAGCCGTTGCTCCGCTGGTGCACCGGACACTGTCCGGTGGCACACCGGACAGTCCGGTGAATTATAGCGGAGCTGCGCCTGGGAAACCCGAAGGTGAAGAGTTCGAGCTGATCCACCCTGGTGCACCAGACACTGTCCGGTGGCGCATCGGACACTGTCCGGTGGCGCATCGGACACTGTCCAGTGGCACACCGGACGGTCTGGTGCGCCAGACCAGGGCAGCCTTCGGTTTCCTTTTTGCTCCTTTCTTTTGAGACCTAACTTGTTCTTTTGATTGGTTTGTGTTGAACCTTTGGCACCTGTAGAATGTATAATCTTGAACAAACTAGTTAGTCCAATTATTTGTGTTGGGCAATTCAACCACCAAAATCAATTAGGAAAAGGTTTGACCCTATTTCCCTTTCAATCTCCCCCTTTTTGGTGATTGATGCCAACACAAACCAAAGCAAATATATAAGTGCATAATTGAATTAGTTTGCATAATATATGTGCAGATATAGCTTGGAATTAAACCAATCTATATTTCATAAGATATGCATGGATGCTTTCTTCATATTTAATGTTTTGGACCATGCTTGCACCATTTGTTTTGTTTTTGCAAACTCTTTTGGAAATTCTTTTCAAAGTCTTTTGCAAAATAATCAAAGGTATATGAGTAAGATTGCAAGAAGCATTTTCAAGATTTTGAAATTTTTGCCCCCTGTTTCAAACGCTTTTCCTTTGACTAAACAAAACTCCCCCTTAATGAAATTCTCCTCTTAGTGTTCAAGAGGGTTTTAGATATTAATTTTGAAAGAGGTCATACCAGTTTGAAATTATATCAAGAATAAGATACCAATTGAAAAACAACCTTTAAACATTTAGAATTTTGAAATTGGCATGGTGGTGCGGTCCTTTTGCTTTGGGCTAGTATTTTCTCTCCCTTTGGCATGAATCGCCAAAAACGGATACTTTGAGTGAAATATAAGCCCCTTATTTATTTTCTCTCCCCTGTGGTGAACAAAATATGAGTGATGATTATACCAAATTTGGTGAGATGGCGGAATACCGATAAAGAGTGGATAATACCAATGGAGTTGAGTGGAAGCGATGTCTTTGCCGAATACTCCATTTCCCTTTCAATCTAAGACTTAATACATGAGATGCTCATGAAAACATATTAGTCTTAGCCTTGGCACAATATAGATAGGAAATATGCACATGTACCAAAGGAAAGAGACATGATTAAAAGGATATGTCAATTAAGCTTGAACAATTCTATATAATATAGATTGCTCCCCCTAAATATGTGCTTTGAGAGGAATACAAATTTTTGGTCTTAAACGCCAAGGGCACATAATTAGGTTAATGAGATCATGTCTATATCATAGAGAAAGTGAAGTGCATTGTGTCATAGTATAAGTGTGATGCTCATGACAGTTTATGCACTTATGAAAGCATGTTATAGATATCTCAGGCATTTATCCTTCAAGGATTTCAAAGAGGCTTAAGGACCATCCACCTTTTGGAACAAAGGCAGCTTATCCTTGTTACAAGGTCAAGCTTTAAGCTCTTTGACAATAAAATTACTTCACCCAGTTTTAACAAAGATGCAAGAATGAGTAATTGAGAAGTTAAACTCGGTATGAAGCAGGGTTAATGCATGAACATGCTTTCTCTTCCTTAAAAAGGAAGATTTAGGTATAAGGTAAAGTGAAATGAAGTTATTTTACCCTTTTGTACCTTCACATAGAGACGCTCCCTTCATTGTGCTTTGTCCTTAGTCTTAGTCGCTTATGACCTATACTCAAGACAATATATGGAAATATTTTGCACAAGAGAGAGTTCTACAACTAGTGATCCTTTGTAAGTCATTGTTTAGCATATATCAAAATGGATCACAAGGTGCATAATTGTATCATGAATTCTCCAGTTAACTTAGTGCACATCAAGAGAGATATTGATTGAAATTGCATGAAGCACTAAGAAACATAAGTGTTAATTGAAGTTATTCAATGACCAAACAACAGATGCGATCAAAAGAACAACATAGGCATTAGATTTTCAAACAAGTTTAGAACGGGAGAATCCAGTAAGTATGCTACTTTAGCAATGAAAGCAACAATCCTTGATAAGAGCGACATTATTTTAACAAGTTGGATTGAAATGTAGTAGCATACATCATGAGAAACTTATTCTCGTGCAAGAGACTATATAAGATTACTAGGATAAAGCAATAGTCTCAACTTAATCAAGATATAGACATAGGCTCCCCCTAGAGATATGCATGAAAGAATTTTAATGAGATGAATAGATGCATTCATTTTAGAGACGTGTAGGGAGAAGCATTATACATCTTGATCAAGGCTTATAAGATTTGCAATAAACAATTTATGCCTGGTATTCTCACAATGAAAAAGATTTAGAACTTTGATCAGAGATGGTTGGTTTACAGGTGGTGATGAGGATGATGGTTTTTTATTATGATTATGGTAATGGTAAGTTGTATTCTTTCCGTTTGGAAAGGGTACTTTGGGTTAAGAACTTGGGTTAATGCTAAAACCTGGCTTTGATACCACTTATGTCACACCCAGTTTTGGAAGGTAAACCGAATGCGAACCATGTACGTGCCAGGATCAGAAATTCACGTACACGGCGATTACATAAATGACTCATCATAGCACAATGCTTCGAATAACAATAAAGATAAGTAATAATATGAAAGACTAGAGTCATTTACATAATATAATCAAAGTACACAGAATAGAAACGTAGCCAACGTAAATAAACCCACCACAGGCAGCTGACTGGGGGAGGTTGCTAGCCTAATCCTAGAACTCGTCGAAGTCCTGGAACTCCTGGAGATCCGCCTCGACACCTTCTTCTTTACCTAAGCATAGATTGCACCAAAGGCAACCTGGTGTTTTGTGAAAGCAAGGGTGAGTACACATCAACGTACTCAGCAAATGTCCCGTTTGGCTAAAGTGGACTAGCTTTATGTGGGGTTAAGCTCAAGAAGTTGCTTTTAGTTGGTCAGGTATTTATTATTAGTAGAAGCCAAGTTTTATCATATACCCAACCCGTGAACCTTTTCCTCATCGAGGAACATCATTATCATCATCGAACCAAAATATTAAATAGAACCATTATATATATCAAACCATCTGTATCTCTAATCAAAGAGGATCCCAAGGCCGCTCATAACCGTGAGCACGGCTGATATATCAGTTTCTAACCCTCTGCAGAGGTCGCACACTTTACCCACGAGTCATGATTTCCTTTCTGGCCGGGGAGAGCTAATCCCCATTGACCACTACCTAGGTGGCCTGGCAGGGTATCATTACGTAGCCTTTACAAAGACTCCCCTGGTGCATAGCTGCTCGTTAGGTTTCGCCAGTCGTACAAACGCAGTACACCTCCCCAAGGTGGGTGACTAACAAAACCAAATCAAATGAACCTCTACACCCCAACCTTGGCAGAGCGAGCACTACGCCCCGGCCCCCATTGACGGCCCTCCGGCAAAGCCAACTATACCCCCAGGTTCATCTAATTAATCAGCTAAGAGCGTCCCATTCCACCCTCATGGCTGCACTGTTATCCTGGGTGGTCACTCCACGAACATTTCCTTACGGAGAGGTACTCAGGGAAAATGGCCTGAGTCCCCTAGAGTATCACAATATCATCATTGGGATAACATCATCGTATCATAAATAATCATATCATGTTCATTGATTAAGTTAAAGCATTAGCATAGGCTAACCATGATAACCCAAAAGGTAATCAAGGATAAGGTAAATAGAAAGCTAGTCAATCCTTATGTTTCAATTAAGTAATGCGGGACAGTGAATTATAAGTAGATAGGACATAATGGGTCAGAGAACACTTGCCTTCACCAAACAGATGCTCAGGGTATTCAACTTTGTAGAACTCGAAGAGCCAGATCACTTGGTCGCCAACGCTTGATCTTCGATTCCTCGAAGCTCAGGAACATATCACAATCTATTCGCGCCACGCAACAAATACAAACAGGCACAAGAAAACATTTACTTGCATAAGAACATTACACCATACAAGATAAAATATTATAAAAATGAGCAATATAAATAGAGAGCGCTTCAACGGTTACACGAGGAAATGAGCGCTGAAATCAAAACTATGGTTGAGACGGTATGGTTTTCGGAAGGTTTGCATAATAAATGCGTAACCTATATTCTGGGTCGATTTTAATTAATATAAATCGTTTGCGGAAGATGCTCTAAAGACATATCTAATGTGGCATTTATCGAGATTGTAATTTGATTGGAAACCACATTTTAAACTGGTCAGATTATATTTATAAACACGACGCATAAGACTCACTACGACGCATAAGACTCACTACGTTTAAGCATATAATAAATTTATAAATGACACGACATACAGACTACTAAGTTATGTCGTGTTCATACGAACTAAGTATTAAATACAACATTTAATTTGGCATAAACACATCAACAGATAATTACAAACACATAATTAAAATTATAAATTTGGTTAGATCAAACCGTAGTTTTAAATAGCCAACACAAGACAAGTAATTAGTCATTTTACATAAACGATACGGTGAAATGACTTTATTTAATCGCGTGAATAATGACTTGCACGAACGACGACACACACGGTTAGCACGCGCGATCAACACACAAACGACGTGTGACAACGCGTGCGAACAACAAGTGCGACCCGCGAGAATGACGCACGACGATGCAGGCGAACAGCGCGCGCGAAAGGCACGCGATTCAGCGCGCAGCAACACGCGAGAATCGCTGTCAGATATCGTGTTTATACTAAATAAATATTAATTCAAAAACATTTATGTAGATATAATCCTATTAACAGATATAAATGAAGCGTGTCTAAAACTATAAATTAGTTTAAGTAAACTACTACATTAATAACTCGGATAAATAAGTAATCAACTAATTAATTAGAACATGTCTCACGACGAAATAATGTTACTAGCAGGTTGGCGACGAGGTTACGAAGTTAACGCGACTGAAACGAGTCAAAACAGATTTATGGCATAAATTATACTGTATAAATAATAATCCCGATTATAAAAGACGCGACATATGAGAATTGCTAAACATGCATCGCGATTACACTAGGCAAGTATTTAAATCAAAAGATTTGAGTTGGTATTAATTATGTTAACATGTATTTATAAAATCGCAACTTAAATCTATAAAATAATCTTAACTGAATCGCCATTACACTAACCATCAAACAAACACATAATTAATTAATCAACTAAAACATGTGTTACGATAAAATAATATATTTTTTTAACGTGCACATGAGATTATTGCGAAGCTAATACACCCGGGAAGGAATAAATCGGACATCTAACGCAAAGGATATCGAGTAAATAATTTTTTTGCGGGTTTAAGGCAACGTGGCGCGATTCTATCGGCTAGATCGAGGCCACATGAAGGGTCATAGATTTTTGAATAGCCACAAATGATCCCATGGTGGGCCATGACGTGGGGGTGTTTTCCTCTTTTTCTTCTCTATGGAACGCACGATCTCCTCCTTCCAGGAAATTACCATGGATAAGAAAATGTCATGGATATCGGGCTTGACCAAGGGGACTAACCACGTCGGTGCAGCGCTGGTCGACCGGCAAGAGCAGAGCGCCGGCTGCCTATTCGCGCTCGAGCCTGCAGAGGGGGTGCAGTTAGGGCCCGCTGCTCAAGCCACAGGCTAGGTGCTGGGAGCACGTCGCAGCTGAAGCCTGGCCGAGGCTCAGCGCAGGTGCCAGGGAACCGCGGCCAGGGCTAGGCAGCGGCAAGACTTGCCGGACAGAGGCCGCGTCGGCAGGGGACCTCGCCGGGGCCGTGTGCCGTGCCCGTGCCTAAGCCGCCGTGGCATGCTGGCCACGCATAGGGGCAAGCGTCGCCGGAACTGGAGAGGGCACCAGACGTCCATGGGAAAGGCTCTGCGCTGGGGATCTCGGTCGACTGGGGTGAAGGCTACCGGCAGCGGGCTAGGCGACGGCGGCTCCTGCTCGCCAGAAGAGAGCACGCGGGGCTGCTGGCCGTGAAGGCCAAACGCTGCGCAGAGGCTGACCGGTGAGACGAGGGCTGGCCAGGGGTTGCTCGACCGACAGGATGGAGAGAGGGACGTGGGGAGGAAGGACTCACCTGCGCACACGAGAAGACCGATAATCGCCTAGATGGGATGACTGCTCTGCACGATTTGGATATGGGGAGGGAAACGAGGGATTATGCGACGACGGGGGTGGTGTCTGTATATATAGAAAGGAGATAGTGTGGGATTTGGTTGCCAAATTCGTCGCGGAGTCGCGTCGCGATCGAGCGAGGGAGAGGCGGTTGTGAGCACGATGAGGGTAGACACGAGCAACACGACATTTGCAAGGAAAGACATTTTAATGATCCTGCGAAAAGGACACGAGATCTGGAACAGGCTCGACGAGAGGAAAATATACATATTTTATCGAGTTTCCAAAATTTTATAGTTTTCGCAAATAATAAATTTTAGGTATTTAATCAATATTAGAAAAACTAAAATTCATATTTAATACTCGAAGAAACATTCCAAAGATTCCAAAAAGTCTTGGGAACATCCTCGAGATATTTTAATCTGCTACGATAATATTTTGCACTCATAAACACTATGCACCGGCATGAATGCAAAAATCAAAGTTCCTCTAAGATTTTATTTTACTAGGCTTACACATAGATATAAAACAAAATAACTCTTCACTATTTAGGAAAAAGAAAAGAAAAGCAAGGAAAAGAGAGGGTAATACCTGAATTTGGTGAATATTAGAAAAGAAATTTTATACCTCCAAATTCAGGGTGTTACAATAATTGTATCATGAATTCTTTTGTTAACTTAGTGCACATCAAGAGAGATATTGATTGAAATTGCATGAAGCACTAAGAAACATAAGTGTTAATTGAAGTTATTCAATGATCAAACAACAGATGCGATCAAAAGAACAACATAGGCATTAGATTTTCAAACAAGTTTAGAACGGGAGAATCCAGTAAGTATGCTACTTTAGCAATGAAAGCAACAATCCTTGATAAGAGCGACATTATTTTAACAAGTTGGATTGAAATGTAGTAGCATACATCATGAGAAACTTATTCTCGTGCAAGAGACTATATAAGATTACTAGGATAAAGCAATAGTCTCAACTTAATCAAGATATAGACATAGGCTCCCCCTAGAGATATGCATGAAAGAATTTTAATGAGATGAATAGATGCATTCATTTTAGAGACGTGTAGGGAGAAGCATTATACATATTGATCAAGGCTTATAGATTTGCAATAAACAATTTATGCCTGGTATTCTCATAATGAAAAAGATTTAGAATGCTCACAACCACACCATTGATGTTTTGAAGATCTCATTATCCAAGTAGGTGTTTGTTGCTCTTGATGTCTTTCTCTTTCATGTGAGTGTCCTCCCTTTGTAGTTGTTTCTTTTTCCTTCCAAACTTATTGAAAATACTCAAAAAGATGTTAATAGCACAAGGGAGTATATGATGAACAATGATTTCTATAGATAGAAAATAAAGACAATTCATCATCCATAAGTCACATAGACATGAAGTAAACTTCTTGACATTAGTACACATTATTAAGAAAAAGAATATGCACTTTTTAAACATTTTTATCAATCATGTGAAATTTACTTCTTTATATTGAATTCATTAATCATTACTCAGAAGCAAGTCAATATGAGAACATATATAGCAAAGGCATGAAATAGATTCTAATGGACAAGTGCATTTTATGAGAATGAGATTGAATGCACATCTAGCCGACTTTGGTCCAATAAAGAATCTATTCTTCACATAGGTATAATTAGAGTAAACAATCATTGATGGGAACTATATTTGATTAAGAAGATGAGTTCCCATACCTTTGCTTTTACATTTCTTCCTTTGGGTGAAGATCAACCCTTTGAGGCTTGTGGCATTAAACTTGCACTTACTCTTGTAGATTTTCATAAGTAAGCTCAAGAGAAATGTTAATAGCAACACAAGCACTAGTTTCCCTTTTTGTAATCATTTTGATAAGGAATGAAAAGTGGATTACTAAAGCATGGAAACTTTATAATATGAACTAGATTATTCCTTGAAGTATGCTCAATTTTAACTTATAAAACAAGCATAGTTAGTTCTTTAAAGATTATGGGAATAAATCTAATTTATAACATGGAGAGCGATAAATGAAGAAGAATCATATCCAATAGGCATAACATCATAAGTCATTGGATTGATTTTTATTTTTATGTTATATTGTGCAACACCAAAGAGAAACTTATTCTCTACTAGTGAGACTGCATGAGTTACTTAGATAAAAGCATTAGTCTCACTATTCTAGTTATAGAGAGAATTTTCCTTTTATAAGTGTCCTAAGGATTTGAATTCTTTACATGACACCTTATTCTTTTAAGAACTTGGAATATTTCTCTATATCTAGAATCATGGCAATAATAAGATAATTAGTGTAAAACATGCCATGGGGTACTAACATCAATTTAAAGCATGTAGATTGCTATGGTATAGAAATGATGAATGTACAATCTACCATATGGGAGGAATTTCTTCAAAGAATGGTGACATAATTTAAAACATTTGAAGTGCTTTCTTTTTCCTATGTGACTACACAAGACACATAAGAGATGATATTCTAAGATACTTTGCATTTAAAAGCATAAATGTTACCATCTTTTGGCTTTCCTCCATGTTGTAGGTCTTGACTTTTTGGCATAGGATAATTCTTTATTTCCTACAACATCAACATCTTCCCTCGAGATGATATGAGTTTAAGATATAGTATTTTGAAAAATAACCTTGGGTCAATCATGGATATCGATCTTTGAAGATTGATAGCTTGAGTTAGCAAGAATTGTCTTGACTCTCTTAAGCACACCAAGGCTTCATATCATCTCTTTCTCCTGCAAAGCTTGTCAAGCATATTTTGGTACCCATCGCTTGATGGGTCCATCATGGTTAGTCAACAAAGATCTAGGAACCCAAGAGTCCTTTGTGTTAGCACTTGGTAAACTCATTACCTTTCTAACACAAGTTGCAATTTTGGGTTGCCTAGTTACATGAGAAATAATTGACAAGCTAGGAGTGAGGTTGTTACCAATGGGACAATCTTTGCATTGATGTCCCTTCTTTCGGCATATGTAGCATAGGCGATCCTCAAGTCTTGAAGATTTCTTCTTTCCTTGTTTCTTTCTTGCTACATGGTTAGTGAATATTTTCTTTTCTAACACTATGCCTTTTTGTTTTAAATGGGGACAAGACCTAAACAAGTGTCCCTTCTTGGAGCATTTAAAACAAAGTTTATCATCCTTGTTTATAATCAAGTAATTTTTAATATAGGGACATGACCTAATAGAGTGCCCCTTTTCAAAGCATTCACTACACTTCTTACTTCTCTTAGTGTGAAGTGTGACTTGATTATTACCTTGGATGTTACCTTTTATGGAGGCGTGGCTGAGGCTTTTGGAAGAGGTATTGATTTTCTTCTTTTGTTCCTTCCTCTTGACAATCCTCAAGTCCTTGACATTTTCTCCAAGGGATTTAGTGCATGCCACGATTGTTCCCGTCTCAAGCTTCTTCACCATGTGATCACGGTTATCTTGAGAAGGTTGAGCAATGCACTTCCCTTTTAGTTGTGTCAAGCTCATTTTTAGCCTCTCATTTTCTTCTTTGAGCTTTTGATATGAATCATCGTTTGTTCCTGCAAATTCTAGCTCAAAGGAAGATTTGCTTGTCGACGGACAACAAGCATTAGCACATGGTAATGTAGTTTCAATTTGAATACATGTGCATGAGTGAGGTTGTTGGGATTTTAAGTTTTCTATCACAACCTCATGAGCAATTTTTAATATGATATGATCATCCATAAGATTTTCATGAGAATAGAGAAGCATATCATATTTTTCTTGAAAAGCTAAATTTTCAACTTTTAGCTTTTCTACTTGGTCCTTAAGCAAGGCATTCCTATTTACTAATTAAGCGATACAATGTAAAGCGTTATCTTGCTCAATTGAAATAGTTTCATATCTTTGGACCAAATCAACATGAGAGCACTTTAGCTCCTCATGTTCTTTAGTCACCTCGTCAAAGTATAGCATTTTCAAGGAGAGAATATTTTCTAGCCTTTAACGAGCTTCGCTTTGCTCTCTCGCTCTTTCTAGAAGTTTGAGCATGACCGCCTTATCTTCTTGGCTTAGGCGAGCGTAGAGTTGCATGAAGCTTTTTTCTTCCTCCTCATCCTTGTTTGTGCTTCCGCTATCATTTTCATTAGCCACACAACATATGTGGGAATTGAAATGGGAAGACAAACCTCTTGGAGAGGTGGGTTCATCGTTTGGTCTCCATCGGTCATTTTCTAATTCTTCCTTGCAAGGGTTAGAATCACAAAGACCAAAGGAAGTAGAAGTACAAAATGAACTATCATGTTTGGACTCATCAAATTTGCTTTTAATTCTCGTCCAAATATCATGCGCATCATGAATGGATTCATTATAATTTGATATGAAGGCACGATAATCTTCATTGCTAAGAGAATTACTTAAGATGTCATAAGCTAGGTAGTTTAAGAGAAAACATCTTTGATCCTATTTGGAAATGATTTCTCCATTATAATTAGAGGGGAAGATACTCTTGTCTATAATTTGTTCTAATTGTGGATCTACGGTTCTAAAAGCATTTATCACTCTCGTAGACCAAGAACCATAATTAGAACAATCGGAAAGTAATATTTCAAGAGTTACCTCATTGTTCTCCTTCGGAGTTGTCTTCTTGTTCTTTTGGGATCTTCTATGAGCCCTCACTTCGAGTTGTTAGACTCAATATGAAGTGCCTTGCTCTGATACCAATTGAAAGTCGCCTAGAGGGGGGGGGGGGGTGGATAGGCGAAACCTGAAAATTAAAACTTTATCCCCAACTAGATTCCTTGATTAGTGGTTAGAACAAGATTGATAAATATCGGAGTATTAAAAACTAAGTCCTTGCTCGTAAAGAGTATTGCTTTCAAATGATGCGGAATTGATAAATCAATACTACTAATAAGTCTATGAGAATAAAGCAAGACAACTTAGATGAGAAGAGCAATAACTCAAGTTCTTTCTTGCGAAGTGTTGCTTCACTAAATGAGAATTTAACTTGAAGCAACACCAAATGATATTAGCAAAGAATAGCGCAAGAAAACTTAGAGTAAGGGAAAACAAACAAATCACAAGCAATAAGCACACGAGACACGGGTGATTTGTTTTACCGAGGTTCGGCCCTCGAAGGCCTAGTCCTCGTTGAGGAGTCCACTAAGGACGGGTCTTTTTCAACCCTTTCCCTCTCTCCACCGATCACTCAAGATCGGCGAGCTCTTCTTCTTCTCAAGGATCACTTAAGACCCCGCAAGGACCACCACACTCTTTGGTGTCTCTTGCTAGCTTTTACAAGGCCTCCAAAACTTTGGAGGAAGTTCAATGGGAGTCAAAACTCCACGCACAAATGGACACAAAGATGTAGCACACACTATCTCTCAATGAATCTCACAAGGCACTAGTGCTAAACTCAAATGAGTAGCTCTCTCTTGCTTACTTTCTCTTTTGTGGCACTTGTGTTGTTTGTAGTGGTCTAAATCTTGTGTATAGGATGGATCAATGAATATATATGGTTGGGAGGGCTTGAGTATGTCAACTAGATGACTTGGAATGTTGCTTAGGCTCCCACACCTTGAAGTGGCCGGTTGGGGTGGTATTTATAGCCACCAACCAAATTGTAGCCGTTGGAGAAGGCTGCTGGCGATGGGTGCACCGGACAGTGTCTGGTGCGCCACCGGACAGTGTCCGGTGCGCCGCCACGTCACCTCATTGTTAGGCCTCTGAGTTGGTCGAACGTTGGAGGCTTTGTCCTCATGTGGCACCGGACAGTCCGATGTCACACCGGACAGTCCGGTGCCCCTCGGACCGCTGCTCTGACTTCTGCCGCGGTACTGTTCATCCGTCAGAGTCGACCGTTGCGCGCAGATAGCCGTTGCTCCGCTGGTGCACCGGACACTGTCCGGTGGCACACCGGACAGTCCGGTGAATTATAGCGGAGCTGCGCCTGGGAAACCTGAAGGTGAAGAGTTCGAGCTGATCCACCCTGGTGCACCGAACACTGTCCGGTGGCACACCGGACGGTCCGGTGCGCTAGACCAGGGCAGCCTTCGGTTTCCTTTTTGCTCCTTTCTTTTGAGACCTAACTTGTTCTTTTGATTGGTTTGTGTTGAACCTTTGACACCTGTAGAATGTATAATCTTGAACAAACTAGTTAGTCCAATTATTTGTGTTGGGCAATTCAACCACCAAAATCAATTAGGAAAAGGTTTGACCCTATTTCCCTTTCAATGGTCTACCAGAGGGCGGCGATGGTGGCCATGTCGTCATCATCGCCAGCAGTCCTTGGCCATTTCGTATCTGATTGATCCGACCACGAGAGGAAAGGAATAATCAAATCAGATCTACAGCTACGAAAATAACATGAACAAACTTATATTTTATATAGTGCATGACCAAAATTTATAGGCTAATTCCATTCTACCACTCATAATAATTCTGAACTAAATGCTATAAACTCTAATTAGAGCAGCCACTTACAAACACTTTTTTTCTAAAAACGCCAGATTGTAGACCAATTAACAATCTGATTGATAGTAACTAAGCATCTCGCCCGGTTCAATGTTAATTTTCTAAATGGTTGGTCTCTAACAAACATGCCACTGAATTTAGCAATACAGTA
This sequence comes from Zea mays, assembly GCF_902167145.1. Classification (NCBI taxonomy): domain Eukaryota; kingdom Viridiplantae; phylum Streptophyta; class Magnoliopsida; order Poales; family Poaceae; genus Zea; species Zea mays. The sequence continues at coordinate 40,768,723 of NC_050100.1, read as the reverse complement.
TCTAAGACATGCTACACCTGTCAATTTTGTATCTAAACACTGAAAAAACAAATAATACAACTATCTACTATAGAAAAAAAGTCAAGGTAATAGAAATATTTACCTTTTTCAATTGGGATTCCTAAAGAAGAAGTGATATTTGAGGAGGAAACATGCTCCAAAATTCATCAGAAACCGATGTATGCAGCTAGCCTCCCTATGGAGCAGTTACAACTAGGATCCTACCCCTGCCCCTGAATTTGTAACAAGGCATGATGTAGAAGCCAAAAGCAATAACTACTCATAAAATACTTGCTGAATTTGTAACAAGGCATGATGTAGAAGCCAAAAGCAATTAGTACTCATAAAATACCTATCACTTTTAATTTGATTTTTTTGAGGAAGTGGCCCTAGGCCCCTAGCTCAACTGGTTAGGTGGCCTCGATGCGGTTGTGGAGGTCGATGACAAGTTGCCCAGAGTATTTTTAATTTATATTTTTTTAAGACCCAGCAACTTTCATTTCAGTGTTATTTCAGAGATAACCACCACATTTCATCATGACCCTAGAGTATTTGTATGCTTTCTGATCAACTTTTGAGGCTTTTAAGTCATAACATGTCCATCCCTCTTTTAATCTAAAAAACTCAGAAATATTATCATTGCACCATTTCCCCCTCCTTCATTCAAATTCCAGAAACTGACAGTATTTCATGCACTGGGTTTCCATCAGACTGTTAAAAACCTCAATGACGTCTCATCAAACACTATTTTTGAGTGTGAAGTGGAAGAATTCGACCCATCCTTCGAGGTTTATAAAAATTCCTTGCATAGCAACCCTGGATATCATATAAATTCAAATTGAAAACAATAAAGATTCCAGCAGGAGACATGATGGGTGGGTGTCTGTTGGTGTTGTTTTGGGGGTCGCAATGTCAGGGAAAGTTAACATGAATAAAATGCAAGAACTACTATTTGTCTGCCATTAAAATTTTGTGCTCATACAAAATATAATTACCTGTGGATATTTCTAAGAAGCCTCTTTTAGATCCTGAAACACTCCTTCCCAACCTTCTGAGAGAAGTTTAGCCTGACCTCTCTGCACCAAGGATTATGAAAATGATGCCAAATATCCCAATAAACAAATAAGAATGTCATCATGACTGCAAAAACAAACTTGTGCATCCCAAAATTCACGTATAGTGCTTTCACGTAACCTCCTGATACAACATTTTGTGGAAAAAGGTACATTACAGTACCCATGTACTTTATCCTTTACATGTACATATGCTATAAACTCTAGTAGTCATAAGCCATTCCTACTTTTTTTAAAATTTGTGCCAATATTTATAGGTCTTAGAAATGCCGAGTTTGCATTCTGGATTTTATATTGACGCTCTACGTTATTCCAGGCAAGCAAGTTACCTGTGTAAGTGCATTAACAGGTTCATTGTCTATGGTCAGTGCTTCTGTACAACTACAGAACTGCTGCTTGCCCCCAACAACTTGTAGATGTTGTGCACTGATCTATCGTCCACCTCAACGTGTTCCACTCAGGTCACACAAATCTCATGATCTAAACCATCAGGTACTGTACTGAGAACGTGTGAAAACTGAAGATCTCAATCATGGACAGACAACAGACGTTTGAGTAGCCATTAGGCTTTTCCTGGATGAGACATCCTGACAGCTGACGCTGGCAATTGAGGACTGAGCCGGGAAGCAGGCTGTTCAGCGAGATGTCGACCCATGTTTCATCGGCGTTCTGCTTGTAGTACCTCATGACATCTACAAAATTTCCAACACACTACTTCAGCAACCAACAGATGACATGAAACTACCTTTGCATGCATGCATCCCAGATGATTCAATGTTTCAGAAATTAAACCATAGTAAATACTAAAACTCATTTTAAAAAATCATACTTTGGCAAGCCATTGAATAAGGAATTTCCTAATTCCTCATCATAATGAACTGGAGAGATTTTCCCATGCGTCATTCCAGAAGGTGCACGAATAACCTTTCCTGCATATTCATGTCATAAATGTTTGAGAAACAAAAGCAGAGGCCATTAAAAACTACTGACCTGGTATAAAGATAAATGCTACCTCCAAATGCCTCCGTAATGCATTGCAGGCCCATGCAAACTCGAAAAATTGGGATAGCTGGCCTAATTCAAAAACAATCTACAATGATATTCCTGAATCTTGTGGCTCACCTTAAGAACAAATGTGAACATATTTTATTACAATCATAATGCATCCCTAATGTACTAATAACAGAATGATAAAGGGTTCAAAATAAAGGACAAAGTCCCTTTTTCGGATGTTTCAGCAAGTAGATATCCTCCTACCCCACATCGATTCAATAAGATGATACTGACAATCTCCTACACTTGAGCACGCTGCATCTGTAGTACGCCTCATCTACAACTTTCAGAACATTGAATCAAGAACAACATCAATGGAAAGCAACAAAGAAAGTCGCGAGCATGGACAGATCCTGTTGAACCATGTGGGTTGACGAGGAGCCTCATGTCTGTGCAGCGCACATGTACAGAAGGGTTTGGAGGAATAGATTGGTGGTGGCATGGCTCAGATGTTAGTGTTTTGCTGTCCTCCATCTCTACCTTGCCTATGAAGAGAACCATCCACCAGTAATGGAACTGGAGGGGGTTAATGACGAAGGATGGGCAACAGAGCATGGTGGAGGTGGCCAGCATCAGGGTGCGGATGGGCCCTTCACCCTTGAGCGGCGCCAGAGGGGGGCTGCGCCCCGTGCGCTGTGGACAGAGGAGTGGTGAGGGGCCGGCGACATCTCGCGGCGGAGGGGCGGACGAGAGGCAGGGCAGCGGCGACGGCGGTGGGGTTGCTGGAACTGGCGAGGGGCAAGCGATAAGGGTCCGACGGCTGTTCGCGCCGAGGGGGGTGAGTAGGCAGGGCGGCGGTTGCAGGGGTTGCTTGCTCGCACGGACGACCAGGGGATGCACGTGGGCGTTGCAGCATCCGACGGACGACGAAAACAGAGGTGTGGACGGACGGTTGAGATCATTGGAAGGCAGAACGGCAGGAGGCAGGCTACCCTTTCTGCCTTAATAAGTAGTATAGATTTTTTGTGAAATTATATAATGGAAGCAGAAAGGCAAAGAAGGGGACAATGCTTCGGCTTCAGCAGCCGCATTCTCTAAAGATGTCACAAGACCTTCGACCGAAGAAGTTTTTTCTTTACGAAGCGTGAAAAGATGGGAAGGTGTTCTTTCACCTTCGGCTCAAAACACTACGTATACTTATTTCACGCTACATAAAGAAATATCGTACACACTATAAGCATATAGAATACAATTCACATAATTCTTTTTATATAGAGCAAGCACATATTCAAATGTTTTACAAACTTCTCACGATCGAAGTTAGGAAAAAGTTTTCTACAAAAATTCTCAGTCCTCCTTCAGAACTTTCTTCGCTGCTTCGTTTAGCACTGTTTCAATAGCTTCGTCTATCGCTCCATGCACCACCTTGAATTCAGCAAGAATTTCTTTCAACGCTGGAAAATTTGAGAGCACCTAGAGGGGGGGTGAATAGGTGAACCTGTAAAAAACTTGAAACTAATAGCCACAAAACTTGGTTAAGTGTTAGTAGGCTAAATAGCGAGCTCTTGTGAACACAAGTATCACAGAAAAGCAATCACAAAAGACACGCGAGTTATCCCGTGGTTCGGCCAAGTACAACACTTGCCTACTCCACGTTGTGGTGTCCCAATGGACGAGGGTTGCACTCAACCCCTTTCAAGTGATCCAAGGATCCACTTGAATACCACGGTGTTTCTTCCTTTCACTATATCCCGTTCACAAGGAATCTCCACAACTTGGAGCCTCTCGCCCTTACAAATGATGATCACAAAGAAGCACGAATGTAAGGGAGGGAAAAGCAACACACACAAGCCTCAAAGCAACAGCACAAACACGCACACTAGTCACAACTTGAGCTCTAAGTTCACACACGGAGTTCTCAACTCAAGAGGAGCTCAAATTGCTATCACAACGAATCAAATGTGCTAGAGTGAAGTCTTGGTGCTTAGAGATGATCAAAGAATGCTTGGTGTTCTCCGCCATGCGCCTAGGGGTCCCTTTTATAGCCCCAAGGCAGCTAGGAGCCGTTGAGAGCAATCCAGGAAGGCAATTCTTGCCTTCTGTCGGGTGGCGCACCGGACAGTCCGGTGTGCCACCGGACAGGCACTATTCACTGTTCGGTGCAGATTGCTTTCCTAATTTGGCGCTGCCGACCATTGAGGATTTGGAGCCGTTGGCGCACCAGACACTGTCCGGTGCACACCGGATAGTCCGGTGCCCCCATCAGACCATTGGCTCGGCCACGCGTGACGCGCAGATTGCGCGGCCGACCGTTGGCTCATCGGACAGTCCGGTGCACCACCGGACAGTCCGGTGATTTTTAGCCGTACGCCGCTGATGAATTCCCGAGAGTGGCCAGTTGACCAGACTCCAGCCTAACGCACCGGACACTGTCCGGTGCACCACCGGACAGTCCGGTGCACCCAGACTGCGCCAAGTCTTTTTCCTCTTGTATTTTCTCTGATTTTAGCACTTAAACAAATATGTTAGTACACAAAAACCAATGTACTAAGTCTAGAATCATACCTTTGTGTTGATTTGCACTTCATCCACCAATTTGGCACAGTTTAACATTTAAACCATTTGTGTTGGCACTTAATCACCAAAATACTTAGAAATGGCCCAAAGGCACATTTCCCTTTCAAAATTTTCGGCATGTATGGTTCTGGTAGTGGAGGAAGTTCTGCTGTGCAAGAAATCATGTTGTTATGAATTACGAAGATGGCCAATTACGAAGCCAAAATTCAACAGCAAATAACATATACATATGCGTCTGTCTAACTGGGCAGCTTCTTCAGCTTTCTTGGCTTCTTACGTAGCCAGATGAGTCTAAAAAGTCAAAAAAGTAATTTGATCACCAAAAACTAAACTAAAAATTTGAATAATAAGAATTTAGTATCCGAAATGACCACTTCACTCTGTTTGATAGCTTCGTCTGCTATCTCTCTTCCACCATTAATTAAGCTAGACTTTAGAATAGAACCTTCCTGCCAAGGCAATGGCTTCAGCAGAGGGTTCTGTTATATCATTAGCTGAGATTACGAAGTCTGGTTGAATTACAACCTTCGCGTGTTCACAGACAACCTTTTCAAGCAAAGATACTACCCCACGAGCTGCCATGCATGCGTAAAAATCTCCTCAGACGATAAGGACTTCGTCAAAGGCCTCAATTTCGCCTTCTATCCATTCTATGGCTCCTTTGGCATTGCCATAGACAAAATTTCCATCATTCGAGAAAGCTCCAATATTGGAGAACATACTCTTCAGTTTCCCACAACAGTGGGCAGCAACAGAAAAGCATTGTTCTTTCGAAGTCTGAAGCTCGTCAACATTCCTTTAAACTCTGTCGCGCTCCGTTTCGACTATCTCGTGTTTCTCTTTTTTCAAATTCAAAGTTTTTGCTCAATTCACCAAGTTTTCCTCTAATCTTAGCACTTCAGACTTGTGTAGCTCCACTTGGGCTGACAGTGCAGATTCAAGATCGGCAATGCGCTTCGCATCAGTTTTTTTCTCTTCTTCTAGCTTTGAAATTCTTGAGCTTCCTTTGGAAAATTTCGCCAATTCAACAACATGTCCTTGGTCATCTTCAATCTCCATGCAACCAAATAAGTTCTAAGTGTATAAGAAATAGGACAGGATGAAGAAAAGGAATATATATCTTTCTCATTGTCGCTTGCCTCGTTGATGATAGGTGTTTCCATAATTAAATCACCAAGAATTAGTTCCATCCCTATCCACTAATAAGAGCTTGTTTGGATCTTAGGTGCCAAATAGAGAGCTAGTTTAGCATAGAGGTAGTGTTTGGATGCACGTGCTAAAATTTAGCACATGAATATAGAAAGACATCCATACCCCTAACTAATGCGGGGTGGGGAGGGAGAGTGTTGAGTGAGGAGGATAGGAGATGTCTTTTCCTCACCCTAGACTAGTTTAGCTCATTTTAGCCTGACTTTGAGGAGCTAAACTGCTAAAGGGTGATAAAGTTTAGCGCTTCACTTTTAGCACTCTTGTTTGAATCTCTAAGTGCTAAAGTTTATATAAAAGTCTAATGCTAAATTTTAGCACCATATCCAAACATGCCCTAAACGAATTCTCCATCGAGAAACGATGATCGAGGTCTATTCACATCTCTAGCGTAAACCCAAGGTGCACTCTATTTTGGCAGGTGTTCGGTTCTAGGGACTAAATAAATTATATGTTTGAATTGCTATTACGAGTATTAAATGTAGTCTAATTATAAAAGTAATTATATAGCTGAAGACTAAAAGACGGGATAAATCAATTAAGTGTAACTAATGTATGATTAGCAAATGTTTACGGTAGCATCACGTGATCGAATCGTTAACTAATTAGGTGTAGTAGATATATTTATCTTATCGTTTAGTCCTCATCTATATAGTTAATTTTATACTTAGATTATATTTAATACCTGTAGCTAGCATCCAAATATTTGATACTACATGGATTAATGTTAAGTAAGAGCAAACGACGTACGGTGCCTTATTGTATGTATGCATGCATGCGTTAATCGGCCACATAGAGAAAATATTACATTTCAAGATATATACTAAATCTGAAAGTTCCTTTTTTTTAGATTACACCGTTCGAACTAGCGCATTTATTTTAAGCCAATTAGAGTATGTATCGCCACCGCCTAACATTGGCCTCTCAACCTATATTGAGGACCGAATGCTTCGCATCACTGTCAGAGTTGTGGGATTGCTATAAACATGGATCCGAGTCTCCCGTTTGGTCTTTGCATGCATGCGCGGATCTGACTGACTGCCATTTATTTAGAAGACGAAGTCACTTGGTGGATATGAGGTGACCAACACTATATATATTTGCAACAGTGTGTGTGCCCGACATCGATCACACTCCACCACACGCCTAGCTTCTCTTTCCAAAAGCATGGCGTTCACTGCCCTCTCATTGCTATACCACCTCTCGATCACTGTATCGCTTGTCCTAGCTCGTGGCATTATCATAGCCGGTGTTGTTGACATAGCTCCACGTCCCACTCCTCTACCTCTTCCTCCGCAGCCACTTCTTGCACCCTCTCCGACTCCTCGTCCTCCAGGTCTTGGGGCCCCTACTCGCACTCCTCCTCTTCCTCTTCCTCTTCCTTCCCCTAGGCCACCACGCACTCCGCCTACAACGACTCCTCTTCCACGTCCATGGTTGGGGGCACCTTCTCCTGCCCGTGTTCCTCGTCCTCCACGGCTCGGAGCACCCCCTCGTACTCCTGTTCTTCCGTCTCCTCGAGTAGGTGCTCCATCTCCCGCACCTCCTCCTGTTCGTCCTCCACAGTTGGGAGCTCCCCTTCCTACCCCTGTTGCTCCTACTCCTCAGTTGGAGGATCCCTCTAGAGGTCCTATTCTTCCTCGACCGCCTCTCAAGGGTGTTCCACCTTCTACTCCTCCACTTGTGGCACCACGGTTAGGGGCACCCCTCCCATCCCCTCCTGTTCCTTCAGCTCGGAAGGGCACTCCACCTCCTCCACCACAGTTTAGGGTACCTATTCGATCTCCTGTTATTCCTCCTCCTCAGAAGGGCATTCCACCTTCCGCTCCTCTAATTCCCGCACCACGATTAGGGGTACCTCTTCCATCTCCTCCTGTTCAGCAGCCCCCTCGGACTCCTATTCTACCACCCTCTCGAAAGGGTGCTCCACCATCTATCCCTCCACTTTCTCCACCAAAGTTAGGAGCACCACTTCCGTCTCCACTTTTTCCTCCGCCTCGACTAGGAGCTCCCCCTCGCACTCCTATTCTTGCTCCTCCTCCTCAAGTTCGTGCCGTATTTCCTAGTCCTCGTAGCCCTCCTCCGCGTTTGGGTGCACCTCTTCCAACTCCTCTTCTACCTCCTCAGTATGCGGCCGCTCCTCCTCCTCCTCCGTCTCCATCTCCACCTATGGTGGTGCCTAGTGGGCCTAAGGTGCCAGCCTTGCTCGCGTTTGGAGATTCAATCGTGGACACAGGAAACAACAACTACCTGGTGACCGTTGTGAAGGCCAACTTCCCGCCGTACGGCAGGGAGTACCCTAACCACAAGGCTACTGGCAGGTTCTCCGACGGCAAGATCACCGTGGACTTTCTAGGTACGGTCGGTGCCGATGATGATGGGTTTTGTTTTTGTTTTTCTATCTCAGTCTTTTAATTATATATATAACGATGCATCATGCATGGTAACTATATAACTCCTGACATTTATTATATATGTTCACGGCGGCTCTCTGTATCTCTCTATACATTTGTTTCTTTCTGCAGCGTCTGCGCTTGGGTTGAAGGAGACGCTCCCGCCATACCTGAACAAGAGCCTCACCCTGGAGGACCTCAAGACCGGCGTCAGCTTCGCGTCGGCGGGGAGCGGCTACAACAACGCCACGTGCCGGACGTCGGTGAGACTTCGATGCCGACATCGATGGAGATGTGTGTAAAGTGGTGGTGCTATACATTATATTAATACATATATATATGTTGTCTGCATGCATGCAGTCGACCATGACGATCGAGCGGCAGCTGCAGTTGTTCTCCGAGTACAAGGCGAAGGTGGGGGGCATCCACGAGAGGGCCCTCTTCGTGGTCTGCTCCGGCAGCAACGACATTGTGGAGCACTTCACCCTCGCCGACGGTATGACCTCGCCGGAGTACGCCGACATGATGGCCCGCAGGGCCATCGGCTTGGTCGAGGTCGGTGTGTTATTATTACTCTGTGCATATATAGCACGTACGCGATTAAGAGCAAGCATGCATGCAATATGCAGGCGCTGATCGGCCAAGGCGCGCGGCAGATCGCGCTGACCGGGGCGCCGCCGGTGGGGTGCGTGCCCTCGCAGCGGCGCATCGCCGGCGGGGTTCGGATGCAGTGCGCCACGGACCGCAACCAGCTGGCGCTCTTGTTCAACCGGAAGCTGAGCCTGGAGGTGGCCAAGCTGTCCGGGAAGTACCGCGGCGTCAACATCTTCTACGTCGACCTCTACTCCGTCCTCGCCGACGTGGTCCAGCGCTACCAGGCTCTCGGGTTCAAGGACGGCAAGGACGCCTGCTGCGGCTACGTCGGCCTGGCGGTGGGCCCGCTCTGCAACATCGGCAGCCGTACCTGCCCGGACCCCTCCAAGTACGTGTTCTGGGACAGCTACCACCCCACCGAGAGGGCGTACAAGCTCATGATGGACGACTTCCTCACAAGATACATGAGATACATACACTAGCTAGCTAGAGCTAGTCGATCCGCCATGTTAATTTGCGCTTTAATTATAGCTTGTTGCTAGCCGCTCGCTTTATATTTTCTTATCATATATACTTAGGTTCTTTAATTTAACGAATAAGTATGTAATCGAATCGATAGGCATACAGGCGCTCGCGCATCATATGAAGTTCTGTATGGGTTTTCCCCTTAATGTACTGCTTAATTTGCTCCCAATAAAATTGGATGGTTAGGGACCGTTTGGCATAGCTCTAGAAGTTTAAGTAAAGATTTTCTACTCAAACACCTCAACTTTAACTCTAGAGAAAAAATCTCCAGAGTTTTTAGACTATAGTAAAAAATGAAATACCCTTATTTTCTGCTCAAAAACAGCTAAAACAAATCTAGACATGTAGTTTACAAGTATTTACTCGCCACTGATACTCATTACACAAAAAAAAATCTGTTTCTCTTCTCCTTCCCGTACCACTTAAAGGATAATATCAAATGAATGTAATCATTACTTAAGCTATATATTAAGAGTAAGTCATCTATAATTTGGCCTCTAGCACATATTAGATAATTAAAAGATATCAACTAAAGACATACCAAATTCCAGTAGTTACAGGAAGCCCATTCATTCCTTGATCCACACCCAACAACACTACCGGAATCGCCGCCTTTGCCGAGTGCCTGAAGCACTCGGCAAAGCCTTAAAAACACTCGGCAAAGGCTTTGCCGAGTGTCGCACTCGGTAAAGAAGGCTCGGCATACAGTGCATCGGCAAAGCCTTCTTTGCCGACTACTTTTTCTCGGGCACTCGGCAAAGAAAAGCAGCCGTTACGGTGCCGGGTCACGGAGACGGCGTCTTTGCCGAGTGCCCAGGGTGACACTCGGCAAAGGAGTTACCTTTGTCGAGTGCCTGCCCAACAGCACTCGGCAAAGAATCAATCTTTGCCGAGTGCCACCTGGGACACTCGGCAAAGAACCCGCCAGGGAGGGTCCCCATGTCAGGTTCTTTGCCGAGTGCTACGTATGGCACTCGGCAAAGCATGCCTCTTTGCCGAGTGTCAGAGACATTACACTCGGCAAAGAACCTATACCAGTGCCCAGGTCTTGGTTCTTTGCCGAGTTCTATGGCCTTGACACTCGGCAAAGAACCTCTTTGCCGAGTGTTACACTCGGCAAAGTGACCAGTAGGCACCTTTTTTATTTGTTTTTATATTCCATCCACACAAACAAAAGATATCACATATATACATCACATATATCATCACAAACATAATTAGCCAACACAAACATAAATATCCATCACAAACATAAGTGTTCAACACAAGTATCCAACACAAACATAAGTCTCGTACGTCTCAAGCTCTGACATAAGTATCCAACATAAACATAAGTATTCAACACAAGTTCTGAAGTCTAAACACTGAAAACATAACACTCATGGAGGTGGGTGGTTCGACTGGTGCTGCATTGGGCTGAACCCTTCCGGAGGGTTGTTGGATGCCGCCCCAGATTGGCCCTGCACAGAGAAGAGATTGCATGTGTTATACCATATGCATTACCAACATCTAACTACAATTTTGATACTCACAGGAGTATGGAAGAGAGCAGGGTCAACTGGAGGGAACAATGGAGGTGGCGGAGCGATGCCCTGTGCGGCGCCAAGGCTCTGCATGTACTGGAACATCTCTGTCATCCTCTGATGATCTGCCAGGCGAGCCTCCCGCTCCGCCTCCCGCTCTGCCATAATCCTCGCCTCCATCTCGTGACGTTCCCTCCTCTCTTCTTCTAGTTGCGTCTATAATATTACAAGCCAACGTTATAGTAACTCAAAGAGAAGGTATATAACTCAAGGAAGGACGAGTTACAGAAGCACTAACCTCGAGTTGTTGTATGCGAAGCTGTGAGCTGTCGTGCCGAGGTCGTATGGCTGGACTCGAGCCCGTGCTCCTTGCTCTCACCTAAGACAGAGTGGGAGTGGAGGACGAGTCGATTGCCCCGTCGACAATCCAGTACCGCCCATGTCTCTTGCCTCCTCCGACCCTCATGAGCACATCGAGGTCGATCGGCTCGGTGCTCGTATCATATTCTGGGCCATGGAACTCCTACGCCATGGCGGTGTAGTCATGAAGGCGGCTGTAGACGGTGGGGTTGGTGTAGGCCTTGGGCCCGTCATCCGGGTTGTAGGTGACGTCGGACGTCGCCTTGCCCTTATGGGCCATAGCATAGGTCGAGAAGGTGGAGCAAGGCCGGCCACCATGTGACGCCGACTGCAAGAAAACCAACGAGATAGTTAGAAATAATATCTAATCCAGTGTTATATACCTAAATAAAAAAGAGGGCGTACCCATGCTTTGGCATATTGGCCCAGGCTCTGGCTGCCTTGGTGGTGGGAGGGACCTTGCATCATCATACGTCGTTCCCGGCTAGCGTTGTGCGCCTCGTCCCACTCAGCCGAACACCACCTATCCACCATCTGCTCCAAGCAGAGAGGATGTGCGGCGCACCAATGTGGAATCACCTACAAAGTAAACACGTAAAGTGCATATCAGAAGATAAAATAAAATTCATGCATGGAGTACTGGTACCAAACATGCATGACTTTACTTTGTTGTTGTGAAGTTTGAGACCATGCATGCACGCTCAGCAGTTTGTCACCATAATAAGTTGTTGTGAAGTTTGAGACCTCCTCTAGAATGTATGCCTCTGCAATGGAAGCCTCGATTTTGCATTTATTTCTACATTTCTTTCGAATAGTCCTTAGACATCTCACGATTGGATAGCACCAACGTCCCTGCACGGGCCCCCCCATTCGTGCCTCATAGGGGAGATGAAGAATCAAATGCTGCATTGGATTAAAGAAGCCGGGTGGAAATATTTTCTCAAGCTTACATAGTAACACGGGTGCCAATCTTTCCAAGTCTGCAACCACGGTCCAAGATAACTCTTTTGCACAAAGCTGACGGAAGAAATAGCTCAACTCTAAAAGCGCTAGCCAGACATGCTCAGGGACATAGCCTCGAACCATCACAGGAAGAATCTGTTCAATCCATATGTGGAAGTCATGACTCTTCATCCCTAAGACTCGCATAGTAGATAAGTTCACCCCCTACTCAGGTTAGCTGCATACCCATCAGGGAACATCAACATCTTGATCCACTGAAATACTTCCTTCCTCTGGGCCCTGCTTAGGATGAAATCGGCCTTAGGCCTTCTCCACGTCTTTCCACCACTTGGCGGCTTCATCTCTAGGTGTGGTCTATCACATAACGCTGCTAGATCCACTCTTGCCTTCACGTTATCCTTTGACTTATCAGGAATGTCCATAATTGTTGCCCACAGTGCCTCGGCAACATTCTTTTCAGTGTGCATCATGTCAATGTTGTGTGGAAGGAGCAGGTCGTCAAAATAGGGGAGCCGAGTCAAGCCAGACTTATGTGTCCACATATGCTGCTCACCATATCCCACAAAACCACCTTCTGTATTGGCCACGAGCCCATCTATCTGTTGACGAATTTCGGCACCAGTCATCGTTGCAGGTGGGCGATCTGTCACTACGACACCTTTCGTAAAGTTCTTGATGTCTAGGCAGAATGGATGGTCAGGAGGGAGGAATTGTCGATGTTTATCGAGGGACGAATATTTGCCACCCTTTTTCAACCAAATGAACCTGAGAGCTTCCTTGCAAACTGGGCATGGGAACTTACCGTGAACACACCAGGCGCAGAATAGCCCATACGTCGGTAAGTCATGCATGGATTACTGGTACCAAACATGCATTCTGAAGTTTGTCTTTGTAGCTCGGTCATACGTCCATACCCCTTCCTCCCAGGAACGTACCAATTCATCGATCAAAGGCTCCATGTACACGCCCATTTTATTCCCCGGGTGTCCGGGAATTATCAACGACACGAATATATTCTGCCTTTGAAAGCACACACCAGGGGGAGATTGATTGTGATAACAAACACGGGCCAACATGTGTACGGGGCAGCGCTCATTCCATAGGGATTGAACCCATCTGTGGCCAACACAACACGTACATTACGAGCCTCTTCAGCTTTCTCACGGTGAATGGCATCAAAGTGTTTCCATGCTTCACCATTAGATGCATGCACCATCTTGTCAGGATTGTATCGTTTTCCATTTTTGTGCCATGTCATCTATTTCACGGATTCCTCTGTCATGTACAGACGTTGGATCCTCGGTATGAACGGAAGGTGTCGTAGGATTGTCAAGGGGATGTTGAGCTGCCTCTTTTGTCCATCACTAGATTCTACCTCCATGAACCTAGACGATTTACACTTGGGATAGTACTTTGCCTCCGCGTATTCTTTCCTAAATAGCACGCAGCCCTTCGGACAAGCATGAATCTGCTCATACGTCATCTTGAGTGCACGAAGGAGTTTCTGTGCCTCGTACATGCTCTTTGGCAGAACGTGATCATCCGGAAGCAGGCTCCCAATAACCGTCAACAAGTCATTGAATGTGTCTCTACTCATGCTGTACTGCGACTTGAACGCCATTACACGCCCAATGGCATCCAGTTGAGAAACCTTTGTCTGGCCGTGAAGGGGCTTCTGTGCCGCGTCGAACATGTCGTAGAACGCCTTTGCAGTCGGCTCTAGCTCGTCATCCATACATCCTCCCGTGTACTGTGCCTCCTGATAGTCGTTCAACATATCCGCTACCACCCGCATCCGCGTCATAATCCTCGACACGTTGTCTCAGCACCTCCTCTCTCGTACGATGTGCTTCACCATGAAATATCCACCGAGTATAGCCTAGCATAAATCCATTCTTCCAAATATGTTCTACCATGGCCTTCTTTGGTTTTCTTTTCTGGTTGGCACATTTGCTGCACGAGCATGGGACTAGACTCGCTCCTTTAGCAGCTTCACCATATGCCCCTTCCACGAAATCATCGGTCTTTCTAATCCATTCAGTGGTGACATCGTTCCTTCCTCTACGGCCTGTGTACATCCACTCACGGTCCTCCATCCTCTAACAGAAAATTTCGGTAGCACCTCCCCTGCACGGGGAGGTTTCAAAATCCTGCAAATAAAACTATCAGCACGATGGCTGACATCCACACATAATTCAACGGCACGATGGCCGGCAATCAACAATACTACATATTAACCTAATCATACACGTACATAAATTTAACACAACAAAACTACATATTAACCTAATCAAACATGTATATAATTAACTCAATATTAAACCTAATCATACCCGGCGGGCGGGACGACGGGTCGTGGGCGAGACGACGGGTCGCGGACGAGACGGCGGGGCACGGGCGAGGCGACGGGGGCACGACGGGGGCATGGCGTACGGCGCGGGCACAGCGCGGGCGCGGCGGCGGCGCGGCAAGGGGGCAGGGGCGCGGTGGCGTGGGGCCGAGGGCGCGACCGCTGAGGGGCGCGACAGTGCAGCGAGGGCGTGGGCGCGGGCGCGGCGGCGGCGCGTCGAGGGGGCAGGGGCGCGGCGGCGTGGAGTGGGCAGCGGCGGCGTAGCGGTGAGAGTGAGAGAGTGAGAGAGAAAGAAACTTACCAGGCGCTATTTACACGTTCTTTGCCGAGTGCCCGCGACCTGGCACTCGGCAAAGATTTTTTTAAAATTTTAAAATATTCTTTGCCGAGTGTCAGATCGCTGGCACTCGACAAAGTCGTCTTTGCCGAGTGTCCCCTGGGAGACACTCGGCAAAGATTCTTTTACTATTCTTTGCCGAGTGTCCCCTGGGCTGACACTCGGCAAAGCCTCCTTTGCCGAGTGTCATTTCTGGACACTCGGCAAAGTACATTTTTATTTTTTTATTTTTCCAACCAAATTTTTTGTGGTGTGTTCCTACACTATATAGACCTACATGTACCATTTTGAGACAATTAGAAAAGTGTTTTCTATAGCTAGTAGATTTAGTTCGTTTATTTGAATTTCTTCGAAAAAATCACATTTGAACTGCAAGTCCCTCGAAACTTGGAAAACCGTGCATGCAAAAATGATATCCATGCTAGTTAGCACAAGTTACGACCGATTTTAGGAGCGGACCGGAAACTTCGAGCACCATGCTCACTCAACATGGCCGTGAACTTGCCATCCAGCTGTTTAAAATTTTTATAAAACACAAACAAACTCATAAAATCATGAAACTTGTCCACGTGTCATGATATGATATGTAGAGGTTGTGATAAAAAATTTAGAATGTTTGGAGAAAGTTGTGAGACATTATGTGTATAAACCTAAGAGAACTACACATGAAATCATAGAGTTTCAATGTGGATCTCTTAGGTTTGTACATATAGTGCGTCACAGCTTTCTCGAAACTTTTTCAAATTTTTATCACGGCCTCTACATATGATATCATGACACGTGGACAGGTTTCATGATTTTCTGACTTTGTTTGTGTTTTATACAATTTTTAAACACCTGGATGGCAAGTTCACGGCCATGTTGAGTGAGCATGGTGCTCGAAGTTTCCGGTACGCTCCTGAAATCGATTGTAACTTGCGCTAAGTAGCATGAATATCATTTTTGCATGCACGGTTTTCCAAGTTTCGAGTGACCTGCAGTTCAAATCTGAATTTTTCGAAGAAATCCAAATAAACGAACTAAATCTACTAGCTATAGAAAACACTATTATAATTGTCCCAAAATGGTACATGTAGGTCTACATAGTGTAGGAACATACCACAAAAAGTTTGGTGGCCAAAATAAAAAAGTAAAAATATGCTTTGCCGAGTGTCCACAGAAGACACTCGGTAAAGACTCTCTTTGCCGAGTGCCAGATATTTGACACTTGGCAAAGAGAAGACTTTGTCGAGTGCCGGCTTCCGGCCCTCGGCAAAGACTGATGACCGTCAGCTATAGTCGGCCGCTAACGACCCTTTGCCGAGAGTCGTCTTCGCCCAGTGTTTGACGCTCGGCAAAGCGTTCTTTGCCGAGTGCTTCGCTGTGCCGAGTGTCCTGCACTCGGTAAACAAGCTCTTTACCAAGCGCAGGAGTTTGCCGAGTGCGACGCTCGGCAAAGGCTTCTTAGCCAAGTGCCCAACAAAAAGCACTCAGCAAAGCCTCCGGTACTCGGCAAAGGCCCGGATTCCGGTAGTGCAACTAGGCAGCAGGCCAAACCTCCCCCATGCGTCTTAGTCAAACCTCCAGTTCAACACCCAACCCCTGATTGGGACGCACGTCATAAATTACGGTTCTGTTTTTTGCGCAAATAACATAAAATTTTCATAGAAATAACGTAAATATTTCATAGAGATAGCATAAAAACCCACCCACCCAATAGACCACGTTCACACATATGTGAGAGTTTTCATTGTATGTGCGCAAATTTTGGATGCCATTTTCGTTTCCACTGCATGTGCGCAAAAAATTGTATGGCTCCATAAATATAGGATCACTGTAACAGTCATGCAGCTAGGCTCGTTAGAACAAGTTTATGATATATACTTATACTAATTATGCTACATGGTATACTTATTTATGCAATTCAGTAGACTGCGTAAAAATTTGTTTCCAACAGGTGCGCAAAAAATTAGGATGACAGAATTGTGCCATGAAAGGAAATAGATTGGCATGCATGAAAATAAAGTATCTTATTTAAATGCTTTATTTTCTTCATAAATAGGGATGAAAACGGTCGGAAACGGTATTTATTCGGTAATCCGTTTTTTAGTCGTTTTTCTTTGATTGCGAATAAATAGGATATAGAATCTATAATACAAATTTGTATTCTTGTTTTTAACATTCAGCTTCTAAAGATACATAAAAGTTAAACCTCAAATTCATCATATATTTTTTAAATAATAGATATAAACTTCAGTATGGATTCGAAAATAAATTCGGTAAATTTTTCAACTTTTTGTGTTGTAGGGAGCAAATAATACATAAAACAATTTATGTAATATTTTATTCGTATTTGTACTAATGTGCTTGATAACATAAAAAAATATCAATATCAAATTATATATATATATATATATATCTATTTTAAAATATTAAATTTGTCCTAACAGTTTGAATTACCACTTTCATCCCTATTCATAAATATAGGATCACTACAACAACCATGCAACTAGGCTCGTTAGAACCAGTTTATGAGATATATTGATACTAATTATGTTGTACGGTGTAGGTATTTATGCAATGTGGTACACTACGTAAAATGTGATTCGCTGGTGGATGCATATCAATGTTTGAGCGTAAAACCTTCAGTTTTGAGCGTACAAACCCGTAATTATGAGCGTAAATAACGAGCCAATGTTAGAGAGGTTGATAACTCTTTCGTCTTATATTCACAATCCTATTTTTATGGCAGATTTGAAAAATATGGGAGTCGCATGCATGCGGTTTCTATTTTTATGCAAATTCAAAATTATGGCAGATCGTGGGAGTTTACATTGCATGCATGCAAATTTTATATGATATTTTTGTTTCCACTGCACGCACGCAAAAAATTAGATGACATGAGTCACGTAGATCTTAAATGCTTATACAAAGTCTCATAAATACTTACAACATGTAACATAATTGATAAAAACCTAATATCGGTCCAACTAACAGCCCCACGAGAATTAGGGACAGTTTTATTGCAGACGTAAAAATCTATCAGTTACAAACATAAGTGATTTGATTTGATTTTTTATAGTAATTACGAATAACATAAATCAAGAAATTTCCTTTTCAATGTGTACGCAACAAATATGGCATCTAGTAAATTGATGTACGAACTCAGTGTTCAAGCATAAAATCCTTCAGTTTTAGTACAAATAGTGCATGTCGTAGGCATAAAACACAATAATCGAAGTCATAACATGGATTGGAGGAGGTAGTCGCGGAAAGATGCCATTGAGGACACAAAATTTGAGGGAGGTCGTCACTTGGGGCGCTCAAACTGCGCCGAACGAGAGGATGTCACGCGCGACCATCGCCACGCGCAACTCGTGCCTTACATGGACGCCGCTTGATCCTCGCGCCTCGTGCGGCGCTGTCGCTGCTCGCACGTCGGGGGGCGCCACCGTCGTTAGTGGGTTAGGGTGTGTCGCCATTGCTTGGGCTTAGGGGTGCATCGCCGTCGCTCACCCGCCTCGGGAGCGCTGTCGCCGCTTGCCCGCTCGCCTCGGGAGTGTCATCGCCGCTCGCCCACCCCAAGGCCCCGCAGTTGCTCTCCCTATGGGTCGGGGACCGCCGCCACCATGCCTCCAAATCTAGGAACCACCGTTGTGACTCCGAATCGAGGAACCATCACCGTTGCGCGTCCGGACCGAGGACCACCGCCGCCGCAACCACTGCCCCGGAGGTCCGCCGCCGCATGCTCTCGAGAAACCGCTGCTGCCACACACACGCCTGGGTGGGCGCCATCGCTCATGCATTAGGGTGGGGTGTCAAAAAATAAACCCTACCGCTCTAGGGCTTTTTTTAAAGACGTCCGGACCTGGTGTGGTAGAATCGGACGACATAGTTGGGCTAGGGCTTCCTCTAGTTATTGGAAGCCCAAGGCTATATATATATGAAAAGAGTTATGTGTTGTTCTCCTACACATTTTAAATCATGTTGATTTTCTCTAAGGATAAAGAGCAAAACTGAGCAATCCTACCGTATGATATATCCTAGTATATGCATGCCAAGATTTATGAGATGCATAGAAAATTTAGGTGAAAAGAAAACTAGATGGCAATTGTAAATGCGACAATGTAAAAATTCTAATACCGATTGAAAAAAGTATAGTTATCTAATATGGGTAAGCAATTTGGATCCATAGTCGTCACTAAACCACTTAGCAATAACTTGATCCAATATGATAGGTACACCACATGATATGCATCCCAATCTTACCAAATCTCCAATTTTCCCAAAGTCCATTGGACTTATCACTTTCCTCTCAGGATCTAAACCTTTTTGGTACTTTTGATGGTAGAAATAATCTCCTTTGGCACTTAAATTTGTTTTGCCCCTCGTCATCGCCGTCATCGTCATCCTACTGCGTGCTGGGAGAGGGCTCCAGCGGCAACCCCTCCCTCGCCTACGCCCTACGGCGCTTCTCCAATGTGTCGCAGGCCACCCTCTTTTGATGGGCCCGCTTCTCGTCTGCATCTTTCTTCTTCTTCTTCTTAGTAGCCAACCGACACATTGTCCGGCTAGTAGCGTCCTCTAGGACCGGGGCCGGGTGGTTCGGTAACCCCGCATCCTCTGTGAAAGGGGGGAGGGGGATGAGAGGCACAAGAAAAGGGAAGCAAGAACGAAGAGGAAATTAGAAAACTCACCAGGGACACGTAGCCTTGGTCAGGGCGCATAGGGACGGCGGTGGTGTAGTTTGCCTCCCCCACCGTCCCCTTCACCTGCTGGAGGAGCTCGTTGGTGGAGAGGGCAGCCAAGGCCATCGAGGATCTCCACGGAGGCCTCGGGCATCATCTCGTCCAAGCGGAGCCGACGCTTGGTCAGTGGTAGCACCCTCATTCAGTGGAAGGCGGTGATGACTCTTACCGCAGTATGGCCACGATCCCGAAGCCTCCACAGGGCATCCAGCAATGGATGCAGGTGGGCCTAGAGCTCCAGAGGAGCGCCCGCCACCAGTGTTCCGCCGCCGCAAAGACGACACATTGTGTATATGCCGACAGTCGCTTGTCGTCGTTGCGGAGGTAGAACCACCGACCCTGCCACCATTTATTCGACGAGGTGAGGGTGGAAGGGATGTACAACTGCGCCTGGTCCGAGCGTAGCAGAAGCGTGTAGCCGCCGGCCCGCACCGTGTGGTGCACCTTATTCATGTCGGTGGAGAGGGAGAATGGTTTTGCCCGGAATAGGTGAAGCCATAGGTCCTAATGGGACTCGATGCCCAGGAACCCCCTCACAGACGGCGGCGAAGATGGCCACCTGAGCGATGGAGTTGGGGTTGACGTTGTGGAGCTCCACCCCATAGTAGTGCGGGAGCGCCTTCATGAAGTGGCTCGCTGGCACTCTGGAACACCTCTCATGGAAGGGGGTGAAGCTCACCACATAGCCTGTGGGCGAAGCCGGCTCCAGCTCGTCGCACGGCGCAATCCACTTCGACCGCGGCCCGTAGGAGTAGGGGTGGAGCAGCTCAGCGTCCACCAACGCATGCAGGTCGTCGTTGATGACGGGGGAGATCGGCCACGGGTCGCGGGGAGTGAGCACATTCACTTTCTCGGCCATTGGGGATAGGGAAGAAGATGAGAGGAGAGTGCAGGAGCCTTTTTGTGGCTAAGGAAGAAGGCGGCCAGGGCAGGAAGACGAGAGCAGAAGGTAAAGAACCGAAGAGCCCATCTCAAGCAAATTTATAGGGGCAGGCGGAGTCACCGAGTCTTGGACCAAGCCACCCTAAGACAAAACCCAAAGCGGGCTAGGACACTTCAAATTCCTCGCGCACGCGTGCAGCAACAGTCGGCCAGTAGGCCAGCACATCTCATCTAATTTAATTCTCACCCTTCCTGCCGACTGACGTTAGACAGCAAGCGTCGCTTCGCATTACGCATCAAAAGGTGTGCCTCTCTCTCTCTCCCTTACTTTCCATTTCCTTGCAGATAACGGGAAGAATGCGCCTCCCACCTCGGGCATCCTTCCTCGAGAAGGAAAGGAAAAAGCAATGTATTGTTCAGGGGTTCGAAGGTTGGGCCCTCGGCAGGGTTTGGGAAACTGCCTCATGACATGTGGGCTCCAAGCCCGTTACTGATCAGGGGTTTGAAGGTTGGCCTTTCGGAAGGGCTTCATAACCGCCTCAAAGCATAGAGTCAGTGATGACTATGGGTACGTCCATACATGGCCAAGCCTCGGGCTACAATCCCGAGGTACCCTAAGACATATCTGAGACCCCCAGGAGCGATTAGTGACATTGTCCCATCATAGGGAGGCATCGAGCCCTCAGACCCCATCAAATAGGTTCGGGACTAGGCGAATCACCTGCAGGTTCTTTTGGGGCATGTCTCCGGACTACTAGTCGACTCCTATCGAATGGAGCTCGGACCCCCACTCAGATTACCCGATAACAGCTCACTGGAGACGTCATGCTCGTTGCCCATCGAGGGTAGCGTGGCGCTTTCCCCTTCTTTCCCCTTGCGGAGAGGCGACGAAGAGGTGTATAAACCAAAAGGTCAAGGCACCTCTAGATCATCCTCTCGCCCCATGCAGATGCTCGAGGGCTGCCCTTGCACCTATGCTACGGTAGACTTGTTGAAAGCTCCAACAACCCGATGTAGATTCTCGGGGGGCTCCTTTCGCACGCAGGCTACGACCAGGTATCGGATGAAGTCAACCATACCTGTAGGGGAAAGAACTAAGACCCCAAAGGAGTCAACCACTCCTTTGTGGCCTCGGGGGCTACACCCAATGGGTGCGCTCGCGCGCACCCATCGGAAACAAAACCATCTGTTGGGGACTTGTTCTCAACTTCTAGGAATTAAGAACAAGACAACACAAAATGTTAAATGTTAATATCCTTCGCCCTTCGAAGCATTATTTCCCTAAGGATATAATGATTTTTGGACGAAGGTTATGAAGGACATACCTTCATCAGCATAAAATATAATAATGAAGAAGGAGTCATATGAAACATATAAGTTAACATGAACGGTTATGCATTATTGACAACTCATTTCTATTTTATTATGATGGAAGAATAGAAATGATATCAAATTACAAATGTACCTTCAGCTTGTGAGAAGGTAAAAGTACAAGTGTGACGCAAAAGCCAATGCCAAATCAGCGTGAACAGTACAGGAATACTGTTCACCTATTTATAGGCACGGGTCGCAGCCCATGCAAAATTACATTAATACCCATTACATTTAACAATAACCCTACAGTAATTCTTCGAGGTCTAATTTGGCTTTTCATCTTTAAGTCGGTTCCCCTTTTCTGCCGTTATGCCGAAGCTTTTCTGCACATAGCTTCGTGATCGTCTTATCCTTCGTCGTGATCGCCTTTCGTCCCAGTCAAGCTTCGTCTTTAATCGTGCTTTTGTATACCCGCAATCTAACTTCGAAGGTACCTGTTTACATATTTCTCTTGAAAAACATTGTTAAATCATGTTTTGAGGACCTTCGAAAGCCGAAGGCCCCCAACAGTAGCCCCTCGCAATATTAATTTGTTAGAATGATAAATTCAGATTGCGAAATGGACGAAGGCTATAAGCCGAAGGTCCGAAAAAACACCTTCCTTTTGCTAGAATAGCAACAGTCATTGGCAAATGGGGCCCTCCAGTCTCCGACATAATAGGTTTATAAATACGGGCTCGCCACAATTTATTAGGCACGCTCTCTTGCCATCTGTTTTTCCTGCTCAAACAGTTTTCTGCCTACAAATATTCGGTTGCCTCCCTAGTTTTAAGCTTCGGAAGCGAGAGGCAAGAATTCCGAAGGAATGTCTGAGGAGAAGAAGGTTGCTGCCGAAATGAAGCTGAGCCTTTCTGAAGAGATGCATCTGGGTTTTCTTGAGTCAATGGCGAAGACGAATACGGAGAAGATTACACGGGAGATTTTAGAAGGTTTATCTGAAGATACCGGTGAGAGTGACAGTTACGATGCAGATAGCGGGGGTGAAGATTCCAAAGATCGGCCATGGCGACCAAGCCATTCAGTCTTCGGAAAATCAACTATTGGGCAAAGTCACCTTGAAAACATGAAGGGGAGATACTTTCGGGATTTGTCCATTGTGAGAGCAGATGCCGGAGAAAGAACTGTGCCGGGCCCTGAAGATGATGAAGTCGTTAACTTCCGAAGCTTTTTAAAAGCTGGGCTACGATTCCCTTTAAGCAGATTCGTGGTAGAAGTTCTGAAAATATATCAGGTTTACCTTCATCAACTTACCCCTGAAGCAATAATAAGAATGGGAATCTTCGTCTGGGCTGTGAAGAGTCAGGGTCTAGAGCCAAGTGCGAAAAGCTTTTGCAATATACATGAATTGTTATATGAAACGAAACCCTGGGGTAAAGAGCAATATCATAACAACTTTGGTTGCTACAACTTCGGTGCTCGCTCTGGATCAAGCTGTCCCGTGCCCACCTTTCGGAAGAGATGGCCCAGAGAATGGATGAAAGAATGGTTCTATGTAAAAAATGATTTGAAGGTTCGAGAAGATATTAAGGATATCATCATGCGTCCCATCTAGCAGCGCTTCGGACTCCGGAAACCGAAGGTAGAAATGGATGAAGCAGCCGAAGAATGCCAACGGGCCTTCGGTGTAGTCTGCTCTTTTATCGGGACAAGGGATTTGATACAAGAACACATTGCCTTCAGAGTATGGCCTCTTGCAAATAATTGGGAAATGTCGAAAGAGACTGTTAAAGAAACTAACGAAGGTGGGCTAGTCAGGCTGAAGTATACATTCAAGTATGGAGACAAATTCGTTGAACCAGATGATGATTGGTTAAAGAGCATTGAAACTATAAGTGATGAATTGCTTGGGGCATACTCGAAGGCCGAAGATACTGCAATGTCAGCAGCCTTCGGAGGCCGAAGAAAGAAAAGACTGAACCGAGTTTTTGATGCAATTGGGTTCGTTTACCCCGACTACCATTATCCAGTGCGAGGGCAGAAAAGGAAAGGTACTGCTTCAGCTACTCCTAGCGAGCCAGCGCCGAAGAGAAAAAGAGTGAAAGTTCTCACACACCGGCCACGTTACATTGAACTAGCCACAGTGCCTGAATTCGGCAGTGGAACATCTTCAGTCCCCGAAGCTAAGGAACCAACTCCATTGCCCGGAGCCAAAGAGCTGGCTGAAGTGCCAACAACAAAAGAATTGGAAGAACCAAATACTCTGTTACCAGAAACCGAAGAGCTGGCCGAAGCGCCATCGACAGAAAAGATGGAAGAAGCAAAAGCATCAACTGAGGGAGTGAAAATATCAGAAATTTTGAGTCCTTCAGAAGAAATTAAAGCAGCAAAAATTAAAAAGGGGCCAACAGCGACCCCAAAAAGAAAAAGAATGGTTAATGTGTTAGATGTTTTGGAAACAATTAAACTTCCAAGCACAACCCCAAAGAAGACTGCTGAAACTTCTGAGGCGCTTGCTGAAGTATCCGTTGCTGAGGCTCCGAAGCAATAGACTGAAGTTGGAACTGGGCCTTCAGAACCAACCAAGGTAATACCTTTGGAAGCAGAAGATAATGCACCCACACAAAGAGTAGAAGATCCTCCAAAAAGTGCCAAAACACTTCTTTGGAAGGCTCGGGGGCTAATGTCAGGTACGATAATTAGGGGTACCCCGATTATCGCCCTACAAATCGCTTAACACCCTAAGGACACTGTCGGAGAGGAAATTCTCCGGCCGGGTGGCGGAACGCACCCGCCCTAAATCCTAAGATGAGGAGGGGGCCTAAGTGTTTTGCCTGCTAGGTGTATTCGGGATGGACACAAGAACACACAAGGGTTTAGAGTGGTTCAGGCTGCCGGAGCGTAATATCCTACTCCACTGTGTATTGTATTGAGACTGTGAGCTTGAGAGCTTGTATGAACTTGTGAGTCTGAGAGTCTGAGTGAATCTGCCTTGTAACGTCATGTGCCCTCCCTTTTATAGCTCAAGGGGGGCACGTACAAGGATGCTGAGCCCCGACATGTGGGCCCAGGAGCAAAACGAAGGGAATATAAGTAACTAGTGCAAGTACGCATGAGCAATCTCCTGGCGCCATGTTGTCCGTAGTCCATGCAGTATTGTTATGCTGTGGCTGCTTCCTTGGTAACGCGCGAGTAATGATGGGCGTAGTGCACGCGGCAGCATGGGCGTACTGCCTTCCAGGGGAATGGACAGGCACGCCGCCTGTGGAATGGACTGGTCGCCGCCTGCCCGTGGAATGGACAAGTCTCATTAAATGCGGAGGCGACACATCGCTTGCCAGTGGAATGGACAGGGCTCAATAAATGCTGAGGTGGCACATCGCCTGCTAGTGGAATGGGCAGGCGGCGCGCCTTGTCCGCAATAAATGCAGAGCCCGCATAGCCCAGAGGCCTTACGTCAGGCTCCGCCCGTTGGCTTACGTCACGTGCACCGTGCCACGTGGCAGCATCAGGGCTCCGCCTGAGCGGGGAGCAGAAGTGTACACGGTATGGTCCGGACACGTGTCGGCTATGGTCCCCCGCCTGGCCTTGATTATGGCCTGGGTATTCTTTGTCCCAGAATCCCGGGACCCTGCTATGAGTGGCCTGGACCCCACATAGAGGGGTCCGAAACCCATCCTAGGGGTCCAGTTTGCGCCCGTGGGGGTCCTGGACCTTACCCGGAGGTCCGGTCTGTATATACAGGGGTCCGACACTTTCCCATGGGGGTCCAGACCCACTGTTGATACCTTGGAGTATATCGTCTTCTCTGGCCATGTGGCGGCCTCGGATCCGTCCACGTGGTGGGGTCGGGTGATGTTTACCACGTGACTAGAGATAGTCGTGTGGGTACCACGTCTTCATACTGTAGTAAGGGGTACCCTAGTTTCAGGGTACCTACAGTGGCCCCCGGGCCCACCTCAGGGGAGGATACGAGCCTGCAGGTGTGGCCAAAGCTTGATTGGCGAATGGCGCGCCGCTTCCGTGCGTTTACTGACGTAATCACCGCCAATCCGCCTTCGGTCATGCCAACTGCGATGTCTGTCCTCGCGGCAGACTGACCCGTGGCCCCCACGCCTGATGGTTTCGTCGGGCCACGCGCGAGGCGCCTTGATACCGCTACATTGGTTTAAAAAATCACCTTCTCTGTCTTCTGCCGCAGCCCCGAGGAAGCGCACTACCGGTGCGTGCGGCGGTTCACCTTTTCTGCACCCGGGAACCGACACCCAAGGAGTATGACTCGTGGGCCCGGGCCCCCATGTCAGAGACTGGGCTGTTGTTTCTTGCGACGGAGATGAAGAGGCGCGCTTCCGCGGGCGGCGGTTCGCTTTTCGGGCGCGCGTGGCGGTTCGCCTTTTCCGCACCTGGAGTTCAGCGCACAATACGTATGATCCATGGGCCCAGGCCCCCGTGTCATAGACTGGGTCACCTGGGCGTCAGGCGTGCGTCGGTCGGGATTTCCTATAGCGTCTTGGTGCACGAGCGGGAGAGTCTGCCTTGAAGAGGGATTCACCCTGCATGCAGTAGTTACGCTTTCGTATTCTCTCCCAATTGTTGCGCCCTTTCACCTTCGAGCTCTATGTGCCCCTTTACATTCGCGCTCTTCTGCTTTGCACCGCCGCCGACGCCGACGCCATGACTTTGCTTGGCCATCCTGAGCATTTCCAGTCTGAGGGGGCGCTCAACCTGGTGCACCACCTGCTCGGATGGAGCGCGCCGGTGCACGCCGGAAGGATCTGTGTCGGTGCCACTCCCCTCGACAATCTCGCCGCCGGGTGGTTCGTGTTGTTCGTCTCCTACGTCTCCTGCGGGTTGGCGCTGCCGATCTCGCCTTTCTTCCTGCTGCTGCTGGAGGAGCTTGGGCTCCAGCTTCAGCACCTCACGCCCCACTCCATCCTCCAGGCGGCCATCTTTGTCCACCCCTGCGAGATGTTCATGGGGGGTGGCCCCCTGCACCTCCCTCTTCCGCCATTTCTTCGTGTTGGTGAAGTCTGGGAAGGCTAAGGACCACCTCGGCGCAAACTACTTCCAGACAAGGTCGGACTCAGCCGTGGCCTACATCCCCACCCTCGGCGGCGCAAGGTGGGAGAACTAGCGCGCCGACTGGGTGGTCTCTAGCATCGAGGCCAACGACCGCCTTGTCCTGCCGAGCGACGGGCCAGCGCTCGATCGGAAGCAATGGAGGGCCAAGTCGTCGTTGGCGCCGGAGTTCCTACCAGTGCTGGACAGAATCAAGACCTTGGCACCCGGTGGTCTGACCTCCATGCATGTGGTCGGCGACTTCCTGAAGCGTCGGATCGCGCCGCTGTAGAGGAGGGCGCGCCTGTGTTGCTGGTTCACCGGCTCAAACGACATCGGCTGGATCCAGCGCGGGCCGGGGACCGACCTGTCCTAGGAGGAGCTAGAACTTCTGGTGAAGGGGATTACTGGTGAGTCCTTCGTCCCTGAGTCCCTAATCCTCCCCCAGGGCATCCCTGCGCTTTGCGACGACCCAAGGTTGAGGACGGAGATCTTGGCCATGCTGCCGACCTTCGACGAGAGCGGCGTAGCGATTCGCCAGACCGGCGGCCGGGCCCAAAATGCGAAATCGGGCTGCGCTAAATATTTTCCGGAATAAATATGCTCCTGCGGAATTCGCCGCTACGGAGAAACAGAGCGAAAAGAGTTCGGACGAACGGAAGGTTGCGCAATTAACTCGGCCGAGAGTCTGTTTTGAATTTGCTCGGAAATTAATTCCCTACGCGTGATTGGAAAATAAATCGCCTTGAGATACGGCCGGCTTTCGGATTTTTGATTGAAGGAGACAAACTGCGACATTTAAAAATCGCTGTCGGAGTGGGTTTTGAATTCGGTTTAGACACAAAGATACTAGGCTGAGTCGGGTAAGAATTTATTAGAGGACGATATATTGAGTATTCCGTCTGAGAGTACGGAGTAGGATTAATTTTTGGACATAGATCGAACATCGATAAATCGGACACGGCTCGACTAGCAGTTGTCGATCTTTTGATTAAATGAGCTTCAGATGAGATTTATAATTCGAGATGGATTATCGAGTTCGTATTCGTGCCGAGAATTAAAAGTTTTAACAGGCTCCAAATTCGGCCTTAAGTGAGACTGAAAAATTCCGAATTCGGTGAAATGTGTACGAATAGTCTGGATAATCAGAGACATACGCGAGCGAGAAATAGAATTTTTCACTGAGCATCCGAGATTAGGATAAATCTCCCGACAAAATAGACACCTGGGGTGTCACAGCCTTCCCCCCTTAAACAGAATCTCGTCCCGAGATTCGAATGAGGATCTTTAAGGGTGGAGAAGCATGTAACTCCCAGGCTAGAGATAGATGCAAATTTATGAGATGTGATCTGACAAGATACTGGAGATAGATTTGGGTAGAATGACGTGGCATATCGAGGCAAAATGCAGCGATCATTCTGAGAGAGTGTCCACAAAAGATAGCACATTGGTGTAGTCTTATAATGGATCACAACTATTAACCGCGATACCAGCGCGTGCCGAGCAGCTCAACCATGTGTGCACCATAGTAGGCTCTCGGTTTCGTCGCGGCACCATTAGTCGTTAGTCATGACACCATTACCAAACATAACCAATGAGAATTCCACATAGCATAAATAGATGGAGCCCATGAGAGTATGGCTCAGAAAAGGTGACTGAAGTTGAAGCAAAGATTGTTGGCAACAGAGCTTCATATGAGAATTTTTATTTAACTCAGAGAACTATTTTATGATCAACATGGAGATTATCAGATCAGATATTAGCACGAGATTTGATATGAGGATGAACCGACCATGAGATCAAAATAGATTGTTGAGCTTTTAGAGACATGAGAGAACCAAGGACAACAATCAAATCCATTGAACCAAATGGATATGCCATTTAGAGATAAGTTGATAAAACAAGTGTCATGATCCTCGGAGAAGGGGTATGAGAATGACCAGAATTGAGAGATTTTGGTATATCAACATCTGATACTTGAGAACGAGTTAGAGCAGATATCCAGATAATAGGGTAGGATCAATAGGGGATCCGGAGATTTGGATGATAAGGTCACAACATGATTCACAAGGAAAAGATTACCAGATCCAGGTGAAAGGAGAGGTAGTCAGATGAGATTGATTAGGATGGGCACTAGAAAGGTTATGAAGATTTGGGACATGATCTATGGAAAGAAACATGACCTTGATAGGGTTTGCGCAACTAGACACCAAACGATTTTTTTTTGACGCAACAAGTGCACAAGGAGACTGGGGTAGTCTAGCGGTCAAGCTATGGGCATCTATAGGTTGTGCAGGCTTAATTTCAAGGGTAAAACACTCAAGGGCTAGAAAATACCAACACCAGCATAATTTTCTTTTAAAGAGGTTTCACTTGCTAAACTCAATGTTGTTTGGACGGGGGGTCTTTTTCATGAGCAGAACAAACAACACTTCTTTTTTGCAACAAGGGTTGAACAATTACCCTACCACCTAGATAGCCAGACAAGAGAAACACATATCACAACATAACAAGACATAACCATCTGACACGAGATAAGGCATTTCTAACATAGCAGTACATCACATTATTCACAAGTTTTTATTATTGGAATAAAGGTAAGAGAAGCGTGTTGATGCACAAGAGACAATGATGCGACAATCAGGATGCATGCTCATTATAGTCGTCTTCTCAGACCTGACTAATTTTCGGGTGCTTCTACAGCATCCTTATTAATAGTAGTAGTAGCCTCTATGGCCTATATACATAGCCACCTAGCTACCCATCTATTTCCTAAGACTTCACGTCCTAGGTCTATCCTTATCGTCCTGACAACTATCCAACTTGGTTTCTAAGCAAGTTTTACTTTTAAAAAGTTGGTATTTATGACTTATTGACTTCTCTGTAATGGTATTCGCTCCGATACCAGCTGTGGCGGAACCGTCCGAATTATTCCTGCTTAAGTGCCCAAGTCGCACCCTTAAGGGCAGCAACACAATTAAACAGGAATAACCCGTCAGTCCCTCGGATCTAGTCCGATAAAGCCACTTATCCAGGATCGAATACCACTAACTCACACGAAGGTGAGGCACAGAGAAATACAATAAAACATAATACCACAAATTTAATAAGTATCATTAGTGATTACATTATCGGAGTTTCAGAAATAATAATCATAAATTTTAATGCAGCGGAAATAACTAACGGAGAAAACCGAGTAACATGGCGAAGCCTGACCACGCTACTCCTCCTGGTCCTCTCCTGCGGGAGCAGTAACCCACTCGACCGTCTATCCCGGTGGCAGGGATGGAGGCCAAGTCACACCAGCAACCAATCATCCTAAGGAGTACCTGCAAAAATTGTGCCACAAGCAAGGCTGAGTATACTAATACTCAGCTAGACTTACCCGGTGTGAGGAGTCTACTCCTCTACCTCTAGACATGCAGCTGTTTGGCTGAGGGGTTTGGTTTGCTAAAAGCACTAGCTGAGTCTAAAATCAAGTTTTAGCTTTTCAAGTTTTAGTATGATCCTCTTTACTAGATGTGTACCTAGCTAGTCATACATGGTATCAAACATTTTATCAATCAACATCTTTTGCCAGTCACCTCATTTCCACTTATTACTCAATGTAGCAGCATGGATCAAGCAGTCTCATTAGCTGCGAGAAGCAGACGATTCGAATCGAGTTTTTAAGCCTTGCAAGGTAAACCTAAACACACGACATGCAGGGGCACTCCGTCCTCACACACATCAACTGTCCCCATCGATTCCCCGTCAGCAGATCAGGGCTCACCGCCTTGGCGTACAATGCCTCACTGACCCCGACTGCCGTCGTGCAGTGACCGCACTTGTACCCACCATAACCGGAATGGGAGACCACGTCTCAGGTCGCGTGAGGGGCAAAGTCTACTGCCAGGTTCAATCAGGTACTAGGCTTACCGATTTACCATATTTCTCGGTATGTGTTTAGTACGTTCAAACGCTTGACACACGGTACCACACCTTAATCCTTATTCCAATTTTCATCCCGTAGACAACCAATCCCCAAACCAACATCAATATGATAAGAAAGTGGATACAGCCAATTCCTGACCTCGCGCGAGTGCTAGAAAAATCACTCGACTTCTAACGAGATCCTAATTAATAAAGCAGCTACTCGACCTAGCATACTAGTATCCATCTTAATAGGAATCCTGAGTTCATGCAACTAGGGTTTCAGTCAACTCCTACACTTAAATGCACAGTACAAGCCTACAAACATTAAGTGTAGTAAAATAGCATATATAACGGTTATGCATAAACCGGGGCTTGCCTTTAATTTAACACTTA
The DNA here is from genome assembly GCF_902167145.1 of Zea mays. Lineage (NCBI taxonomy): Eukaryota > Viridiplantae > Streptophyta > Magnoliopsida > Poales > Poaceae > Zea > Zea mays. The sequence goes on along the minus strand of NC_050100.1, from coordinate 40,737,543 downwards.
GAGAGTGTTTGCTGGGGAGGTACTCGCTTGGCGAGCATCCACTGGTTAAGTCCATCCTTCCTTGGGTCGTCCACCGACGGCATCTTGTGGTTGGCACCACATCACTAGCTCGATCATCATCTCTCGGTCCTATATGAGGTGCAATATGCATATGTATGAATATAATGAAAGTAGCACAAAAATAGCACAAGATATACAAAGACACAGTGGCGAACTAAACATTAAAGTGGAAGACACCGTAGATAACTACACGTTAGCTTTAGTTATCTACACGTCGTCGGCGTTCAACATAAACACCATTAAAAAGATGACAACATTTTATTTATTTACGCAACATGACCACGACATCACAAGTACACGCATTTACTACGCTCACCTTAATCTTTTATTTGTTCTTCTATTGACCGTACAAGAGCAACCAATACAACGTAAGTTTAAATAGGACCTAGGCATTCATGTCTATGAACTCTTATATCACAATCAACTAGAGAAGAAACATATAAAACAGGACACTTAGGCAATATTAAGCTTAGTCATGGCAAGTCTATATTTATTTAAGTGCTAACCAAACATTTTTAGCCAAACGGGTGAACTAACAATCAAATGAGCACTAGCAGAATTTTTGGACAGCAATACAGCAGTTGCTTGTTTTAATCCTAACTCTTCAATTGTTAGTCCAAAAATATCAAACTAGGACTTTCTGGAAAGCTTAAAAAGTTCTCTATAACTTTGGTATTTTCACCTAAACAAGATTCAACACTTAGCAAGGTTAAAAGTGCTAACACAACAGATCTGTCCAGATTTGGACAGATTCAGACTTGCAACTTCAAAAATTCACAACTACAGATTCAGACATTCAAACAAAGTGATCTTAAACTTTCTGGAAAGCTAATTAAATGTTCTCCAAATTATTTATAAACATCACTGGCTGGTTTAGCATGTATCAAGGGTAAAATATACTATGAAGGTTGTGCTGTCCAAAACTGGACAGATTCAGTCTTCACACTTCAAACACATGTAACTTAACCTTCAGACCACCAAAAAGAGTGATCTAAGACTTTTTGAAAAGCTTAGCAAAAGTACTACACAACTTTTATAATCACCAAGAAGTGAATCCAGGTTTAACTAAATCAAATATTACAGTTTTCGAAATCTGTTCTGACGGTGGACAGAACACAACAACCAGTCTGTAAAATTCATAACTCTTAAATCGTCAGGCCTATAGTTATGAAATTTTAACACAAGCAAGATAAGAAAAGCCTCTACAACTTTATTATAATTGACAAAGACTGATTCTAACATTAACTTAAGCAAACAGTACAGTCTCTGAAATCTGTACAGAAATTGGACAGATTCAGTTACTGAATTTGTAAAAAGCATAACTCCTAAACTGTCAGACCTATGGCTGTCAAATTTTAACACAAGCAAGATAATAAAGTTATCCACAACTTTCTTGTGACCACCAATCACTGATTTCAACATTAACTTAAGCAACCATTGCGATTTCTGAAATCTGTTCAGAAATTGGACATATTCAGGTGCTGGGCTTGTGAAAAGCACAACTCCTAAACGATCTGGTTTATGGCTGCCAAATTTTTGTACAAGCAAGATAATCATGTTATCTACAACTTTTCTATAGCACATATCTACAGAAAACACAATTTAGTACATCAAACATACAGCACAACGAAAACAGTGCGTGCAGCCCAAAACAGAAGTCAATAAATTTCAGCTCCTAAACAATTTAAAAATTGCCATATTCTAGAGATTTGAATTATTTTAACATTTTGACAATTGATAGAGTTAAAATAACTAAGTGAGAACTAACATGTAGACTTACTAATTTTTATACAAGTTATTTCGCGCACTAAAAGTACCATACTCAATTAACAATGTGTTCTCTATAACAATCAATATCGAAGCGCTTTTCACCAATAGTTTGTATTTTAACTTAGACATCACCTGAGCACTACTACTTTTCATCACGACCATAAACATACGCATTTAGACCACAACATCATACGAGGACATATGCATACTAGTTTCTAGTTTTACATCTACAACTTCTTTACTAGTTATTTTCAGCCACTTAATCGGCATCGATTGAATTAAACCTCTAACTCGACAATTTGGGCACCACAAATTTCATAATTCTACCTAGACATTTAGCGTCATATAGAGAGTCTACTAATTAACTTGCCACCACTTGAAGTACTGGAAACACCTACATATAGCAATCACTTAACGCAATTGAATTCCTCTATTTAACAAGCGTTGGCTAACACAGCATGAAACAAATAGTAATTCATACACAAGTTCATATTTTTCTCAATCATAACACCATGAGACCAACAAAACTAGTTTCACCATTTTAGACATCTTAACTTAAATTATAGCTAAAAGTAATTCAATTAGTTTTTTTAACTACTTTTCTATATTAGGTCACTTAGCTCCTGATTAATCAACACACCATATTTCCTTTGACGCAATAGGTAGAGCATGATTTCTTGTTTCTAACAATCTTTGGGTACCAACAATTAATTGCCTATGGTATTTATCCGACTCGAAAACATAGAGAAGGCGACGACTACTGCGACATGTCGTCACCTCATCTTAATCGCATAATCAATTATAGCTTTATTGATCGAGTCTGCCGACTAACCGTTTAAACTAGTAAAACCTATCCTTCGCATCAAACAACACATCACACATCTTCCTATCGAAACATAAAAACATCCGAGTTCCTTTCTACTTCTTTTTCTTTCGCCACAAACTTCAATCCATACCAATACAATTTTTAAACACGCACCACATCGACCAATTTATACGAATCGACGACCACCAATCTCTAACTCGAAATCATGAGCACGACCATATTACGACCTACCGCCGAAACATTTAAATCACATCTATATAATTCATTTATCGAGTCAATCGAGAGCGACATGCATCGGCTCACCATAAACAAACCCAATCGGCGTTTGCAAGAACGACGGTGATTCCGATTTGTGCATTGCTTCGAACATCGACGGGCGTCGAGCGGCTTGCCTTCTCCACGCAAAACACGGGGTTCTCTCCTCCACAAAAATAAAACAAAGCAGCACACATACATAATTAATCATAGGGAAAAAATAATGTCGATGCGGAATCGAACAAGGAACGTCGCGGTCTCACCGGGGTGAATGGCGGGGCTGCGCAGATCTGGCGAAGTGAGACACGTAGACGGTCGAACTGCGCAGATCAACGACGCGGCATGGGCTGTCCCCAAACACCAACGCGACGGCGTGGGTCGGGACTGCGCAGATCGGATCAATGCAAGCGACACCGACGGGATCTCATGGCTGCTGCTCGCTGCGTCATTTCGACGAGCACTAGCAGAGCATGCGTAGCGCGGGACTGCAGGGAGACGCTGCTGCAGGGATCGACCATGGATTGCATGGAGGGAGAGGGTGTTGGCCGCCGTGCGCAAGTGAAGTTTTCACGCCAGCTGAAACTCCCTGGTCGCGGACAGGGAAGAGCAGGGGGCGCCTGCTGCAGGTAGAAGGAGCTCGGCTCCTATGGAAAATGGGAGGAGCAGAGGGAGGTGGCCATGGGGAGGGGAGCGAGGAGGGAGACGCAGGGAGGTCGGGCGCCCTGCGTAGAGAAGAAGGACGCGGCTTCCTGCAGCCCAGCGGCATGGAGAACAGGGAGCCGACATGGCTCTCATGGCAGCAGCGACCACCCAGACCGGCCATCCAACATGGAGGAGGCGAGCGCCTAGGACAGGGGGCATGAGCGCCATGGGAAGCAGGGCGTCCCGCCATGGCTGGCCGAGGGGAGGAAGGGGAGGGGCTGAGCTCGCCTGCTGCAAGGACGCCGAGTCAGAGAGGCTGAGCGCAGGGAGGTGCTTCGGTGCGCCGGAGGAAGGGACGCCCGGCCATGGAAGGGAGCACGGCGGCCATGGAGCCCCTGCTGGCGACCCTTGGAGCTCCTGCGCTGGCTGCTGTTGCCGTGGGAGGATTCCTGTGTGAGGTAGAAGAAGACAGGGGGAGAAGGAAGTGGCGGCTAGGGAAAATAGAGGGGTGGGAATGGAAAATTCCCAAGTGAGCACCCCTATTTATAGAAGATGGCTAGGGTTAGGGTTTCCTTAGTGGGCCTAATGGACTGGGTTTGGGCTGGCCCAAAATGCGAAATCGGGCTGCGCTAAATATTTTCCGGAATAAATATGCTCCTGCGGAATTCGCCGCTACGGAGAAACAGAGCGAAAAGAGTTCGGACGAACGGAAGGTTGCGCAATTAACTCGGCCGAGAGTCTGTTTTGAATTTGCTCGGAAATTAATTCCCTACGCGTGATTGGAAAATAAATCGCCTTGAGATACGGCCGGCTTTCGGATTTTTGATTGAAGGAGACAAACCGTGACATTTAAAAATCGCTGTCGGAGTGGGTTTTGAATTCGGTTTAGACACAAAGATACTAGGCTGAGTCGGGTAAGAATTTATTAGAGGACGATATACTGAGTATTCCGTCTGAGAGTACGGAGTAGGATTAATTTTTGGACATAGATCGAACATCGAGAAATCGGACACAGCTCGACTAGCAGTTGTCGATCTTTTGATTAAATGAGCTTCAGATGAGATTTATAATTCGAGATGGATTATCGAGTTCGTATTCGTGCCGAGAATTAAAAGTTTTAACATGCTCCAAATTCGGCCTTATGTGAGACTGAAAAATTCCGAATTCGGTGAAATGTGTACGAATAGTCTGGATAATCAGAGACATACGCGAGCGAGAAATAGAATTTTTCACTGAGCATCCGAGATTAGGATAAATCTCCCGACATAACGCGAAATAGACACCTGGGGTGTCACAGAGAAGGCAAGGGTCCCGCTGGGATGCGGCTTTGTAATATTTTTTGGTTCTGTAAGATACTTTTGAGTACTATTTATCAAGCAATATTAGCACTTATCTGTATGCTATTTGTCCTTGTTGTGTGCGGTGTTACCAACTCCTCCCTGGTACTTGGCCCCCCTGGGATGTAGGCTCGACGTGTCGAGGCTGGATACCAGCATACTTAAGAGAGAGATGGTGACCCGGCCCCCAGGAGGTAGTCTCGACTGGGACCTGGATCTGTACATAGCTTTGGCAAGAAAGTGTTAATAGCACAGCCATAGGACCCATCGTTTGGTATCTGTCATCCTTTGATTCATGCAACAGGACCTGCAGGATTTAGCATGGGAAGCCAAGCCTCATGTCTGGACCTACAAGGTCACAGCTCCAAAGACTAGGGCACCCTTTGCAAAGTGGTGGAGGGTGCAGGCTTAGGGTACGGGACTAGGCTAAGCAGCTACACAGCTCTGAGCCATTCCAGGAAACGAGCACCCATTCTCTAGAACCGGACCCGCAGGTTGTCGGACCCCCTGTATCAGGATAGGGGTCCCAAACTGCAAGCCTGGCTTACTCAATTCGGATGTCATTATACCAGCAAGGGTGGGAACTATATGGGTGGGTTAGATAAAATAACTGGAAACTGTAGCATAATAAAACCATCACAGAAGCACATCTGGGGGGTAAATCTTTTCTTTATAACTTGATATACATAGATGCAGATCAATAGGCCGGGCTTATGAGGGCGGACCTCACCGGGCTGACGTACACATATGCGCAACCCAGTTACAAAAAGAAGAAACCTCAACCCCTCAGACTTGCTCCTATGGATAGAACTTACGGAGATGCTCTATGTTCCAGGGATTGGGTAGAGGCACTCCTTCAGTTGTGGCAAGGTGGACACACCCGGGTCGGCATACTTCTGTCGCCTTGAAGGGTCCTTCCCAACTAGGGGAGAGTTTATGGAGCCCTTGTCGGTTCAGTACTCACCTTAGGACTAGGTCTCCGACCCCGAGCTCCCTACTATGCATGAACCGTTGATGGTAGCGCCTGAGCGCTTGGTTGTACCATGCATTTCGGATCGCCGCTTGCCATCTGCGCTCGTCGATGAAGTCCACGTCCTCACGCCGTAACTGTTCCTGCATAGACTCATCAAACGACTGGACCCGTGGGGAGCCCATAAGGATTTCCGAGGGGGCAGGCTTCGGCCCCATAGACCAGGAAGAACGAGGTCTCCCCGGTAGCTCGGTTGGGTGTGGTTCAATTCCCCCATAGTACGTGTTGGGGGCCTTCGGCTTACAAAGGTCCTCAAAAACAGGATTTAACAATATTTCTGGAGTATAATGCGTGAGCAGGTATCTTCGGACTCAAGTCGGTATCACAGCAGGAGAAGACCAGAATAATACGAAGGTTCATACAGCGCCGAAGATGTGAACAGGAAAGCTTCGGCATGGTAGCAGAAAATGAAACCGACTTAAAGATGAAAAGGCTATTCAGACCTCGATAGATTACTATAGAATTATTATTAAATGTAAAGGGCATGAATGTAATTTTGTATGGGCTGCGTCCCACGCCTATAAATAGGTGAACAGTACCCCCGTACTGTTCATGCTGATTTTAACATTCGCTTTTGTGTCACGCTTGTACTTTCATCTCCTTCAAGCTGAAGGTACATTTGTAATTCGATGTTATTTCTGTTTCTACATAATGATAATGCAAAAATAAGTCAATAATAATATACAATTGTCTATGTTATCCTTCATATTCCTTATGATTCATCCTTCGTCAATGTATAGTGTATTTATGAAGGTTTGCCCCTCATAACCTTCGTCCGAAAATCATTATATCCTAAGGGAAATAATGCTTCGAAGGACGAAGGACTTTACCGATTAACATTTTCTATGTTGCCTTGTTCTTAACTCATAGCATTTGAGAACAAGTCCCCAACATTGGCGCCCACCTCCGGTGAACTCACTTCCACTCTTTGAGTTTTTGAACACCTTCGGCGATCATAAACCTTCGCTATGGCGCCGAAGAAAGCTTCAGCAACTAGCACTGCAGCTCTCCAACCGCTGGACCACAATCAGGAGACTGTCTCTCTTCGGGAGGCCCGAAGCCAGAAAAGGAAGGCTGTTAGCCCGACACCGCCAGAGGATGAGATAGACCAAGAAATCAGAGACATGGAGATGCTTCATCAACAGGTGCAAAGGAAGAAGGAAAAGATGGCCAGGCTAGCTGAACTGCAAAGGCAGATAGACGAAGCCTCTGAGGAAGTTCGTCATCTTACTCAGGATGAGCAACACCGAAGGCCTCAGCACCAAGACCTTCATCAGGAGGGTTTCCTCAATGAAGATGACTGGTATGACAATTTCCATCATGGGAATTTTGTTTTTGATGATGCTTCTCCTCTGTCCGCTGAGCTGCAGGCTACACCTTGGCCTCCGTCCTACAAGCCGCCTCAGCTTCCCATATTTGATGGCCACTCAGACCCGAAGCAGTTTTTGATGAGCTACGAAGCAACAGTATCTTCGTATGGTGGCAATGTTCCGGTCATGGCAAAATCTTTTGTTATGGCTGTCAGGAGTGTTGCTCAAACCTGGTACTCCTCCCTTCGACCAGGAACGATCACTTCGTGGCAAAAGCTGAAGGACTTGTTGTTAACCAGCTTCCAAGGGTTCCAGACGAAGCCGGTCATGGCTCAAGCTCTATTCCAGTGCACCCAGGATCACGAAGAGTACCTTCAGGCGTACGTCCGGAGGTTCTTGCGTTTGAGGGCACAGGCACCAACAGTGCCCAACGAAATTGTCATTGAGGCCATGATCAAGGGGCTTCGGCCAGGACCGTCAGCTCAGTACTTCGCTAGGAAGCCTCCTCAAACTTTGGAGAAGCTGCTCCAGAAGATGGACGAGTACATTCGGGCCGATAATGATTTTCGCCAAAGAAGGGAGGAGGCTTTCAGGTTTTCTGAAATGACCAGTGGCTTCGGAGGGAGGTTCTATCCGAGGCACGTTAGATCAATTCATAACTCTACCCAAAATGATGATAGAGGGAGCCAACAGCAAAGGCCACAGTGTTCCTCACAGGCTTCGGGGCAACAGCAAGGCTCCTTCCGACCACCAGCTCCGAGAGGCAGAGGTGCCAGGGGCTTCGGCGGAAGATTTGGCGATCAGCCAAGAAGAATTTTTTGCTTGTTCTGTGGTGAGAACAAAGGCCATACCACCAGGATGTGCCATGTTACCATCCAGAAGCAAAAGGAAATAGCCGAAGCTGCAGCACAACAGGCTCAGCTGAAGCAGGTCATGCACACTGCTTCGTATCATTCGCCTTACATCCCAGAGTATGTAGGCAATCACCCTGCAGTTTCTGTTGCTTCGGCGAGTCAACCTCAAGCTTCCTGGCAACAGCCTCCGCCTCCACCACCGCTGCAACAAGGCCAGCAGCCAGAAGGGAGCCAATATGCTCCACACCAAAGGGACTTCAGAGAACAGTCCGAAGCTCGCACAGTCAACAGCACTGTGCCAGAGTCAAAGCACATCTATTGACAAATATCCTACCTTAATAGCAATCTTTTTCATTCAGTTTTATTTTCTGTGTAATAAAGGACATTGTTTAGGTTTCATGTAAATAGTTTCGTTGATTCCCACAAGGAAAATATATTTTCTTCACAGGCTTAAGTTGTTGAAGTTTAAAGATTTGTGATAACAAAGAGGACCTTCGAATTATCGAAAATTCTTCGAAGCAACAAAAAGTCGTTCTAAGGAACGCAGAGTAAGTTTGCCGAAGTCACAAAAAGCCGTTCCAAAGGGAGCGCAGTGTAAGTTTTCTGCTCCAAAGTCGTTCCAAAGGGAATGCAGAGCATACAGCGAAAAGTCAACGCTGATACCGCCTAAGTAAAAGGCGAAGCGCGAAAAGTCAACGCGAATACCGCTGAAAGTAAAAGGCGAAGAAGCTCCTAAGGGAGGCTTACAGCGAAAAATAAACGCTGATTCCGCTGAAGTAAAAGGCGAAGAAGCTCCTAAGAGAGGCTTATAGTAAAAAGACAACGCTGATTCAAAAAGACTATGTGTTTTATCGCAGGAATGTGTGTGTATCTTCGGAATAAACACCATCTTACACAACATAACATCATAGCATCATTTCGCATAGCATAAGCATCATACATCATGCTGCATATGGCACAAGAAAGGGACATGACATCGATCTTCGGAAGAATGTTTTGAAAGGGGGAAAATCATGCTAAGTTGCAAGCAGATACACTATTGATCTTCGGAAGTGTAGCTTTGGAGAACATCTTCACGAAGCTTGGATATTATTCATCAGAACACTACGAATATTGTTGTGACAAATGAAAATTATTCTTCACGAAGCATGAAAAGAAGGGAAGGTGTTTTTTCGTCAAAGACTCAAAAACGGTACGTATGTAAAGTTTCATGCATCGTAAAGAATTAAACAATAAAAGCAGGTATATTACATTCAGGGCTACAAGATGTCACAAATATTACATTTCAGAAGTTTTTTTTACAATAGTATTTAATCTTCTCTCAGAACAACTTCTGCATCCTCATTCAGGAGCCGATTGACAACTTCGTCCATAATAGCTTCAGCCATCTTTTTAATTTCGTCGTCTCCTTTCGGCTGAGAGCCCGGAGACGCTTTAGCAGGATCTGAAGGAGGACAGGATACGACTACATTGCTATTACAAATTGCAAACGAAGTTTAAAACCAAAAATTACAACACAATAAAAACCATTAGTTAATACCTAGTTGCCCTTCGGGCTCTGCGCTCTTCTCAGCAGCCTCAGCTACTTCTCTAGCATCGTGAATGCCCTTTTCGCTTTTTCGAATAATTTCTCGAGCCATTTCTCTGCCACCATTATCCCAGACGTCGGTGAAAAATTTTCCACCGACCATGCTAGCTTCGGCCGAAGGATCTCTTGCATCTTCGAAGGACAAGGCAGCTTCGGATTGCGCTAAAATCTTTACATGCTCGCAGCCCTTTTTCTCTAAAATGGTGGCAATTCCCCTGGCACCCGAGAAAGCACATATGTCTCCGCAGCTATTTAAAATTTCCTCGAAGGCCTTAGCTTCGTGATCGATCCATTCGATGGGACCTTCGGGGTTGCCTCTTGTAAAGTTTTCTTCGCTTGAGAATGCGCCGACGCTAGCGAAGCTAGCTTTTAACTTCTTGACACACTCCATAGATTTGTTGTAGCATCTTTTCTTGGACGAACGAAGCTCTTCAACAGTTCCCTCTAAATGATTTGCCCATTGGTCGCTAAGTTCTCGCTTCGTTTCTTCAAGTATGCGTTCTTCTTTGGCTCTGGCCAGTTGTTTTCGAAGATCTTCAATTTCAAGTTTCTGAGCCTCAGCTTGACCCTTAAAAGTAGCCTCGTCTTCTTTTATTCTATTTATCAATGAATGTAATATTTTATCTTTTTCGAGACCTTCGTTCCTTAGTTCAATTACTTCGGAACGAAGGTTGCTCAGGGCAATAGCGCACCCTTCGTCTTCGGTATCTTTTTGGGCCCTGAGGGCATTGCTAAGTATAAGGCCCTGCAGGGAAGGATATGTGTGCGTCAATAGATTTAAGTAAATGAAACATTTTGGTTTCAAAGAAAAAATACAAAGATCTCATTTTTTGTACCTTTAAGCTATTGTATGCCAGGCTGTCGGCCAGATCGTTTTTCGACAGCACCGAGAGCCCGTCTTCTAGTGTTGGGAATCCGAAGCTCTTGCTCATCTCCCGACAGACAGAAATCTCCTTGCTGTCAGGGAGACAATACAAAAAGTCTTCTTCTCCACTGCCATTGAATATTAACGCCCCCTTTGGATACTTCAGTTTTTGGGCGTAAAGCTGGGCCTCTTGTTTTTCTTTTTCTGATAATTGTTTCCCCGAAGCATGACGAACAATATAATCAAGGACTTTGGGGGATGCTTCGGGGGCAATGACACTGATTTCTTCAACAAAAGTTGGCTCTGTTATTTTTTCTTCCTTGGTTTCCAAGGATTTTATCTTCGTGGGCTCTGAGGACCCAGCTTCGGCTTCAGTTTCCAGAACATCTAGCACATTGACCATTCTCTTTCTTTTCGGAGTCGCTGCTGGCACCTTTTGATTTTTTACTGTCTCAACATTTGCTGCAGGACTCAAAACTTCTGATGTTTTTTCCTCAGTTGGTTTTTTCACTTCTTCCATTTTTTCTGTGGATGGCGCTTCGGCCATCTCTTTGGTTTCTGGTATCAAAATCTTCGGTTCTTCCAATTCTATCCTTGTTGGCGCTTCGGCCATTTCTGCGACTTCTGGCAGCAAGGTTGGCTTGATTGGCTTTTCAGCTTCGGTGGCCGAAGAAGTTTCTCCGGTGAACTCAGGCACCGAAGCTGGTTCAATATAGCGTGGCCGATGTGTGAGGACCTTTATCCTCTTTCTTTTCGGTTCTGGCTCGCTAGGAGCAGTTGCAGCTTCTTCTTTCGCAGAGGTTGTGTTTTTTCTTTTCTGCCCTCGAATGGGATAACGATAGTCAGGGTAGACAAACCCGATTGCATCAAACACCCGGTTCAGCCTTTTCTTTTTTCGGCCTCCGAAGGCTGCTGACAGTGCAGTATCTTCGGCCTTCGAATAAGCCCCAAGCAGTTTATCACTTAAATTTTCAATACTCTTTAACCAGTCATCATCTGGCTCAATGAATTTATCTCCGAACTTGAAAGTGTACTTCAGCCTGATAAGTCCACCTTTGTCGGCCTCCTTTATGGTTTCTTGCGGCATTTCCCATTTCTCCGCGAGCGGCCATACTCTGAAGGCAATATGTTCTTGTACCAAATCTCTCGTTCCAATAAAAGAACAAATAACACCGAAGGCTCTCTGGCATTCTTCGGCAGCTTCACTCATTTCAACCTTCGGCCTCCGCAGGCCGAAGCTTTGCCAAATAGGGCGCATAATTATACCTTTAATATCTTCCCGTACTGCCAGGTCATTCTTCACATAAAACCATTCTGTCATCCAATCGCCGGGCCATCTCTTCCGAAAGGTTGGCACGGGACAACTTGACCCAGACCGAGAAACGAAACTATAGCAGCCAAAATTATTGTGATACTATTCTTTACCCCAAGGTTTTGTTTCGTATGATAATTCGTGTATATTGCAGAAACTTTTCGCATCAGGCTCCAGACCTTGGCTTCTCACGGCCCATACGAAGATATTCAGCCTTATAATTGCTTCGGGGGTAAGTTGATGAAGATAGACTTCAAACATTTTCAGCACCTCTACGACGAAGCTGCTCAGGGGAAATCGTAGTCCAGCTTTCAAAAAGCTTCGGTACACTACGACTTCATTCTCTTCAGGGTGTGGACAAGTCTTTTCCCCTTCGTCGGCCCTCACAACGGACAAATCCCGGAAATACCTTCCTCTCATGTTGACAAGATGATTTTCTTTGATAGTTGATTTGCCGAAAACCGCATGGCTTGGTCGCCAAGGGCGATCTTCGGAGTCTTCACCACCACTGTCCACATCATAACTGTCGCTGTCACCAGTATCTTCAGACAAACCTTCCAGAATCTCCTTGGTGATTTTTTCTGTATTGGTCTTCGACATTGCTATAAGAAACCCCAGATTCTTCTCTTCATCGAGACTCAGCTTCATCCCGGTAGCAGCCTTCTTATCTTCAGACATCTTCGGGAATACTAAAAAACTGTTTTCAATACCGAAGCTTCAAAACTTAAAAGCTCAGCAAATCTTGGTGCGCAAGAGCTAAAAATTGAGTGAGCGGGAGCAGATGGCAAGAAAGCGTGCCAAATGAATTTGTGGTATGATCTTATTTATACGCCCAGTGCGTTGAAAATTGAAAGACCCCGCTTGTCAGTGAATGTTGCTATTCTAGCAAAGGGAAGGTGTTTTTTCGGACCTTCGGCGTAAGGCCTTCGTCCATGTCGCAATCTAAATTTATTATTTTAAAAACAAATTAATATTGCGAGGGGCTACTGTTGGGGGCCTTCGGCTTACGAAGGTCCTCAAAAACAGGATTTAACAATATTTCTGGAGTATAATGCGTGAGCAGGTATCTTCGGACTCAAGTCGGTATCACAGCAGGAGAAGACCAGAATAATACGAAGGTTCATACAGCGCCGAAGATGTGAACAGGAAAGCTTCGGCATGGTAGCAGAAAATGAAACCGACTTAAAGATGAAAAGGCTATTCAGACCTCGATAGATTACTATAGAATTATTATCAAATGTAAAGGGCATGAATGTAATTTTGTATGGGCTGCGTCCCACGCCTATAAATAGGTGAACAGTACCCCCGTACTGTTCACGATGATTTTAACATTCGCTTTTGTGTCACGCTTGTACTTTCATCTCCTTCAAGCTGAAGGTACATTTGTAATTCGATGTTATTTCTGTTTCTACATAATGATAATGCAAAAATAAGTCAATAATAATATACAATTGTCTATGTTATCCTTCATATTCCTTATGATTCATCCTTCGTCAATGTATAGTGTATTTATGAAGGTTTGCCCCTCATAACCTTCGTCCGAAAATCATTATATCCTAAGGGAAATAATGCTTCGAAGGACGAAGGACTTTACCAATTAACATTTTCTATGTTGCCTTGTTCTTAACTCAAAGCATTTGAGAACAAGTCCCCAACAGTACGGATGGTAGCTCATTGGCCCAATTTGCACCATGCCTTTTCAAGCAGTCATAGGTGCATGTCTTGAGTCCCCTGAGGATCTCTGCATTTGCCCTCTCAACTTGGCCATTGCTCCTAGAATGAGCCACAGACGCAAAGCAGAGTTGGGTGCCGATGCCCTCGCAATACTCCTGGAAGAGTTGACTTGTAAAGTGGGTCCCGTTGTCCGTAATGATACGACTTGGGACCCTGAATCTGCAGACGATCGACTTGAGGAAGGCAACAGCAGCACCCTGGGAGATGCTAACCATAGGGGTGGCCTCAGGCCACTTCGTGAACTTGTCGATGGCGATGAAGAGGAATCGGTACCCGCCGACGGCCCTGGGGAATGGTCCCAGGATATCCACCCCCCATACGGCAAATGGCCAGGAGGGTGGAATCATCTGCAGAGCCTGAGCTGGTGTGTGTATCTGCTTTGCATGGAATTGACACGCCTTGCAGAACTTTACCATCTCAGCTGCATCCTGGAGAGCTATTGGCCAGTAAAAACCATGCCGGAAGGCCTTACCAACCAGTGTGCGGGATGCTGAATGACTTCCGCACTCTCCTCCATGGATCTCCGCGAGTAACTCACGACCCTCCTCCTGGGTGATGCACCGCATGAGAATGTCGTTGGTGCCACGGCGGTAGAGATCCCCCTCTACCACCGTGTAGCGTTTAGCCAACCGCACTATGCGCTCTGCGGACACATGATCTTCAGGAAGGATATTTTCCTTCATGTAGTCCTGGATCTCGGAGATCCATGCATCGGGACCACTCTGAGACACTGTTGTGGCGCTATAAGGTTGGCAGGACCCGCTGTAGCACACACAGTGTTCGATGGGTTCTGTAGATGGTACGCCACCGGGACCGCTAGCTTCGAGGTGCTAGTCTCACCCCCTTCGTCCAGTTCGGCAGGGTGGGCGGTGGGTCCCAGCAGCCGTCTTTCGAAGACGCCCTCGGGCACGGGTGCCCAAGTTGATGCCCTCACAGAGAGTTCATCTGCCGCCGAGTTGTCAGCCCGAGGAACATGTTGTAGTTCCAGGGCCGTGAAGTCTTTTTCCAGCTTTCTTACATGGAGGAGGTAAGCTGCGAGCCTGGGCTCGTTGCAGCTACACTTTTCGCGGACTTGCTTGATGATCAGCTGGGAGTCCCCCTTCATGAGGAGCAGGTGGATCCCCAAGGATAGAGCCGCAGACAAGCCGAAGATCAGCGCTTCATATTCCGCCATGTTGTTGGTGGCCTTGAACTCAAGGTGCACCATGTACTTCACTTGATCTCCATTGGGTTCGATGAGGACCACCCCAGCTCTGCCAACTTGTTGACGGGCGGATCCGTCGAAGAAGAGTGTCCAGTGGGGCTCGGTGAAGAACGGACCCCTGGGCTCCGTAGGTGTGGGGTCCGAATCAGGATCGGACCCCCAGGAGCGCTCGGGGGAGGTGTCCACTCCACGATGAAGTCAGCCAGGACCTGGCTCTTGATGGCGTGGCGAGGCTGGAAGTCCAGCTGGAACTCAGCGAGCTCCACGGCCCACTTGGCGATGTTGCCTATGGCGTTAGAGTTGTGGAGGATGGCCCTTAACGGAAAGGAGGTCACCACCACGACCCTGTGTGCCTAGAAATAGTGGCGCAGCTTCCTGGACGCAACAAGCACAGCATAGAGAAGTTTGTGCGTCTCTGTGACACCCCAGGTGTCTATTTTGCGTTATGTCAGGAGATTAATCCTAATCTCGGATGCTCAGTAAAAATTTCTATTTCTCGATCGTGCCTATCTCTGTTTATCAGGCTTTCACTTGGAAGTTCACCGAATTCAGAGTTAATCGATCGCGAGAAACAGCCAATTTTTGGAGCGTGTTAAAACTTTTGTATCTCGACATGAATGTAAACTCAAAAATCATTCTCGAATTATGGATCTCGTCTAAAGCTCATTTAATCACACGCTCGACAGCTGCTAGTCGAGCTGTGTCCGACTCCGATTTCTCGATGCTCGATCTAGGTCCCAAAAATTTATCCGACTCCGTACTCTCAAACGGAATGCTCAATATGTCGTCCTCTAATCAATTTTACCCGACTCGGCTAAATATCCCATGTTCGAACTGAATTCAAAACCCCATATTGATAGCAATTTTAAATCTCACGATTCACCTTCTCCGACTAAAAATCCAAAACCGATCAAATCTCAGGACGATTTATTTCGAATCACGTGCAGGTAATTATTTTCGAGCGAAATCAAATTAGACTCTCGGCCGAATTAATCACACAATCGTCCATTCGTCCGTACTCTATTCCGCTCTGTTCTTCGTAGAGACGAATTCCACAGGAGCATTTTTATTCGGAAAAATAATTTAGCGCGACCCGAGTACGTGTTTTGGGCCAAGCCCATTCCAGCCCGGCCCATTTGGCCCATGAGAAAACCCTAACCCTAGTGCCCTTCTATAAATAGGACCCCTCTCCTAGCAAGTGGAGGCATTTTTGCACTCCCACCCCTAGAAAACCCACAGCCGCCAACAACCTTTCTCTCCCTCCCCACGCCATCTTCCTCCCTAGATTCCCCACGCCAGCAACAGGGAGCACGGCTCCTTTCCTCTCCATGGCCGGCGCCCCCTTCTAGCGAGCAGCAAGCACCTCCCTCGGCGCCCCTCCCTGCTCCATGGGCGCAGGTCCCTTTGCTCCAGCCGACCATCTCCAGCAGCACACGCCGAGCTTCCCTCCGATCTGATTCAGCGCAGGGAGCAGCAGCTTCCCCAGCGCCCCCTCTCTCCCATGGCTGAGCAGCAGCTCTGCTCGCCCCCTCCCATGGCGCCTCCACCTCCCTGCGTGACCTCTGCCCTTCTTCTCCCCTGGCTGGGCTACTACGCAAAGCAGCGGCAGCAGTTTCCTTGGACGACGCCTAGAAATTCCAGCAGAGCTCACCCCATTTTTTTTCCTCCCTGGCCGAAGGTTCCCCCTGCTGCTAGCTCGGCAACCATGGCGAGCAGCCCCCGGCAGCGAGCTCCTCCCTTGCTTTGCTGTCGGACGTCCCTGCCACTACCTCGCTCCCTCGTCGCGCAGCGAGCTCCATCTCCGACCTACGCAGCAAGCTGCGCGCTGCAGCAGCAGCCATGAGATCCCGTCCGTGTCGCCAGCGTCGACCCGATCTGCGCAGCGGTGCCGGTCCACCGCAGCAGCCCCATGCTGCGCCGTTGATCTACGCGGTTCGATTGTCTCCGCGTCTCGCTTCACCGAATCTGCGCAGCGCCGACGTGCCATCGTGGGAACCCGTGGTGAGACCCCGCTGTCCTGCGCTTTTTGTGTTCGATTAAAAGGCCGCACCAATGAATCACATAATAAATTGTGTAATGATTGTGTATGTCGTTTAATCGCAGCCCTTGTCGACGTCACGCCTTGCGCATCGCTCGTCGGCAAAGAGCCCAAACTAATGGCATGCATGCGCGGCACGAGTCGGCCAGGTTGTTCGCCTTGTATGATTGCGATTTATTTTACTTACGTATTCGGTCGATGATGTGCCTGCATGTTTATATGCGTGTGAAAATAAATTGTATGAATGAACACGTATATAGAAGAAAATGAAGTAGAACAAGAACTCGAATGTTTTTATATTTTTGGTAGGATCACATTTGCGGTTAGAGAAAAAGAGGTTGTTCGATGCGTGCGATTTGTAGTTTGTCTAATTATGTTTTGGTTGATGTGGAGTACATGGGTGTTTAATTATGTGTGGGTATAAAATGTTTTGGGTTATATGCAGTGGCAAGGTCGCATTCACGTTTTGGTAAACAAATGTGTCGTATTGTTTTATGTGATGAGTAAGTCTGGAAATACAAGTTATGCGAGGATTTAATTAGTACATGTATGTGCGTGTGTGCCGTGGTGTATTATAGTGATGGTGGCGTAAGATATTAATTGAGGTGTGCGGGTATATGCCGTGATATGGTTATACTTGCAACAAGGAAAGATGTATGTATTGTGACACGACGTTTAGGTCGCTATTATATAATCGTGTGAAGGATGCTCCCGATGGTCATGTGACTAAAGGGTGTTGTAGTGGCAAAGCGAGAATTAGGTTTAATATTGTTAAACGATTAGTGGATAATATCTATTAGTATTGTCATGATTTTTGTTGTATGGCAATGTGATGCTTCGCTTTGTCAATCATCACATTCCATGCCCACGGGATAAAGAAATGTCTTGTTGATCGATTAGAGGTCTTATACGAGTGTTATCGTAGTCCAATAATTATTGGAGGCAAGTAGCGTTCACAAGTCGGTCCTTGTTAAAATTGAAGAACAATCCGCTAAGACATACACATAAGTGCTTTAGGTCCTTCAGTAACCAATGTAGGTCTTATGGAGTTTTATGCCATGTTTTAATGTCGCAGCTAATGAGACTGCTTGATCCATGCTGCTACATTGAGTAATAAGTGGAAATGAGTTGACTGGCAAAAATGTTGATTGCTAAAAATGTTTGATATCATGTATGAGTAGCTAGGTACTCATCTAGTTTAAAAGGATCATACTAAAACTTGAAAAGCTAAAACTTGATTTTTAGACTCAGCTAGTGCTTTTGGCAAACCAAACCACTCAGCCAAACAGCTGCATGTCTAGAAGTAGAGGAGTAGACTCCTCACACCGGGTAAGTCTAGCTGAGTATTAGTATACTCAGCCTTGCTTGTGGCATAATTTTTGCAGGTACTCCTTAGGATGATTGGTTGATGGTGTGACTTGGCCTCCATCCCTGCCACCGGGATAGATGGTCGAGTGGGTTACTGCTTCCGCAGGAGAGGACCAGGAGGAGTAGCGTGGCCAGGCTTCGCCATGTTACTCGGTTTTCTCCGTTAGTTATTTCCGCTGCATTAAAATTTATGGTTATTATTTCTGAAACTCCGATAATGTAATCACTAATGATACTTATTAAATTTGTGGTATTATGTTTTATTGTATTTCTCTGTGCCTCACCTTCGAGTGAGCTAGTGGTATTCGATCCTGGATAAGTGGCTTTATCGGACTAGATCCGAGGGACTGACGTTTTATTCCTATTTAAGTGTGGTCTAGCCTCTAAGGTGTGACTTAGGCACTTAAGTTGGAATAATTCGGGCGGTTCCGCCACAGTCTCAAGATACCTGGCCTTTGCCTCATGGAGGACATCGCTGACGTAGTAGACCGGCTTCTGGATGGTTCGGACCCCTGCCGAGCCCTTAGGTTCCTGGCCTTCCAGCGCCACCTGGTCTTCTTGTGTCGTCCTTTCGACGACCAGCACCATGCTCACCGCTTCTGCAGCCGCCGCGATGTATAAATACAACGGCTCCCCAGGTTCTGGAGCTACCAGTATTGGTAGGGACACCAGATGCTGCTTCAACTCTTGAAAGGCTTGTTTCGCCTCTTTGGTCCAAGAGAATGGGCCGGACTTTCGCAATAGCCTGAAGAAAGGCAGCGCCCTCTTAGCCAGCCTTGAAATGAAGCGGCTAAGGGCGGCTAATGACCCCGTAAGCTTCTGGACGTCCTTGATACGGGCCGGAGGCCTCATCGCCTCAATTGCCTTGATCTTCTCCAGGTTTGCTTCAATGCCCCGGTGCGAAACCAGGAACCCCAGCAACTTTCATACGGAGACACCAAAGACGCACTTGTCCGGGTTCAGCTTCGTGCGTGTTGCCCGCAACTTGTCGAAGACCAGGGTTAAGTCTTCCACTAGGGTCGACCCTCTCTTAGTATTGACCATGATGTCATCGATGTATACCTCTACTCTGTCCCTAATCAAATCCCCGAAAGTCTTACTCATCGCCCCCACAAATGTCGGCAAGGTGTTTTTCAGATCGTAAGGCATTATGACATAGCAGTAAAGCACATCCACTGTTACAAAAGCGGTATGCTTCCTATCTTCCCTAGACATCTGGATTTGATGGAAACCAGAGTAAGCATCTAAGAAGGACAAGAGGTCGCACCCGGAGGTAGAATCCACGATTTGATCTATACGTGGAAGTGGATACGGGTCCTTGGGACAAGCCTTATTAAGGCTGGTGTAGTCGATGCACATCCGAAGCTTCCCATTCGCCTTGGGGATGATGACTAGGTTGGCCAGCCACACTGGGTGATGAACCTCTTCGATGAAGCCGGCGTCTAGCAGCTTCTGGACCTCCTTTCGGATGAAGTCCTGCCGCTCAACAGACTATCTCTGAGGCTTCTGACTCACCGATTTGGCGTCAGGGTTGATCTTCAGATGGTGCTCGATCACCTCCCTGGGGATCCTAGGCATCTGCGACGGCTCCCATGCGAACACATCGGCATTTCCCTGGAGGAAGGCGACGAGAGCGAGTTCCTATTTTTCCTCCAGATCACCCGCAATGCGAGTGGTCTGGGGGGAATCCGCGCAGAGCCGGACGGCCTTGACGGGGATGTCGTCCGCTCTGGATGGCCGCACCTTTGGCACCTTGGTAGGCGCCTTGGTGCCGGAGGTCGAGGGGTCCCTCCCTCCGTCGTCCGGGCGAGCAGTTTCTGCCGCCAGGGCGTGCAGCTTCTCCACAGCCGCAAGCGCAGCGGCGCGGTCGCCCCGCACAGTGAGGACCTCGGCTGGGGACGGCATCTTGAGGACCAAATACCCATAATGGGCAATGGCCATGAACCGATACCGGGCCGGCCTGCCAATGATGGCATTGAACGGGAGGTTAACCTCCGCAACATCGAACTGGACGTTCTCAGTGCGGTAGTTCTCCTCTGTCCCAAATGTAACCGGGAGCGTGATGCTCCCAAGGGGATACACCGATTGGGCGCCCACTCCGGATAATGGACGAGAGGGTCCCAGTCAGGACCCTAGGATCTGCAGCTGCCTGAACGCAGCGTGGCTGATGACGTTGAGCCTAGCCCCACCGTCGATCAGAACATGATGCAGCTTGATGTTGGCAATGATAGGGGCGGTGATGAGCGGCAGTATGCCGGCCCCTGCCATGTTCTCGGGGCAGTCAGATGCCCCAAATGAGATGGTGGTGCTCCGCCACCGCTGGTGTGGGGCCGCCTTCGGGACCCCTGGGGTCGCCGACAGGACCTCGTGGCGCAGGGACTTCACGTTCCTACGGGAGGTAAGCTCCCAGCTTCTGCCGTACATTACGTATAGCTTCTTGCGGCAGTCGGTATCATCACCGGAGTCGGAGTCTCCAGTGAGGATGTCCTTGAGGACCTGCTCAGGGGATTGGTACTCGAGGTCCCGTTCCCCCGCGACCACATCACCGTCGTCGACCCTCTCCTTGCCAGGTCGGCGACGAGGTGGGAAGCCATCCTTGGAGGTCTGCTCACGCTGCTCGCTGACACGCTTCGCGAGCTTGATGATCTCGCGGCACTCCATGGCGCTGTGGCGACTATTGGGGTGCATAGGGCATGAGCCGCTATTGTGTCCCTGTGGCCGTGGGCGCTTGTTGCGCTCGTTCCGGCCCCCAGTCGCGGTTGCAACGACCGGAGCAGCAGACGGCGGCCTCTCGTGGCCGCGGTTTATTCTGCTTCTTCTTCTTTTTGCCGTCTTGGGTGACGGCACCCGAGCCACCCATCTGGGCGACTCCGGTCTGTGGTGCCGAGTGACATGCACGGCCCTCGGCAGCTCTGGCACACTTGTTGGCCAGAGCGAAGAGCATGGTGACAGTTTCCACGTCATGCGTGGCCAACTTCTCCAGCATCTTTTCATCACGTACCCCCTGGCGGAAAGCGGTGATGATGGAAGCATCGGAGATACGGGGTATAGTCCCTCGTACCTCAGTGAAGTAGGAGATGAAAGCCCAGAGAGTCTCCCCGGATTCCTGCCTCACTGCATGGAGGTGAGCCTCCACGCCATGTTGTTGATAAGTGCTGGCGAAGTTCGTTGTGAACCGCGCACAGAGCTCTTCCCAAGAGTAGATCGATCCTAGGGTGAGGTTCATGAGCCAAGTCCAGGCTAGCCCAGACAAGGCTACATGGAAGTATGTTGCCATTACAACAGTGTCTCCACCTGCTGCCGTAATGGCGGTGACGTATACCTGCAAGAATTCCAACGGATTTGATGTACCATCGTACTTCTCCGGCAGGTGTGGCCGGAACTTGGATGGCCAGGTCGCCGCGCGGAGATGATCCGCCAGTGCGGCGCAGCCCACGCCAGCCAATGGGACACCCGCCTGGATCCGGGCGCCTGTTGGAGTTTGCGGTGCAACCGCAGCGAAGTCGTGGTCGAGGTTGCGACCCTCAAAGTTTAGTCGGCGCTCACGTGTCCTCTCCAGAGACACTCGTGCATCCTCGCCCGCATGCATGCGGTTGAGTTCTGCCCGCATGTCATCAGACCTCTCTAGAGAGACCGGAGCGTCCTCTCCCGCACGCCTGCGGTTGAGCTCCGCCCGCAGGTCCTCAGTCGGTGCGGTCCTCACCGAGGGTGAGCGCACTGACGCTGATGCCTCATGTTGACGCTGGGATGAGTGAGGCCTAGGCCTGGCTGAGCCAGAATGCGCCATGCCGAGCAGACGATCAACATCGTCACGCCACTGCTTCATGGCCCCCAGCGAGGTCATGGAGCTAGGAGGGTGGTGTAGCAACTCCCTGGCTACAGACAAGGCCCCAGGCGCAGCCCTTGACGCTCTGGATGTCTACGCAGGAGTGTGCTGCCGCGCAGAGCGTACAACAGCAGCACCAGGCGCAGGGCGGCTGGAGGCCCGTGGCGTGGAGGACGCTGCTTCTTCC
Organism: Zea mays; assembly: GCF_902167145.1. NCBI lineage: Eukaryota > Viridiplantae > Streptophyta > Magnoliopsida > Poales > Poaceae > Zea > Zea mays. The sequence goes on along the minus strand of NC_050100.1, from coordinate 40,715,337 downwards.
TCCATCAGGAATTCCTCGGGAATGAAGTCGTGGTGCTCGACGATCTCAACCATGGTGTCGAGCAGAAAAACAAGCAAAAACCTAATGCTAAGCCCCCTACCTCGCGTGCCAAATGTCGGAGAGGAAATTCTCCGGTCGGGTGGCGGAACACACCCGCCCTAAATCCTAAGATGAGGAGGTGAAAGGGAAATGTGCCCTTGGGCCATTTCTAAGTATTTTGGTGATTGAGTGCCAACACAAGTGCTTTTGTGTTGATCTATGCAATGTGGTGGACTAAGTGCAAATCATGTCAAAAGGTACGTTTCTAAACTTAGTACATTATTTTATGGACTAATGTATTGTGTCTAAGTGCTGGAAACAGGAAAAATCGAATTGGAAATGAGATGGCTTTGTTTAGCCAAGTCTGCTCAGTCTGGGAGCACCGGACTGTCCGGTGGTGCACCGGACAGTGTCCGGTGCGCCAGGCTGGCTCGAGCGAACTGGCCGCTCTCGAGAATTCACCGGCGACGTACGGCTAAAATTCACCGGAGTGTCCGGTGTGCACCGGACTGTCCGGTGAGCCAACGGTCGGCCGGGCCAACGGTCGGCCGCGCGATCTGTGCGGGACACGTGGCCGAGCCAACGGCTAGAAGGAGGCACCAGACTGTCCGGTGTGCACCGGACTGTCCGGTGTGCACCGGACATGTCCGGTGCGCCAACGGCTCTCTGGCTGCCAACGGTCGACTTCGCCGTAGAAGGAAAGAAATCGGGCACCGGACAGTGTCCGGTGCGCCAGTCGACAGAAGGCAAGATCAGCCTTCCTAGATTGCTCTCAACGGCTCCTAGCTGCCTTGGGGCTATAAAAGGGACCCCTAGGCGCATGGAGGAGAACACCAAGCATACTTACAACATTCCTAAGCACCAAGTCATCGATTCCGCGCATTTGTTTCTTTGTGATAGCATATAGAGCTCTTGTGGAGTTGTGATCTCATTGGGTTGTGTTGCGAGCTCTTGTTGCGACTTGTGTGCGTGTTGTTGCTCTGATTTGTGAGTCTTGTGTGAGTTGCTCATCCCTCCCTTACTCCGTGATTCTTTGTGAACATCAAAAGTGTAAGGGCGAGAGGCTCCAAGTTGTGGAGATTCCTCGCGAACGGGATAAGAAAAGAAAAGCAAAACACCATGGTATTCAAGTGGGTCTTTGGACCGCTTGAGAGGGGTTGATTGCAACCCTCGTCCGTTGGGACGCCACAACGTGGAGTAGGCAAGCGTTGGTCTTGGCCGAACCACGGGATAACCACCGTGCCATCTCTGTGATTGATTTATTGTGGTTATTGTGTTTTGACTCCTCTCTAGCCACTTGGCAATTATTGTGCTAACGATTAATCAAGTTTTGTGGCTTAAGTTTTCAAGTTTCATAGGATCACCTATTCACCCCCCCCCCCCTCTAGGTGCTCTCAATTGGTACCGAAGTCGTTCTCTTCAAGAAAGGGACTAACCGCCCGAAGAGATGGATCCTAAGGGCAAGGGGATGGTGATCAACGATAAGGAGAAGGAGTCCTTCGTCAACGAGCCCAAAGATGACAAGCCTACCGACTCGGGCTCGGGCCACAAGCGAAAAGATGGGAAGAAGAAGAAGACAAGACGCATCAAGGAGATCATCTACTACGACGACAGCGACGAGTCCTCTTCTTCCCAAAAGGACAACGACGACTACGACAGACGAAAGACGGTTAACTCAAACTTTTCTTTCGATTATTCTTGCATTCCGCATAGCTCAAATGCTCATTTGCTCCCCATTCCACTTGGCAAGCCCCCTCACTTTGATGGAGAGGACTACGGATTTTGGAGCCACAAAATGCGTACCCACCTGTTTTCTCTCCATCCAAGCATTTGGGAGATTGTGGAAAGTGGAATGAAATTTGATAGCTCGGATAGCCATTTGTTTATTAATGAACAGATTCATAAAAATGCACAAGCTACTACTGTGTTGCTAGCCTCTTTGTGCAGAGACGAGTATCACAAGGTGAGCGGCTTGGACAATGCCAAGCAGATCTGGGACACCCTCAAGATCTCTCATGAGGGGAACGATGTCACCTTGCTCACCAAGATGGAGTTGGTAGAGGGAGAGCTTGGAAGATTCGCAATGATAAGGGGCGAGGAGCCAACCCAAACATACAACCGGCTCAAGACCCTTATCAACAAGATAAGGAGCTACGGAAGCACGTGATGGACGGACCACGACATCGTCCGCCTAATGCTAAGGTCCTTTACCGTTCTTGATCCTCATTTGGTGAATAATATTCGTGAGAATCCCAGGTACACCAAAATGTCGCCCGAAGAAGTCCTTGGAAAATTCGTTAGCGGGCGAATGATGGTCAAGGAGGCGAGGTACGTGGACGACGCCTTGAATGGTCCTATCAACGAGCCGCAACCCCTTGCTCTCAAGGCAACAAGGAGCAAGGAGGCGCTACCTAGCAAGGTGGCGCAAATTGAGGCAGCCGGACTTAATGATGAAGAGATGGCCCTCATCATCAAAAGATTCAAGACGGCGCTAAAGGATCGCAAGGGACAGCCAAGCAAGATCAAGACCAAGGGAAAGCGCTCATGCTTCAAATGCGGTAAGCTTGGTCATTTTATTGCTAACTGTCCCGACAATGATAGTGATCAGGAACAAGGGAACAAGAGGGAGAAGAAGAAGAACTATAAGAAGGCAAAAGGCGAGGCGCATCTAGGCAAGGAGTGTGATTCGGATTGCTCCTCTTCCGACTCCGACAATGAGGGACTCGCCGCCACCGCCTTCAACAAATTGGCCCTCTTCCCCAACGAGCGTCAAACATGCCTTATGGCAAGGGAGAAGAAGGTATGTACTCAAAACTCTACTTATGCTTCTTCAAGTGAGGACGAATCTAGTGATGAGGATGAAATAGATTATTCATGTTTGTTTAAGGGCCTAGATAGAACCAAGGTAGACAAAATTAATGAATTGATTGATGCCTTGAATGATAAGAATATGCTTTTAGAAAAGCAAGAGGATTTGTTGTATGAAGAACATGATAAATTTGTAGAAGCACAAAAATCTCATGCTCTAGAAGTTAAAAGAAATGAAATGCTTTCTTGTGAATTATCTTCTTGCCATGAGACAATTTCTAACTTAAGGAGCATTAATGATGATTTAAATGCTAAGTTAGAAATAGCTAGTAAGTCAACATCTTGTGTAGAAATTGTTGCAACTTGTAATAGGTGTAAAGATTTTGACATTGACGCTTGTAGGGAACACCTAGTTTCAATTTCCAAACTTAATGATGAATTGGCTAGTCTTAATGCTCAACTTAAGACTAGCAAGAGTGATTTTGATAAGCTAAAATTTGCAAGGGATGCCTACACGATTGGTAGACACCCCTCAATTAAGGATGGGCTTGGCTTCAAGAGGGAAGCCAAAAACTTGACAAGCCATAAGGCTCCCATCTCCGCCAAGGAGAAAGGGAAGGCCCCTATGGCTAGTAGTGTGCAAAAGAACCATGCCTTTATGTATCATGATAGGAGACAATCTAGAAATGCTTATAGGAGTTGTAATGCATATGATGCCTTTGACTCTCATGCCATGTTTGCTTCTAGTTCTTCTTATGTGCATGATAGAAATGTTGATAGGAGAAATGTTGTTCATAATATGCCTAGGAGAAATGTTGTTCCTAGGAAAGTGAATGAACCTTCTACAATATATCATGCTTTAAATGCTTCCTTTGTTATTTGTAGAAAGGATAGGAAGATAGTTGCTAGAAAATTAGGGGCAAGATACAAGGGAGACAAAACTTGCATTTGGGTCCCTAAGGATATTTGTGCTAACCTTGCAGGACCCAACATGAGTTGGGTACCTAAGACCCAAGCCTAAATTTGCCTTGCAGGTTTATGCATCCGGGGGTTCAAGCTGGATTATTGACAGCGGATGCACAAACCATATGACGGGGGAGAAGAAGATGTTCACCTCCTACGTCAAGAATAAGGATTCCCAAGATTCAATAATATTCGGTGATGGGAATCAAGGCAAGGTAAAAGGGTTAGGTAAAATTGCAATATCTAATGAGCACTCTATCTTTAATGTGTTTTTAGTTGAGTCTCTTGGATATAATTTGTTATCTGTTAGTCAATTATGCAATATGGGATATAATTGTCTATTTACAAATGTAGATGTGTCTGTCTTTAGAAGAAGTGATGGTTCACTAGCTTTTAAGGGTGTATTAGACGGCAAACTTTATTTAGTTGATTTTGCAAAAGAGGAGGCCGGTCTAGATGCATGCTTAATCGCTAAGACTAGCATGGGCTGGCTGTGGCATCGCCGCTTAGCACATGTGGGGATGAAGAACCTTCACAAGCTTCTAAAGGGAGAACACGTGATAGGTTTGACTAACGTGCAATCCGAATTCAAGAATCTTCAAGTGGAGGAGTTCCTTGAGGAGGAGGGGATCAAGCACGAGTTCTCCGCTCCCTACACACCTCAGCAAAATGGTGTGGTAGAGAGGAAGAACAGGACGCTCATTGATATGGCGAGGACTATGCTTGGAGAGTTCAAGACCCCCGAGTGTTTTTGGTCGGAAGCCGTGAACACGGCTTGCCACGCCATCAACAGGGTCTATCTTCACCGCCTCCTCAAGAAGACCTCATACGAGCTGCTAACTGGTAACAAACCCAATGTATCGTACTTTCGTGTATTTGGGAGTAAATGCTACATTCTAGTAAAGAAGGGTAGGAATTCCAAATTTGCTCCCAAAGCTGTAGAAGGGTTTTTATTAGGTTATGATTCAAATACAAAGGCGTATAGGGTCTTCAACAAATCATCGGGTTTGGTTGAAGTCTCTAGCGACGTTGTATTTGATGAGACTAGCTCTCCAAGAGAGCAAGTTGTTGATCTTGATGATGTAGATGAAGAAGACGTTCCAACGGCCGCTATGCGCACCATGGCAATTGGTGATGTGTGACCACAGGAACAATTGGAGCAAGATCAACCCTCTTCCTCAACAATGGTGCATCCCCCTCAAAACGATGAACAGGTTCATCAAGAGGAGTGTGATCAAGGGGGAGCACAAGATGATCATGTGATGGAGGAAGAAGCACAACCGGCACCTCCAACCCAAGTTCGAGCGATGATTCAAAGGGATCATCCCGTCGACCAAATTCTGGGTGACATTAGCAAGAGAGTAACTACTCGATCTCGATTAGTTAATTTTTGTGAGCATTACTCCTTTGTCTCTTCTATTGAGCCTTTCAGGGTAGAGGAGGCCTTGCTAGATCCGGACTGGGTATTGGCCATGCAGGAGGAGCTCAACAACTTCAAGAGAAATCAAGTGTGGACGCTGGTGCCTCGTCCCAAGCAAAATGTTGCGGGAACCAAGTGGGTGTTCCGCAATAAACAAGACGAGCACGGGGTGGTGACAAGGAACAAGGCTAGACTTGTGGCAAAAGGTTATGCCCAAGTCGCAGGTTTGGACTTTGAGGAGACTTTTGCTCCTGTGGCTAGGCTAGAATCAATTCGTATCTTGCTAGCATATGCCGCTCACCATTCTTTCAGGTTGTTCCAAATGGATGTGAAGAGCGCTTTCCTCAATGGGCCGATCAAGGAGGAGGTGTATGTGGAGCAACCCCTTGGCTTCGAGGATGTCCGAAAGGGAAATGTGCCCTTGGGCCATTTCTAAGTATTTTGGTGATTGAGTGCCAACACAAGTGCTTTTGTGTTGATCTATGCAATGTGGTGGACTAAGTGCAAATCATGTCAAAAGGTACGTTTCTAAACTTAGTACATTATTTTATGGACTAATGTATTGTGTCTAAGTGCTGGAAACAGGAAAAATCGAATTGGAAATGAGATGGCTTTGTTTAGCCAAGTCTGCTCAGTCTGGGAGCACCGGACTGTCCGGTGGTGCACTGGACAGTGTCCGGTGCGCCAGGCTGGCTCGAGCGAACTGGTCGCTCTCGGGAATTCACCGGCGACGTACGGCTAAAATTCACCGGACTGTCCGGTGTGCACCGGACTGTCCGGTGAGCCAACGGTCGGCCGCGCGATCTGCGCGGGACACGTGGCCGAGCCAACGGCTAGAAGGAGGCACCGGACTGTCCGGTGTGCACCGGACATGTCCGGTGCGCCAACGGCTCTCTGGCTGCCAACGGTCGACTTCGCCGTAGAAGGAAAGAAATCGGGCACCGGACAGTGTCCGGTGTGCACCGGACTGTCCGGTGCGCCAGTCGACAGAAGGCAAGATCAGCCTTCCTAGATTGCTCTCAACGGCTCCTAGCTGCCTTGGAGCTATAAAAGGGACCCCTAGGCGCATGGAGGAGAACACCAAGCATACTTACAACATTCCTAAGCACCAAGTCATCGATTCCGCGCATTTGTTTCTTTGTGATAGCATATAGAGCTCTTGTGGAGTTGTGATCTCATTGGGTTGTGTTGCGAGCTCTTGTTGCGAAAGGGCAAGGGGATGGTGATCAACGATAAGGAGAAGGAGTCCTTCGTCAACGAGCCCAAAGATGACAAGCCTACCGACTCGGGCTCGGGCCACAAGCGAAAAGATGGGAAGAAGAAGAAGACAAGACGCATCAAGGAGATCGTCTACTACGACGACAGCGACGAGTCCTCTTCTTCCCAAAAGGACAACGACGACTACGACAGACGAAAGACGGTTAACTCAAACTTTTCTTTCGATTATTCTTGCATTCCGCATAGCTCAAATGCTCATTTGCTCCCCATTCCACTTGGCAAGCCCCCTCACTTTGATGGAGAGGACTACGGATTTTGGAGCCACAAAATGCGTACTCACCTGTTTTCTCTCCATCCAAGCATTTGGGAGATTGTGGAAAGTGGAATGAAATTTGATAGCTCGGATAGCCATTTGTTTATTAATGAACAGATTCATAAAAATGCACAAGCTACTACTGTGTTGCTAGCCTCTTTGTGCAGAGACGAGTATCACAAGGTGAGCGGCTTGGACAATGCCAAGCAGATCTGGGACACCCTCAAGATCTCTCATGAGGGGAACGACGTCACCTTGCTCACCAAGATGGAGTTGGTAGAGGGAGAGCTTGGAAGATTCGCAATGATAAGGGGCGAGGAGCCAACCCAAACATACAACCGGCTCAAGACCCTTATCAACAAGATAAGGAGCTACGGAAGCACGCGATGGACGGACCACGACGTCGTCCGCCTAATGCTAAGGTCCTTTACCGTTCTTGATCCTCATTTGGTGAATAATATTCGTGAGAATCCCAGGTACACCAAAATGTCGCCCGAAGAAGTCCTTGGAAAATTCGTTAGCGGGCGAATGATGATCAAGGAGGCGAGGTACGTGGACGACGCCTTGAATGGTCCTATCAATGAGCCGCAACCCCTTGCTCTCAAGGCAACAAGGAGCAAGGAGGCGCTACCTAGCAAGGTGGCGCAAATTGAGGCAGCCGGACTTAATGATGAAGAGATGGCCCTCATCATCAAAAGATTCAAGACGGCGCTAAAGGATCGCAAGGGACAGCCAAGCAAGATCAAGACCAAGGGAAAGCGCTCATGCTTCAAATGCTGTAAGCTTGGTCATTTTATTGCTAACTGTCCCAACAATGATAGTGATCAGGAACAAGGGAACAAGAGGGAGAAGAAGAAGAACTATAAGAAGGCAAAAGGCGAGGCGCATCTAGGCAAGGAGTGGGATTCGGATTGCTCCTCTTCCGACTCCGACAATGAGGGACTCGCCGCCACCGCCTTCAACAAATCGGCCCTCTTCCCCAACGAGCGTCACACATGCCTTATGGCAAGGGAGAAGAAGGTATGTACTCGAAACTCTACTTATGCTTCTTCAAGTGAGGACGAATCTAGTGATGAGGATGAAATAGATTATTCATGTTTGTTTAAGGGCCTAGATAGAACCAAGGTAGACAAAATTAATGAATTGATTGATGCCTTGAATGATAAGAATATGCTTTTAGAAAAGCAAGAGGATTTGTTGTATGAAGAACATGATAAATTTGTAGAAGCACAAAAATCTCATGCTCTAGAAGTTAAAAGAAATGAAATGCTTTCTTGTGAATTATCTTCTTGCCATGAGACAATTTCTAACTTAAGGAGCATTAATGATGATTTAAATGCTAAGTTAGAAATAGCTAGTAAGTCAACATCTTGTGTAGAAATTGTTGCAACTTGTAATAGGTGTAAAGATTTTGACATTGACGCTTGTAGGGAACACCTAGTTTCAATTTCCAAACTTAATGATGAATTGGCTAGTCTTAATGCTCAACTTAAGACTAGCAAGAGTGATTTTGATAAGCTAAAATTTGCAAGGGATGCCTACACGATTGGTAGACACCCCTCAATTAAGGATGGGCTTGGCTTCAAGAGGGAAGCCAAAAACTTGACAAGCCATAAGGCTCCCATCTCCGCCAAGGAGAAAGGGAAGGCCCCTATGGCTAGTAGTGTGCAAAAGAACCATGCCTTTATGTATCATGATAGGAGACAATCTAGAAATGCTTATAGGAGTTGTAATGCATATGATGCCTTTGACTCTCATGCCATGTTTGCTTCTAGTTCTTCTTATGTGCATGATAGAAATGTTGATAGGAGAAATGTTGTTCATAATATGCCTAGGAGAAATGTTGTTCCTAGGAAAGTGAATGAACCTTCTACAATATATCATGCTTTAAATGCTTCCTTTGTTATTTGTAGAAAGGATAGGAAGATAGTTGCTAGAAAATTAGGGGCAAGATACAAGGGAGACAAAACTTGCATTTGGGTCCCTAAGGATATTTGTGCTAACCTTGCAGGACCCAACATGAGTTGGGTACCTAAGACCCAAGCCTAAATTTGCCTTGCAGGTTTATGCATCCGGGGGTTCAAGCTGGATTATTGACAGCGGATGCACAAACCATATGACGGGGGAGAAGAAGATGTTCACCTCCTACGTCAAGAATAAGGATTCCCAAGATTCAATAATATTCGGTGATGGGAATCAAGGCAAGGTAAAAGGGTTAGGTAAAATTGCAATATCTAATGAGCACTCTATCTCTAATGTGTTTTTAGTTGAGTCTCTTGGATATAATTTGTTATCTGTTAGTCAATTATGCAATATGGGATATAATTGTCTATTTACAAATGTAGATGTGTCTGTCTTTAGAAGAAGTGATGGTTCACTAGCTTTTAAGGGTGTATTAGACGGCAAACTTTATTTAGTTGATTTTGCAAAAGAGGAGGCCGGTCTAGATGCATGCTTAATCGCTAAGACTAGCATGGGCTGGCTGTGGCATCGCCGCTTTGCACATATTTAGGGGGAGATGTGTTACAACTTGACCCTTTGAGACTAACCATATGCTTGAGTTTGCTTGATTTAGTCTCGAAGGAGAATTGAAAGGGAAAAGGTGGACTTGGACCATGCAAGACTTCCACTGCACTCCGATGAAAAGAGTAACTTTTCCAAGTTCATCTTTAAACTCTTATTGCCTATTTGCTCTTAATTGAAGATTTTGGTGAGGCAATGGGGTTAAAGGGCCAAGATTGATCCCGTTTTGGTGCTTGATGCCAAAGGGGGAGAAAATAAAGGCCAAAGCAATAGATGGATCAGCTACCACTTGAGAAACTTTGAAAATAGTAGAATAGAGCTTTTGGTTTGTCAAAACTCTTGCATTGTCTCTTTTGTCAAAAGTTGGCCTCTTGTGGGGAGAAGTGTTGATTATGGGGAAAAGGGGAGTTTTTGCTCTTTTGTCAAAAGTAGGCCTCTTGTGGGGAGAAGTGTTGATTATGGGAAAAAGGGGGAGTTTTTGAAATCTTTGATCAATCTCTTTTGGAATGGCTCTCTTTATGCTTCAACATGTGTGTTTGACTTAGAGATAGGAATTTGAGTTTGATTTGCAAAAACAAACCAAGTGGTGGCAAAAGATGATCCATATATGCCAAATCTGATTCAAAACAAATTTGAGTTTTATTTAAAGTGATTTTGCACTTGTTCTACTTGCTTTATGTTATGTTGGCATAAATCACCAAAAAGGGGGAGATTGAAAGGGAAATGTGCCCTTGGGCCATTTCTAAGTATTTTGGTGATTGAGTGCCAACACAAGTGCTTTTGTGTTGATCTATGCAATGTGGTGGACTAAGTGCAAATCATGTCAAAAGGTACGTTTCTAAACTTAGTACATTATTTTATGGACTAATGTATTGTGTCTAAGTGCTGGAAACAGGAAAAATTGAATTAGAAATGAGATGGCTTTGTTTAGCCAAGTCTGCTCAGTCTGGGAGCACCGGACTGTCCGGTGGTGCACCGGACAGTGTCCGGTGCGCCAGGCTGGCTCGAGCGAACTGGCCGCTCTCGGGAATTCACCGGCGACGTACGGCTAAAATTCACCGGACTGTCCGGTGAGCCAACGGTCGGCCGGGCCAACGGTCGGCCGCGCGATCTGCGCGGGACACGTGGCCGAGCCAACGGCTAGAAGGAGGCACCGGACTGTCTGGTGTGCACCGGACATGTCCGGTGCGCCAACGGCTCTCTGGCTGCCAACGGTCGACTTTGCCGTAGAAGGAAAGAAATCGGGCACCGGACAGTGTCCGGTGTGCACCGGACTGTCCGGTGCGCCAGTCGACAGAAGGCAAGATCAGCCTTCCTAGATTGCTCTCAACGGCTCCTAGCTGCCTTGGGGCTACAAAAGGGACCCCTAGGCGCATGGAGGAGAACACCAAGCATACTTACAACATTCCTAAGCACCAAGTCATCGATTCCGCGCATTTGTTTCTTTGTGATAGCATATAGAGCTCTTGTGGAGTTGTGATCTCATTGGGTTGTGTTGCGAGCTCTTGTTGCGACTTGTGTGCGTGTTGTTGCTCTGATTTGTGAGTCTTGTGTGAGTTGCTCATCCTTCCCTTACTCCGTGATTCTTTGTGAACATCAAAAGTGTAAGGGCGAGAGGCTCCAAGTTGCAGAGATTCCTCGCGAACGGGATAAGAAAAGAAAAGCAAAACACCGTGGTATTCAAGTGGGTCTTTGGACCGCTTGAGAGGGGTTGATTGCAACCCTCGTCCGTTGGGACGCCACAACGTGGAGTAGGCAAGCGTTGGTCTTGGCCGAACCACGGGATAACCACCGTGCCATCTCTGTGATTGATTTATTGTGGTTATTGTATTTTGACTCCTCTCTAGCCACTTGGCAATTATTGTGCTAACGATTAATCAAGTTTTGTGGCTTAAGTTTTCAAGTTTCATAGGATCACCTATTCACCCCCCCTCTAGGTGCTCTCAATTGGTATCGGAGCCGTTCTCTTCAAGAAAGGGACTAACCGCCCGAAGAGATGGATCCTAAGGGCAAGGGGATGGTGATCAACGATAAGGAGAAGGAGTCCTTCGTCAACGAGCCCAAAGATGACAAGCCTACCGACTCGGGCTCGGGCCACAAGCGAAAAGATGGGAAGAAGAAGAAGACAAGACGCATCAAGGAGATCGTCTACTACGACGACAGCGACGAGTCCTCTTCTTCCCAAAAGGACAACGATGACTACGACAGACGAAAGACGGTTAACTCAAACTTTTCTTTCGATTATTCTTGCATTCCGCATAGCTCAAATGCTCATTTGCTCCCCATTCCACTTGGCAAGCCCCCTCACTTTGATGGAGAGGACTACGGATTTTGGAGCCACAAAATGCGTACTCACCTGTTTTCTCTCCATCCAAGCATTTGGGAGATTGTGGAAAGTGGAATGAAATTTGATAGCTCGGATAGCCATTTGTTTATTAATGAACAGATTCATAAAAATGCACAAGCTACTACTGTGTTGCTAGCCTCTTTGTGCAGAGACGAGTATCACAAGGTGAGCGGCTTGGACAATGCCAAGCAGATCTGGGACACCCTCAAGATCTCTCATGAGGGGAACGACGTCACCTTGCTCACCAAGATGGAGTTGGTAGAGGGAGAGCTTGGAAGATTCGCAATGATAAGGGGCGAGGAGCCAACCCAAACATACAACCGGCTCAAGACCCTTATCAACAAGATAAGGAGCTACGGAAGCACGCGATGGACGGACCACGACGTCGTCCGCCTAATGCTAAGGTCCTTTACCGTTCTTGATCCTCATTTGGTGAATAATATTCGTGAGAATCCCAGGTACACCAAAATGTCGCCCGAAGAAGTCCTTGGAAAATTCGTTAGCGGGCGAATGATGATCAAGGAGGCGAGGTACGTGGACGACGCCTTGAATGGTCCTATCAACGAGCCGCAACCCCTTGCTCTCAAGGCAACAAGGAGCAAGGAGGCGCTACCTAGCAAGGTGGCGCAAATTGAGGCAGTCGGACTTAATGATGAAGAGATGGCCCTCATCATCAAAAGATTCAAGACGGCGCTAAAGGATCGCAAGGGACAGCCAAGCAAGATCAAGACCAAGGGAAAGCGCTCATGCTTCAAATGCGGTAAGCTTGGTCATTTTATTGCTAACTGTCCCGACAATGATAGTGATCAGGAACAAGGGAACAAGAGGGAGAAGAAGAAGAACTATAAGAAGGCAAAAGGCGAGGCGCATCTAGGCAAGGAGTGGGATTCGGATTCTATCGACTGGCGCACCGGACAGTCCGGTGCCCGATTAGGATGAACGGTACCCCGACCACGTGTGTAAGCTCTCTAAGGCGCTCTATGGACTTAAGCAAGCCCCAAGAGCATGGTATGAATGCCTTAGAGACTTTCTAATTGTTAATGCTTTCAAGGTTGGGAAAGCTGATCCAACTCTTTTTACTAAGACATGTGATGGTGATTTGTTTGTGTGTCAAATTTATGTCGATGACATAATATTTGGTTCTACTAACCAAAAGTCTTGTGAAGAGTTTAGCAGGGTGATGACGCAGAAATTCGAGATGTCGATGATGGGCGAGTTGAACTACTTCCTTGGGTTCCAAGTGAAGCAACTCAAGGACGGCACCTTCATCTCCCAAACGAAGTACACGCAAGATCTGCTAAAGCGGTTTGGGATGAAGGACGCCAAGCCCGCAAAGACGCCGATGGGAACCGACGGACACACCGACCTCAACAAAGGTGGTAAGTCTGTTGATCAAAAAGCATACCGGTCCATGATAGGTTCTTTGCTTTATTTGTGTGCTAGTAGACCGGATATTATGCTTAGCGTATGCATGTGTGCTAGATTTCAATCCGATCCTAAGGAGTGTCACTTAGTGGCTGTGAAGCGAATTCTTCGATATTTAGTCGCTACGCCTTGCTTCGGGATCTGGTATCCAAAGGGGTCTAACTTTGACTTGATTGGATATTCAGATTCCGACTATGCTGGATGTAAGGTCGATAGGAAGAGTACATCGGGGACGTGCCAATTCTTAGGAAGGTCCCTGGTGTCATGGAATTCTAAGAAACAAACCTCGGTTGCCCTATCCACCGCTGAGGCCGAGTATGTTGCCGCAGGACAGTGTTGCGCGCAACTACTTTGGATGAGGCAAACCCTCCGGGACTTTGGCTACAATCTGAGCAAAGTCCCACTCCTATGTGACAATGAGAGTGCTATTCGAATAGCGGAAAATCCTGTTGAGCACAGCCGCACAAAGCACATTGACATCCGGCATCACTTTTTGAGAGACCACCAGCAAAAGGGGGATATCGAAGTGTTTCATGTTAGCACCGAGAACCAGCTAGCCGATATCTTTACCAAGCCTCTAGATGAGAAGACCTTTTGCAGGCTGCGTAGTGAGCTAAATGTCTTAGATTCGCGGAACTTGGATTGAATTGTAGCATACATGTGTTTATGCCTTTGATCATGTTCATTTTGCATTGTGTTGCTTATTATGGTGCTCAAGTTGTACACGCACTCCCCGGACCTCACAAGTCCTTGTGCCAGTAATGCACATATTTAGGGGGAGATGTGTTACAACTTGACCCTTTGAGACTAACCATATGCTTGAGTTTGCTTGATTTAGTCTCAAAGGAGAATTGAAAGGGAAAAGGTGGACTTGGACCATGCAAGACTTCCACTGCACCCGATGAAAAGAGTAACTTTTCCAAGTTCATCTTTAAACTCTTATTGCCTATTTGCTCTTAATTGAAGATTTTGGTGAGGCAATGGGGTTAAAGGGCCAAGATTGATCCCGTTTTGGTGCTTGATGCCAAAGGGGGAGAAAATAAAGGCCAAAGCAATAGATGGATCAGCTACCACTTGAGAAACTTTGAAAATAGTAGAATAGAGCTTTTGGTTTGTCAAAACTCTTGCATTGTCTCTTTTGTCAAAAGTTGGCCTCTTGTGGGGAGAAGTGTTGATTATGGGAAAAAGGGGAGTTTTTGCTCTTTTGTCAAAAGTAGGCCTCTTGTGGGGAGAAGTGTTGATTATGGGAAAAAGGGGGAGTTTTTGAAATCTTTGATCAATCTCTTTTGGAATGACTCTCTTTATGCTTCAACATGTGTGTTTGACTTAGAGATAGGAATTTGAGTTTGATTTGCAAAAACAAACCAAGTGGTGGCAAAAGATGATCCATATATGCCAAATCTGATTCAAAACAAATTTGAGTTTTATTTAAAGTGATTTTGCACTTGTTCTACTTGCTTTATGTTATGTTGGCATAAATCACCAAAAAGGGGGAGATTGAAAGGGAAATGTGCCCTTGGGCCATTTCTAAGTATTTTGGTGATTGAGTGCCAACACAAGTGCTTTTGTGTTGATCTATGCAATGTGGTGGACTAAGTGCAAATCATGTCAAAAGGTACGTTTCTAAACTTAGTACATTATTTTATGGACTAATGTATTGTGTCTAAGTGCTGGAAACAGGAAAAATCGAATTGGAAATGAGATGGCTTTGTTTAGCCAAGTCTGCTCAGTCTGGGAGCACCGGACTGTCCGGTGGTGCACCGGACAGTGTCCGGTGCGCCAGGCTGGCTCGAGCGAACTGGCCGCTCTCGGGAATTCACCGGCGACGTACGGCTAAAATTCACCGGACTGTCCGGTGTGCACTGGACTGTCCGGTGAGCCAACGGTCGGTCGGGCCAACGGTCGGCCGCGCGATCTGTGCGGGACACGTGGCCGAGCCAACGGCTAGAAGGAGGCACCGGACTGTCCGGTGTGCACCGGACATGTCCGGTGCGCCAACGGCTCTCTGGCTGCCAACGGTCGACTTCGCCGTAGAAGGAAAGAAATCGGGCACCGGACAGTGTCCGGTGTGCACCGGACTGTCCGGTGCGCCAGTCGACAGAAGGCAAGATCAGCCTTCCTAGATTGCTCTCAACGGCTCCTAGCTGCCTTGGGGCTATAAAAGGGACCCCTAGGCGCATGGAGGAGAACACCAAGCATACTTACAACATTCCTAAGCACCAAGTCATCGATTCCGCGCATTTGTTTCTTTGTGATAGCATATAGAGCTCTTGTGGAGTTGTGATCTCATTGGGTTGTGTTGCGAGCTCTTGTTGCGACTTGTGTGTGTGTTGTTGCTCTGATTTGTGAGTCTTGTGTGAGTTGCTCATCCCTCCCTTACTCCGTGATTCTTTGTGAACATCAAAAGTGTAAGGGCGAGAGGCTCCAAGTTGTGGAGATTCCTCGCGAACGGGATAAGAAAAGAAAAGCAAAACACCGTGGTATTCAAGTGGGTCTTTGGACCGCTTGAGAGGGGTTGATTGCAACCCTCGTCCGTTGGGACGCCACAACGTGGAGTAGGCAAGCGTTGGTCTTGGCCGAACCACGGGATAACCACCGTGCCATCTCTGTGATTGATTTATTGTGGTTATTGTGTTTTGACTCCTCTCTAGCCACTTGGCAATTATTGTGCTAACGATTAATCAAGTTTTGTGGCTTAAGTTTTCAAGTTTCATAGGATCACCTATTCACCCCCCCCCCCCTCTAGGTGCTCTCAGGAGGGGGCCTAAGCGTTTTGCTTGCTAGGTGGATTCAGGATGAACACAAGAACACACAAGGGTTTAGAGTGGTTCAGGCCGCCGGAGCGTAATACCCTACTCCACTGTGTATTGTATTGAGACTGTGAGCTTGAGAGCTTGTATGAACTTGTGAGTCTGAGAGTCTGAGTGAATCTGCCTTGTAACGTCGTGTGCCCTCCCTTTTATAGCTCAAGGGGGCATGTACAAGGATGCTGAGGCCCGACATGTGGATCCAGGAGCAAATCGGAGGGAATAGAAGTAACTAGTGCAAGTACGCCTGAGCAATCTCCTGGCACCATGTTGTCCATAGTCCATGTAGTATTGTTATGTTGCGGCTGCTTCCTTGGTAACGCGCGAGTAATGATGGGCATAGTGCACATGGCAGCATGGGCATACTGCCTGCCAGGGGAATGGACAGGCACGCTGCCTGCGGAATGGACTGGTCGCCGCCTGCCCGCGGAATGGACAGGTCTCATTAAATGCGGAGGCAGCACATCGCCTGCCAGTGGAATGGACAGGGCTCAATAAATGTCGAGGCAGCACATCGCCTATCAGTGGAATGGGCAGGCGGCGCGCCTTGTCCGCAATAAATGCAGATCCCACGCAGCCCAGAGGCCTTACGTAAGGCTCCACCCGTTGGCTTACGTCACGTGCACCGTGCCATGTAGCAGCATCGGGGCTCCGCCTGAGCGGGGAGCAGAAATGTACACGGTATGGTCTGGACACATGTCGGCTCCGGACCCCCGCTTGGCCTTGATTAAGGCCTGGGTATTCTTTGTCCCAGAATCCCGGGACCTTGCTGTGAGTGGCCCGGACCCCACACAGAGGGGTTCGAAACCCATCCTAGGGGTCCGGTTTGCGCCCGTGGGGGTCCTGGACCTTACCCGGAGGTCTAGTCTGTATATACAGGGGTCCGGCACTTTCCCATTGGGGTCCGGACCCACTGTTGATACCTTGGAGTATATCATCTTCTCTGGCCACGTGGCAGCCCCAGAGCTGTCCACGTGGTGGGGTCGGGTGCTCTTTACCACGCGACTAGAGATAGTCGCGTGGGTACCGTGTCTTCATACTGTAGTAAGGGGTACCCTAGTTTCAGGGTACCGACAGACACCATCAAGGTACGTCCCTGAAGTCCAAGGATCACGAACTCCGCCTTGCCCAAGGTCCCCCTCATGGGGTCTTCCAAAACCTTCGCCTCGCCGAGCTCGATCTCAGACAGGGCGTAAGCTCGAGAGACTCTTCATCTTGCCCAAGGTCCCCTCATCCCAGGATAGCTATGTTCGCCTCGCCCGAGCCCGCCTCGGGCGATATGGACAAGGTCTGCGGATAGGAACGGCTGGAGGTCGCTGGGGGACAGCCACATTCAATGTGCATACTGTCGGGGACCATAATTAGGGGTACCCTCAAGACGCCTAATTCTCAGCTGGTAACCCCCATCAGCATAAAGCTGCAAAGGCCTGATGGGCACGATTAAGTCAGGGATCAGTCCACACGAGTGACTCGATCGCGCTTCACCCGAGCCTAGCCTCGGCCGAAGGCAGCCGACCTCGAGAGACTTCCGTCTCGCCCGAGGCCCCCCTTTTTATGGCGGACACATCACCGGCTTGCCCAAGGCCTTGGCTTCGCTCAGAAGCAACCTTGACTAAATCACCACACCGACTGACCAAATTGCAGGGGCATTTAACGCAAAGGTGGCCTGACACCTCTATCCTGACACGCGCCCCCGGCAGAGCCGAGGTGACCGCCGTCACTCCACCGCTCCACTGGCCAGTCTGACAGAAGGACAGCGCCGCCTGCGCCACTCCGACTGCAGTGCCACTCGACAGAGTGAGTCTGACAGGCAACTAGGCCTTGCCGAAGGCGCCACGGCGAACTCCGCTCCGCCCGACCCCAGGGCTCGGACTCGGGCTAAGACCCGGAAGACGGTGAACTCCGCTCCGCCCGACCCCAGGGCTCGGACTCGGGCTAAGACCCGGAAGACGGCGAACTCCGCTCCGCCCGACCCCAGGGCTCGGACTCGGGCTAAGACCCGGAAGACGGCGAACTCCGCTCCGCCCGACCCCAGGGCTCGGACTCGGGCTAAGACCCGGAAGACGGCGAACTCCGCTCCGCCCGACCCCAGGGCTCGGACTCGGGCTAAGACCCGGAAGACGGCGAACTCCGCTCCGCCCGACCCCAGGGCTCGGACTCAGGCTAAGACCCGGAAGACGACGAAACTCCGCCTCGCCCGACCCCAGGGCTCGGACTCCGCCCTGGCCTCGGCCGGACGACTTCCGCCTCGCCCGACCCCCTGGCTCGGGCTCGGCCACGGCAACTGAAGGCAAGACTCAACCTCGGCTTCGGAGGAAACCCCACGTCGCCCTGCCTAGAGCACAGACCGCCACGTCAACAGGAAACGTCATCATCACCCTACCCCGAATCGACTCGGGTCACGGAGAACAAGACCGGCGTCTCGTCCGGCCAGCTCCGCCAGAGGGGCAATGATGGCGCTCCACGAGCTCTATGACGACGGCGGCCCCCAGCTCTCTTACGGCAGCAGGACAACGTCAGCAGGGACTCGACCGCTCCAACAGCTGTCCCTCCATCAGGCTCCGCCGCACCACCGATAGCCACGACATCACGCCAGCAGGATGCCCAGATCTCTCCGGCTGCCACATCGGCATGTACCTAGGGCACTAGCTCTCCCTCCGCTAGACACGTAGCACTCTGCTACATCCCTATTGTACACCTGGGTCCTCTCCTTACGACTATAAAAGGAAGGACCAGGGCCTTCTCAGAGGAGGTTGGCCGCGCGGGACCGAGGACGGGACAGGCGCTCTCTTGGGGCCGCTCGCTTCCCTCACCCGCGTGGACGCTTGTAACCCCCCTACTGCAAGCGCACCTGACCTGGGCGCGGGACGAACACGAAGGCCGCGGGACTTCCACCTCTCTCACGCTCGGCTCCGGCCGCCTCGCCTCTCCCCCCTCCGCGCTCGCCCACGCGCTCGACCCATCTGGGCTGGGGCACGCAGCACACTCACTCGTCGGCTTAGGGACCCCCCTGTCTCGAAACGCCGACAGTTGGCGCGCCAGGTAGGGGCCTGCTGCGTGCTGACGAATAGCTCCCCGTCAAGCTCCAGATGGGCAGTCTCCAGCAACCTCTCCGGCCCGGGACAGTGCTTCGTTTCGGGGCTCTCGAGTTCATGTCCTTCGACGGCAGCTACGACATGATACTTCTTCCACCGCCGTGCGACCACGACAATGGCGGCCGACAACCCGCCCGCCGGCGGCGGAATCGACGACGTCTACCCCGCGTGGTGGAAAAGCAACATTCGGGCTCGCTCCGTTCTCTCCCCCGCCAACGGAGGAGGAGGCGGGGCCGTCAAGGCCAGACGGGAGGCCGCGCTTCGCCGGCCGTCAAGCGAATCGACGCCCCCGACGCCCCGACGGAAGGCACGCCGGACATCGACCTCGCGTTCAAGACGGAGGCAAGCGCCGTCCCCCCGCGGCACGATGACCCCGAGCAAGAAGACGACGCCGGCGCGCTCGCGGAAAGCCTGCAGGACGTCGCCCTCGAACCAGAGATGACGGCGCAACCAGACCCCGATGTGACTACGTCGCTCCTCGTCAACCAAAAGGTAACGACTAACTCCCATCTTGCGTCATTTCGACTCGGCCTCAACCCGCCAAACGACCTCGTTTTGGCGGGCGCCCTCATTGAGGCGAGTGCAACCCCACTTAGGTTCTGTATGCGATCGCCTTGGGACCGACTGACGGACGTCTCGACCTACGGGCCCTCTGGGTCCGAGGAAGATGACGATCCCAGCATCGGTTGGGATTTCTCCGGACTTGGCAGCCCCAGTGCCGTGCGGGACTTCATGGCCGCATGTGACTACTGTCTGTCCGACTGTTCCGATGCAAGCCGCAGCCTTGGCGACGAGAGCTGCGGCCCAAGCCGCGAATGTTTCCACATCGAGCTAGGGAATCCCACCGAAGGCAACCATCTCGGCATGCCGGAGGATGGTGATCTCCCTAGGCCGGTGCCTCGCGCCGACATCCCACGGGAGCTAGCTGTGGTCCCCGCTCCGGCGGGGGGTTACGACCCACAACTCGAGCAAGTCCGCGAGGCGCAGGCCAGGCTCAACGAGGGAACGGGAGCGCTTGAGCCGATCCGTCGGGACGTCGGACAGGCATGGGTGGGCCAACCCCTGGCCGGAGAAATACGTCATCTGCCCCAAGGTCTCCAGCACCGCGTCGCCAACGACGTCAGGATCAGGCCGCCGCCCGCATCCGGCGGGGTCGGTCAGAACCTGGCAACCGCAGCAATGCTCATCCGCGCGATGCCGGAGCCGTCAACCACCGAGGGTCGGCGGATCCAGGGAGAACTCAAGAATCTCCTGGAAGGCGCCACGGCCCGGCGGGCCGAGAGCACTGCATCCCGAAGGCAAGGATATCCCTCGGAACCTCATGCCGCGACTTCCCGATTCATGCGGGAAGCCTCGGTCTACACCGGGCGCACGCGCAACACCGCGCCTGCGGCCCCGGGCCACCTCGGCAACGAGCACCATCGACGCGACCGTCGGGCTCACCTCGACGAAAGGGTGCGCCGAGGCTATCACCCCAGGCGTGGGGGACGTTACGACAGCGGGGAGGATCGGAGTCCTTCGCCCGAACCACCCGGTCCGCAGGCTTTCAGTCGGGCCATCCGACGGGCGCCATTCCCAACCCGGTTCCGACCCCCGACTACTATCGTAAAGTACTCGGGGGAAACGAGACCGGAGCTGTGGCTCGCGGACTACCGCCTTGCCTGCCAACTGGGTGGAACGGACGACGACAACCTCATCATCCGCAACCTCCCCCTGTTCCTCTCCGACACTGCTCGTGCCTGGTTGGAGCACCTGCCTCCGGGGCAGATTTCCAACTGGGACGACTTGGTCCAAGCCTTCGCTGGCAATTTCCAGGGCACATACGTGCGCCCCGGGAATTCCTGGGACCTTCGAAGCTACCGGCAACAGCCGGGGGAGTCGCTCCGGGACTACATCCGGCGGTTCTCGAAGCAGCGCACCGAGCTGCCCAACATCACCGACTCGGATGTCATCGGCGCGTTCCTCGCCGGCACCACTTGCCGCGACCTGGTGAGCAAGCTGGGTCGCAAAACCCCCACCAGGGCGAGCGAGCTGATGGACATCGCCACCAAGTTCGCCTCCGGCCAGGAGGCGGTCGAGGCTATCTTCCGAAAGGACAAGCAGCCCCAGGGCCGCCCGTCGGAAGAAGCTCCCGAGACGTCTGCTCCGCGCGGCGCCAAGAGGAAAGGCAAGAAGAAGTCGCAATCGAAACGCGACGCCGCAGACGCGGACCTTGTCGCCGCCGCCGAGTATAAGAACCCTCGGAAGCCCCCCGGAGGTGCAAACCTCTTCGACAAGATGCTCAAGGAGCCGTGCCCCTACCATCAGGGGCCCGTCAAGCACACCCTCGATGAGTGTGTTATGCTTCGGCGTCATTTCCACAGGGCCGGGCCACCCGCCGAGGGTGGCAGGGCCCGCGACGACGACAAGAACGAAGATCACCAAGCAGGAGAATTCCCTGAGGTCCGCGACTGCTTCATGATCTATGGAGGGCATGCGGCGAATGCCTCGGCTCGGCACCGCAAGCAAGAGCGCCGGGAGGTCTGCTCGGTGAAGGTGGCGGCGCCAGTCTACCTAGACTGGTCCGACAAGCCCATCACTTTCGACCGAGCCGACCACCCCGACCATGTGCCGAGCCCGGGGAAATACCCGCTCGTCGTCGACCCCGTTGTCGGCGATGTCAGGCTCACCAAGGTCCTGATGGACGGGGGCAGCTGCCTCAACATCATCTACGCCGAGACCCTCAAGCTCCTGCGTGTCGATCCGTCCACCGTCCGAGCAGGCGCTGCGCCCTTCCACGGGATCATCCCTGGGAAGCGCGTCCAGCCCCTCGGGCGACTCGACCTCCCAGTCTGCTTCGGGACACCCTCCAACTTCCGAAGGGAGACCCTGACGTTCGAAGTGGTCGGGTTCCGAGGAACCTACCATGCCGTGTTAGGGAGGCCATGCTACGCGAAGTTCATGGCCGTCCCCAACTACACCTACCTGAAGCTCAAGATGCCGGGCCCCAACGGGGTCATCACCGTCGGCCCCACGTACAAACACGCGTTCGAATGCGACGTGGAGTGCGTGGAGTACGCCGAGGCCCTCGCCGAGTCCGAGGCCCTCATCGCCGACCTGGAGAACCTCTCCAAGGAGGTCCCAGACGTGAAGCGCCATGCCGGCAACTTCGAGCCAGCGGAGACGGTCAAGGCCGTCCCCCTCGACCCCAGCGGCGACACCACCAAGCAGATCCGGATCGGTTCCGGGCTCGACCCCAAATAGGAAGCAGTGCTCGTCGACTTTCTCCGCGCAAACGCCGACGTCTTTGCGTGGAGTCCCTCGGACATGCCCGGCATACCGAGGGATGTCGCCGAGCACTCGCTGGATATTCGGGCCGGAGCCCGACCCGTCAGACAGCCTCTGCGCCGATTCGACGAGGAGAAGCGCAGAGCGATTGGCGAAGAGATCCACAAGCTAATGGCGGCAGGGTTCATCAAAGAGGTATTCCATCCCGAATGGCTTGCCAACCCTGTGCTTGTGAGGAAGAAAGGGGGGAAATGGCGGATGTGTGTAGACTACACTGGTCTCAACAAAGCATGTCCGAAGGTTCCCTACCCTCTGCCTCGCATCGACCAAATCGTGGATTCCACTGCTGGGTGCGAAACCCTGTCCTTCCTCGATGCCTACTCGGGGTATCACCAGATCCGGATGAAAGAGTCCGACCAGCTCGCGACTTCTTTCATCACGCCGTTCGGCATGTACTGCTACGTCACCATGCCGTTCGGCCTGAGGAATGCAGGCGCGACGTACCAGCGGTGCATGAACCATGTGTTCGGCGAACACATCGGTCGCACAGTCGAGGCCTACGTCGATGACATCGTAGTCAAGACACGGAAGGCTCCCAACCTCCTCTCCGACCTTGAAGTGACATTCCGGTGTCTCAAGGCGAAAGGAGTCAAGCTTAATCCTGAGAAGTGTGTCTTCGGGGTGCCCCGAGGCATGCTCCTAGGGTTCATCGTCTCTGAGCGAGGCATCGAGGCCAACCCGGAGAAGATCGCGGCCATCACCAGCATGGGGCCCATCAAGGACTTAAAAGGGGTACAGAGGGTCATGGGATGCCTCGCGGCCCTGAGCCGCTTCATCTCACGCCTCGGCGAAAGAGGTCTGCCCCTGTACCGCCTTTTAAGGAAAGCCGAGTGTTTCGTTTGGACCCCTGAGGCCGAGGAAGCCCTCGGCAACCTAAAGGCGCTCCTTACAAAGGCGCCAGTCTTGGTGCCGCCGGCGGACGGAGAAACCCTCTTGGTCTACGTCGCCGCGACCACTCAGGTGGTTAGCGCCGCGATTGTGGTCGAAAGGCAGGAGGAAGGGCATACATTGCCCGTTCAGAGGCCGGTTTACTTCATCAGCGAAGTGCTGTCCGAGACTAAGATCCGCTACCCACAAGTTCAAAAGCTGCTGTATGCTGTGATCCTGACGAGGCGGAAGCTACGACACTACTTCGAGTCCCATCCGGTGACTGTGGTGTCATCCTTCCCCCTGGGGGAGATCATCCAGTGCCGAGAGGCCTCGGGCAGGATCGCAAAGTGGGCAGTGGAGATCATGGGCGAAACGATCTCGTTCGCCCCTCGGAAGGCCATCAAGTCCCAAGTGTTGGCGGATTTCGTGGCTGAATGGGTCGACACCCAACTACCAACGACTCCGATCCAACCGGAGCTCTGGACCATGTTTTTCGACGGGTCGCTGATGAAGACGGGGGCCGGTGCGGGCCTGCTCTTCATCTCGCCCCTCGGAAAGCACTTGCGCTACGTGCTGCGCCTCCACTTCCCGGCGTCCAACAATGTGGCCGAGTACGAAGCTCTGGTCAACGGATTGCGGATCGCCATCGAGCTAGGGGTCAGACGCCTCGACGCCCGCGGTGATTCGCAGCTCGTCATCGACCAAGTCATGAAGAACTCCCACTGCCGTGACCCGAAGATGGAGGCCTACTGCGACGAGGTTCGGCGCCTGGAAGACAAGTTCTTCGGGCTCGAGCTCAACCATATCGCTCGGCGCTACAACGAAACCGCAGACGAGCTGGCGAAGATAGCCTCGGGGCGAACGACAGTCCCCCCGGACGTCTTCTCCCGGGATCTGCATCAACCCTCCGTCAAGCTCGACGACGCGCCCGAGGTATCCTCGGCTCAGCCCGAGGTACCCTCGGCTCAGCCCGAGGTACCCTCGGCTCAGCCCGAGGTACCCTCGGTTCAGCCCGAGGCACCCTCGGCCCAGCCCGAGGTACTCTCGGCCCCCGAGGGCGGGGCATTGAACGTCGAGGAAGGGCAGAGCGGGGCCACGCCAGACCAGGATTGGCAGGCCCCGTACCTGCAATATCTCCGTCGAGGAGAGCTACCCCTCGACCAAGTCGAGGCTCGGCGGGTAGCGCGACGCGCCAAGTCATTCGTCTTGCTGGGCGACGAAGAGGAGCTCTACCATCGCAGCCCCTCGGGCATCCTCCAGCGATGCATCTCCATCGCCGAAGGTCGGGAACTGTTGCAAGAAGTACACTCGGGGGCTTGCGGCCACCACGCAGCGCCCCGAGCCCTTGTTGGAAATGCTTTCCGGCAAGGCTTCTACTGGCCAACGGCGGTGGCTGACGCCACTAGAATTGTCCGCACCTGCGAAGGGTGCCAATTCTATGCGAAGCGGACACACCTGCCCGCTCAGGCTCTGCAGACAATACCCATCACCTGGCCCTTCGCTGTATGGGGTCTGGACCTCGTCGGTCCCTTGCAAAAGGCGCCCGGGGGCTACACGCACCTGCTGGTCGCCATCGACAAATTCTCCAAGTGGATCGAGGTCCGGCCTCTGAACAGCATCAGGTCCGAGCAGGCGGTGGCATTCTTCACCAACATCATCCATCGCTTCGGGGTCCCGAACTCCATCATCACCGACAATGGCACCCAGTTCACCGGCAGAAAATTCTTGGATTTTTGCGAGGATCACCATATCCGGGTGGACTGGGCCGCCGTGGCTCATCCCATGTCGAATGGGCAAGTAGAGCGTGCCAACGGCATGATTCTACAAGGGCTCAAGCCTCGAATCTACAACGACCTCAACCAGTTCGGCAGGCGATGGATGAAGGAACTCCCCTCGGTGGTCTGGAGCCTAAGGACGACGCCGAGTCGTGCCACGGGCTTCACGCCGTTTTTCCTGGTCTACGGGGCTGAAGCTATCCTGCCCACTGACCTGGAATACGGCTCCCCAAGGGCGAGGGCCTACACCGAGCAAAGCAACCAAGCCAGCCGAGAGGAATCGCTGGACCAGTTGGAGGAAGCTCGGGACAGGGCCTTACTACACTCGGCGCGGTACCAACAGTCCCTGCGACGTTACCACGCCCGAGGGGTCCGGTCCCGAGAACCCCAGGTGGGCGACCTGGTGCTTCGGCTGCGACAAGACGCCCGAGGGAGGCACAAGCTCACGCCCCCCTGGGAAGGGCCGTTCGTCATCGCCAAAGTTCTGAAGCCCGGAACATACAAGCTGGCCAACAGTCAAGGCGAGATCTACGGCAACGCTTGGAACATCAAACAGCTACGTCGCTTCTACCCTTAAGATGTTTTCAAGTTGTTCACATACCTCGCACCTACGCAAAGTTTAGTTGTCAAGGAAGGGTCGGCCTAGCCTCGGCAAAGCCCGACCCTCCCTCGGGGGCTAAAAGGGGGGAGACCCCCTCTGCGTCGAATTTTTTCCTCGAAAAAGGACCTCTTTTTAGCAGGATTTCTTCCGTGCTTCTTGACTACTTTGGAAAGCGGATCCTGGAAACGACGAGGTACACGTAAGCAGCCAAGGCTGACCGAGCCGAGGGACTCCTACGCCTCCGGGATACGGATACCTCACTCGTCCCCTTCTGCGATAAGTAACTTGCGCTCGGATAAAGCGACTCCGTGGACCGAACGAGTCATCACGTTCGGAAGCTCTCCTGCCGAAGCAGTCCTTCAAGCTTTCTCGACTAAATCGGGGACAGGGCCTCATGGACGGGTGAAAGTACGCGTAAGCGGCAAGGCCGACCGAGCCGAGGGATTCCCACGCCTCTGGGATACGGATACCTCACTCGTCCCTTCCGCGAAAAGCAACTCTCGCTCACACAAACATCCCTATTACCGACAGAGTCCAGATGCTCGAAACAAGAGGAAAAAAGGACGCAGCTTCGCAAGCGCGGCGAGGGCGTGTTCTTCTGGCCTCGGCGGCCGCAGAAAGCGCACGCTACAAGATGATCTGATCCTGCAGGCTCGGGTCTTCACGCCGAGGGGAGCCGTAGCACCCTCGGCATCGACGACGTCTACAACAAAGCCCGACCCAGCCTCGGGCGGCGCCGAGGTCCAGGGGCACCTCCGGGAATCCGGCCCGAGCAGGCGGCTCAACCGGTTACCCCTGGGGCCTCGGGCAACCGGCTTCCAAGGGCGCTAGCCCGATCCGAGGCCTCGACTGACCGACTTGGGCGTCGGCACCGCTGACGGGCGACACGGCTAGGCTCCGGCCAACCAGGTTCCCCATTCTCGAGCCAACTCCGCCTCTGTTCATACTGATATCGCTACCCCCGGCCTCGATCCACCAAAGGGCGGCCGAGGGGTCCCTTCAACTAAGCTAGAAGAGCCTCACGTAACAAGGCCGAACGGGCCGAGGGATTCCTACGCCTCCGGGATACGGATACCTCACCCGTCACCCTGACACGGGGCAACTCATGCTTGGTAAAGCGGTTCAGATAATAAAACAGGCGAGACTTAGTGCTCGGAAATGAGGAAAAAACACGGCTCCGTGCCAAAATTACATACACGTTCAGGCCTCGACAGCCACAATGAACGAACTCACTGGCATTCGAAGTGCCATTGCAAACGAGACTCCGGTTCCGTCCCCAAGGATACAAGCGACCTCGGGCCTGCGGGGCAACGACCTCTGCAGCGGCAGCCATGGCCCCAGGTGAACGCAGTCACCGGAAGGCTCTTGTTCGCGGTCCCACTCAAGGGATGCGAACAAGCCATCAAAGCCAAAGAGCGGGCCGCCCCCAAGCGCTCCGGTAGATCTTCGCTGCCGTCCTCGCCCCGAATGCGAGGGGGAAGACGGAATGTTGCATCCTAGCTGGACAGCAACAGTTCGCCTTCCCCGGCATGACTGGAGGACGACTCCGTCGCAGCGCGGGAGGACGATTGCCACCACCAGAAGCTGGAAGAGGAGGTGGTTCGCCGACCCGCACGTGAGGTAGAGCCCCGGCTCGCCTCGGCCCCCGCCCCAGCGAGGATGACGAACGCACCCGACGCTGAGGGCGGGACCACAGCCTGGTCTGTCTCTCCCCATCCAGGAGCTGGAGGTCACTGTCTTGGGTGGCCACCGGCGGAAGGGAGCAGCCAGGCTGCGCGATGAAAATCCTTGAAGCCGAACGATGGCTGAGAGGTACCAACTCCCATGGAGTTGCGTTCCTCCAACGAGGAGGCGGAAAGGCGGCGGATATCCCCCATCCGGGGGCTTGGAAGACGGGAAGACCCGGCGCTTAAGGGAGGAAGAAGACATGGTCGCCTTACGAAAGGAGCCTCCCTCCTTTTAAAGGCAACTCCCCCTACGTGCGCCCCCAGGCGCCACGGGCCGAGTCTTCTCCAACACGCTCCAAGGCCCTCCCCTGCGACTCGGGGGCTGGGTCCCGCATGTCATGCAAGCCGGCTCAGGGCAGAAGAAGCCAAACCGCCGCGCTTGGTGCGCACGACCGTCCAGCGGTTACAGGCGACCCCCCATTTCCGCCCAGACCAACAGGCAGAAGGGGCGAGCAGCCATGCAGGCGGCATGCAACCGCGCCAGATGGACGCGCTTCTCCAACTTCTGACACGCCAGCCTGGGGCCCAGGCCCACGCGTCGAGCAACTGGCACGCCAGTTGCTGCATGCAAGCAACCGCACCGCCACTTGTGCCACCGTCGCGCCTCTTCGGTTGCGAAGCCTATGCCACGACTCGAGGCGACCCAACAGCGCCAGACTGGCGCGTCGGTCAAAGCGACCGAAAGTGGGCCGGCAGTAATAGCGGTGGCAGGCGGGCGGGCGCAGCGGTCACGTCGTCAGCCAGGCTCACGTCCCATCCTGAGACAGCAAGAGAGCCTCCTCTCACGGCGTGAAGACGGTGCACCCGTGACCCGTTCCTCGAACGGATCACCCACGCGCAACGGCCGCCCCGCCAACCACTCGCCCCGTCGCATTAACTCCGCGGCGGGACACGCGGCGCTTCTGGCGGGAGGAGCGCGCGACGCTTCACCTTCGCCTTAATAACCGCGTCAGAAAAGGTACGCCACGTCGTCTGATTTCGTATCCTTTTCCGTTTTCCTCTTTCTCTATCTCTTGCAACAGGGACCGGGGAAGGGGGATACCCCGAGAGGGATCCTTCTCCGCGAAGGAACCGGGCTCCGCGCCCCCCATTACTGATCAGGGGTTCGAAGGCTGGCCCCCCGAGGGTTCAACAGCCGCCTCAGATCGCGTGGGCCCGACACCCACTACTGGTCAGGGGTTCGAAGGCCAGCCCCCCGAAGGGCTCCATGGCCGCCTCAGGCTACTCGGGCTCCGCGCCCATTACTGATCAGGGGTTCGAAGGCTGGCCCCCGAAGGGTTCACAGTCGCCTCAGACACCGAGCGAGGGATGACCAGGGGTACGTTCGATACATAACCGAGGCTCGGGCTGCGCTCCCGAGGTACCCTAGGACATATCCGAGACCAGCGGGAACGATCTTGTAACGGAATCCCATCGGAGGGAGGCATCGAGCCCTCGGACCCCGTCGCCAGGGGACCGGGTCCGGCAAGTCACCCGCAGGTACTTTTGGGCGTGCCTCTGGGCCCCTAGCCGACCCCCAACGAACGGGGCACGGACGTCCACTCGGATTACCCGCTTGCAGCTCACCGGAGACACCATGTTCGGTGCCCATCGAGGGTAACATGGCGCACTCCCCCCCCTCCTCCTTGCGGAAAGGCGACGTAGGGGCGTATGTAAAAAGCCGAGTCTGTCCCTGATCGTCCTCTCGCCCTGTGCAGAGGCTCGGGGGCTGCTCTCGCAAAAACCGGCTCCGGCCAAATCGTTGACAGCGTCAACATACCAGCCCGAGAGCTTGGGCCCCGACCGTGCACCCGGGCTACGGCTAGTTCGCATGAGGGAACGACCAGACCAGCCGAAGCGTTAAGCGAAGTATTAAGACCTCGAAGGAGTGTAACCACTCCTCCGAGGCCTCGGGGGCTACACCCGGCGGGTGCGCTCGCGCGCACCCACCGGAACGAAATGCAACCGAGAAAGGCTGGTCCCCTTGCAAAAAAGTGCGACAAAAGCCTCCAAGCGAGTGCTAACACTCCCTTCGAGGCTCGGGGGCTACTGTCGGGGACCATAATTAGGGGTACCCTCAAGACGCCTAATTCTCAGCTGGTAACCCCCATCAGCATAAAGCTGCAAAGGCCTGATGGGCACGATTAAGTCAGGGATCAGTCCACACGAGTGACTCGATCGCGCTTCACCCGAGCCTAGCCTCGGCCGAAGGCAGCCGACCTCGAGAGACTTCCGTCTCGCCCGAGGCCCCCCTTTTTATGGCGGACACATCACCGGCTTGCCCAAGGCCTTGGCTTCGCTCAGAAGCAACCTTGACTAAATCACCACACCGACTGACCAAATTGCAGGGGCATTTAACGCAAAGGTGGTCTGACACCTCTATCCTGACACGCGCCCCCGGCAGAGCCGAGGTGACCGCCGTCACTCCACCGCTCCACTGGCCAGTCTGACAGAAGGACAGCGCCGCCTGCGCCACTCCGACTGCAGTGCCACTCGACAGAGTGAGTCTGACAGGCAACTAGGCCTTGCCGAAGGCGCCACGGCGAACTCCGCTCCGCCCGACCCCAGGGCTCGGACTCGGGCTAAGACCCGGAAGACGGCGAACTCCGCTCCGCCCGACCCCAGGGCTCGGACTCGGGCTAAGACCCGGAAGACGGCGAACTCCGCTCCGCCCGACCCCAGGGCTCGGACTCGGGCTAAGACCCGGAAGACGGCGAACTCCGCTCCGCCCGACCCCAGGGCTCGGACTCGGGCTAAGACCCGGAAGACGGCGAACTCCGCTCCGCCCGACCCCAGGGCTCGGACTCGGGCTAAGACCCGGAAGACGGCGAACTCCGCTCCGCCCGACCCCAGGGCTCGGACTCAGGCTAAGACCCGGAAGACGACGAAACTCCGCCTCGCCCGACCCCAGGGCTCGGACTCCGCCCTGGCCTTGGCCGGACGACTTCCGCCTCGCCCGACCCCCTGGCTCGGGCTCGGCCACGGCAACTGAAGGCAAGACTCAACCTCGGCTTCGGAGGAAACCCCACGTCGCCCTGCCTAGAGCACAGACCGCCACGTCAACAGGAAACGTCATCATCACCCTACCCCGAATCGACTCGGGTCATGGAGAACAAGACCGGCGTCTCGTCCGGCCAGCTCCGCCAGAGGGGCAATGATGGCGCTCCACGAGCTCTATGACGACGGCGGCCCCCAGCTCTCTTACGGCAGCAGGACAACGTCAGCAGGGACTCGACCGCTCCAACAGCTGTCCCTCCATCAGGCTCCGCCGCACCACCGATAGCCACGACATCACGCCAGCAGGATGCCCAGATCTCTCCGGCTGCCACATCGGCATGTACCTAGGGCACTAGCTCTCCCTCCGCTAGACACGTAGCACTCTGCTACATCCCCATTGTACACCTGGGTCCTCTCCTTACGACTATAAAAGGAAGGACCAGGGCCTTCTCAGAGGAGGTTGGCCGCGCGGGACCGAGGACGGGACAGGCGCTCTCTTGGGGCCGCTCGCTTCCCTCACCCGCGTGGACGCTTGTAACCCCCCTACTGCAAGCGCACCTGACCTGGGCGCGGGACGAACACGAAGGCCGCGGGACTTCCACCTCTCTCACGCTCGGCTCCGGCCGCCTCGCCTCTCCCCCCTCCGCGCTCGCCCACGCGCTCGACCCATCTGGGCTGGGGCACGCAGCACACTCACTCGTCGGCTTAGGGACCCCCCTGTCTCGAAACGCCGACACATACCTACCCACGCAGCACTGCAGGCGTACAGTGACAACGAAATCGCGGTCTTGTAAAAGATTCACTGCCATGATAACACATATGTAATTGTATGCACAAGCCACCTGCACTCCCCTAACGGGACATGTAATATGATAGGACCGCAGACCAGCCCTCGGACACAAATTTGTCCCGCCCGACGATGAGCCCGACCTCGTGCGGACATCCGCCTCACCCGAGCCTGACCTCAGCTACCTGCTCTCCCACAAATCTCGTAGGAAGCCATTCCATCAACTGTGGCTCACGGTAGGGAAGGCTCGGTTAGGATCTCGGGTAGACTTCCACCTCACCCGAGCTCGGCTCTGCCCTCGATATCCATTAAGGAGGACACCCCCAACGTCATTGGGCACAGTGAGACTAACACACTTCTTAAGAAGCCTTTTCCATACCTAACCCTGTGTCAACCACTACGGTATGGGCAACCCCTCCCTAGAGGGGCACAAGAACGTGGCCCAGCCCTCGGCTTCGGCCTCGGCTCTCAGCGAAAAACAAGCAGGCACAAGTCAACAACAAAGTACAAGACCATGCCACCTACAGGGTACGCAAGACGTCGGCTCACAAGTATGTTGCCTACTCCCGTCCTCCAGGAAGTCGTATTGAGCCTATAAATAGGATAGTCTATGGCCTCCCAAGGGACATACGGTGGATAGATGATCAGTCTTCTCCTCCACCCAGTATTGGCACTTGCCTCAATCATCTTATGGGACTTGGGACCTTCCCCTCTCCTATCGTGCTTGTAACACCTACTGCGAGCACTTTGGTGCGAGTAATATAAGCCCCATCCCTCCTTTGCTGGAAGTAGGGCCTTTCATAGCCCGAACCAGGATAAACCACTTGTGTCAACTCGCATCACCATCTGGGTCTGGGCACGCGACGCTATTGGAATGGATCCAATTCTATTAAGTCTGACCCATAGTGATCATTTCTCTTTAGCAAAGAATGACCTTGGTTATCAAAGGATTGAACAACCAAGATCCATTTACTTATGATTCCTAGTTGACATTGCTAACAGGGATCTAATGAATTATGAGTTTAATAGATTCTCTTTAGCAGAAAGACGTATATTCCTTGCTCATTATTAGACAATCACTTATTCCCAAACCTCATGTGGGGCTAATCGTTTTTATTTACCATCTCATGGAAAACCCTTTTCGTTCCGCTTAGCCCTATCGGGTATTTTAGTGATAGGTTCTATAGGAATTGGACAATCCTATTTGTCAAATACCTAACGAAAAATTCCTATTTTCCTTTCACTAAGGTATGAGGTCTTCTTAGCACCTTTTCATTCTTTCATATACTAGGGGGGTTTTACTTGGAAAAGACAATGTGCCATACTAAAGGGTTCGGATCCATAACCACGAGTTCCAATGCACTAGATCTTGTAGCACTTATGTATCTACCTTTATAGTAACAATAAATAGTTGTTTACATGGTAACTGGTTGGATCGATAGACCAGAGAAAAGAGATTTTGGGTCATCCCCATGAGCTGATACAGCTCTTGTTTGGATCGCCTTCTGGGCAGCTAACTAAGGAAAGGATTATCGGGATTAACTCCAATTGTGGGTTGAGAAGGATGGCAAGCTTGTTACTCAAAATGGAGATACCCAATTCTAGGAATGAAAGGGTTCATCACCCCGTAATGAGGTAAAGGGCTACCCCTTGACAAAGTGAAGGTGAGCCTAGATCCTAAGATTGATGGATCCTTGTAGAACCGCAAGGTACCCATTCTAACCATGAAGGGTAAAGGAGCCAAGCAAGCTATCAGGCTGATACACCACTTGGTTATCTTCTTTAAGGTCATCTCTTTTTCCTGCATTCTTAGCTAACACGGTTTTTTAGTCAAATCGCTAAGGGTAAGCTGCTTTCAGGCTAGCTTGTAAGCCACGACTTAGTATAGTATAGTATACTATAGTATAGTATAGTATAGTATAGTATAGTATAGTATAGTATAGTATAGTATACTATAGTATAGTATAGTATAGTATAGTATAGTATAGTATAGTACTACGAGGATTCTGGCGGGGAACGAAATGCGCAGCGGGAAAAGGGAGAAATGTTCTTTCCAATGAAGAAGGCCGCTAAGGTTGGCTTTCTTTCCTCCATCATTAATGATGTTTTTAGCTTCTAAATTGAATCTGAGGAAGGGAATAGCTCTTGTTCATTAGATCTTGTAAGAAAGAGTAGTAACCACATAGCAATAAGCATCTCCTTACTAGGCGGTCTAGTTCACATAGACAATGCTTACTTAAGATGGATCAATTGACCTATCTTGGTTTTCTAACAATTGCTTACTCTGCTGCCTTCGATTTGGGAGCCAAGTATATTATATTTGTATGTATTTGCAAAATGCATATGTCTCTAATTTCTTCTTCTTAGGTTGCTGGCGTTGGCCCCAACTAAGTTGGCTCCATACATCCAACAGATGAATGGCTAACTCATACCGCCTCGGCAAGGAATGGCTCGCTCTTTCCTAAAGCTAAGGGGATGAGCCATTCCTCTCAAAAGGGGGGCTTGCTCCTTCCTTCCTACCTATTGGTCGACTTGTTCATCTACTCGCTGGATTGGAGACCTATTGTTTGGAGGGTTTTAGTATACATGTGCGTACGTCTTTGCTTTCCTTTTTAATGTTGCCCGTGATTCAGCCACAGTAAGAGCCGCTACCCTCATCTCTATTATTCTTATTTCAAATAAAAATGAAGTCTTTGAACGTAGAGCAGAAGGAAGGGTTATTAACGCTGCTAATAAAACAGTTGAAAAGACATCGAGTTTCCAATCGCTGAGTTGATGTGAAATGATCAGTGATTAGACTAAACAAAGCTGGTTTAATAGAGCACTAACAGGACGACATACCTATTTTCGACATACCTATTTATATAAAAAGATATGTTTCTGTTTGTCGAGGGGGCAACAAGAAAGATCATGGGTAAAGCACTATAAGGTTCCATTTTGGATTGTCTGGTAGGGATATTGGCTACGAGACCTACTATGAAAGTCTGGATACCAGAAAAACGAGCAAAATTGCTGACTCGCTCCAAGGAAGCTTCCAAAGTTTTTAGTACAGGGTCTAAGAATAGCAAATGGGAAGTTCTCCTCACACTCCTCTCATTTATATCCTTATTCATCCCACGTAAGCTACCATCTATCTTAAAAGCTACTATTGTGATACTCATTTTCCAATTAATTTAAAAACTAGGTAGGCAATTTACGCACTTTTCAATGAAGAGTGGATGATCTGCCAGCTCTCGTGGAAAGATGTCAAAGTTCTTGTGAACCCCTAATTCTATAGTGGGATGAGATAAAGCAGTCCAAAGGTCCACCGGGATTTCATCTAAACTCCGTGTCGTGGTGCACATTAGCAGAATACATTCCACTTTAAAAGAGCCTTATACTTATACACAGACGGAAAAAAGAAGAGGGATAATGGTTGGATTTGGTCTTGTTGTCTGTTGTTCTTTTCTTTATCCTTATACAGAAAGTGTTGGATGACTACTGGTTGATTAGGTCCACGGATCCGAACATCGACACCTTCCGTTTGACTTTCGTGAACTGTGTTATGACTTGTGTAAACTGCATTGTCATGTTAATTCTGTTGCACCCAAACACACAGCGGTCACCACGTCACGTGGCACACATGCCACCTTTTCGATTTTCTTTCTTGAGTTTTTGCTTTAAATCGTTCTGTGTGCTAGCGAATTTTCATCTCTACCTTCGGCTCCATTATAACTTCTACGAACTACATTTGGTTAATTCTATTCTATTGCACTGAAACACATCCAACGATCACCAAGATGTTGTTTGGTTCGGCAACAGTAGTGGTAACGGTGATGGAAATTAGTGTGCCTGGTATCTGTTACCGTGAACGGATACCGATTTCTGTTTGGTCCAGTGCGGGATGCGAAGGGGCAGACCAGAGTTGGCTAACGGCCAGAGAGCAGCGCTAATGATTTTGTATTAGTCAGTATTGCATCCCGTCGCAATCGTTTATGGTAGTATAACCAAATATAAAGCAACGGTAATAGATCACCCAGTGAACTGATTACTGGACTAAATCACCAAACCAAACAGCATCCAAGTGCCTTAAAAGGTGTTTGTTTGAAAAATCAATCTATTCTAGAAACAGTGCATCATAAATTCATTCCACAAATTTAATGAAATAAACTCATTCCTCGTAATATTACTAGTTATTAGACTATAAGAAATAAAATGGTGATTAATTAACTCATTCCTCAAACCAAACACGCTAAGTTTTTCACTCAACCATTTTGTGTACAGCTAAGTGCAAGATGTTTGTAAATACTCCCTCTATTTTAAATTGCAAATTATTTTTAACATTATTTTTACTTGCACCTAGATATAGAAGCTACATCTAGATCTATGATAAAAAAATTATATCAAAAATATAACAGAACTTATAATTTAGAATGGAAGGAGTGCTTTATAGCAACAGCAAACTTTGACGATCTACAATCCAACCATGATTTTTTACTAGATACAACCAAACCATGCTGATAAAGAACTTGCGACATACAATATAGTCTTCAGTTTCAGCACTCAGAATTATGACCAGCAGGCAAAAGTCCAATGAAAACCTGTTAACCTTTTGGCACGCTACCAGTAGTACAGGAGCACGAGCACTAAACGAGGAAATGTGCTAACAAAGTTGAAGATACGAATGTTGTGAGTTCTCGTTCCAGAGGAACTTCCGGACAAGCATGAGGCCAGACGAAAGACGACGAGCAAAATGGCTCTGCATCATGTGACAAAACGTAGCGGTTGCTGCTTACGTACCAAGGCCTGGTGCTTCTGCCCCGCAATATGGAACTCGTACACTTTTTGGCTGTTCACTACAACATTGCACACTTGGCAGATTTTTACTTCGCCCTGCGCTGCTCCAGCCTCAAGGACTCGCCTCTTCTTCACCTCCAGATCTTCCCGGGTTGCTGCTGAGCTGCTCTTCTTCTTCGGCTGTACAGAGGGCACCACACAGTTGGATACAGCAACAGGTGGCATACTTGGACCGATGACATTGCTTGGGGGCTTTATAATTGGTTTACGGGTGATTGAGTCTTGTAATTTCTCCAAATTTTTCTTGTGCTTCTTTCCCTGCTTATGGATCAGGAGAACTTCTAGTGTATCACACTGAATCTTGCACACCTCACATGGCGCTGGTTGCACAGTCTTCGGCTTTTTCTTCATTTGTTTCCTCAAGACATATTTCGGCACAGGATACCCAAAATGAGCATTCCACTGGGCATGGTGCAAGCCTGGGGCTGCAGCTGGTTGTGTAATTCCATTGGAGGCTCTGGCAACTGCTGCCTACAGAAAGATTGTTTGTACCTGGTTAATAACAAGGATCAAGACAGAAGAAACCATGTAACCAGTACATGGCATTAAGTATAACCAATCTAAACAGTACAATTGTACACATGACGTGGTTTACATGCAGTTGTACAACATATATCACAGGGTGACCAAACAGTAATAAATACAAATAAAATCAGGGAACAAAATGAGGTTGTAGAACTCGTGAAGGTCATAGAGCTTCATGCACAGAAAATTGAAACAAACTTACAGGTAAAAATCAATAAGGGCTTGTTCGGTTAGCTCTCAATTCATGTGGATTGAGTGGGATTGGGTGGGTTTAAATCCCAAGCAAGTCAAAGTTCTTCTAATTTTTTTTCAATCTCATTCAATCCATGTATAATGGGAATAACCGAACAAGCCCTAACAGGGATGGGGAATTAAAAGTGGCAAATCCTTTTCTACAATAATAGCTACGTATAACCACTACAGTGCATACAGTGCTAATCCCTTTCGTGTGATACATGCATAGCAAATCAGGGAAAGTGTGAAAAGACAACAAGTGAAACAGATCAGTACAATCTACTGCACAATTTATCTTGGGTAAACAAACTGAAGCTATACTGAGACCAACATGCTAGGATAAAGCAAAATGAACTTAGAATGTTCCTTTGGCTACAAGGAGACAAGTATGTATTGCAATGTTTCCAATACTTTACTTAATTTTTTGCATACAATTTAAAGTTGAAATGTTGAATTGATTCCCTTCAGTCACATTTTCTTATTGAGAACAACATCATGCAGCCCTATCCTCTCTAGGACAGCAAACTACACAGTTCACATAAGCAGATGTTGCACGGTCTCCTCTTCTTGATCACATAAAGGGCAGTGCTCAGGATGCTGTAGACCTCGGCGAGCTAATCTGTCCGCTGTCCAGCAGTGATTCAGGACAGCCAGCCAAATGAAGAACTTGCATGGAGCGCCCAAGTCTTCCAAATCTCTTGCCATGGCTCAAATTCAATAGCCCCAACAAAGAAACAGCGATAGGCAGACTTGGTTGAGAACACACCTGTAGAAGAAGGTATCCAAATGTGTTGATCTTCCACTCCAGGAAGGAGAGTCTATCATCACTTACTTGTTTCCTGTGTCCTCGCGAGGCAATTTTGGTATCTTCTTCTCCAACGTGTCGGCATGTCTGCCCTTTCCCCCGGGATGGAAGATATCAATTTTGTAGCTTGGTGGGGTAGATCGGCTGAGGTTATTCCTAAGGACCTCAGAGATGGCTTTAACTCCTTGGTGAACATAGGGGCTTGGACTATCTGGAGACACTGCAATGATTGTGTTTCTAATGGTGTTCAGCCTTCTATAGCCGGATTGCTTACCTCAGCCAATGATGAGTTCAATATGTGGTGTTTTGTGGGGGCCAAAGGCTTGACCCGTCTTTCAAGCCTAGCTTTTGTGTTCAACCTCGGCTAGGAGAAGGTTATACCTCTTGTTATTTGTGTGTGTGTGTGTGAGTGGTGTGTTAGGTCATTGTAAATACCATCCTTCTTCTATTGAAATGATACGCCAGCTCTCCTGCGTGTTTGAGAAGAAAAAAAAGCACCACACCTGCAAGGATATCCCATAGCTGCAAATATTCCATCAGTGCTGCAGCAGTCAGACCCCCCTGGATGTCCCTCGACCAGGCATTATTATCCAAAGCATCCCGAACAGTACTCCCTTTGATAGCCCTCTTTGACACATGATTGTATAAGGATGGAGCAAGGTCATGTAGGGACTTTCCATGGGGCCATTTATCACTCAAAAAGAGTGTTCTGGTGCCATCACCTACCACAGAGGAAACTGAAATGCGGAACATGGCCATTGAGTTGTGGTGGACCTGTATATCTATGGAAGCCCAAGGTCTATCAGGTTTTGTCTTTCTTAGCCATAGCCATCTCATTCCTAGAGCCCAGCTCATAGTTTCAAGATCCAAGATCCTAAGTCCACCAAGATCAAGAGGCCTTTGAACCTTTAACACCCCAGGTGTTTACCTCAAGTTAAACATCGAATATGGACTTAAGCACGGAATGTCGGTGAGAATAACGGTCTCTATGTCCTAATCAACGTCTATCATGATTTCGATATTGTCTTCATCTCCGTCTATCTGACTATTTCAAATGTTTCACGAAGTTCGGAATTTAATAATCTCACGAGACGTCGAGTTTTGTACTGGGTAAATCGCTCGAGTAAAGAAATGCAAATTTGGGAGCATTTGACTTTTATAATCCAGATCGTGCATGTTACCGAGGAAATCGTGCTCAAGATTAATAATTGGGATTGTTCTCCAGTGCACTATCCTAGACAAAGAAATCAAGTGGGTTCAGATAACAGATAGATTTTTGTCCGATTTCAACTAAATCAATGCCATCTCAAATGTTATATCACGATAGTGCTTTGATCTGGTTCGTTTGCATCTGGCCAGATCTAAATGTTTGGATATAAATAACTGGTAGAAATTTATCTGATTCTAGGAATATTCACCAAATCAAACAGCCTAAATATTGTAGTCCAATAAGGTTTGGGTCCAATCCATTTATGCATCCCGCCCAAACCCAAGTTCTAGAACCTAGGATTATATTTATGTTTGTATTTTTTCCCTTTTCGTTTGCAAAAATGAGAGAAAATTTTCATATTTTCTTTCCCCACCTTCGTCCTTCTCTTATCCAAACCCACTGCCTTCACCCATATCCGCACCAGGCAGCACGTA
Source organism: Zea mays (assembly GCF_902167145.1). NCBI lineage: Eukaryota > Viridiplantae > Streptophyta > Magnoliopsida > Poales > Poaceae > Zea > Zea mays. The sequence goes on along the minus strand of NC_050100.1, from coordinate 40,676,272 downwards.
TTTTTCCTCTCCTTGACGTGCGAGCGTCCCTGCTCCTCCCTAAGCCATCATCTCCCTCAGCGCATCGCAGGCTCATCTCCACGTTGCGCCTTTCCAGCGCCTCACCCCACATGGCATTGTCCAGTGCCTCACCGTGCGCTTGTCTCCTCCATCCATCGTACCCCGGTTCCTCCTCATGCACTCATCTCCCTCGCGCCGTCTGCTCCTCTTCCCATCCTCCCGTCGTCTTCTATCTTAGTGTTGTCACCGGCCGCCACGCCTCCCCTCGTCGACGAACACCACCCTCCTCACTCGAGATCGCACGACCTCACCGTGGCCCTAGTTCGTGTCTCCCTGGGCACGCGTCGTTTGGTCACCAACCACGCCCAGGACTTCTGCTCGAACCTCGTTGTTGTCGTGCCACTCCTCTTCAACATGGTCGCGCCCTCCCTATTCGTGGTCGCCACGCCACCGTAGAGTCGCCAAGCTGTCGCCGCTCCAAGCCACCAGACTCCATCGCGCCCAAGATCGAGTGTTGTCGACCTCGCCGGCCATGGTGCCCAGCTCCTCGCGCCTAACAGCCGTGTTCGCAACGCTACCGTTTGTGCTGAATCACCATGCTCAACCCGAGCCGTCGTCGTGGGGCTCTGCCTCACTAAGCCACCATCACTTGTCTTCAGTTCGCGCCTGCACTCCTCGCTGTGTTGTGCATCGGGTGAGATTGAGGATAGAGTTGTGGGTGAAAGAGAGTTCCATGAAGTTAGATGAATAAGAAAGTTGATGGAGAAAAGAGCGTAGCCCGCACAACGCCTGCCAGGTGTTCAACAAAATGCCTAAACCATATAACTGGCATCATTCTTGCGATTATCGAGTCGAATGGGTCATGGTAAGCTGATTTGTTGTTCATGTTAGTTGAATTGATGAATGGTCTGGCTATTAATCGCGATGATACTCTCGTCTGTAGCTCAGATGCGTTGTGGTGGTTATGTCCAAATCCGTTGTCGTGACTGTGTTTTTCTATGGAGTCGTGCATGGAATGATCCTCCTCTCTATCTTTTGTAATAATTGTGATGGTATTAAGTGCTTGTTAGAATACCGAGTTATGAGGTGATGTGGTGGAATGCTTAATTGTGGAATAGGGTATCTTGTGCGTATGGTGAGGTTTAGGGTTAAGATGCAAGTTATGTGTAAGTGTTTGCTAGAACGCATCGTCTCGTGTAGTGTTATGTCGTGCTCATAAACGGAAAGTACTCTTATATGTGGTGAAGTTTGGTTTTGAGTTGCGGATGTTGCGAGAGGTGTTTTGCTGACTATGTAGGCGATGGGTGGTGTGTAATGGAGTTAGTTTTGTGTAGGGTGCTTGTTGAGATGCCTTGTTTCATGCATTAATGTGATTGTGTTCATGAGTATGGAGTAGTCGTGTCATGTGAAACTTAGGTTTAATATGCTTATTGTGTGAAGAGTGTTTATGTGGATATATCAGTAAAGCATGATTGAAAAGATCTTATGTTTGTGGAATATGGTTCATTAGAAATGCAGTTTATGTAACTATTATTGTTTCTTTGCCCGCTTGCATTTAGCATGTAGGCACTTTTAAGTCTTTTGCTTCTAAAGTTGCAGTCGAGTAAAGTTATGTAATGTTGATGATACTCTACTTACTAAATCAAGGAGTATGATGTCCTATCTAGTTAGTGTGTTGCTAGACTTACGCGAGGTATGATTGAGATAGTGTTTCACCCGTCTAACCGATAATGATGTCATTGTTAATTGTGTAAGTGTGTTTTGTTTGATGAAATTGATGTCCTAACGTAGTAGTCATTGCATTCTCTATGTTTATTAGTCAACTAAATCTCATATACAAATATTTGTTGTTACCCAAAATAATTTGGAAGCGAGTAGAATCGATAAGTTGCTTTCAATTAAAAAGTTAGAATTGTTAGTGGAAAATGCACATAAGTACTTTAGGTATTAGGTGGTTGAGAATGCAGGTTTGGGGAACTCCATGCTATTTGATAAAGCTGTTAGACTGTTTTGGTAATATTCCTGGATTGCCTCCTGCGTGAGGCACTTCTGTCTAGGCTAGTATAGCAACATGGTCTGTTATGGCAACTAGAGGTTCCTTCCTTAGGTAGCCAGATCTGTTGTACTGATATAGGAAAGAGGATATCTCTCTTTGGTAGGTCTGATCTGATTGGCACCAGGCTGCCGCACCCTTCCCTGGTGCGTCACCTGTGATCAACAAGCGATCTTGTCGTGTGATCATTATGGCGGGAGCTGCAACAACTTGGCTAGTGCTGACATGGTGCAGAAAATTGGCTAACTACCAAACCACACCCGCCGCCCTACTACATCCAATGGCTTAATAGCAGCGGCATGAAGGTAACAAGGTTGGTAAGAGTTACATTTGCAATTGGTTCTTATCATGATTCTATTGACTGTGATGTTGTGCCAATGCAAGCATGTTCCATGCTGCTAGGTAGACCATGGCAATATGGTATAGACTCTTTAAATCATGGTAGGAGCAATCAATACTGTTTTATACATCATGACAAGAAAATTGTTTTAACACCTATGACACAAGAAGCCATTGTGAGAGATGAAATTGCTAGAGCTAGGAAACTAAAATGTGAGCAACCCGCTAAGAGTGAAAATCAAATGGAAGCTAATAAACTTCACAAGCATAAAGAGAAAAACACCAAATCTGCACAAAGTAATAATAATGAAGTTAAACTGAAAGGATCTTGTTTTTTTGCCACCAAATCTGATCTGAAATCACTTGATCATGCTTGCTATGCCTTGGTTTGCAAAGAAACCTTATTCTCATTTGAAGAGATGCCATCTTCTTTGCCTCCTACTGTCACTAAGCTTTTGCAGGAGTTTGCTGATGTGTTCCCAGCAAAAGTGTCACCAGGGCTACCACCGATTCGAGGAATTGAACACCAAATTGACCTCATTCCAGGAGCCTCCATACCAAATCGTGCACCATACAGGACCAATCCGGAAGAGACCAAAGAGATACAACACCAAGTGCAAGACTTGCTGGAAAAAGGTTATGGAATTGAAGTTGATCAAGCCAAAGTTAATGCAATACACAGTTAGCCAGTTCCTACAACGGTCACGCAAGTTAGGAGCTTTCTCGGTCTCGCTGGGTTCTATCGTCGCTTCGTGAAGGACTTTAGCACCATTGCTGCCCCACTGCACGAACTCACCAAGAAGGGTGCATCATTCACCTGGGCTTCAGCACAAGAGCATTCCTTCAAGATGCTGAAAGATAAGTTAACCCACGCTCCATTACTCCAACTACCAGATTTTAATAAACGTTTGAGCTTGAATGTGATGTTAGCGGAATTGGGTTGGGCGGCATGCTGCTGCAAGAAGGGAAACATGTTGCATATTTTAGTGAGAAGTTGAGTGGCCCTACCTTGAATTATTCAACTTATGATAAGAAATTACTTGCTCTTGTCCGAACTTTTTTTTGTCGAACACGCAGGAGAGTTGTGTATAATTGTATTAAGAAGAAAAGGGGAAAGACCCCAGAACAAACGTTACAAAGAGAAAACACACACACAGAGAGAAGAAAACCCCACCCAGCCCGAGCTGGGGCAGAGCGCCTGTCAGCTGGCAGACACCCCACACACATAACAAAGAAACTACCCCACACGGCTTTGAGCTTGGAGGAATGAAACCCCCTTAGCTCCAGCCAAGGACCACAGGAGAGCCTCCTCCCTGGCCAGCCAAACGCTCACCACCAAGCTTGGAGGGGTACCATTAAAGACAACCCCATTTCTATGCTTCCACAGCATCCAAGCACCCAGAGCGACCAAAGAGTCAAAGCCCTTTTTACTCAGCCCATCTAGCCGAGCACTATTGGAACACCACCAGAGATCAAAATCATCAATATCTTGTCCTGGAATGAAGCCCTGCAATCCATACGCCCTGAGCAAATCAAACCAGAAAAGACGTGCAAAAGAGCAGCCCACCAGCAAGTCATTGATAGACTCATCATGTTGATCACAGAGTGGGCAAAGAAGCGTTTTGTGTCAAGCCTCTTTTAGCCAACCTATCTGTTGTCCAACATTTGTTGTGAGCCACAAGCCACAGAAAGAACCGACATTTGCTAGGGGCCCAAGTCTTCCAAATTCGATCGGCCTGTTTGAAAAACAACGAGCCACAAAACATAGCAGCATAAGCGGATTTTGAAGAATAGTCACTGGAACTAAAAAAACTCCAAACATGACGATCTTGCACATTGGGCTGCAGCAAGAAACCCTCCAGGATCTCAGCCAAATCCAAAAACTGCACCCAGAAAGCATAAGAAAGAGCTCCTTGAAAAACTTGCACCCAACTCAAGTTAGGCAAGGCATCCTTTACCAATCTTCTTTTGACAACCTTCCTAGGAATAGAAGCAAAGACTGCAGGGGCAAGCTCTTGAATGCAGTGCCCAAGCAGCCACTTATCAGTCCAAAAGAGGGTGTTTAAACCATTTCCAATCTCAGTATACACAGCGGATTTGAAGAGGCAAACCACTTCCTTTGGGAAATGCAGTGGAAAAACAGCCCACGGCCTCCCAGGATCTGATTTCTGCAACCAAAGCCACCTGACTCTACGAGCCCAACCAAACAATTTTAAGTTGAAAATACCTAGACCACCCAAATCTTTAGGACGAGTGACTTTACTCCAAGCCAAGTATAAGATTGAAATCAGCAGCGGATGGCTGCGGGACAAAGGATAAAGGAGGGTCAAGATTGGCCAGCAAGCATCATTAAGAGGAGGTCCAAGTTCCAACGCACTGATGTTCCCAACTCTTCCCGAAACCAGCAGCAATAAACTCACCAATATGACCATAACTCCGTCATACGAGATCCAAAGAAGGTGATTAAGGACATGTTGGAAAGATCAGGAAGTCTACTTTCAAATGAGCTAGTCCTCACTGTCAGATTCAAAGCGAGCAAATCAGAATAGTCCAGGAGAAGTCGAGCCATCCAACCTGGGTTGTAGGCTGTGTTCCTTTAGAGCCCATTCAGGGGCGCGCCCCCTTTAGGGTTTCCACCCCCAAATCACTTGTCCACCTATAAACGCTACTGTAGTCCTCACCCTGAACCCCAGGTTTTGTTTTGTTGAAAGAAAGTTGCTGCTTCTTCCTTGTAAACTCGTGACTCAGTTGAGCACCTGTTTTACTCGATTCAGAACCTCATTTCGTGAGTAAGAGATTCATCCTTCGGGCAAAGACTGTGTGCTGTTTGCTTGTCCACTCGTTCTTGCTTGTTCTTCGATTTGCTTGCAGGTTCGGGGTTGTTCTTGGCACAGCAAGAACAACAACTATCCAAATCGAGTTATCCCCAGCTTTCATCGAAAGATCGGGAACCCGTTTGACATATCACATTTGCTAGAGCTTTATATTCAGCTTCAATACCCAACCTAGACACCGTTGGCTGTTTGCGAGCACTTCAAGGTACAAGGTTGGAAGACTTCCCTATCAAATATCTTGGAATTTCAGACATTCAAAAACTGAACTCCCCCCTTTGAGTGAGATGGCTTTGGCTAAAAAAATCTGAACCAACTAAACCCTGGGCTTCTTTTCAGCTGCAGTGCAGCAAGAAGGTTAAGAAGTTGTTTGATATGACCATGGCTACTGGTGCTGGGGATGGAATATCAACCCTTTTCTGGAAGGGTTAATTAGAAATATGCCACTCCAATTTTGAAAAGTTTGAAACTAGTTCATTTTCATGCCACTCCATGGCATCAACCATCTAATTTTGCAAAAGTATAGTGGCATGTATACAATTAATCTTTTCTAGAAAGACTGGTGGCTGTCCGGGCAGCGTATGCAGGATGTTGCCCCCCTCACGTTTTTAGTCTAGTCTCTAAACGATGTGCTATTCCAGAACTGTGGTTGAAGCCCTTGTTGATCATAGACAGGTTCAAGATGTACATGGACTGCTATCCTCGGAGTTTGTTCAGGAATTCTTAGCAATATGTAGTCTCTTGGGAGAGGTTATCCTTCGTTCGGGAACCCCTGATAAGCATTTTTGGTGCATAGCTACCACAGGAATCTATTCTGCTAAGTCGACATATGAAGGGCCTGTTTGGTTCAGCTTTTTTTCTGACCAGCTTTTCTGAAAATCTGGCTGTGGGGAGAATCTGAGTATCATTACGATTACGTGTGGAGGAAGATAAAGTTGTTCATATGGCTCAGGATCTAGAAAGTGACGGATTCCTACTATTACAACGATTCAACCGATTATGTGTTTATGTTGATTTTGGATGGTTTTTGCTCCAACAAATTTTATAGAAGTTGGCTGAAAAGCTGAGCGTTTGGCAGTCCGCAGCAGCTTTTGGTGGCCAGAAGCTGCCAGAAGCCGAAACAAACAGGGTCGAAGCTTTGTTTCAAGGCGCCACAGCAATGCCTGAATGGGAATTAATCTAGAAATCGTGGACTCCTCCCAAGTGCTCCTTCTTGTGGTTGGTTGCGCACGACCGTTGTTGGACTGCAGATCGGCTGGCTCGGAAAAATCTGCCTGACACTGATCAGTGCCTGCTTTGCGATCAAGAGGAGAATATTAATCACCTCCTGAAAAGTTGTGTTTTCTCTAGGCAATTCTGGTTCATCCATCTGCAAAGGGTTGGCTTAGCTTTGCTGGCCCCGCAATGGGGGGACCAGAACTTCTTCGTGTGGTGGTCTGCGTCTTCCAGCTTGGTGGATGGTTTGGTCGAAAAGGGGCTGGACTCTCTAGTTTCGTTGGGCGCCTGGATTATATGGAGGCACCGGAATGAATGTGTCTTCAATGGTGCATCTCCAAGTCTGTCATTTGCCTTTGTTTTGGCTGGTGAAGAGCTATGGAGCTGGTCCCATGCTGGAGCTAGAGGGCTATCTCTACTTACAGCTCAAGACATGGATACAGATGGTTAACAAGTTTTATTAGGTTGTTTGTGTTTCTTTGTTTCTGTGTCCCTGGTCAGGCATGTTTGTCTTTCCTAGGGATGGGTGGGTGTTCGCTTGTGTATAGACTCTCTTCTATTAATACAATGATACGCAGTCCTCCTGCGTGTTCGAGAAAAAAATAATTTACTTATCCAACACCCTTAATAGAAATATAGAATGGTTTCTCCATTCAATTGCTGAGTAAGATGTATATCCTATGCATAGTTCTTAAGGCGGTAAGGCGAGACAAGGTGTTGAGCCATCGCCTGGACGCCTAGGCGCTTACTAAGGCGAGCAAGGCGACGCCTTACCAATTAAAGAAAAGACAGAACAACAACATATATGAGGAAGAAAAAGAAAAAGGGAGAAAAAAAAAGAAGGAAGGGGTAGAAGAGATGGCCTAGCCCACCAAGCAGGCAGGCAGCCCATATATCCTTCGGTTAGGGTTGCTGAGTTGCTCCCATCTCACTGTCGCCGCTCGTCCACAACCATGCATCGCTGCTCCTGCTCCCCCAAGCTCGGCGGCGCTCCCCCGAGTCTCAGCGTCGTCGCTCCCCCGAGCTCTGCACCGCCGCTCCCCTGAGCTCTGCACCGCCGCTCGCCCGAGTTCTGCGTCGCCGCTCCCCCGAGCTCGGCACTCCCTGCGCCGCCGCTCCCCCGATCCCGCTCCCCAAAGTCGTCTCTGCTAGGCTTCTTCCCCCTCCCCTCTTGCCGACTCTTGGCTAGGCGACGGGGACGCCTAGACTTTTTGGCCGCCTGGACGCCTAGGCGACACCTTTGAAACCATGATCCTATGCAGTTTCATATACGAACCAGAGCATTAAGAATTCATATTACACAGAAGCAAAATCAAATTATTTCTGTTGGCAACATTTGGTCACCCCTGCACAGTTGTACCCACACAACGAATCTAGGAAAAATAAGGGAATGCTCCAGTTTAAACACTTCTGTTTCTAGGGCACTCAAATTGGGTTACAAAATGCCATAATTTTCCTTAGAAAAAAACCGTTGTTCTCATAGTTTCTGCTAATAGATATTACCGAAGACACAAACAGTATCACTGGTCAAATTTTCACATAGGTGACCACACTAAATCGTGTAATAGCTGCAGCGCTCTATTATTTGCGTTCAAACCATGTTTGTAAGAGTTCTTTTGGATGTTTTGCTATTCTGTATTTCAGAGAACATTATTATTGCACTGTCTGTTTTTAACACTATTATCTGTTTTCAGAATAACAAACTTTTGCTATTCTCTGTTTTCAGAATTGTTTGTGAAGTGAATGAAATAATAGTAAAATTGTTTGTCTAGAACTTTAGATATGGAGGAGTATCTACATGTCAGGACCTGTCAGGGCCCAAGGGGGCTGCGGTCAGGACCTGTCAGGGCCCAAGGGGAATGCGGCAAGGAGCAGCAGCAAGGAGCGCAGGTCAAAGGATAAGAAGAATAGTTGAGATTATCTAGGAAGGTTATCAGTTAGTAGTTTTTTGAGAGTTTTAAGAAGATAAGGATCTCTAGCTAGATAGGGGCGGCCAGACGGACTATTTATGTAATCAATGGATGAGAAATAAAGTAGGCAAGAATTAGAAGGGAGAAATCCTCCTCTTGCTCGGGCGTGGGCAGAGGCCCCCGGGTGGCGTTTCTGCCCATCGATCCCCCTCTCCAATCCCCTCTACGCATCTACTGTTCATTGGCGGGTACTGTTCACTCCGCCTCCACTAGCAGCTCCAATCCCTCACCGATCTAGCAACCATAACACTCCATGTATCGGAGTGCTTAACGCTTGTAGCATAAAATCAGGTCCAACATGGTATTGTGTTCTATGTTAGTAATAGATCTTGATTAGGATTATATAGTTAGTGGATCCAGATTGGGTATCACAAGCTTATGTCTAATTATACATGGGACTCATAAAGGACTGACATGATTTCTCTTTGCTGTTATTTTTATGAAATTGTATCCATCTTAATATATTTACCAGATGTTTGCATTACATTACTTCGCTCAAAAAATTATGTGCCTGTAGCAACTCACGGGCCAGTGCCTAGTTTCATATAGTATTTGTAAGACATCTTCAATTGATGATATTAAGATTAGGGAGCAGAAAGTCCTTGACCAGCTGATGGGAGCTCGCCTTCGATGCTGTCCACACACAGCTCTGAGGCCTAGTTAACTACTTTATGGTTCTCTCCAATGGGCTGCCCTACCTTCTAAATAGATCGGAACAAAATAGCTACATCCAAAAGATTTAAATAAAATTTAAAAATACAATTTTATACCTAATCAATTGCTCAAGAGCTAATCAGATGAAATAATCCCCTCAACGCATCACATATACTATGTATTTATCCATGAAAAAAGAGAATTGACTAGAACCTATCTATGGTCATGTAAGACTCAATAAATCTAAACATGTGACGCACTTCTTTTAGATTACTTCTTGTTCAAACTAGCATAGAAGACATAATTCCGAAGTTCAACAATTCACCAAATAACAATGAGATTTTATTAAACAAAATAAAGTATGGTTCTTTAGTAAATGCAACAGCGTGATGCCCTAAGATTTACATAGCTTGGCCCCTCCTACATTTGTCATCAAGCTCCGACACTGTTAATCAGGCAAACCCTGTTGATTGGTTATGTTACGAGATTAAGGAACCAAACTACCTAAGATTTGTTCATTGCATTTAGCAAACCTCCCCCTAATTTCAAACAAATAGAACAACAACAGATCACCAAATCACCGGGGAGGGAATTACCAAGCATTCGATTCTTAAGAGATCAAATCTCGTAATTCCACCTAAATTTACGGCGGACAAATATAAATAAATAAATAAAACTCGGAGTCAAAATGGAATCCTGAGGCGTCCTAACCTGAGCGTAGCTCTGGGGATCGAAACCGAATTGCTTCCCCGCCTCCTTTGTGGTCGCCTCCAGAGCAGCCTGCGTCGTCGATGCTACCGCGGCCTGCTGCAACGCCTCGCCGACGGTGCTGTAGCAGCCCACCAGGCCAGCCCCCGCCGAGCCTCCTCCCTCCGGGTGACTGTAGTGCTGGTAACCCGAATAGGGGTCGTACTGCGCGGCGGTGGACGACGCGGCGGCAGGGACGGGGTAGTAGTAGGATGACGAGGCGGCGGCCACGGCGGAGGAGTACGTGGGCGGGGCAGGTTGGTGATAGGCGCCGTAGGGATAAGAATAGCCAGCGTAATACGGGTAGTGGGCGTGTTCTGTGCCCGACGCCGGCGCTGCCGCGGGCGCCGCCGCGGGGGCGTTAGTGGCGGCTGCGGCGTAGTTCATCGCGGTGCGAATGCGGCCGTGAGAGGCACCAGGTTAGGGTGGACAAGAACGCGCTCAGATGGCGGTTAGGACGCACTTGTTGCGGGTGGGTGACATCTGAGCCATCTGAGCGCTGAGACCGCGGTTCCGGGTGGAATGCGGATGCACTTGGGGTCCATTCGATTATTCAGGAATCTACTCAAGCAAGGATTCCAACTAAAATAATTGTGTAATTTATAATATAACAAGTTATTTGGAATAATTTTTAGTCTTACTAGTCGGTTACTCGTGCGTTGCGACGGCTCACAATAATACTCACGGTTGATCCTTGTTCTCGAATGATATACATCAAGAACAAAGCAACACAATTGTTAACGATTAAAGACATTCGTCCTTCTACATATTATCTTCTTTCGGGTATAATGATCTCCAAACGAAGATTATGGAGGACATACCTTCATCATCTCAGTACAAATATAAACGAATGTATATGAAATATAAAAGAATATAAATAATGATGATATATCAATAAATCATTTATATTCACATTTCATAAATATTCACGTTATTTATTTTACATCGATACATTCGGCTTGCCATAAGATAAAAATGTGAGAATGACGTAAGAGCGATTAGAAACCATCGTGAACAGTACTGGGGTACTGTTCATCTATTTATAGGCACGGGACGCAGCCCGGACAAAATTATATCCATGTCCATGTTAACTAATTATAATAATAATACAAGCTATTAAGAACTATATAGTCTTTTTCTCTTTAAGTCGGTATCTTCTTTCGCCTTTATCACAATGCCAAGCCGAAGCTCTTTCAGTCGTAGCTTCGGCTTTTGTTCGCATCATCTTCGGCTTATAGGCATGTTTGGTTCGTTACCTCAATTACCACACTTTGCCTAACTTTTCTGTCTAAGGTTAGTTATTCAATTTGGACGACTAACCTTAGGCAAAGTATGGCACATTTAGCCACAAACCAAACATGCATTATATCTTTATGTTACACCTGCCTTTGTATTGTCTTGTCGAAGGTGTTTTTGCCCTGAGGACCTTTGGCGGAGGAGAAGACTCACAACAGTAGCCCCTTCGCGGTGCTAGATCGTTTTTCATAACGAGCTCGATTCGCGAAAACACGAAGGTTTCAGAATGTCGAAGGTCCGAAAAACACATTCCCTGAGCTTGTTGTCGAGAAACGATTATAATATTCTGGACGTCGGACGGTCCACCGGTCAGCCAGTGCGAGCAGCGTGGCGGTTCACCTTCTCCCCCTGCAGCACTATATAAACAGACGGGTTGGTGAGGAGTTACCACAGCATTCATTGCTATTGCACTGTTGTGCTGTTAAAAAAATCTAACCATAGTCGAAGTTCTCTATATTGCATTTTCGAGTAAACGCTTTGTCACTCGTGATTAGCTTCGTCTTAGAAGAAGCATAAACACAAATGGTTAGAGTTCGTTCCACCGCTAGGGTGTGTCGTGAGGGGGACGAGGCCGAAGCTACCGAAACAACACCAATATCAGAAGTAATGAAGCGATCAGGTCTAATTGTGCCAGGGGAAGCTGCTGACGAAGGTGCTTCCAATGCCGAAGTTGTACAAACTGTGGTTGAGGGTGAGAGTGATAATGAGAGCAAAGAGGATAACAGCATTCTGAACCCGGCGAAGCCCAGTCATCTTGAATTTGGAAATCCACTGTAACAGAAGATGACATGACTATGATGAAAAAACTGGGCTACTTCGGGGAGTCTGAGGGCAAGCTTGTTCGATTTGCTGGGGAGGAGATGACTCCAAAGCCGAGGGAGGACAAAGTTATTGTCTTTAAGAGCTTCTTCAGAGCAGGGCTTCGATTCCCCCTAAATGACATGATAGGGGAGGTTCTAAAGAACTTTGAAATATACCTTCATCAGTTGACCCCCAATGTTATTGTTAGACTTAGCGTCTTCATATGGGCTCTCCGAAGCCAAGGGATGGATGCTAATGCCGAAGCTTTCTACCGGGTACACGAGTTACATTACCAGACGAAAGCTAGAGCAGATGGCCTTCACAAGAACTTTGGTTGTTATAATTTTGCGTATCGGAAGGATACGAAGGCCCCGGTTATTGGCTATCACACCAAGTGGCCAACCGGGTGGACTAATGAATGGTTTTACATGAAAGCTGATGAGAAGAGAAGGGAAAAACTCATGAGTATGGCGATGAGTCCCTTGAAGCTGAACTTCGGCATGACCAGACCCTTGTGCAACATGCAGTTGGGGGCCCCTTGCCAATTGGCCGAAGTAGAATTTAGAGTGGTGGCTGGGCACATCAGTACTAGAGACTTAGTGCAAGAGTACTTATCAAACAGAACATATCCAACTTCGAGTGGTTGGGGAATGCCGAAGGGAAAGTGAAAGTCGCCTAGAGGGGGGGTGAATAGGGCGAAACTGAAATTCTCAAATCAACCACAACTACAAGCCGAGTTAGCGTTAGAAATATAATCGAGTCCGCGAGAGAGGGTGCAAAACAAATCGCAAGCAAATACGAGGTGTGACACACGGATTTGTTTTACCGAGGTTCGGTTCTCGCAAACCTACTCCCCGTTGAGGTGGTCACAAAGACCGGGTCTCTTTGAACCCTTTCCCTCTCTCAAACGGTCCCTCGGACCGAGTGAGCTTTCTCTTCTCAATCACTTGGAACACAAAGTTCCTACAAAGACCACCACAAGATTGGTGTCTCTTGCTTCAATTACAAGTGAGTTTGATCGCAATGAAGAATCAAGAAAGAAGAAAGCAATCCAAGCGCAAGAGCTCGAAAGAACACAAGCAAATCTCTCTCACTAGTCACTAAAGCTTTGTGTGGAATTTGGGAGAGGATTTGATCTCTTGAGTGTGTCTAGAATTTAATGCCTAGCTCTTGTAAGTGGTTGGAAGTGTGAAAACTTGGATGCAATGAATGGTGGGTGGTTGGGGGTATTTATAGCTCCAACCACCAAACTAGTCGTTTGGTGGGGCTGACTATCGTATGGTGCACCGGACAGTCCGGTGTACACCGGACATGTCCGGTGCGCCAGCCACGTCACCAAAGCTGTTGGGATTCGACCGTTGGAGCACTGTCTTCTGGGCCCGCCTGGATGTCCGGTGGCGCACCGGACATGTACTGTAGAGTGTCCGGTGCGCCAGTATGGGCGTGCCTGACTTCTGCGCGCGCTGGCGCGCATTTAATGCGCTGCAGGTAGTCGTTGGCACCGAAGTATCCGTTGCTTCGATGTCACACCGGACAGTCCGGTGTACACCGGACATGTCCGGTGAATTATAGCGGAGTAGCCGTTGCGAATTCCCGAAGCTGGCGAGTTCCTGAGGCCGCTCTTCCTTGGAGCACTGGACACTGTCCGGTGTACACCGGACAGTCCGGTGAATTATAGCGGAGCGCCTCTAGAATTTCCCGAAGATGATGAGTTTGGCATGGAGTCCTCTGGTGCACCGGACACTGTCCGGTGTACACCGGACAGTCCGGTGCGCCAGACCAGAGGTGCCTTCGGTTGTCCCTTTGCTCTTTTGTTGAACCCAATACTTGATCTTTTTATTGGCTAAGAGTGAACTTTTTACACCTGTATAACTTATACACTAGAGCGAACTAGTTAGTCCAATTATTTGTGTTGGGCAATTCAACCACCAAAATCAATTAGAAAAATAGGTGTAAGCCTAATTCCCTTTCAATCTCCCCCTTTTTGGTGATTGATGCCAACACAAACCAAAGCAAGAATAGAAGTACATAATTGAACTAGCTTGCATGATGTAAGTGCAAAGGTTGCTTGGAATTGAGCCAATATAACTACTCATAAGATATGCATGGATTGTTTCTTCATTTTTAACATTTTGGACCACGCTTGCACCACATGTTTTGTTTTTGCAAATTCTTTTGTAAATCTTTTTAAAGTTCTTTTGCAAATAGTCAAAGGTAAATGAATAAGATTTTGCAAAGCATCTTTAAGATTTGAAATGTTCTCCCCCTGTTTCAAATGTTTTTCCTTTGACTAAACAAAACTCCCCCTTAATGAAATCCTCCTCTTAGTGTTCAAGAGGGTTTTGATATTAATTTTGAAGAGGATGTACCAATTTGAAATTATATCACAAGTAAGATACCAATTTGAAAATACTCTTTGAAAAACTCAAAATTTTACAAATTGGTGGTGGTGCGGTCCTTTTGCTTTGGGCTCATACTTTCTCCCCCTTTGGCATGAATCGCCAAAAACGGAATCATTAGAGCCCTTTGAAATACTCTCTCCCCCTTTGGTCATAAGTAAATGAGTGAAGATTATACCAAAGACGAAGTTCTTTTGCTTTGGATTCTCTCCCCAAGAGATGGAGAGAAGTGCGGAGCGACGGCGAAGGATGAGTGACGGAGTGGAAGCCTTTGTTTTCGCCGAAGACTCCAATTCCCTTTCAATACACCTATGACTTGGTTTGAAATAGACTTGAAAACACATTAGTCATAGCATATGAAAGAGACATGATCAAAGGTATATGAATGAGCTATGTGTGCAAATCAACAAAAGAAGTTCCTAGAATCAAGAATATTTAGCTCATGCCTAAGTTTGTTAAAAGTTTGTTCATCAAGTGGCTTGGTAAAGATATCGGCTAATTAATCTTTAGTGTTAATGTATGAAATCTCGATATCTCCCTTTTATTGGTGATCCCTTAAAAAGTGATACCGAATGGCTATGTGTTTAGTGCGGCTATGCTCAACGGGATTATCCGCCATGCGGATTGCACTCTCATTATCACATAGAAGAGGAACTTTGGTTAATTTGTAACCGTAGTCCCTAAGGTTTGCCTCATCCAAAGTAGTTGCGCGCAACAATGTCCTGCGGCAATGTACTCGGCTTCGGCGGTAGAAAGAGCGACCGAATTTTGCTTCTTTGAAGCCCAAGACACCAAGGATCTTCCCAAGAACTGGCAAGTCCATGATGTGCTCTTTCTATTGATTTTACACCCCGCCCAATCGGCATCCGAATATCCAATCAAATCAAATGTGGATCCCCTAGGATACCAAAGCCCAAACTTAGGAGTATAAACTAAATATCTCAAGATTCGTTTTACGGCCGTAAGGTGAGCTTCCTTAGGGTCGGCTTGGAATCTTGCACACATGCATACGGAAAGCATAATATCCGGTCGAGATGCACATAAATATAGCAAAGAACCTATCATCGACCGGTATACCTTTTGATCGACGGATTTACCTCCTTCGTCGAGGTCGAGATGCTCATTGGTTCCCATGGGTGTCTTGATGGGTTTGGCATCCTTCATTCCAAACTTACTTCGAATGTCTTGAGTATACTTCGTTTGGCTTAGGAAGGTGCCCTCTTGGAGTTGCTTTACTTGAAAACCTAAGAAATACTTCAACTCCCCCATCATAGACATCTCGAACTTTTGTGTCATGATCCTACTAAACTCTTCACATGTAGATTCGTTAGTAGACCCAAATATAATATCATCAACATAAATTTGGCATACAAACAAATCATTCTCAAGTGTTTTGGTAAAGAGTGTAGGATCGGCCTTTCCGACTTTGAATCCATTAGTGATAAGGAAATCTCTAAGGCATTCATACCATGCTCTTGGGGCTTGCTTTAGCCCATAAAGCGCCTTAGAGAGCTTATAGACATGGTTAGGATACTCACTATCTTCAAAGCCGGGAGGTTGCTCAACATAGACCTCTTCCTTGATTGGTCCATTGAGGAAGGCACTCTTCACATACATTTGGTAAAGCTTGAAGCCATGGTAAGTAGCATAGGCCAATAATATGCGAATTGACTCAAGTCTAGCTACGAGTGCATAGGTTTCACCGAAATCCAAACCTTCGACTTGGGAGTATCCCTTGGCCACAAGTAGAGCTTTGTTCCTTGTCACCACACCATGCTCGTCTTGCTTGTTGTGGAAGACCCATTTGGTTCCTACAACATTTTGATTAGGACGTGGAACTAAATGCCATACCTCATTCCTAGTGAAGTTGTTGAGCTCCTCTTGCATTGCCACCACCCAATCCGAATCTTGTAGTGCTTCCTCTATCCTGTGTGGCTCAATAGAGGAGACAAAAGAGTAATGCTCACAAAAATGTGCAACACGAGATCTAGTGGTTACCCCCTTATGAATGTCGCCGATGATGGTGTCGACGGGGTGATCTCGTTGGATTGCTTGGTGGACTCTTGGGTGTGGGAGCCTTTGTTCTTCATCCTCCTTGTCTTGATCATTTGCATCTCCCCCTTGATCATTGTCGTCATCTTGAGGTGGCTCATTTGCTTGATCTTCTACTTCATCAACTTGAGCTTCATCCTCATTTTGAGTCGGTGGAGATGCTTGCGTGGAGGAGGATGGTTGATCTTGTGCATTTGGAGGCTCTTCGGATTCCTTAGGACACACATCCCCAATGGACATGTTCCTTAGCGCGATGCACAGAGCCTCTTCAATACCTATCTCATCAAGATCAACTTGCTCTACTTGAGAGCCATTAGTTTCATCAAACACAACGTCACAAGAAACTTCAACTAGCCCCGAGGACTTGTTAAAGACTCTATATGCCCTTGTGTTTGAATCATATCCTAGTAAAAAGCCTTCTACAGTCTTAGGAGCAAATTTAGATTTTCTACCTCTTTTAACAAGTATAAAGCATTTGTTACCAAAGACTCTAAAATATGAAATATTGGGCTTTTTACCGGTTAGGAGTTCATAAGATGTCTTCTTGAGGATTAGGTGTAGATATAACCAGTTGATGGCGTAGCAAGCGGTGTTGTCCGCCTCGGCCCAAAACCGATCCGAAGTCTTGTACTCATCAAGCATGGTTCTTGCCATGTCCAATAGAGTTCTATTCTTCCTCTCCACTACACCATTTTGTTGTGGCGTGTAGGGAGAGGAGAACTCATGCTTGATGCCCTCCTCCTCAAGGAAGCCTTCAATTTGAGAGTTCTTGAACTTTGTCCCGTTGTCGCTTCTAATTTTCTTGATCCTTAAGCCGAACTCATTTTGAGCCCGTCTCAAGAATCCCTTTAAGGTCTCTTGGGTTTGAGATTTTTCCTGCAAAAAGAATACCCAAGTGAAGCGAGAATAATCATCCACTATTACAAGACAATACTTACTCCCGCCGATGCTTATGTAAGCAATCGGGCCGAATAGATCCATGTGGAGTAGCTCAAGCGGCCTGTCGGTCATCATGATGTTCTTGTGTGGATGATGGGCACCAACTTGCTTTCCTGCTTGGCATGCGCTACATATCCTGTCTTTCTCAAAATGAACATTTGTTAATCCTAAAATGTGTTCTCCCTTTAGAAGCTTATGAAGATTCTTCATCCCAACATGGGCTAGTCGGCGGTGCCAGAGCCAACCCATGTTAGTCTTAGCAATTAAGCATGTGTCGAGTTCAGCTCTATCAAAATCTACTAAGTATAGCTGACCCTCTAACACACCCTTAAATGCTATTGAATCATCACTTCTTCTAAACACAGTGACACCTACATCAGTAAAGAGACAGTTGTAGCCCATTTTGCATAATTGAGATACAGAAAGCAAATTGTAATCTAATGAATCTACAAGAAAAACATTAGAAATAGAATGGTCAGGAGATATAGTAATTTTACCAAGACCCTTGACCAAACCTTGGTTTCCATCCCCGAATGTGATAGCTCGTTGGGGATCCTGGTTTTTCTCGTAGGAGGAGAACATCTTCTTCTCCCCTGTCATGTGGTTTGTGCATCCGCTGTCGATGATCCAACTTGAGCCCCCGGATGCATAAACCTACAAAACAAGTTTAGTTCTTGACTTTAGGTACCCAAATGGTTTTGGGTCCTTTGGCATTAGACACAAGAACTTTGGGTACCCAAACACAAGTTTTGGAGCTCTTGTGTTTGCCCCCAACATACTTGGCAACGACCTTGCCGGATTTGTTAGTCAAAACATATGATGCATCAAAAGTTTTGAATGAAATGTCATGATCATTTGATGTATTAGGAGTTTTCTTTTTAGGCAACTTAGCACGGGTTGGTTGTCTAGAACTAGATGTCTCACCCTTATACATAAAAGCATGATTTGGGCCAGAGTGAGACTTCCTAGAGTGAATTCTCCTAATCTTGCTCTCGGGATAACCGGCAGGGTACAAAATGTAACCCTCGTTATCCTGAGGCATGGGAGCCTTGCCCTTAACAAAGTTAGACAATCTTTTAGAAGGGGCATTAAGTTTGACATTGTCTTCCCTTTGGAAGCCAATGCCATCCTTGATGCCAGGGCGTCTCCCATTATAAAGCATACTACGAGCAAATTTAAATTTTTCATTCTCTAAGTTATGCTCGGCAATTTTAGCATCTAATTTTGCTATATGATCATTTTGTTGTTTAATTAAAGACATGTGATCATGAATAGCATTAATATCAACATCTCTACATCTAGTACAAATAGATACATGCTCAACAATAGATGTAGGGGGTTTGCAAGATTTTAATTTCACAACCTTAGCATGTAGTATGTCATTTTCACTTCTAAGGTTAGAAATAGTAATATTGCAAACATCTAGTTCTTTAGCCTTAGCAATCAAGTTTTCATTCTCTAATCTAAGGCTAGCAAGAGATATGTTCAATTCTTCAATCCTAGCAAGCAAATCATCATTATCATCTCTAGGATTGGAAGTTGAAACATTACAAACATGAGAATCAACCTTAGCTAACAAATTAGCATTTTCATTTCTAAGGTTGGCAATAGTGTCATGGCATGTGCTTAGCTCACTAGTTAATTTCTCACATTTTTCTACCTCTAGAGCATAAGCATTCTTAACCTTAACATGCTTTTTATTTTCCTTGATTAGGAAGTCCTCTTGGGAGTCCAAGAGATCATCCTTCTCATGGATGGCACTAATTAGCTCATTTAGTTTTTCTTTTTGTTCCATGTTAAGGTTGGAAAAAAGGGTACGCAAATTATCTTCCTCATCACTAGCATTATCATCACTAGAGGACTCATATCTAGTAGAAGATTTAGATTTAACCTTCTTCTTTTTGCCGTCCTTTGCCATGAGGCACTTGTGGCCGACGTTGGGGAAGAGAAGGCCCTTGGTGACGGCGATGTTGGCGGCGTCCTCGTTGTCGGAGGAGTCGCTAGAGCTTTCGTCGGAGTCCCACTCTCGACAAACATGGGCATCGCCACCCTTCTTCTTGTAGTACCTCTTCTTCTCCTTTCTTCTCCCCTTCTTGTCATCACCCCTGTCACTGTCACTAGAAATTGGACATTTAGCTATAAAGTGACCGGGCTTACCACACTTGTAGCAAACCTTCTTGGAGCGGGGCTTGTAATCCTTCCCCCTCCTTTGCTTGAGGATTTGCCGAAAGCTTTTGATGACAAGCGCCATCTCCTCGTTGTCGAGCTTTGAGGCGTCGATTGGTTGTCTACTCGGTGTAGACTCTTCCTTCTTCTCCTCCGTCGCCTTAAATGCGACCGGTTGTGCCGCGGATGTGGAGGGATCATCTAGCTCATTGGTCTTCTTCGAGCCCTTGATCATATACTCAAAGCTCACAAAATTCCCGATTACTTCCTCGGGAGTCATTAGTGTATATCTTGGATTACCACGAATTTATTGTACTTGAGTAGGGTTAAGGAAAATAAGTGATCTTAGAATAACCTTAACCACCTCGTGGTCATCCCATTTCTTGCTCCCGAGGTTGCGCACTTGATTCACTAAGGTTTTGAGCCGGTTGTACATATCTTGTGGCTCCTCCCCTTGGCGAAGACGGAAGCGACCGAGCTCCCCCTCGATCGTTTCCCGCTTGGTGATCTTGGTGAGTTCATCACCCTCGTGCGCGGTCTTGAGTAAGTCCCAAATCTCCTTCGCACTCTTTATCCCTTGCACCTTGTTATATTCCTCTCTACTTAGAGAGGCAAGGAGTATGGTTGTGGCTTGGGAGTTGAAGTGCTCGATTTGGGCCACCTCATCCTCATCATAGTCTTCATCCCCTACGGATGGTACCTGTGCACCAAACTCAACAACATCCCATATACTTTTGTGGAGTGAGGTTAGATGAAAGCGCATTAAATCACTCCACCTAGCGTAATCTTCACCATCAAATGTTGGTGGTTTGCCTAATGGGACGGAAAGTAAAGGTGTATGTTTAGAAATGCGAGGGTAGCGTAGGGGAATCTTACTATACTTCTTGCGCTCTTGGCGCTTAGAAGTGACGGATGCCGCGTCGGAGCCGGAGGTGGATGTTGATGAAGAATCGGTCTCGTAGTAGACCACTTTCCTCATCCTCTTTTTCTTGTCCCCACTCCGATGCGACTTGTGGGAAGAGGATTTCTCCTTCTTCTCTTTGTGTGAAGAAGATTTCTTCTCCTTCCCTTTGGAGGAGTCTTTCTTCTCCTTCCTCTTGTTGCGGGACTCTTCCGATGAAGTCTTCCCGTGGCTTGTAGTGGGCTTTTCGCCAGTCTCCATCTCCTTCTTGGCGTGATCTCCTGACATCACTTCGAGCGGTTAGGCTCTAATGAAGTACCGTGCTCTGATGCCAATTGAAAGTCGCCTAGAGGGGGGGTGAATAGAGCGAAACTGAAATTCTCAAATCAACCACAACTACAAGCCGAGTTAGCGTTAGAAATATAATCGAGTCCGCGAGAGAGGGTGCAAAACAAATCGCAAGCAAATACGAGGTGTGACACACAGATTTGTTTTACCGAGGTTCGGTTCTCGCAAACCTACTCCCCGTTGAGGTGGTCACAAAGACCGGGTCTCTTTCAACCCTTTCCCTCTCTCAAACAGTCCCTCGGACCGAGTGAGCTTTCTCTTCTCAATCACTTGGAACACAAAGTTCCTACAAGGACCACCACAAGATTGGTGTCTCTTGCTTCAATTACAAGTGAGTTTGATCACAATGAAGAATCAAGAAAGAAGAAAGCAATCCAAGCGCAAGAGCTCGAAAGAACACAAGCAAATCTCTCTCACTAGTCACTAAAGCTTTGTGTGGAATTTGGGAGAGGATTTGATCTCTTGAGTGTGTCTAGAATTTAATGCCTAGCTCTTGTAAGTGGTTGGAAGTGTGAAAACTTGGATGCAATGAATGGTGGGTGGTTGGGGGTATTTATAGCCCCAACCACCAAACTAGTCGTTTGGTGGGGCTGACTGTCGTATGGTGCACCGGACAGTCCGGTGTACACCGGACATGTCCGGTGCGCCAGCCACGTCACCAAAGCCGTTGGGATTCGACCGTTGGAGCACTGTCTTCTGGGCCCGCCTGGATGTCCGGTGGTGCACCGGTCATGTACTATAGAGTGTCCGGTGCGCCAGTATGGGCGTGCCTGACTTCTGCGCGCGCTGGCGCGCATTTAATGCGCTGCAGGTAGTCGTTGGCGCCGAAGTATTCGTTGCTTCGATGTCACACCGGACATGTCCGGTGAATTATAGCGGAGTAGCCGTTGCGAATTCCCGAAGATGGCGAGTTCCTGAGGCCGCTCTTCCTTGGAGCACCGGACACTGTCCGGTGTACACCGGACAGTCCGGTGAATTATAGCGGAGCGCCTCTAGAATTTCCCGAAGATGATGAGTTTGGCATGGAGTCCTCTGGTACACCGGACACTGTCCGGTGGTGCACCGGACACTGTCCGGTGTACACCGGACAGTCCGGTGCGCCAGACCAGAGGTGCCTTCGGTTGTCCCTTTGCTCTTTTGTTGAACCCAATACTTGATCTTTTTATTGGCTAAGAGTGAACTTTTTACACCTGTATAACTTATACACTAGAGCAAACTAGTTAGTCCAATTATTTGTGTTGGGCAATTCAACCACCAAAATCAATTAGAAAAATAGGTGTAAGCCTAATTCCCTTTCAGAAAGGAAGTGGGAAAGAAGCATGAACTTGTACGACTCCCCTATCGCTTCAAGTTTGAGAAACAATTCTGAAAGGGAAATAGGCTTACACCTTTTCCTAAATTGATTTTGGTGGTTGAATTGCCCAACACAAATCATTGGACTAACTAGTTTGCTCTAGATTATGAGTTCTACATGTGCCAAAGGTTCACACCAAACCAATAAAAAGACCGAGAGAGGATTCAAATATAGAGAGCTAAAGTCAGCCGAAGTGTGCCCTGGTCTGGCGCACCGGACTGTCCGGTGTGCCACCGGACAGTGTCCGGTGCACCAGGGACTCCAACTCCGAACTGCTCACCTTCGGGAATTCTGGAGGCCGCTCCACTATAATTCACCGGACTGTCCGGTGGAGCACCGGACTGTCCGGTGTGCCAGCGGAGCAACAACTACTTCGCGCCAATGGTCGTCTGGAGAAGGCATTAAATGCGCTACAGTGCGCGCCAGAGTCAGAGCAGAGCCAGATGGCGCACCGGACACTGAACAGTGCCTGTCCGGTGCACCACCAGACTGTCTGGTGGCCCAGAAGACAGAAGCTCCAACGATCGGAATCCAACGGCCAGGTGACGTGGCAGGCGCACCATGCGACAGACAGCCTCCCAACGGCCACTTTTGGTGGTTGGGGCATAAATACCCCAACCACCCCACCATTCATTGTATCCAAGTTTTCCAACTTCCTACACCTTACAAGAGCTATAGCATTCAATACAAGACACATCAAAGAGATCAAATCCTCTCCCAAGTCCATAGTTCATTCCAAATCAAATAGTGACTAGTGAGAGAGTGACTTGTGTTCATTTGAGCTCTTGCGCTTGGATTGCTTCTTTTTCTCATTCTTTCTTGTGATCAACTCAATTGTAACCGAGGCAAGAGACACCAATTGTGTGGTGGTCCTTGCGGGGACTTTGTGTCCCGTTTGATTGAGAAGAGAAGCTCACTTGGTCTAAGTGACCGTTTGAGAGAAGGAAAGGGTTGAAAGAGACCCGGTCTTTGTGACCACCTCAACGGGGAGTAGGTTTGCAAGAACTGAACCTCGGTAAAACAAATCCTTGTGTCTCACTCCTTATTTGCTTGCGATTTGTTTTTGCTCTCTCTCTCTCTCAGACTCGTTCATATTTCTAATGCTAACTCGGCTTGTAGTTGTGCTTAAGTTCATAAATTTCAGATTCGCCCTATTCACCCCCCTCTAGGCGACTTTCAATTGGTATCAAAGCCCGGTGCTTCATTAGAGCTTAACCGCTCGAAGTGATGTCGGGAGATCACGCCAAGAAGATGGTGATCGGCGGTGAGAAGTCCGCTACAAGCCAGAGGAAGGCGCCATCTAGGGAGTCCGCCAACAACAACAAGGATGGATCCCCTTCACGCATTCGATCACACAAGAGTGGCGAGAAGAAGAAAATGAAGAAAGTGGTCTACTACGAGACCGATTCTTCCTCGCCCTCTACATCCGGATCCGACTCCGCGTCCGTCACTTCTAAGCGCCAAGAGCGCAAGAAGTATAGTAAGACCCCCCTATGCTATCCTCGCATTCCTAAGCATACTCCATTACTTTCCGTCCCATTAGGCAAACCACCAACATTTGACGGTGAAGATTATTCTAGGTGGAGTGATATGATGAGATATCACCTAACCTCACTCCACAAAAGCATATGGGATGTTGTTGAGTTTGGTGTACAGGTGCCATCCGTAGGGGATGAAGATTATGATGAGGACGAGGTGGCCCAAATCGTGCACTTCAACTCCCAAGCCACCACTATACTCCTCACCTCTCTAAGTCGAGGGGAGTATAACAAGGTGCAAGGATTGAAGAGTGCCAAGGAGATTTGGGACGTACTCAAGACCGCGCACCAAGGAGACGAGGTGACCAAGATCACCAAGCGGGAGACGATCGAGGGGGAGCTCGGTCGCTTCCGGCTTCGCCAAGGGGGGGAGCCACAAGAGATGTACAACCGGCTCAAGACCTTGGTGAACCAAGTGCGCAACCTCAGGAGCAAAAAATGGGATGACCATGAAATGGTCAAGGTTATTCTTAGATCACTCGTTTTTCTTAACCCTACGCAAGTACAATTAATACGTGGTGATCCTAGATACACACTAATGTCTCCCGAGGAAGTAATAGGAAAATTTGTGAGCTTTGAATTGATGATCAAAGGATCAAAAAAATCATCGAGCAAGATGGCTCCTCCACGCCCGAAGCACAACCAGTCGCATTCAAGGCGACGGAGGAGAAGAAGGAAGAGTCTACATCAAGTAGACTCCCCATCGACGCCTCTAAGCTCGACAACGAGGAAATGGCGCTCATCATCAAGAGCTTCCGCCAAATCCTCAAGCAAAGGAGAGGGAAGGACTACAAGTCCCGCTCCAAGAAAGTATGCTACAAGTGTGGTAAGCCTGGTTACTTTATTGCAAAATGTCCAATATCAAGTGACAGTGACAGGGGCGACGACAAGAAGGGAAAGAGGAGAGAAAAGAAGAGATACTACAAGAAGAAGGGCGGCGATGCCCATGTGTGCCGCGAATGGAACTCTGACGAGAGCTCCTCCGACTCCTCCTCCGACGAGGACACCGCCAACATCGCCGTCACCAAAGGGCTCCTCTTCCCAAACGTCGGCCACAAGTGCCTCATGGCAAAGGACGACAAAAGGAAGAAGGTAAAATCAAAATCCTCCACTAAATATGCATTCTCTAGTGATGAAGATCATTCTAGTGATGAGGAAGATAATTTGCGTACTCTTTTTGCCAATCTTAACATGGAACAAAAGGAAAAATTAAATGAACGAATTAGTGCTATTCATGAGAAGGATGAACTCTTGGACACCCTAGAGGACTTCCTAATTAAGGAAAACAAGAAACATGTTAAGGTTAAGAATGCTTATGCTCTAGAGGTAGAAAAATGTGAAAATTTATCTAGTGAGCTAAGCACGTGTCATGATATTATTGCCAACCTTAGAAATGAAAATGCTAAAATAATTGCTAAGGTTGATTCAAATGTTTGTGATGTTTCAATTCCCAATCTTAGAGATGATAATGTTAGTTTACTTGCTAAGATTGAAGAATTGAATGTCTCTCTTGCTAGCCTTAGAAATGAGAATGAAAAATTAATTGCTAAGGCTAAAGACTTAGATATTTGCAACGTTAACATTTCCAATCTTAGAAGTGAAAATGACATTTTACATGCTAAGATTGTTGAACTAAAATATTGCAAACCCTCTACATCTACCGTTGAGCATGTTTCCATTTGCACTAGATGTAGAGATATTAATGTTGATGCTATTCATGATCACCTAACTTTAATTAAGAAACAAAATGATCACATAGCTCAACTTAATGCTAAAATTAATGAGCATGACTTAGAAAATGAAAAATTTAAATTTGCTAGAAGCATGCTCTATAGTGGGAGACGCCCTGGCATCAAGGATGGCATTGGCTTCCAAAAGGGAGACAATGTCAAACTTAATGCCCCGCCTAAAAGATTGTCTAACTTTGTTAAGGGCAAGGCTCCCATGCCTCAGGATAACGAGGGTTACATTTTGTACCCTGCCGGTTATCCCGAGCACAAAATTAGGAGAATTCACTCTAGGAAGTCTCACTCTGGCTCTAATCATGCTTTTATGTATAAGGGTGAGACATCTAGCTCTAGACAATCAACCCGTGCTAAATTGCCTAAAAAGAAAACTCCTATTGCATCAAATGATTCTAACATTTCATTTAAAACTTTTGATGCATCTTATGTTTTGACTAACAAATCCGGCAAGGTAGTTGCCAAGTATGTTGGGGGCAAACACAAGGGGTCAAAGACTTGTGTTTGGGTACCCAAAGTTCTTGTATCTAATGTCAAAGGACCCAAAACCGTTTGGGTACCTAAAATCAAGAACTAAATTTGTTTTGTAGGTTTATGCATCCGGGAGCTCAAGTTGGATCATCGATAGCGGGTGCACAAACCACATGACAGTGGAGAATAAGATGTTCTCCTCCTACGAGAAAAATCAAGATCCCCAACGAGCTATCACATTCGGGGATGGAAATCAAGGTTTGGTCAAAGGATTGGGTAAAATTGCTATATCACCTGACCATTCCATTTCCAATGTTTTTCTTGTAGATTCTTTAGATTATAACTTGCTTTCAGTTTCGCAATTATGTAAAATGGGTTACAACTGTCTGTTTACGGATATAGGTGTTACTGTCTTTAGAAGAAATGATGATTCAGTAGCATTCAAGGGAGTGTTAGAGGGTCAGCTATACTTAGTAGATTTTGATAGAGCTGAACTCGACACTTGCTTAATTGCTAAGACTAACATGGGCTGGCTATGGCATCGCCGACTAGCACATGTTGGAATGAAGAATCTTCACAAGCTTCTAAAGGGAGAACACATTTTGGGACTAACAAATGTTCATTTTGAGAAAGACAGGGTTTGTAGCGCATGTCAGGCAGGGAAGCAAGTTGTTGTTCATCATCCACATAAGAACATCATGACGACTGACAGGCCACTCGAGCTCCTACACATGGACCTATTCGGCTCGATAGCTTACATAAGCATCGGAGGGAGTAAGTATTGTCTAGTTATTGTGGATGATTATTCTCGCTTCACTTGGGTGTTCTTTTTGCAGGAAAAATCTCATACCCAAGAGACCTTAAAGGGATTCTTGAGACGGGCTCAAAATGAGTTCGGCCTAAGGATCAAGAAGATAAGAAGCGATAACGGGACGGAGTTCAAGAACTCACAAATCGAAGGCTTCCTTGAGGAGGAGGGCATCAAGCATGAGTTCTCTTCTCCCTACACCCCACAACAAAATTGTGTAGTGGAGAGGAAGAATAGAACTCTATTGGACATGGCAAGAACCATGCTTGATGAGTACAAGACTTCGGATCGGTTTTGGGCCGAGGCGGTCAACACCGCATGCTACGCCATCAACCGATTATATCTACACCGAATCCTCAAGAAGACATCATACGAACTCCTAACCGGTAAAAAGCCCAATGTTTCATATTTTAGAGTCTTTGGTAGCAAATGTTTTATTCTTGTTAAAAGAGGTAGAAAATCCGAATTTGCTCCTAAGGCTGTAGAA
Organism: Zea mays; assembly: GCF_902167145.1. NCBI lineage: Eukaryota > Viridiplantae > Streptophyta > Magnoliopsida > Poales > Poaceae > Zea > Zea mays. The sequence continues at coordinate 40,649,161 of NC_050100.1, read as the reverse complement.
GGCTTTTTACTAGGATATGGTTCAAACACAAGGGCATATAGAGTCTTTAACAAGTCCTCTGGACTAGTTGAAGTTTCTTGTGACATTGTGTTTGATGAGACTAACGGCTCTCAAGTAGAGCAAGTTGATCTTGATGAGCTAGATGATGAAGAGGCTCCGTGCGTCGCGCTAAGGAACATGTCCATTGGGGATGTGTGTCCTAAGGAATCCGAAGAGCCTCCACAAGCACAAGATCAACCATCTTCCTCCATGCAAGCATCTCCACCAACTCAAGATGAGGATGAGGCTCAAAATGATGAAGGAGAAGATCAAGAAGTTGAGCCATCTCAAGAGGAGAGCAATGATCAAGGGGGAGATGCCCATGATCAAGACAAGGAAGATGAAAAAGTTCCAAGACCGCCACACCCAAGAGTCCATCAAGCAATTCAACGAGATCACCCCGTGAACATCATCCTCGGCGATATTCAAAAAGGGGTAACTACTCGATCTTGTTGCTCATTTTTGTGAACATTACTCTTTTGTTTCCTCTATTGAGCCACACATGGTAGAGGAAGCACTTCAAGATTCGGATTGGGTGGTGGCGATGCAAGAGGAGCTCAACAATTTTACAAGGAATGAGGTATGGCATTTAGTTCCACGTCCTAACCAAAATGTTGTAGGAACCAAGTGGGTCTTCCGCAACAAACAAGATGAGCATGGTGTGGTGACAAGGAACAAAGCCCAACTTGTGGCCAAGGGATATTCACAAGTCGAAGGTTTGGATTTCGGTGAAACCTATGCATTCGTAGCTAGGCTAGAATCAATTCGCATTTTACTTGCCTATGCTACTTACCATGGCTTCAAGCTTTACCAAATGGACGTGAAGAGTGCCTTCCTCAATGGACCAATCAAGGAGGAGGTCTATGTTGAGCAACCTCCCGGCTTTGAAGATAGTGAGTATCCTAATCACGTATATAAACTCTCTAAGGCGCTTTATGGGCTCAAGCAAGCCCCAATAGCATGGTATGAATGCCTAAGAGATTTTCTTATCACTAATGGCTTCAAAGTCGGAAAGGTCGATCCTACTTTATTTACTAAAACACTTGCAAATGATTTGTTTGTATGCCAAATTTATGTTGATGATATTATATTTGGGTCTACTAACGAATCTACATGTGAGGAATTTAGTAGGATCATGACACAAAAATTCGAGATGTCTATGATGGGGGAGTTGAAGTACTTATTAGGATTTCAAGTGAAGCAACTCCAAGAGGGCACCTTCATTAGCCAAACGAAGTACATTCAAGACATTCTAAACAAGTTTGGGATGAAGGATGCCAAGCCCATCAAGACACCCATGGGAACCAATGGGCATCTCGACCTCGACACCGGAGGTAAATCCGTAGATCAAAAGGTATACCGGTCGATGATAGGTTCTTTCCAATTGGTATGATTTTCAAGTTGGTATCTCATTGTGTTCAAAAGAGGGAGAGAATAGTATTTTCAAAATCAATATCTTAAAACCCTCTTGAACACTAAGAGGAGGAATTTCTATCAAAGGGGAGTTTTGTTTAGTCAAAGGAAAAGCATTTGAAACAGGGGGAGAAAATTTCAAATCTTGAAAATGCTTCGCAAAATCTTATTCATTTACCGTTGACTATTTGCAAAAGGACTTCGAAAAGAATTTACAAAAGAATTTGAAAAAACAAAACATGTGGTGCAAGCATGGTCCAAAATGTTAAAAATGAAGAAAACAATCCATGCGTATCTTATAAGTATTTATATTGGCTCAATTCCAAGCAACCTTGGCACTTACATTATGCAAGCTAGTTCAATTATGCATTTCTATATTTGCTTTGGTTTGTGTTGGCATCAATCACCAAAAAGGGGGAGATTGAAAGGGAATTAGGCTTACACCTATTTCCTAATTGATTTTGGTGGTTGAATTACCCAAACACAAATAATTGGACTAACTAGTTTGCTCTAGTCTATAAGTTATACAGGTGCCAAAGGTTCACACTTAGCCAATAAAAAGACCAAGAATTGGGTTCAACAAAGAGAGCAAGGGATAACCGAAGGCAGCCCTGGTCTGGCGCACCGGATTGTCCGGTGTGCCACCGGACAGTGTCCGGTGCACCAGGGGACTTCACGCTGAACTCTTCACCTTCGGGAAAATCTAGAGGCGCTTCGCTATAATTCATCGGACTGTCTGGTGTACACCGGACAGTGTCCGGTGCTCCAGAGGAGAGCGGCTCTGAACTCGCCAGCCTCGAGAATTCGCTCCGCTATAATTCACCGGACATGTCCGGTGAGCCAGCGGAGCAACGGCTACTTCGCGCCAACGGTCACTTGCAAAAGCAATTAATGCGCGCCAGAGCGCGCAGAAGTCAGGCACGCGCGAAGTGGCACACCGGACACTCTACAGTACATGTCCGGTGTGCCACCGGACATCCAGGCGGGCCCAGCAGTCAGAGCTCCAACGGTCGGAACCCAACGGCCTGGTGACGTGGCTGGCGCACCGGATAGTGTCCGGTGGCGCACCGGACTGTCCGGTGCGCCATGCGACAGCAGCCTCCACCAAACGGCTAGTTTGGTGGTTGGGGCTATAAATACCCCCAACCACCCCACATTCAAGACATCCAAGTTTTCAACCTTCCAACCACTTACAAGAGCTAGGCATTCAATACAAGACACACCCAAGTGATCAAATCCTCTCCCAATTCCACAAAAGCTTTAGTGTTAAGTGAGAGTGATTTGTTGTGTTCCTTTGAGCTCTTGCGCTTGGATCGCTTTCTTCTTTCTCATTCTTTCTTGTGATCAATACTCAATTGTAACCAAGGCAAGAGACACCAATTGTGTGGTGGTCCTAGCGGGGAAGTTTTGTTCCCGGTTGATTTGAGAAGAGAAAGCTCACTCGGTCCGAGGGACCGTTTGAGAGAGGGAAGGGGTTGAAAAAGACCCGGCCTTTGTGGCCTCCTCAACGGGGAGTAGGTTTGCGAGAACCGAACCTCGGTAAAACAAATCTGTGTGTCACACTCTTTATTCGCTTGCGATTTGTTTTGCATCCTCTCTCGCGGACTCGATTATATTTCTAACGCTAACCCGGCTTGTAGTTGTGATTAATTTTGTAAATTTCAGTTTCACCCTATTCACCCCCCTCTAGGCGACTTTCAATTGGTATCAAAGCCCGGTGCTTCATTAGAGCCTAACCGCTCGAAGTGATGTCGGGAGAACACGCCAAGAAGGAGATGGAGACCGGCGATAAGCCCACTATAAGCCACGGGAAGTCTTCATCGGGAGAGTCCCGCAACAAGGGGAAGGAGAAGAAAGCCTCTTCCCACAAGTCGCATCGGAGTGGCGACAAGAAAAAGAAGATGAGGAAGGTGGTCTACTACGAGACCGATACTTCATCACCTTCCACATCCGGCTCCGACGCGCCATCCATAACTTCTAAGCGCCATGAGCGCAAGAAGTTTAGTAAGATCCCCTTACACTATCCTCGCACTTCTAGACATACTCCATTACTTTCCGTTCCATTAGGCAAACCGTCAACCTTTGACGGTGAAGATTATGCTAGGTGGAGTGATTTAATGAAATTTCATCTAACCTCACTCCACAAAAGTATATGGAATGTTGTTGAGTTTGGAGCACAGGTACCATCTATAGGAGATGCGGATTATGATGAGGACGAGGTGGCCCAAATCGAGCACTTCAACTCCCAAGCCACCACTATACTCCTCGCCTCTCTAAGTCGAGAGGAGTATAACAAGGTGCAAGGATTAAAGAGCGCCAAGGAAGTTTGGGACGTGCTCAAGACCGCGCACGAGGGAGATGAGCTAACCAAAATCACCAAGCGGGAAACGATCGAGGGGGAGCTCGGTCGCTTCCGTCTCTGCCAAGGGGAGGAGCCTCAAGACATGTACAACCGGCTCAAAACCTTGGTGAATCAAGTGCGCAACCTCGGGAGCAAGAAATGGGATGACCACGAGGTGGTTAAGGTTATTTTAAGATCACTTATTTTCCTTAACCCTACTCAATTTCAATTAATTCGTGGCAATCCTAGATACACACTAATGACTCCCGAGGAAGTAATCGGGAATTTTGTGAGCTTTGAGTTTATGATCAAAGGCTCAAGGAAGATCAACGAGCTTGACGGCCCCTCCACGTCCGAAGCACAACCGGTCGCATTTAAGGCGACGGAGGAGAAGAAGGAGGAGTCTACACCAAGTAGAACACCCATCGACGCCTCCAAGCTCGACAACGAGGAAATGACGCTTGTCATCAAAAGCTTCCGCCAAATCCTCAAGCAAAGGAGGGGGAAAGACTACAAACCCCGCTCCAAGAAGGTTTGCTACAAGTGTGGTAAGCCCAATCACTTTATAGCAAAATGTCCTATTTCTAGTGACAGTGACAGGGGCGACGACAAGAAGGGGAGAAGAAAGGAGAAGAAGAGGTACTACAAGAAGAAGGGCGGCGATGCCCATGTTTGTCGCGAGTGGGACTCCGACGAAAGCTCTAGCGACTCCTCCGACGACGAGGACGCCGCCAACATCGCCGTCACCAAGGGACTTCTCTTCCCCAACGTCGGCCACAAGTGCCTCATGGCAAAGGACGACAAAAAGAAGAAGGTTAAATCCAAATCCTCCACTAGATATGAGTCTTCTAGCGATGATAATGCTAGTGATGAGGAAGATAATTTGCGTACTCTTTTTGCTAACCTCAACATGCAACAAAAGGAGAAATTAAATGAATTGATTAGTGCTATCCATGAAAAGGATGATCTCTTGGACTCTCAAGAGGACTTCCTTATTAAAGAAAACAAAAAGCATGTTAAGGTTAAAAATGCTTATGCTCTAGAAGTAGAAAAGTGCGAAAAATTGTCTAGTGAGCTAAGCACTTGCCATGAGACTATTGACAACCTTAGAAATGACAATGCTAAACTTATTGCTAAGGTTGATTCAAATGCTTGTAATGTTTCAATTCCCAATGATAATGTAGATTTGCTTGCTAAAATTGAAGAATTGAACATTTCTCTTGCTAGCCTTAGGATTGAGAATGAAAAATTGCTTACTAAGGCTAAAGAACTAGATGTTTGCAATGTTACAATTTCTGACCTTAGAAGTAAAAATGATATATTGCATGCTAAGGTTGTAGAATTAAAATCTTGCAAACCCACTACATCTATTGTTGAACATACTTCCATCTGTACTAGATGTAGAGACATTAATGTTGATGTTATTCATGATCACATGGCTTTAATTAAACAACAAAATGATCACATAGCTCAACTTAATGCTAAAATCAATGAGCATGACTTAGAAAATAAAAAATTTAAATTTGCTCGTAGTATGCTTTATAGTGGGAGACGCCCTGGCATTAAGGATGGCATTGGCTTCCAAAAGGGGGACAATGTCAAACTTAATGCCCCTCCTAAGAAATTGTCTAATTTTGTTAAGGGCAAGGCTCCCATGCCTCAGGATAACGAGGGTTACATTTTGTACCCTGCCGGTTATCCTGAGAGCAAAATTAGGAGAATTCACTCTAGGAAGTCTCACTCTGGCCCTAACCATGGTTTTATGTATAAGGGTGAGACATCTAATTCTAGGCAACCAACCCGTGCTAAGTTGCCTAAAAAGAAAACTCCTAGTGCATCAAATGATCATGACATTTCATTTAAAACTTTTGATGCATCATATGTGTTAACTAACAAATCCGGCAAGATAGTTGCCAAATATGTTCGGGGCAAGCACAAGGGGTCAAAGACTTGTGTTTGGGTACCCAAAGTTCTTGTATCTAATGCCAAAGGATCCAAAACCATTTGGGTACCTAAAGTCAAGAACTAAACATGTTTTGTAGGTTTATGCATCCGGGGGCTCAAGTTGGATCATTGACAGCGGGTGCACAAACCACATGACAGGGGAGAAGAAGATGTTCTCGTCCTATGAGAAAACCAAGATCCCCAACGAGCTATCACATTCGGGGATGGAAACCAAGGTTTGGTCAAAGGTTTGGGTAAAATAGCTATATCTCCTGACCATTCCATTTCCAATGTTTTTCTTGTTGATTCATTAGATTACAATTTGCTTTCCGTTTCCCAATTATGTCAAATGGGCTACAACTGTCTTTTTACTGATGTAGGTGTCACTATCTTTAGAAGAAGTGATGATTCAATAGCATTTAAGGGAGTGTTAGAGGGTCAACTATACTTGGTAGATTTTGATAGAGCTGAACTCGACACTTGCTTAATTGCTAAGACTAACATGGGTTGGCTCTGGCACTGCCGACTAGCCCATGTTGGAATGAAGAATCTTCATAAGCTTCTAAAGGGAGAGCACATTTTAGGATTAACAAATGTTCATTTTGAGAAAGACAGGATTTGTAGCGCATGCCAAGCAGGGAAGCAAGTCGGGACCCATCATCCACACAAGAACATCATGACGACCGACAGGCCACTGGAGCTCCTACACATGGATCTATTCGGCCCGATTGCTTACATAAGCATCGGCGGGAGTAAGTACTGTCTAGTTATTGTGGATGATTATTCTCGCTTCACTTGGGTATTCTTTTTGCAGGAAAAATCTCATACCCAAGAGACATTAAAGGGATTCTTGAGACGGGCTCAAAATGAGTTCGGCTTGAGGATCAAAAAGATTAGAAGCGACAACGGGACGGAGTTCAAGAACTCACAAATCGAAGGCTTCCTTGAGGAGGAGGGCATCAAGCATGAGTTCTCTTCTCCCTACACGCCACAACAAAATGGTGTAGTGGAGAGGAAGAATAGAACTCTATTGGACATGGCAAGAACCATGCTTGATGAGTACAAGACTTCGGATCAGTTTTGGGCTGAGGCGGTCAACACCGCCTGCTACGCCATCAACCGGTTATATCTACACCGAATCCTCAAGAAGACATCATACGAACTCCTAACCGGCAAAAAGCCCAATATTTCATATTTTAGAGTCTTTGGTAGCAAATGCTTTATACTTGTTAAAAGAGGTAGAAAATCTAAATTTGCTCCTAAGACTGTAGAAGGCTTTTTACTAGGATATGATTCAAACACAAGGGCATATAGAGTCTTTAACAAGTCCTCTGGACAAGTTGAAGTTTCTTGTGACATTGTGTTTGATGAGACTAACGGCTCTCAAGTAGAGCAAGTTGATCTTGATGAGATAGGTGATGAAGAGGCTCCATGCATCGCGCTAAGGAACATGTCCATTGGGGATGTGTGTCCTAAGGAATCCGAAGAGCCTCCAAATACACAAGATCAACCATCCTCCTCCACACAAGCATCTCCACCAACTCAAAATGAGGATGAGGCTCAAGCTGATGAAGAAGAAGATCAAGCAAATGAGCCACCTCAAGATGACGGCAATGATCAAGGGGGAGATGCAAATGATCAAGACAAGGAGGATGAAGAACCAAGACCGCCACACCCAAGAGTCCACCAAGCAATCCAACGAGATCACCCCGTCGACACCATCCTCGGCGACATCCATAAGGGGGTAACCACTAGATCTCGTGTTGCACATTTTTGTGAGCATTACTCTTTTGTTTCCTCTATTGAGCCACACAGGATAGAGGAAGCACTTCAAGATTCGGATTGGGTGGTGGCAATGCAAGAGGAGCTCAACAACTTCACGAGGAATGAGGTATGGCATTTAGTTCCATGTCCTAATCAAAATGTTGTAGGAACCAAATGGGTGTTCCGCAACAAGCAAGACAAACATGGTGTGGTGACAAGGAACAAAGCCCGACTTATGGCCAAGGGATACTCCCAAGTCGAAGGTTTGGATTTCGGTGAAACCTATGCACCCGTAGCTAGGCTTGAGTCAATTCGTATATTATTGGCCTATGCTACTTACCATGGCTTCAAGCTTTATCAAATGGACGTGAAGAGTGCCTTCCTCAATGGACCAATCAAGGAAGAGGTCTATGTTGAGCAACCTCCCGGCTTTGAAGATAGTGAGTACCCTAACCATGTGTATAAACTCTCTAAGGCGCTTTATGGGCTCAAGCAAGCCCCAAGAGCATGGTATGAATGCCTAAGAGATTTTCTTATCACTAATGGATTCAAAGTCGGAAAGGCCGATCCTACGCTCTTTACCAAAACACTTGAAAATGATTTGTTTGTATGCCAAATTTATGTTGATGATATAATATTTTGGTCTACTAACGAATCTACATGTGAAGAGTTTAGTAGGATCATGACACAAAAATTCGAGATGTCTATGATGGGGGAGTTGAAGTATTTCTTAAGATTTCAAGTGAAGCAACTCCAAGAAGGCACCTTCATTAGCCAAACGAAGTATACTCAAGACATTCTAAACAAGTTTGGGATGAAGGATGCCAAGCCCATCAAGACACCCATGGGAACCAATGGGCATCTCAACCTCGACACGGAAGGTAAGTTCGTAGATCAAAAGGTATACCAGTCGATGATAGGCTCTTTACTCTATTTATGTGCATCACGACCGGATATAATGCTTTCCGTATGTATGTGTGTAAGATTCCAAGCCGACCCTAAGGAAGCTCACCTTACGGCCGTAAAACGAATCTTGAGATATTTAGTTTATACTCCTAAGTTTTGGCTTTGGTATCCTAGGGGATCCACATTTGATTTGATTGGTTATTCGGATACCGATTGGGCGGGGTGTAAAATCAATAGAAAGAGCACATCGGGGACTTGCCAGTTCTTGGGAAGATCCTTGGTGTCTTGGGCTTCAAAGAAGCAAAATTCCGTTGCTCTTTCTACCGCCGAAGCCGAGTACATTGCCGAGGCCATTGTTGCGCGCAACTACTTTGGATGAGGCAAACCCTTAGGGACTATGGTTACAAATTAACCAAAGTTCCTCTTCTATGTGATAATGAGAGTGCAATTTGCATGGCGGATAATCCCGTTGAGCATAGCCGCACTAAACACATAGCCATTCGGTATCACTTTTTAAGGGATCACCAACAAAAGGGAGATATCGAGATTTCATATATTAACACTAAGGATCAATTAGCTGATATCTTTACCAAGCCTCTTGATGAACAATCTTTTAACAAACTTAGGCATGAGCTAAATATTCTTGATTCTAGGAACTTCTTTTGTTAATTTGCACACATAGCTCATTCATATACCTTTGATCATGTCTCTTTTATATATGCTATGACTAATGTGTTTTCAAGTGAATTTCAAACCAAGTCATAGGTGTATTGAAAGGGAATTGGAGTCTTCAGCGAAAACAAAGGCTTCCATCCGTAACTCATCATTCGCCGTCTCTCCGAGCAACTCTCCGTTTTGGTATACTCTTCTCTTATATCTTTTACCAAAGGGGGAGAGAGAGTAACAAAAAGGGCTCTAATGACTCCGTTTTTGGCGATTCATGCCAAAGGGGGAGAGAGCATGAGCCCAAAGCAAAAGGACCGCACCACCACCAACTTAAATCTTTGGTTTTTCAATTGGTACTAATTTTAGAAAGAGTTTTCCAATTGGTATGATTTTCAAGTTGGTATCTCATTGTGTTCAAAAGAGGGAGAGAATAGTATTTTCAAAATCAATATCTTAAAACCCTCTTGAACACTAAGAGGAGGAATTTCTATCAAAGGGGAGTTTTGTTTAGTCAAAGGAAAAGCATTTGAAACAGGGGGAGAAAATTTCAAATCTTGAAAATGCTTCGCAAAATCTTATTCATTTACCTTTGACTATTTGCAAAAGGACTTCGAAAAGAATTTACAAAAGAATTTGCAAAAACAAAACATGTGGTGCAAGTGTGGTCCAAAATGTTAAAAATGAAGAAAACAATCCATGCGTATCTTATAAGTATTTATATTGGCTCAATTCCAAGCAACCTTGGCACTTACATTATGCAAGCTAGTTCAATTATGCATTTCTATATTTGCTTTGGTTTGTGTTGGCATCAATCACCAAAAAGGGGGAGATTGAAAGGGAATTAGGCTTACACCTATTTCCTAATTGATTTTGGTGGTTGAATTGCCCAAACACAAATAATTGGACTAACTAGTTTGCTCTAATCTATAAGTTATACAGGTGCCAAAGGTTCACACTTAGCCAATAAAAAAACCAAGAATTGGGTTCAACAAAGAGAGCAAGGGATAACCGAAGGCAGCCCTGGTCTGGCGCACCGGACTGTCCGGTGTGCCACCGGACAGTGTCCGGTGCACCAGGGGACTTCACGCTGAACTCTTCACCTTCGAGAAAATCCAGAGGCGCTTCGCTATAATTCACTGGACTGTCCGGTGTACACCGGACAGTGTCCGGTGCTCCAGAGGAGAGCGGCTCTGAACTCGCCAGCCTCGAGAATTCGCTCCGCTATAATTCACCGGACATGTCCGGTGTACACCGGACTGTCCGGTGAGCCAGCGGAGCAACGACTACTTCGCGCCAACGGTCACTTGCAGAAGCAATTAATGCGCGCCAGAGCGCGCAGAAGTCAGACACGCGCGAAGTGGCACACCGGACACTCTACAGTACATGTCCAGTGTGCCACCGGACATCCAGGCGGGCCCAGCAGTCAGAGCTCCAACGGCCGAAACCCAATGGCCTGGTGACGTGGCTGGCGCACCGGACTGTCCGGTGCGCCATGCGATAGCAGCCTCCACCAAACGGCTAGTTTGGTGGTTGGGGCTATAAATACCCCCAACCACCCCACATTCAAGACATCCAAGTTTTCAACCTTCCAACCACTTACAAGAGCTAGGCATTCAATACAAGACACACCCAAGTGATCAAATCCTCTCCCAATTCCACAAAAGCTTTAGTGTTAAGTGAGAGTGATTTGTTGTGTTCCTTTGAGCTCTTGCGCTTGGATCGCTTTCTTCTTTATCATTCTTTCTTGTGATCAATACTCAATTGTAACCAAGGCAAGAGACACCAATTGTGTGGTGGTCCTTGCGGGGAAGTTTTGTTCCCGGTTGATTTGAGAATAGAAAGCTCACTCGGTCCGAGGGACCGTTTGAGAGAGGGAAGGGGTTGAAAAAGACCCGGCCTTTGTGGCCTCCTCAACGGGGAGTAGGTTTGCGAGAACCAAACCTCGGTAAAACAAATCCGCGTGTCACACTCTTTATTCGCTTGCGATTTGTTTTGCATCCTCTCTCGCGGACTCGATTATATTTCTAACGCTAACCCGACTTGTAGTTGTGATTAATTTTGTAAATTTCAGTTTTGCCCTATTCACCCCCCTCTAGGCGACTTTCAATAATCCCGTTGAACATAGCCGCACTAAACACATAGTCATTCGATATCATTTCTTAAGGGATCACCAATAAAAGGGGGATATCGAGATTGCATATATTAACACCAAAGAACAATTAGCCGATATCTTTACCAAGCCACTAGATGAACAAACATTTAACAAACTTAGGCATGAGCTAAATATTCTTGATTCTCGGAATTTCTTTTGATGTTTTGCACACATATCTCATTAATATACCTTTGATCATATCTCTTTCATGTGCTATGACTAATGTGTTTTCAAGTATGTTTCAAACCAAGTCATAAATTGAAAGGGAATAGGAGTCTTCGGTGAAGACAAAGGCTTCCACTCCACTCCATCAAATTACTCATCTTTCGCCGTCGCTCCATGCAACTCTCCACCTTTGGTATAATCCTCACTCATATGTTATTTACCATAGGGAGAGAAAGTAGTTAAAAAGGGCTTATATTTCACTCAAGTATCCGTTTTTGGCGATTCATGCCAAAGGGGGAGAAAGTATTAGCCCAAAAGCAAAAGGACCGCACCACCACCAATTTTCAAAAATTTGAGTTAAGAAAAGATTTTTCAATTGGTGATTTTTAATCAGTATCTTATTAGAATTTCAAATTGGTACAACCCTTTTTCAAAACTAATATCTAAAACCCTCTTGAACACTAAGAGGAGGATTTTATTGAGGGGGAGTTTTGTTTAGTCAAAGGAAAAGCATTTGAAACAGGGGGAGAAAATTTCAAATCTTGAGAATGCTTCTCAAAATCTTATTCACTTACCTTTGACTATTTGCAAAAGGACTTTGAAAAGAATTTACAAAAGAATTTGCAAAAACAAAACTGTGGTGCAAGCGTGGTCCAAAATGTTAAAAATAAAGAAACAATCCATGTATATCTTATGAGAATTTATTGGTTCAATTCTTAGTAACCTTTGCACTTACATTATGCAAACTAGTTCAATTACGCACTTCTATATTTGCTTTGGTTTGTGTTGGCATCAATCACCAAAAAGGGGGAGATTGAAAGGGAAATAGGCTTACACCTTTTCCTAAATTGATTTTGGTGGTTGAATTGCCCAACACAAATAATTGGACTAACTAGTTTTCTCTAGATTATGAGTTCTACAGGTGCCAAAGGTTCACAACAAACCAATAAAAAGACCGAGAGAGGATTCAAATATAGAGAGCTAAGGTCAGTCGAAGTGTGCCCTGGTCTGGCGCACCGGACTGTTCGGTGTGCCACCGGACAGTGTCCGGTGTGCCACCGGATAGTGTCCGGTGCACCAGGGACTCCAACTCCGAACTGCTCACCTTCGGGAATTCTGGAGGCCGCTCCGCTATAATTCACCGGACTGTCCGGTGGCGCACCGGACTGTCCGGTGTGCCAGCGGAGCAACGGCTACTTCGCGCCAACGGTCGTCTGCAGAAGGCATTAAATGCGCTACAGTGCGCGCCAGAGTCAGAGCAGAGCCAGATGGCACACCGGACACTAAACAGTGCTTGTCCGGTGCACCATCGGACTGTCCGGTGGCCCAGAAGACAGAAGCTCTAATGGTCGGAATCCAACGGCCAGGTGACGTGGCAGGCGCACCGGACAGTGTCCGGTGCGCCATGCGACAGACAGCCTCCCAACGACCACTTTTGGTGGTTGGGGCTATAAATACCCCAACCACCCCACCATTCATTGTATCCAAGTTTTCCAACTTCCTACACCTTACAAGAGCTATAGCATTCAATACAAGACACACCAAAGAGATCAAATCCTCTCCCAAGTCCATAGTTCATTCCAAATCAAATAGTGACTAGTGAGAGAGTGACTTGTGTTCATTTGAGCTCTTGCGCTTGGATTGCTTCTTTTTCTCATTCTTTCTTGTGATCAACTCAATTGTAACCGAGGCAAGAGACACCAATTGTGTGGTGGTCCTTGCGGGGACTTTGTGTCCCGTTTGATTGAGAAGAGAAGCTCACTCGGTCTAAGTGACCGTTTGAGAGAGGGAAAGGGTTGAAAGAGACCCGGTCTTTGTGACCACCTCAACGGGGAGTAGGTTTGCAAGAACCGAACCTCGGTAAAACAAATCCTTGTGTCTCACTCCTTATTTGCTTGCGATTTGTTTTTGCTCTCTCTCTCGGACTCGTTCATATTTCTAACGCTAACCCGACTTGTAGTTGTGCTTAAGTTCATAAATTTCAGATTCGCCCTATTCACCCCCCCTCTAGGCGACTTTCAAATTCAAAAAACCTTGCCAAGAATGGCTGGAGATGATCGAGACCATGTGGAATGAAATACTTGGTAATTATACTAAGAAAGAAGACCAGTTGATGACTGCAGCCTTCGGTACCCGATCGTAACGAAGATTGAACGAGTAATGGACGCCTTAAATTTCGAGTACCCCGACTATGAAAAACTTGACAAAGGGGCCGAAGGAGTTAAAAGGAAAAGGGTTGTCAGCATCCCAAGCAGGCAAGCTGCCCGACTGATAAAAGAAGATGAGAAAACTTTAAAGAAAGCGATAATAGCTCATGAGCCGAAGGCGACACCTTCTAAAAAACGAAGGCTTGATACAACATCGTCTGCTAAGTCAAAGATGGATGAGACGGACGAAGCTCCTTCAACACCCTCTGCTGCCGAAGTGGTAGAAATTTTGAAGGTAATGACTGACTCCCTGTCCATCAAGCTGCTAAGTCCTCTGGGACCAGAACTGCCGAAATTTTTACAGAAGAAAGAACAACCTTCGGCTGCAAAGGAGAAGGCTGAAGGGCAAAAGAAACGAAGAATAGTCAACGTGATGCAGGCCATTGAGCGAACACCGCCTTCAGCCTCAGCGGTCAAAATAGTGACTGTCGCAAGTGCCGAAGCTGCAAAAATCACAACCATAATGTCGGGAATTGACAAGCTTATATCAGATATGGTTGCGGAAGAGACAGTTGTGGATGCGGAGGAAAGCATGGCTGCAGTGCCTGATACAGGGAAGAGAGTTGTTGATACTTCTTCGAGAGAGAAATGTTTCGACCTTCGACACCTAGGTGACCAGGAACTGTCCTAGGAAGACAAAGAGGAGCTGAAAATAATATGTAATATCTTGCGGCTATCAGCCGGGATCTCTGCTCTTCGGTGGGGTTGACGAAGAAATTTTGGGATGTATTCGTGACCGCGCCGGGACGAAAATAATCGGTACTATCTAAGAGTGTTGGTTTCCGGAAGCTGGAGTCCGACATTAGTGGTTACCGACGGCAACATATTGTCGGTATCCTATTCTATTCCAATTTCAAGGTGAAATCTTTGTTTAGATTATTGTTACCTTTGTGAAGGATTGAAATGTTCTAACCTTAACTTGTTTTCGCACAGCATGCTGCTAAGTAAGGCGTTAAGAACGCAACAGGATTTCGAAGATAAAAAAATGAAATAATAATTGAAGGCTTAGAGAGCAAGATTAAGGATTTCGAAGCTTCTCTAGAGAAGAAAGATTTCCTGCTGCAAGCAGCCGAAGGTTCCCTCGCGGAAGCACAAGCTGAAAATACTAAATTAAGCGAGGAACTTTTCAATGCTCGAACAACTTTAAAAGAAGAAACAGAGCGCTTCGAGCAAGAAAGAAAAGAACTGCAAGCAAAATCTGAAGCCGAAGCTGAGAAGAATATGAAGCTGCAGGAATCACTGAAAGACCTTCGGAATAAATGCTCGGATTTCGCCACCCGCTGTGTGCATCGATTAAAAGGAATATTCAACTCGGTTGAGGCTAGTTCTGCAGAAATTTCCCCTTCGGCTGAAAATATCCCCAAAGCCTTCAAGCATATTGAAGATGAAGTTGATGCGCTCGATGAAGTTATAACTGGGCACAGGGATTTTTGTGCTCTGTTAGCTTCTCGCGGCACAGCTGCTACATTTTGAAAGTCGGATGCACTCATGCCAAAATAGTGAGCAAGCCAACCTTCAGCCTATCACCATCAAACTTAATCAAAAAAATCTCAATATTTTTTATTGATTATCTCCGCTCTTCACATAATATTTTTTTATGAGCGCACGAGTATCATAAGCAGCAAATCAGAGAACACCATCCTTCACCTCCCCCACTTCCAAGGTTTCGTAGAGCAGGAGGGGAAGGGAAGAGGCGGACATACATGTTCGTTGCCGGAGAAGGACACGACAAAGACCTGGGCATCTGGAGGCGACATAGGTAGATATATAGGGAGAGAGCACACAAGTGGAGAAAGAAGCCCAGCCGGAGCTGCTCCAAACGGAGAGGCACCCGCACCAGGCGTCAATCCAAGAAGGGCGAGAGAATGCAAGTGTCTTCCCAGCCCTAGACCCGCCGAAGCGATACAGCACCACCACCAACTCCGTAGCATATGTTGATTGTTGCCACGCTATGGGTCTTGGTTGTCCAATATCTCAGACCTGGACTACTCATCGCCAAGATAACCTAAGCATGGCAGGCACCATCATGTCCTCCTCGACGGCACACACAGAAAAGGCCAGGAGCATGACCGACTCACGTCGTACCCGCGTCGACGAGCGTCGGTCGGCTCGTGGCTGCGACCGTGGGCGGGGGCAGTAGGTTGGGGAGGAAGAACAAGGCGAAGACTGGGAAGACGAACGAGACGTCCAACGACGGTGAAAACGATGGTGCGCGCATGATGTGAAATGTCCTCGTGGACGTGCAATAGCCACTGCGCGAATCGGTGTCGAGACTGGTGTCAGACGAATACGGGGAGGAGGCGGATGCTCCTACGCCCTCTGTCGAGAATGGGGTGGCACGGAGGTGGAGGCATGAGAGAAAGAAAAGAAGTAGAATGGCGAACGAGGTGGTGGCAACTGAAGCGAGGACCATCATTATCGTGCAGAGGTATAGATAGCCAAATGGGTCGTGTCTGGCAAGCCGGCCCGAGATACGACCCATTTAATAGTGACTGGGCCAACCTGGCATGAGCGTCGTCCCAAAATCAATAGCCCAAGGGACATCGCCAAATTCTGCAACAACGCGATACAAGGGAAGCGTCCGAAGCCCGGACGGTTAACAGCACTGTACCAGAATCAAGACATATTTACTGAAGCAACAGAGGGGCTGAATCAAAAAACTTTCATACACACTCAATGTAATTTTATTTCTTTTGATTTCATGTTTTTACTTCAAAAACAATTTAAGAAGGTACAACCTTCGGCTTGTTGTAATAAATTTGGAGTTACACCATCGAGTGTAACAGAAAAAGTGAAAAAGCTCCAAAGTCGTTCCTATGGGGATGTAGAGCTCAAATACCACCTAAGTAAAAGGTGAAGAAGCTCCAAAATCGTTCCTAAGGGGATGCAGAGCTTAGCTCCAAAGTCGTTCCTACGGGGACGCAGAGCTCAAATACCACCTAAGTAAAAGGTGAAGAAGCTCCAAATTTGTTCCTAAGGGGATGCAGAGCTTAGCTCCAAAGTCGTTCCTACGGGGATGCAGAGCTAAAATACCACCTAAGTAAAAGGTGAAGAGACTCCAAATTCATTCCTAAGGGAATGCAGAGTCTTACTTTACGAAGCGTTTGTTTGTTAACATTTGTTGCATCATATCATCGCATCATACTTCATAGCATCGCATCATTCATCATCTCGCATCATCCGAATCAGTGGAAAAATAAGGAAAATTGCTCCTTCACCCATGATGGCAAACTCATGAGGTCCATCTTCGGCAAAGAATTATGAAAGGATACTTCAACAATACAAGACCTACAGCAAAACCTTCGACAACGGTATTTCTTATGCAAGATCTACGGCATGACCTTCGAGTCTAATAATGTCGCTTAGGACGAAAAGTGGATTTTTCTTTATGAAGCGTGAAAAGAAAGGAAGGTGTTTTTCGCCTTTGGCTCAAAAACGGTACGTACGAAGATTTCACGCTCCACAAAGAAAATATATTACATCATGAGATATATAGTTGACAATTGTTTTTTACATAAGAGAACAACACACAAAAATTCTACAAGTGTTTTAATATACAAGGTCTAATCACCCCTTCAAGATTTTATCAGCAGCTTAGTTCAGGAGCCTATTCACAGCTTCGTCAACCGCTTCATTTGCTATCCTAATCACATCAAGAGCGCCTTTAGGGGCTAGATCGGCCTCGTGGTCATACGGCTCCGGAGGAGAAAGTTCGACTGCACCAAAGTATAAGTTTTCATTAATTACAAAGCTAAATCATGACAAACATACCTATAAGCCTTTCACGTTCTGCGACTTCTTCAGCTTTCCTCGTTTCTTCTAAAGTAGTATGAGATTCTTTTTCATTTTGTCTAATAGCCTCGTCTGCTATTTCTCGGCCACCATTTGACCAAACTTTAGAATAAAATTTTCCGCTAAGGGCAATAGCTTTGGCTGAAGGATCCTTGACGTCACTCGCTGATACTGGGAATTCTGGCCGAATTACAGCCTTTGCATGCTCGCAGCCAGTTTTTTCAAGCAGTGAGACGGCTCCTCGAATGCCGATGTAGGCACAAAAATCTCCTCTATCGCTAAGGATTTCATCAAAAGCTTCAGCTTTGCCTTCAATCCATCTGATAACTCCATCAGGAACACCACAAATGAAGTCGTGTTCAGTAGAGAATGCACCAACCTTAGCAAAAGTACTCTTCAGCTTGTTGCAATATTGCATAGCAACATTGTAGCATTCCTCCTTCGCCTGACGAAGCTCCTCAACGTTCTTCTGAACCCTCAACCGTTCGATATCAGATACCTCACGTTTTGTTTGCTCGACGTTGAAGTTTTCAGTGATTTCATCAAGCTTCTTCTCCAGTCCCTCTACTTCGGATCTGTGTAATCCCACTTGAACGGATAAAGCATATTCTAAATCTGCAATACGCTTAGCATCTGCTTCTTCTTTCTTCTCAAATTTCAGAATTTTTGTTCCACTTCAGAGAATCCAGCAAATATTGCTTCGCTAGTCTTTAGCCTCTCGACTAAAGAAAGCAAGATCTTGTCTTTCTCAAGGCCTTCATTTCGAAGTGATATAACTTATGAATGCAGATTTCCGAAGGTTATCCGGTGCCTTCATCTTCAGCATCTTTTTGAGCTTTCAAAGCCTTGTTAAGAATAAGACCCTGATAAACAAAGAACATACAAATAAATAATAATAAGCATTGCCACAAATCGATTGCCACAAACCATCCTAACATAAATTAACAAATACAAAAATACATTATGCAAACCTTCAAGCTGTTGTAATCAAGGTTGTCTGCAAGTTGATCCTTAGGAATTGCAGATAACCCAAGTTCAAGCTTCGAATGACCCATATTTGTGTGGCAGACAATAGAGGTAATCATCTTCGTCATTTCCTCCATATACTAAGGATCCTCAGAGATATTTTAGATCATTTGCATAGTATTGCACTTCGATGATTTTCTCTTTCGATAATTGTTTCCCTGAAGCATGACGAACAATAAATCCAAAATTGTCACAAGAAGACGCTTCGGGTATCAGCATTGTTAGCTTCTCCGGAAGACCTTCCTTTACTTGCTCCGCTGGGTTAATCCCCAAAGGCCCGGCTTCAGCGCAGGTAGGAGAAGCACTTGCAGCTGCTTCTCTCAATTCTTCAATTTTGTTCTCAGAAGCCTTAGTAGAAGCAGGAATTGGTAACTTCGAAGATTTCAGAACAGCGTCCAAAACATTGGCCATTCTTCTCCATTTCTTAAGAGTTGCTGCTGGAGCAGCTGCTAGCTTTGACAACCCCGTCATGGTTGAGAGATCACGGATGGAGACGGGGAAGCGGCGACATGGGGAGGAAGAGGGCGGGGGCGAGGACCCGCGGCGGGCATCGTGTTGGAGTTTCTCGACGGGGATCACGGACGGAGACGGGGAAGCGACTACATTCTCGGGAAGGAGAGGCGACTGGCGCGCTGGAGACAGATGGGGATGGGGGTCACAGATGTTGCCTCCTCTCCGCTCGCGATACACGGGCCGAACGGGAGGGATGACAACGCGGATTCCTCGATCCCCTTCCATGGAGAGCGGATTCATCGATCCCCTTCCATGCACGCGCGTCAGGTCCCGACTCCTGCTACTCTGGGGCTCCGCGTTGCGTAGGCAAGAACATGACCAATCAAATTCGAAAGAAGGAGAAGAACCTCGATGGTGTTGGGGAAGGGAGCGCAACGACGTGGCCCAGGAGAAATTCGGTGTCGGCGGCGAGTCGTGCGGCCGTCGCGTCGAGGGCGGCGTGCGTGAGCTCCAGCCTGCCCAGTACGACAACTGCGCGGCGGGTCGAGAAGGCGGCGACCGCCTCCTTGAGCAGCGCCGTCAGCGTGGTGGCATCCATCGTCGCCATGGCCATGAGGGGAATCGAGGTGAGTAGAGCGGAGATGGGTTGTTGCGTGGGGGCCTTCCATAGATGGAGCGAGGAGGAGGAGGTGGCGGAATCGGCGGATGCGGACGCGCAGTGAGGGAGAGAGGAGGAGGAGGTGGTGGCGGAATCGGTGGATGCAGATGCGAGATCTCGGGCACAGGGGAACGGACGCGTGGGTGGAGGGCGGGGGCACGGAGTTCACAGATCTACGATCCATTTCTCTTCCCACTGATTGGAGTTTGGTTGGGGCCACTGGGGATCTCGTGCTTGCCATCTTGGAGCCCCTGCGCCGCAGAGTACCACCTCCCGCGTGGCATGGGCTAGGGGAGCCACAACGTCGTCGCGACAGGAGGCCACGGGAGGGCATGGTGCTCTGTGGTGTGCCATGGCGAGCGGGGGAGGAGGATTCAGCGACGACTTTGGGGAGGATGAAGCCGCGGGGGTGGGGGATTCAAGCGACGACTTTGGGACAACGGCTATTGCGCTGAGGCATGGAGGCGATGGTAGTGGCACGGCGATCTCCCCCGCCTAAGCCGCGGGAGATGGGGGAGTGGGGTCGTTGGGCGGGGAAGCCGGGCGGGGGCATGACGTTGTGGATGCTGGGGGAGAGGGGGTGCAGCTATCATGGTGTCGGGGGCAGTGGCTCAGGAATGGAGGGCGGGGGCAGGCCGAGTGTGGCCCGGGAATGGCGGGCGGGAGGGAGGGCAGAGCTGTGGTGAGTGCGTGTACGCCCTCCTTACCCTCTTAAGGATTATTAGAGATATATATACACACACACTCTATCTTATTTACCTTATACATTAGTCTTGTCTTAGGAGTAGTTTTAGCCCTAATTGTAGTTTTCCAATCTCCAATCTTCGCCTCTTTGACTCTTTGTCGTCTAGGGGGCTTTGGATGGTCTGTCGACGGAAAAGCAATCCCAAGATCTTTCCTCTCTGACAGGGTCCCTCCTAGGAGGAGAGATCTTGGTTCACTCGAAGTTCTTTGTGCCATCACAAACGGATCGTTGCCTACGTGTGGACGGTCCACGCGCCTGCAGAGGAGAAGTGGAGCTCTCTGTGTAGTCATGGACGATCTAGCTATCTATTGTGGACGGTCTGTGCTCCCGCAAAGAGAACCCAAAGGTCCTGCACGCCGCACGCAGGCCGTATGGTTCATTTAGTGTTTGGCTCAAACAGATGGCAACAATAATTTTTTGACTTTTACATGGACCACTAGAGCTTGATTGGTTATTACCCAATCGGTTGAACACTGAATGTTGAGGATTACAACTTAGTGTTGGGGCCTACTTTGTTGAAGGTCCTCAAAGCACGTCACCTTTGGATTGAAAAAAAATGTGTTTCAAGTACAACCCGAAGAGGCAGCGAAGCAAACCTTCGTCAGGAGCGACTTACAAACTACAAAAAAGAAATTGTGAAGCTTTTCATGGACATTGATACTGCAAAGGCGTGAGTCGAAGTCAACTGCTTAGTCATCGATGGCTTTGATCTACGAAGCAAAGAAGAGGAGGAACCATAAGTCTTGATCAGCAAGAAAGAAGGAGAAAAGACGATATTGCCCATGTATTACTTGTAAATCATATATGTAAACTTTATGGGCATATTTGTAATTCTGTACGAAGTTGTACCTCTCTCCTATAAATAGGGGAACAGTGCCATGCATAAATTCACGTTGGAGATAGCCTAGAGCTTCGTCTAGCTCAGCCTTCAAAACTACCTTCGAGTTATCGTTTGTGTGAAGCCGAAGGTATGCTTGTAATTGTTGGATACAAAGCAAGGAATGAAATAATATGTGAAGTGTGTACATCTAGATGAGTGATATATCTACTCTTCTTGATTTTTACACTATCTTCATCTCTTTGTTGTCACGTTTATTCATCTTCTCCTTTTGACTAACCTTCGGAGAAGAGTTAGGCAAAAAAAAAGAGAAACTCCTAATTTCTTATATTTTTTTATATTTCCTAGGAATAAAAAACAATTGATCAACACTTAGTATGCCCTCCCAACTTTTATTGATGATATACCGGTGTCACTAAAGAATATGACACCCAAACTTTATAGACCCTATTGGTTGTGTAGGTGGTGAAACCTAACACGTATGGGTGGAGCAACTTTTTGCTGTAATAGGGCAACCACAATCTGTTTGTAGTCATTATCTTACATGTAAATTGCGATTTCTTTCTTTGGTTTTTAATAGTTGATTCTTAGAATCGGCTTTTTTTGCTTGAGATGTGGCAAGGCAAAGACAAAGACGTCTTTGTGCTCAAGGGCCCGTCGCCAGGCTGGTGGTAAGACTTGTGCATGTGCCACGGCGCCTAGAGGTCTATCTCCATGAGTCCATGACCATCGACCCATCATCTCGGTGCGCAAAAGAGAGAGGCCCAGAAGCCCATGGCAGGCATGTCAGCGTGTCCATGGAAAAGATAGCGGAGGTGTCAATCATCCAATCGGTGCAGAAGCCGACACATAAGCAGCAGCCATCAGTGTTGCTTCCAGGTCAGTTCACCGTCGACGGGACAAAGGAGCGAGAAAGGTAAAATTGTATTTTTTCCCCCCACGGGCCAAGGCGCATAACAGCACATTCACGGTGTATAGACAGAAGTGGCACTAGGAATGCAAAATTTGAAGCTGACTCATGTAGGATTACAACTTTTCTAGTGGTATGGTATATACGGAATTGAGGACCTTCTCCAGCAGCTCCTAAGGAATTTGCCTCCTAAGGTAGAAATCATGGTTGCGTAGAAGTTCGAAGTTACCACATCATGTAGGCTACAGATCACAACACAACATTTAAACTTCAGTTTCTCATTTCTATACCCCTCGGCAAAGGCTGTTGCAGCTCACATCCTTACAGTGGCCTTACTAAACAGGTCCAACCAACTGAAGCTAAACCAGCCATGGGAGTTGAACCACCCGAAGTAGTTATTTTCAAGCCCAATTATTGGAATGGGCCAATTCATTGATAACGTTGCCATCAATCAATATGTAACAACAAAAAAATCAACAGAATGTTTACGAGCAGATATCATGAATGAGCACAGGCTGCAGATCAACTGCATCCATTTCCCAAGATTATGACTTGTGAGAAAGAACTCAAGTTCCTCTGTTGAATGGAATCAACTGCGCTACAAAAGGTTGTATTCTGACAGGTGAGGGTCGAAACCAATTTATTCGAATTATACATTTTAAGAGGCACCTTTGTCTGGTAACTCACATGCAGCCATGCGATTCGTTGGCTTCACCTGCCCGAGCACCTCGGCTACTGTTCTGCAGCGACATTGCTTCCCTGGACGAATGACGTCCCCGTACACAGCCATCTCAATTATATCTAGCTCCTTATCTGTTCAGAGATTGAGTAGTAATACAATTACAAATCAGACTGCATATACAAGAACACTTCATCACATATAAATCGAAGCTTCGGATTGAGTGCCCAATATGGTATATAACAGTTGGCGATACAAACTAAACAAGGAGTTGAGATCAGTCCAATGATCCAATTTGTTGGACCAATGAATTTGTTCCAGTCAGTGGAGCAGATACTGGCACACAAACTTTAGAAGAAAAAAAAAAGATTCCTCGATAGAAACTGTCTTACATCAATGCTCAGTCTATCCGTGAAATACATCAGCATGCTTATGGCCACAATGAAGCATAAACAAGATCCTAATTATCGACATCTAAATCGAATAGAAAGTACTAATGGCACTGAAATACAAAAAAAAACAATCTAAATTATGACATTCAACTTGGGTACATACACTGTCCTCTCTCAAAGTCGCACCTTATAATGAGATAACAAATATGAAGACAGGACAAGGCCCAAACAGAACTGGAAAACTACATACATAGATTAACTACCAGGTAAACAAACAAAGCTGTGGATGGTAATATATGTATATCATATCTGACAATTTCCTTTTAAATATCTCTAAATCACCTAACCAGTAATGAGATCCCTTATCTGTAAAAAGGGAGCTTCTGTAGTTCCAGGTAAAGAAAAATAAAAAGTAAGGCATCATGTGAACTTAAACAGAAATACTACCATTTAGCACGGCTAACACGTTTTCAAATATTAAATATTTGAATTCAATGTTTCTACCCTGCCTCTATTATAATCTTTTCTTCTACCATAGTACCATGTTCAAACTATATGCCATATATTTCTCTGCCATCGACAGATTTAAATGTAAAACATAACTATAAACTAATATGCAATTTATTGCCAATGCCAAGAAGATATGCTAATGCTAGTACTCAAATTATTGTTGTTTCTAGTCGTGCTCAATAGCAAGCCAATATTTCAAGACCACGGTTGAAACAAAAAAGTTATTCGCTCACCAGTAAACATAATATCGCAGGAAAAACCCTGCATCTCTGCTTGCGCTACCCATGCTTTATCAGATTTGGAACGGTTCACCCTAGTCTGGAGGATCTGGCAGTTCTCAACAGTGGATTCTCCTCCTAAAACAAATTATCAAACCACAATGCTGATCACTGTTTGATGATGCTGCAGCAGTAAGGTGCTGAGCAGTATTCATGTGAGACCATCTGCACAATATTAGATGAAAATTATACATAAAAATAGCTATTTAGTCACTGCAGCCTGGATAGAAACCTGGCCCACGAAGAGGTGCACGGTTGAGCCCAATGGGGATTGTAACCTAGCCAATCCCAGAATTTTCCTCACCCTGGCCCGGGAACTCACCCCTATGTGTGACCTGTGGAAGCAAACCCATGGCCCACGATGACGATGCCGCTGCAATAGGAAGTGTCGGGGTGGTGGTGCAACCGACAGAAGCAACAAGATAAGGTCAGCAGTGACAGTGACGCAGCAGCCATCCCCTTGGGTAGCGACTTACGTTTCTTGCCAATAAGCACATAGCATCTTTTTTGTTTCTATCTGATCTCACGTATAGGGTTTTTGCAATGGGATGGTGTTCATGTTTGTTGTAGATTCTAAGCTTCACACTGATTCGGCACCTGCTGGTGGTCAGTTGGCCAGGCACGCAGGTGTTTCTTGATGGTTGATGGATTGGTCTTGGCTTTGTAGGTTTAGATGTGCCAACCATTATAAGCTTTCAGCAACGCACATGCTCAATTGAAGCTAGAAGCTTCTTCTACTCATTACTATTATATCCAATCTGATGACATGCCCATCTTAGCACTTGGTTAGTGTTGAACTTTAGTGTCAGGCTCTGCAGTTCCACTGAAAACAGAGATAACCTGTGGCAGTAAACAATTTGAAAGAAAATTGCAGTTTTACTGATATCGTACCTTGTTTCGATTCGTTGCCTCTGTTTGTTCCAATCCATATTCAAAGTTTAAGTTTTTATCATTGCAAGGGAAGGGTGATGAGCTGCCATCTAATTAGTGAGGATGTATAATATATCATACTTTACCACCCTGTCATTTGGTTCTTAGGTCATGCTCTCTTGATTCTTTCTAGATTGTGTGCATAGAGTACTATCTCCAAAACCTTGATCTAAGGTCATGTTGCATTTGTTTACCTTATTGTCAGTTCAGACTTAAGAGCAATGGCATGGTGCTGATTCAGCTGCAGTTTACTAAAGATTTTTTAGTTCATGTACATGGAAATTGAACAAAGGAACTGTGCTTTTTAAATGAGTTTTCTTCTTTACATCTTACATATTCTCTTTTAATTGACTTATTACTCCCATTTGCAAATTGAACAAAGGAATTGTGTAATTGTGAGAAAAGGGGACTAACATGTTAATAGTTTGCCAAACCTCAAGACTCATGTAGTCAAGTGTCATGAGTCTCATGACCACTAGAAACCAGAGGAACCTTTAAACCTGGATTAACATGTGCTAGTAGAGCACGTGATTAGCCTGATTAGTTAGTGCCCATTTGTGTATTTTGTGTGGTTATCAACTTATCATAAGAATCAGTGGTTCAGCTAAGCCTTGCATGCATATTAACACTGGGGCCATGTTAATGAAATATTGGTTTGCCTTTGATACCTGACCCATGATTTTTGATTTTTTTCTCCATTTTATACTACTGCAGGTACACCTGAAAATTAGCAAAAAAATGTCGATTATATTATATGTCCATCCATTATTGAAGTATTGCCTCATATTTTTCTCATTGCAATCTACTTTGGTTTATTGTAGTATTGTCTTATAATTTTTCATTTGCATCTTTTGTTAGGATTTATGGGCTAGGCCCAATTGAGAAATTCAATTAAATCACAGAAAAATCTCAAAAGCCCATATATGTGTATGGATAGGGAATGGTGGAACCAATAGCACCATATTGCTAGTCCTAGTGCAGTGGAGCTAGCTTAAATATGGAAGTCACACTCACTCACCAAGTCATGGATGAGAGGAGAGAGAGTGCAAAGCCACACGCGCGCGCGCTCGCTCGCCTCGCCTGGGCGGGGTGCATGGCGAAAGTCAATGTACCAATTAATAAAAAGTGCAAGCTTGGTCCAAGGACAGTGAATTGTGTCTTTCTTGGATATGCTTCGTGTAGCATAGCATACAAATTTTTAGTAGTTAAATCTGAAGTTCCTGATGTGTATGTTGATACTATTATAGAATCACGTGATGCTACTTCCTTTGAACATATATTTCCAATGAAAGACATTCATAGCAATTCTAGATACTCTTCTGAGATAACTCCTGAACATAGTACACCTATTGAGAGTTTTGAACAGCTACATGAAATTGTCCTAGAGGAGGATGACAATGATGCTCCTAAAAGGAGCAAGAGACAAAGGGTTGAAAAATCCTTTGGTGATGATTTCATTGTGTACCTTGTGGACGATACTCCTACTACCATTGTAGAAGCATTTGCATCTCCAGATGCAGATGATTGGAAAGAAGCAGTTCATAATGAGATGGACTCCATTCTTTCAAATGGTACGTGGGAAGTCACTGATCGACCCTATGGATATAAACCTGTGGGTTGTAAGTGGGTGTTTAAAAAGAAGCTCAAGCCTGATGGTACAATTGAGAAGTACAAGGCTAGGCTTGTGGCTAAAGGCTATACTCAAAAGAAGGAGAAGACTTCTTTGATACTTACTCACATGTTGCTAGAATGACTACTATTCGAGTACTACTTTCCTTGGCTGCCTCGTATGGTCTCCTTGTTCATCAGATGGATGTAAAGACAGCTTTTCTTAATGTAGAGCTGGACGAGGAAATCTATATGGAACAACCTGATGAATTTGTAGTAAAGGGTTAAGAAAGCAAGGTGTGCAAGTTATTGAAATCTCCGTATGGTCTGAAGCAAGCACCAAAGCAGTGGCATGAGAAGTTTGACACGACTCTAACGTCTGCAGGCTTTGCCATTAATGAGGCAGACAGGTGTGTATATTATCGCTATGGTGGGGGCAAAGTAGTTATATTGTGCTTATATGTCGATGATATACTGATATTTGACACAAACATTGATGTGATCAATGAGGTCAAGTATTTTCTATCAAAGAGTTTTGATATGAAAGATCTGGGGAAGCTGATGTGATTCTAAACATCAAGCTGATTAAGGCAGATGGTGGGATTACTCTCTCGCAATCTCACTATGTTGAAAAGGTTTTGAAGCGATTTGGCTTCTCTGATTGCAAACCTTCTTCAACACCTTATGATCCCAGTGTGACACTACGAAAGAACAAGAGAATTGGTTTAGACCAATTGAGATACTCTCAGATCATCGGTTCAGTCATGTATCTTGCTGGTGCAACAAGGCCTGATATCTCGTTTGCTGTGAGCAAATTGAGTAGGTTCATGTTAAACCCCGAGACTGATCATTGGCATGCACTTGAGCGGGTTATGCGTTACTTGCAAGGTACAATGAATTATGGAATTCACTATTCTGGTCAACATGCAGTACTTGAAGGATATAGTGATTCGAACTGGATATGTGATGCAGACGAGCTTTATGCCACCAGTGGTTATGTCTTTACTATTGGTGGAGGTGCGGTATCATGGAGGTCATGCAAGCAGACCATCTTGACGAGGTCAACCATGGAAGCCGAGCTAACTGCACTTGACACAGCAACCGTTGAGGCAGAATGGTTGCGTGAACTCTTGTTGGACTTGCCGGTGGTTGAGAAATCAATACCAGCTATCCTTATGAACTGTGACAATCAGACATTGATTGCTAAAGTGACAAGTTCTAAGGATAATGGGAAGTCATCAAGACATGTCAAAAGACGATTGAAGTCTGTTAGAAAGTTGAGAAACTCCGGAGTTATAAGTGTGACTTATATTTCAACAGATAAAAATCTGGCAGATCTTTTTACCAAGGGACTACCACGTAATGTGATAGAAATCGCATCAAGAAAGATGGGTATGAGACCCGTATAAGTTGCCATGGTGGAAACCCAGTCTATGTGATCGGAGATCCCGTGAATTAGGTCCTGGGAAGAACAAGCCATTGGTGAACTGAGGAGAGTAACCTTTGACCCTCTCAAAGTAAAGATGCAATACTCTCAAATGCTGTAAGGCAGGTTGGCTTTGTGCCTTAATGTGTTTTGTTGGCTTATATTAGCAAAGATGTTGTCCTGCAGAACATTATTGAAAGAACACACCTATATGAGTTAGACTGTCTAACATCGCGGTCTATGAGATCTGGTTGATCTCTAGTAAACTCATGAAGAGACCTTGGAGTACGACGTATATGCTCTACCGAGAAGGGGACTACTGGTAACCAAGTACTGGTCATGACTTCAAGTGAAACCCATTCACACAAAACTTGCAATTCAAGGCATAGTCCATTGTCCAAGTTGTGGGTTGGTGTAGCTTGGAGTTCTAGCCGGAAGTTCAACTTAACAGTCTCTGCTGAAACACTAGTATATTAAACAGTAGTGAACAGTGGCAAAAACTGCAGATGGGCATTTGAGATCTGGTGGGGATTGTTAGGATTTATGGGCTAGGCCCAATTGAGAAACTCAATTAAATCCCAGGAAAATCTCAAAAGCCCATATATGTGTATGGCTAGGGAATGGTGGAACCAATAGCACCATATTGCTAGTCCTAGTGGAATGGAGCTAGCTTAAATATGGAAGTCACACTCACTCACCAAGTCATGGATGAGAGGAGAGAGTGTGGAGAGCCACACGCGCGCGCGCTCGCTCGCCTCGCCTCGCCTGGGCGGGGCGGGGCGAAGGGCGTGGGCGCACGACATGCGCGTGAATGGTCCGCCGAAATCCGGCCCCTCGCCTTGCGGGGCGCGCCTTCCTTTTGCCGTTTGAATTTTTGGTTGCTTGGCTATTAAGTTGAGAATCCTAACTGATCGCTATAAAATCTAAACTGAACGCGAGATTTTCGCGGGCGGATAGGATCGAAGATAGTAATCTGTTCGCGGACTCGGCCCTATAAAAGGCGCCTGGCAGCCAGCATCCAAATCATCCCAGTTTTCGCTTTCGCCTCTCTTCACAGCTGAGCCGCCTTCAGTTCTCTTCATCCCGACCGCAGACGTGCATCTGCGATCAGGAGAGCATGTCTCCAGAACCCTTCGCCCTCGAGATCCTGCACCGGGAGAGGGCGAATAAGGTTTTTGGGAAGCGTCCTCACGCGACTGCTCGTGATCTTCTGACCTCGTCGACCCTGCTGATTTCGCTGCTTCGACTTCGTCGACCCTGCTGATTCCGGCCCACGCCGTTAACTAGTATGTCTGATCAGTACGCATTATCTGATTTGACTTTTTACTTCAGTTCTTCTGATTTGGTCATGATATATATTCGAAATTTAATCTGGACTTTATCTAATTATTCAACATCTTTGTCTTACAGGGTCCAAGAATAAAGATACTATCGGCATTGGTTCAGAGAAAGTGGAAGTCAAGTCATTTCCTTCCTGTTGAGGCATTAGAGCATCTCCTGCCCAAATGCTATCACGCTCGCCATCTCGCTTTTTTAGCTACTGCACAAGAAACTGAGCCTCCAGCAGTCTAGCTAAGGGTTTCGTCATCCCTGTTGCAACTAGAGAGCTCGGGCGCAGACCTTTGGATAGTAAACCCTGGAGGACTGTCCTGTCAACCGAGCAGAGCTGGGGGGGAAGGGGGCAGACCTTTGGAGAAAGGGACGATGTGGTCGTACTCGTAGCAGAGGCATCCGTGGCAGCCCCAGAAACGGCGGCAGACCACGTTGCCCACGGCGTCCTGCCGCCAGCGT
The DNA here is from genome assembly GCF_902167145.1 of Zea mays. Lineage (NCBI taxonomy): Eukaryota > Viridiplantae > Streptophyta > Magnoliopsida > Poales > Poaceae > Zea > Zea mays. Next base: position 40,619,528 of record NC_050100.1, on the reverse strand, counting down.
TCCGGGTGCCGTCCCGACAGCACCGCTGCCTTACGCCAACACGCCGTCCTGGTCTTCTCGTCGAAGGACCTCGGGCGCTCCTTCCATGTCGCCGGAGCCGGAGATCTCCCGCCACTCCCCTCGCCGTCGTTCTCCCGACGGGGAGAGGAAGGGCCACCCATCCAACCCAACCTCCGTCAAACCTCAGGGAGTCAGGGCTGGTTTGGTAATTGGTACTATTCAAAAATCAAAATAGTCTATTGTGTCAGCGAGCACACTAAAGTCGGCTCGGCGGAGTCGGGTTTTGCCGGATATTTGTCGTGGGTGTGATTTGGGGTCCGAAAATTCATTTTATTGTATATTGACCTCATATGTCCCTCAAAACATTATTTTACACCGTTTTATACTGTTTATATAATATAGTTTAAATATGAACATAAATATGGATAAATTGTTGGAGATAGTCTAAAACTAAAACCATGACTTTCTTGATTGTTTTCATAAATTGTGTATTCTTTTTTATATTTATTTTTTGATTTTTTGAAAGATCATAGTAAATCATAGAAAATGTAAAATAGAAAAATTAATTTTGTTAAGCTCTAATGAATACATCTACCCTTATTAATCTTAAAAAAGAAATACTAGCTAGGGTTTCCAATTTTGCTCCCAATGTATCCATCATTTTTATATTGACCAAATGCAATGTGATGTAAAGCACTTAAGATCTTTGTCAAGAAGGTGATGAAAGAAATGGGCAGCTTGTCCAGCCAATGGCTTACCATCTTTCCGTCTTACCTGTCGAATGGCATGTGTCATATCTAATAGCAGATTGACCGCCACCAATATAGCAAGCTACGGGCCAGTAAGCAATCAATAGAAATATCAGTATGAAGAGGATGGAAAAGCTTACTGAATACTGAAAGGATAACTTGTTAAGTAGCCAGAGAATAAAGAAGTAGGCAGGAAAAGTGAACATATAATATGATATGTTTTAGTACAATTTTATTATAGTTTTGGATTCATGACTTTCTGTAATTAATGTACAACTATAGTTTTTTGTTCAATTGTGATGTTTTTTATGACGAGATTAATCATGCAGAGATTGCATGCTTGAGATATAGTAAAAAGATAAACCTATATAAAACTATAACTTGCCACTCCCTCGGTTCCAATTTATAATTTATTTGACTTTTTTATCCAATTTAACCAGTCTATCTTATTCAAAATATTTGTAAAAAAATCAAAGTCATATCTAAAGTATATTATATGTTATCCTGTCGGTCGTCATGATATTCTTGTATGGATGATGAACTCCAGCTTGCTTCCCTGTTTGACATGCGCTACAAATTCTGTCTTTCTCAAAATGAACATTTGTTATTCATAAAATATGCTCTTCCTTTATAAGCTTGTGAAGATTCTTCATCCCAACATGAGCAAGTCGACGATGCCAGAGCCAGCCCATATTAGTCTTAGTAATTAAGCAAGTATCTAGTTCAACATTGTTATCATTAAAATCAACTAAATATAGCCGACAATCTAACACTCCCTTAAAAGCTACTTAATCATCACTTTTTCTAAAGACAGTAACATCAACATCAGTAAAGAGACAGTTGTAGCCCATTTTACATAATTGAGAAATTGAAAGCAAGTTGTAATCTAAAGAATCTACAAGAAAAACATTAGAAATGGAATGGTCAGGGGATATAACAATTTTACCCAAAGCTTTAACCAAACCTTTATTTCCATCCCCGAATGTAATCGCTCTTTGGGGATCATCATTTTTCTCATATGAGGAGAACATTCTTTTCTCCCGTGTCATGTGGTTTGTGCACCCGCTATCGATTATCTGACTTGTCTCGCTGGATGCATAAACCTAAAAAACAAATTTAGACCTTGTTCTTAGATACCCAAACGGTCTTGGGTCCTTTTACATTAGAAACAAGCACCTTGGGTACCCAAACACAAGTCTTGGGACTCTTATGTTTGCCTCCAACATATTTGGCAACTACCTTGCCTGATTTGTTAGTTATCACAAAAGATGCATCAAAAGTCTTAAATGAAATGTTATGTTCATGTGATGCATTTGCAATTTTCTTTTTAGGCATTTTGATATGAGTTGAATGCCTAGAGCTAGAAGCCTCATTAGTATACATGTAAGCATGATGAGAAATAGTATAAGATTTTCTAGCATGAATTTTTCTAATTTTGTGCTCAGGATAGTTCCCATGATATAAAATGTAACCCTCTCTAGCATGAATCATGGGAGCCTTACCCTTAACAAAATTAGATAGTCTGTTATTGGGGGCATTAAGTTTGATATTGCTTTGGCTCCTATATTGGAAGCCAATGTCATCCTTAATGCTAGGGCGTCTCCTATTATAAAGCATGCTACGAGCAAATTTAAATTTTTCATTTTCTAACTCATGCTCGGTAATTTTAGCATTTAACTTAGCTATGTGATCATTTTGTTCGTTAATCATAGCAAGGTGGTCATCTATAGCATCGATATTGGCATCTCTACGTCTAGTGCAAATGGTGACATGCTCAATAGTAGATGTAGAAACATTACTAGCATTCAATTTTTCTATCTTAGCAATTAAATTATCATTCTCAGTTCTAAGACAAGAAATTGAATCATTGCAAATGTTAAGCTCTTTATACAAATTTTCATATTTTCTACTTCAAGAGCAAAATCATTTCTTAGTTTAACAAACTTCTTATTTTTCTTAACGAGCAAGTCATCTTGGCATTCCAAGAGATCATCCTTCTCGTTAATGGTTTCTATCAATTCATTTATCTTTTTCTTTTGATCTTTAGTAAGGTTCGCAAAAAGAGAAGTTAAGTCATCTTCATTATCACTAGAGCTACCCTCATCGTCGAAAATAGTGTATTTGGTGGTATCTCTAGAATGTACCTTCTTCTTTTTGCCGTCCTTAGCCATGAGGCATTTGTGGCCGACGTTGGGGAAGAGAAGACCCTTGTTGATGGCGATGTTGGCGGCGTCCTCATCGAAGGAGGAGTCGGTGGAGCTCTCGACAGAATCACATTCTTGTCCCATGTGCGTCTCGCCACCCTTCTTCTTGTAGTATCTTTTCTTCTCCATTTTCTTCTTCCCTTTCTTGTCGTCGTCCCTATCACTGTCACTTGTATATGGACATTTAGCGATAAAGTGACCGGACTTACCACACCTGTAGCAAACCCTCTTAAAGCGGGCTTCCCCTTTCTTTGCTTGAGGATTTACCAGAAGATCTTGATGATAAGAGTCATTTCCTCATTATCAAGCTTGGAGGGGTTGATTGGGAGTCTACTTGGTGTAGACTCTTCCTTCTTCTCTTCTGTTGCTTTGAATGCAACGGGTTGCACCTCAGGTGTGAAGGTGGCGCCTTACTCCAAGTTGACAATGTGTTTGGAGTCTTTGATCATAAGTTCAAAGCTCATGAACTTGCCAATCACCTCCTCGGGGGACATCTGTTTGTATCTAGGATCTTCACGAATTAATTGAACTTGAATAGGATTACGAAAAACAAGAGATCTTAGAATAACCTTGACCATTTTATGGTCATCCCATTTGGTGCTCCCGAGGTTGCATACTTGGTTGACCATTGTTTTGAGCCGGTTGTACGTCGCTTGTGGCTCCTCTCCTTTGTTGAGGACAAATCGACCAAGTTCTCCCTCGATCGTCTCGCTCTTAGTGATTTTAGTTACTGAAAGTCGCCTAGAGGAGGGGTGAATAGGCGTAATCTGAAATTTACAACTTTAAACATACACTACAAGCCGGGGTTAGCGTCAAAACTTAAAACAAGTCCAGGAGAGAGGGGAAAACAAATCAACCAAGAAATAAAGCGAGTGAACACAATGATTTGTTTTATCGAGGTTCGGTTCTAAAGAACCTAGTCCCCGTTGAGGTGGTCACAAAGACCGGGTCTCTTTCAACCCTTTCCCTCTCTCAAACGGTCACTTAGACTGAGTGAGCCTTCTTCCTTAATCTCAAAGGTCACTTCGACCCCGCAAAGACCACCACACAATTGTGTCTCTTACCTTGCTTACAAAGCACTTGAGAGTAAGAATTGAAAAGAAAAAGAAGGCCAAGCCAAGCAAACAAGAGCAACAAAGGAACACAAGAGACCCTCTCACAAGTCCTAATGTACTAGAGTTGATTCGGGGACTTTGAGTGGATCAACCACTTTAATTGTGTCTTGAAGTGGAGGCTATTGCTCTTGTATTGAATGCAATGTTCAGAATGCTTGGATGCTTGGTGTTGTGGTGGTTGGGGGGTATTTATAGCCCCCAACCACCAAATGGCCGTTGGGGATGGCTGTTGTCGATGGGCGCACCGGACAGGCACTGTAGGTTGTCCGGTGCGCCGCCATATCACCCAACCGTTAGGGTTTGGGAGCAGTTGACTGTTGGTGCCGCTGTCTTCTTGTGGCACCGGACAGTCCGGTGCCACACCGGACAGGTCCTGTTCACTGTCCGGTGCGCCTCTTACTTCTGCTCTGACTTCTGCCGCGCACTGTAGTGCACTGTAGCCTTTGCAGAGTCGACCGTTGCGCGATTTAGCCATTGCTCCGCTGGCACACCGGACAGTCCGGTGAATTATAACAGAGTGCACCTGTTGAAACCCGAGAGTGGTTGGTTCATCTTCGTACGGACATGGTGAACCGGACAGTCCGTTGCGCCAGTCCACAACACACTCAAGTTTCTTTGCTCCTTTGAATTTGATCCCTAACTTGAATATTTATTGGTTTGTATTGAACCTTTTTGCACCTGTAGAACATGTATTCTAGAGCAAACTAGTTAGTCCATATATTTGTGTTGGGCATTCAACCACCAAAATTAATTGTGGGAAAAGGTTAACCCTATTTCCCTTTCAATCTTCCCATTTTTGGTGATTGATGCCAACACAAACCAAAACAAATATATATAGTGAAAAATGAACTTGTTTGCATAAGGTAAGTGCATAGGTTACTTGGAATTTAAACCAATTTATAATTTCACTATATATGAATGGATTGACTTCTTCTATTTAATATTTTGGACCACATTTGCACCACTTGTTTTGTTTTTGCAAATCTTTTTGTAAAAATCTTTTTAAAGTCTTTTGCAAATAGTCAAAGGTATATGAATAAGATTGCAAGGAGCATTTTCAAGATTTGAAATTTCTCCCCTTGTTTCAAATGCTTTTCCTTTGACTAAATAAAACTCCCCCTGAATGAAATTCTCCTCTTAGTTTTCAAGAGGGTTTTAATGGATACTAATTTTGAAAATTTATCTTTACATGTACCAATTGAAAAGATTGTCATAACAAGATACCAATTGAAGTTTAAAAACAATAGTGTTGGGGACTTGTTCTCAGATGTTATGAATTAAGAACAAGACAACACAAAAATAGGTTAATGATTAAAGCCCTTCGTCCTTCGAAGCATTATTTCCGTAAGGATATAATGATCTTCAAACGAAAGTTGTGAATGACTTACCTTCATCATCACAGCATAAATCAATGAAAGACAAAGCATATGAAACATGGGAAACAACATGGATAATCATATGACATCATAATATATCTTTTTTGTTATATAATCATGAATGAATAGAAACAACACAGGATTACATTTGTACCTTCGGCTTGATAGAAGGTAAAAGTACAAGCGTGACGCACAAGCGAGTACAAGTCAGCGTGAACAGTACGGGGGTACTGTTCATCTATTTACGGGGGTAAATTTACATTCATGCCCTTCATATTTACTATTGACTTATGGACAACCCAACGAGGACTAGATAGCCTTTTCCCCTTTAAGTCGGTTCCTTTTTCCGCCATTGGACCGAAGCTCCCTTGCGCGTAGCTTCGGAGCAACATAAACCTTCGTCTTGACCATGCTTTTGACATCATGTATTGTTTTAACCCGAGTCCAAAGGTACATGTTCATATATTACACTTGGGAAACATTGTTAAATCATGTTTTTGAGGACCTTCGGAAGACGAAGGCCCCCAACAGTAGCCCCTCGCAGTATTAATTTGTTAAGATAACGAATTCAGACTGCGATATGGACGAATGCCTTAAGCTGAAGGTCCAAAAAACACCTTCCCTTTGCTAGAATAGCAATAATCAATGACAGACGGGGCCCTCCAATTTACAGCGCACTGGGCGTATAAATATGGACTCACACCAGCTGCATTTGATACGTTGTTTCTACCATTTGCATTATTTTCTCAATCTTTTAGCTCCTGCTCACTAGCGCTCGCTAGATTTTCAAGCTCTCTGACCTTCGGTTTAAAAGACGCATTTTTACCATGTCTGGTGAAAAAATGTCCGAGGAAAAGAAGGTTGTTGCGGAGACGAAACTGACTGAAGAGGCGAAGTTGTTTGAGGAGAAGAAGGCTGTGGATCCTTATGTTGCTGGATTTGTTGAATCAATGGCAAAAACAAACACAGAGAAAATTACTGAAGAGATACTGGAAGGTTTATCTGAAGATACTGGAGACAGCGATAGCTATGATGTGGAAAGTGGGGATGAAGATTCTGAGGATCGGCCCTGGCATCCAAGTCATTCAATCTTCGGAAAATTGACCATCAAACAGAGTCATCTTGAGAACATGAGATGAAGGTACTTTCGAGACATGTTTATTGTGAGGGCTGGTGGAGACAACAACGTCCCTGCCCCTGAGGAAAACGAAGTTGTAATTTACCGAAGCTTCTTCAAGGCTAGGCTTCGGTTCCCTTTGAGCAAGTTTGTAGTTGAAGTGTTGAAAATCTACCAGATCTTCCTCCATCAGATTACCCCCGAAGCTATAATAAGGATGGGGATTTTTGTCTGGGCAGTAAGGAGTCAAGGGCTAGAGCCAAGCGCGAAGTGCTTCTGCAGTATGCACGAACTTCTATATGAGACGAAGGCCATGGGTAAAGAACAGTACCACAACAACTTCGGTTGTTATGGATTTATTGCTCGCCCCAACGCAAGCCACCCGGTGCCAACATTTCAGAAGAGATGGCCCAGAGCTTGGATGGAAGAATGGTTTTATGTGAAGAATGATTTGAAAGCGAGGGAAGACATTAAGGAAGTCATCATGTGCCCCATTTGGTCCCGCTTTGGCCTTCGGAGGCCGAAGATAGAAATTGATGAGACAGTTGAAGCGTGTCAGAGGGCTTTCAGCACTGTTTGCTCCTTTATTGGGACAAGAGATTTAATTCAAGAACATATAGCCTTCAGAGTATGACCGCTTGTAGACAGCTGGGAAATACCGAAGGAGACCACCACCGACTCTAGCGAAAGTGGTCTGGTCCAGCTGAAGTATACCTTCAGATTCAGGGAGAAGTTTGATGAGCCAAACGACGACTGGCTGAAGTGTATCGAAGCTACAAGTGATGAACTGCTTGGAGCATATTCCAAGGCGGAAGATAATGCTTTGTCCGCAGTCTTTGGAGGTTGGGGAAAGAAAAGACTGAACAAAGTTTTTGATGCCATCGGCTTCGTATACCCCGATTACCGCTACCCGCTACGGGGCCAAGGGAAAAAGAGGAAAACTGCTGCTTCAACCACCCTAGTTGAGCCTGTGCCGAAGGGCAAAAAGGTGAAGGTTCTTACCCACCGGCCGCGTTACATTGAACCGGTCGTGGTGTCTGAGTTTGGCGCAGGGACCTCTTTTGCTACCAAAATAAAAGAAACTGTCCCGACTACGCAGGGCACTGAAGAGCCGGCTGTAATGCCAAAGGTGCTTACAGTCAAGCTGGTTGAAACGAAGGTTAATAAGGCTGAAGATCTAAAAATTGAAGAAATAATGAAGATGTCAGAGATTTTGAGCCCTCCAACAGAGGCAACAGTACCGAAGGCACAAATGGGTTCTGCCGTAACTCCAAAGAGGAGAAGGATGGCAAATGTGTTGGATGTTGTGTTAGAAACAACAAAAACCTTGAGTCCTGCTCCTACAAGGAAAGTTGCCGAAGCTTCCAAGGCGCAACCTGAAGGTGATACTAAGCAGGTTGAAGTCAAAGCTGCAACAATTCAGGCTGAAACCGAAGTTGGGCCTTCAGTGCCCACCGAGATGGAGCGTGCTGACCCTAAGGAAAAATCAACAGAGCGGATTGCAACTGAAAAAATCGGGGCTCCTTGTTGCGGACTTGTTCTCAAATGCTTTGAGTTAAGAACAAGGCAACACAAATGTTAATGGTTAAAGGTCCTTCGTCCTTCGAAGCATTATTTCCCTTAGGATATAATGATCTCCGGACGAAGGTCATGAAAGACATACCTTCATCATCACAACATGTGTTAATGAAAGAAGAAGCATATGAAATATGAGAGACAACATAAATAATCATATGAAATTATTAATATATCTTCTTTATATTAACATGGATAAACAGAAACAATATTGAATTACATTTGTACCTTCGGCTTGACAGAAGGTAAAAATCCAAGCGTGAAGCACAAATGAGTACAAGTCAGCGTGAACAGTACGGGGTACTGTTCATCTATTTATAGGCATAGGGCGCAGCCTGTGTAAATTTACATGTATGCCCTTCATATTTACTATTGACTTATGGACAACCCAACGGGGACTAGATAACCTTTTCCCCTTTAAGTCGGTTTCTTTTTCCACCATTGAGCCGAAGCTCCCTTGCGCGTAGCTTCGGAGTAACATCAGCCTTCGTCATGACCATGCTTTTCACATCGTGTATGCTTTTAACCCGAGTCCGAAGGTACCTGCTCATATGTTACACTTGGAAAACATTGTTAAATCATGTTTTTGAGGACCTTCGGAAGAAGGCTCCCAATAGTAGCCCCTCGCAGTATTAATTTGTTAAGATAACGAATTCAGACTGCGACATGGACGAAGGCCTTAAGCCGAAGGTCCGAAAAAACACCTTCCCTTTGCTAGAATAGCAACACAATGGCAGACGGCGCCCTCCAATTTGCAGCGCACTGGGCGTATAAATAGGAACTCACACCAACTGCATTTGATACGATGTTTGTGCCATTTGCATTATTTTCTCAATCTTTTAGCTCTTGCTCACTAGCTCTTGCTAGATTTTCAAGCTCTCTGAACTTCGGTTTAAAAAACATGTTTTCACCATGTCTGGAGAAAAGATGTCTCAGGAAAAGAAGGTTGTTGTGGAAACGAAGCTGACCGAAGAAGCGAAGCTGTTTGAGGAGAAGTCTGTGGATCCTTATGTTGCTGGATTTATTGAATCGATGGCAAAAACAAACATAGAGAAAATTACTAAAGAGATACTGAAAGGTTTGTTTGAAGATATTGGTGACAACGATAGCTATGATGCGGAAAGTGGGGATGAAGATTCTGAGGATCGGCCCTGGCGGCCAAGTCATTCAATCTTCGGAAAATCAACCATCAAACAGAGTCATCTTGAGAACATGAGAGGAAGGTACTTTCGGGATATGTCTATTGTGAGGGCTGGCAGAGACAAAAACGTCCCTGCCCCTGAGGAGAACGAAGTTGTGATTTACCGAAGCTTCTTCAAGGCTGGACTTCGGTTCCCTTTGAGCAAGTTTGTAGTTGAAGTGCTGAAGACCTATCAAATCTTCCTTCATCAGATCACCCCCGAAGCCATAATAAGGATGGGGATTTTTGTCTGGGCAGTAAGGAGTCAAGGGCTAGAGCCAAGCGCGAAGTGCTTCTGCAGTATGCACGAACTTCTATATGAGACGAAGGCCATGGGTAAAGAACAGTACCACAACAACTTCGGTTGTTATGGATTTATCGCTCGCCCCAACGCAAGTCACCCAGTACTGACATTTTGGAAAAGATGGCCCAGGGCCTGGATGGAAGAGTGGTTTTATGTGAAGAATGATCTAAAGACGAGGGAAGACATAAAAGAAATCATTATGTGCCCCATCTGGTCCCGCTTCGGCCTCCGAATGCCGAAGATCGAAATTGATGACGTCGTCGAAGCGTGTCAGAAGGCCTTCAGTACTGTTTGCTCCTTCATTGGCACAAGAGATTTAATTCAAGAACATATAGCATTCAGAGTATGGCCGCTTGTGGAAAGCTAGGAAATGCCGAAGGAGACCATCACTAACTCTAGCGAAGGTGGTTTGGTCCGGCTGAAGTATACATTCAGGTTTGGGGATAAGTTTGATGAACCAAATGATGATTGGCAGAAGTGCATTGAAGCTACTAGCGACGAGTTACTTGGGGCGTATTCCAAAACCGAGGACAATGCCTTGTCCGCAGCCTTCGGGGGTCAGAATAAGAAAAGGTTGAACAAGGTATTAGATGCTATTGGCTTCGTATACCCTGACTATTGTTACCTGCTGCAAGGGCAAGGGGTAAAAAGAAAGATTGATGTTTCTGGAAAGGTTGCCGCTTTGGCCATCACAGCTGAGCCAAAGGGCAAGAAGATGAAGGTTCTGACTCATCAGCCGTGTTACATCGAACCGACCGAAGTACCTGAATTTGGCGAAGGGGACTCTTCAGCTGCCAAAACAAAAGAAACTGTTCCGTCTGTGCAGAGCACTGAAGAGCCGGTTGTAATGCCAAAGGTGCTTACAGTCAAGCTAGTTGAAACGAAGGTTGATAAGACTGAAGGGCCAAAAATTTGAAGAAATAATAAAAATGCCAGAGATTTTGAGCCCTGCAACAGAGGCGACAATGTTGGAGGTACAAAAGGGTTATGCCGTAACTCCTAAGAGAAGAAGAATGACGAATGTGCTGGATGTTGTGTTAGAAACAACGAAAACCTTGAGCTTTACTCCTACAAGGAAAGTTGCCGAAACTGCCAAAGTGCAACCCGAATCTGATACTAAGCAAGCAAAAATCGAAGCTGCAACAATTCAGGCTGAAACTGAAGCTGGGCCTTCAGTGCCCACAGAGATGGAGCATGTTGACCCTAAGGAAAAATCAACAGAGTGGATTTCAACTGAAAAAATCGAAGCTACTGGTCCCGAAGCGTTGAACAAAAGTATTGACTACATTATTCGTCATGCTTCGGGAAAGGTACTATCCCAAGAAGAAATGCTAGAAGCGCAACACTATGCCCAAAAATTGTAATATTCGAAGGGGGCGTTAGTGTTCAATGGTAGTGGCAAAGAAGACTTTTTATACTGTCTCCCGGATAACAAAGAAATATCCGTTTGCCGGGAGATAGGTAAAAGCATCGGATTCCCGAAGCTAGAAGACGGTCTTTCAATTTTATCGAAGGACGAACTTGCCGACAGCCTAGCATACAATAGCATAAAGGTATAAAAACTAACTCTAAATTTGAAAAATGAGGTATTTTATTTGTCATACTTATTCTTTCCTCCACTTTGCAGGGCTTGATTCTTAGTAATGCCCTTAGGGCACAGAAAAATATAGAGGATGAAGGTTATACAATGGCCCTAAACAACCTTCGTTCGGAGGTAATTGAATTAAGAAATGAAGGTCTCGAGAAAGACAAAATCCTATTATCTCTTATTAACAAAGTGAAAGAAGACGAAACTAGTTTCAAGGCTCAGGCCGAAATCCTAAAGATTGAAATTGAAGACCTTCGGAAACAGCTGGCAGAAGCTAAAGAAAAATGCGCACTCACAGAAGCTAACCGAGACATCAGCGAATATTGGCAAAATCATTTAGAGAAAAATGTTGAAGAACTTCGCACATCCAAGGAAAGATGCTTTGAAAAATCCTTGGACTGCGTGAAGAAAATAAAAGCTAGTTTTGCCAACGTGGGTGCTTATTCTATCGAAGAAAACTTCATACGAGGCGACCCCGAAGGTGTTATCGAATGGATAAGTGGGGAGGCCGAGAGCTTCGAAGAAATCTTAAGTGATCGTGGGGATGTCTGTGCATTTTCCGGTGCGCGGGGGATTTCAGCTATCTTGGAGAAGGCGGGATGTGATCACATCAAGACCATGGCCCAGGCCGAAGCTGTCCTCTCCGTAGACGACACAAAGGATCCTTCGGTTGAAGCAACCTTGATGGGCGGAAAATTCTATAATGATGTCTGGGTGAATGGTGGCCGAGAGATGGCTCATGAAATTATAAAGAAAAGTGAAAAAGACACCCATGACGCCCAGATAGAAGCGAGACAAGCTAAAGAAGTTGCAGAGCATGAAAAACGTATAGGTAATGTCTTTTGATGTTCAGCTTCGACATTTGTTTTTATGGCTTCGGACTAATTAATTTTTCCTATAGCTGAATTATCTCCGCCACCGGAACCGTTCGATCCCCCGGCCGATCTAGAAACGAAGGAAGCACTAGAGATCATTAATATGGCTGAATCTAGTGCTAACGAAGTCGTCAATAAATTGCTAAATGAAGTTGCGGAGAAAATCCTGAAAGAATACTAGCACTTATTGTAAAAACATCTTTAAATGATCAATGTAAGAGACACTAGAATGGACATTGTGCTTTTATTGTAACGAAGGTGTAATATTTGATGTGTGTAACTTTGGATCGAATATGTAAATTATTGTAATTTATTTCTTTACGATGCATGAAAGTTACATACATACCGTTTTTAGCCTTCGGCGAAAAAACACCTTCCCTTCTTTTCACGCTTCGTAAAGAAAGAAGATCCGTGGTTTGTAAAGAAAGAAGATCCGTGGTTCATAAAAATAAAGATATTCATGCTTCGAAAAGAGATATCCCTCTTTTGTGCGCAGGCTATCGAAGTTGTAATTCAAAGCTTACTTCGTGTAACTTTGACAGAATATTTTCCGAAAATTGGCTCTGTATTCCGTTCTTGTGCCATTGAAGCAATATAATGTATGATGTGATGCTATATGAAATGATGTGATAAAATGATGCAAAATGATAATGATGCCGAAGACACATACTCACACTCCCACACTGGAACACAACCTCTGCGTTCCCTTAGGAACGACTGAAATCTCTTTGCCGTTTATTTTTCGGCTTCACCGTTTATTTTTCGGCTTCACCGTTTATTTTTTGGTGTAAGTTCTGCATCCCCTTAGGAACGTCTTTTGAACTTCTTCGCCTTCTATTTCGGCGGTACAAGTTCTGCATCCCCTTAGGAACGACTTTTGAACTTCTTCGCCTTATATTTCAACGGTATTTGGCTCTACATTCCCTTTGGAACGACTTTTGAGCAGAAAACTTACACTGCGCTCCCTTAGGAACGACTTTTTTGTAGCTTCGGCAAAACTTACGCTGCGCTCCCTTAGGAACGACTTTTTCTTAGCTTCAGCAATTTTTAGCTCTGCATTCCCTTAGGAACGACTTTTGAGCTTCGACGACTTTTGAGCTTCGTAAGTCTATGAAGAAGATGTATTCCATCTCGATAGAAGCAAAATTATTACAAGAACTTAAAACTAGATTTACATTGCTTGTTCCTTATTAAAAAACAAAATGACATAGAACATAAAAGAATTTCAGAGGCAGGATATCGCTCAATAAATGTGCTTTGATTCTGGCACAGTACTGTTAACTGTACGAGCTTCGGATTCCTCCCTGAATTCACGTTGTTGTTGAGAGTGCTGGCGCCCTTCTGGCTGCTGGCTTCGGGAATATGTAGGTTGCAGTGGTGGTGGCGGTGGAAGCTGAGGCCAAGAAGCCTGTGAATGGCTAGCCGAAACAATAGAGGCTGCAGAGTGATTGCCCACATATTCTGGTATGTAGGGAGAGTGGCACAAAGCAGTGTGCAAGACCTGTTTCGGCTGATTCTTCTGAGCTTCGGCTTCTGCGATCTCCTTTTGCTTTAGAATAGTGATTTGGAAGATTCTTGTAGTATGACCCTTGTCCTCACCACATAATAGGCAATAAAATTTTCCTGGGCTGATCCCCATATCTTCCTCCGAAGCTCCTGGCGCCTCTGCCCCTTGGAGCTGGCGGCCTGAAAGAGCTTTGCTGCTGCCCCGAAGACTGTGAGGTATATTGTGGCCTCTGAAACTGGCTTCCTTTGTCGTCATTCTGACTGGAGCTGTGGATTGATCTGACATGCCTAGGGTGGATTCTTCCTCCGAAGCCCCTGGTCATCTCAGAGAATCTGTAAGCTTCCTCCCTTCTTTGGCGAAAGTCGTTGTCAGCCCGGATGTACTCATCCATCTTCTGAAGTAGCTTCTCTAGAGTTTGTGGGGGCTTCCTGGCGAAGTATTGAGCCGTAGGTCCTGGCCGAAGACCCTTGATCATGGCCTCAATGACAATTTAATTGGGCACTGTGGGCGCTTGTGCTCTCAGTCGCAAGAACCTTCGGACATACGCCTGAAGATATTTCTCATGGTCTTGCGTGCACTGGAACAAGGCCTGAGCTATGTTTGGCTTTGTTTGAAAGCCTTGGAAACTAGTAACCAGCATGTCCTTGAGCTTCTGCCACGACGTGATTGTCCATGCCGAAGAGAAGAATACCATGTCTGGGCTACGTTCCGGACTGCCATGACGAAGGATTTTGCCATGACAGCTGCATTGCCTCCGTATGAGGATATTGTTGCCTCATAGCTCATCAAAAAATGTTTTGGGTCCGAGTGCCCATCATACATGGGTAGCTGGGGTGGCTTGTAGGATTGTGGCCATGGGATAGCCTGCAATTCTGCTGCCAAGGGAGAAGCATCATCAAAAGTAAAGGTATCATGATTAAAATCATCATACCATCCATCTTCATTGAATAAGCCCTCTTGATGAAGCTCCCTGTGTTGGGGCCTTCGGTCTTGGTCATCTTGAGCAAGCTGACGCACTTCCTCAGTAGCTTCATCGATCTTCCTTTGAAGATCGGCCAGTCGAGCCATCTTCTCCTTTTTCCTTTGCACTTGTTGATGGATGATTTCTATGTCCCTGATCTCTTGGTCCAACTCCTCCTCCTGGAGTGTTGGACTTGTGGCCTTTCTCTTCTGGCTTCGAGCCTCTCGGAGAGAGAGTCTCCTGGTTTGTGTCCAGTGGCTGCAGTGCAGCAGCCCCTGGCGCTGTTATCTTCTTTGGCGGCATGACATAGATACCAAAGAAAAAATATCAATTAAAGCTTCATTTATGATACCAATTGAAAAAACAAATATTTGTGAAAACCAAATAAATCTTCATTTTGAAATTTTTGAAATTGGTGGTGCGGTCCTTTTACTTTGGGCTTAATATTTTCTCCCCCTTTGGCATGAATCGCCAAAAACGGAGATGTTGAGAGCCCTTTGTTACTTTCTCCCCCATTGGTACAAGAAATATATGAGTGAAGGATTATACCAATTTGGAGTGAGCGGAGTAGCGACGAAGGATAAATGATACCGTTAGAGTGGAGTGGAAGCCTTGTCTTCATCGAATACTCCATTTCCCTTTCAATCTACGACTTAGTATAGGAATATACTTGGAAACACATTAGTCGTAGCCTTGGTACATAAATAATAAGAAATATGCATTTGTACCATAATGAAAGAGATATGATCAAATGTATATAAATGAGCTATGTGTGCAATGTTTCAATCAAAATTCCGAGAATCAAGAATATCTAGCTCATTCCTAAGTTTGCTAAAGGTTTTCTCATCTAATGGCTTGGTAAAGATATCGGCTAACTGAACTTTGGTGTTGACATAAGCTATTTCGATATCCCCCTTTGTTGGTGATCCCTCATGCAGATTGCACTCTCATTGTCACATAGCAGAGGGACTTTGCTCAATTTGTAGCCATAGTCCCTGAGGGTTTGCCTCATCCAAAGTAATTGCGCACAGCAATGGCCTGCGGCAATGTACTCGGCTTCGGCGGTAGAAAGAGCTACTGAGTTTTGTTTCTTTGAAGCCCAAGACACCAGGGGTCTTCCTAGAAACTGACAAGTCCCTGATGTGCTCTTCCTATCAATTTTACACCCTGCCCAATCGACATCGGAATATCCTATTAAATCAAAAGTGGATCCCTTGGGGTACCAAAGCCCAAACTTAGGAGTTGCTTGATTTGAAATCCAAGGAAATACTTCAACTCCCCCATCATAGACATCTCGAGTTTTTGAATCATGATCCTACTAAACTCTTCACAAGTTGATTTGTTAGTAGACCCAAATATAATATCATCAACATAAATTTGGCATACAAACAAATCTTTTTGCAATAGTTTTAGTAAAGAGTGTAGGATCGACTTTACCGACTTTGAAGCCATTAGTGATAAGAAAATCTCTTAGGCATTCATACCATGCTCTTGGGGCTTGCTTGAGCCCATAAAGCGCCTTTGAGAGTTTATAAACATGGTTAGGGTACTCACTATCTTCAAAGCCGAGAGGTTGCTCAACATAGACTTATTCCTTGATTGGTCCATTGAGGAAAGCACTTTTCACGTCCATTTGATAAATCTTAAAGCCATGGTAAGTAGCATAGGCAAGTAATATACGGATTGACTCAAGCCTAGCTATGGGTGCATAAGTTTCATCAAAGTCCAAACCTTCGACTTGTGAATAACCTTTGGCCACAAGTCGGGCTTTGTTCCTTGTTACCACACCATGCTCATCTTGCTTGTTGTGGAATACCCATTTGGTACCTACAACATTTTGATTAGGACGTGGAACTAAATGCCATACCTCATTCCTTGTGAAGTTGTTGAGTTCCTCTTGCATTGTCAGCACCCAATCTGGATCTCTTAGTGCATCCTCCACCCTGTATGACTCAATAGAGGACACAAAAGAGTAATGTTCACAAAAATGTGCAACTCGAGATCTAGTGGTTACCCCCTTATGAATGTCACCAAGGATGGAGTTGATGGGGTGATCTCTTTGAATTGCTTGGTGGACTCTTGGGTGTGGTGGTCTTTGACCCTGTATTTCTTGATCATCTTCCTTGTCTTGATCATCTTCATCTCCCCCTTGATCAATGTCCTCCTCTTGAGGTGGCTCATCCTCTTGATCTTCATTTTCATCATCTTGAGCCTAATCCTCATCTTTAGTAGGTGGAGATGTTTGGTTGGAAGATGACGGTTGATCTTGTGCTTGTGTAGGCTCTTCGGATTCCTTAGGACACACATCCCCAATGGACATGTTCCTTAGCGCGACGCACAGAGCCTCTTCATCATCTAGTTCATCAAGATCAACTTGCTCCACTTGGGAGCCATTAGTCTCATCAAACACAATGTCACAAGAAACCTCAACTAATCCAGTGGATTTGTTGAAGACTCTATATGCCCTTGTGTTTGAGTCATATCCTAGTAAAAAGCCTTCTACAGCCTTAGGAGCAAATTTAGATTTTCTACCTCTTTTAACAAGAATAAAACATTTGCTTCCAAAGACTCTAAAATATGAAACATTGGGCTTTTTACTGGTAAGGAGTTCGTATGATGTCTTCTTGAGGATTTGGTGAAGATATAGCCGGTTGATGGAGTAGCAGGCGGTGTTAATCGCCTCAGCCCAAAACCGGTCCAGAGTCTTGTACTCATCAAGCATGGTCCTTGCCATGTCCAGTAGAGTTATATTCTTCCTCTCCACTACACCATGTTATTGAGGTGTGTAGGGAGAAGAGAACTCATGCTTGATGCCCTCGTCCTCAAGAAAGCCTTCAACTTGAGAATTCTTGAACTCCGTCCCATTATCGCTTCTTATCTTCTTGATTCTCAATCCGAACTCATTTTGAGCCCGTCTCAAGAATCCCTTTAAAGTCTCTTGGGTTTGTGATTTTTCCTGCAAAAAGAACACCCAAGTGAAGCGAGAATAATCATCCATAATTACAAGACAATACTTACTCCTGCCGATGCTTATGTAAGCGATCGGGCCGAATAAATCCATGTGGAGTAGCTCAAATGGCCTATCGGTCGTCATGATGTTCTTGTGTGGATGATGAGTGCCAACTTGCTTTCCTACTTGACATGCGCTACAAACCCTGTCTTTCTCAAACTGAACATTTGTTAGTCCCAAAATGTGTTCTCCCTTTAGAAGCTTGTGAAGATTCTTCATTCCAACGTGGGCTAGTCGGCGATGCTAGAGCCAACACATATTAGTCTTAGCAATTAAACAAGTGTTGAGTTCAGTTGTGTTCTCATTAAAATCAACTAAATATAGTCGACCCTCTAACACTCCCTTAAATGCTATTGAATCGTCACTTCTTCTAAAGACAGTAACACCTACATCTATAAAAAGATAGTTGTAGCCCATTTTGCATAATTGAGAAACAAAAAGCAAATTGTAATCTAAAGAATCTACAAGAATTTTTTTTTGAAATGGAATGGTCAGGGGATATAGCAAATTTACCCAAACCTTTGACCAATCCTTGATTTCTATCCCCGAATGTGATAGCTCGTTGGGGATCTTGGATTTTCTCGTAGGCGGAGAACATTCTCTTCTCCCCTGTAATGTGGTTTGTGCATCCGCTATCAATTATCCAACTTAAACCCCCGGATGCATAAACCTGCAAAACAATTTAGGCCTTGTTCTTAGGTACTGTTGGGGGCCGTCTTCTCCGTCGAAGGTCCTTTAACCAAAAACACCTTCGGCAGGACGATATGCAAGCAGATATGACATGAAGATACATGCTGAAGCTACAATTGAAAGAGCTTCGACATGATGGCATACTTAAGACGAAGGATGGCACCGACTTAAAGAAAAAAAGACCGCATAGTCCCTGATAATTTGTACTATGATTATGATTAGTTATTAAGGACACGAATGTAATTTTGTTCGGGCTACATCTTGTGCCTATAAATAGATGAACAGTACCCCCTTACTATTCACGCTAACTTGTAATCTCTCACGCGTCACTCCTGGTTTAATACCTTCTGTCAAGCCGAAGCTACAAATGTAACTTAAATATCGTTGATGTTTATTCATGATTATATAATAATAATGTGAATAGTCTAATGATTGAAAATAATTATTCATATTCCTTTCGTGTTTCATATATCTTTATTTTTATTCTTGCATATTGAAATGATGAAGGTACATCCTTCATAACCTTTGTCCGAAAACCATTATATCCTAAGGGAAATAATGTTACGAAGGACGAAGGTCTTTAACCATTAACATTTGTGTTGCCTTATTTTTGATTCATAACTTTTGAGAACAAGTGACCAACATTGGCGCCCACCTCCGGTGAACTCACTTCCACTGTTGTGACGATGGCTTCGTGCAACAACCAAGCTGCAGCACCTTCGGTCACGAAGCTGGTGCTCCCAATTACAGGTGGTTCAAGCTCAGAGCCAGCCAACAAGAAGCAAAAGAAGGAAGCACAAAGAAGAGTGCAACATGTTGGGGTGCAAGGACCCTTCATAAGATCTAAGTGGTCTTACATCCCAATTACCTTCTCCCAGGAAGATCTTCAGCTCAAAGATTATCCTCACAATGATGCCATGGTTATATCTTGTGTCATCAAGGGATTTCTGGTCCATAATATTTTGGTTGACACAGGCAGTGCATCGGACATCATCTTAGCAAAGGCTTTCAGACAGATGCAAGAGCAAGAAGACAAGATACATGATGCAACACACCCTCTTTGTGGCTTCAGAGGAAGACAAATTGTGGCACTTGGTAAAATGACAATGTCAGTTACCTTCGGTTACGTCCATAACACAAGAACTGAACAAGTTATTTTTGACATTGTTGACATGGAGTATCCATAGAATGCAATCATTGGTCGAGGGACGCTCAATGTCTTCGAAGCAATTCTTCATCCAGCATATTTATGCATGAAGATACCTTCGGAACAAGGGCCCATTGCTGTTCATGGGAGTCAGAAAGCTGCCAGGAAGGCCGAAGGGAGCTGGACGGATTCAAAGGCTATCCATAACATAGATGAAGTCGAAGCTTATCAGCAGTACAAGCACAAAAGAGAGAAGGCTGCTTCAGCGGATCAGCCGAAGCCTATGCTCCTGTGTGAAGACATAGCAGACCAAAAAGTACTACTGGGATCTCAATTATCTGGTGAACAAGAAAAGACTTTGTTAAGTTTTTGTTCAACAACAAAGATGTCTTCGCTTGGACAACTAACGATCTTTGTGGTGTTAATAGAGATGTAATTGAGAATTTACTCAATGTGGATCCATCTTTCAGGCCAAGAAAGCAGAGACTTCGGAAAATGTCTGAGGATAAAGCCGAAGGTGCTCGAAGTGAAGTAAAGAGACTTCTCACTGCTGGTGTCATCAGAGAAATAACATATCCAGAGTGGCTAGCTAACACTGTTATGGTGAAGAAGGCTAATGGGAAATGGAGAATGTGTATTGATTTCACATATCTCAACAAGGCATGTCCGAAGGATGAGTTCCCTTTACCAAGAATAGACTCCTTGTAAATGCAGCAGCTTCTTCAGAACTCATGAGCTTATTGGACTGCTACTCGAGCTATCACCAAATTTGGATGAAGAAAGAGGATGAGCCAAAGACAAGCTTCATAACTCTCAGTGGTACTTATTGCTACCTTCGGATGCTCGAGGGGCTCAAAAACGCTAGAGGAAGCTTCAGCAGAATGACTACCAAGGTTCTTCACTCTCAAATAGGCAGAAATGTGCTAACTTATGTTGATGATATTATAGTAAAAAGCACAAAACAAGAAAATCATGTTGCCGACTTGCAGGAGACATTTTCCAATTTCAGGCAAACTGGTCTCAAGTTGAATCTAGAAAAGTGTGTTTTCAGAGTGAAGAAGGGCAAGTTTCTTGGCTGTCTGGTATCAACAAAGGGTATCAAAGCTAACCCAATCAAGATCGAAGCTATCCTTTGGATGGAACCACCAAATTCAAAGAAGGGGGCTCAACGGTTGGTAGGAAGGCTGGCATCGCTGAATAGATTTATATCAAGATCAGCAGAGAGAAACTTACCATTCTTTGAAATACTAAAGTCAGCCGAAGTATTTTAGTGGGGTCCGGCTCAACAAAAGGCCTTTGAAGAGTTAAAACAATATCTGATAGATTTGACAACTCTAACTCCACCTTCGTCAGGAACTCCGTTACTCCTGTATGTGGCTGCTTCCCATTCTGCAGTCAGTGCGGCACTTGTACAGGAGAAGCAAGATGGCCAAGTAAAAAGACAAGCACCGTTATACTTCGTCTCTGAGGTACTGTATGTTGTGTTGATGGCCTCCAGGAAGCTTCGACATTACTTCCAAGCATATCATATAATAGTACCTTCATCACAACCTCTGAAGGACATAATAAGGAACAGAGAAGCTACATGAAGGATTGCAAAATGGGACGCGGAGCTTAATGAATTCACCATTGATTATGTACATAGATCCTCAATTCATTCTCAGGCGTTGGCAGATTTCATTGCTGATTGGACGCCAGGGGCTCAGGGAGAAGAAGCACCAAAAGATGTCGAAGCCTGGACGGTATTATGTGACGGTTCTTGGGAAACCTTCGGCGCAGGAGCGGCTGCTGTTCTAGTAGCGCCCTCTAAAGTCAGGACATGCTATGCAGTAAAGCTGGACTTTAGTTGTACAAATAATATTGTCGAGTACGAAGCTCTTCTATTAGGGCTTTAGAAGCTAAAGGCAACGGGAATAAGAAGGGCAACCCTCAAAACTGATTCTCAAGTTATTTCTGGCCATGTAGACAAAAGTAGCAAGGCAAGGGATCTGAAGCTTAAAAAATATTTGGATGCAGTTCGAAGATTGGAAGCTTCTTTTGAAGGATTTTCTGTAAAAAAACATTCAAGGGGGGAAAATGAGCATGCAAATTTACTAGCTAAGTCAGCGGCACAGGAGCTCCCTTTGCTTTCGGAAGTGTTCTTTGAGACAATAAAAGCACCTTCAGTCGAACTTATGGAGAGGGCAATGCTCGCAATATCACCTGTACATAGTGAAGATTGGAGGACTGAGATTAAATCTTTCCTCCAAGGCAACTGTTTTTCGGATGACGAAGCTTATAATAAAAGAATGGAATCAAGAACAAGACCACATGTGATCATAGAAGGGGAGTTATATAAATATGGAGTTTGCTCTCCATTACTCAAGTCTTTGTCCAGAACCGAAGGTCAAGAATTGATGAAGGAAATACATGCAGGATTATGTGGGTCTCATATTGGGTCTAGGCCTTTCCTGGGGAAGGTTTTCAGACAAGGATTTTACTGGCCGAAGGCAGCTTCGGATGCAGCAGACTTGGTTCAAAAATGTGAAAATTGCCAAAGATGTGCAAAAGACCAAAAACAACCTCCATCTTTAACTCAGCTAATATAGCCAACTTGGCCATTGCAAAGGTGGGGTCTGGATTTGTTAGGTCCACTTCCACCGGCACAAGGAAATTTGAAATATGTTGTTGTGGCAGTGGAATATTTCTCTAAGTGGATCGAAGCAAAGCCCTTAACCATAATAACTTCAGCCACAGTACAGAAATTCTTTTGGCAAAATATCGTTTGTCGCTTCGGCGTGCCGAAGGCAATAACCGTTGACAATGAAACTCAATTTGATGCTGAAATATTCGAAGATTTTTGTGACCAAATTGGTACGAAAATTCATTTTGCATCAGTAAGGCATCCAGAATCAAATGGGTTAGTAGAGAGAGCAAATGGAATTATAATGATAGGAATAATGAAGTTAATCTTGAATCAGCCTAGAGGAAAGTGGCCAGATGAGTTTATCAAAGTGGTGTGGAGCCATAACACAACTGTCTCAAGGTCAACAAGTTTTAAACCTTTCAAGCTCTTGTTCGGTGACGAAGCAATAACACTAGAAGAAGCAAAGACATGATGAATAAGAACCACAGCTTCAGTGGAGGACGAAGCTGATTCTCAAATAATAAAAGACACTATAGAAGGGACCAGACTTCAGCCCATAGAACACATCAATAAGTATCAGGTCGAAACAATAAAATGGCGTGATAGGAAAGTTCGATTGAAAAATATCAAGCCAGGTCATTTGGTGCTTCGAAGAGTAGCCAACCCAGATACAGTGGGCAAGTTACAATTGAAATGGGATGGTCCTTTTCTGGTAGTATCTTCGTCAAGACCCGGTTCTTATAGATTGAAGGATATGGACAGCAACGACATACCCAGATCTTGGAATGCGGGTGAGCTTCGACGGTACTATGTGTAATCGATGTAATCTTTTGTATTTTTCCTATGGCACCCTTTTCCTTTCAGGAGGGGAGAAAGGTTTTTAATGGGGCCATAGTTTGTAATTTTCATTCTTATTTAGCCCCATGCAATACAAGGGCCAAAATCCCCCAAATATGTAACATGTAATATCAGAACCTGCACCATCGAGTGCAAAAGAGAAACAAGGAAAAGCTCAAAAGACGTCCCTAAGGGGATGCAAAGCTGTAATAACCCCAAGGAGGACGAAGCTACAAAAGTCGTTCCTAAGGGAGCATAGCGTAAGTTCCGAAGCTGCAAAAGTCGTTCCTAAGGGAGCGCAACGTAAGTTCCGAAGCTCAAAAGTCGTTCCTAAGGGAATGCAGAGCCAAATACCACCGAAATATAAGGTGAAGAAGCTCCAAAGTCGTTCCTAAGGGGATGCAGAGCTTAAATACCACCGGAATAGAAGGTGAAGAAGCTCCAAAGTCGTTCCTAAGGGGATGCAGAGCTTAAATGCCACCGAAATAGAAGGTGAAGAAGCTCCAAAGTCGTTTCTAAGGGAATGCAGAGCTTAAAGACTCCAAATTCGTTCCTAAGGGGATTAGAGTTAGGGTGTGTCTTCGTGTGCGTTTGGGACATTCATTTGCATATTACATCACATCATTCATTGCATTCATACAGACATTTATTTAGACATTCGTAGGATCATCATCATCATGACATAAAGCACGAACATAAATACTCTGGCTTCGACGACAAAGTGCTTCGATGAACACGAAGAAGCTTCATTTCAAACATATAGGCATTTCATGCAAGGAAATGCTTCGATGTGTACGAAAAGAAGGGAAGGTGTTTTTCGCCTTCGGCTCAAAAGATACGAATTTTGTCCACAGCAAAGCAATTCGTACATGGATGAAAAGGTAAAAATATATTACAAGGTATGGACAAATATATACAGTATTGTTTAACTCTCGATTACAATTTCTTGCAAAGATAATGCAAATATTCCTAAGCTCTATACAGGAAGGCTTAAAGAGAAGCTTCATCTCAGCAACCTTTGGAACGTGCTTTGAGTTATCAACCTTCGGCACCGCTATCCTGCAGACAAACAATGGTATAAGGTAAAAGTAATTATAAGAATCAAGGCAAGCAACAGGTATAAGTTCCGTACTGGTTTAAGCAGGTTTCGAGCTTCGTCCCCAGCCAACTCTCGCCCACCCTTAGCCCAAATCTGAGTGATGAATCTATTTTCGATGCTTCGGGCTTCACTAGGAATATCAATCAAATCTAATGGCGACAGGCTGAAGGTTGGTTTGTTTACTGTCTTCGCATGCGTGAAATCGGCCTTCAAGAATGCGGTAGTTGTGCCGTGAGAAGCTAGTCGAGCACAGAAGTCACCATGCCTAGCTATCACTTCATCGAGTGCATCAACTTCATTTTCAATATGCTTGAAGGTATCTGATATGTCCTCAGTCGAAGGGGTAATATCTTCAGAGCTGGCCCCAACCGAGCTGAAGACCCCTTTCAACTATTGCACGCAACAGCTGCCAAATTCCAAGCATGTATTCCGAAGACCCTTCAGAGATTTCTGCAGCTTTGTATTCTTATTAGCTTCGGCTTCATATTTTGCTTGCAGTTCTTTCTTCTCTTGTTTGAAGCTCTCTGATTTTTCTTTTAAGGTTGTTTGACTTTAGAGGAGCTCCTCGCTCAATCTAGCATTTTCAGCTTGGATCTCTGCAAGCGAACCCTCTGTTGTTTGAAGCAGGAAGTCCTTCTTCTCTAGAGAAGCTTCACAATCCTTAATTTTACTCTCCAAGCCCTCGATTATGATTTCATTTTTCTTGTCCTTGAGGTCTTATTGCATCCTCAATGCTTTACTTAGCAGCATACTCTGTGGAAATAAGCTGACATCAGAAAATTTTGATTCATCACAAAGATAAACATAAATCTAGGTAAAAAGAATGTCACCTTGAAATTGGAGTAAAACAGACTGCCGATGATATGTTGTCGCCGGTAACCGCTAATATCAGCCTCAAGCTTCGAGAAATCGACATTCTTCGATAGAGTGCCGATTATTTTTGCCCCGGTGCAATCGCGAATGCATCCTAAGGCTCCTTCGTCAATTCCACCAAAGAGCATAGCTCCTGGCTGGTAGCCACAAGATATCCCATACTCCTGTAGCTCCTTCTTCTCAGACTCGGACAATTCTTGACCCACCAGGTTTCGAAGGTCAAAGTCCCTTTTTTCTGAAGCAGCATCAACAATCTTTTTTCCTTTGTCAGGCACTGCGGCCATGACCTTCTCTCCAGCCGCAACTGTCTCTTCTATAGCCATATCCGAAAGAAGTTTATTAATTCCTGACAATGTACTTTCAAGATTGGCAGCATCGGCAGCAGCTGCAGCTTTGGCAGAAGTTTCAGCTTCGGAAGTGGCCTCGACACTTGCAACATGCATTATTTTGGATGCCGAGGCCAGCGGTGGTGTTCGTTCAATGGCTTGCATAACATTAACAATTCATCGCTTTTTTCTGACCCTCAGTCTTCTCCTTTACAGCTGAGGGTTGATCCTTCTTCTGTAAAAGTTTCGTCAGTTCTGGTCCCAGAGGACTTAGCAGCTTGATGGGTAAAGATTCAGTCATTACCTTTAAAATTTCTGCTATTTCAGCAGCAGGAGGCGTCGAAGAAGTCTCCTCGGTTGCTTCAATTATCTTCGGCTCCGGAGTTTCAGCCTTCCTCTTCTTCGAAACTGCCGCCTTCGGATCATGAGTGGATTTTTTCTTCTTTGAAATTTTCTCATCTTCCTTAACCATTCTGGCAGCTTGTCTGCTCGAAATGCTGACAATTCCTTTTCTTTTCACCCCTTCAGCACCTTTGTCAAGCCTTTCATAATCAGGGTATTCAAATTTAAAGGCGACAATTACCCGGTTCAATCTTTGTTTCGGCCAGGTGCCGAAGACTGCGATCATCAGTTGATCTTCCTTTTTGGTGTAATCCACAAGTATCTCGTTGCACATGGTCTCAATCATGTCTAGCCATTCTTTGCAAGGTTTCTTGAATCGTTTTTAAAATTTAAAACGGTAGGCAAGACGAACAAGTTCATGCTTCTTCCCCACTTCTTTCATCTTCAGCATTCCCCAGCCACTTGACATCGGATATGTTCTGTTGACCAAGTATTCTTGTACCAAGTCCCTGGTACTGATATGCTCAGCTACCACTCTAAATTCCAGTTCAGCAAACTGATAGGGTGACCCTAGTTGCATATTGCATAAAGGCCTAGTCATTCCGAAGCTTAAACTCAGAGGACTCATAACCATCATCAGCTTCTCCCTCATTTTCTCGTCAGCCTTCATATAGAACCACTCATTTTTCCAACCAGTCGGCCACTTCGTGCGGTAGCTAAGGACTGGTGCCTTTGTATCCTTTCGATACACAAAATTGTAACAGCCAAAATTTTCATGAAGGCCATCTGCCCTGTCCTTCGTCTGATAGTGCAGCTCGTGCACTCGACATAAAGCTTCGGCATCTGGGCTCATCCCTTGGCTTCAGAGGGCCCAGATATAGACGTTGAGCCTAACAATAGCGTTGAGAGTCAGCTGATGAAGATATATTTCAAAGTTCTTTAAAACTATCACTATCATCTCATTCAGGGGGGATCGTAGCCCTGCTATGAAGAAGCTCTTGAAAACGACAACTTCATCCTTCTTCAGCTCTGGGATAGTCTCTTCTCCAGCAAATCGAATAAGCTTACTCTCAGCCTTTCCAAATAGCCCAATTTCATCATCATAGGCATGTCATCTTCAGTCACAGTAGATTTTTCAAAGTCTAGATGACTAGGCTTCGTTGGGATCATAATGTTGTAGTCTTCTTCACTCTCATCAACATTTTCACCTTCAACCACAGTTTGTTCAGCTTCGGCATTAAAAGCACCTCCGTCCGCCACAATCAGACCTGACCGCTTCATTACTTCTGAAATCGGTGCTGCTTCGGCGACCTCAGTTTTGTCCCTCACACGAGACACTCTTGCAGTTGATCGCACTCTGGCCACTTCAATGGTTTTTACTGTTTGACGAAGCTAACCCATCTGACGAAGTTAACCTTAAACGATGAAGCGTTTGCTCGAAAGCACAATACAGAAAGCTTCGGCTATGGTTAAATTTTTTAACAGCACAACAGTGCAATGACAATGAATGCTGTGGTAACTCCTCATCAACCCGTCTGTTTATATAGTGCTGCAGGGGGGAAGGTGAACCGCCAGGCCGCTTGCACTCACTAAACGGTGGACCGCTCGATGCCTGGAATATTATAATCGTTTCTCAGCAACGAGCTCAGGGAAGGTGTTTTTCGGACCCTCAGCATTCCGAAGCCTTCGAGTTTTTCGTGGATCGAGCTCGTTACGAAAAACGATCTAGCACCACGAAGGGGCTACTGTTGGAGGCCTTCTTCTCCATCGAAGGTCCTTTAACCAAAAACACCTTTCGGCAGGACAATATGCAAGCAGATACGACATGAAGATACATGCCGAAGCTACAATTGAAAGAGCTTCGGCATGATGGCATACTTTAGACGAAGGATGGCACCGACTTAAAGAGGAAAAGACCGCATAGTCCCTGATAATTTGTACTATGATTATGATTAGTTATTAAGAACACAAATGTAATTTTGTCCGGGTTGCGTCCCGTGCCTATATAGATGAACAGTACCCCCGTACTATTCACGCTAACTTGTAATCCCTCACATGTCACTCCTGGTTTAATACCTTCTGTCAAGCCAAAGGTACAAATGTAACTTAAATATCGTTGATGTTTATTCATGATTATATAATAATAATGTGAATAGTCTAATGATTGAAAATAATTATTCATATTCCTTTCGTGTTTCATATGTCTTTATTTTTATTCTTGCATATTGAAATGATGAAGGTACGTCCTTCATAACCTTCGTCCGAAAACCATTATATCCTAAGGGAAATAATGTCACGAAGGACGAAGGTCTTTAACCATTAACATTTGTGTTGCCTTGTTCTTGATTCATAGCTTTTGAGAACAAGTGACCAACAGGTACCCAAACAGTCTTGAGTCCTTTGACATTAGAAACAAGCACCTTGGGTACCCAAACACAAGTCTTTGATTCCTTGTGTTTGCCCCCAACATATTTGGCAACTACTTTGCCTAATTTGTTAGTAAGCACATATGATGCATCAAAAGTTTTAAATGAAATGTTATGTTCATTTGATGAAGTGGAAGTTTTCTTTTTAGGCATTTTATTATGAGTGAAATGCCTAGAACTAGAAGCCTCAATCTTATACATAAAAGCATGGTAAGGAACAGAATGAGATTTTTTAGCATGAATCTTCCTAATTTTATGCTCAGGATAATTAGCATGATATAAAATGTAACCCTCATTGTCCTGAACCATGGGAGCTTTGCCCTTAACAAACTTAGACAATTTCTTAGGGGCATTAAGCTTGACATTGCTTCCCTATTGGAAACCAATGACATCCTTAATGCCAGGGCATCTCCCACTATAGAGCATGTTATAGCAAATTTAAATTTTTCATTTTCAATTTCATGCTCATTAATTTTAGCAGTTAATTGAGCTATATGATCATTTTGTTGTTTAATAAGAGCAATGTTGGGTCTATGCTTCGTCGCCGAAGGTCTTATAGGAAGAAGTGGTCCTCGGCTGAAGCTGTTTATATAAGATAGCCGAAGGTTCCTCTTCGGGAAGCTTCGGTATTACAAACCGACTTAAAGATAGAATGACCTTTTAGTCCATAAAGGTCTGAGTCAATGTTGTAAGCTTTTATAAGGGGCATACTTGTAATTCCTCACAGGCTGCGTCCTGTGCCTATAAATAGTGAACAGTATTCCGTTACTGTTCACGCATTCGAGTAATTGCAATCGCATCTTCCGGAATCCAACCTTTTTGCCAAGGCAGAGGTATTATTGTATTCAATAACTCAATATATTAAGTAGACACAATGTAATTCGTCTATGATGTATTTATCCCTTTTATACCTTTTGTTTTATGTTATCTTATAATTTTTACTAAAATTTTATTACGAAGATTTAAGCTTCGTAATTATGCTCTTATCAGCCTTCGTCCAAGGCCCATTATCCTCAAGGGAATAATGTTTCATGAACGAAGGACATTGACATTTAACACTTTATGTTGCCTTGTTCTTAATTCATAGCATTTGAGAACAAGTCCCCAACATTGGCGCCCACCTCCGGTGAACTCACTTCCACTTTTTGAGCTAATGACTTCGATCAACGACCAAGCTGGAGCTACTTCGGACCCGAAGCTGGTGCTCCCGATCACAGGTGGTTCGTCCTCAGAGCCAGCTAACAAGAAACAAAAGAAGGAAGCACAGAGAAGGGTACAGCATGTTGGGGTGCAAGGACCCTTCATCAAGTCAAGATGGTCTCACATTCCTATTACCTTCTCCCAAGAGGACCTTCAGCTCAAAGATTACCCACACAACGATGCCATGGTTATCTCTTGTGTTATCAAAGGATTTCTGGTCCACAATGTCTTGGTTGACACAGGCAGTGCAGCTGACATCATATTTGCTAAGGCCTTCAGACAAATGCAAGAGCCAGAAGATAAGATTCATGATGCTACACATCCTCTCTGTGGCTTCGGAGGAAGACAGATTGCAGCACTGGGCAAGATCACCATGTCAGTGACCTTCGGGTTCATCAACAACACTAGAACTGAGCAAGTTGTGTTTGACATTGTTGACATGGAATACCCTTACAATGCAATTATTGGTCGTGGTACCCTCAATGCCTTCGAAGCAATCCTTCATCCTGCCTATCTTTGCATGAAGATACCTTCGGATCAAGGACCCATTGCTATCCATGGAAGTCAGGAAGCTGCAAGAAGGGCCGAAGGCAATTGGACTGACTCAAAAGCAATCCATAACATAGATGGAGCTGAAGCTTGTGAACAGTATAAATTCAGAAGGGAGAAAGCAGCTTCAGTAGATCAGCCGAAGCCTATGCTCTTATGTGAGGACATAGCAGAGCAGAAGGTGCTGTTAGGCTCTCAATTATCCGAAGAGCAGGAGAAAACCTTGATAAGGTTTTTGTTCAACAACAAAGATGTTTTTGCATGGTCAGCTAATGATCTTTGCGGAGTAAATAGGGATGTTATTGAACACTCGCTCAATGTTGATCCATCCTTCAGAGCCAGAAAGCAGAGGCTTCGGAAAATGTCAGATGATAAGGCCGAAGGTGCTCGTAACGAAGTTAAAAGACTCCTCAGTGCAGGAGTCATCAGAGAAGTAAAGTACCTAGAATGGCTGGCTAACACTGTTATGGTAAAAAAGGCCAATGGCAAATGGCGAATGTGTATCGATTTTACAGATCTCAACAAGGCGTGTCCGAAGGATGAGTTTCCATTGCCAAGGATAGACTCTTTAGTAGATGCAGCAGCTTCTTCCGAGCTCATGAGTCTGCTAGACTGTTACTCAGGCTATCACCAAATTTGGATGAAGAAGGAAGATGAGCCGAAGACTAGCTTCATAACTCCAAGTGGCACATATTGCTATCTTCGGATGCCTGAGGGGCTCAAAAACGCTGGAGGAAGTTTCAGCCGAATGACTGCGAAGGTTCTCCAATCTCAAATAGGCAGAAATGTGCTAACTTATGTTGATGACATCATTGTAAAAAGCACGAAACAGGAGAATCATATTGCTGATCTGCAGGAGACCTTCGCCAGTTTCTGGCAAGCTGGTTTAAAGTTAAATCTAGAAAAATGCGTCTTCGGAGTAAAGAAGGGGAAATTTCTTGGATGCTTGGTTTCAACAAAGGGAATTGAAGCTAATCCAAGTAAAATTGAAGCTATACTTCGGATGGAGCCACCAACTACGAAGAAGGGGGCTCAAAGATTGACAGGAAGATTGGCATCTCTCAATAGATTCATATCCAGATCAGCAGAGAGAAACTTACCATTCTTCGAAGTGCTGAAATCAGCCGAAGTCTTTCAATGGGGACCAATCCAGCAGAAGGCTTTTGAAGAGCTGAAGCAGTATTTGATAGATTTAACAACATTGACTCCACCAATGCCAGGGGCTCCTTTGTTATTATATGTGGCAGCTTCGCACTCAGCGGTAAGTGCAGCGCTTGTCCAGGAGAAGCTTGATGGTCAAGTCAAGAGGCAGGCCCCAATATATTTTGTATCCGAGGTTCTTAGTTTATCAAAGAAAAATTATACAGAGTTGGAGAAGGTACTGTATGCTGTCTTGATGGCCTCCAGGAAGCTTCGGCACTATTTCCAAGCTTACAACATAATTGTTCCTTCTTCACAACCTCTGAAGGATATTATGAGGAACCGAGAAGCTACTGGAAGGATTGGAAAATGGGCTGCAGAGCTCAATGAATTTTGTATTGAATATGTTCATAGATCTTCGATTCAGTTCCAGGCGTTGGCAGACTTCATTGCTGACTGGACGCCAGGGGCTCAGGAGGAAGAAACGAATAAAGACAACGAAGCATGGACAGTGTTTTGCGATGGATCTTGGGGAACCTTCGGAGCGGGAGCGGCTGCTGTGTTGGTTTCACCTTCCAAAGTCAAAACTTGTTATGCGGCAAAACTAGATTTTAGTTGCACAAATAACATTGCCGAGTACGAAGCATTGCTTCTAGGTCTTCGGAAGTTAAAAGCAATGGGAATCAGAAGGGCCATACTTAAAACTGATTCTCAGGTTGTTTCGGGTCATATTGACAAGAGTTGCAAGGCTAAGGATCCGAAGCTTGAAAAATATCTGGATATGGTTCGAAGAGTTGAAGCTTCCTTCGAAGGGTTTTCTGTCAAAAATATCCCTCGAGGACAAAATGAGCATGCTGATTTGCTAGCTAAGTCAGCAGCACAGGGGCTGCCCTTACCTTCGGATGTGTTCTTCGAAACAATAAAAGCACCTTCGGTGGAACTTCTTGAAAGAGCAGTCCTCAGCATATCTCCTGTTTATAGTGAAGATTGGAGAACTGAGATCATCTCTTACCTTCAGGGAAAATTTCTTTCAGATGACGAAGCATATAACAGGAGGATAGAGGCAAGAGCTCGTCCATATGTCATAATAGAAGGAGAGTTGTACAAGCATGGAGTTTGTGCTCCGCTACTCAAGTGTTTATCCAGAACCGAAGGTATAGAGTTGATGAAAGAAATACATGCAGGCCTCTGTGGATCTCACATTGGATCCAGGCCGTTACTTGGAAAAATTTTCCGCCAAGGATTTTATTGGCCGAAGGCAGCTTCGGATGCAGCGGAATTAGTTCAAAAGTGCGAAGGTTGTCAGAAATGTGCACGAGATCAAAAACAACCTTCGTCCCTAACACAACTCATACAACCCATTTGGCCATTGCAAAGGTGGGGCCTTGACTTGTTAGGTCCATTACCACCGGCCCAAGGGAACCTAAGATATGTTGTAGTGGCAGTGGAATATTTTTCTAAATGGATTGAAGCAAGGCCTTTAGCCACAATAACTTCGGCCACCGTCCAAAAGTTTTTCTGGCAGAATATTGTTTGTCGTTTCAGGGTACCAAAGGCTATTACTGTGGATAATGGAACACAGTTTGATTCCGAAGCTTTTAGGGATTTCTGTGATCAGATTGGTACGAAGATCCATTTTGCATCAGTCAGACATCCGGAGTCAAATGGACTCGTTGAAAGAGCCAATGGCATTATAATGACAGGAATAATGAAGTTAATCTTCAATCAACCCAGGGGAAAATGGCCAGATCAGTTAACCAAAGTGGTGTGGAGCCACAATACAACAACATCAAGGTCTACAGGCTTTACTCCATTCAAGTTATTATTCGGTGACGAAGCAATAACTCCGGAGGAAGCTAAAACTGGATCAATAAGGGTAATAGCTTCGGCAGAATCAGGTTCCGAAGCTGCTTATTCTGTGGAAAAAGATGCTTTAGAAGGGATCAGACTGCAAGCCGTGGAGAACATCAATAAATATCAAGCCGAAACAATTAAATGGCGAGATAGAAAGGTTCGGTTAAAGAATATTGAGCCAGGGCACTTGGTGCTTCGGAGAGTGGCCAACCCAGAAACAGTGGGCAAGTTGCAGTTGAAATGGGATGGACCTTTCTTAGTAGCATCTTCGTCAAGACCCGGTTCATACAGATTGAAGGATATGGACGGCAACGACATTCCTAGGTCTTGGAATGCGGATGAGCTTCGGCGATATTATGTATAACTCGATGTAATTTTTCATATTTTTTATTTTTCTTTCATGGCACCCTTTTCCTTTCCGAAGGGGGAGAAAGGTTTTTAATGGGGCCAGCACATGTAATTTCCTTTTTTAGTTCTATAAGAGCAAAATCCCCCAAGGAATGTAAATGTAAAAGCTGAGAACGCACCATCGAGTGCCAAAAAGTAAAGGCGAAGAAGCTCCAAAGTCGTTCCTAAGGGAATGCAAAGCTTACAGCGAAAAGTCAACGCTGATTCCGCCAAAAGTAAAGGCGAAGAAGCTCCAAAGTCGTTCCTAAGGGAATGCAGAGCTTACAACGAAAAGTCAACGCTGATTCCGCCAAAAGTAAAGGCGAAGAAGCTCCAAAGTCGTTCCTAAGGGAATGCAGAGCTGAGGTGCGATTGTTTTTAAGAAAATAATGGCTATGAATATGGCTTCGGATACGTGTTTGGCCATTCATTTGCACATCACATTACATCATAGCATTTGCATTCATAAACATTCATCTAGGCATATGTAGGATAATCATCTTCATGGCATAAAGGGTTGCTTCGGCAAAAAGAGGAAAAAGAAGGGGAAGAAAGAGCTTTGTGTACAAAAAGGAGAGCTTCGGAAAAAGGAAAATGTTGTTTTCTATGCTTCGCTGCGTACGAAAAGAAGGGAAGGTGTTTTTTCGCCTTCGGCTCAAAAGAAAATTTCGTCCACATCAAAGCATTTCTCATACATCAATGGAAGGTTAAGGGTATATAACAAGGTATGAACAGAATTCATTAAAGACAAGTTTTAGTTACATTTACAAAAGTTATCTCAAAAGTTTCTTAAGTACTGTCTACAGTCTACTATCTAATCTCCAAGGAGCTTCGGCTTCGGCGTCATTTTTGATCATCGGCTTTGGCTTCGTCATCCTACATGAATAAGGTCGTTGTAAGTCAAAATCAAGCTTACAGGAAAAGGTAAGCACAAGGTATGGTTTCTTACTGGTTCAAGGTGGCTTCGAGCTTCGTCTCCAGCCTTTTCTCGCCCACCTTTTGTCCATATCATTTTTACAAATCTATTCGAGATACTTCGGGCGAGATCAGGAATGTCATCCAGGATTGATGGTGATAAAGTGAAATTTGGCCTATTGACAATCTTTCCATGGTCACAGCCAGCCTTCAGGAAAGCTGCAGCAGTGCCTCGAGAAGCCACCCAGGCACAGAAGTCACCATGCCCAGCTATGACTTCGTCGAGCTCGTCAATCTCCCCCTCAATATGTTCGAAGGTTTTCGGTAGATCTTCGGCTGAGGGGGTGAATTTTTCACTGCTGGCTCCAACTGAGTAAAAAATCTTTCTTTACCGTTGAATGCATTTGTTGCTAAAGTCCAAGCATTTTTCTTGAAGACTTGTCAGTAGTTTTCTCAAATCTGAATTTTGTTGAGCTTCGGCTTCAAGTTTTGCATTAAGATCTTGTTTTTCTCGTTCGAACTGCTCAGACTGGCGAAGAAGCTTCGTGTTCAGTTCTGTTATTTTTGCTTCAGCTTCCGCCAATAAACCTTCGGTTGCTTGGAGCTCAAAGTTCTTTTTCTCGAAAGCATCTGATTGCTCCTTTATTCTGCTTTCCAAATTTTCAATTATAACTTCGTGCTTCTTATCTTCAAAATCTTGCTGCATTTGCAAGGCTTTGCTCAACAGCATACTCTGCACGAAAACAACCTTCGTCAGACATGTTTTTATTATTAGAAACAATAAAAATTAAGGGACAAGTAGTTCACCTTGAAGTTGGAATAAAATAAACTACCAACGACATGTTGTCGTCGGTAGCGGCTGATGTCTATTTCTAGCTTCAGGAAGCCGATACTCTTGGACAGAGTACTGATAACTTTGGCTCCTGTTTGATCTCGAATACAATCTAATTTTTCATCATCAACGCCTCCGAAGAGGAGTGCCCCAGGTTTGTATCCACAGGATTTGGCATACTCTCTAAGCTCTTCCATTTCAGCTTTTGATAGTTGTTCTCCAACTAAATTCTGGAACATGAAGGCTTCGTTTTCTGAAGCTTCATCAGCAATTCCTTTTCCTTTCCCCGACGCTGCGGTCACGGCCTCTTCGGCGGCGGTGGTAGCTTCTTCTGCAGCCATGTCTAGCAGTATTTGGTCAATGTGTTCAATTGTGCTCTCCAGGTTCAAATCTTCATCTGAGGCAGCTTCGGCAGCTGCGGCCTCCGAAGGTGCAATTTCAATATCTGTCTCCTCTGCAGCCGCTGGTGTTTTCTGGGCTGAAGCTCTTGGCGGCGTCTTGTCAATTACCTCTGTCACAGTGATAATTCTTTGTTTCTTTGCCTTGATTGTTTTCTTCGATTTTTCGGGCTCCTTGTCCTTCTGAAAAAACTTTGTCAGTTGAGGGCCCAGTGGACTTAGCTTCGCAGGTAAGGATTCAGTCATTACCTTCAGAATTTCCTCAACGACAGCAGCAGAAGGTGATGCGGGGGATTCTTCTGCTTCGGATATTTGTTGCTTCGGAGAAGAAGCTTTCCTCTTCTTCGGAATTTTCTTCTTTAATGGTTCTTTTTCTTCATTCATGGCCTCAGTTATCCTTTTTCTTTTTTGGCCCCCAGCACCTTTGTTCAGATTTTCATAATCAGGGTAATCAAAGCCCAAGGCGTCCAACACTCGATTTAGCCTTCGCTTCGGACGGGTGCCGAAGGCTGCGGTCATCAATTGATCTTCTTTTTTGGAATAATTGCCAAGTATTTCATTGCACATTACTTCAATTGTATCTAGCCACTCTTGGCAAGGTGTTTTAAAGTACTTTTTAAACTTGAAATAGTAAGGTAAACGTACAAGTTCACCTTCTTTCTTTTTCCCCTGTAGCTTCGGCATTTCCCATTCTTTCAAACTGGGAAAAACTTTGAAAGCCAAAAATTCCTGAACCAGGTCCCTTGTACTAATATGCTCTGCAATAATTCTGAATTCATTCATTGCTTGTTGTGTTGGACCTTCGGGTGTCATGTTGCAGCGAGGCCGGGTTTCTCCGAAGATTAGTTCGAGTGGACTTTGCACAAGCTTTTCCTTGTCATCATCAACCTTGACATAGAACCACTCTGATTTCCAGCCTGCTGCCCACTTGCTTCGGTAGCTAATTACAGGAAACTTTGTAGTTTTCCGATAGGCGAAGTTATAACAACCAAAATTGTCGTGCAATCCATCCTTTCTAGCCTTTGTTTGATAATGCAACTCGTGAACCCGGCAAAAGCTGTCCGCAAATGGTTCCACTGCTTGGCTTCGGAGTGCCCAGATATAAACAATAAGTCTAACGATAGCGTTAGGGGTCAGCTGGTGAAAATAGATACCGAACCTATTCAGTACCTCTGCAATAATCCCATGTAGGGGGAACCTTAATCCAGCCTTTAGAAAGATTTTGAAAATAACAATTTCATCTTTCTCCGGCTTTGGGGTAGTCTCTTCTCCCCCGAAGCGCAAAAGCTTCTTCTGATTTTCAGTAAAAAAGCCCGATTTTACCATCATGGACAGATCAGCCTTCGAAACAGTAGATTTCCCGAAGTCCAAGTGGCTGGGTTTGCTTGGCATGGCAATGCGATAATCATCTTCGGGATCAGTTTCCTCAATATCTTCTTCCTCTGCTTCAGCGATTGCTTGTTCTGCATCATCACTAGGAATCTTTTCCGAAGTCACTAGCCCGGATCGTTGCATGGCTTCGGAGATAGGGACAGTCTCCGAAGCTTCAGTTTCGTCCCCCTCACGCTCAACCCTGGCGGTAGAGCGGACTCTGGCCATTTAATTATGAACTTGTGAAACTTTAATACTTTCTTCCTCCGAAGCAGGCTTCAAGCTGGAGCTTCGTTCGATTCCGACAGACAAGCTTCGGCGACGGTTAAAAATTTTGGCAGAAAAACAGTGCAAATAGCAATGAATGCTGTGGTAACTTCACACCTACTCGTCTGTTTATATAGTGCTGCAGGTAAGAAGGCGAAGCGCCAGAATTTTTACACTAGGCGGACACCCGCTCGCACTCGCTGCGTGGTGGACCGCAGAGACCGAACAGAAACTCTGCGAGGTGGGGCCGCTACACGCTGGAAGATTGAATCGTTTCTCGACAACGAGCTCAGGGAAGGTGTTTTTTAGACCTTCGGCGCTCCGAAGCTTAAGAGACTTTTTTCACGGATCAAGCTCGTTACGAAAAACGATCTAGCACCGCGAAAGGGGCTACTGTTGGGTCTATGCTTCGTCGCCGAAGGTCTTATAGGAAGAAGTGGTCCTCGGCTGAAGCTGTTTGTATAAGATAGCCGAAGGTTCCTCTTCGGGAAGCTTCGGTATTACAAACCGACTTAAAGATAGAATGACCTTTTAGTCCATAAAGGTCTGAGTCAATGTTGTAAGCTTTTATAAGGGGCATACTTGTAATTCCTCACAGGCTGCGTCCTGTGCCTATAAATAGTGAACAGTATTCCGTTACTGTTCACGCATTCGAGTAATTGCAATCGCATCTTCCGGAATCCAACCTTTTTGCCAAGGCAGAGGTATTATTGTATTCAATAACTCAATATATTAAGTAGACACAATGTAATTCGTCTATGATGTATTTATCCCTTTTATACCTTTTGTTTTATGTTATCTTATAATTTTTACTAAAATTTTATTACGAAGATTTAAGCTTCGTAATTATGCTCTTATCAGCCTTCGTCCAAGGCCCATTATCCTCAAGGGAATAATGTTTCATGGACGAAGGACATTGACATTTAACACTTTATGTTGCCTTGTTCTTAATTCATAGCATTTGAGAACAAGTCCCCAACAAGCAAGGTGATCATTGATAGCTTCAACATTAATATCTCTACATCTAGTGCAAATGGAAACATGCTCGACAGTAGATGTAGAGGGTTTGCAAATATTTAATTCATCTATCTTAGCATGTAATATGGCATTCTCATTTCTAAGACAGGAAATAGAATCATTGCAAACATTTAACTCTCTAACCTTAGAAATTAAACTAGCATTTTCAGTCCTAAGGCTAGAGATTGATTCATTCAATTTATCAATCTTAGCATTTAAACTAGCATTTTCATTTCTAAGACTGGTAATTGAATCATGGCAAATGCTAAGCTCTTTAGTCAGGTTTTCACATTTCTCTACTTCCTGAGTATAAGCATTTTTCACTTTAACATGTTTTTTATTTTCTTTAATAAGGAATTCCTCTTGGCTGTCCAAGCGTTCATCCTTCTCATGAATGGCTCCTATCAATTCATTCAATTTTTCTTTTTGTTCCATGTTGAGGTTAGCAAAAAGAGTAAGTAAATCATCTTCGTCTTCACTAGAACTACCCTCATCACTAGATGTTGTATATTTGGGGTGGTTCTAGATTGTACCTTCTTTTTGCCATCCTTGGCCATGAAACATTTGTGATCGACGTTGGGGAAGAGGAGGCCCTTGTTGATGGTGATGTTGGCGCGTCCTCGTCGGAGGAGGAGTCGGTGGAGCTTTCGTCGGAGTCCCATTCCCGGCACACGTGGGCATCACCACCCTTCTTCTTGTAGTACCTCTTCTTCTCCTTCTTCTTCCCCTTCTTGTCTTCGCCCCTATCACTATCACTAGACATTGGACATTTAGTAATAAAATGACCGGGCTTACCACATTTGTAGCACACCCTTTTGGAGCGGGGTTTGTAGTCCTTCCCCCTCCTGTGCTTGAGGATTTGATGGAAGCTCTTGATGATGAGTGCCATCTCCTCATTGTCGAGCTTGGAGACGTCGATGGGAAGCCTACTTGATGTAGACTAAAAGGGAATTAGGCTTACACCTAGTTCCTAAATAATTTTGGTGGTTGAATTGTCCAACACAAATAATTGGACTAACTAGTTTGCTCTAGTGTATAAGTTATACAGGTGCCAAAGGTTGACAACAAGCCAATTAAAAAGACCAATGTTGGGTTCAAAATAGAGAGCTAAAGGCATCCCGAAAGGCTCCCTGGTCTGGCGCACCGGACTGTCCGGTGCACCAGGGGACTTCGCGCTGAACTCCTCAGCCTCGGGAATTTTCAGAGCCGGCACGCTATAATTCACCGGACTGTCCGGTGTACACCGGACAGTGTCCGGTGCTCCAAGAGGACTCGGCTCTGGAACTTGGCAGCCTCGGGAATTCGCAACGGCTGCTCCGCTATAATTCACCGGACATGTCCGGTGTACACCGGACTGTCCGGTGTAACTGCGGGGCAACAGCTACTTCGGCGCCAACGGCTACCTGCAAGCGCATTTATTGCGCGCCAGCGCGCGCAGAAGTCAGGCACGCCCATGCTGGCGCACCGGACACTCTACAGTACATGTCCGGTGCGCCACCGAACATCTAGGCGGGCCCAGAAGACAGGACTCCAACGGTCGAAACCCAACGACTTTGGTGACGTGGCTGGCGCACCGGACATGTCCGGTGTACACCGGACTGTCCGGTGCACCATACGACAGTCAGCCCCACCAAACGGCTAGTTTGGTGGTTGGGGCTATAAATACCCCCAACCACCCAACATTCATTGCATCTAAGTTTTCCACTTCTCAACCACTTACAAGAGCTAGGCATTCAATTCTAGACACACCAAAGATTTGAAATCCTCTCCAATTCCACACAAGGCTTTAGTGATTAGCGAGAGAGATTTGTCGTGTTCTTTTGAGCTCTTGCGCTTGGATTGCTTCTTTTCTTTCTCACTTGTTCTTGTGATCAAAACTCCATTGTAATCAAGGCAAGAGGCACCAATTGTGTGGTGGCCCTTGCGGGGAAGTTTTTGTTCCCGTTTGATTGAGAAGAAGAAACTCACTCGGTCCGAGGGACCGTTTGAGAGA
The DNA here is from genome assembly GCF_902167145.1 of Zea mays. NCBI lineage: Eukaryota > Viridiplantae > Streptophyta > Magnoliopsida > Poales > Poaceae > Zea > Zea mays. The sequence continues at coordinate 40,579,678 of NC_050100.1, read as the reverse complement.
GGGAAAGGGTTGAAAGAGACCCGGTATTCGTGACCACCTCAACGGGGAGTAGGTTTGCGAGAACCGAACCTTGGTAAAACAAATCCTTGCGTCTCACCGCTTTACTTGCTTGCGATTTGTTTTACGCCCTCTTGCGGACTCGTTTATATTTCTAACGCTAACCCGGCTTGTAGTTGTGATTATTTGTGAGAATTTCAGTTTCGCCCTATTCACCCCCCTCTAGGTGGCTATCAATTGGTATCAGAGCCCGGTGCTTCATTAGAGCCTAACCGATCGAAGTGATGTGGGAGATCACGCCAAGAAGGAGATGGAGACCAGCGAAAAGCCCACTACAAGCCACGGGAGCACTTCATCAGAAGAGTCCCGCACCAAGAGGAAGGAGAAGAAGAAGGACTCCTCCAAAGGGAAGGAGAAGAGATCTTCTTCACACCACAAAGAGAATAAGGAGAAATCCTCTTCCCACAAGCCGCATCGGAGTGGGGACAAGAAAAAGAGGATGAGGAAGGTGGTCTACTACGAGACCGATTCTTCATCGGCATCCACCTCCGGCTCCGACGCGGCATCCGTCACTTCTAAACGCCAAGAGCGTAAGAAGTATAGTAAGATTCCCCTACGCTACCCTCGCATTTCTAAACATACACCTTTACTTTCCGTCCCATTAGGCAAACCACCAACTTTTGATGGTGAAGATTATGCTAGGTGGAGTGATTTAATGCGATTTCATCTAACCTCGCTCCACAAAAGTATATGGGATGTTGTTGAGTTTGGTGCACAGGTACCATCCGTAGGGGATGAAAACTATGATGATGATGAAGTAGCCCAAATCGAGCACTTCAACTCCCAAGCCACAACCATACTCCTCGCCTCTCTAAGTAGAGAGGAATATAACAAGGTGCAAGGGTTGAAGAATGCGAAGGAGATTTGGGATCTACTCAAGACCGCGCACGAGGGTGATGAACTCACCAAGATCACCAAGCGGGAAACGATCGAGGGGGAGCTCGGTCGCTTCCGTCTTCGCCAAGGGGAGGAGCCACAAGATATGTACAACCGGCTCAAAACCTTGGTGAACCAAGTGCGCAACCTCGGGAGCAAGAAATGGGATGACCACGAGGTGGTTAAGGTTATTCTTAGATCACTCATCTTCCTTAACCCCACTCAAGTTCAATTAATTCGTGGTAATCCTAGATACACACTAATGACTCCCGAGGAAGTTATCGGGAATTTTGTGAGCTTTGAATGTATGATCAAGGGCTCAAAGAAGATCAACGAGCTTGATGATCCCTCCACATCCGAAGCACAACCGGTGGCATTCAAGGCGACAGAGGAGAAGAAGGAGGAGTCTACACCAAGTAGACAACCAATCGACGCTTCAAAGCTCGACAATGAGGAGATGGCTTTAATCATCAAAAGCTTTCGCCAAATCCTCAAGCAACGAAAGGGGAAGGATTACAAATCCCGTTCCAAGAAGGTTTGCTACAAGTGTGGTAAGCCCGGTCACTTTATTGCTAAATGTCCATTATCAAGTGACAGTGACAGGGATAACGACAAAAAGGGCAAGAGGAGAGAAAAGAAGAGGTACCACAAGAAGAGGGGCGGCGATGCCCACGTGTGCCGCGAGTGGGACTCCGACGAGAGCTCCACCGACTCCTCCGACGACGAGGACGCCGCCAACATCGCCGTCACCAAGGGACTCCTCTTCCCCAACATCGGCCACAAGTGCCTCATGGCAAAGGACGACAAGAGGAAGAAGGTTAAATCCAAATCATCCACTAAATATGAGTCTTCTAGTGATGATAATGCTAGTGATGAGGAGGATAACTTGCGTACCCTTTTTGCCAACCTTAACATGGAACAAAAGGAAAAATTAAATGAATTAATTAGTGCTATTCATGAAAAGGATGACCTTTTGGATTCCCAAGAGGACTTCCTAATTAAGGAAAATAAGAAACATGTTAAGGTTAAAAATGCTTATGCTCTAGAGGTAGAAAAGTGTGAGAAATTAACTAGTGAGCTAAGCACATGCCATGACACTATTGCCAACCTTAGAAATGAAAATGCTAATTTATTAGCTAAGGTTGATTCTCATGTTTGTAATGTTTCAATTCCCAATCCTAGAAATGATAATGATGATTTGCTTGCTAGGATTGAAGAATTAAACATTTCTCTTGATAGCCTTAGGATTGAAAATAAGAAATTAAGTGCTAAGGCTAAAGATTTTGATGTTTGCAATGCTACGATTTCCGACCTCAAAACTAAAAATGATATGTTGCATGCTAAGGTTGTGGAATTAAAATCTTGCAAACCCTCTACATCTACCGTTGAACACACCTCTATTTGTACTAGATGTAGAGATGTTGATATTAATGCTATGCATGATCACATGACTTTAATTAAACAACAAAATGATCATATAGCTAAATTAGATGCTAAAATTGCCGAGCATAACTTAGAAAATGCGAAATTTAAATTTGCCCGAAGTATGCTTTATAATGGGAGACGCCCTGGCATTAAGGATGGCATTGGCTTCCAAAGGGGAGACAATGTCAAAGTTAGTGCCCCTCCTAAGAGATTGTCCAACTTTGTTAAGGGCAAGGCTCTCATGCCTCAGGATAACGAGGGTTACATTTTGTACCCTGCCGGTTACCCCGAGAGCAAAATAAGGAGGATTCACTCTAGGAAGTCTCACTCTGGCCCTAACCATGCATTTATGTATAAGGGTGAGACATCTAGTTCTAGGCAACCAACCCATGCTAAGTTGCCTAAGAAGAAAACTCCTAGTGCATCAAATGAACATAGCATTTCATTTAAGACTTTTCATGCATCATATGTTTTGACTAACAAATCCGGCAAGGTCGTTGCCAAGTATGTTGGGGGCAAACACAAGAACTCCAAAACTTGTGTTTGGGTTCCCAAAGTTCTTGTTTCTAATGCTAAAGGACCCAAAACCGTTTGGGTACCTAAAGTCAAGAACTAAACTTGTTTTGTAGGTTTATGCATCCGGGGGCTCAAGTTGGATAATCGACAGCGGGTGCACAAACCACATGACAGGGGAGAAGAAGATGTTCTCCTCCTATGAGAAAAACCAAGATCCCCAACGAGCTATCACATTCGGGGATGGAAACCAAGGTTTGGTCAAAGGATTGGGTAAAATTGCTATATCTCCTGACCACTCTATTTCCAATGTTTTTCTTGTAGATTCATTAGATTATAATTTGCTTTCTGTATCTCAATTATGCAAAATGGGTTACAACTGTCTTTTCACTGATGTAGGTGTCACTGTCTTTAGAAGAAGTGATGATTCAATAGCATTTAAGGGTGTGTTAGAGGGTCAGCTATACTTGGTAGATTTTGATAGAGCTGAACTCGACACATGCTTAATTGCTAAGACTAACATGGGTTGGCTCTGGCATCACCGACTAGCCCATGTTGGGATGAAGAATCTTCATAAGCTTCTAAAGGGAGAGCACATTTTAGGACTAACCAATGTTCATTTTGAGAAAGACAGGGTTTGTAGCGCATGCTAGGCAGGAAAGCAAGTTGGAGCCCATCATCCACACAAGAACATCATGACGACCGACAGGTCGCTTGAGCTACTCCACATGGATCTATTCGGCCCGATTGCTTACATGAGCATCGGCGGGAGTAAGTATTGTCTTGTAATAGTGGATGATTATTCTCGCTTCACTTGGGTATTCTTTTTGCAGGAAAAATCACAAACCCAAGAGATCTTAAAGGGATTCTTGAGACGGGCTCAAAATGAGTTCGGCTTAAGGATCAAGAAAATTAGAAGCGACAACGGGACGGAGTTCAAGAACTCTCAAATTGAAGGCTTCCTTGAGGAGGAGGGCATCAAGCATGAGTTCTCTTCTCCCTACACCCCACAACAAAATGGTGTAGTAGAGAGGAAGAATAGAACTCTATTGGACATGGCAAGAACCATGCTTGATGATTACAAGACTTCGGATCGGTTTTGGGCCGAGGCGGTCAACACCGCTTGCTACGCCATCAACCGGTTATATCTACACTGAATCCTCAAGAAGACATCTTATGAACTCCTAACCGGTAAAAAGCCCAATATTTCATATTTTAAAGTCTTTGGTAGCAAATGTTTTATTCTTGTTAAAAGAGGTAGAAAATCTAAATTTGCTCCTAAGACTGTAGAAGGCTTTTTACTAGGATATGATTCAAACACAAGAGCATATAGAGTCTTTAACAAGTCCACTGGACAAGTTGAAGTTTCTTGTGACGTTGTGTTTGATGAGACTAACGACTCTCAAGTAGAGCAAGTTGATCTTGATGAGATAGGTAATGAAGAGGCTCCATGCATCACGCTAAGGAACATGTCCATTGGGGATGTATGTCCTAAGGAATCCAAAGAGCCTCCAAATGCACAAGATTAACCGTCCTCCTCCACGCAAGCATCTCCACCAACTCAAAATGAGGATGAAGCTCAAGATGATGAAGTAGAAGATCAAGCAAAAGAGCCACCTCAAGATGATGGCAATGATCAAGGGGAAGATACAAATGATCAAGACAAGGAGGATGAAGAGCAAAGGCCGCCACACCCAAGAGTCCACCAAGCAATCCAACGAGATCACCCTGTCGACACCATTCTTGGCGACATTCATAAGGGGGTAACTACTAGATCTCGTGTTGCACATTTTTGTGAGCATTACTCTTTTGTTTCCTCTATTGAGCCACACAGGGTAGAGGAAGCACTCCAAGATTCGGATTGGGTGGTGGCGATGCAAGAGGAGCTCAACAACTTCACTAGGAATGATGTATGGCATTTAGTTCCACGTCCTAATCAAAATGTTGTAGGAACCAAATGGGTCTTCCGCAACAAGCAAGATGAGCATGGTGTGGTGACAAGGAACAAAGTTTGACTTGTGGCCAAGGGATACTCCCAAGTCGAAGGTTTGGATTTCGGTGAAACCTATGCACCCGTAGCTAGGCTTGAGTCAATTCGTATATTATTGGCCTATGCTACTTACCATGGCTTTAAGCTTTATCAAATGGACGTGAAAAGTGCCTTCCTCAATGGACCAATCAAGGAAGAGGTCTATGTTGAGCAACCTCCCGGCTTTAAAGATAGTGAGTATCCTCACCATGTCTATAAACTCTCTAAGGCGCTTTATGGGCTCAAGCAAGCCCCAAGAGCATGGTATGAATGCCTTAGAGATTTCCTTATCGCTAATGGCTTCAAAGTTGGAAAGGCCGATCCTACTTTATTCACTAAAACTCTTGAAAATGACCTGTTTGTATGCCAAATTTATGTTGATGATATTATATTTGGGTCTACTAACGAGTCTACATGTGAAGAATTTAGTAGGATCATGACACAAAAGTTCGAAATGTCTATGATGGGGGAGTTGAAGTACTTCTTGGGATTTCAAGTGAAGCAACTCCAAGAGGGCACCTTCATTAGCCAAACGAAGTATACTTAAGACATTCTAAACAAGTTTGGGATGAAGGATGCCAAGCCCATCAAGACACCCATGGGAACTAATGGGCATCTCGACCTCGACACGGGAGGTAAGTCCGTGGATCAAAAGGTATACCGGTCGATGATAGGTTATTTACTCTATTTATGTGCATCTCGACCGGATATTATGCTTTCTGTATGCATGTGTGCAAGATTCCAAGCCGACCCTAAGGAAGCTCACCTTACGGCCGTAAAACGAATCTTGAGATATTTGGCTTACACTCCTAAGTTTGGGCTTTGGTATCCTAGGGGATCCACATTTGATTTGATTGGTTATTCGGATGCCGATTGGGCGGGGTGTAAAATCAATAGGAAGAGCACATCAGGGACTTGCCAGTTCTTGGGAAGATCCTTGGTGTCTTGGGCTTCAAAGAAGCAAAATTCGGTTGCTCTTTCCACCGCCGAAGCCGAGTACATTGCCGCAGGCCATTGTTGCGCGCAATTGCTTTGGATGAGGCAAACCCTGCGGGACTACGGTTACAAATTAACCAAAGTCCCTTTGCTATGTGATAATGAGAGTGCCATCAAGATGGCAGATAATCCCGTCGAGCATAGCCGCACTAAACACATAGCCATTCGGTATCATTTTCTTAGAGATCACCAACAAAAGGGAGATATCGAGATTTCTTACATTAACACTAAAGATCAATTAGCCGATATCTTTACCAAGCCTCTTGATGAACAAACTTTTAACAAACTTAGGCATGAGCTCAATATTCTTGATTCGCGCAATTTCTTTTGCTAAATTGCACACATAGCTCATTTGTATACCTTTGATCATGTCTCTTTCATATGCTATGACTAATGTGTTTTTCAAGTCTATTTCAAACCAAGTCATAGGTGTATTGAAAGGGAATTGCAGTCTTCAGCGAAGACAAAGCTTCCACTCCGTAACTCATACTTCGCCGTCACTCCGCGTATCTCTCCATCTTTTTGGGGAGAGTTCAAAGCAAAAGGACTTCGTCTTTGGTACAATCTTCACTCATTTATTCATGACCAAAGGGGAAGAAAGTACTTCAAGGGATCTAATGACTCCGTTTTTGGCGATTCATGCCAAAGGGGAGAAAATATTTGCCCAAAGCAAAAGGACTGCACCACCACCTAATTTTAAAATTGGAGAATTTCAATTGGTAAATTTCAAATTGGTATCTTATTGTGTTCAAAAGGGGGAGAAAGTAGTATTTCAAAAATGATATATCAAAACCCTCTTGAACACTAAGAGGAGGTTCTCATTTAGGGGGAGTTTTGTTTAGTCAAAGGAAAAGCATTTGAAACAGGGGGAGAAAATTTCAAATCTTGAAAATGCTTCGTAAAATCTTATTCATTTACCTTTGACTATTTGCAAAAGAACTTTGAAAAGGATTTACAAAAGAATTTGCAAAAAAAAAACAAAATCTGTGGTGCAAGCGTGGTCCAAAATGTTAAAAATGAAGAAACAATCCATGCATATCTTGTAAGTATTTATATTGGCTCAATTCCAAGCAACCTTTGCGCTTACATTATGCAAACTAGTTCAATTATGCACTTCTATGTTTGCTTTGGTTTGTGTTGGCATCAATCACCAAAAAGGGGGAGATTGAAAGGGAATTAGGCTTACACCTAGTTCCTAAATAATTTTGGTGGTTGAATTGCCCAACACAAATAATTGGACTAACTAGTTTGCTCTAGTGTATAAGTTATACAGGTGCCAAAGGTTGACAACAAGCCAATTAAAAAGACCAATGTTGGGTTCAAAATAGAGAGCTAAAGGCATCCCGAAAGGCTCCCTGGTCTGGCGCACCGGACTGTCCGGTGTGCCACCGGACAGTGTCCGGTGCACCAGGGGACTTCGCGCTGAACTCCTCAGCCTCGGGAATTTTCAGAGCCGGCACGCTATAATTCACCGGACTGTCCGGTGTACACCGGACAGTGTCCGGTGCTCCAAGAGGACGCGGCTCTGGAACTTGGCAGCCTCGGGAATTCGCAACGGCTGCTCCGCTATAATTCACCGGACATGTCCGGTGTACACCGGACTGTCCAGTGTAACTGCGGGGCAACGGCTACTTCGGCGCCAACGGCTACCTGCAAGCGCATTTATTGCGCGCCAGCGCGCGCAGAAGTCTGGCACGCCCATGCTGGCGCACCGGACACTCTACAGTACATGTCCGGTGCGCCACTGGACATCTAGGCGGGCCCAGAAGACAGGACTCCAACGGTCGGAACCCAACGACTTTGGTGACGTGGCTGGCGCACCGGACATGTCCGGTGTACACCGGACTGTCCGGTGCACCATACGACAGTTAGCCCCACCAAACGGCTAGTTTGGTGGTTGGGGCTATAAATACCCCCAACCACCCAACATTCATTGCATCTAAGTTTTCCACTTCTCAACCACTTACAAGAGCTAGGCATTCAATTCTAGACACACCAAAGATTTGAAATCCTCTCCAATTCCACACAAGGCTTTAGTGATTAGCGAGAGAGATTTGTCGTGTTCTTTTGAGCTCTTGCGCTTGGATTGCTTCTTTTCTTTCTCACTTGTTCTTGTGATCAAAACTCCATTGTAATCAAGGCAAGAGGCACCAATTGTGTGGTGGCCCTTGCGGGGAAGTTTTTGTTCCCGTTTGATTGAGAAGAAGAAGCTCACTCGGTCCGAGGGACCGTTTGAGAGAGGGAAAGGGTCGAAAGAGACCCGGTCTTCGTGACCACCTCAACGGGGAGTAGGTTTGCGAGAACCGAACCTCGGTAAAACAAATCCTTGCGTCTCACCGCTTTACTTGCTTGCGATTTGTTTTACGCCCTCTTGTGGACTCGTTTATATTTCTAATGCTAACCCGACTTGTAGTTGTGATTATTTGTGAGAATTTCAGTTTCGCCCTATTCACCCCCCTCTAGGCGACTATCATAGACTCCTCTTTCTTCTCTTCTGTCTCCTTGAATGCGACGGGTTGCACCTCGGGTGTAGAGGTGGCGCCTTGCTCCAAGTTGACAATATGTTTGGAGTCTTTGATCATAAGTTCAAAGCTTACAAACTTGCCAATAACCTCCTCAGGAGACATTAGCCTGTATCTAGGATCCCCACGTATTAATTGAACTTGAGTGGGATTACGAAATACAAGGGATCATAGAATAACCTTGACCGTTTCATGGTCGTCCCAGTTTGTGCTCCCGAGGTTGCGCACTTGGTTCACCAAGGTCTTGAGCCAGTTGTACATTGCTTGTGGGTCCTCTCCCTTGTTGAGGATGAATCGACCGAGTTATTCCTCGATCGTTTCGCGCTTGGTGATCTTGGTCACCTCGTCCCCTTCGTGCGCCGTTTTGAGAACGTCCCAAATTTCTTTGGCACTCTTTAACCCTTGCACCTTATTATACTCCTCTCGACACAAGGAGGCGAGGAGTATAGTTGTGGCTTGGGAGTTAAAGTGCCTAATTTGGGCGACCTCGTCCGAGTCGTAGCCTTCATCCCCCACATTAGGTACCTGCGCTCCAAACTCAACAATGTCCCAAATGCTTGCGTGGAGTGAGGTTAGGTGATGCCTCATTTTATCACTCCACATACAATAATCCTCACCATCAAAGTATGGTGGTTTGCCTAAGGGAACGGAAAGTAAAGGAGCGCGCTTTGAAATAAGGGGATAACGAAGTGGCATCTTACTATACTTCTTGCGCTCATGTCGCTTAGAAGCGACGGACGAGCCGGAGCTTGATGACGTGGAGGGCGACGAAGAGTTGATCTCGTAGTAGACCATTTTCTTCATCTTCTTCTTCTTGTCACCCTTTCGATGCGTCTTGTTGGAGGAAGAGGATTCCTCCTTATGCTTGTGGCCAGACTCCCTTGAAAGGGTTCTCCCCAAACTTGCGGGGTTGTCGCCGGTCACGATCTCCCTCTTGGCGTGATCTCCCGACATCGCTTCGAGTTGTTAGACTATAATAAAGTACTAGGCTCTGATACCAATTGAAAGTCGCCTAGAGGGGGGTGAATAGGCATAATCTGAAATTTACAACGTTAAACACACACTATAAGCCGGGGTTAGCGTTAGAACTTAAAACAAGTCCGGGAGAGAGGGGAAAACAAATCAACCAAGAAATAAAGTGAGTGAACACAGTGATTTACCTTACCGAGGTTCGGTTCTAAAGAACCTAGTCCCCGTTGAGGTGGTCACAAAGACCGTGTCTCTTTCAACCCTTTCCCTCTCTCAAACGGTAACTTAGACTGAGTGAGCCTTCTTCCTTAATCTCACGGATCACTTAGACCCTGCAAGGACCACCACACAATTGGTGTCTCTTGCCTTGCTTACAAAGCACTTGAGATAAAGAATTGAAAAGAAAAAGAAGGCCAAGCCAAGCAAACAAGAGCAACAAAGGAACACAAGAGACCCTCTCACAAGTCCTAATGTACTAGAGTTGATTCAGGGACTTTGAGTGGATCAATCGCTTTAATTGTGTCTTGAAGTGGAGACTATTTCTCTTGTATTGAATGCAATGTTCATAATGCTTGGATGCTTGGTGTTGTGGTGGTTGGGGGGTATTTATAGCCCCCAACCACCAAATGCCCGTTGGCGATGGCTGTTGTCGATGGGCGCACCGGACAGTCCGGTGTGCTACCGGACATGCACTGTAGGCTGTCCGGTGCGCCGCCACGTCACCCAACCGTTAGGGTTCAGGAGCAGTTGACTGTTGGCGCCGCTGTCTTCTTTTGGCACCGGACAGGTCCTATTCACTGTCCGGTGCGCCTCTGACTTCTGCTCTGACTTCTGCCGCACACCGTAGCCTTTGCAGAGTCGATCGTTGCGTGATTTAGTCGTTGCTCCACTGGCACACCGAACAGTCCGGTGAATTATAGCAGATTTGTACCTATTGAAACCCAAGAGTGGCTGGTTCATCTTCGTACGAACATGGGGCACCGGACACTGTCCAGTGGCACACCAGACAGTCCGGTGTGCCAGTCCATAGCACACTCAAGTTTCTTTGCTCCTTTGAATTTGTTCCCTAACTTGAATATTTATTGGTTTGTATTGAACCTTTTTGCACCTATAGAACATGTATTCTAGAGCAAACTAGTTAGTCCATATATTTGTGTTGGGCATTCAACCACCAAAATTAATTGTGGGAAAAGGTTAACCCTATTTCACTTTCAGTTACCTCGTCCCCTTCATGCATCGTCTTGAGGACATCCCAAATTTCTTTGGCATTTTTCAACCATTGCACCATGTTATACTCCTCTCGACACAAAGGAGGTGAGAAGTATAGAAGTTGCTTGGGAATTAAAATGCCTTATTTGGGCGGCCTCATCAGAGTCATAGTCCTCGTCGCCCACCTGTGGTGCCTGCGCTCCAAACTCAACAACATCCCATATGCTTTCGTGGAGTGAGGTTAGATGGTGCCTCATTTTATCACTCTACACACAATAATCTTCACCATCAAAATATGGTGGTTTTCCTAGGGGTACGAAAAGTAGATGAGCGCATTTTGGAATGCGAGGATAGTGTAGAGGCATCTTCCTATACTTCTTGCGCTCTTGGCGCTTCGAAGTGGTAGACTCGGCGCCAGATGTGGAAGGTGATGAAGAGTCAGTCTCGTAGTATACCACCTTCTTCATTTTCTTTTTATTCTTGTCACCCTTCCTATGTGACTTGATGGAGGAAGCGGATTCCTCCTTGTGCTTGTCGTCGGCCTCCTTTGATGGAGTCCGTTCATCGTTCTTCCTTCCCGAGCCTTCGGGCTTTTCACATGTGACCATCTCCCTCTTGGCGTGTTCTCCCTACACCACTTCGAGTTGTCAGACTCTAATGAAGCATCGGGCTCTGATACCAATTAAAAGTCACCTAGAGGGGGTGAATAGGCGAAACCTGAAATTTAAAAACTTTAAACACACACTACACCTGAGGTTAGGGTTAGAAATAAATTCGGAGTGCGAAAGATAGTTTTCCTTGCTATGAGTTGCTCAATCAATGCGGATAACCTTGGAAGCAAACTCAAATTAATATGAGCAAGTGAACTTTTAGAGAGAGGAAAGAAGGGGAAACAAATCAAGTGGAGATTAACACAAATGAACACGGTGATTTGTTTATCGAGGTTCGGTTCCAAAGAATTTAGTCCCCGTTGAGGAGGCCACAAAGGTCGGGTCTATTCCAACCCTTTCCCTCTCTCAATCGGTCACACAGACCGGTCGAGTGCTTCTCCTTAATCACTTGGGTCACTAAGACCCTGCAAGGATCACCGGACACTTAGGTGTCTCTTGCTAACTTTACAAAGCACTTAGAAGAGTTAGAATGAGAAGGAGAAAGCAATCCAAGCAACAAGAGCAACAAAAGAAACACAAAACACCCTCTCTCAAGTCACTAAGCAATTGAGTTGATTTTGAGGCTCGGAGAGGATTTGATCTTTTGATTGTGTCCTATAGGCTTTTGCTCTTGTATTGAATTTGAAGGGCTGAAAACTTGGATGGCTTGAATGGAGGTGGTTGTGGGGTATTTATAGCCCCAACCACTATTCCAGTTGTTGCTGTCGATAGGCACAACGGACAGTCCGGTGGTGCACCGGACACTGCACTATTCATTGTCCGGTGCGTGCCACGTCAGCAGACCGACGAAGTTTGGAGCGGTTGACCGTTGAAGTCCTTTGTCCTCTTGCGGCACCGGACAGTCCGGTGCGTTCTGACTTCGCAGTTCTGACTTATGACTTCTGCGTTGTCCACTGTTCACTGTTCACCGCAGTCGACCGTTGGGCGTAGTTGATCGTTGCTCCGTTGGCTCACCAGACATGTCCGGTGCTCACCGGACAGTCCGATGAATTATAGCGGAGCGACTCCTAGAAAGAACCCGAGAGCGGCCAGTTCACGAGGGTGCTCGGCCTGGGCACCGAATAGTGTCCGGTGCGCCACTGGCAGCACCTATACTTGTCTTTTGCTCCAAACTATGTAGAGTCCCCAACTCATTTTCTTTGTTGGTTTGTGTTGAACTTTATGCAGCTGAGATAAATGACAACTAGGCGAACTAGTTAGTCCACATGGTTTGTGATGGACGTCAAACACCAAAATTGATTATAGGAAATGATTAAGCCCATTTCCTTTCATTGTGCTTCTATTAGTTATTAACGACTTTTATATTTGGGGAAACTCGAGTTGTTCAACAAAAAGTGGGGAACACGAGACGTCAACCTGATCGACACAGATTCCAGACTTAGAAGGATTTCAAATCTTGAAATCAGATTTTTATTTCATCTTGAGGGCACTGTTTGAGATACTTAAAGATTGAATCAAGGCTAGGTGTAATTGTAATGTTTGTTGTATATTATCGGTTCTACAACTTATATTAAAGGTCAAACCTCGTATCTTGACATAAATTGAGATTTCACTTTGGTCAAAGTAGTATCGTTACAAAGCTTCAAATTATATTTTTAAGGCAATCGGGGTATTTTCTCGACATTTTCTTGTCATAGATCCTAAATAACTTCTGTTGTAGAGTTCATATAGAGTTGTATGAGCAAGATGGCAGGGTTTGGTTGAATTTCAAAATTTGCATTTGTTTAAACGAGCAGTTTTAAGCAAGCATATGATTTATCTTCTCATGTGAGCATTTGGTTCAACTTCGAGAAATCTTTATAATACACTTGATAGATAGAGATGAATGATGACATAGAGATAACAAGTCGATTTGCATAAGAATTGATTAGAGGTTCACACAACAGAGATTCCGCTGGAGAATGCAAATTCAGATTATGTATTTGGACATAGATCGAATATTAAGAAATCATATTCAGATATAGATCGGGTAACATAACAACTGTCAAGAGTTTGGATAAATGAACTTCAGACGAGATTGGCAAGACGAGATTGACGTTCGAATTTACATACGTTCCAAGAAATAAAAGTCTTTAACAGGCTCCAAATTTGGCTGTTCTTGAGATCGAATAATTACAGATTTGGTGAAACTTTCATGAGTAACTTGATAAATGGAGATGGACGCGACCGAGAAATAAAAAAATTCACTGAGAATCCAAGCTTAGGACAAATCTCCCGACATAACCCGAAATAGACACTAGGGGTGTCACAGTGGGTGGTTACATGATAGATCTAATCTGGTACTTATCTATTACAACCATATCCTAAATATTAGGAACTCTAACAAACTCAAAACCAAATCTGTTATATGATAAATCTAATCTGGTACTTATCTGTTATAATCCTATCATATCTATTCCAATAATATTGTTGTTAATTTCTACTAATTATATTAGTCCTTTAATTTAAATAAACCTTACAGTATATTTTTATTTAAAATTTTAAATTAATATTGGTGTTACACGCGAGCTGAAAGGAGTATTTTCTTAAATATCTTATTGTGATATCCTAATTTGCATCAACTTTACCTAAAGGACGTCGTGTACAAACAAACCAACAAAACATACATCGATCTATTATATTAGCTTATATTTCTATTTTTTCTTTCTATTTTAAATTTAAAATTCATGTCTAATTTAGAGATGTGTTAAACTTTCTATTTCAAGCATAAATTGCAACAAACAAAAACTCAACATGAATGCAAAGCATTTTTATTAATTAATTTATCCATTTAATAAATTAAAATTAGTAGGAATAATTCATGTAAGATGTTTTACGATAATAATTATTGAAGGAAATAATTCAAACACATAGCCACATTTTAGAAGTACAATAAAATAAATTTATAGTCTTCACATATTTATTTAAAAGGATATAATTTCTTATGTAAAATCTATATTAAGAGATAGTTTAACTTAATTCTTTTTTTGAGAATAAATCTTTAACACAAAGGATAGTTCACATAAGAATCTTTTAGGTAATCTATTATTTGAAAACACATTTATTTAAATCATAAAATGGATTTTCCTAATTTATCCAGAATAGGATTTTGGAGGGTTAGAGGCGAGAGTAACGTGTGACCACCTAGCAAAAGGCTGGATGGTAGAGTGTTGTGCTCTTGGTTGCCATGAACTCGTTCTGGTCTTGAGAAACCCGGGCGCGGGTTGACATATGCAAGGTTAAGTGCTACATATGTCATGTGGTTGGAGATCCCCAACTAGGTATTAATTGATTCGGATCACCATTACTTCTCGGTTATGAAGACTAGATCACTAACTCGCATCGTAGATAACAAGTAAACATGATTTTTAGTTTAAAAGAAATCTAGTATAGGCTAAGTGAATGATTTAGACCAGGCAAATCTAGATGAAGAAAATAACTTAACTTGATAAATAAAACATGTCTTAAGGATTCACTATTAGTAAGCTTTTCTGCAAAAAGAGTCATTGAAACTTGATGAGCCTTACCTTGATTCCCAAAAGCTAGCATACCCTTGAGAGTCTTTTCTTTAGTCAGGTAAGTGTTACTGAGTAATGGCCTACTTAGGGTTTTATTCCCTATGTTTTCGAAGTTATATTCTTGTGCTGTTGTGAATGGTGCTAAGTGTCGGTGGCCTCCGTCTTCTTATATAAGTATATCCCATCTATAACTTATTTATGAGGATTGTCACTTAAGGTAGCATGCATTTCAAAACTTATAAATGTTTACATCATTCAAAAAGTAATACTTTTGATTTACTTGTAATCAACTCCGATCTTGTATAATGTAATATTGTTGTAACTTGAAACCTTTTATAATAAAGAAATTCTGCTACAAATGTTGGTGTGTGATTTGTGATTACTTAATTATGCGATCTTGGTTATATGTGGTTTATCTAAGGTCCTTGGGACAATCGGACGAATCCTGTTAAGTTATCCAGTGCACATGAGGTCTTTGAAACGAGGAAAGGTGCATGGGGGCCCTTTAACTTGGGAGGTTCTGCCACAGTTGGTAGCCCATCGCATGGACTTCATCTCTCGGCCTCTTGTCCCAGTGCTTATCTTATGGCGGGTTCCCCTCCTTATTATGAGGGAGCCCTCGGTTGCCTGATGAGGTCGTAGGCTCGTTCGTCGGCGGTGATGTAGATGTCGGCCTCTCGGAAAAGTTGCTTGGAGGTCATGGGGCTTTTTTAAGGATAGCCCAGACGAATGCCCCATCCTAGGACCCCCGGAAGACATCCTCGATCACCACCGCCTCGTCGATGTCGGGGATGTGGTTCCTCATGGACTGGAAGCGCTTGAGGAATGAGCGGAGGGACTCGTCATTGTTGCACATGATCGACTTGAGGTCACATGACTGGGCAAGCTTGTTGGAGAGCGATTGATAATTAGCAACGAAGTAGTAGCAGAAGTTGGCCCAGCGGTCGACATAGTGGCGAGAAGATGTTGTAGTCATTAGAGCATGTCCTAACCTATCACGATCGGGAGGTACACTGTCATGACGTCCTCCGATGCCCTGGTGGCCTGTGCTACCGTCGTGTAGATGTCCAGCCAACCCCTAGGGTCTAGCTTGGCCTCAAACTTGTCGATGTTGGAGACCTTGAAGTTGGGTGGGCATTGGACCGCCCACATCCAAGGAGTAAAGGTCAAGACCACGAATAGTCCCCCGGCTTTGGGAAAATCGTCTCGGGCGCGGGTGTGGTGGTGGTCCCGTGGTGGCGACGGGCAACGTGGATCTTCTAGTCGGTCCCGAGCAGATCGGCGCGGTTACAGGTCGTTCATCAAGGCAATGGTGGAGTCGACTCGGTCTGCGGCTTGCCATTGCGGGGCGTCGTGGCCCCACTCATATTCTTCTTGGCGCCTTAGCTCTTCTTCATGTCGTCAAGCACGTGATCCATCGATGTTGGCTCATGCGTCGCGATGATTGTTGATGTGGTGGCGCATGTTGCCATCGGGGTGAGCCGATGGTAGGAGGTGGTTCGCCGCTTGAGTGAGGATCCACCGGTAGTACTCGTTGCCAGGAGTGCGAGGTAGACCGTTCACCATCTTTTTCAGCACACCCCCGATATGACTCAAAATTTGCATGGTCTAGGCGAACTTAGGTTGCGGGTCACAAGGAAGAAGTTCATGTCCGTGAGAGGTCCCAACGTTATGTCAGGCTGCTTCGCATTCATGCTCCTGGGCGAGGTGGTGGCTCCGACGGTGGGAGTTCCTTTGTAGGCGAAAATCCCGCTCATCGGGAGTCTCTCCCACCTCAGACGTCTCATGCTAGAAAATTGGTTGTGTTGGGTCCCATTCCCCAGCGGCAAGGTGACGTCGAATGTTGCGACGGTGGTTTCGCCTCCAATTTGCCTCTCATTGCGAGGACTCCTCCCACTGTACGGTCAGCTTGTCATCGAAGATAATGTCGACCTCCACCACCATGTCGATGCAGAGTATGTTGGGGTAGTAGAGCGAGGATCTTGGTGCTATGGGTGTAGCAGTCGCTCCCTGGGCCGGGCGATCGTGACTTCAGTCGACCGCACCCTTCCGGCCTTAGGGGCAGCGGGAACCTTGGCTCCATCCTTCTTCCGAGTGATCTAGGTCTAGACCCGGGTCGAAGATAATGTCGACCTCCACCACCATGTCGATGGAGAGTATGTTGGGGTAGTAGAGCGAGGATCTTGGTGCTATGGGTGTAGCAGTCGCTCCCTGGGCCGGGCGATCGTGACTTCAGTCGACCGCACCCTTCCGGCCTTAGGGGCAGCGGGAACCTTGGCTCCATCCTTCTTCCGAGTGATCTAGGTCTAGACCCAGGTCGGCAAGGTGGATAGTGGAGTCCGACGCGTCAGGACCGTCGTAACGGTCTGATGAAGCGGAGGTGTTGACATGACCAAGCACTTTGTTGGCATAAAGGCATCCTGGCGCAACACATGGTTGAGTTGGGGCCTATGGGTCCGAGAACGTGCCAGCGTGGGTCAAGCCATGATCAACTGGTGTTGTCTCAGACCTCGGCGGGGGCTTCTTCTCCATGAGACTAGCTAGGCGAGACCTCGAAGCGTCTTTTCCCGCGTCCGCTACGCGGTGTAGAGCACCCCTTTGGCCGATGACGCAAGAGAGGGATCCGAAGTGGAAAACCTCCCCAACGACGATGTTGAAGACGATGTTGAAAACGATGACCGTGGAGCCATCGGGAATCAACATCGTTGTCCCTACCTAGCACACCAGCTGCTGGGGTTTGGTACCGACGGCACTACCGGGCGTACCACACAGTTCTTTTGGGACGACGACGATGTCGATTGTAGCTCGATGGTTCGTGCTGAGCACGACAGAACACAATGAATTATGCAGGTTTGGGCTGCCGCGAGGTGTAATACCCTACGTCCTGTGGGTTTTTAGAGGTTGTATTGCTCTGAGTTTGAGGGTTTATAGGTGATTGCTGAAGGTAGGATATGAAGGTCCTCTAGTGGTCTAGCGGGGCCAACCTTTTTGTAGAGGTACCCCCTCGACCTTATATAACCGACCGAGGAGATGTACCGATATAGATAAAAGCATTCATGCGATTCTATACAATTGTGCATAATCTTCTTGTCGCACGTCAGCCTCTCCTGCAAAATTCACGCCTATCTACATGTGTAGATCGAGTCTTATGACATTTAGTTGGCCTTATTGCTCCCACGCGTGGGAATTTAATTTGGCTTTAGTTATCTCATGCAGAGGCCCACGATGCGTCCCTCGGGGCCTTATCGGGGGCCTTTCAGGCAGCCCACGTAGCGAGTTTGTGTCTTCATGATGTGGGATATCTATCCCCTACACTCTTCCTTTGAGAAAAAGAAAATAACTCTTACTCTTTTTTGGACATTTAATGGAAGATGAAGACTAGCCTTCATTTAATCTTTAGTTATTTTTATTTATAGATAGTTGTATTACTTATTTTTATGTATAGATAATTGTAAAAACGTTAAAACATTGTCATATATATACAACCTCTGTCCCAAAACCTCCATCCCAAAACATTATTCGTTTTAGCTCTTAGTTTTTATGTCTATATTTAAATGGATGATGATAAATCTACACATATATAAAACACATACATTAAATATTATATAAATCCATTAATTACCTAAAACAAGTTTTAATTTGGGACAAAGGAGTATTAATTAATTATCTATGTTCGACATATGAAATAAAATAAATTATTTTTTAATAAATCTGAACAAAATGTGTGTATTATATAAACCTAGCATATAGATCGTGCTAACTCTATGATTCCGAAGAGGGAGAAAGAGGTCGATGGCGACGATGACACAAGTGCGAGAGGGGGCGGTGGGGACGCGGGGGGAGGGTGCAAGCGACGAGTTGTAAGGGAGGGGAAGGGATAAATGATGTGGGATGATTCAAAGAATATTGTTTATTGGATTTGAGTGAGTAAGAGAGAGGATTATTCAGCGATATGAACCATTGATTTTAAAAGTGTGTTAAGTCTGGGCGCAATTTGTTTGGTGGATTTAGTGGAGATTATGGATGTGGGTGATTTGGTTGGGTGGTTTTTGCATTGGTAGATTAAATAGCGGTATGTGTGTGTGTATATATATAGTGGTACAGAAAAGATTATGAGACATCATGAAAGACAAAACATATCATTCTAACTAAAATACATGATTCCTTAGTATAGAATTGTACACATAATCAAACCATTTTCAAATTCACTTAGTACCCGTTTGGAGCTTTTGAATTGAAGACATAAATCAACTAAGGTAATATAATTTCATGAAAAAATATATTTGTACATATTGTTGGCCATATGAGAAAGATATTTACGTGCTACACTAGAAGAATGTCCGTGCGTTGATATGGAGTGAATATGTTATGATAAGATATATTAAAATTCAAAAATATTAGTTAGATGATGTTTCTTATTTAAAGCTTGCTCGACATGTATAAAGCTTGATAGTATGACATGTTTGGTATAGGATGGATGAGACAAGTCTTCAAGCGATATACCACCTTGCTTTACTATATTTATTGTAAATTTGGGACATACATGCACAAACGACGAACTCAAGTAAATTTTATCAAAGTATGATGTGTGGATTCTTCTAATTTACTTATGAAGCGGATCCATAGTAATGAAATTGTGCATTGTTGTTCTATATGTCAGGGCACCTGGGTTTCATGTCCTTAAAACGCATAGCCATGGTGGAATGCTTGTACTTTTTCTGATTTTACAATATACCTACTTATACCTTTAGGGCATCTTCGGTCCATAAGGAATGGTCACCCGTAACCATTCCTAGCCAAGTTATTTGTATAATTTATATAGTGTTTGATCAATTAGAACAATTTCGAGGTGAATTCCGGCTCAAACGAACGTGACCTTATCCCTTATTGATTTAGCTAGAGAGATGTGAGAAAAAACTCTTATTAATATTGTGACTTTAGTAGCGGCATAGATAGAATAGAGCAAATAGGAAGGCACATTAGAGGTGGCACTGGAGCCGATGTTGACAATGACATCGCACTTACTCTCGAGTCTGGACCATGCCTGACAGCATAGCGTGCGTGACCCGCGTGACGACCACGACGTTGACCTAGATTAGGTTGCGCATCAGCTCCTCGTCCACCTCATGAAGGTTGTGCGCGTACGAATAAGATAGCCCGTCGTGACCCTGGATGGAGTCTTGAGCGCCTCGACGTCAACTATGAGCCCCTCGAGATCCTTGCCGGAGGCGCGACGTCGAGGATGAGGCAAAGGGCAAATGTGAGGGAGAGGAGCAAGGGAGGTCTATTGTGGCAGGGCAGGGGCCGAGGAGGCAGGGGCAACACGCGAGGGCGCCTACATGCGGGGGGGGAGTGGGGGGAGGTGAGGATGGTGGGCGTTTGGCGCAGGCGCGGAGGAGGCGAGGAGCGCGGGATTCGCGGCAGTGCGTGGAGTGCGGGATGTACGAGGCTTGCAACCGACGATGGCGCAAATGGGGCGTCGGTACAACTCGCCAAATGGGTCGTACCTAGCGGGCCGGAGGCACGTCCCATTTAACTGTGTTGTGGTCTGGCCCAGCACTATTAAAATGGGGCTTGTGCCAGCCGGCCCGAGAGGTGTGCTATACTTGAGCCGCTGTCTCAGTTCATAGTGCCACACTCGGCCTGACATTATTATTTTGAAAATCCAATCTACACATATTTATAACACCTATTGACTATTAGACACAAACTTGCTTGGGCTCAAGTGGCTAGCAGAGCATAACCAGTGTCGTTCGCTGCCTCTACAGGGCGCATAGATTCAACCCCCCTCCCAGCACAATAATTTTGGATGATTTTCCCATAGACATCGGGTGGGACATGGTTCCACCCGTGGTCTACACTATCGTCTCAATAGGTAGTAGAGATTTCTACTATAAGGTAGCGAAGTAAAGAGTATGTTATAAGATGCAAAGTAAAAACGTAACTATATAAAATCAATTTCTATCCTCCACCCTATGAAATATGAATTTGAGATACTTATATTTAAACTTTGAAACGTGGTGGTGAAAGGGAAATGGCATTAAACCATTTCTTATGTTTTGGTGCTTGATGACCTTCACAACTGTTGGGGACTTGTTCTCAAATGCTATGAGTTAAGAACAAGGCAACACAAAATGTTAATAGTTAAAGACCTTCGTCCTTCGAAGCATTATCTCCCTTAGAGTATAATGATCTTCAAACAAAGGTTATGAAGGACGTACCTTCATCATCTCAGTATATAATAAAGTAAGTAGAAGCATATGAAACATGGAAAAGAACATGAATAATTATATGACATTATCAAAACATTTTTATTATATTATTATTAATAAACATAAACAATATCGAATTACATTTATACATTCGGCTTGACAGAAGGTAAAAATCCAAGTGTGACGTACGAGTGAATACAAGTCACAGTGAGCAGTACGGTGTCACTGTTAATCTATTTATAGGCACAGGACGCAGCCTGTGTAGAATTACATTCGTGCCCTTCACATTTACTATTGACTTAGGGAAATCTATCGAGGACTAGACATCCTTTCCCCCTTTAAGTCAGTTTCATTTTCCATCGTTAAGTCGAAGCTTCTTCACGGGTAGCTTCGGCACTGATTCATCCTTCTCTCGAATCGCGCTCTTCATATTATGTATAGCTTCATCCCATGCCCGAAGGTTCTTGTACATATATTATACTTGGGAAACTTGTTAGTCGTGTTTTTGAGGACCTTCGGAAGACGAAAGCCCCCAACAGTAGCCCCTCGCAATATTAATTTGTTATAACAACGAATTTATACTGCGACATGGACGAAGGCCTTAAGCCGAAGGTCCAAAAAACACCTTTCCGTCGCTAGAATAGCGACAGTCAATGACAGACGGGGCCCGCCAAGTTGCAAAGCACTAGGCGTATAAATATGAACCCACAGCGGCAACATTTGATACACTGTCTCTGATACTTGTGTTTTTTTCTCAAATTTCTAGCTCTTGCTCAATAGCTCTCACCTGATTTTCGAGCTTTTAGAGCTTCGGTTTAAAGCCGTTTGCCCCATGTCTGAGGAGAAAAGATGGCTGAGGAGAAGATAACTGAGGAGACGAAGCTGTATGAAGAAAATAAAGTTGTGGATCCTTTCATTGCTTGATTTTATGAATCTATGGCAAAGACAAACACAAAGAACATTACTAAGGAGATAATGGAGGGCTTGTCTGATGATTCTGATGACAGTGATAGTTATGATGTGGAGAGTGGATATGAAGATTCTGAGGATCGGCCCTGTCGAACAAGCCATACAATCTTCAGGAAATCGAGCATCAAACAAAGTCATATTGACACTATGAGGGGGAGATATTTCCGCGATATGTCGATTGTCAGAGTTGGAGGAGACAGTACTGCCCCTGCTCCAGAGGAAAACGAAGTTGTTATTTACCGAAGCTTCTTGAAGGTAGGCCTTCGGTTCCCGGTGAGTAAATTTGTGGTCGAGGTATTAAAGATATTCCAAATCTTTCTTCATCAGATTACCCCCGAGGCTATAATCAGGATGGGGATATTTGTCTGGGCTGTAAGGAGCCAGGGGCTGGAGCCGAGCGCGAAATGCTTCTGCAACATGCACGAGCTTTTATACGAGACGAAGGCTATCGGCAAAGAACAATACCACAACAACTTCAGTTGCTACGGGTTCATTGTCCGTTCTAATGCAAGGCACCCGGTGCCAACATTCTAGAAAAGATGGCCCGGGGCCTGGATGGAGGAGTGGTTTTATGTAAAAAATGATCTGATTAAAAGGGAAGATATCAAGGAAATTATCCAGCGCCCCATCTGGTCTCGCTTCGGCCTCCAAAGCCCGAATGTGGATATTGATAGCGATGTTGAAACATGTCAGAAGGCCTTTGTTGTTTGCACCTTCATTGGCATGAGGGATTTAATTCAAGAACACATATCCTTCAGGGTGTGGCCACTTGTGGAGAGCTGGGATATGCCGAAGGAGACTACTGCCGAATCCAATGAAGGTGGACTAGTCCGATTGAAGTATACCTTCAGGTTTAGGGAGAAGTTTGATGAGCCAGATGATGGCTGGTTGAAATGTATTGAAGCGACCAGTGACGAGCTGCTTGGCACATAGTCCAAGGCCGAAGATGATGCTTTGTCCGCAGCCTTCGGGGGTCGGGGCAAGAAAAGATTGAACAGGGTATTTGACGCAATTGGCTTTGTATACCCTGATTATCGCTACCCGCTACGAGGGCAAGGAAAAAAGAGAAAGACTACTGCTTCAGCTACCACAGCTGTGCCGAAGGGCAAAAAAGTGAAGGTTCTGACCCACCGGCCGCAATATATTGAATCGGCCGTAGTGCCTGAATTTGGCGAAGAGGCCTCTTCATCTGCCGAAGCAAGACAAGCTGCTCCGATTGTGCAGAGCGTTGAAGAGCTGATTGTAGTGCCAAAGGTGCCTACAGTCGGGCCAACCGAAGCTAAGGATGATAAGACCGAAGAGCCACAGGTGGAAAAAGTGATAAAATGCCAGAAGTCCTGAGCCCACTGGCAGAGGCAAATTTGCCGAAGATGCAAAAAGCTCCTAGTGCAACTCCTAAGAGGAGAATGGCCAGCGTGCTAGACGCTGTTATGGAAAGTACAAAGGCCTTGACCCCTGCTCCTATAAAAGAAAGTTGTCGAAGTTGCCAAGGGCTAGGCTGAAGCCGAAGCTGATCCTACAGTGCCCATTGAGACGAAGGCTGTCGCGCCTGAAGACAAGGCTGATCAGCAAACTTCAGATACCGGCATGACAGCAGGGCAAGGTATAGCAGAAAAAGCAAAATCTCTTGCCCTCGAAGCTCCAGTTGAAGCTGTTGATTACATTTATCGACATGCTTCGGGGAAGAAATTATCCGAACAAGAAATCCTGGAAGCCAGACATTATGCCCAAAAATTAAAATAACCGAAGGGAGTCTTAGTGTTTAACAGCACTAACGAAGATGATTTCTTGTACTGTCTCCCGGACAATAAAGAAATATTCGTTTGCTGGGAGATAGCTAAAAGTATGGGATTTCCGAAGCTTGAAGAAGGCCTTTCGGTTATGTCAAAAGATGATCTTGTTGATAGCCTCACGTACAATAGTATAAAGGTATAGAAGTTAACTTTGAAGTTGGAAAATGAAGTATTTTATTGCCATGCTCAATTCTTTATTCTTCTTTGCAAGGCTTAATTCTAGTAATGCCTTGAGGGCACAGAAGAGCGCCGAAGACGAAGGTTGTACAATGGCTCTTAACAACCTTCGCTCAGAGGTGATTGAACTGAGAAACGAAGGTCTAGAGAAAGACAAAATTTTGATTTCATTGGCGAACAAAATAAAAAAAAGACGAAGCTACGTACAATGCTCAGGCCAAAGCCTAGAAAGTCGAGGTTGAAGACCTTCGGAGACAACTGGCCGAAGCTAAGGAGAACTGCGCGCTCGCACAGGCTAACCAAGAGATTAGTGAATATTGGAAGAATAAACTAGAGAAAATGCTGAAGAACTTTACAAATCCAAGGAGAAGTCTTTTGAAAAATCCTTGGATTGCATGAAGAAATTAAAATCTAGCTTCTCCAAAGTGGGCGCCTACTCCTCTAAAGAAAATTTTATCCGGGGCGACCCCGAGGGCGTTATTGAATGGATAAGTGGGGAAGCCGAAGCTTTCGAGGAAATCTTAAGTGATCGCGGGGATATTTGTGCTTTCTCCGGCACGCGGGGAATCTCAGCTATTCTGGAGAAGGCCGAATGTGATCACGTTAAGGCTATAGCCTAGGCCGAAGCTGCCTTCTCCATAGACGATACGAGGGATCCTTCAGCCGAAGCAACTTTAATGGGCGGGAAGTTTTATAATGATGTTTGGGTGAACGGTGGCCGAGAGCTGGCCCACGAGATTATAAAAAAGAATGAAAAAGACAACCACGACGGCCGGGCAGAAGCAAAGCGAGCTGAAGATACTGCTGAACGAGAAAGGGGTATAGGTATTGTTTTTTGATTATTTAGCTTCGGTACTTGCTTTGTGGCTTCGAACTAATTAATTTACATATTTTAGCTGAACTATCCCCGCCACCGGATCCGTACGATCCCCTAGCTGATCCAAAAATGAAGGAAGCACTGGATATTATAAGCATGGCGGACTCCATTATCGACGAAGTCGTCGATAGACTTTTGAACGAAATCGCTGAAAAAGTCCTTAGAGAAGAATAGATTCTGCTGTAATAATTTTTTTTGAAATGCTTGATGTATGGAACAATTGAAGGAAGATTAGGCTTTTATTATAACAAAACTATGTAACATTTGATGTATGTAACATTGAACCGAATGTGTAAGTTGTTGTAATTTATTTCTTTGCGATGCATGAAACATACACACATACCGTTTTTTAGCCTTCAGCGAAAAAACACCTTCCCTTCTTTTCATGCTTTGTAAAGAAGGAAACCCCTTCTAGGGTAGATCTGATAGAATTGTCACCTCAAGCCTGCTTCATGCCTTAGCACATTTTCATCCAATCGAAGTATTTCCAAAGATTTGCTTCGTATTCAGTCTTTCTGTTGATGCGATATGATGTATGATGTGATGCTATGCTGAATGATGTGATGTTATGATGCAATATGATGATGCTTTAACGCCCACCCGTACACCCACACTGGTACTCGGAAGACTTTGCATCCCCTTAGGAACGTCTTTTGAGTCTAAGCTCTGCATCCCCTTAGGAACGACTTTTGAGCTTATTCACCTTCTATTTCGGTGGTATAAGTTCTGCATCCCCTTAGGAACGACTTTTGAACTTCTTTGCCTTATATTTCGGTGGTATTTGGCTCTGCATTCTCTTTGGAACGACTTTTGAGCAGAAAACTTACACTGTGCTCCCTTAGGAACGACTTTTTGTAGCTTCGTCAATTTTGGCTCTGCATTCCCTTAGGAACGACTTTTGAGCATAAAACTTACACTGCGCTCCCTTAGGAACGACTTTTTGTAGTTTCATCAATTTTAGCTCTGCATTCCCTTAGGAATGACTTTTGAGCTTCGAAATCTGTTTTGTTCCTTTAAAAGTCTTCTTTCGAGCTTCGTAAATCTATGAAGAAGATATATGAAGAAGATATATTTCATTCTGATGTAGGTAGAATTATTACAAGAAATTGAGACTGAGTTTTTCATTACTTGTTTCTCATACAGAAGGTAAAATGGCATAAAAGATAAAAGTACTTCAGAAGTAGGATATTCCTCAGTATATGTGCTTCGATTCTGGTACAGTGTTGTTGACTGTACGAGCTTCGGACTCCTCCCTGAAATCGCGTTGCTGTTGAGGGTGCTGGCGGCCTTCTGGCTGCTGGCTTTGGGCATGAGTGGGTGGCAATGATGGTGGCAGTGGAAGCTGAGGCCAGGAAGCTTGTGAATGGCTTGTCGAAGCAACAAAAGCTGTAGGTTGATTGCCCACATATTCTGGTATGTAGGGAGAGTAGCACGAAGCAGTATGTAAAACCTGCTTGGGCTGACTCTGCTGGGCTTCTGCTTCGGCAATCTCTTTCTGCTTCTGAATGGTAATCCGGCAGGTTCTTATAGTGTGGCCCTTGTCTTCACCACAGAATAAGCAATAGGTTTTCCTGGGCTGATCCCCATTCTTCCTCCGAAGCCCCTGCTACCTCTGCCCCTTGGAGCTGGTGGCCTGAAGGAGCTTTGCTGCTGCCCTAAAGACTGTGAGTTGTGTTGCGGCCTCTGGAACTGGCTTCCTTTGTCATCATTCTGACTGGAGCTATGAATTGATCTGACATGCCTAGGGTGGATTCTTCCTCCGAAGCCCCTAGTCATCTCAGAAAACCTATAAGCTTCCTCCCTTCTTTGGTGGAAATCATTATCGGCCCGGATGTGCTCATCCATTTTTTGAAGCAACTTCTCCAGAGTCTAAGGGGGTTTCCTGGCGA
The DNA here is from genome assembly GCF_902167145.1 of Zea mays. NCBI lineage: Eukaryota > Viridiplantae > Streptophyta > Magnoliopsida > Poales > Poaceae > Zea > Zea mays. The sequence continues at coordinate 40,552,997 of NC_050100.1, read as the reverse complement.
AGTATTTGAGCCGTAGGTCCTGGCCAAAGACCCTTGATCATGGCCTCAATGACGATTTCATTGGGCACCGTTGGCGCTTGTGCTCTCAGACGCAAGAACCTTCGGACATACGCCTGAAGGTACTCCTCATGGTCTTGTGTGCACTGGAACAAGGCCTGAGCGGTAACTGGCTTCGTCTGAAACCCTTGAAAACTGGTGACCAACATGTCCTTAAGCTTCTGCCATGACGTTATTGTCCCTGGCTGGAGAGAAGAGTACCATGTCTGGGCCACACTTCGGACTGCCATGACGAAGGACTTTGCCATGATAGCAGCATTACCTCCATATGAGGATATTGTTGCCTCATAGCTCATCAAGAATTGCTTTAGGTCCGAGTGCCCATCGTACATGGGCAACTGGGGTGGCTTGTAGGATTGTGGCTATGGAATAGCCTGCAATTCCGCTGCCAGGGGAGAAGCATCATCAAAAGTAAAGTTACCATGATGAAAGTCATCGTACCATTCATCTTCGTTGAATGAGCCATCTTGATGAAGCTCCCTGTGCTGAGGCCTTCGGTCCTGGTCATCTTGAGTGAGATGACGTATTTCTTCAGCAGCCTCATCGATCTTCTTCTGAAGATTGGCGAGACGAAGCATCTTCTCCTTTTTCCTCTGGACCTGTTGATGAATGGCTTCGAGGTCCCTGATCTCTTGGTCCAACTCTTCCTCCTGAGGTGTCGAATTGGTAGCCTTCCTTTTCTAAGTTCTGGCTTCGCGCAGTGTGTCCTGGTTGACGTCTAGTGGCTGCAGTGCAGCCCTTAGTCCTGACGAAGCTTTCTTCGGCGGCATGACGAAGGTCACGGCTTGCCGAAGGTGGTCAAATGAGTTCACTGGAGGTGGACGCCAATGTTGGGGACTTCTTCTCAAATGCTATGAGTTAAGAACAAGGCAACACAAAATGTTAATAGTTAAAGACCTTCGTCCTTCGAAGCATTATCTCCCTTAGGGTATAATGATCTTCAGACGAAGGTTATGAAGGACGTACCTTCATCATCTTAGTATATAATAAAGTAAGTAGAAGCATATGGAACATGGAAAACAACATGAATAATTATATGACATTATCATAACATTTTTATTATATTATTATGAATAAACATAAACAATATCGAATTACATTTATACATTCGGCTTGACAAAAGGTAAAAATTCAAGTGTGATGTACGAGTGAATACAAGTCAGCGTGAACAGTACGGTGTCACTGTTCATCTATTTATAGGCACAGGACGCAGTCTGTGTAGAATTACATTCATGCCCTCGACATTTACTATTGACTTAGGGAAATCTATCGAGGACTAGACAGCTTTTTCCCCTTTAAGTCGGTTTCATTTTCCATCGTTAAGCCGAAGCTTCTTCACGGGTAGCTTCAGCACTGATTCATCCTTCTCTCAAACCGTGCTCTTCATATTATGTATAGCTTCATCCCATGCCCGAAGGTTCCTGTACATATATTATACATGGAAAACATGTTAGTCGTGTTTTTGAGGACCTTCGGAAAACGAAGGCCCCCAACAACAACCATCCGAACTAACTAGTTTGCCTAGTCTCTGATTCACAGGTTCATAAGATCAACAATTTAGTTTCTAAGTCACAATCAGCTCAGTTCCAACCAAATAGGGGTAAAACATGGAATAGATGAACTACCAATAGTTCTCTCTTTGGATAAGTTATGAATACCCCGAGGAATCTGATTAACACAATTTGTGGACTAATGAGTGTGCTAGTATTTATGTTTGTAGTTCACATGATGCGAAGAGGATTGGGCTAAGGTCATGAGGATGCAACACATCAAAAAGAAAAGACATAAAAAGAAGCATATAAGTCCAAGACTCAAGAAGAATAGACGCCCAAAAGAATCAACAAAGAAATTGAAGTCAGCCAGCGCCTGGTGGCACACAGGACAATGTACAGCAACATGTTCGTTCTGCATCGGACTATTCGGTGGGACACTGGGCAGTCTGCGCAGAGAGGCCCACAACAGGCGCTCTCAGGTGAAAGGGAAATAGGGTTAACCTTTTTCCACAATTGATTTTGGTGGTTGAATTCCCAACACAAATATTAGACTAACTAGTTTGCTCTAGATTATATGTTCTACAGGTGCACAAAGTCTCAACACAAACCAATAAATATACAAGTTAGGGATTCAAATACAAAGGAGCAAAGAAACCGAGTGTGCTCTGGTCTGGCGCACCGGACTGTCCGGTGTGCCACCGGACAGTGTCCGGTGCACCAGGTCCGTACAGGGCTGAACCAGCTACTCTCGGGTTTCTCTAGGCGTGCTCCGCTATAAATCATCGGACTGTCCGGTGCACCAGCGGAGCAACGACTACTTCGCACAACGGTCGCCTGCAAAAGGTGAAGAATAGATGAACAGTGCGCAACAATGCACGGCAGAGTCAGAGCGCAGAGTCAGTGGCGCACCGGACACTGAACAGTGCCTATCCGGTGCGGCACTGGACTGTCCGGTGCCACTAGAGGACAAAGCCTCCAACGGTCAAAAGCTCCAGAACCCTAACGGTTGGGTGACATGGCTGGCGCACCGGATTGTCCAGTGCGCCCATCGATAACAACCTGCCCCAACAGTTGTTTGGTGGTTGAGGGCTATAAATACCCCCAACCACCACCACCACAAGCATCCAAGATTTCCGAGTATCACATTCATTACAAGATCTCTAGCATTCACTCCTAGACACAATTGAAAAGATCAAAGCCTCTCGAAGTCCCCAATTCATCTCAAACACTTAGTTACTTGTGAGAGAGAGATTTTGTGTTCTTTTGAGCTCTTGCCTCTTAGATTGCCTTCTTCCTTTCTCATTTCTTTTCTCAAGTGATTTGTAATCGAAGCAAGAGACACCTAAGTGTGTGGTGGTCCTTGCGGGGTCTAAGTGACCCGAGAGATTAAGGAAAAGTCTCACTCGGTCTAAGTGACCGTTTGAGAGAGGAAAAGGGTTGAAAGAGACCCAGTCTTTGTGACCACCTCAACGGGGACTAGGTTCTTTAGAACCGAACCTCGGTAAAACAAATCACAGTGTTCATCCGCTTTATTTCTTGGTTGATTTGGTTTTCCCCTCTCTATCGGACTCGGACTCATTTCTAACGCTAACCCCAGCTTGTAGTGTGTGCTTAAGTTTATAATTTTTAGATTCCGCCTATTCACCCCCCTCTAGGCAACTTTCAATTGGTATCAAAACCCGGTGCTTCATTAGAGTCTAACAACTCGAAGTGATGTCGGGAGGATCCGCCAAGAGGGAGATGGAAACCGGTGAGAAGGCCACAAGCCACGGGAAGGCTCCATCAAGGGAGTTCAGCACCAAAGCCAAGGAGGGATCGCCTCCCCACGTCAAGTCGCATCAGAGTGGCGACAAGAAGAAGAAGATGAAGAAAGTGGTCTACTACGAGAATGACTCTTCGTCGCCCTCCACATCCGGCTCCAACGTGGCGTCCGTCACTTCTAAGCGCCATGAGCGCAAGAAGTATAGTAAGATGCCACTTCGTTATCCCCGTATTTCTAAGCGCGCTCCTCTACTGTCCGTTCCATTAGGCAAACCACCATATTTTGGTGGTGAAGATTATTGTATGTGGAGTGATAAAATGAGGCATCACCTAACCTCACTCAACGCAAGCATTTGGGACATTGTTGAATTTGGAGCACAGGTACCTACGGTGGGGGACGAGGGCTACGACTCGGATGAGGTCGCCCAAATACAACACTTTAACTCCCAAGCAACTACTATACTCCTCGCCTCCTAGTGTCGAGAGGAGTATAATAAGGTGCAAGGGTTAAAAAGTGCCAAGGAGATTTGGGACGTCCTAAAGACCACGCACGATGGAGTAGAGGTGACCAAGATCACCAAGCGGGAGACGATCGAGGGGGAGCTAGGTCGATTCGTCCTCAACAAGGGAGAGGAGCCACAAGCAATGTACAACCGGCTCAAGACCTTGGTCAACCAAGTGCGCAACCTCGAGAGCACCAAGTGGGATGACCATGAAATGGACAAGGTTATTCTTATATCACTTGTTTTTCATAACCCCACTCAAGTGCAACTAATCCGTGGAGACCCTAGATATAAACAAATGTCTCCCGAGGAGGTAATTGGCAAGTTTGTGAGCTTTGAACTTATGATCAAAGACTCCAAACATATTGTCTACTTGGAGCAAGGTGCCACCTCTACACCCGAGGTGCAACCCATCGCATTCAAGGCAACGAAAGAAAAGAAAGAGGAGTCTACATCAAGTAGGCTTCCCATCGACATCTCCAAGCTTGATAATGAGGAGATGGCGCTCATCATCAAGAGCTTCCGTCAAATCCTCAAGCAAAGGAGGGGAAGGACTACAAACCCTGCTCCAAGAGGGTGTGCTACAAGTGTGGTAAGCCCGGTCATTTTATTGCTAAATGTCCAATGTCTAGTGATAGTGACAGGAGCGAGGACAAGAAGGGGAAGAAGAAGGATAATAAGAAATACTACAAGAAGAAGGGCGACGATGCCCACGTGTGTTGGGAATGAGACTCCGATGAGAGCTCCACCGACTCCTCTGATGAGGATGCCGCCAACATCGCCGTCAACAAGGGCCTCCTCTTCCCCAACATCGGCCACAAATGCTTCATGGCAAAGGACAGCAAAAAGAAGAAGGTACAATCTAGAACCACCCCCAAGTATACTACATCTAGTGATGAGGGTAGTTCTAGTGAAAATGAAGATGATCTGCTTACCCTCTTTGTCAACCTTAACATGCAACAAAAGGAAAAATTAAATGAATTGATAGGAGTCATTCATGAGAAGGATGAACTTTTGGATAGCCAGGAGGAATTCTGCCATGATTCAATTACCAATCTTAGAAATGAAAATGCTAGTTTAAATGCTAAGATTGATAAATTGGATGAATCAATTTCTAGCCTTAGAACTGAAAATGCTAGTTTAATTAATAAGATTAAAGATTTAAATGTTTGCAATGATTCTATTTCCTGTCTTAGAGATGAAAATGCAATTTTAAATGCTAAGATAGAGGAATTAAAATCTTGCAAACCCTCTACATCTATTGTTGAACATATTGCTATCTGTACTAGATGTAGAGATGTTAATGTAGAAGCTATTCATGATCACCTTGCTTTAATTAAACAACAAAATGATCATATAGCTCAATTAACTGCTAAAATTAATGAGCATGAAATTGAAAATGAAAAGTTTAAATTTGCTAGAAGCATGCTCTATAGTGGGAGACGCCCTGGCATTAAGGATGGCATTGGTTTCCAACAGGGAAGCAATGTTAAGCTTAATGCCCCTAAAAAATTATCTAACTTTGTTAAGGGCAGAGCTCCCATGGTTCAGGATAATGAGAGCTATATTTTATATCCTGTTGATTATCCCGAACACAAAATTAGGAGAATTCATGCTAAGAAATCTCATTCAGTTTCTCACCATGCTTTTATGTATAAGAATGAGGCTTGTAGCTCTAGGCATTCTACTCATGCTAAAATGCCTAAAAAGAAAATTACTACTGCATCAAATGATCATAATATTTCATTCAAAAACTTTTGATGCTTCTTATGTGCTCACTAACAAATCGGGTAAAGTAGTTGCCAAATATGTTGGGGGGAAACACAAGGGCTCCAAGACTTGTGTTTGGGTACCCAAGGTGCTTGTTTCTAACATCAAAGGACCCAAGACTGTTTGGGTACCTAAGAACAAGGCCTAAATTGTTTTGTAGGTTTATGCATCCGGGGGCTCAAGTTGGATAATTGATAGAGGATGCACAAACCACATGATAGGGGATAAGAGAATGTTATCCTCCTACGAGAAAAACGATGATCCCCAACGATCTATCACATTCGGGGATGGAAATCAAGGTTTGGTCAAAGGACTTGGTAAAATTGCTATATCACCTGACCATTCTATTTCCAATGTTTTTCTTGTGGATTCTTTAGATTACAATTTGCTTTCCGTTTCTCAATTATGCAAAATGGGCTAGAACTGTCTTTTTATAGATGTAGGTGTTACTGTCTTTAGAAGAAGTGAAGATTCAATAGCATTTAAGGGGGTGTTAGAGGGTTAGCTATATTTAGTTAACTTTAATGAGAACAAAACCGAACTCAACACTTGTTTAATTGCTAAGACTAATATGGGTTGGCTCTCGCATCGCCGACTAGCCCATGTTGGAATGAAGAATCTTCACAAACTTCTAAAGGGAGAACACATTTTGGGACTAACAAATGTTCACTTTGAGAAAGACAAGGTTTGTAGCGCATGTCAAGCAAGAAAGCAAGTTGGCACACATCATCCACACAAAAACATAATGACAACGGACAAGCCACTGGAACCCCTCCACATGGATCTATTTGGCCCGATAACTTACATAAGCATCGGCGGGAGTAAGTACTGTCTAGTAATTGTGGATGACTATTCTCGCTTCACTTAGGTATTCTTTTTGCAGGAAAAATCACAAACCCAAGAGACCTTAAAAGGATTCTTGAGACGACCTCAAAACGAGTTCGGATTAAAGGATAAAAAAGATAAGAAGCGACAATGGGACGGAGTTCAAGAATTCACAAATTGAAGGCTTTCTTGAGGAAGAGGGCATCAAGCATGAGTTCTCATCTCCCTACACACCTCAACAAAATGGTGTACTGGAGAGGAAGAATAGAACTCTATTGGACATGGCAAGAACCATGCTTGATGAGTACAAGACACCGGACCGGTTTGGGCAGAAGCAATCAACAATGCTTGCTACTCCATCAACCGACTCTACCTTCACTGAATCCTCAAGAAGACATCATATGAACTCCTAACCGGTAAATACCCAATGTTTCATATTTTAGAGTCTTTGGTAGCAAATGTTTTATTCTTGTTAAAAGGGGTAGAAAATCTAAATTTGCTCCTAAGGATGTAGAAGGCTTTTTACTAGGATATGACTCAAACACAAGGACATATAGAGTCTTCAACAAATTCACTGGATTAGTTGAGGTTTCTTGTGACATTGTATTTGATGAGACTAATGGCTCCCAAGTGGAGCAAGTTGATCTTGATGAATTAGATGATGAAGAGGCTCCGTGCGTCGCGCTAAGAAACATGTCCATTGGGGATGTGTGTCCTAAGGAATCCAAAGAGCCTTCACAAGCACAAGATCAACCGTCGTCTTCCAACCAAGCATCTCAACCAACTCAAGATGAGGATCAGGCTCAAGATGATGAAAATAAAGATCAAGAGGATGAGCCACCTCAATAGAAGGACAAGGATCAAGGGGGAGATGAAGTTAATCAAGAAAAAGAAGATGATCAAGAGATTCAGGGTCAAAGACCGCTACACCCAAGAGTCCACCAAGTAATTCAACGAGATCACCCCGTCAACTCCATCCTCGGTGACATTCATAAGGGGGTAACCACTAGATCTCGAGTTGCACATTTCTGTGAACATTACTCTTTTGTGTCCTCTATTGAGCCATACAGGGTGGAGGATGCACTAAGAGATTCGGATTGGGTGCTGGCTATGCAACAGGAGCTCAACAACTTCACGAGGAATGAGGTATGGCATTTAGTTCCACATCATAACCAAAATGTTGTAGGTACCAAATGGGTATTCCGCAACAAGCAAGATGAGCATGGTGTGGTGACAAGGAACAAAGCACGACTTGTGGCCAAAGGATATTCACAAGTCGAAGGTTTGGACTTTGGTGAAACTTATGCACCCGTAGCTAGGCTTGAGTCAATTCGTATATTACTGGCCTATGCTACTTACCATGGCTTTAAGCTTCATCAAATGGACGTGAAAAGTGCCTTCCTCAATGGACCAATCAAGGAAGAGGTGTATGTTGAGCAACCTCCCGGCTTTGAAGATAGTGAGTACCCTAACCATGTGTATAAACTCTTAGAGGCGCTTTATGGGCTCAAGCAAGCCCCAAGAGCATGGTATGAATGCTTGCGAGATTTCCTTATCACTAATGGCTTCAAAGTCGGAAAAGCCGATCCTACACTCTTTACTAAAATTATTGCACAAGATTTGTTTGTATGCCAAATTTATGTTGATGATATCATATTTGGGTCTACTAACAAATTGTCGGGGACCATAATTAGGGGTACCCTCAAGACTCCTAATTCTCAGCTGGTAACCCCCATCAGCATAAAGCTGCAAAGGCCTGATGGGTGCGATTAAGTCAGGGACCAGTCCATTCGAGCGACTCGATCACGCCTCGCCCGAGCCTAGCCTCGGACAAGGGCAGCCGACCCCGGAGGATTTCCGTCTCGCCCGAGGCCCCCCTTCAACGGCGGACACATCTCCGGCTCGCCCGAGGCCCTGCCTTCGTTAAGAAGCAACCCTGACTAAATCGCCGCACCGACCGACCGGATTGCAGGAGCATTTAACGCAAAGGTGGCCTGACACCTTTATCCTGACACACGCCCCCCGGCAGAGCCGAAGTGACCGCCGTCACTTCGCCGCTCCACTGACCGGCCTGGCAGAAGGACAGTGCCGCCTGCGCCACTTCGATTGCAGTGCCACTCGACAGAGTGAGACTGACGGGCAGTCAGGCCCTGCCAAAGGCACCATAGGAAGCTCTGCCCGACCCCAGGGCTCGGACTCGGGCTAAGTCCTGGAAGACGGCGAACTCCGCTCCGCCCGACCCTGGGCTCGGACTCGGGCTAAGTCCCGGAAGACGGCGAACTCCGCTCCGCCCGACCCAGGGCTCGGACTCGGGCTAAGTCCCAGAAGACGGCGAACTCCGCTCTGCCCGACCCCAGGGCTCGGACTCGGGCTCAGCCCCAGAAGACGACGAACTCCGCTCCGCCCGACTGTAACATCCCAAAAATCCTAACCCAGGTTTGAAACCCTAATCTACCCTTTTCCCCTCCTTTCATCCTCTAAATTCCAAGACCTCCACTAGTTTTTCTTTCTTCATATGCATACATTTTGTTTGATCACAAAGCACCTCACTTAGATTCTATTTTCTAAACACTTAGAGTATCCACAAAATAATTTGTTCAAAAGAAAAGGGGCAAAATGGGAAATAGGAATTAGAAAGTAAAAAGAAAAAAGGGAAAAGCCTTCTCCTCTCCCTTTTGGACCGAATCCCGGCCCAAACCCGCGACCTCCCCCTTCCCACGCGCCCGCGCTCCTCCTCTCTCGGCCCATCTTCGGCCTGCCTCCGCGCGCGCGCCAGCCCGCTCCACACCCCGCATCCCTCTCGCTGGCAAGGCGTCCCCACCCGTCAGCCGCCCTCTCTCTCGCGCGCTCGCTCCCTCTGGCAGAATGGCCCCACTGGTCAGTTGCTTCGTCGTCCTTCCGTCGTCCCCTCACCGAAGTCACCTCCGGCCGTCGCCTCCGTCCTCCCCTCTGCCATCTCGCCGCACAGGGAAGTTTGGCACCGCTCCGTCCTCCCCCCTTGACCAGCATCCTCGCCGGTACCGCCCCGCCGTAGCGTCCCCTCGGCGGCGCTGTGCGGCATTAATGGCGGCACTGTGAAGCTCGCCGGAGCCAAGAAGCTCCACCGTCCCCCCCTCCCCTCGGGCGCCTATAAAAGGCTCGCCCCGAGCCCCTCCTTCCTCGCACCAGCCTCGGCCACCCCTCTCCTCCCCTCCCCCGAGCACAATTCGCGAAGCGCCGGCGTCGTTCTCCTCTCCGGTGAGTCCCTTTCTCCTCCTCCTTCTCCTTCTCCGTTGGTCCGGCAAGAAATTAAGTGGGCTGAGCAGCTCCCTCACGTAGCCACGAACCCGAAGCACCACCTTCCAACCCCCGTCCCCCACCCAGAGCCCACCGGCGGCGATCCCCGCCGCGGAACTCTGCCCCCTCCCCGTGGGCAGCCCCCTCCCAACCCTCTCCGGCCAAATTGAGCCTACCGTTGGAATCGCCAGCCTCCGCCCGTGCTAAACCACCCCCCTTGGTCGAAGAACCGGGCCACCGGTGGCAAGCCGCCGTCAAGCTTCCTCGGCGGTCGGCCTTTTCTCCCTTGCCCGGCCGGTTCGCCCCGCCGTCTAGCCGCGACGCCGTTTCCTCCCCCCCTCTCGCTGGCAAGTGGGCCCACAGCAGCGCCGTCACCCTCGCAGCCGCGCCGTCTCCCCCTCGCTCTTGGGCCGCCCCTGGGCCGAAAGCGCTTCAGCGCGCGCGCTCGCGCCCGGGGTGGGCCAAAAGCCGTGCCCCCAGCCCAGGAATGAGGATTTCTCTTTTCTTTTTCTTTTTCCACCCTTTTTCCCACTTAAATAGTTTTCTCAATATTTTATGCACCAAAAATTATCAAAAAAGACTTCCAAGGTTACATACAATAATGTTGTTAGAAAATGGCACACTATGATTGATAAACCACTATTGATGTATTGTTTTACTGCCTGTTTCCTAGAAGAAGCGGGGACCGCAGATCCGGATCCCGCAGCTCCGGAAGAAGGGTCGGAGCCCGAACTTCCGGAAGTAGATCTTCTGTGCCAAGAGAGCTTCAACGAAGGCAAGTCCATCCTTCCCTTGATGCATAAATTACCCATTCTCTCTACCACTGCCTAGGCCGGGAACTATGGGGGAATATTGCATTGTGAGTGAGAGATGGCCCGCATTAACATATTCATTCTGGATACGAAATGTGGTTTGGGAAGAAAGGAAATGTGATTTCTTCAAATAAAGTCTCCTCTTGAAAAGTTTTGCGATGAAGGGTACTCACCCTCATCACCCTGGGAGTGGGATGATTAGGGACTCCCTGGTTTAGGGGAGGGCCTAAGGTGTTGGCTCAGCTGGTTTAGGCGTGAGCAGAAGGATTGTCCCCTCATATAAGGACCGGCTTGTCATTTTCACTACCTATACTCCTTTATCGTACAACCACTCGAGACTGTGTGGGCAGTCACTCAATCCGAACTCGTGCGGTCCAACCCCAGGGTTAAGAAGGCTGGGGAGCACCGGGAGGATAAGGAGGGGGAAAGTTTTGTCCGGTTTGGACATGGTGGTGGCCTGACTCCTTCCGGATAACCATTAAGGTTAGGACGTACGAGTAAGGAAAGAGATCCGGCATTCGGGTCTCGCGACGGTGAGATCGCAGAAACCGGGCTAGTGGGTAAAGTGTACCCCTCTGCGCAGAGTTTGAAACCTATTCGAATAGTCCGTGTCCACTGGTATGGATGAGTCCGGTATGGTATGGCAATTAGAACTTTCTCTATGAGTTTCAAGAAAAGGGGAATGTGTGAATAAGTAGGTGTTAGGAAAGAACTAAGGCCACGGGAGCGGGAAGCTCAGTGGCGGTTGAGTTTTCGGTTAGTATAAGACTATGGGAAAAACCTTCAAGTATCTGCCTTTCTCTAAGAAAAATGTTGAGTGACCACAACTCCACCAAATTGAGCATGTATATCATAGGTCTCTTTCTCTCTACGGGAGCGGGGTGGGCTTGCGGAATACCTAGTGTATTCACCCAGAATTATTTATGTTTTTCAGCAGCCAAGGACTTCTTTTCTGCTATGCTTGATTAAGAGGGCTGTGTCTGCACCCAGTTCTGCCTGTGGCTTGGGCTAGTGTATTTTTCCTACTGCGTTTCCTAATTTGGCTCTCTCGAGCTTGTACCCCGGTATTGTAATAAATTTTATCTAAACTCTGTACTATTTGAAGTAAGGAATGTGTTTACTAGCCTCCTGGGACTAGTAATTGTTTCACATTTGAGTCCCAAAGGATCGGGACACTTCAGGTGGTATCAAAGCCATAGGACTGGCCGTAGGACGCAGCCCTGACCTTAAAGACTTGCCCTAAAAAGAAAATACCTCTTACCCCAAGAAAAGCTTTCTCTTCTCTTCCCCGATTTTAACAAGACCCTTCTTTTCCTATTCCAGATGGAAGACTCTCTGGCCATTAGGACATCCTACTGCTCAGAGGTGGAAGGGTTCCCGCATCTCTTGCGAAGCTGCGCGCTTCGCATGGGAATCCGCAAAAAGCCAGAATACGTCTGGACGGAGCATATCGAAGGCGGAATGGAGAAATGCTCTATGGCAGTCTACCTGGGAGAAAGCCAAAACTATCCAAACCATCCTTCCTTCCAAGTCACTGTTACCGGATACCGTTTCCACGATACTTGCCAAAATGTTGCCCGAAAAGCCCTCCGACAACTGTGTCAGAACTACAACAAAGTGATCTTCGAAACCCCCCTTCGCTACTTTCCACCCAGCAACAAGAATACCCCCACCTGGAGGAAAAGACTCCAGGCCCTATCAGGAGGAGATCCTATTGAGAATGATCCCACCATTGTCTACATGGCCGGAAACCTTCACACCCTTGACAACCAATATGATGACCTCGCCCTCCACTGCACCTCCCTAACCTCCCGGGTGGAAAGCCTGGAGCAAAAAGTCAGGGAACTTTCAGAAGAAAAGGCGTCCCTTCAAGAGAGCCTCTCAATGGCTGAGGGCGAAGAGGCCAATACCCGTGAAGCTTACCGCACCCTAAAAATGGACTATGAAAAGAAACTGAAGAAGCTCGCCCCCGCAAGAAAAATCCGCAAGAAGACCAAAAGCCAAGGATGTCAGACTGAGCAGAAGGAAGAAAACCCTCCAAGGAACCCATCCGACACCGAAGAGATGTCCCTGGCCAGCCTTGATGACCTTCTCAAGGAATTTGGGGACACTTTAGAGAAGGAGTTCGGGAGTACCCTAGATAGCACTCGTGTGTGATGGGCTTGTAGTAGCAGGGTGTTGTGTCATGTAATGGCTTGATGTAATGAATAAAATAACCAGTTAAAAAAATGGCATGTGCATAATAGTGACTCTCTTCCCATGGCAGATGGCTTCGGATAGAACCACGCCTACCGCCTCCGGGATTGGAGCAAGACTTCCTCTAGGAGCTGAAGGAGAGGCTGGCGGAGAAGGGGGTGAGACCCACCTCCCCGCACCTCCGGAACTACCATTAGACCTAGCCCAAGTTCTGGCCAATCAAACCCGACTCATTGAAGTCCTCACTCGAAGTCTGGAAAACCAGCGCCCAGGCGGTGGAAGGCCACAGGACAGGATGGGAGAATTTTTAAGACTCAAGCCTCCCACGTTCGCGGGGTCCAGCAATCCCCTCGATGCAGATGACTGGCTTCGCACGATCAAGAGGAAGTTGGAAGCCATCGCTTGTCCCGAGAATCAGCGTGTTCAGCTAGCAGCTCATCAGCTTTCAGGAATGGCCTTAGCTTGGTGGGACACTTTCAGTGAAGCCGTCAGAGATGCTACATGGGCAGAATTCGAAGCAACTTTCCGTGAACACCACGTACCCCAAGGGATAGTTCAACTCAAGGAGGATGAATTCCGGGAGTTAACTCAAGGCGGAAGGTCAGTCAGTGAGTATGTGCACAAGTTCACAGAACTGGCCCGCTACGCGCCCGAGGATGTCAGCACCGAGGCCAGAAAAATGGCCCATTTTCTGAAAGGGTTAAGATCCGAGCTTAAGACCATCCTCGCCAGCCAAGACTTCCACAGCTTCTCTCACCTCTCCAACAAAGCTATCCAAGTGGAAAGGGCAAAAGAGGAAGAAAAAGGGCACATCAAGAGGAAATTCCAAGTCCTCCGAGCACAACAACAAGAGCGTCACCAGAGAGCTCGACCCTTTGGGCTTCCACCCAGGGGTCCAAGCTTCAATAAACAATCTGGACCCACTCCATCACGCTATAGTCAGCAGAGTCAGAGCTCCCTTCAGGCACCCTCTGTTGCGAGCAACCAGCCGCCAGCAAACGCCTGTTGGCACTGCGGAGACCCCAGTCACTTCAAGAACAATTGCCCTCAGTTGAAGGCACCCGGACCAACTTACTCCAACTCGGTGAATGGCCCCAAGATTCCATCGGCACCTACCTCCAAGGCACTTCCTTCAAACAGCCAGCAGAGCAGGACTCAGTATCAGGGCAGAGCCCGGGTCAACCACGTCGACGCTCAAGAAGCTCAGCAAGCCCCGGGAGTAGTGCTCGGTGAGTTCCTTGTTGAATTTACTCCCGCTACTGTGCTTTTTGATTTGGGAGCATCCCATTCTTTTATAGCCGCTAAGTTTGTGGAAAAGCATGGCATCCCCTCTGCACCCCTAGCTATCCCTTTGGTCACCCGAACCCTGGGATCAGACCTCCTGTGCAAACTCAGGTGCTCCCAAGTCAGAATCCTTTTAAGTGGGGTAGTGTTCCTGGCAGACTTAACCATCTTGCCATCCCAAGGAATTGATGTAATCCTAGGGATGGACTGGCTAGCTAAGCATAAGGGTATCATCAGCTGTGCAAGCAAGACTGTTCTCCTCACCGATCACCAAGGAAAGGCAGTTTCCTGTCAAGCCCAACCGCCCGCAAACGATCCAATGATGTTTAATCTAACAGCAGGGAGCATGTCTGTAATCAAGGAGTTTGAAGATGTATTTCTGGAAGAGTTGCCCGGGATGCCACCAGAAAGAGGAGTAGAGTTCTATATAGATCTCATTCCCGGCACTGCGCCCATCGCAAAGAGACCATACCGCATGGCCCCCACTGAATTGGCAGAATTAAAACTTCAGATTTCAGAACTACAACAAAAAGGGTACATCCGTCCCAGTTCGTCTCCCTGGGGAGCACCCGTTCTTTTCGTTACCAAAAAGGATGGAAGTATGAGGATGTGTATTGATTATTGATCCTTGAACGAAGTTACAATCAAGAATAAGTACCCTCTCCCTCGAATCGATGACCTCTTCGACCAACTACAAGGAGCCAAATACTTCTCCAAGATAGACCTCAGGTCAGGGTATCACCAACTAAGGATTAAGGAAGCATACATTCAGAAAACTGCATTTGTCACCAGATATGGGCAATATGAATTCACAGTGATGCCATTTGGGCTAACAAACGCACCCGCCTTTTTCATGAACCTCATGAATAAGGTATTTATGGAAGAGTTGCATAAGTTTGTCGTGGTCTTTATCGACGACATCCTCATATATTCCAAAAATCGCAAGGACCATGAGCATCACCTTCGAATCGTCCTCGGAAGACTCAGAGCACATCAACTTTATGCTAAACTCAGCAAGTGTGAGTTCTGGTTAGAGAAGATAGCTTTCCTGGGGCATATCTTGACTGCAGAAGGGATAGAAGTGGACCCATCTAAGGTAGAAGCTGTTTCAAATTGGAAGCAACCATCCAACGTCAGTGAAGTACGAAGCTTTCTGGGAATGGCAGGGTATTACCGCCGTTTTATCAAGGGATTCTCCAGCATAGCAAAGCCCATGACCGAACTTCTCAAAAAGGACAATAAGTTTGTGTGGACTCCCAAATGTGAAGGAAGTTTCCAAATCATCAATGAGAAGCTTACAACCGCACCAGTCCTGACTCTGCCAGACATACACCAGGATTTTGTCATCTTCTGTGATGCTTCCAAGCAAGGCTTAGGGTGTGTCCTAATGCAAAATGAGAAAGTCATTGCTTATGCATCCCGCTTACTCAAGCCGCACGAACAGAACTACCCCACCCACGATCTGGAATTGGCAGCCATAGTGAACGCCCTAAAATATGGAGGCATTATCTGATTGGGAACAAATGCCACATCTTCACTGATCACAAGAGTCTAAAGTACATCTTCACGCAACCGAACCTCAACCTCCGTCAAAGAAGGTGGCTCGAATTGATCAAGGATTACGACCTCGAAATCCACTACCACCCCGGAAAGGCCAACGTAGTAGCAGACGCCCTCAGCCGAAAACCTTTCGGGGTTAAAGGAACAAACTTTCTAGAAGATTGGAAGAAAGAATCAACTCAGCTAAATGCATGTCTGGGAGACAACGGTGGCCTGGAAGTCAAGCCAAATCTAGAAGATCTCATATGCAAGGCCCAACGCCTGGACGTAGAAACAACCAAGCTTATGGAAAGAACACGCAAGGAGCAACTTCCGGACCTTAGGACAGATAAGCAAGGAGTCCTCCGGTTCAAGGACCGCCTATGCGTGCCAGTGGGAGAGGCACGAGAAACCCTGCTCGATGAAGCCCACAACTCAGCTTACTCTATCCACCCAAGGACCACCAAGATGTACCTAGACCTCAAGGCCAGATATTGGTGGAAAGGGATGAAGAAGGAAATAGCACAGTATGTGGCCCGATGTGACACCTGTCAGCGAACAAAGGCCGAACATCAGAAGCCTGCAGGCCTACTTCAACCCCTCCCAATACCCGAATGGAAGTGGGAAGAAATAGGCATGGATTTCGTAACCGGACTGCCCCGATCACAGAGAGGAAATGATTCCATATGGATAATAATCGATCGTCTCACCAAGGTGGCCCACTTCGTTCCAGTAAAGACCACTTTCGGAGGAGCAGCCCTTGCCCGAATATACCTTAAAGAGATAGTCAGGCTACATGGCATTCCACGGAAGATAGTATCAGATAGAGGAACGCAGTTCACTTCAAAATTTTGGAAGGGCCTTCAGCAAGCAATGGGCACCAAGCTAGATTTCAGCACTGCTTATCATCCCCAGTCAGATGGTCAAACCGAAAGAGTCAACAAGGTCCTTGAAGATTTACTCAGAGCCTGCGTGTTAGCCTTCGACAGAGATTGGGAGTCTAGTTTGCCGTACGCCGAATTCTCGTACAACAACAGCCATCAGGCCAGCATCAAAATGTCACCATTCGAAGCACTATATGGAAGAAAATGCCAGACTCCCCTAATGTGGTCCAATGTGGGGGAAAGGACACTAGAAGGACCCGACTTTGTTAAAGAAGCCGAAGAAAAAGTTGCTTTAATCCGCAGGAGGTTACTTGAAGCTCAGAGTCGACAGAAAAGTTACGCAGACAATAGGCGAAGGGAACTCAGATTTGAGGAAGGAGATTTTGTTTATCTCAAGGTTTCCCCGATGCGTGGTGTCAAAAGGTTCCAGATGAAAGGAAAACTGGCACCCCATTTCGTCGGCCCCTACCCTGTCATTTCCCGAATAGGACCCATGGCATACCGTCTTGAGCTACCAGAATCCATGTCAGATATTCACAATGTGTTCCATGTGTCTCAACTCCGCAAATGCCTAAAAGTACCAGAAACCCGCATCGAGGCAGAGGCAATTCAGATTCAAAAGGATCTCCAGTACCGGGAAAAGCCAGTGAAGATTCTCGACTCAGCAGTCAGAAGGACCCGCAATTCAGAAGTGAAACTCTGTAAGGTTCAGTGGAGCAGAGATGGAGAAGAGGAAGCCACCTGGGAAAGTGAGGACTCTCTGAGGAAGGAATACCCTTACCTTTTCTCGAGCCCCGTCTGAATCTCGAGGGCGAGATTCCTTTAAGTGGAGTAGGTTTGTAACATCCCAAAAATCCTAACCCAGGTTTGAAACCCTAATCTACCCTTTTCCCCTCCTTTCATCCTCTAAATTCCAAGACCTCCACTAGTTTTTCTTTCTTCATATGCATACATTTTGTTTGATCACAAAGCACCTCACTTAGATTCTATTTTCTAAACACTTAGAGTATCCACAAAATAATTTGTTCAAAAGAAAAGGGGCAAAATGGGAAATAGGAATTAGAAAGTAAAAAGAAAAAAGGGAAAAGCCTTCTCCTCTCCCTGTTGGACCGAATCCCGGCCCAAACCCGCGACCTCCCCCTTCCCACGCGCCCGCGCTCCTCCTCTCTCGGCCCATCTTCGGCCTGCCTCCGCGCGCGCGCCAGCCCGCTCCACACCCCGCATCCCTCTCGCTGGCAAGGCGTCCCCACCCGTCAGTCGCCCTCTCTCTCGCGCGCTCGCTCCCTCTGGCAGAATGGCCCCACTGGTCAGTTGCTTCGTCGTCCTTCCGTCGTCCCCTCACCGAAGTCACCTCTGGCCGTCGCCTCCGTCCTCCCCTCTGCCATCTCGCCGCACAGGGAAGTTTGGCACCGCTCCGTCCTCCCCCCCTTGACCAGCATCCTCGCCGGTACCGCCCCGCCGTAGCGTCCCCTCGGCGGCGCTGTGCGGCATTAATGGCGGCACTGTGAAGCTCGCCGGAGCCAAGAAGCTCCACCGTCCCCCCCTCCCCTCGGGCGCCTATAAAAGGCTCGCCCCGAGCCCCTCCTTCCTCGCACCAGCCTCGACCACCCCTCTCCTCCCCTCCCCCGAGCACAATTCTCGAAGCGCCGGCGTCGTTCTCCTCTCCGGTGAGTCCCTTTCTCCTCCTCCTTCTCCTTCTCCGTTGGTCTGGCAAGAAATTAAGTGGGCCGAGCAGCTCCCTCACGTAGCCACGAACCCGAAGCACCACCTTCCAACCCCCGTCCCCCACCCAGAGCCCACCGGCGGTGATCCCCGCCGCGGAACTCTGCCCCCTCCCCGTGGGCAGCCCCCTCCCAACCCTCTCCGGCCAAATTGAGCCTACCGTTGGAATCGCCAGCCTCCGCCCGTGCTAAACCACCCCCCCTTGGTCGAAGAACCGGGCCACCGGCGGCAAGCCGCCGTCAAGCTTCCCCGGCGGCCGGCCTTTTCTCCCTCGCCCGGCCGGTTCACCCCGCCGTCTTGCCGCGACGCCGTTTCCTCCCCCCCCCCCTCTCGCTGGCAAGTGGGCCCACAGCAGCGCCGTCACCCTCGCAGCCGCACCGTTGTAATACTCAAAGTTGTATACAAAGGAATATGGTGGGTTTCCACATTTTGTGTGCCTTATTTGCATCATAAAAAGAGCACCTATGTAATTGAGAGTGACTAAATAAAACAATTACTCTAAAATAAAGAAAAAATGCATTTGTTGGAGTTTTATGTGTTGTGCATTAAATAAAACCATGAGGATAAAAATAATAAGGTAATAATTATTTGAAGCTTGATTAAACCCTAAATTTGAAATTAGGGTTTTGAAAATAAGGAAAAGAGAAGAGATATGAAAATATAAATAAAATGTATAAATAAATATCTTCAGGCTTAGTATTGTTAATTGCAAAAAATAGAGTTTATAAATGAAGATCCACAAAAGTTTGAACTAATTCAAATTGGGTTTGAAAATGAAGAAAATAGGAAGAAAAATGAAAAAGAAAAAGAATAAGAGCTTACCTGGGCCGGCTTCTTCATTCTGGCCCACTCCCGCTTTCACAGCGCGCGGCCCAAACCACACAAAAACCGGCGCCGACACCTAGGGCCCGGCCGTCAGTCGCTGGCTCCCGCGCGTTCGATGCCACTGTCGCGTGGGACCCACCTGGCGGTCTCATGCTCGCACTCGCGCTCTGCTATTCACTGCCGTGCGGGCCCCTGCTGTCAGGCTTCCCTTCTTCAACAGAATCGTCCGCATCGCGCGGGTGGCCGGCGCTCGACGCGTGATTCCTCGGTCAAGACCGCCCCGGCCTTGTCGTGCATATAAAAAACCCGCCCGCGTCGCGTTCCTGTGATCAATTCAATCGCATTGACAACCTGAACTCAAACCGAGAGAGAGGAAGGAGAGGAGCGCGGCCGCCGCACCCGAAATCGGGTATCACCGGCGGTCTGGGTTTGAGTGTGACCTCGGCGTGTTGGTCGTCGTGCGGGGATTGCAAGTGTGTGTCTTCTCGTGCACGGAAGGCACCGGCCGCCTCGGAATTTCTCACCGGATTTTACTTTCCGCGACCGTCCGTCTCGCGCCGTGGTCGGACTTCTGTGCTTCGCCCCTACCAGTAAGGTTCGTCTCAATGTATTCGCCACCCCCTAGGCATCGTGTAGCAGTCTTTAATTGAGTTTTAGGGCACTGGAACGCTTGATTGGGATTTCCCCGGCGAAGTTCGCCGTGAATGGTGGGCGGCGCCGCCGTCGATAGCGGCGATTTGGGAAGACGACCGAGGACCGTTGGATCCTGCGTGTGCGGCTCGGATTAGATGCCGCATACCGGTTCGATCAGATAGGATTCGGACCGTTAGATTTCAATCGCACGGCATGGGTGAGATCGGGGGCGATCGTGTCTGGGAACCGTGGATCTTGGATCCGGTGGTGGGGATCCGATCTAGATTTCATTAAACACCGACCGTTCGGATCTAATCCAACGGCCGAGACTCGCCCATACCCTTTCGCCGTGGACAATTTGCTAAAGAGACCCTCACCTCTCTGGAAATCAACCCGCCGTCCTGGTGCGCTGTGCTCTGAGTCACAGGGATTTTTGTAGCTAGGCCCCTGCGGTTCTCAGATTTTGACGCCTAATCCAGAGCCTATTTAAATTGAATAAATAAAATAGAAAATAGATTTTTAATATGAAAATAATTGCTAGAACTTTGATAATTCATAGAAAATTCATTTTAGCTCCAAATTGAGTCATTCCAATTCCTAAAATTTGTTAATAATATTCTCTATCATTTAGAATCACTGTTTCGACATGAACTCTGTTAGAAAATTAATTTATCATCTAATCCTATTATAATCACCTTAAATCTTAGGAAATTCATAACTTGAATTCTATAACTCAAAATTTAGTGATTCCAGTTCCTATGGTCTCATTTTAATGTATAGATTTTTACTGTATATTTTATTTACATGTTTGATGTGATGTTAATTTATGCTATACTATGTATGTATTGTGTTGATGCGAGTAGACGAGCAAGCCACTGTGGATTCTGAGGTTCAACAAGTAGAGATAGCTGAGCAGGAGCTCATTAAAGGCAAGTTGTGCCCTTGATCACTTACTTTCCCAGCCATGTTCTTATTAATTTTAATGATCTGCATAGGATAATTTTGATGGGAGCCTTTATGTTACCCCAGTTTTGATTACCTCTATACCTTGTTCACCCCTGAAATATTTTTGGGTAGTACTTGCTATTGCTTTATGTGGATTGGGTATGGAGATACACTATTCATGATTATTCTGTTATTAACTTGTTATTATTATTGTTCATGTTAAGATCATTAAATTAATGGGAACATGGAGCGACCACCCGGGAAAACAGTGCTACCACAAGGGTATAATGGGACGCCCTTGGCTGACTAATTAGGAAAGCTAGTGGAAGACTACCTTACCTGAAAGGGGCAAGGGCAGTAGGGGAGAGGTCAGTGCGGGGAGGTCCCTGGTTGATTTTGCTGCGATGGCTGTCAGCCAGGAACCCTGTACTGGATCTTCCTATAAACTGTAGCGGGTTTTCGGAAGCTAGTGGAACTTTGTAAAGGCCTCGTAGTGGATCCCTAGCCATTCACCTCGGTAGTGTCTAAGGGCCTTGCAAACCCAGGCGACATGGGATACACGACTTGTGGGTAAAGATGCGCAACCTCTGCAGAGTGTAAAACTGGTATACTAGCCGTGCTCACGGTCATGAGCGGCTCGGACCCTCACATGATTAAATATGGAACTTAAATTTAATTTGACATTTGCATCGCATTTGGGATTATTTTACTATTACTGTTCTTTATTATTATTAAGGTTTGGTATTTACTTACACTTAGTAATTGCTAATAAAATTTTGACCAACTTATAAAAGCAATGCTCAGCCTCAACCTCTGTTTCATTGATCAGCCTTACACTACATGAACTCCCACCTTTGGTGAGTTCATGCCACATTATTCCCCACGACTTGTTGAGCTATGAACGTATGTGAGCTCACTCTTGCTGTCTCACACCCCCCCCCCCCCCCAGGAGAAGAACAGGTGGTCGAAGAGGAGCCGCCTAACACTGAGGAGTTCGATCTGATCTAGGTGGCGTGTCTCGGTCGACATTGGCGCCGACGATCCTTAGTTCGCTTTATCTTTATTATTTTATTTTGTAATAAGTCTTCCGCTATGTAATAAATACTCTGATGTTTTATGACATTTATCTCTATACACTCTGTTATTATATATGTTGTCTTCTTTGGCGCATGTATGAGATGCACCTGGCTTTGTTCCTTAAAGCCGGGTGTTACAGAAGTGGTATCGGAGGAAATGTTGACTGTAGGACGGAACCTAGATAGAAATGGACAAAACCCTTACCTACTTATCTTATTCTGATTCATTCTATACTTATCTTACTCTGATTCTCTCTATACTTATCTTGATCCTGTCTCCCCTTCTACTGTTCTACTCTGATTACTCTTATCTTTTCTACTCTAAGACATGATGGATTTCACACCTTGGAATCCTACATTTAGAAACTTTTTAAGAGATAAGAGACCTAAGACGAAATTAAAATTATTTTCTCTATTAAAAATGTTGGATGATTGTTTTGATGATAAATGCTTGATTTGCTTCTTTGATTGATTGAAGTAATATATATGGACATCTTAGCATGTACCACTATAAGGTAATGAATTAACTTTAGTGGATAACGCACTAATCTACTTAGCTAATAAATCCCCCAAAGTAACATGATTCGTAATTACTCGCCTTGTCTACAATTCTTCCTTTCTTACCCTGTATTTCTAACCCAGATGGACTACCCCTATAGTGTTAGAAGAGAGCACTATAGATGAGATACTTGGTATGTCATGGTTAAGAAAGGCAAAGACAGTTTATACACTGGGCTAAGGGAACCATAGAACTCACCAGTTCCAAAGGAGAAAGATTTGAAGTTGGAATTGCAGTAACTACCGCCACCAGACTAGCATTATTCTTAGTAGATGGGAAGTTTGTTGGTGTCAACATTCGTGTGGTTAGAGATTTTTCGGATGTCTTCCTAGAAGAGTTACCAGGGATGCCACCAGATAGGGAAGCTCAGTTTGTCATTGATCTCTTACCTGGGACTACTACTACTCCCAAACGGTCATACAGGATGTCCATAGAAGAACTAAAGGAACTTAAGAAACAATTAACGGAATTACAAGAGGCTGGATACATTCGTCCGAATTCTTCACCTTGTGGAGCGTCGGTTCTATTTGTACAGAAGAAAGAAGGATCGCAACGGATGTGTGTGGATTATAGATCTCTTAATGATGTTACAGTGAAGAACAAGTATCCATTGCCCCGTATTGAGGATTTATTTGATCAGATGAGAGGTGCAAGAGTATTTTCGAAGATTGATCTCCGACCGAGTTATCACCAAATGAAGATTAGGCCATCGGATATTCCCAAGACGAATTTCTCAACCCGATATGGTTTATATGAGTTTACCGTTATGTCATTTGGACCAACTAATGCACCAACCTATTTTATGGATCTGAAGAATAAGGTGCATGATCTAGACAAATTCGTCGTGGTTTTCATGGACGATATTTTTATTTATTCCAAGAGTGATAGTGATCATGAGGAACATATGTGATTGGTACTACAGAAGCTTTAAGATAATCAACTCTACGCCAAGTACGGTAAATGCGAGTTTTGGATTGGCGAGGTGCCATTTCTTGGACATATCATTTCTAATGGAGGGATATCAGTGGATCCTGCTAAAGTCAAGGAGATAGTGGTGTGGAGCATACCCACTACGGTTACGGAGGACCGAAGTTTCTTGGGACTTGCAGGATATTATTGGAGATTTATTGAAGGATTTTCTAAGATTGCTAAGCTTATGACCTCGCTTTTGGTGAAGGAAAGAGAATTCAAGTGGGACAAAAAGTGCCAAGACAGCTTTGATCAATTGAAGAAGAGATTGATGTCACCACCAATGTTGGTTATGCCAGACCTACAGAAAGGATTTGATATTTATTGTGTTGCGTGTGGCCAAGGACTTGGATGTGTGCTTATGCAAGAAGGTCACGTGATTGCCTACACGTCTCGTCAGTTACAGAAACATGAATTGAACTACCCCACGCATGACTTGGAGCTGGCTACCGTGGTGCATGCACTTAAGAATTGGAGACACTACATTATGGGAACTAAGTGCCAAGTATACACGGATCATAAGAGTTTGAAGTACATATTCACTCAGAAGGATCTCAACCTTAGGCAAGCCGTTGGTTGGAGCTTATTAAGGATTATGACTTGGAGATTCATTACCACCCAGGCAAGGCAAATTTGGTTGTAGTTGCCTTGAGTCGGAAAGAGCATGTTCACTCCGCTTTTGTTGTCCAGCTACCCGATGAATTAGCAAAAGATTTTGAGAGACTCAACTTGGGAATTGTTACACACACTGAAGGAGTTACCATTGAGTTGGAACCTACCTTGGAGCAAGAGATTCGTAAAGGTCAGGTTGGTGATGCTAAAATCCAAGAGATTAAGGAGCTGATTACTGAAGGGAGAGTTCCGGAATTCATGGAGGATGAGCAAGGTACTATATGGTTCAAGGATCAGATATGTGTTCCAGAGATTGATAGCCTTCGTGAGACTATATTGAAGGAAGCCCATGATTCTGATTACTCTATCCACCCTGGTAGCACTAAGATGTATCAAGATTTAAAGCAAAAGTATTGGTGGTATGGACTAAAGAGAGATGTGGCTGCACATGTGGCTATGTGCGATGTATGCCAAAGAGTTAAGGCTGAACAACAGAGGCCAGCCAGACTACTGCATCCACTGAAGATACCTGAGTGGAAATGGGGAGAGATTGGTATGGATTTCATTACTGGATTGCCTCGCACCTCGAAAGAATAGGATTCTATATGGGTTATTGTGGATAGACTGACCCAAGTGGCTAATTTCATTCCGGTCAAGACTACTTATAAGTGATCTCAATTGACGGAGTATATACATGACTCGGATTGTGTGTTTACACGGTGTACCGAAGAAGATCATTTTGGATAAAGGATCACAGTTTACCCCCAGATTTTGGATAAGTTTTCATGAGAATATGGATACGAAGTTGAATTTTAGTTTAGCCTACCTCAGACTGATGGTCAGACTAAAAGGACTAATCAAGTATTGGAGGACATGTTGAGAGCTTGTGCCCTTCAGCATGGTAGTAGTTGGGACAAGAGTCTACCTTATGCTGGGTTCTCATATAGTAATAGTTATCAGGCCAATTTGAAGATGTCACCGTTTGAGGCTTTGTATGGCAGAAAGTGCAGGACTCCCTTGTATTGGAATCAAACTGGTGAAAGGCAGTTGTTTGGACCTGAGATTATACAAGAAGCAGAGGAACAAGTTCAGCAAATAAGGGAGAATTTGAGAACTGCACAATCCAGGCAGAAAAGTTATGCAGACACCCGGAGAAGACTACTTGAGTTTGAGGAAGGTAATTATGTGTACCTCAAGATGTCACCGCTTCGTGGATTGAGAAAATTTAAAGCTAAGGGCAAATTGTCCCCTCGCTTCATTGGACCATTCTGAGTTTTTTTAGGCAAGTTGGAGAGATGGCCTATCAACTCGAGCTACCTGATAGTCTATCTGACGTGCATAATGTATTCCATGTGTCTCAACTTAAGAAGTGTCTCCGTGTCCCTGAGGAACAGTTACCAATGGAAGAGCTTAGTGTTCAGGGTGGTTTAATTTACACGGAGTACCCTATCAAGATTCTTGACACTTTGGCTCGAGTTACAAAGAATAAGGTGATAAAGATGTGCAAAGTGCAATGGAGTCTTGGGAGAGAGAAGAAGAGCTTTGCATAGATTTTCCCCATCTTTTCCCTAGACCTACCTAAATCTCGAGGGCGAGATTATTTTTAAGGGGGGTAGGATTTGTAATACTCAAAGTTGTATACAAAGGAATATGGTGGGTTTCCACATTTTGTGTGCCTTATTTGCATCATAAAAAGAGCACCTATGTAATTGAGAGTGACTAAATAAAACAATTACTCTAAAATAAAGAAAAAATGCATTTGTTGGAGTTTTATGTGTTGTGCATTAAATAAAACCATGAGGATAAAAATAATAAGGTAATAATTATTTGAAGCTTGATTAAACCCTAAATTTGAAATTAGGGTTTTGAAAATAAGGAAAAGAGAAGAGATATGAAAATATAAATAAAATGTATAAATAAATATCTTCAGGCTTAGTATTGTTAATTGCAAAAAATAGAGTTTATAAATGAAGATCCACAAAAGTTTGAACTAATTCAAATTGGGTTTGAAAATGAAGAAAATAGGAAGAAAAATGAAAAAGAAAAAGAATAAGAGCTTACCTGGGCCGGCTTCTTCATTCTGGCCCACTCCCGCTTTCACAGCGCGCGGCCCAAACCACACAAAAACCGGCGCCGACACCTAGGGCCCGGCCGTCAGTCGCTGGCTCCCGCGCGTTCGATGCCACTGTCGCGTGGGACCCACCTGGCGGTCTCATGCTCGCACTCGCGCTCTGCTATTCACTGCCGTGCGGGCCCCTGCTGTCAGGCTTCCCTTCTTCAACAGAATCGTCCGCATCGCGCGGGTGGCCGGCGCTCGACGCGTGATTCCTCGGTCAAGACCGCCCCGGCCTTGTCGTGCATATAAAAAACCCGCCCGCGTCGCGTTCATGTGATCAATTCAATCGCATTGACAACCTGAACTCAAACCGAGAGAGAGGAAGGAGAGGAGCGCGGCCGCCGCACCCGAAATCGGGTATCACCGGCGGTCTGGGTTTGAGTGTGACCTCGGCGTGTTGGTCGTCGTGCGGGGATTGCAAGTGTGTGTCTTCTCGTGCACGGAAGGCACCGGCCGCCTCGGAATTTCTCACCGGATTTTGCTTTCCGCGACCGTCCGTCTCGCGCCGTGGTCGGACTTCTGTGCTTCGCCCCTACCAGTAAGGTTCGTCTCAATGTATTCGCCACCCCCTAGGCATCGTGTAGCAGTCTTTAATTGAGTTTTAGGGCACTGGAACGCTTGATTGGGATTTCCCCGGCGAAGTTCGCCGTGAATGGTGGGCGGCGCCGCCGTCGATAGCGGCGATTTGGGAAGACGACCGAGGACCGTTGGATCCTGCGTGTGCGGCTCGGATTAGATGCCGCATACCGGTTCGATCAGATAGGATTCGGACCGTTAGATTTCAATCGCACGGCATGGGTGAGATCGGGGGCGATCGTGTCTGGGAACCGTGGATCTTGGATCCGGTGGTGGGGATCCGATCTAGATTTCATTAAACACCGACCGTTCGGATCTAATCCAACGGCCGAGACTCGCCCATACCCCTTCGCCGTGGACAATTTGCTAAAGAGACCCTCACCTCTCTGGAAATCAACCCGCCGTCCTGGTGCGCTGTGCTCTGAGTCACAGGGATTTTTGTAGCTAGGCCCCTGCGGTTCTCAGATTTTGACGCCTAATCCAGAGCCTATTTAAATTGAATAAATAAAATAGAAAATAGATTTTTAATATGAAAATAATTGCTAGAACTTTGATAATTCATAGAAAATTCATTTTAGCTCCAAATTGAGTCATTCCAATTCCTAAAATTTGTTAATAATATTCTCTATCATTTAGAATCACTGTTTCGACATGAACTCTGTTAGAAAATTAATTTATCATCTAATCCTATTATAATCACCTTAAATCTTAGGAAATTCATAACTTGAATTCTATAACTCAAAATTTAGTGATTCCAGTTCCTATGGTCTCATTTTAATGTATAGATTTTTACTGTATATTTTATTTACATGTTTGATGTGATGTTAATTTATGCTATACTATGTATGTATTGTGTTGATGCGAGTAGACGAGCAAGCCACTGTGGATTCTGAGGTTCAACAAGTAGAGATAGCTGAGCAGGAGCTCATTAAAGGCAAGTTGTGCCCTTGATCACTTACTTTCCCAGCCATGTTCTTATTAATTTTAATGATCTGCATAGGATAATTTTGATGGGAGCCTTTATGTTACCCCAGTTTTGATTACCTCTATACCTTGTTCACCCCTGAAATATTTTTGGGTAGTACTTGCTATTGCTTTATGTGGATTGGGTATGGAGATACACTATTCATGATTATTCTGTTATTAACTTGTTATTATTATTGTTCATGTTAAGATCATTAAATTAATGGGAACATGGAGCGACCACCCGGGAAAACAGTGCTACCACAAGGGTATAATGGGACGCCCTTGGCTGACTAATTAGGAAAGCTAGTGGAAGACTACCTTACCTGAAAGGGGCAAGGGCAGTAGGGGAGAGGTCAGTGCGGGGAGGTCCCTGGTTGATTTTGCTGCGATGGCTGTCAGCCAGGAACCCTGTACTGGATCTTCCTATAAACTGTAGCGGGTTTTCGGAAGCTAGTGGAACTTTGTAAAGGCCTCGTAGTGGATCCCTAGCCATTCACCTCGGTAGTGTCTAAGGGCCTTGCAAACCCAGGCGACATGGGATACACGACTTGTGGGTAAAGATGCGCAACCTCTGCAGAGTGTAAAACTGGTATACTAGCCGTGCTCACGGTCATGAGCGGCTCGGACCCTCACATGATTAAATATGGAACTTAAATTTAATTTGACATTTGCATCGCATTTGGGATTATTTTACTATTACTGTTCTTTATTATTATTAAGGTTTGGTATTTACTTACACTTAGTAATTGCTAATAAAATTTTGACCAACTTATAAAAGCAATGCTCAGCCTCAACCTCTGTTTCATTGATCAGCCTTACACTACATGAACTCCCACCTTTGGTGAGTTCATGCCACATTATTCCCCACGACTTGTTGAGCTATGAACGTATGTGAGCTCACTCTTGCTGTCTCACACCCCCCCCACAGGAGAAGAACAGGTGGTCGAAGAGGAGCCGCCTAACACTGAGGAGTTCGATCTGATCTAGGTGGCGTGTCTCGGTCGACATTGGCGCCGACGATCCTTAGTTCGCTTTATCTTTATTATTTTATTTTGTAATAAGTCTTCCGCTATGTAATAAATACTCTGATGTTTTATGACATTTATCTCTATACACTCTGTTATTATATATGTTGTCTTCTTTGGCGCATGTATGAGATGCACCTGGCTTTGTTCCTTAAAGCCGGGTGTTACAACCGTCTCCCCCTCGCTCTTGGGCCGCCCCTGGGCCGAAAGCGCTTCAGCGCGCGCGCTCGCGCCCGGGGTGGGCCAAAAGCCGTGCCCCCAGCCCAGGAATGAGGATTTCTCTTTTCTTTTTCTTTTTCCACCCTTTTTCCCACTTAAATAGTTTTCTCAATATTTTATGCACCAAAAATTATCAAAAAAAGACTTCCAAGGTTACATACAATAATGTTGTTAGAAAATGGCACACTATGATTGATAAACCACTATTGATGTATTGTTTTACTGCCTGTTTCCTAGAAGAAGCGGGGACCGCAGATCCGGATCCCGCAGCTCCGGAAGAAGGGTCGGAGCCCGAACTTCCGGAAGTAGATCTTCTGTGCCAAGAGAGCTTCAACGAAGGCAAGTCCATCCTTCCCTTGATGCATAAATTACCCATTCTCTCTACCACTGCCTAGGCCGGGAACTATGGGGGAATATTGCATTGTGAGTGAGAGATGGCCCGCATTAACATATTCATTCTGGATACGAAATGTGGTTTGGGAAGAAAGGAAATGTGATTTCTTCAAATAAAGTCTCCTCTTGAAAAGTTTTGCGATGAAGGGTACTCACCCTCATCACCCTGGGAGTGGGATGATTAGGGACTCCCTGGTTTAGGGGAGGGCCTAAGGTGTTGGCTCAGCTGGTTTAGGCGTGAGCAGAAGGATTGTCCCCTCATATAAGGACCGGCTTGTCATTTTCACTACCTGTACTCCTTTATCGTACAACCACTCGAGACTGTGTGGGCAGTCACTCAATCCGAACTCGTGCGGTCCAACCCCAGGGTTAAGAAGGCTGGGGAGCACTGGGAGGATAAGGAGGGGGAAAGTTTTGTCCGGTTTGGACATGGTGGTGGCCTGACTCCTTCCGGATAACCATTAAGGTTAGGACGTACGAGTAAGGAAAGAGATCCGGCAT
Source organism: Zea mays (assembly GCF_902167145.1). Taxonomy (NCBI): domain Eukaryota; kingdom Viridiplantae; phylum Streptophyta; class Magnoliopsida; order Poales; family Poaceae; genus Zea; species Zea mays. Next base: position 40,523,460 of record NC_050100.1, on the reverse strand, counting down.
TCGGTTCTCGCGATGGTGAGATCGCAGAAACCGGGCTAGTGGGTAAAGTGTACCCCTCTGCGCAGAGTTTGAAACCTATTCGAATAGTCCGTGTCCACTGGTATGGATGAGTCCGGTATGGTATGGCAATTAGAACTTTCTCTATGAGTTTCAAGAAAAGGGGAATGTGTGAATAAGTAGGTGTTAGGAAAGAACTAAGGCCACGGGAGCGGGAAGCTCAGTGGCGGTTGAGTTTTCGGTTAGTATAAGACTATGGGAAAAACCTTCAAGTATCTGCCTTTCTCTAAGAAAAATGTTGAGTGACCACAACTCCACCAAATTGAGCATGTATATCATAGGTCTCTTTCTCTCTACGGGAGCGGGGTGGGCTTGCGGAATACCTAGTGTATTCACCCAGAATTATTTATGTTTTTCAGCAGCCGAGGACTTCTTTTCTGCTATGCTTGATTAAGAGGGCTGTGTCTGCACCCAGTTCTGCCTGTGGCTTGGGCTAGTGTATTTTTCCTACTGCGTTTCCAAATTTGGCTCTCTCGAGCTTGTACCCCGGTATTGTAATAAATTTTATCTAAACTCTGTACTATTTGAAGTAAGGAATGTGTTTACTAGCCTCCTGGGACTAGTAATTGTTTCACATTTGAGTCCCAAAGGATCGGGACGCTTCACCGACCCTAGGGCTCGGACTCGGGCTCAGCCCCAGAAGACGACGAACTCCGCTCCGCCCGACCCCAGGGCTTGGACTCCGCCCTGGCCTCTGCCGAACGACCTCCGCCTCGCCCGACCCAGGGGCTCGGACTCGGCGTCGGCCACGGAAGACAGACTCAACCTCGGCTTCGGAGGAGCCTCCACGTCGCCCAACCTAGGGTGCAAGCCAGCCACGTCAACAGGAAGCGCCATCATCACCCTACCCCAAGCTGACTCGGGCCGCAGAGAACAAGACCGGTGTCCCATCTGGCTAGCTCCGCCAGATAGGCAATGATGGCGCCCCGCCAGCTCTGTGACGACGGTGGCTCTCAGCTCTCTTACGGAAGCAGGAGGACGTCAGCACGGACTCAACCGCTCCAACAGCTGTCCCTCTGCCAGGCTCCGTCGCTCCTCCGACGGCCACGACATCACACCAGCAGGGTGCCAAGATCTCTCCAGCTGCCACATCGGCATGTACTCAGGGCGCTAGCTCTCCCCCGCTAGACACGTAGCACTCTGCTACACCCCCATTGTACACCTGGATCCTCTCCTTACACCTATAAAAGGAAGGACCAGGGCCCTCTTAGAGAGGGTTGGCCGCGCGGGGACGAGGACGGGACAGGCGCTCTCTTGGGGCCGCTCGCTTCCCTCACCCGCGTGGACGCTTGTAACCCCCTACTGCAAGCGCACCCGACCTGGGCGCAGGACGAACACGAAGGCCGCGGGATTTCCACCTCTCTCACGCCCTTCTCCGGCCACCTCGCTTCCCCCTTCGCGCTCGCCCACGCGCTCGACCCATCTGGGCTGGGGCACGCAGCGACATTCAATCGTCGGCTTAGGGACCCCCCGGTCTCGAAACGCCGACAGTTGGCGCGCCAGGTAGGGGCCTGCTGCGTGTTGACGAACAGCTTCCCGCCAAGCTCCAGATGGGCAGTCTCCAGCAACCTCTCCGGCCCGGGACGGTGCTCCGTTTCGGGAGTCTTGAGTTCATGTCCTTCGACGGCAGCTACGACATGATACTCCTTCCACCGCCGCGCGACGACGACAATGGCGGCCGACAGCCCGCCCGCCGGCGGCGGGATCGACGACGTCTTCCCCGCGCAGTGGAAGAACAACATTCGAGCTCGCCCCGTCCTCTCCCTCGCCGACGGAGGAGGAGGCGGGGCAACCAAGGCCAAGCGGGAGGCTGCGCCTCGTTGGCTGTCGAGCGAGTCGACGTCCCCAGCGCTCCAACGGGGGGCGCGTCCGGCGTCGACCTCGCGTTTGAGACGAAGGCGAGCGCCGTCTCCCCGCGACACGCCAATTCCGAGCAAGTGGACGACGCCGGCGCGCTCGCGGAGAGCTTGCAGGACGTCGCCCTCGTACCTGAGACGGCGGTGCAATCAGTCCCCGACGTGACTATGTCGCTGCTCGTCGACCAAAAGGTACCGACCGATTCCCATCCTGCGTCATTTGGACTCAGCCTCAACCCGCCTAGCGACCTTGCTTTGGTGGGCGCTCTCGTAGAGGCGAGATCAAACCCTCTGGGGTTTCGCATGCGGTCGCCTTGGGACCGGTTGACGGACGTCTCGACCTACGGGCCCTCTGGGTCCGAGGAAGATGACGACCCCAACATCTGTTGGGATTTCTCTGGATTTGGCAACCCCAGTGCCATGCGGGACTTCATGACCGCATGTGACTACTGCCTCTCCGACTGTTCCGACGGTAGCCGCAGCCTCGACGACGAGGACAGCGGCCCAAGCCGCGAATGTTTCCACGTCGAGCTAGGGGATCCCTCCGAAGGCAACCATCTTGGCATGCCGGAGGACATTAATCTCCCTAGGCCGGTGCCTCGCGCTGGCATCCCGCGGGAGCTAGCTGTGGTCCCCATTCCGGCGGGGGGTCCAGACCCACAGCTCGAGCAAGTCCGCGGGGCGCAGGCCAGGCTCGACGAGGGAGCAGGAGCGCTTGAGCCGATCCGCCGGGACGTCGGGCAGGTATGGGCGGGCCAACCCCCACCCGGAGAAATACGTCACCTGCCCCAGGGTTTCCAGCACCGCGTCGCCAACGACGTCAGGGTCAGGCTGCCACCCGCATCCAGTGGGGTCGGTCAGAACCTGGCTGCAGCAGCGATGCTTCTCCGCGCGATGCCGGAGCCATCAACCACCGAGGGTCGGCGAATCCAGGGAGAGCTCAGGAATCTCCTGGAAGGCGCTGCGGTCCGACGGGCCGAGAGCTCTGCCTCCCGAAGGCAGGGATACCCCTCGGGACCTCATGCCGCGACTTCCCGATTCACGCGGGAAGCCTCGGTCTACACCGGGCGCACGCGCAACACCGCGCCTGCGGCCCCGGGCCACCTCGGCAACGAGCACCATCATCGCGACCGTCGAGCCCACCTCGATGAGAGGGTGCGCCGAGGTTACCACCCCAGGCGTGGGGGACGCTACGACAGCGGGGAGGATCGAAGTCCCTCGCCAGAACCACCTGGTCCGCAGGCCTTCAGCCGGGCCATCCGACGGGCGCCGTTCCCGACCCGGTTCCGACCCCCGACTACTATCACAAAGTACTCGGGGGAAACGAGGCCGGAACTGTGGCTCACGGACTACCGCCTGGCCTGCCAGCTGGGTGGAACGGACGACGACAACCTCATCATCCGCAACCTCCCCCTGTTCCTCTCCGACACCGCTCGCGCCTGGTTAGAGCATCTGCCTTCGGGGCAGATCTCCAACTGGGACGACCTGGTCCAAGCCTTCGCCTGCAATTTCCAGGGCACGTACGTGCGCCCCGAGAATTCCTGGGACCTCCGAAGCTGCCGGCAGCAGCCGGGAGAGTCTCTCCGGGACTACATCCGGCGATTCTCGAAGCAGTGCACCGAGCTGCCCAACATCACCGACTCGGATGTCATCGGCACGTTCCTTGCCGGAACCACCTGCCGCGACCTGGTGGGTAAGTTGGGTCGCAAGACCCCCACCAGGGCGAGCGAGCTGATGGACATCGCCACCAAGTTCGCCTCTGGCCAGGAGGCGGTCGAGGCTATCTTCCGAAAGGACAAGCAGCCCCAGGGCCTCCCATCGGAAGATGCTCCCGAGGCGTCTACTCCGCGCGGCGCCAAGAAGAAAGGCAAGAAGAAGTCGCAAGCGAAACGCGACGCCGCCGACGCGGACCTTGTTGCCGTCGCCGAGTACAAGAACCCTCGGAAGCCCCCCGGAGGTGCCAACCTCTTCGACAAGATGCTCAAGGAGCCGTGCCCCTATCATCAGGGGCCCGTCAAGCACACCCTTGAGGAGTGCGTCATGCTTCGGCGCCACTTCCACAGGGCCGGGCCACCCGCGGAGGGTGGCAGGGCCCGCGACGACGACAAGAAGGAAGATCACCAAGCAGGAGAGTTCCCCGAGCTCCGCGACTGCTTCATGATCTACGGTGGGCATGCGGCGAACGCCTCGGCTCGGCATCGCAAGCAAGAGCGCCGGGAGGTCTGCTCGGTGAAGGTGGCGGCGCCAGTCTACCTAGACTGGTCCGACAAGCCCATCACATTCGACCAAGCCGACCACCCCGACCACGTGCCGAGCCCGGGGAAATACCCGCTCGTCGTCGACCCCATCGTCGGCGACGTCAGGCTCACCAAGGTCCTTATGGACGGGGGCAGCTGCCTGAACATCATCTACGCTGAGACCCTCGGGCACCAGCGCGTCGATTCGTCCTCCGTCCGAGCAGGCGTTGCGCCTTTCCACGGGATCATTCCCGAGAAGCGCGTCCAGCCCCTCGGACGACTCGACCTTCCCGTCTGCTTCGGAACGCCCTCCAACTTCCGAAGGGAGACTCTGACGTTTGAGGTGGTCGGGTTCCGAGGAACCTACCACGCGGTGCTACGGAGGCCGTGCTACGCGAAGTTTATGGCCGTACCCAACTACACCTACCTGAAGCTCAAGATGCCGGGCCCCAACGGGGTCATCACCGTCGGCCCCACGTACAAACACGCGTTCGAATGCGACGTGGAGTGCGTGGAGTACGCCGAGGCCCTCGCCGAATCCGAGGCCCTCATCGCCGACCTGGAAAGCCTCTCCAAAGAGGTGCCAGACGTGAAGCGCCATGCCGGCAACTTCGAGCCAGTGGAGACGGTCAAGGCCGTCCCTCTCGACCCCAGCGGCAACACCTCCAAGCAGATCCGGATCGGTTCCGGGTTCGACCCCAAATAGGAAGAAGTGCTCGTCGACTTTCTCCGCGCAAACACCAACGTCTTTGCGTGGAGTCCCTCGGACATGCCCGGCATACCGAGGGATGTCGCCGAGCACTCACTGGATATTCGGGCCGGAGCCCGACCCGTCAAGCAGCCTCTGCACTGATTCGACGAGGAGAAGCGCAGAGTGATAGGCGAGGAGATCCACAAGCTAATGGCAGCAGGGTTCATCAAAGAGGTATTCCATCCCGAATGGCTTGCCAACCCTGTGCTTGTGAGAAAGAAAGGGGGGAAATGGCGGATGTGTGTAGACTACACTGGTCTCAACAAAGCATGTCCGAAGGTTCCCTACCCTCTGCCTTGCATCGATCAAATCGTGGATTCCACTGCTGGGTGCGAAACCTTGTCCTTCCTCGACGCCTACTCAGGGTATCACCAAATCAGGATGAAAGAGTCCGACCAGCTCGCGACTTCTTTCATCACGCCCTTCGGCATGTACTGCTATGTCACCATGCCGTTCGGTTTGAGGAATGCGGGCGCGACGTATCAGCGGTGCATGAACCATGTGTTCGGCGAACACATCGGTCGCACGGTCGAGGCCTACGTCGATGACATCGTAGTCAAGACAAGGAAAGCCTCCGACCTCCTCCCCGACCTTGAAGTGACATTCCGATGTCTCAAAGCGAAAGGCGTCAAGCTCAATCCCGAGAAGTGTGTCTTCGGGGTACCCCGGGGCATGCTCTTGGGGTTCATCGTCTCCGAGCGGGGCATCGAAGCCAACCCGGAGAAGATCGCAGCCATCACCAGCATGGGGCCCATCAAGGACTTAAAAGGCGTGCAGAGGGTCATGGGATGTCTCGCGGCCCTGAGCCGCTTCATCTCACGCCTCGGCGAAAGAGGCCTGCCTCTGTACCGCCTCTTAAGGAAGACCGAGTGCTTCGCTTGGACCCCTGAGGCCGAGGAAGCTCTCGGGGACCTGAAGGTGCTCCCCACAAAGGCGCCTATCTTGGTGCCTCTAGCTGACGGAGAAACCCTCTTGGTCTACGTCGCCGCGACCACTCAGGTGGTTAGCGCCGCGATTGTGGTCGAGAGGCAAGAAGAGGGGCATGCATTGCCCGTTCAGAGGCCAGTTTACTTCGTCAGCGAGGTACTGTCCGAGACCAAGATCCGCTACCCACAAGTTCAGAAGCTGCTGTATGCAGTGATCCTGACGAGGCGGAAGTTGCGACACTACTTCGAGTCTCATCCGGTAACTGTGGTGTCATCCTTCCCCCTGGGGGAGATCATCCAGTGCCGAGAGGCCTCGGGTAGGATTGCAAAGTGGGCGGTGGAAATCATGGGCGAGACAATCTCGTTCGCCCCTCGGAAGGCCATCAAGTCCCAGGTATTGGCGGACTTTGTAGCCGAATGGGTCGACACCCAGCTGCCGACGGCTCCGATCCAACCGGAGCTCTGGACCATGTTTTTCGACGGGTCGCTGATGAAGACGGGAGCCGGCGCGGGCCTACTCTTCATCTCGCCCCTCGGGAAACACCTACGCTATGTGCTACGCCTCCATTTCCCGGCGTCCAATAATGTGGCTGAGTACGAGGCTCTGGTCAACGGGTTGCGGATCGCCATCGAGCTAGGGGTCAGGCGCCTCGACGCCCGCGATGACTCGCAGCTCGTCATCGACCAAGTCATGAAGAACTCCCACTGCCGTGACCCGAAGATGGAGGCCTACTGCGATGAGGTTCGGCGCCTGGAAGACAAGTTCTACGGGCTCGAGCTTAACCACATCGCTCGGCGCTACAACGAGACTGCGGACGAGTTGGCAAAAATAGCCTCGGGGCGAACAACGGTTCCCCCGGACGTCTTCTCCCGGGATCTGTATCAACCCTCCGTCAAGATCAACGACTCGCCCAAGCCTGAGGCGCCCTCGGTCCAGCCCGAGGTACCCTCGGCGCAGCCCAAGGCACCCTCAGCTCGGCCCGAGGCGCCCTCGGTTCAGCCCGAGGTACCCTCGGCCTCCGAGGGCGAGGCACTGCACGTCGAGGAGGAGCGGAGCGGGGCCACGCCTGATCGAAATTGGCAGACCCCGTACCTGCAATATCTCCGCCAAGGAGAGCTACCCCTCGACCGGGCCGAGGCTCGGCGAATAGCGCGACGCGCCAAGTCATTCGTCTTGCTGGGCGACGAGAAGGAGCTCTACCACCGCAGCCCCTCGGGCATCCTCCAGCGATGCGTCTCCATCGCCGAAGGTCAAGAACTCCTGCAAGAGATACACTCGGGGGCTTGCGGCCATCACGCAGCGCCTCGAGCCCTTGTCGGGAATGCTTTCCGACAAGGCTTCTACTGGCCAACGGCGGTGGCTGACGCCACTAGAATTGTCCGCACCTGCGAAGGGTGCCAATTCTATGCGAAGCAGACCCACCTGCCCGCTCAGGCTCTGCGGACGATACCCATCACCTGGCCCTTTGCTGTGTGGGGTCTGGACCTCGTCGGTCCCTTGCAGAAGGCGCCCGGGGGCTACACGCACCTGCTGGTCGCCATCGACAAATTCTCCAAGTGGATCGAGGTCCGACCTCTGAACAGCATCAGGTCCGAGCAGGCGGTGGCGTTCTTCACCAACATCATCCATCGCTTCGGGGTCCCGAACTCCATCATCACCGACAACGGTACCCAGTTCACCGGCAGAAAATTCTTGCACTTCTGCGAGGAGCACCACATCCGGGTGGACTGGGCCGCCGTGGCTCATCCCATGTCGAATGGGCAAGTAGAGCGTGCCAACGGCATGATTCTACAAGGGCTCAAGCCTCGGATTTACAACGACCTCAACAAGTTCGGCAAGCGATGGATGAAGGAACTTCCCTCGGTGGTCTGGAGCCTGAGGACAACGCCGAGCCGAGCCACGGGTTTCACGCCGTTCTTCCTGGTCTACGGGGCCGAGGCCGTCTTGCCCACTGACATGAAATACGGCTCCCCGAGGACGAGGGCCTACAGCGATCAAAGCAACCAAGTTAGCCAAGAAGACTCGCTGGACCAGCTGGAAGAAGCTCGGGACAAGGCCTTACTACACTCGGCGCGGTACCAGCAGTCCCTGCGACGCTACCACGCCCGAGGGGTCCGGCCCCGAGACCTCCAGGTGGGCGACCTGGTGCTTCGGCTGCGGCAAGACGCCCGAGGGAGGCACAAGCTCACGCCCCCCTGGGAGGGGCCATTCGTCATCGCCAAAGTTCTGAAGCCCAGAACGTACAAGCTGGCCAACAGTCAAGGCGAGGTCTACGGCAACGCTTGGAACATCCAACAGCTACGTCGCTTCTACCCTTAAGATATTTTCAAGTTGTTCATATACCTCGCACCCACGCAAAGTTTAGTCATCAAGGAAGGGTCGGCCTCGCCTCAGCAAAGCCCGACCCTCCCTCGGGGGCTAAAAGGGGGGGGGGACCCCCTCTGCGTTGAAATTTTCCTCGGAACAATCTCTTCTGCCAGAATATCTTTCGTGCTTTTTGACTACTTCGAAAAGTGGATCCTGAAAACGACGAAGTACACGTAAGCAGCCAAGGCTGACTGAGCCGAGGGACTCCTACGCCTCCGGGATACGGATACCTCACTCATCACCTTCTGCGATAAGTAACTCGCGTTCGGATAAAGTGATTCCGCGGACCGAACAAGTCTTCACGTTCGGAAGCTCTTCTGCCGAAGCGATCCTTCGAGCCTTCTCGACTGAGTCGGTGATAGTGCCTCACGGACGGGTGAAAGTACGCGTAAGCGGCAAGGCCGATCGGGCCGAGGGACTCCCACGCCTCCGGGATATGGATACCCCACTCATCACCTTCCGCGAGAAGCAACTCTCGCTCGCACAAACATCCCTGTTATCGACAAAAAAGTCCGGATACTCGAAACAAGAGGAAAAGGGACGCAGCTTTACAACGCAGCGAGGGTGTGTGTTCTGGCCTCGGCGGCCGCAGAAGGCACACGCTACAAGACAATCTGATCCTACAGGCTCGGGTCTTGACGCTGGAATGGGCCAGCAGCACCCTCGGCATCAACGACAACTTCGGCGAGGTTCGACCTAGCCTCGGACTACGACGTGGTCCGAAGACCTCCACTCCGAAGGACGACGTCATCACCACGCCTGGGCCATCGCCGCCAGGGTCTTCTCCGGGAATCCGGCCCGAGCAGGCGGCTCGGCCGGTCACCTCTGGGGCCTCGGCCGACCATCTTCCAGGGGCGCCAGCCCGACCCGAGGCCTCGGTTGGTCAACTCCGGCGTCGGTCCCGCTAACGGACAACCCGGCTAGGCTCCGGCCAACCAGGTTTTCATTTTCGAGCCAACTCCGCCTATGTTCATGCTGATATCGCTACCCCTGGCCTCGGCTCGTCGAAGAGCAGCCAAGGGGTCCCTTTAACTAAGCTAGAGGAGCCTCAGACAACAAGGCCGACCGAGCCGAGGGACTCCTACGCCTCCGGGATACGGATACCTCACTCGTCACCTTGACACGGGGCGACTCATGCTTGGTGAAGCGGTTCAGATAATCAACAGGCGAGTCTTAGTGCTCGAAAATGAGGAAAAAACACAGCTCCGTGGCAAAATTACATACATGTTCAGGCCTCGACAGCCGCAATGAACAAAAAACCCTGGCATTCGAAGTGCCATTACAAAATGGAACTCTGGTTCCGTCCCCCGCGGGTATGAGCGACCTCGAGCCTGCGGGGCAACAAACGTCGGGAAACTCGCCGGCGACCTCTGCAGCAGCAGCCATGATCCCGGGTGGACGCGGCCGCCGGAGGGCTCTCGTTCGCGTTCCCGCTCAAGGGACGCGAACCAGATATTAAAGCCAAAGAGCGGGCCGCTCCCAAGCGCGCCAGCAGATCCTCGCTGCCGTCCTCGCCGCGAACGCGAGGAAGAGGGCGGAATGTTGCATCCTAGCTGGGCAGCAACAGTTCGCCTTCCCCGGCATGGCTGGAGGACGTCTCCGCCGCAGGGCTGGGGGGCGATTGCCACCACCAGAAGCTGGAAGAAGAGGTGGCGCGCCGACCCGCGAAGGAGGTAGAGCCCCGGCTCGCCTCGCTCCCCGCCCCAGTGAGGATGACGAACACCCTCGATGCTGAGGGCGGGATCGGGATCACAGCCCGGATTGCCTCTCCCCGTCTAGGAGCAGGAGGTCACCGTCTTGGGTGACCACCAGCGGAGGGGAGCAACCGGGCTGTGTGATGAAAATCCTTGAAGCCGAACGATGGCTGAAAGGTACCAACTCCCACGGAGTTGCGTTCCTCCAACGATGAGGCGAGAAGACGGAGGGTATCCCCCATCCGGGGGCTTGGAAGATGGAGAGACGCGATGCATAAGGGAGCGAGAAGACATGGTCGCCTTCCGAAAGAGGTCACCCTCCTTTTAAAGGCAACTCTCCCTACTTGCGCCCCCAACCGTCACGGGCTGAGTCTTCTCCAACACGTTCCAAGGCCCTCCCCTGCGGCGCGGGGGCTGGGTCCCGCATGTCATGCAAACCAGCTCGGAGCAGAAGAAGCCAAACCGCCGCGCGTGGTGCACTCAACCGCCCAGCGGTTACAAGTGACCCTCCACTTTTGCCCAGACCAACGGGCAAAAGAGGCGGGCAGCCATGCAGGCGGCATGCAACCGCGCCAAGTGGACGCGCTTCTCCGACTCCCAACGCGCCCGGCCTGGAGGCCCAGGCCCACGCGTCACTCAACCGGTGCGCCGGATGCTGCATGCAAGCAACTGCACCGCCACTCGCGCCACCACCGTGCCTCTTCGGTTGCGGAACCAATACCGCGACTCGAGGCGACCAGGCACACGACCCAGTAGCGCCAGCCTGGCGTGACGGTCAATGCAGCCGAAAGTGGGCCGGCAGTAATGACGGTGGCAGGCGGGCGGGAGCAGCGGTCACGTCGTTAGCCAAGCTCACGTCCCATCCGGGGGCAGCGAGAGGACCTCCTCTCACGGCGTGAAGACAACGCGCCTGTGATCCGTTCCTCGAATGGCTCGCGCACGCGCAACGGCCGCCCCGCCAACAACCCGCCCCGTCGCATTAACTCCGCGGCGGGACAGGCGGCACCTATGGCAGGAGAAGCGGGCGACGCTTCGCCTTCGCCGTAATAACCGCGCCAAAAAAGGTACGCCGTGTCGTTCGATTTCGTATCCTTTTCTGTTTTTCCTCTTTCTCTATCTCTTGCAGCAGGGACCGGGAAAGGGGGATACCCCGAAAAGGATCCTTCCCCGTGAAGGAACCGGGCTCCGAGCCTCCCTACTGATCAGAGGTTCGAAGGCTGGCCCCCCGAGGGGTTCAATAGCCGCCTCAGATCGCGTGGGCCCTACACCCACTACTGGTCAGAGGTTCGAAGGCCGGCCCCTCAGGCTACTCGGGCTCCGCGCCCATTACTAATCAGGGGTTCGAAGGCTGGCCCCCGAAGGGTTCACAGCCGCCTCAGACGCCGAGCGAGGGATGACCAGGGGTACGTTCGATACACAACCAAGGCTCGGGCTGCGCTCCCGAGGTACCTAGGACATTTCCGAGACCAGCGGGAGCGATCTTATAACGGAATCCCATCGGAGGGAGGCATCGAGCCCTCGGACCCCGTCGCCAGGGGACCGGGTCCGGCAGATCACCCGCAGGTACTTTTGGGCGTGCCTCTGGGCCCCTAGCCGACCCCTAACGAACGGGGCACGGACGTCCACCCGGATTACCCGCTTGCAGCTCACCGGAGACACCATGTTCGGCGCCCATCGAGGGTAACATGGCGCTTTCCCCCCTCCTCCTTGCGGAAAGGCGACGCAGGGGCGTATGTAAAAAAGCCGAGTTTGTCCCTGATCGTCCTCTCGCCCTGTGCAGAGGCTCGAGGGCTACTCTCGCAAACCCGGCTCCGGCCAAACCGTTGACAGCGCCAACATACCAGCCCGAGAACTTGGGCCCTGACCATACACCCGGGCTACGGCCAGTTCGCATGAGGGAACAACTAGGCCAGCCGAAGCATTGCGCAAGGCATTAAGACCTCGAAGGAGTGAAACCACTCCTCCGAGGCCTCGGGGGCTACACCCGGCGGGTGCGCTCGCGCGCACCCACCGGAACAAAATGCAACTGAGAAAGGCTGGTCCCCTTGCAAAAAAGTGCGACGAAAGCCTCCAAGCGAGTTCTAACACTCCCTTCGAGGCTCGGGGGCTACTGTCGAGGACCATAATTAGGGGTACCCTCAAGACTCCTAATTCTCAGCTGGTAACCCCCATCAGCATAAAGCTGCAAAGGCCTGATGGGTGCGATTAAGTCAGGGATCAGTCCATTCGAGCGACTCGATCACGCCTCGCCCGAGCCTAGCCTCGGACAAGGGCAGCCGACCCCGGAGGATTTCCGTCTCACCCGAGGCCCCCCTTCAACGGCGGACACATCTCCGGCTCGCCCGAGGCCCTGCCTTCGTTAAGAAGCAACCCTGACTAAATCACCGCACCGACCGACCGGATTGCAGGAGCATTTAACGCAAAGGTGGCCTGACACCTTTATCCTGACACACGCCCCCCGGCAGAGCCGAAGTGACCGTCGTCACTTTGCCGCTCCACTGACCGGCCTGGCAGAAGGACAGCGCCGCCTGCGCCACTTCGATTGCAGTGCCACTCGACAGAGTGAGACTAACGGGCAGTCAGGCCCTGCCAAAGGCACCATAGGAAGCTCCGCCCGACCCCAGGGCTCGGACTCGGGCTAAGCCCCGGAAGACGGCGAACTCCGCTCCGCCCGACCCCGGGCTCGGACTCGAGCTAAGTCCCGGAAGACGGCGAACTCCGCTCCGCCCGACCCAGAGCTCGGACTCGGGCTAAGTCCCGGAAGACGGCGAACTCCGCTCTGCCCGACCCCAGGGCTCGGACTCGGGCTCAGCCCCAGAAGACGACGAACTCCGCTCCGCCCGACCCCAGGGCTCGGACTCGGGCTCAGCCCCAGAAGACGACGAACTCCGCTCCGCCCGACCCCAGGGCTCGGACTCCGCCCTGGCCTCTGCCGAACTACCTCCGCCTCGCCCGACCCAGGGGCTCGGACTCGGCCTCGGCCACGGAAGACAGACTCAACCTCGACTTCGGAGGAGCCTCCACATCGCCCAACCTAGGGCGCAAGCCAGCCACGTCAACAGGAAGCGCCATCATCACCCTACCCCGAGCTGACTCAGGCCGCAGAGAACAAGACCGGTGTCCCATCTGGCTAGCTCCGCCAGATAAGCAATGATGGCGCCCCGCCAGCTCTGTGACGACGGCGGCTCTCAGCTCTCTTACGGAAGCAGGAGGACGTCAGCACGGACTCAACCGCTCCGACAGCTGTCCCTCTGCCAGGCTCCGTCGCTCCTCCGACGGCCACGACATCACACCAGCAGGGTGCCAAGATCTCTCCGGCTGCCACATCGGCATGTACTCAGGGCGCTAGCTCTCCCCCGCTAGACATGTAGCACTCTGCTACACCCCCATTGTACACCTGGATCCTCTCCTTACGCCTATAAAAGGAAGGACCAGGGCCCTCTTAGAGAGGGTTGGCCGCGCGGGGACGAGGACGGGACAGGCGCTCTCTTGGGGCCGCTCGCTTCCCTCACCCGCGTGGACGCTTGTGTTGGGGACTTGTTCTTAAACACTATGGGTTAGGAACAAGGCAACACAAAAAAAATGTTAAACGTTAAAGTCCTTCGTCGTTCGAAGCATTATTTCCCTTGGGGTATAATGATTCTCAGACGAGGGTTAAGAAGGGAATACCTTCATAAATACAACATATCATAATGAAGAAAGGATTATATGTAACATAAAGGATAGCATAAACAATTATGTATAATTATCAACTCATTTCTATCTTATTATTATCGAAAAATAGAAATGATATCAAATTACAAATGTACCTTCGGCTCGAAGAAAGGTAAAAGTACAAGCGTGACGCAAAAGTAAATGCCCAATCAGCGTGAACAGTACGGGGGCACTGTTCACCTATTTATAGGCACGGGACACAGCCTATGTAAAATTACACCTATGCCCTTTACATTTGATAGTAATTCTACAGTAATCCACCGAGGTCTGAATCGCCTTTTCATCTTTGAGTCGGTTTCCTTTTCTGCTATCACACCGAAGCTTTCCTGCTCACAGCTTCGGCGCTGTGTCAACCTTCGTATTCTTTGAGCTTCTCCTACCATGGTACCGATTTGAGTCCGAAGATACCTGTTCACACATTATACTCCAGAAACATTGTTAAGTCATGTTTTTGAGGACCTTCGGAAGCCGAAGGCCCCCAACAGTAGCCCCTCGCAAAATTAATTTGCTAGAGTGATAAATTTAGATTGCGACATGGACGAAGGCCTTAAGCCGAAGGTCCAAAAAAACACCTTCCCTTTGCTAGAACAGCAACATTCACTGACAAGCGGGGTCTTCCAATTTTCAATGCACTGGGCATATAAATAAGAGCATACCGCAAGCTCAGATGGTACGCTTTCTTGCCATCTGCTCTTGCTTACTCGATTTTTAGCTCTTGCGCACCAACACTTGCTTAGCTTTTTAAGTTTTTAAGCTTCGGCTTTGAAAACAGTTTTTTTTTAGCATTTTCGAAGATGTCTGAAGATAAAAAGGCTGCTATCGAGATGAAGCTGAGTCTCTCTGAAGAGAAAAACTTGGGGTTTCTTGAAGCAATGTCGAAAACCAATACAGAAAAGATCACCAAAGAGATTTTAGAAGGTTTATCTGAAGATACTGATGGCAGCGATAGTTATGATGCGGATAGTGGTGGTGAAGACTCCGAAGATCGCCCATGGCAACCAAGCCATGCGGTTTTCGGCAAATCAAGTATCAAAGATAATCATCTTGCCAACATGAGGGGAAGATATTTCTGGGACTTGTCCGTTGTGAGGGCCGACGAAGGAGAGAAGACTTGTCCGACCCCTGAGGAAAATGAAGTTGTAGTATTCCGAAGCTTTTTGAAAGCTGGACTACGATTTCCCCTGAGCAGCTTTGTCGTAGAGGTTCTGAAAATATTTCAAATCTATCTTCACCAACTTACCCCCGAAGCAATCATAAGGATGAATATCTTCGTGTGGGCCGTGAGAAGCCAAGGTCTGGAACCCGATGCGAAAAGTTTCTGCAACATACACGAATTGTTATACGAGACAAAACCCTGGGGTAAGGAGCAGTATCATAATAATTTTGGCTGCTACAGTTTCGTCTCTCGGTCTGGGTCAAGTTGTCCCGTGCTAACCTTTCGGAAGAGATGGCCCGACGACTGGATGACAGAATGGTTTTATGTGAAGAATGACCTGAAAACACGGGAGGATATTAAAGGTATAATTATGTGTCCTATTTGGCAACGCTTCGGCCTACGGAGGCCGAAGGTTGAAATGAATGAAGCTGCCGAAGAATGCCAGAGAGCCTTCGGAGTTATTTGCTCTTTTATTGGAACGAGGGATTTGGTCCAAGAGCACATTGCCTTCAGGGTATGGCCGCTCGCGGAAAAATGGGAAATGCCGCAAGAGAGCATAAAGGAGACTGACGAAGGTGGACTTGTTAGGCTGAAGTATGCTTTCAAGTTCGGAGATAGATTCGTTGAGCCAGATGATGACTGGCTAAAAAGCATTGAAAATTTAAGTGATGAACTACTTGGGGTTTATTCAAAGGCCGAAGATACTGCATTGTCCGCAGCCTTCGGAGGCCGGAAAAAGAAAAGACTGAACCGAGTGTTTGACGCAATTGGGTTTGTGTACCCCGATTACCATTATCCAGCGTGGGGCCAAAAAAGAAGAAGCGCAATTTCTGCACATAAAGCTGCTTCAGCCGCTCCCAGCGAGCCAGCGCCAAAGAGACAAAGCGTAAAGGTTCTCACACACCGGCCACGCTACATTGAACCGGCTACAGTGCCTGAGTTTGCCGGTGAGACCTCTTCGGCCATCGAAATTAAAGAACCAACTTTAGTGCCGAATATCGAAGAAAAAACTGAAGCACTCTCAGCAGAGAAAGCAGAAAAGCCGAGAACTAAAGGAACAAAAATATTGGAAATTTTAAGTCCTTCAGCAAGTGTTGAGACAATAAAAAACCAAAAGGGCCCGGCAATGACCCCGAAGAGAAAAAGAATGGTCAATGTGCTAGATGTACTGGAGACAATTAAGTCCTCAAGCACGACTCCAAAGAAGACTGTTGAAACTTCCGAAGCGGAAACTGAAATTGTTGATACTAAAGCTCCAAAGCAACAAACTAAGACTGAAGCTGGGCCCTCAGAGCCCGCGAATGTAAAATCCTTGGAAACCGAGGAGGAAAAAATGACGGAGCCAATTCTTGTTGAAGAAATCAGTACTGTTGCCCCCGAAGCATCCCCCAAAGTCCTTGACTATATTGTTCGACATGCTTCGGGGAAAAAGTTATCAGAAGAAGAAATTTTTGAAGCTAATCATTATGCCAAAGAATTGAAATATCCGAAGGGGGCACTAGTGTTCAATGGTACGAATGAAGAAGATTTCCTATATTGCCTCCCGGATAACAAGGAATTACTCGTCTGCCGGGAAATGGCCCGAAGCATGGGGTTTCCGAAGCTGGAGGCTGGCCTCTGCGCGATGTCAAAGGACGATCTTGCGGACAGCCTTGCGTATAATAGCCTGAAGGTACGAGATCTGCACATTTGGAAACTTTATGATTTGAAATTTTATTCTTTTATTCTTATACTAACTGTTTTACATATAGGGTTTAATACTAAGCAACGTGCTGAGAGCGCAAAAGAATGTCGAAGACGAGAGCTATGAAATTGCCTTCAACAACCTTCGAACAGAGGTTATCAAACTAAGAAACGAAGCCTTGGAAAAGGACAAAATTCTAGTTACATTGGTAGATAAAATAAAGGAGGACAAAGCTGCCTCTAAAGCACAAGCTGCAGCTCAAAAGCACGAGATGGACGATCTTCGGAAGCAATTAGCACGAGCTAAAGAAGAACACATTCTTGAAGAAACGAAGCGAGAACTTAGCGACCAATGGGCAAATCATTTAGAAGGAACTGTCGAAGAGCTTCGTTCGTCCAAGAAAAGATGCTATGACAAATCTATGGAGTGTATTAAGAAAATGAAAGCTAGCTTCGCCAGCGTTGGCGTATTCTCGAGCGAAGAAAACTTTACAAGAGGCAACCCCGAAGGTGCCATCGAATGGATTAATCACGAAGCTGAGGCCTTCGAAGAGATTTTAAATAGCCGCGGAGACATATGCGCTTTTTCGGGTGCCAGGGGGATTGCCAGCATTTTGGAGAAAAAGGGCTGCGAACATATAAAGATTTTAGCGCAATCCGAAGCTACTTTGTCCTTCGAAGATGCAAAAGATCCTTCAGCCGAAGCTAGTATGGCTGGTGGAAAATTTTTCACCGATATCTGGGACAATGGTGGTCGAGAAATGGCCCGAGAAATTATCCAAAAAAGCGAAAAAGGCATCCATGACGCTAGAAAAGTGGCAGAGGCTGTTGAAAAAAGCGCAGAGCCCGAAGGGCAAATAGGTATTAACTAATGGTTTTTATTGTGTTGTAATTTTTGATTTTAAACTTCGTTCGCAATTTGTAATAGCAATGTAGCCGTTTCCTGTCCTCCCTCAGATCCTACTAAAGCGTCTCCGGGCCCTCACCCGAAAGGAGACGATGAAATTAAAAAGATGGCTGAAGCTATCATGGATCAAGTCGTCAACCAACTCCTGAACGAAGCTGCGGACGTAGTACTTAGGGAAGACTAGGTGCTTATTGTAAAAACATCTGAAATGTAATATGTGTAATATCTTGTAACTCTGTATGTAATATACTTGTTTTTTATGGTTTAATTCTTTACGATGCATGAAATTTTACATACGTACCGTTTTTGAGTCTTTGACGAAAAAAACACCTTCCCTTCTTTTCATGCTTCGTGAAGAAGAATTTTCATTTATCACAACGATATCCATAGTGTTCTGATGAAGAATATCCAAGCTTTGTGAATATATTTTCCGAAGCTATACGCCGAAGATCAATATTGTATCTCTTTGTGACTTAGCACGATTTTCCCTTTTTCAAAGCATTCTTCCGAAGATCGATATTGTGTCCCCTTCTTGTGCCATATGAAGCATGATGTATGATGCTTATGCTATGCGAAATGATGTGATGATGTTATGCTATGTAAAATGGTATTTATTCCGAAGATACACGCACATCCTCGCAATAAAACACATAATCTATTTAGATCAGCGTTGATTTTTCGCTGTAAGCCTCCCTTAGGAGCTTCTTCACCTTTAACTTCAGCGGAATCAGCGTTTATTTTTCGCTGTAAGCCTCCCTTAGGAGCTTCTTCGCCTTTTACTTTCGGCGGTATTTGCGTTGACTTTTCGCGCTTCGCGTTTTACTTAGGCGGTATCAGCGTTTATTTTTCGCTGTAAGCTCTGCATTCCCTTTGGAACAACTTTTGAGCAGAAAACTTACACTGCGCTCTCTTTGGAACGGCTTTTTGTAACTTCAGCAAACTTACTCTGCGTTCCTTGGAACGACTTTTTGTCGCTTCGAAGAATTCATGCCATGCCTTTTAAAATATATTTTTAATAATTCGAAGGTCCGTCTTGCTATCACAAATCTTTAAGCTTCAACATCTTAAGCCTGTAGAGAAGATATATTTTCCTTGCGGCAAACAACGAAACTATTACATGAGATTTAAAAAGTGTCCTTTATTACACAGAAAATAAAACTGAATGGAATAGACTACTATTAAGGTAGGATATTTGTCAATAAATGTGCTTCGACTCTGGCACAGTGCTATTGACTGTGCGAGCTTCGGACTGTTCTCTGAAGTCCCTTTTGTGTTGAGCATATTGGCCCCCTTCTGGCTACTTGCCTTGTTGCAGCGTTGGTGGAGGCGGAAGCTGTTGCCAGGAAGCTTGAGGTTGACTCGCCGAAGCAACAGAAACTGCAGGGTGGTTGCCTACATACTCTGGGATATAAGGCGAATGATACGAAGCAGTGTGCATGATCTGCTTCGGCTGACCCTGTTGTGCTGCAGCTTCGGCTATCTCCTTTTGCTTCTGGATGGTAACATGGCACATCCTGGTGGTATGGCCCTTGTTTTCGCCACAGAACAAGCAAAATGTTCTCCTTGGTTGATCTCCAAATCTTCCGCTGAAGCCCCTGGCGCCTCTACCTCTTGGAGCTGGCGGCCGGAAGGAGCTTTGTTGTTGCCCCGAGGCCTGTGAGGAGCACTGTGGCCTTTGCTGCTGACTCCCCTTATCATCATTTTGAGTAGAGTTGTGAATTGACCTGACATGCCTCGGATAAAATCTTCCTCCGAAGCCCCTGGTCATTTCGGAAAATCTGAAAGCCTCCTCCCTTCTTTGACGAAAATCATTGTCGGCCCGAATATACTCGTCCATCTTCTGGAGCAGCTTCTCCAAAGTTTGAGGAGGCTTCCTAGCAAAGTACTGAGCTGAAGGTCCTGGCCGAAGTCCCTTGATCATGGCCTCAATGACAATTTCGTTGGGCATTGTTGGCGCCTGCGCCCTCAAACGCAAGAACCTCTGGACATATGCCTGAAGGTATTCTTCATGATCCTGGGTGCACTGGAATAGAGCTTGAGCAGTGACCGGCTTCGTCTGAAACCCTTGGAAGCTGGTTAACAACATGTCCTTCAGCTTTTGCCATGAAGTGATCGTTCCTGGTCGAAGGGAGGAATACCAGGTTTGAGCAACACTCCTGACAGCCATAACAAAAGATTTTGCCATGACTGCAGTATTGCCACCATACGAAGATACTGTTGCTTCGTAGCTCATCAAAAACTGCTTCGGGTCTGAATCGCCGTCGAATATGGGAAGCTGGGGCGGCTTGTAGGACGGAGGCCAGGGTGTAGCCTGCAGCTCAGCGGACAGAGGAGAAGCATCATCAAAAGCAAAATTTCCATGGTGGAAATTCTCATACCAGTCGTCTTCGTTGAAGAAATCCTCCTGATGAAGGTTTTTGTGCTGAGGCCTTCGGTTCTGCTCATCCTGAGTAAGATGACGAACTTCTTCAGAGGCTTCGTCTATCTGCCTTTGCAGTTCAGCTAGCCTGGCCATCTTTTCCTTCTTCCTCTGCACCTGTTGATGAAGCATCTCCATGTCTCTGATTTCTTGGTCTAGCTCATCCTCCTGCGGTGTCGGGCTGACAGCCTTCCTCTTCTGGCTCCTAGCTTCATGTAGTGTCTCCTGATTAGTGTCCAGTGGCTGCAATGCAGCCCCTGGCGCTGCTGTCTTCTTTGGCGGCATGACGAAGGTCGATGCTTGCCGAAGGTGGTCGAATGAATTCACCGGAGGTGGGCGCCAATGTTGGGGACTTGTTCTTAAACACTATGGGTTAGGAACAAGGCAACACAAAAAAAATGTTAAACGTTAAAGTCCTTCGTCGTTCGAAACATTATTTCCCTTGGGGTATAATGATTCTCAGACGAGGGTTAAGAAGGGAATACTGTTGGGGCGAAGGCAAAGACGCCACCCTTCACTCGTCGCCTTCGCTACAGTCGCTGGTCTGACAGAAACAAAATGGGCAGGGACACCCTTCGCTCGATTCAGCTCCAGACGAAGGCCTGCGGTGACGTCTCCCCGCAGCACGGCCTCGTCCCGCTCTGAGGCCCACGTGTGATCTGGCCCATTGTAACGGGCCCCGCGTGGCCGCCTTCGTGTTACGGGCCTAGTTTGTAAAGGCATTCTTGTAATTACAGCTTGTAACCCTGCTTTATGAGAATATTCTGGGGATAAACTAGGTGTCTGAGGGCACATGCGTCCTTAACACAAGGCGCGGGGCACTCAGATACCTATAAATACCCCCGCACAGTGCCCGTGAGAGGCCAGAGAAACAGAGCTATTGCCCCCGAGCACGTAACCCTGTTGTCACCACTGTTCACCCTTGTTGGCCTCTTTGCTGCTGAGAGCAAGTTCCAACATTTGGCGCCCACCGTTCGTGCTACGACAAAACCACCCGCGATGGCACCCAAGAGAGCTAACCCGAAGGCTGACGAGGCTGCGAAGGCAGCACTGCTGGCCGCAAGAAAGGGCAAGGCCCTCGCCCTCACCCAATCCACCCACCAAGAGCCCACTGAAGACAATGTTCCCCACACCGGTGAAGACGACACCTTCCACACCTGCGGAACCGAAGGACAATCGCAGCCGCCCCCAGCCTTCGCCCCACTGGGAGGCGCGGACCTCACCGAGGACGGTGAGGTCCTCGGCGTCTCAACAGAAGAACAGCTACAGCTGCGCGCCCTGCGCCTCAAGAACCGCAATCTCCAGAGGCAGAAAGAGATACTGGAGGCCAAGCGTCAGCGTGTGTCCGCACTAGCCAAGGTGCGGCAAATGATACGCGACGAGGAGCAGAAGGCCCAAGACCTCGAGCGCGAGATCGCGCTGATGCAGCGCGAAGGCCACCTTGGCCTGCAGCAAGAGCCACCCCTCCAGCAGCGCGCGCAACCGGAAGACACGCGCGAAGGCCACCTTGGCCTGCAGCATGGCCCACCCCCGCATCACCGGGCGCGGCCGGAGAGCCCGCGTTTCCCCCAGCGCGACTACACCTTCCAGCACGGCGCGCCATTCCAAGGAGTCAACTACCTCGACGAGCGAAGTCCCCTGGCACCACACCTGCAGGTGACGCCTTGGCCAGCTAACTTCCGGGCGGGGACCTATCCCAAGTACAACGGCAGCACCGACCCGGCGCAATACATAATGAGTTATCAGGTCGCCGTTGCATCCGCCGGAGGGGACGACGCCACAATGGCGAAGTCTTTCATCATCGCCCTAGAGGGCCCAGCACTCACCTGGTTCACCAGATTGCCTCCGCTGTCCATTGATTCATGGAGAAGTCTCAGGGACAAGTTCCTGCTCAACTTCCAAGGGTACCGCCCAGACACCGACGCCTTGGCCGAGCTCTCGCTTTGCAAGCAGCTGGAAAAGGAGACTCTGCGGGAGTATTACCGCAAATTCTTAACACTCAAGTCACAGCTGCCCTCCGTCGATGATCAGATCGCTATCCACTACGCCATCAGTGGCCTTCGTGTCGGCGTCCTCTACAGTCATTGTATCAGAGATCCACCCAAAAACCTCCAGGAGCTATATCAGCTCTTCGAAAAATATGCCAAATCCGAAGAGCTCCACCAGCGCAAGGTTGAGTCACAGCGAAAGCCCAAAGATGCCCCGCAGTCCAGCCGCACATGGACGAGGACTCCGCAGCCAGACTCCGGTCGAGATGGCCGCAGTCAGCATCAAGTGCACAACATCGCCAACCAACAGCCTGCTGCTGACCCCCCTCGTCGCCAGGAATATCCCCCCCAGGGCCGCGGAAATGGAACTCGTGACAGGGGCCGAGGACGCGCGCAGCCGCCGCGCCGGTTCTACTGCCTTTTCCACGGCGAAGACTGCGCCCACCAAACCAAAGACTGCCCCGAAACGAAGGCAACCAGAGACAGAATGGCGCGGGCGCAGCCAGCTGACAATCCCAGAATTGTCACGCATAATTACCAGCCACCCCCTCCACCATATATCCACGCTCCCGCTCCGCACCCACCGCACCACGCTTACCAACACCATCAGGAAGTACAAATCGTACCTCCTCCACCCCCACCACCACACCAGCAACATCAAAACATCCCCCATGCCCCAAAGCAGGAAGACTTCGCCGACCAACCATATCGCGGAGTCATTCACATGATAACAGGAGGGTCTAGCACTGACTTCGATACTAAGCGGCAGAAGCGGGACCACTACCGCAGCATCAACCATGTCGCCGTCACTGGCCCAGTTGTGCAGACGAAGTGGTCCCACATACCGCTAACCTTCGACGCACGAGACGTCGACCTGCGCAGCGCCTCCCACATCGACGCTATGGTCATCAATTGCAGCGTGGCAGGCTGGGACTTACACAAAGTCCTAGTCGACAACGGCAGTCAGGCGGACATCATCTTCCTCCACGCCTTCGACCGCATGGGCATAAGCCACAGCTTGCTGAAGCCTTCGGACAACCCGTTGTATGGTTTCGGCGGCAAGGGCACATTTCCCGTTGGCAAAATAGAGTTGCCCCTCTCCTTCGGTGTAGCACCCAATGCCCGAAGTGAGCAAGTAACCTTCGACATTGTCGACATGGTATATCCATACAACGCCATCATGGGTCGGGGCTCCATCAATAAGTTCGAAGCTGCCATCCACGGGCTGTACCTATGTATGAAGATACCAGGTCCGCTAGGCGCCATTACAATCTACGGCAACCAGCAGACGGCGCGCAACATAGAGCGGGACTTCGTGCCTGGTCAGAGGAACGTACACTGTCTCACGACCCAGCGCGAGGTCCCCGCGCCTGCCAGCCCAACCGATAAGCAGTACGACAAGGCACAGTTGCAGAGCCAAGACGGGACCAAGACTGTCCCCCTCGATCAGGCCACGCCCAAGCAGACAGTCACTATCAGCGAAGACCTCACCTCACTTGAAGAAGAGAGACTTCTCCGCTGCCTGGCCAAGAATAAAGATGTCTTCGCCTGGTCCGCCCTCGACCTGGTCGGAGTCAGCCGGTCCATAATTGAGCACAGCTTGGGAATTGACCCTTCGGTGCGACCCAAAAAGCAGAGGCTTCGCAAAATGTCCGACGAAAAGAAAGAGGCCGCCAAGGCGGAGGTGCACCGTCTCCTGGAGGCTAAATTCATTGAGCCAGTGGCTTACCCCACGTGGCTCTCCAATGTTGTAATGGTGCAGAAAAAAAGCGGGAAATGGCGAATGTGCATAGACTTCACCAGTCTCAATAAGGCCTGCCCAAAGGACAATTTCCCGTTGCCGCGGATCGACAAAATAGTCGATAGCGCGGCCGGATGCGAGGTCATGTCTCTCCTCGACTGCTTCTCCGGCTATCACCAGATATACATGAAGGAGGAAGACAAGGCTAGCACCAGCTTTATAACACCCTTCGGCACTTATTGCTTCGTCAGAATGCCGGAGGGTCTCAAAAATGTCGGGTCCACCTTCTCCAGGCTCACCAAAACAGTACTCGAAGGGCAGGTCGGCAGAAATATATTTACATATGTGGACGACATCGTCGTCGCCAGCAAGAATAAGGAGGACCATCTCGCCGACCTGGCCGAGACATTCGCGAACATGCGAGACGCACGACTCCGCCTAAACCCGGAAAAGTGCGTCTTCGGTGTTCGCCAGGGCAAGATATTGGGCTACCTGGTGTCACACCGCGGCATCGAGGCCAACCCAACCAAGATCCAGGCCATCGTCGACATGTCGCCTCCGCAGTCCGCCAGGGACGTCCAGCGTCTGACAGGCAGATTGGCCGCTCTCAACAGATTCATCTCCAGGTCCACCGAGCGAAGTCTCCCCTTCCTCAAAACACTCCGCGGTGCGAAAGACTTCGCCTGGGGACCGGAGCAAGCAGCGGCCTTCGCAGTCCAACGGGGTCGTGGAGCGTGCCAATGGGAAAATCTTCACAGCTGTCAAAAAGATGCTCCTCGATGAAAAAAAAGGCAGATGGACCGATTTATTGCCGGAGGCAGTCTGGGCGCTAAACACAACTGAGTGCAGGGCGACCGGGTTCACTCCTTTCCGCCTTCTATACGGATCAGAGGCAATGACCCCGCAAGAAATAAAGCATGGGTCCCCGCGTACAGTTCCGTCAGCCGTCCCCGACGTGGACGAGCCAACTTCAAAAGATCCCATTGACGGAGACCGGGTCTTCGCCCTACAGGCCCTAAACAAATACCAAGCCCAGACCAAAGCATGGCGCGACCACGCAGTCATCCCGAGGGAGTTCAGCGAGGGGGACCTCGTACTCGTCCGAACAGCTCGGACGGAGTCCAAGGGCAAGTTGGAGCCCAAGTGGGAGGGCCCCTTCATAGTCAAGTCAAAAGCTTCCCCCAGCGCTTACAGGCTCACAACGCCAAATGGCGAGGACCTAGAGCACTCCTGGAACATCGACAACCTTCGCAAATTTTTTGTTTGACCCATTCAGGGCTGATTTCGCCCTTGTAATTCGCCGCAAACAATCTTGTACCGGCCCGCACTCTTTTCCTCCTGGGGGGTGAGGTTTTTAACGAGGCGGAGCCATGTAGTATATGTGACAAAAATCCCCCGCAAAAACATGTGTCGAAAAAAGACCGCGACGACGGTCTTCGGCATTCGACCAATTCGAAGTCACCGCGAGGCTAAGCGCTAGCCACCCTCGCGTGCGACAAATCCGCGCAGAAGTCGCCTAAGGGTGCAGCCGGACTAAGCACAACAAGTGCGAAAAAATCCAATGTCTATCGCGAAGACTATCCGCGCAGAAGTCGCCTAAGGGTGCAGCCGGACCAAGCACAACAAGTGCGAAAAAATCCAATGTCTATCGCGAAGACTCCGCGCAGAAGTCGCCTAAGGGTGCAGCCGGACTAAGCACAACAAGTGCGAAAAAATCCAATGTCTATCGCGAAGACTATCCGCGCAGAAGTCGCCTAAGGGTGCAGCCGGACTAGCACAACAAGTGCGTAAAAACCCGAAGTCTATCGCAAAGACTCCGCGCAGAAGCCGCCCAAGGGCACAGCCGAACTAGTACAACAAAAGCAGAAACAATAGCATCAAACCAAACGTGCTAAGAACGACTATAATCACAACAGCACAGCATAACCAACCATACCAGACAAAGATACACGACGTCCTCGCAGGCACAGGCACGCGAGGGCACACAACTTCATCGTACAAACCTTTACACATATACAAGAGAGGGCACCACACTCTACATCGGCTCAACCTTAGGAATAATTCCCATCTCTCTATAATTAAATAACATTATCCTAAGCTCCTCACCCGCAAAAAGACTTCGCAGTTCCCCTTCCCCTGTACTCGCAGCGGCCGGCAAAGACAACAGTTCCTGCCGACCAGCCCTACTCACGCGAAGCCGAGCCCCTTCCTCCGCACTAACCCTACGCTTTGCAACCGCCCTTCGTCGTCGGCGCCCGGTGCTAGGACCTGGCACATCTGGCGCGTCCGCGGCGTGTGGCGAAGCCTCCGCCGCAGCCACGTCCAAGGCCGCAAAATAATCCAAGTCCTCCTCCGACGACTCCTCAGTCCACTCAACCGAGCTCCCAGAGTCAGTAAAATCAAAAAACTCAGATATTGACCCACCATATTCATTCCCACCTTCCGCGGTCGAAGCCGCCAAAAACTCAGTAGTAGCGGTTGCGTGCGCAGGCCCAAAATCTTGAACCTGCGCAGCAACCAAAATTCAGTACAACATCCAAAATTCCCCAACCCTAAACACCCACTACGCCACCTGCGAAGGCCCTGACGCTGTGGGAGCCTCCGCCGTTGGCTCCGCCGCCACTTCCGCCGTTGTTTCCATCGCCTCCGCTGCGGGATCTTCAATGCTCGGCGCAGCTGCTGCGGGGCATCAGGGGCGCCTTCGGCCACCTTTGGGGGCAGGTCTTCGCCGGCCGCAGCAGATGTGGGGGCAGCCGTCGCAATCGCTGCGGTCTCCGGGGTTGGCTCCAGGGCGGCCCCGGTCGCAGCCTCCGCAGGGGTCGGCTCCGGGTCTGGCAGCGCGCTGTTCAGAGCACCGAAGTCGTCCACCCGCTCGCCGCGCTCCGCCTAAGACAAAACACGCAAAACTCAGCAAACACAAGCACACCCCACATGCAGCAAACGCCAAACCAACAACAACATTACCTGAGCCCTCGCGATCTCGGCCCGCTCCCTGACCACCTCACGGTCGTGCGGACCCCACATCCGGTCATAGAGGGCCCCGGCGGATTCCTTCACAACGGGGTCTTCGACCGTATAGACATCTCGCTCAAAGTCTTCATCTGCCTGGTCGAAGACCTCGAAGTGTCGGCACCCTTCGCGGGAGAGTGCGTTCATCGCCCCCTCGCAGGTGACCAGGGAGGCGTACGACATAAAGCCCCCCACAACAGCGGGGAGTTCCTGCAGCTCCTCCTGCACCCATAGCAGACAACGGAGCCCAGGCTCTCGGTCCGGCACCTCGAAGTCGCCGGTCCGCGCGCCCAACTCGCGATATGTATCCTTAAGCTGAGCGCGCGTCCGTTCAGCCTCCGCACGCATCGCGGTCTCGACCCCCTTCGCGCGGCTCTCCAGGGCGGCAAGCCGCTCTTGCAGATGTTCGGCGAGCTCCTTGGCAAGATTGCCCTCCGCCCGCGCCAGTTTGGCCTCCGCCTGCGCAGCCTGCTCCTTGGCGATGGCCTCGTTCGCCTCCCTCCTCTCCGCCGCCAGTTGGCGCCGGAGGTCAGCCTTTTCCTTCTCCAGGGCGGCCACCCTGTCCGACAGCTTACGGCACTTGCTGTCGGAGGCCGATTTCTCACGGACAGCGTCAGCATGTTGTGTCCGAAGTCTCTCGACTTCGGCAGACACAGCTGCCGTGAGGGCCCCCGACGCAGTACGGCTGGCAAAGTCAGCAACCTGCAGGGCACACGTAAGGCCATTGCTCCAAAAAAAAAGAGGTGGGGGAGAGAGTATAACTCAGCGGACCTGACTCAGCGCCTCCGTCACTCCCTTCAGCCGGCGGGTCGCTGCGCCCGCCTCGTCCCTGACCAACGCGAGAGCCGACACCTCGCCTCCGGCGCCAAGCGTCTCGCCCCTCGCCTTCGGCACTATGGCGGGTGTCGCGATCGCCGCGCCAGGCGCAACTATAGCGAGCTGGCCCTCGTCCAGCCCTGCAACGCGTCAACAAATTAAAAATATATATATATATATATATTAATAACAATAATAGGCCAGCGACTTACCACCAAGATAGTCGTCCACAGTAATATCGGTGCCGAAGTCGGCAACACGTTTGCCCGACAACGGCAGCGCTCGGGCCGCCTTCGAAGCCTCCGCCACTCCACTGGCCGGCGGCACCACCTTCGTCGGTTTGGAGCCTCCGGCGCCCGCCGTCGCCTCCGGCGCCTTGCTAGGTGCAGAGGCGCCCGCCTTCGCCGCCAGCGGCGGCCTGCCTCCGCCGGGGGCCGCAGCCTTCGCAGCCCCCCGCTGCCGCTTCGGCCTAGCTTCATGCAGCCTGACAGTCGCCTGGCGTTTTTGCGCCGCCCCTTGGCGATCCTTGTCCATCACTGCCCACACAACAGCACCGATATTCCGCCCGTAAGGAAAAACTCTCCACTGACAAACCATACGAGATGTAAAATAGTCCTCCTCAGCCGCGCAGGGGATAGGAACATTCCTAGGCCAGCAACCCCCGGTAACCCTCAGCATCCGAGCCGAAGACTCCCGGAGCTCGGGCGAAGACATCCTTTCCCCCGGGGCCGCACACGTCCTCATTAACTCTCTAGCAAAACTATCAGACATCCCAAGTCCTCCCATCGCAGTACCTAATTTTCTCTTTTTTGAGGAGGGGGCGGCCGCCAGCGCAGGGTCGCCTCCAGTCTCCACCGCCGGTTTCTTCCCACGACGGTCCGCTTCGTCTTGACCAGGATAGCCGTCGTACGGCAATTGATTTAATTCGAAGACCCTGTTCAAACGGTCATTTGACCCGCGGATATCAAAGCTGCGCTGGCCTTCCGTCCTCGGCACGTAACGTCCCACGAGCCGCACCGCCAAGTCCTCCTCATCACGCACGAAGGCGGCCGGGTCACGGTTTCGCAAATTCAGTGCGAAGGCAGGACTTCGCACCACCCTTCCTCCGTGAAAAGGCATCTGGCGAGGGCACACTTCGCCCAGCGCCCAGCCGTGCGCCAAGGGCCAGACCCCGTACGCCACGAACTCTTCAACTAAATCACGCCCACTGCTCTGACCGGCGGCGCACCGAAGGGCCCCTTCGTCTGCATCCTCTTCTGCCACTTCAAAAGGCGGATACGCAGAGTAATAATGAGAGCACATCTCAGACACGGGGAGTCCCTCATGGCCTTCGACAGTACCCTCAGCAACGTAAAACCAAAATTCATTCCAATTGCCCCACTTGTTGCGGGCACACGGAACCAACTCCACTACTGGCATTGTGGTCTTGCCGGTCTTCGGCGTGAATGTGCATGACCCGAACTGGGCAACTCCGTCCCCAACCACCCTCTTCTGCCAATGCAAACAATAATTCTTCGCAAAAACTTCAACCGACGGCTGTCCGTCGTACGAAGTCGTCGCCCAAACATACTTCGCCAGCGCCACCATGGCATTCGGTGTCAGCTGATGTATTTGAACATTGAATCTACGCAGGACTTCGCCAACAAACCGGTGCGCAGGCAAGCGGAGACCGGCGGCGAAGAACGCCTCGAAAACGACCAATTCACCCTCCGGCTCGGGGACTTCCTCCGTCCCCGGAGCACGAGCAACTCCGCCGCCAAAGTAGCCCAACCGCTGCATATCTTCAACGCGGGCTGACGTCATCCGTGACACACCAAAATCAACAGAGTCGCCGGCGCGCAACTCCTCCACCATCAAGCTACTCAACGTCTCCTCAGACGAGGCGGCGGCCGGCGGCGTGGTGTCGGCGGAAGAAGAAGAGGACGGCATTGCTACGTACCGTCGGCGGCGGCGGGCGGTCTGCTTCACTCGAGCCAGATCTCCGGCGATCAAGAGCACGGCGGGAAGACGAGCAGCAAGACGGCGGGCGGCTAGGGTTTTCGCGGAGCGCGGAAGGCAAAGTTCAAAACGCACCGACCCCCGCCCCCTTTTATAGGCAGGGCGCGGCTCTTCGGGAAACCCGCAATCCGACAGGGCGTGGCGCTTCGGGAAACCCGCAATCCAACAGTACGTCGTCCATCAACGGTCACATCAAAAACCCCCCGCGGAACCACTTCGAGCGAGGGCAGCGTCTCCGCCATCTAGCGACGTCTTCGGCACCAGGTGACTTTGTCGAACTGGCCCCTCGGAGGGCAAATGTTGGGGCAAAGGCAAAGACGCCACCCTTCGCTCGTCGCCTTCGCTACAGTTGCTGGTCTGACAGAAACAAAACGGGCAGGGACACCCTTCGCTCGATTCAGCTCCAGACGAAGGCCTGCGGTGACGTCTCCCCGCAGCACGGCCTCGTCCCGCTCTGAGGCCCACGTGTGATCTGGCCCATTGTAACGGGCCCCGCGTGGCCGCCTTCGTGTTACGGGACTAGTTTGTAAAGGCATTCTTGTAATTACAGCTTGTAACCCTGCTTTATGAGAATATTCTGGGGATAAACTAGGTGTTTGAGGGCACATGCGTCCTTAACACAAGGCGCGGGGCACTCAGATACCTATAAATACCCCCGCACAGTGCCCGTGAGAGGCCAGAGAAACAGAGCTATTGCCCCCGAGCACGTAACCCTGTTGTCACCACTGTTCACCCTTGTTGGCCTCTTTGCTGCTGAGAGCAAGTTCCAACAAATACCTTCATAAATACAACATATCATAATGAAGAAAGGATTATATGTAACATAAAGGATAGCATAAACAATTATGTATAATTATCAACTCATTTCTATCTTATTATTATCGAAAAATAGAAATTATATCAAATTACAAATGTACCTTCGGCTCGAAGAAAGGTAAAACTACAAGCGTGACGCAAAAGTAAATGCCCAATCAGCGTGAACAGTACGGGGGCACTGTTCACCTATTTATAGGCACGGGACACAGCCTATGTAAAATTACACCTATGCCCTTTACATTTGGTAGTAATTCTACAGTAATCCACCGAGGTCTGAATCGCCTTTTCATCTTTGAGTCGGTTTCCTTTTCTGCTATCACACCGAAGCTTTCCTGCTCACAACTTCGGCGCTGTGTCAACCTTCGTATTCTTTGAGCTTCTCCTACCATGGTACCGATTTGAGTCCGAAGATACCTGTTCACACATTATACTCCAGAAACATTGTTAAATCATGTTTTTGAGGACCTTCGGAAGCCGAAGGCCCCCAACAGCTTGTAACCCCCTACTGCAAGCGCACCCGACCTGGGCGCGGGACGAACACGAAGGCCGCGGGATTTCCACCTCTCTCACGCCCTTCTTCGGCCACCTCGCTTTCCCCCTTCGCGCTCGCCCACGCGCTCGACCCATCTGGGCTGGGGCACGCAGCGACATTCACTCGTCGGCTTAGGGACCCCCCCGGTCTCGAAACGCCGACACAAATCTACTTGTGAAGAGTTTAGTAGGATCATAATTCAAAAATTCGAGATGTCTATGATGGGGGAGTTGAAGTATTTCCTAGGATTTCAAGTCAAGCAACTCCAAGATGGCACCTTCATCAGCCAAACAAAGTACATTCAAGACATTCTTAACAGGTTTGGAATGAAGGATGCCAAACCCATCAAGACACCCATGGGAACCAATGGGCATCTCGACCTCGACACGGGAGGTAAATCCGTAGATCAAAAGGTATACCGGTCAAAGATAGGTTCTTTACTCTATTTATGTGCATCTCGACCGGATATTATGCTTTTCGTATGCATGTGTGCAAGGTTCCAAGCCGATCCTAAGGAAGTTCACCTTAGGGTCGTGAAAAGAATCATGAGATATTTAGTTTATACTCCTAAGTTTGGACTTTGGTACCCCAAGGGATCCACTTCTGATTTAATAGGATATTCCGATGCCAATTGAGCAGGGTGTAAAATTGATAGGAAGAGCACATCAGAGACTTGTCAGTTTCTAGAGAGATCCCCGGTGTCTTGGGCTTCAAAGAAACCAAACTCAGTACCTCTTTCTACCGCCAAAACCGAGTACATAGCCGCAGGCCATTGCTGTGCGCAATTACTTTGGATGAGGCAAACCCTCAGGGACTATGGCTACAAATTGAGCAAAGTCCCTCTCCTATGTGACAATGAGAGTGCAATTCGCATGGCTGATAATCCCGTTGAACACAGCCGCACTAAGAACATAGACATGTATCACTTTTTGAGAGATCACCAACAAAGGGGGATATCGAAATTGCTTATGTTAGCACCAAAGAACAATTAGCTGATATCTTTACCAAGCCTTTAGATGAGAAAACCTTTAGCAAACTTAGGAATGAACTAAATATACTTGATTCTCGGAACTTTGATTGAAACATTGCATACATAACTCATTTATATACCTTTGATTATATCTCTTTCATTTGGTACGACTAATGTGTTTTCAAGTATATTTCTATACTAAGTCGTAGATTGAAAGGGAAATGGATTATGTGATGAAGACAAGGCTTCCACTCCACTCTAACGGTATCATTTATCCTTCGTCGCTACTCCGCTCTCTTCAAATTGGTATAATCCTTCACTCAAATTTCATTTACCAATAGGGGAAAAAGTATAGGGCCCTCAAAGTCTCCGTTTTTGGCGATTAATGCCAAAGGGGGAGAAAGCATTAAGCCCAAAGCAAAAGGACCGCACCACCACCTAATTTTAAATTATTTTTAATTGGTATATTTCAAATTGGTATATTTGAAGATAGATTTTCAAAATTGGCATCTAAATTACGAACATAATTCCAATTGGTATCTACTAAAACCCTCTTGAAAACTAAGAGGATAATTTTATTCAGGGGGAGTTTTGTTTAGTCAAATGAAAAGCATTTGAAACAGGGGGAGAAAATTCAAATCTTGAAAAGGCTTCTTGCAATCTTATTCATATACCTTTGACTACTTGCAAAATGATTTTGAAAAGACTTTCAAAAAGAAGTTGCAAAAACAAAACAAGTGGTGCAAGTGTGGTCCAAAATTATTAAATAAAAGAAAGCAATCCATGCATATCTAGTGAAACTATGAATTGGTTTAATTCCAAGTAACCTATGTACTTACCTTTTGCAAACTAGTTCAATTCTGCACTTATATATTTACTTTGGTTTGTGTTGGCATCAATCACCAAAAAGAGGAAGATTGAAAGGAAAATAGGGTTAACCTTTTTCCACAATTGATTTTGGTGTTTGAATGCCCAACACAAATATTGGACTAACTAGTTTCCTCTAGAATATATGTTCTACAGGTGCACAAAGGCTCAACACAAACCAATATATATACAAGTTAGGGATTCAAATACAAAGGAGCAAAGAAACGGAGTGTGCTCTGGTCTGGCGCACCGGACTGTCCGGTGTGCCATCGGACAGTGTCCGGTGCACCAGGTCCATACAGGGCTGAACCAGCTACTCTCGGGTTTCTCTAGGCGCGCTCCGCTATAAATCACCGGACTGTCCGGTGTGCCACCGACTGTCCGGTGCACCAGCGGAGCAACGGCTACTACGCGCAACGGTCACCTGCAAAAGCTGAAGAACAGATGAACAATGCACAACAGTGCGCGGTAGAGTCAGAGCGCAGAGTCAGTGGCGCACCGGACACTGAACAGTGCCTGTCCGATGCGGCACCGGACTGTCCGGTGCCACTAGAGGATAAAGCCTCTAACGGTCAAAAGCTCCAGACCCTAACGGTTGGGTGACGTGGATGGCGCACCGGACTGTCCGGTGC
This sequence comes from Zea mays, assembly GCF_902167145.1. NCBI lineage: Eukaryota > Viridiplantae > Streptophyta > Magnoliopsida > Poales > Poaceae > Zea > Zea mays. Next base: position 40,490,323 of record NC_050100.1, on the reverse strand, counting down.
GCCCATCGACAGCAGCCTGCCCCAACGGTTGTTTGGTGGTTGAGCGCTATAAATACCCCCAACCACCACCACCACAAGCATCCAAGATTTCCGAGTATCACATTCATTACAAGATCTCTAGCATTCACTCCTAGACACAATTGAAAAGATTAAAGCCTCTCCAAGTCCCCAATTCATCTCAAACACTTAGTGACTTGTGAGAGAGAGATTTTGTGTTCTTTTGAGCTCTTGCCTCTTGGATTGCCTTCTTCCTTTCTCATTTCTTTTCTCAAGTGATTTGTAATCGAAGCAAGAGACACCTAAGTGTGTGGTGGTCCTTACGGGGTCTAAGTGACCCGGGAGATTAAGAAAAAGGCTCACTCGGTCTAAGTGACCGTTTGAGACGGGAAAAGGGTTGAAAGAGACCCGGTCTTTGTGACCACCTCAACGGGGACTAGGTTCTTTAGAACTGAACCTCGGTAAAACAAATCATCGTGTTCATCCACTTTATTTCTTGGTTGATTTATTTTTTCCCTCTCTATCGGACTCGGACTCATTTCTAACGCTAACCCCAGCTTGTAGTGTGTGCTTAACTTTATAATTTTCAGATTCAGCCTATTCACCCCCCTCTAGGCAAGTTTAATCAGGCTATGGCACCACCGGACAGTCTGGCAATGGTCGGGTCTAATGGTCGACTGCCACAGACCTCAACAGTCGCCTGACGTGGCCAAGGCACCGGACTGTCCGATGTGCACCGAACTGTCTAGGTAGCGGTCGGATCCAACGGTCGACTGCTCAGACCCCAACGATCAGCTGACGTGGCAGGCACCGGACATTGTCCAGTGTGCACCGGACTGTCCGATGTACCCATCGACCGAAAGCTGCTGATTTCTGTCCAACGGCTAAAAATAGGGTTGGAGCCTATAAATACCACCCCAACCGGCCATTTCAAGGCGTGGGAGCTCAAGCAACATATTAAGGCATATAGTAGACATATCCAAGCCATCCCAACCACCTCCATTCATTGAAACATCTCATACACAAGAGTTGGTCCACATCAAAGCCTCACAAGTGCCACAAAAGAGAGATCAAACAAGAAAGAGCTACTCGTGTGTGTTTAGCGATAGTGCCTTGTGAGAATCATTGAGAGAAAGTGTGTGCTACCTCTTGTGATCATTTGAGCATGGAGTTTTGACTCTCATTCATTGTAAAGCTAGCAAGAGCCCCTTATCTTTGTGGTTGGCCTTGCGGAGACTTCAGTCTTTTGTTGACAAAGAAGAAGGAACACTCGCAGGTCTTGGTGACCATTGGAGAGAGGGAAAGGGTTGAAAAAGACTCATCCTTAGTGTATTCCTCAATGGGGATTAGGTTCTTGGTGAACCGAACCTTGGTAAAACAAATCACCCGTGTCACTTGTGTTTATTGCTTGTGATTTGTTTGTCTTCTCCCTCTCTAAGTTCTCTTGCACTATTCTTTGTTGATATTGCTTTGTGTTGCTTCACGTTAAATTCTCATATATAGTAGCAACACCTTGCGAGAAAGAACTTGCGATTTCCCTCTTTTTATCTAAGCCATCTTGCTTCATTCTCCATAAATATTTTAGTTGAGTTGCCTTTTGTTAATTCCACATTCTTTGAAAGCAATATTCTTTGCAAGCAAAGGACTTAGTTTTATACTCCGATAATTGTTCATCTTGTTCTAACCGCTAATCGAGGGATCAAGTCCAGGTTTAAAGTTATAATTTTTAGGTTTCGCCTATTCACCCCCCCCCCCCTCTAGGTAAATTTCAATTGGTATCAGAGGTAGGCACTTCATATTGAGTCTAACAACTCGAAGTGATGGCTCGGAGAAAATCCCAAAAGAACAAGAATACACCGCCAAAGGAGAACAATGAGGTAACCCTTGAGATATTACTTTCCGATTGTTGTAATTATGCTTCATGGTCTACTAGTGTGATAAATGCTTTTAGGACCATAGATCCACAATTAGAACAAATTTTAGACAAGAGTATTATACCTTCTAGTTATGATAAGAAAAATGCTTCCAAGGAAGATCGAAGATGTTTACGCTTAAATTATCTTGCTTTTGACATCTTAGGTAATTCTCTTATCAAAGAAGATTATCATGCCTTCATAATTAGATATGATGAACCTGTTCATGATGCGCATGATATTTGGACTAGAATTAAAAATAGATTTGATGAGTCCAAACATGTTAGTTCATATGATGCTTCTACTTCCTTTAGTCCTTGTGAAGCTAACCCTTTAAAGGAAGAAGAAGAAAATGAATGTTGGAGACCAAACAATGAATCCACCTCTCCAAAAGGTTTGTCTTCCCATTTTGATTCCCACATATGTTGTATGGCTAATAAAAATCATAGCGAAAGCACAAATGAGGATGAGGAGGATGAAAGAAGCTTCATGAGACTCTACGCTCATCTAAGCTTAGAAGATAAGGCGGTCATGCTCAAACTTCTAAAAAGAGCGAGAGAGCAAAGCGAAGCTCTTCACAAGCTAGAAGATGTCCTCATCACAAAAATCCAAAGCTTGGAAGAGTTGACTAAAGAACATGAAGAGCTAAAGTGCTCTCATGTTGATTTGGTCCAAAGGTATGGAACTATTTCAATTGAGCAAGACAACTCCTTATTATGTATCGCTCAATTAGTAAATAGGAATACCTTGATTAAGGACCAAGTAGAAAGGCTAAAGATTGAAAATCTAGCTTTTCAAGAAAAACATGTTATGTTTCTATGTTATCATAAAAATCTTATGGATGATCATATCATGTTAAATATTGCTCATGAGGTTGTGATAGAAAACTTAAAATCTCAACAACCTCACTCATGCACATGTGTTCAAATTGAAACTATATTGCCCTGTGCTAATGTTTGTTGCTCGTCAGCAAGCAAATCCTTCTTTGAGCTAGAATCTCCAGGAATAGATGATATTGCATATCAAGAGCTCAAGGAAGAAAATGAGAGGTTAAGGACGAGTTTGACACAACTGAAAGGGAAGTGCATTGCTCATGAAAGGGAAATAGGGTCAAACCTTTTCCTAAATGATTTTGGTGGTTGAATTGCCCAACACAAATAATTGGACTAACTAGTTTGCTCTAGAATATAAGTTCTACAGGTGCCAAAGGTTCAACACAAACCAATAAAAAGTCCAAGATAGGGTTCAAAAAGGAAAGGGGCAAAGCCAACCGAAGGCTACCCTAGCCTGGCGCACCGGACTGTCCGGTGTGCCACCAGACAGTGTCCGGTGCACCAGGGTGGATCAACTCCAACTCGCTACCTTTGGGTTTCTGGAAATGCCCTCCGCTATAATTCACCGGACTGTGCGGTGTACCAAGCGGAGCAACGGTCGAGTTCAACAGTCGGCTGACACAGCTACAGTGCGCGGACAGTTCGCGCAGAGTCAGAGCAGGCGCCAGAAGGCACACCGGACAGTGAACAGTGACTGTCCAGTGCACCACCGGACTGTCCGGTGGTCTCAGCTGTCAGAGCTCCAACGGTCGAACCCTAACGGTTGGGTGATGTGGCTGGCGCACGGGACAGTATCCGGTGGCGCACCAGACTGTCCGGTGTGCCCATCAACAAACAGCCTCCCCAACGGCCATTTTGGTGGGTGGGGCTATAAATACCCCCCAACCACCACACTTCAAGGCATCTAAGTTTTCAGCCATTGCATTCAATACAAGAGCTCTAGACTTCACTCCAAGACACAAACAAGAGATCAAATCCTCTCCCAAGTCCACAATCACTCCAAATATTTAGTGACTAGTGAGAGAGAGATATTTGTGTTTATTTGAGTTCTTGTCGCTTGGATCGCTTTTCTTCTTCCCCATTCTTGTTCTCAACACCTTTGTAATCAAAGCAAGAGACACCAAGTTGTGGTGGTCCTTGTGGGGTCTAAGTGACTCAATTGATTGAGGAGAAAAGCTCACTCGGTCTAGGTGACCGTTTGAGAGAGGGAAAGGGTTAAAAGATATCCCGGTCTTTGTGACCACCTCAACAGGGAGTAGGTTTGCAAGAACCGAACCTTGGTAAAACAAATCACCGTGTCATCCACTTTATTTGCTTGTGATTTGTTTTTGCCCTCTCTTTCGAACTCAGTTTTAATTCTAACACTAACCCGACTTGTAGATTGTGCTTAAAGTTTATAAATTTCAGATTTGCCTATTCACCCCCTCTCTAGGTGACTTTCAATTGGTATCAGAGCCTGGTACTTCATTAGAGTCTAACCACTCAAAGTGATGTCGGGAGCATCCGCCAAGAGGGAGATCGGGACCGGCGGCGACAAGTCCGCAAACTCGGGGAGAACCCATTCGAGGGAGTCCGCCCACAAGCACAAGGAGGAATCCTCTTCCTCCATCAAGTAACAACGGAGAGGTGACAAGAAGAAGAAGATGAAGAAAGTGGTCTACTACGAGACTGACTCTTCGTCACCCTCCACCTCCAACTCCGAATCGACGTTCGTCACTTCTAAGCGCCATGAGTGCAAGAAGTATAGTAAGATGCCCCTTCGCTATCCTTGTATTTCAAAACGCACTCCATTACTTTCCGTCCCATTAGGCAAACCACTGGTCTTTGAAGGTGAAGATTATTCTATGTGGAGTGATAAAATGAGGCATCACCTAACCTCACTCCACAAAAGCATATGGGATATTGTTGAGTATGGAGCGCAGGTACCGAGGAAAGGGGACAAAGACTATGATTCGGAGGAGGTTGACCAAATCCGGCACTTCAACTCCCAAGCCACTACTATACTCCTCGCCTCTCTAAGTCAAGAGGAGTATAATAAGGTGCAAGGGTTGAAGAGTGCCAAAGAGATTTGGGATGTGCTCAAGACCGTGCACGAAGGAGATGAGGTGACCAAGATCACCAAGCGGGAAACGATCGAGGGGGAGCTCGGTCGGTTCATGCTCAACCAAGGAGAGGAGCCACAAGCCATGTACAACCGGCTAAAGACCTTGGTGAACCAAGTGCGCAACCTCGGGAGCACAAAATGGGATGACCATGAAATGGTCAAGGTTATTCTAAGATCACTCGTTTTTCTTAATCCTACTCAAGTTCAATTAATTCGTGGTGATCCTAGATATAAGCTAATGTCTTCCGAGGAGGTTATAGGAAAGTTTGTGAGCTTTGAATTGATGATCAAAGGCTCCAAACAAATCATCGAGCGAGGTGCCACCTCCACACCTGAGGTGCAACCCGTCGCCTTCAAAGCAACGGAGGAGAAGAAAGAAGAGTCTACGTCAAGTAGGCTCCCCATCGACGCCTCCAAGCTCGACAACGAGGAGATGGCGCTAATCATCAAAAGCTTTTGCCAAGTCCTCAAGCAAAGGAAGGGGAGAGATTACAAGCCCTGTTCCAAGAAAGTTTGCTACAAGTGTGGTAAGCCCGGTCATTTTATTGCTAAATGTCCATTATCAAGTGATAGTGACAGGGGCGACGATAAGAAGGGAAGAAGGAAGGAAAAGAAGAAGTATTACAAGAAGAAGCGCGGTGATGCCCACGTGTGTCGGGAATGAGACTCTGATGAGAGCTCCACCGACTCCTCCTCCGACGAGGACGCCGCCAACATCGCCGTCACCAAAGGCCTTCTCTTCCCCAACATCAGCCACAAGTGCCTCATGGCAAAGGATGGCAAAAAGAAGAAGGTAAAATCTAGAGCTTCCACTAAATATGCAACATCTAGTGATGAGGCTAGCTCTAGCGATGATGAGGATGATTTGCTCACACTTTTTGCCAACCTAAACATGCAACAAAAGAAAAATTTGAATGAATTAATTAGTGTTATTCATGAGAAGGATGAACTCTTGGATAGCCAATAGGACTTCCTTATTAAGGAAAACAAGAAGCATGTTAAGGTTAAAAATGCTTATGCTCAGGAAGTAGAAAAATGTGAAAAATTAACTAGTGAGCTTAGCATTTGCCATGACACTATTTTCAACCTTAGAAATGAGAATGCTAAATTAATTGCTAAGGTTGAGAAGTTAAATGTTTGTGATGATTCTCTTGTCAACCTCAAAAATAATAATGCTAGTTTGATTTCTAAAATTGACAAGTTGAATGAATCACTTTCTAGCCTTAAGATTGAGAATGATAATTTAATTGCTAAGGTTAAGGATTTAAATGTTTGCAATGATTCTATTTCCAATCTTAGAAATGAGAATGCTATGTTACATACTAAGATTGATGAATTAAATGCTTGCAAACCCTCTACATCTACTGTTAGTCATGTTTCCATTTGTACTAGATGTAGAGACATTAAAATGTTGATGCTATCCATGATCACCTAGCTTTAATTAAACAACAAAATGATCACATAGATCAACTTAGTGCTAAAATTAATGAGCATGACTTAGAAAATGAAAAATTCAAATTTGCTAGAAGTATGCTCTATAGTGGGAGACGCCCTGGCATTAAGGATGGCATTGGCTTCCAACAGGGAGACAATGTCAAGCTTAATGCCCCTAAGAAATTGTCTAACTTTGTTAAGGGCAAAGCTCCCATGGTTCAGGATAATGAGGGCTATATTTTATATCCTGCTGGTTATCCTGAACATAAGATTAGGAGAATTCATTCTAGGAAGTCTCACTCTGGCTCTCATCATGCTTTTATGTATAAGAGTGAGGCATCTAGTTCTAGGCAATCCACTCATGTTAAATTGCCTAAAAAGAAATCTTCTATTGCATCAAATGAACCCAATGTTTCATTTAAAACTTTTGATGCTTCTTATGTGCTTACTAACAAATCAGGCAAAGTAGTTGCCAAATATGTTGGGGGCAAACACAAGGCCTCCAAGACTTGTGTTCGGGTACCCAAGGTGCTTGTTTCTAATGTCAAAGGACCCAAGACCGTTTGGGTACCTAAAAACAAGGCCTAAACTTGTTTTGTAGGTTTATGCATCTGGGGGCTCAAGTTGGATCATTGATAGCGGGTGCATAAACCACATGACAGGGGAGAAAAGGATGTTCTCCTCCTACGAGAAAAATGATGATCCCCAAAGAGCTATAACATTCGGGGATGGAAATCAAGGTTTGGTCAAAGGACTTGGTAAAATTGCTATATCACCTGACCATTCTATTTCCAATGTTTTTCTTGTAGATTCTTTAGACTATAACTTGCTTTCAGTTTCTGAATTATGCAAAATGGGCTACAATTGTCTTTTTACGGATATAGGTGTTACTGTATTTAGAAGAAGTGACGATTCAGTAGCATTTAAGGGAGTACTCGAGGGTCAGCTATACTTAGTTGATTTTAATAGAGCTGAACTCGATACTTGCTTAATTGCTAAGACTAACATGGGTTGGCTCTGGCACCGCCGACTAGCCCACGTTGGGATGAAGAATCTTCACAAGCTTCTAAAGGAAGAACACATTTTGAGACTAACAAATGTTCATTTTGAGAAAGACATGGTTTGTAGCGCATGTCAAGCAGGGAAGCAAGTTGGTGTTCACAATCCACACAAGAACATCATAATGACCGACAGGCCGCTTGAACTACTCCACATGGATTTATTCGGTCCGATCGCTTACATAAGCATCGGCGGGAGTAAGTATTGTCTTGTAATTGTGGATGACTATTCTCGCTTCACTTGGGTGTTCTTTTTGCAGGATAAATCACAAACCCAAGAGACCTTAAAGTGATTCTTGAGACGGGCTCAAAATGAGTTTGGCTTAAGGATCAAAAAGATTAGAAGCGACAACGGGACGGAGTTCAAGAACTCTCAAATTGAAGGCTTTCTTGAGGACGAGGGCATCAAGCATGAGTTCTCTTCTCCCTACACACCTCAACAAAATGGTGTAGTGGAGAGGAAGAATAGAACTCTATTGGACATGGCAAGAACCATGCTTGATGAGTACAAGACATCGGACCGGTTTGGGCAGAAGCAATCAACAATGCTTGCTACTCCATCAACCGGCTCTACCTTCACCGAATCCTCAAGAAGACATCATATGAACTCCTAACCGGTAAATGCCCAATGTTTCATATTTTAGAGTCTTTGGTAGCAAATGTTTTATTCTTGTTAAAAGGGCTAGAAAATCGAAATTTGCTCCTAAGGATGTAGAAGGCTTTTTACTAGGATATGACTCAAACACAAGGACATATAGAGTCTTCAACAAATTCACTGGATTAGTTGAGGTTTCTTGTGACATTGTATTTGATGAGACTAATGGCTCCCAAGTGGAGCAAGTTGATCTTGATGAATTAAATGATGAAGAGGCTCTGTGCGTCGCGCTAAGAAACATGTCCATTGGGGATGTGTGCCCTAAGGAATCCAAAGAGCCTTCACAAGCACAGGATCAACTGTCATCTTCCAACCAAGCATCTCAACCAACTCAAGATGAGGATCAGGCTCAAGATGATGAAAATAAAAATCAAGAGGATGAGCCACCTCAAGAGAAGGACAAGGATCAAGGGGGAGATGTGTTAGAAATATGCCCTAGAGATAATCATAGAGATGAGCATATTTCTTTGTATCCATGATATATATATTGCTTAATTGAATATCCATGGAAGGCACCTTGTATTGATTAGCAATTATGTGAATTGTTTGTGAGATTCTTTACTTATATGGTTATTCTAAATGATGTCCCTAGTCAGAGTCGATGACTAGCACATGTATTAGTTGATGACTACATTTCACAAGTCATGAACATGGAGATGTTAAACTAATAATGCGGGCGCATGTATGACATGAGGCTGGACCGACCCAACGTGAGATATTGTAATATAGTTCTCTTCTTGCAACATGAATACTGTATCCTTAGACCTGAGATTGTCACATGTTCTCAAGATGTGAATTGACTTACTTAGGGACTATCAAACGCTATCCCGTAACTGGGTAGTTATAAAGGTAGTTTTGGGTTTGTCAGGAAGCATGCTGTGAGGCATGGTCAGTCAAGATGGAATTTGTCCCTCTCTTTGTGAGAGAGATATCTCTGGGCCCCTCGAGTGATTGGATCAAGAAATGCATGGCCGTGCTAGGGTTAAGAGTTAACCATTGAAAGGATTCCAATTCACAGTATCGAGAAAGAGAGGTCAGCTTAGAGCCAGACCAAATATCGTGAGACAAAGGGAACAGCATGTACGTAATGTCGCAATGGTTCGTCTGATATGATCTTTACGTACACATAGGAGTTGACATGTCTTGCTAGAGGCCGCTGTCAATTATTGGGCCAAGTAAGAGTACTCGGGCCATGTCTATTTGTACGTGAACCTATAGGGTCACACACTTAAGGGGAAGGAAGCCTAATTCGGATTAGATCCGAAATTAGACTGGGCTTTAGGGTTAATGATGGGCCTCGGCGTCAGAAGCCCACCATAACGCCTATATAATGAGGGGCGGGGGCGCGGTTAAGTGATAACCTAATTCGCCACCAGCGAACTAACAGCCGCCGCCCACCTCTCGCCCTCGCCAAGCCGCCGTCGCGAACCTAGCAGTTCGGTACGCGGCGCTTCCTCCCTGTACGTGTGGATACCTCGGAGGTGCTACATCTGGAGCACTTGGACGAACCGCGCGAGGACGTGAAGGACGCCGGCGACTGCACGGCACTGCTCGACGCGTTCGTCTACATCGAGACGTCTTCCGCTGCTCTGCGCGTCTAGTGGTAATTCCATGACCTATAACCGCAGTAGTTCTTGGTATTATGGGGATGAAAATTTTTGTTTTGCGCTAGCGTAGCCTCCCCGTAATCCTACAGTGGTATCAGAGGCAGGTTCTGCGTAGTTTTAGGTCTGGATCTAGGTTCATGAGATGGATCTACTTGATGCACGGTTTGATTAGATCAATTGGTAATAAAGGGTTGAAGTAGATTACATCGGATATGACTGGAGAGATCAGTTCGTCCTTCTCTGTTGTATGCGCGACTTGCCCCTACCGGCTGGAATCACCATCGGGGCTAACTGCGTACACAACCAGCAGATTGACGCAACAGATCGACGTCATGAGTGTAATCTTCTTCGGGTCGAAAGTCTCGGATTTGGGTTGATTTGATCAACCGAATGAGATTTCCAGTGGAATTTCCATACATACGATGCATGGAATCCTGTGAGGTTTTCAGGGCGCTGCCCTGAGACCCGCGGGGGGCGGCTCCCCCCTCGACCCCCCGCCCGCTGACCGGCCAGCGGGACCGCCGTGGCTATCTTCTGTAGTGGCGAACGTATAGAAACGTGTTTTGTCTAACCTGTTTTTGCAGGACATGTGATCGGTATGGCTATTATGTGTATGTGATGCATGTTAACAAATTATTCATGACCTGCGTGTCGTGACCAGGGCAATACGGCTGGAGCCACATGTATTGTCCAAATTTAATGTAATGACCTGCGTGTCAACATGTGATGATCCAAAGCGTATATGTAATTTGTTTACCAGCATACGTTAGATAGGTCTTGAAGGACTCATCACCTGGAGGATGGCATACCTATATCATGGAGATGGAGATCATCGTGATGGACAGATTATTGGAGATGGAGATCACCATGTGAAAACAAGCCATACCGAATCACAACTGTTGTGTGAATGCCATTCTTATTGTTCTACTTGTTTATATTGCATATATGTCCTTGCGTGCGATGTTATAAGTAGGACGATCCCTCATAAATGTTTAAGCTTTAATGCCTCTCCAAACCTTGCACTATCATAAGTCTTGTACAATTGGTGGTGGGTCTATGAAATTAGGGTGCCACCAGTTTTCCTTGACTAGATAGGTTTGTATCGGATACGAACTGCAGAAAGGGTTGGTTAACTTAAACAAAGTCAGCTTAATGGTTAAGGACTTTGAGGCATAAGGTTGGGAGCCGAGACATAGAGATGTCACCCAACAACAGGAGTCATATATATGATATGATTAGCAAGGAGTTGCTTACCGATCTACCTTGTCTTCTAGCGGTGATGCTAAAGCTCACTAGTAGACTTGTTAGTTGTGGATTCTGAATCACTAAGTATCAATAGAGGGATATTGATTTTAGTGGGAGTAGACTATTAAATGTTTAATATGATTTACTCTGTCATGGATATTTTTGTCTTAGTATTTTGCATTATTTTGTTGTAGATAAATGGCACCTAGCACACCAACATTTACTTTGCGATCGATTCTTGAAAAGGATAAGTTAAATGGAACAAACTATACGGATTGGATCCGTAACCTGAGAATTGTTCTCAGGGCTGAAAAAAAGGAAGACGTTCTAGACACCCCACTGCCAGAGGATCCTGGTGAAAATGCAACTGCCGCAGCTAAAACCGCTTTCAAGAAAGCAATGGATACTAATCTTGAAGTGAGTTGCCTAATGCTTGCTTGCATGGAGCCTGAGCTGCAGATGCAGTTTGAGACAAACCATGAGGTGTACGATATGATCGTGGCGCTCAAGGATATGTTCCAGACTCAGGCTAGGACTGAAAGGTTCAATGTGTCCAAAGCCTTTCTGGAATGCAAGCTAGCAGAAGGCGCAGCAGTTGGGCCACACGTAATCAAAATGGTTGGTTACAGTCAGAGGTTGGAGAAGCTAGGCTTCCCAATAAGCCAAGAGTTGGCCACTGACTTCATTTTGGCATCTCTTCCGCCCAGCTATGGAAACTTCATCACGAACTACCATATGCATGGGGCGGAGAGGGGCCTCAATGAACTATGTGGCATGCTGAAAACTGCAGAGGGGGACATAAAGAAAAGTGCTGGCAGCAGCGGCCATGTGATGGCGGTCCAAAACAAACCCAACTTTAAGAAGAAGGGTAAACCTCAAAAGAAGAAGGGCAAGGCAAAGGATACAGTATCCAAGCCAAATCAAAAGCCCAAGGCTGGACCAGCTGCAGATGCAGAGTGCTTTTATTGCAAAGAACTTGGTCACTGGAAAAGGAATTGCAAGCAGTACTTGGCCTCTATTAAGGATCGCGGCGGTAAGGGTACAGCCGCAACAGGTACACTTGCTATTCACATTACAGAAATTTTTCTTGCTGATTCTTATATTAATTCTTGGGTATTTGATACCGGATCGGTTGCCCATATTTGCAATTCGATGCAGGGAATGATAAGAACTAGAAGCGTGAAAAGAGGAGAAGTTGATTTCCGGGTAGGCAATAATGCAAGAGTTGCTGCGTTGACCGTCGGGACGATGCAACTCCACCTCCCATCAGGATTTATTTTGGAGTTAAATAATTGTTATCTAGTTCCTAGTATGAGTCGAAACATTATGTCTCCTTCATGTTTGATGAAGGATGGTTATTCATTTGCGAGTGAAAACAATGGTTGTGTGATCTCTAAGAATGGCATGTTTGTGGCTTTTGCATCCATTATGAATGGGTTATTCATTTTAAATCTTGATGATGCACCTATCTGTAATATTAGTGCTAAAAGGCCTCGGCCTAATGATTTAAGTCCTACCTACATGTGGCACTGTCGTTTGGGTCATATAAGTGAGAATCGCATGAAGAAGCTTCATTCTGATGGGCTTTTAACTTCGTTTGATTTTGAATCATACGAGACATGTGAAGCTTGCTTACTTGGTAAGATGACCAAGGCGCCCTTCACGGGTTTACCGGAGAGGACGTTAGATTTATTGGAACTCATACATACTGATGTGTGCGGACCAATGAGTACGACAGCTAGGGGAGGATTCCAATACTTCATAACCTTCACTGCTGATTTTAGTAGATATGGGTATGTCTACTTAATGAAACACAAGTCTGAATCCTTAGAAAAGTTCAAAGAGTTTCAGAATGAAGTAGAAAATCAGCGTGGCAAGAAAATTAAAGCACTGCGATCAGATCGTGGTGGTGAATATTTGAGTCATGAGTTTAGCAATCATCTAAAGAGTTGTGGAATTGTTCCACAGCTTACGCCGCCTGGAACGCCTCAAAGGAATGGCGTGTCTGAGCGACGTAATCGGACTTTATTGGATATGGTTCGATCAATGATGAGCCAGTCAGACCTACCTTTGTCGTTTTGGGGATACGCTCTAGAAACAGCAGCTTTCACACTAAATAGGGTACCGTCTAAGTCCGTAGTTAAGACACCATATGAGATGTGGACTGGGAAGACTCCCAGTTTGTCTTTTCTGAAGATTTGGGGTTGTGAGGTTTACGTCAAGCGACTACAGTCGGATAAACTCACTCCAAAATCGGACAAGTGCATGTTCGTGGGATATCCAAAGGAAACTTTAGGATATTACTTTTACCACCGGTCAGAGGGCAAAGTGTTTGTCGCCCGGAACGGTGTGTTCTTAGAGAAAGAGTTTCTCAAAAGAGAGAAAAGTAAACAAAAGGTGTATCTTGAAGAAGTTCAGGATGAGCCAGTGGGACAAGATTCAACAAGTGATGCTAATGTAGCAGAACAAGTTGAGACGTCTATGGCAAGAGAATCACCACCACAACCACGAAGGTCAGCAAGGCTTCGCAAGGCACGAGGAGAAGTGCTATTGTTGGGCAATGGGGAAGTGTTGTTGTTAGACAACGACGAACCTGCAACATATTCAGAAGCGATGATGGACCCAGATTCCGAGAAATGGCATGTCGCCATGAGATCCGAGATAGATTCCATGGGAGAAAATCAAGTTTGGAACTTGGTTGACCCGCCTGATGGTGTTAGACCTATAGAATGCAAATGGATCTATAAGAAGAAGAAAGACATGGATGGAAATGTTCACATCTATAAGGCTCGACTTGTTGCAAAGGGTTTTCGACAAGTTCAAGGAGTTGACTATGACGAGACATTCTCGCCAGTAGCGATGCTTAAATCTATTCGGATCATTCTAGCTATTGCCGCATATTTCGATTATGAGATTTGGCAGATGGATGTCAAAACAGCTTTCCTTAATGGAAACCTAGATGAGGACGTGTATATGATACAGCCCGAGGGTTTTGTCGATCCGATCAATGCTGGAAAGATATGCAAACTTCAGAAATCCATTTATGGGTTGAAGCAAGCATCTCGGAGTTGGAACATTCGTTTTGATGAAGTGATCAAAGGGCTTGGTTTTCATCAGAATGAAGAAGAAGCTTGTGTTTACAAGAAGGAAAGTGGGAGCGCTGTTGTATTTCTGATCTTGTATGTGGATAACATATTATTGATTGGGAATGACATTCCTATGCTGGAGTCCGTCAAGGCTTCACTGAAAAAGAGTTTTTCTATGAAGGACTTAGGGGAAGCAGCATATATTTTGGGCATAAGGATCTATAGAGATAGGTCAAAGAGGCTTATAGGATTAAGTCAAGATACGTACATTGACAAGGTTTTGAAACGGTTCAACATGGAACAGTCCAAGAAAGGGTTCATACCTATGTCACATGGTAAACACCTTAGCCAGATGCAATGTCCTGCAACGGCTAATGAGCGGGAGCGCATGAGTAAGGTACCATACGCCTCAGCGATTGGATCAATCATGTATGCCATGATAAGTACACGCCCAGATGTTTCATACGCTATAAGTGCTACGAGTAGATACCAGGCTGATCCAGGTGAGGATCACTGGACAGCGGTAAAAGGCATTCTTAAGTACTTAAGAAGGACTAAAGATATGTTCCTGGTATATGGGGGTAAGGAGGAGCTCGTTGTAACTGGTTACACCGATGCTAGCTTCCAGACTGACCCAGACGAGTTAAAATCGCAATCAGGTTTTGTGTTCACAATAAATGGTGGTGCTGTTAGTTGGAAGAGTTCCAAACAGGAGACTGTGACTGATTCTACAACAGAAGCCGAGTACATTGCAGCTTCTGAATCTGCGAAGGAAGGTGTTTGGATAAGGAAGTTCCTCATCGAGCTTGGTGTGTTTCCTAATGCATCTAGCCCATTGAACCTCTACTGTGACAACAATGGGGCTATTGCGCAAGCTAAGGAGCCAAGGAACCACCAGAAAAACAAACACGTACTGCGGAAGTTTCACCTCATACGGGAATTCATTAGGCGGGGTGAGATAAAGATATGCAAAATACATACGGATTTGAATGTTGCTGATCCTTTGACAAAACCTCTTCCACAACCTAAGCATGATGCACACGTGAGATCTATGGGTATTAGATATCTTCTAGATTAACTCTAGTGCAAGTGGGAGACTGTTAGAAATATGCCCTAGAGATAATCATAGAGATGAGCATATTTCTTTGTATCCATGATATATATATTGCTTAATTGAATATCCATGGAAGGCACCTTGTATTGATTAGCAATTATGTGAATTGTTTGTGAGATTCTTTACTTATATGGTTATTCTAAATGATGTCCCTAGTCAGAGTCGATGACTAGCACATGTATTAGTTGATGACTACATTTCACAAGTCATGAACATGGAGATGTTAAACTAATAATGCGGGCGCATGTATGACATGAGGCTGGACCGACCCAACGTGAGATATTGTAATATAGTTCTCTTCTTGCAACATGAATACTGTATCCTTAGACCTGAGATTGTCACATGTTCTCAAGATGTGAATTGACTTACTTAGGGACTATCAAACGCTATCCCGTAACTGGGTAGTTATAAAGGTAGTTTTGGGTTTGTCAGGAAGCATGCTGTGAGGCATGGTCAGTCAAGATGGAATTTGTCCCTCTCTTTGTGAGAGAGATATCTCTGGGCCCCTCGAGTGATTGGATCAAGAAATGCATGGCCGTGCTAGGGTTAAGAGTTAACCATTGAAAGGATTCCAATTCACAGTATCGAGAAAGAGAGGTCAGCTTAGAGCCAGACCAAATATCGTGAGACAAAGGGAACAGCATGTACGTAATGTCGCAATGGTTCGTCTGATATGATCTTTACGTACACATAGGAGTTGACATGTCTTGCTAGAGGCCGCTGTCAATTATTGGGCCAAGTAAGAGTACTCGGGCCATGTCTATTTGTACGTGAACCTATAGGGTCACACACTTAAGGGGAAGGAAGCCTAATTCGGATTAGATCCGAAATTAGACTGGGCTTTAGGGTTAATGATGGGCCTCGGCGTCAGAAGCCCACCATAACGCCTATATAATGAGGGGCGGGGGCGCGGTTAAGTGATAACCTAATTCGCCACCAGCGAACTAACAGCCGCCGCCCACCTCTCGCCCTCGCCAAGCCGCCGTCGCGAACCTAGCAGTTCGGTACGCGGCGCTTCCTCCCTGTACGTGTGGATACCTCGGAGGTGCTACATCTGGAGCACTTGGACGAACCGCGCGAGGACGTGAAGGACGCCGGCGACTGCACGGCACTGCTCGACGCGTTCGTCTACATCGAGACGTCTTCCGCTGCTCTGCGCGTCTAGTGGTAATTCCATGACCTATAACCGCAGTAGTTCTTGGTATTATGGGGATGAAAATTTTTGTTTTGCGCTAGCGTAGCCTCCCCGTAATCCTACAAGATGAAGTTAATCAAGAAAAAGAAGATGATCAAGAGATTCAGGGTCAAAGACTGCTACACCCAAGAGTCCACCAAGTAATTCAACGAGATCACCCCGTCAACTCCATCCCCGTCAAAATGGTGTAGTGGAGAGAAAGAATAGAACTCTACTTGACATGGCAAGGACCATGCTTGATGAGTACAAGACTTCAGACCGGTTTTGGGCGGAAGCAATCAACACCACTTGCTACGCCATCAACCGAGTCTACCTTCACCGAATCCTCAAGAAGACATCCTATGAACTCCTAACCGGTAAAAAGCCCAATGTTTCATATTTTAGAGTCTTTGGTAGCAAATGTTTTATTCTTGTTAAAAGAGGTAGAAAATCTAAATTTGCTCCTAAGGTTGTATAAGGCTTTTTACTTGGTTATGACTCAAACACAAGGGCATATAGAGTCTTCAACAAATCCATTGGATTAGTTGAGGTTTCTTGTGACATTGTGTTTGATGAGACTAATGGCTCTCAAGAAGAGCAAGTTGATCTTGATGAGCTAGATGATGAAGAGGCTCCATGCGTCGCGCAAGGAACATGTCCATTGGGGATGTGTGTCCTAAGGAATCCGAAGAGCCCACACAAGCACAAGATCAACCGTCATCTTCCATGCAATCTTCTCCACCAACTCAAGATGAGGATCAAGCTCAAGATGATGAAAATGAAGATCAAGAAGAGCCACCTCAAAAGGAGGACAATGATCAAGGGGGAGATGCCAATGATCAAGACAAGGAAGATGATCAGGGTCCAAGACCGCCACATCCAAGAGTCCACCAAGCAATACAAAGATATCACCCCGTGAACTCCATCCTCGGAAATATTCATAAGGGGGTAACCACTCGATCTCGTGTCGCTCATTTCTGTGAACATTACTCTTCTGTGTCTTCTATTGAGCCATACAGGGTGGAAGATGCATTAAGAGATTCAAATTGGGTGTTGGCTATGCAAGAGGAACGCAACAACTTCACGAGGAATGAGGTATGGCATCTTGTTCCATGTCCTAATCAAAATTGTCAGGGACCATAATTAGGGATACCCCCAAGACTCCTAATCTCAGCTGGTAACCCCCATCAGCACAAAGCTGCAAAGGCCTGATGGGCGCGATTCCGGTCAAGGCTCCGTCCACTCAAGGGACACGATCTCGTCTCGCCCGAGCCCAGCCTCGGGCAGGAACAGTAGACCAAGGCAGATTCACGCCTCGCCCGAGGGTCTCCTCAAGCAACAGACGCACCTTCGACTCGCCCGAGGCCCAACTCGGGCGGGCTTCACGGAGAAGCAACCTTGGCCGGATCGCTACGCCAACCGACCGTATCGCAGGAGCATTCAATGCAAGGATCGCCTGACACCTTATCCTGACGCACGCTCTTCAGTCGACAGAGCCGAAGTGACCGCGGTCACTTCGCCGCTCCACTGACCGACCTGACAGGAAAACAGCGCCGCCTGTGCTGCTCCGACTGTTGTGCCACCCGTCAAGGTGAGGCTGACAGCCGCCAAGACTGGCCTCAGGCGCCATAGGAAGCTCCGCCTCGCCCGACCCCAGCGCTCGGACTCAACCTCGATGTCGGACGACGGTCTCCGCCTTGCTCGACCCCAGGGATCAGACTTAGCCTCGACCTCGGAAGATGGACTCCGACTTGCCCAACCCCAAGGCTCGGACTCAGCCTCGACTCCGGAAGGTGGTCTCCGCCTCGCCCGACCCTAGGGCTCGGACTCAACCTCGACCTCGGACGACGGTCTCCGCCTCGCCCGACCCCCGGGCCCGGACTCAGCTTCGACCTCGGAGGAGCCTCCGCCTCGCCCGACCTCGGACTCGGACCGACCACGTCACAGGGGGGGCCATCATTACCCTACCCCTAGCTAGCTCAGGCTATAGGGAACAAGACCGGCGTCCCATCTAGCTCGCCCCGGTAAACAAAGTAATGATGGCACCCCGCGTGCTCCATGACGACGGCGGCTCTCAGCCCCTTACGAAAGCAAGGAGACGTCAGCAAGGATCCGACAGCCCCGACAGCTGTACTTCCACAGGGCTCAAACGCTCCTCCAACGGCCACGACATCACATGAACAGGGCGCCAAAACCTCTCCGACAGCCACGATGGCATGTACATAGGGCTCTGGCTCCCCTTTGCTAGACACGTTAGCACATTGCTACACCCCCCATTGTACACCTGGGCCCTCTCCTTATGTCTATAAAAGGAAGGTCCAGGGCTCTCGTACGAGAAGGTGGCCACGCGGGAGAATGGCCCGACGCACAAGGCTCTCTCTCTCCCTCACGAACGCTTGTAACCCCCTACTGCAAGCGCATCCGCCCTAGGCGTAGGACAACACGAAGGTCGCGGTTTCCCCTTGCTGTTCCCCCCCCCCTCGTGTTCCGTCTCGCGCCGACCCATCTGGGCTGGGACACGCAGTGACAATTTACTCGTCGGTCCAGGGACCCCCCGGGGTCGAAACGCCGACAGTTGGCGCGCCAGGTAGGGGCCTGCTACGTGTTGACGAACAAGCTTCCCGTCAAGCTCCATATGGGTAGTCTCCAGCAACCTCTTCAACCGGGACGGTGCTCCGTTTCGGGAGCCTTGAGTTCATGTCCCTCGACGGCAGCTACGACATGATACTCCTTCCTCCGCCGCGCGACGACGACAATGGCGGCCGTCAGCCCGCCCGCCGGCGGCGAAATCGACGACGTCTTCCCCACGTGGCAGAAGAGCAACATCCGGGTCTGTCCCATCACCTTCCCCGCCGACAGAGGAAGAAGGTGGGGCAGGCATGGCTAAGCAGGAGGCGGCACCTCGTCGGCTGTCGAGCGAGTCGACGACGCTGGCACCCAGCGGGGGACACGTCGGGCGTTGACCTCGCGTCTGAGACGAAGACGAGCGTCATTTCCCCGCAACACGCCAACCCCAAGCAGATGGATGACGCCAGCACGCTCGCGAAGGACTTGCTAGGCGTTAGCCTCGTACCTGAGACAACGGTGCAGTCCGTCCCTGACTCGACTTCGTCACCAACCGTCGATCAAGAGGTACCAACCGTTTCCCATCCCATGCCTTTTAGATTCAGCTGCGACCCGTCAAGCGACCCCACTTCGGTGGACGCTTTCATAAAGGCATATCCAAACCCTCCGGGATATCATATGCGGTCAACCTGGGACCGACTGACGGCCGTCTCGACCTACGGGCCCCTGGGTTCCGAGGAAGATGACGAGCCCGACTCTGGTTGGGATTTCCCCGGGCTCGGTGACCCTAGTGCCATGCGGGACTTCATGACCGCATGTGACTACTGCCTCTCCGATTGCTCCGATAGTAGCCACAACCTCGGCGACGAGGACTGTGGCCCAAGTCGCGAATGCTTCCACGTCAATCTAGGGGGTCTCGACGAAGGCAACCATCTTGGTATGCGGGAGGACGGTGATCCCCCTAGGCCTGCGCCTCGCGTTGACATCCTTCGAGAGCTAGCTGTGGTCCCAGTCCCTGCGGGGGGTCAGGACACACAACTCGAGCAAATCCGCGAGATGCAGGCCAGGCTTGACGAGGAAGCAGGACATCTTGTGCAGCTTCGGCAAAATATCGGGCAGGAGTGGGCAGGCCAAGCACCGATCGGAGAAGCGTGTCATCTGGCCCAGGATGACCAACACTGCATCACCGACGATGCCAGGGCAAGGCTGTCCCCAGCCTCCAGTGGGGTCGGCCAGAACCTGGCTGCAGCAGCGATACTACTCCGAGCGATGCTGGAACCATCCACCACCAAGGGGCGGCGAATCCAGGGAAAGCTCAAGAATCTCCTGGAAGATGTCGCGGTCCGACGGGCCGAAAGCTCTGCCTCCCGAAGGCAGGGGTACCCCCCGGAGCATCGCGCCGCGACTTCCCGATTCATGCGGGAAGCCTCGGTCCACACCGGGCGCACGCGGAACACAGCGCCTGCGGCCCTGGGTCGCCTCGGCAACGAGCACCACCGTCGCGATTGTCGAGCCCACCTCGACGAGAAGATGCACCGAGGCTACCACCCCAGGCGTGGGGGACACTATGACAGCGGGGAGGATCGGAGCCCCTCGCCCGAACCACCCGGTCCGCGAGCTTTCAGCTGGGCCATACGACGGGCGTCGTTCCCGACCCGGTTCCAAACCCTGACTACCATCACCAAGTACTCGGGGGAGTCAAAGCCGAAACTGTGGCTCGCGGACTACCGGCTGGCCTGCCAGCTGGGTGGGACGGACGATGACAACCTCATCATCCGCAACCTTCCCCTGTTCCTCTCCGACGCCGCCCGAGCCTGGCTGGAGCATTTGCCCCTGCGCAGATCTCTAACTAGGACGACCTGGTCAAAGCCTTCACCGGCAACTTCCAGGGCACATACGTGCGCCCTGGGAACTCCTAGGATCTCCGAAGCTGCCGCCAGCAGCCGGGAGAGTCCCTGCGGCCGGCGATTTTCGAAGCAGCGCACCGAGCCGCCCAACATCACCGACTCAGATGTCATCGGCGCGTTCCTCGCCGGCACCACTTGCCGCGACCTGGTGAGCAAGCTGGGTCGCAAAACCCCCACCAGGGTGAGCGAACTGATGGACATCACCACCAAGTTCGCCTCTGGTCAGGAGGCGGTCGAGGTCATCTTCCGGAAGGACAAGCGGCCTTAGGGGCGCCAGCGGGAAGACGTCCCCGAGGCATCCGCTCAGCGCGGCGCGAGGAAGAAGGGCAAGAAGAAGTCGCAAGCGAAACACGACGCCGACGACGCAGACCTTGTCGCCGCCGCCGAGCACAGGAACCCTCGGAAGTAGGGATGGCAACGGGCACATTTTCCCCGCGTGCCCGCGGGTAAAAACCCTATAGAGTGCGGGCTTGGGTGTGAGTTTGTACCCGTGGGTACGGGTACGGGTTTGATTCTCAACCCAACGGGTTTTTTCTCGTGGGTATGAAAATGTTGTACCCGTGCCCGCAAACCCGCATACCCGCGCGCGTGTGTATATATATATATGTATGTATATGTATGTAACACCCCAGGTGTTACCCTGGCTAGAGCCACTTTGGCACTAGAAGCTGTGTTCACAATGGTGAAGACTTAGGGCACCATATACTCTTGTGCTAATCAAGTTGCCAATGACATAAGAAGCATTACTCTAATCCTTGCACACTTACTACCTTGGATAATAGGGGGAGAAGAACCCTAGACCTCTCCAAAGCCCTACCTTCCAAAACCCTAAGTAAGGGGGGAAAGAGAGTGAGCAAGTGGGCAAAGCATGTGTAACTTTAACCCAAACCCTAAGCAACATTTTAACCATCAATTAAGGAGGGCAAATATTGCAAAAAGGCCCCTGGAGAAACCCCATTTCAAATCTCCAAGTGGAGAGAGAGCTAGAGCTCTCTATTTCCCTCTAAGTCACATTTTAGCCCTAATTCAAAGACCAGCCGTGTTCACCTTGAAGATGGCGCCAAAACCACTTGGGTTCTATACCAAAAATGTGCTATACCACTTAAGGCACCCCCTGGAAAAATTTGAGACCGAGACTCAGACGTTTGACAGCACTTGACATCAGTTTTGTCGCTGAGCGGGCAGTGAGACAAGCCAGATTTGGCGCCCATCTATCTCCCGATCTAGGGCGTATCATCCCTTGGAACTCACACATGTGAGATAGCCCTAGGTGCCAGGAGGAGGTCTGCGCCGGATTCATGGCGAGATTCGCACGTTTGCGATCTCTGGAGACGTTTGAACACGGGAAGAAACTCACCTCCACGTGTTCGACGCCTTCTGCCCGCGCCAGAGCACGCTCGCGCGCGTCCCCGCATGCCCCGCGCTGCGCCCGAGCCAAACCCGCGCCGTGGCCCGCGCCCGAGCTTATAAAGCCCTCTTAGGCTTCGACTACCCCCTTCCGCGCACCCTCCACACCTCACCGGAGTTAGCTCGTCGCCGTTTGCCCGTGCGCAGCGAGTCCGCGGCCGCCCAACCCCTCTGCCACCATAGACCGGCCAGCAGAGCCATTCCCAACCCCGTCCTGCCCTCGGAGAAGCTTGTGCACACCTCCGTGAGGCTCCCCGAGCAAGGAATCGGAGTTTCCTTCGCCGAAGAAGCCAGTCCACGCTCGCCGGAGCTCTCGACCCCGCCGGAGTACGTGGACCGGGTAAACCACTCCACCACCCTTCGATTCCTTGTGCACACAGTCGTTGCGTGACCCCGTGAAGCTCACAGTGCCCTCGGATTGAACCAGTTCGCCGTGGTTTGGCCGGTATACTCGCCGCCGACGAGGACACCCGCCTGCCCGCGTGGACCGGGCGATTCCGGCCATCTCCGACGTCGAGCCGTACCTCGACGTGACCACCAGAGTCTCCCCGAGCCGACCCCACCCTTCGCCGGACCTCCCTCGCCGCCGGTAAGCCGCGCCGCCCTTTTCTTTCCCACGGTTACTGTTTGCATAAGGGGAAGGACTGCGGGTGAGAGGGAGAAAAGGTCAGGGGGTTTTGTGAAATGTCAGAGACACAGGGGAATAGTGGCGTGGGGGTAGATTTGTGAAGGTGGAATTAGTTTAAACCCAGGGACCTCGGTGTAAACTGTTTTTCCAGAAAACCTTAATTAAATCTGTTTTTAAATTGGACAACAACTTTGAAAATGCATAACTTCTGTTTAAATCATCCAAATTTGGTCAAACCAATTTTGTCAGACTCCAATTAATGTAACCTATTTAAGAAAAATATAAAACCCCTTGGTGCTGTGGAAAACTTAAAAGTTCTTATTTAATGTTAGTTTTGGCCAAAAGCTCAATAATAATAAGAAAAATAGTTAGGCTATTTGGCTAGGGTTAGGAAAAATTGGGGAAGTTTATATTTACCTACTAACCTGTTTAAAAATGTTGAACCTCTCTGTCCACTCCATTTAAGTTAGTTTTACCCCTTATTCTATAATATGCTTAAGGATAAGGAAAATAGAAAATGTAATTAAATTAATGAATCAGAGAGTACCCCTATTTTTGTTAGGTTACTTATTCAATATAGTTCACTGGAAAAATATATCATACCCTGTTTTAGTGTAAAAAAAGTAAGATCTCTTTTGTTTTAATAAGACAAGTGAAACTTAGAAAAACTCTACAAAAATAACCCCAAGGTAAAAACACCCCCACCCTTGGGATAACTATTGTTTTATTAGAGAAAACTTAGGAAAAATATGAAATCTGCTGTTTGACATTTTTCAAATAATAATGTAGTAGAAAGTGCCTTTTTGACATTAAACTTAAGAAAATCATAACTAAATAACCACCCCTTAGTTTTCTGTGATTTTTAGCACAGAGACCTATTATTACTATGGGATGCCAGCAAAAATAACCTTTAGGACAGAACCTACCCCTAACTAAGAGGTGTAGTGTAAAGTGGCCCATTTTGCCTAACTATTGTTATTTTTGTTTAAAGCCTAGCTTTTATACTTTAAGCCTCAAATTCTTAAAACAAGCTAGAATAGCCAGTGACAACCCACTGTAATTTTTACAGAATTTTTGGAAATTATTAAAACCCTGTTGTAGTTCAAACCTACACTAAAAACCCTAAATGGAAATTAAGGAAAGAAAAATGAAAGATGTGAATTAAGGTTATCCTAAAACCTTTGTAATCTGTCCACTAAAATGTATCAAGACAATACCAATCCACTATGTTATCATCCTCACTAAACACCCAAGCCTAAAGAATATTAAGCCTAACCCACTGGAATCCCCGCAGGACTAAGAAACCCTAAGTTAATTCTTGACTTAGTTTCTTTAGCTTAATGTTCTTAAATCTTGCATAATTATGACATACATGTTCATTGCATTTCGATAGACTGTAATCTTGCTGACGGAGAGTACATCCTCGTGCCGGAGCAAGGAGCTGCTCAGGAGGTAGCCCCGGATCCAGCACCCGAGCCTGCACCAGAGGACCTGCCTGCCACTGCCTTGGAAGGCAAGCCCCGGTTTTATGCATAACCTGTTATTTATGCTATTTTAATTCACTTAATGATTGTAGGTTTGATTGTGCACTTAGGTGTAGGAGTAGTTTGAAACCCTAGTTGCATGATCTCAGGAATCCCTTTTGAGATGAATACTAGTATGACAGGTCGAGTAGTTGCTTTATTTAATTAGGATCTCGGTAGAAGACGAGTGATTTTTCTAGCACTCGCGCGAGATCAGGAAATTGATTGTACCCACTTTCCCAATGTCATGATACTAGTTGGTAGACAACAATCCATGGGGATTGGTTGTTTACGTGATGGAAAATGGAATAAGGATTAACGTGCGGATACCTGTGTCAAGCGTTTGAACGTACTAAGAACATGCCGAGAAATATGGTAAACCGGTAAGCCTAGTACCTGATTGAACCTGGCAGTAGACTTTGCCCCTCACGCGACCTGAGACGAGGTCTCCCATTCCGGTTATGGTGGGTACAAGTGCGGTCACTGCACGACGGCCAGTCGGGGTCAGTGAGGCATTGTACGCCAAGGCGGTGAGCCCTGATCTGCTGACGGGGAATCGATGGGGATGGTTGATGTGTGTGGGGACGGAGTGCCCCTACATGTCGTGTGTTTAGGTTTACCTTGCAAGGATAAAAACTCGATTCGAATCGTCTGCTTCTCGCAGCTAATGAGACTGCTTGATCCATTGTACTGCATTGAGTAATAAGTGGAAGTATGATGAGTTGAGATAAGATGTTGATTGTTAATAATGCTTGCTACCATGTATGAGTAGATAGTTCACTTTTAGCCTTAAGAGAGTCACACTTAACTTTGACTAAGTTAAAATCTTGATTTAGAAACTCAGCTAGTGCTTTTGGCAACCAAACCCCACAGCCAAACAGCTGCATGTCTAGAGGTAGAGGAGTAGACTCCTCACACCGGGTAAGTCTAGCTGAGTATTAGTATACTCAGCCTTGCTTGTGGCATAATTTTTTACAGGTTCTCTCGAGGAGATGGTTGCTGGGATAACTTGGCCGTCCACCTTGCCACCAGGTTGGACTGTCGAGTGGGACCCTGCCTCGGCTGAGGAGGAGCTTGAGGAGTGATGGGACAGGCTTCCCCATCTCTCTGTTTAATTACCGTTAGTTTTATTCCGCTGCACTTCGAACAATGATGGTTACTTTTGCAAAAACTCCAATGATGATGATGGTGATGTAATAATTTAACATTGTGACATGTATGGTTTTATGCTTTATTGTATTTGCTCTGTGACTCACCTTCGAGTGAGATTGTGGTACTTGATCCTGTCAGTGGCCGTGTCGGACTAGATCCGAGGGATTGACGGGTTATTCCCATTTAAGTGTGGTCTAGCCTCTGAGGCGGGACTTGGGCACTTAAGTTGGAATAATTCGGGCAGTTCCGCCACAATGTATATCTATATTTATGTATATGTGTATATATATATGTATATATGTATGTATGTATATGTATGTGTATGTATGTATATATATGTATATATATGTATGTATATATATGTATGTATATATATGTATGTATATATGTATGTATATATATAATATGACAACTTGTGGGTATTGTGCCCGCGGGTGTACCCGCGGGTGCCATAAACCCGCGGGTAGCGGGTTTGGGTAACATACGCTATCCGTCGCGGGTAGCGGGTGCGGGTACGGATTTATCATTAATCTCGCGGGTACGGGTTTGTAATCTCTATACCCGCGGGTTTTAAACTCGTTGCCATCCCTACTCGGAAGCCTCCCGGAGGCACCAACCTGTTCGACAAGATGCTCAAGGAGTCGTGCCCCTATCATCAGGGTCCCGTCAAGCACACCCTTGAGGAGTGCGTCATGCTTCGGCGCTACTTCCACAAGGCCGGGCCACCGGCGGAAGGTGGCAGAGCCCACAACAATGACAAGAAGAAGGATCACAAGGCATAGGAGTTGCCCGAGGTCCACGACTGCTTCATGATCTACGGTGGGCAAGTGGCGAACGCCTCGGCTCGGCACCGCAAGCAAGAGCGCCGGGAGGTCTGCTCGGTAAAGGTGGCGGCGCCAGTCTACCTAGACTGGTCCGACAAGCCCATCACCTTCGACCAGGGCGACCACCCCGATCGCGTGCCGAGCCCAGGAAAGTACCCGCTCGTTGTCGATCCTGTCATCGGCAACATCAGGCTTACCAAGGTCCTCATGGACGGAGGCAGCAGCCTCAACATCATCTACGCCGAGACCCTCAGGCTCCTGCAGATCGATCTGTCCTCGATCTGGGCCGGCGCGGCACCCTTTCACGGGATCATCC
The DNA here is from genome assembly GCF_902167145.1 of Zea mays. NCBI lineage: Eukaryota > Viridiplantae > Streptophyta > Magnoliopsida > Poales > Poaceae > Zea > Zea mays. Next base: position 40,463,781 of record NC_050100.1, on the reverse strand, counting down.
CCGGGAAACGCGTCCAACCCCTTGGGCAACTCGATCTGCCCGTCTGCTTTGGGACTCCCTCCAACTTCCGAAAGGAAACCCTCACGTTCGAGGTGGTCGGGTTCCGGGGAACCTACCACGCAGTACTGGGGAGACCATGCTACGCTAAGTTCATGGTTGTCCCCAACTACACCTACCTCAAGCTCAAGATGCCAGGCCCCAACGGGGTCATCACCGTCGGCTCCACGTACTGACACGCGTACAAATGCAACGTGGAGTGCGTGGAGTACGCCGAGGCCCTCGCCGAATCCAAGGCCCTCATCGCCGACCTGGAGAGCCTCTCCAAGGAGGCGCTAGATGCGAAGCGCCACGCCGGCAACTTCGAGCCAGCTGAGACGGTTAAGTCCGTCCCTCTCGACCCCAGCAACGACGCCTCCAAGCAGATCTGGATCGGCTCCAAGCTCGACCCCAAATAGGAAGCAGTGCTCGTCGACTTTCTCCGCGCGAACACCAAGGTTTTTGCGTGGAGTCCCTCGGACATGCCTGGCATACTGAGGGATGTCGCCGAGCACTCGCTGGATATCCGAGCTGGAGCCCGACCCGTGAAGCAGCCTCTGCGCCGATTTGACGAAGAAAAGCGTAGAGCCATAGGCGAGGAGATTCACAAGCTGATGGCTGCAGGGTTCATCAAAGAGGTATTCCATCCCGAATGGCTTGCCAACCCTGTGCTTGTGAGAAAGAAAGGAGGGAAATGGTGGATGTGTGTAGACTACACTAGTCTAAACAAAGCGTGTCCGAAAGTTCCCTACCCTCTGCCTCGCATTGATCAAATCGTGGACACCACTGCTGGGTGCGAAACCCTGTCTTTCCTCGATGCCTACTCAGGGTATCACCAAATCAGGATGAAAGAGTCCGACCAGCTCGCGACTTCTTTCATCACACCCTTTGGCATGTACTGCTACGTTACTATGCCATTCGGTTTGAGGAATGCGGGTGTGACATACCAAAGGTGCATGAACCACGTGTTCGGAGAGCACATTGGTCGAACGGTCGAGGCTTACGTCGATGACATCGTAGTCAAGACGAGGAAAGCCTCCGACCTCCTCTCCGACCTTGAAACAACATTCAAGTGTCTCAAGGCGAAAGGCGTAAAACTCAATCCCGAGAAGTGTGTCTTCGGAGTCCCCCGAGGCATGCTCCTAGGGTTCATCGTCTCCGAGCGGGGCGTCGAGGCCAACCCGGAGAAAATCGCGGCCATCACCAACATGGGGCCCATCAAGGACTTGAAAGGAGTACAGAGGGTCATGGGATGCCTTGCGGCTCTGAGCCGTTTCATCTCGCGCCTCGGCGGAAGAGGCCTACCTCTGTACCGCCTCTTAAGGAAGGCCGAGCGCTTCACTTGGACCCCCGAGGCCGAGGAAGCCCTCGGGAACCTAAAGGTGCTCCTTACAAGCGCGCCCATCTTGGTGCCCACCGCTGCCGGAGAAGCCCTCTTGATCTACGTCGCCGCTACCACTCAGGTGGTCAGCGCCGCGATCGTGGTCGAGAGACGAGAAGAAGGGCATGCATTGCTCGTCCAGAGGCCGGTCTACTTCATCAGTGAAGTACTGTCCGAGACAAAAATCCGCTACCCGCAAATCCAGAAGCTACTGTACGCGGTAATTCTGACGCGGCGAAAGTTGCGACACTACTTCGAGTCTCATCCGGTGACTGTGGTGTCATCCTTCCCCCTGGGGGAGATCATCCAGTGTCGAGAGGCCTCGGGTAGGATTGCAAAGTGGGTGGTGGAGATCATGGGCGAGACAATCTCGTTCGCCCCTCGGAAGGCGATCAAGTCCCAAGTCCTAGCAGACTTTGTGGCTGAATGGGTCGACACCCAGCTTCCAGCAGCTCCGATCCAACCGGAACTCTGGACCATGTTTTTCGATGGGTCGTTGATGAAAACAGGAGCGGGCGCGGGCCTGCTCTTCATCTCACCCCTCAGGAAGCACCTCCGCTACGTGCTGCGCCTCCATTTCCCGGCGTCCAACAACGTGGCCGAGTACGAGGCTCTGGTTAACGGGTTGCGCATCGCCATCGAGCTAGGGGTCCGACGCCTCGACGCTCATGGCGACTCGCAGCTTGTCATCGACCAAGTCATGAAGAACTCCCATTGCCGCGACCTGAAGATGGAAGCCTACTGCGATGAGGTTCGGTGCCTGGAGGACAAGTTCTACGGGCTCGAGCTCAACCACATCGCCTGACGATACAACAAGATTGTGGACGAGCTGGCTAAGATAGCCTCGGGGCGGACAACGATTCCCCTGGACGTCTTCTCCTGAGACCTACATCAACCCTCAGTCAAGACCGACGACACGCCCGAGACCGAGAAGGTCTCGGCCCTGCCCGAGGCGCCCTCGGCTCAGCCCAAGGCACCCTCAGCTCAACCCGAGGCACTCTCGGCCCCCGAGGGTGAGGCACTGCGCGTCGAGGAAGAGCGGAATGGGGTCACGCCTAATCAAAACTGGCAGACCTCGTACCTGCAATATCTCCACCAAGGAGAGCTACCCCTCGACAGAGCCGAAGCTCGGCGACTGGCGCGGCGCGCCAAGTCGTTCGTCTTGCTGGGTGACGGAAAGGAGCTCTACCACCGCAGCCCCTCAGGCATCCTCCAGCGATGCATATCCATCGCCGAAGGTTAGGAACTACTGCAAGAAATACACTCGGGGGCTTGCGGTCATCACACAGCACCTCGAGCCCTTGTTGGAAACGCCTTCCGACAGGGTTTCTACTGGCCAACCGCGGTGGCCGACGCCACTAGGATTGTACGCACCTGCCAAGGGTGTCAATTCTACGCAAAGCAGACCCACCTGCCCGCTCAGGCTCTGCAAACAATACCCATCACCTGGTTGTTTGCTGTGTGGGGTCTGGACCTCGTCGGTCCCTTGCAGAAGGCGCCCGGGGGCTAAACGCACCTGCTGGTCGCCATCGACAAATTCTCCAAGTGGATCGAGGTCCGACCCCTAAACAGCATCAGGTCCGAACAGGCGGTGGCATTCTTCACCAACATCATCCATCGCTTTGGGGTCCCGAACTCCATCATCACTGATAATGGCACCCAGTTCACTGGCAGAAAGTTCCTGGACTTCTGCGAGGACCACCACATCCGAGTGGACTGGGTCGCCGTAGCTCACCCCATGATGAATGGGCAGGTAGAGCGTGCCAACGGCATGATTCTGCAAGGACTCAAGCCACGGATCTACAACGACCTCAACAAGTTCGGCAGGCGATGGATGAAGGAACTCCCCTCGGTGGTCTGGAGTCTGAGAACGACGCCAAGCTGAGCTACGGGCTTCACGCCGTTTTTTCTAGTCTATGGGGCCGAGGCCATCTTGCCCACAGACTTAGAATACGGTTCCCCGAGGACGAGGGCGTACGACGACCGAAGCAATCGGACCAACCGAGAAGACTCACTGGACCAGCTGGAAGAGGCTCAGGAGATGGCCTTACTACACTCGGCGTGGTATCAGCAGTCCCTGCGATGCTACCACGCCCGAGGGGTTCAGTCTCGAGACCTCCAGGTGGGCGACTTGGTGCTTCGGCTACGACAAGACGCCCGAGGGCGCCACAAGCTCACGCCTCCCTGGGAAGGGCCATTCATCATCGCCAAGATTTTGAAGCCCGGAACGTACAAGCTGGCCAACAGTCAAGGCGAGGTCTACAGCAACGCTTGGAACATCCGACAGCTATGTCGCTTCTACCCTTAAGATGTTTTCAAGTCATTCATACACCTCGTTTACATACGCAAACAAAGTCTAACCATCAAGGAAGGGTCAACCTTGCCTCGGCAAAGCCCGACCCTCCCTCGGGGGCTAGAAGGGGGGCACCCCCTCTGTGTCAAAATTTTCCTCGGAAAAAATCTTTCTGCCAGAACGTCTTTCGTGCTTTTCAACTACTTCGAAAGTGGGATCCTGAAAACGACGGAGTACACGTAAGCAGGTAAGGCTGACCGAGCCGAGGGACTCCTAAGCCTCTGGGATACGGATACCTCACTCATCACCTTCTGCGATAAGTAACTCACGCTCGGATAAGCGATTCCGCTGACCGAACAAGTCTTAATGCTCGAAAACTTTTCTGCCGAAACGATTTTTCGTGCCTTCTCGACTATATCGACAACAGATTCCTACGGACGAGTGAGAGTACACGTAAACGGCAAGGCCGACCGAGCCGAGGGACTCCTACGCCTCCGGGATACGGATAGCTCACTCATAACCTTCCGTGAAAAGTAACTCTCGCTCGGATAAACAATTCTGTTACCGACGAACAAGTCCTGATACTTGAAACAAGGGGAAAAGAAACGTAGCTTTACAACACGACGACGGTATGTTTGGGCCTCGGCGGTCGCAAAAAACATACGCACACTACAGATAAACTGTTCCTGCAGGATCAGACATCAGTGGGGGAGCAACAGCACCCTCGGCGTCGACTTCACCTTCGGTGGAATCCGACCCGGCCTCGGACGGCAACACGGTCGGAGGATCTCCACCTCGAAGGAACATGTCGGCACCACGCCTGGGCCATCGTCGCTAGGGTCTCCTCCAGGAACCCGGCCCGAGTAGACAGCTCGACCGGCCGCTCCGTAGCCTCAGCCAGCTGTCCCTCGAGGACATCAGTCCGGCTCATGGCCTCGGCAACCCGACTCCGGCGTTGGTCCCGCCAGTGGACGGCCCGGCCAGGCTCCGGCCAACGAAGCCTCTTTTCGAGCCAACTCCGCCTCTGTCCATGCTGATACCGCTGCCTCCGGCTCCGGCTCATCGCAGAGCGGTCGAGGGTTTCTTTAACTAAGCAAGAGAAGCCTCGGGCGGCAAGGCCGACCGAGCTGAGGGACTCCTACGCCTCCGGGATACGGATACCTCACTCGTCACCTTCCGCACGAGGCAACTCACACTTGGTTAAGCGGTTCGGCTAGGAGGGCACCCCCTCTGCGTCAAAATTTTCCTCGGAAAAAATCTTTCTGCCAGAACGTCTTTCGTGCTTTTCGACTACTTCGAAAGTGGGATCCTGAAAACGACGGAGTACACGTAAGCAGGCAAGGCCGACCGAGCCGAGGGACTCCTACGCCTCCGGGATACGGATACCTCACTCATCACCTTCTGCGCTAAGTAACTCACGCTCGAATAAGCGATTCCGCTGACCGAACAAGTCTTAATGCTCGAAAACTTTTCTGCCGAAATGATTTTTCGTGCCTTCTCGACTATATTGACAACAGAATCCTACGGACGAGTAAGAGTACACGTAAGCGGCAAGGTCGACCGAACCGAGGGATTCCTACGCCTCCGGGATACGGATACCTCACTCATCACCTTCTGTGAAAAGTAACTCTCGCTCGGATAAACGATTCTGCTACCGATGAACAAGTCCTGATACTCGAAACAAGGGGAAAAGAAACGCAGCTTTACAACACGACGACGGTATGTTTAGGCCTCGGCGGCCACAAAAAACATACGCACACTATAGATAAACTGTTCCTGCAGGATCAGACATCAGTGGGGGAGCAGCAGCACCCTCGGCGTCGACTCCACCTTCGGCGGAATCCGACCCGGCCTCGGACGGCAACACGGTCGGAGAATCTCCACCTCGAAGGAACCTGTCGGCACCACGCCTGGGCCATCGCCGCTAGGGTCTCCTCCAGGAACCCGGCCCAAGCAGACGGCTCGACTGGCCGCTCCGTAGCCTCAGCCAGCTGTCCCCCGAGGACATCAGCCCGGCTCATGGCCTCGGCAACCTGACTCCGGCGTCGGTCCCGCCAGTGGACGACCCATCCAGGCTCTGGCCGACGAAGCTTCTTTTCGAGCCAACTCCGCCTCTATCCATGCTGACACCGCTACCTCCGGCTCCAGCTCATCGCAGAGCGGCCGAGGGTTTCTTTAACTAAGCAAGGGAAGCCTCGGGCGACAAGGCCGACCGAGCCGAGGGACTCCTACGCCTCCGGGATACGGATACCTCACTCGTCACCTTCTGCACGAGGCAACTCACACTTGGTTTAGCGGTTCGGCTAGCCGACAGGCGAGTCCTAGTGCTCGAAATGAGAAAAAACACGGCTTAACGCCAAAATACATTGATGTTCAGGCCCCGATAGCCACAATGAACAAACACCGGCACTCAAGGTGCCATTACAAACGGAACTCCGGTTCCACTCCCGCGGGTATGAACAACCTCCACATCGGACAGCCTGCGGGACGACGAACTCTGGGCGACTCGCCAGCGACCTCTGCAGCAGCAGCGATGGTCCCAGGACGGACGCTGCCGCCGGAAGGCTCTTGTTCGCGTCCCCTCGCGAGGGACGAGAACCAGACATTAAAGCCAAAGATCCAGAGGTCGGTCCGCGAGTGGCGCTGACGGTCTTGTCGGCGGAGAAGCTTTCTCCAGCTGCCACCACCTCTGCACCGACGGTGACGTCCACCTGTCCACCAACACCGCACCAGCGAGCGCCGGCCGCCCCAAAGCGCACCGGCAGGTCCTCACTCTCGTCCTCATCACGAAAACGAGAATGGGACCGTCCCAGAACACAAGTACCGCCCTCGCAACGTACGACGTGTTGGGAGACTCCCCGGTGCGGCTAGCCACCGTCGCCCGGACAAAGGACGGAATGTTGCACCCTGGCTGGGCAGCAACAGTTTGCCGAGGAAACGGGACGCCGACCCACGCGAAGGCAGGCCCCGGCTCACCTCGCCCTCCGCCCCAGCAAGGATGATGAAGATCCTTGAAGCTGAGGGCGGGGCAGAGGCCGCAGCCCGGCTTGCTTCTCCCCACCTTCAAAATGGTGGTCACCGTCTTGGGTGACCATCGGCAAGGGGATGCAGCCGGGCTGCCTGATGAAAATCCTTGAAGCCGAGCGATGGCTGAAAGGTACCAACTTCCACGAAGTTGTGTTCCTCCAACGACAGCAAGACAAAAGCGACGCGAGCGCTCCCCATCCGGGGGCTCGGAAGGTGGAAGGACGCGACGCATAAGGGGAGTGCGAAGGCATGGTTGCCATCCAAGGGGGTCGCCCTCCTTTTAAAGGTGACTCTCCCCACTTGCGTCCTCAGCCGTCGCGTACTGAGTCTTCACCAACACGCTCCAAGGTTCTTCCCCCTACGACACGGGGGCTGGGTCCCACATGTCATGCAAGCTGGCCTAGGACAGAAGGAGCAAAACCGTCGCGCGTGGAGCGCACAACTGCCCACCGGTTACAAGCACTCCTCCACTTTCGCCCAGACCAGCGGGTGAAAGGGCGGACCGCCATGCAGGCGGCATGCAACTGCACCAAGGGGGCGCACCCTTTCGACTTCGACGCGTCCAGCATGGGGCCCAGGCCCACACGTCATGTAACCGGCGCGCCGGTTACTACGTGCGAGAAGCTGCACCGCCACTTACGCCAGTACCGCACCTTCTCGACTGCGGAACCAGTGCCGCGACTCGAGGCAACCCTGCGCATGGCCCAACAGTGCCAACCGAGCACATCGGTCACGGGTCAGTCCGCCGCGGGAGAAGGCGCGACGGTCGATATGGCCAAAAGTGGGCCGGCAGTAATGGCGGCGGCAGGCGGGCGGAAGCAGCAGTCAAATCGACTGCAGGCTCACGTCCCCTCCTGGAGTAGCGAGAGAACCCTCTCCCACGGCGTGAAGACGACGCGCCCGTGTTCCATTCCTCGAATGGCTCGCGCACGCACAACGGCTGCCCCGCGAACCACTCGTCCCGTCGCATTAACTCTGCGGCAGAACAGGCGACACCTTTCGCAGGCGAAGCGGGCGACGCTTCACCTCCGCCATAATGACCGCGTCAAAAAAGGTGCGCCACGTCGTTCGATTTCGTATCCTTTTCCTCTTCCTCTTTCTCTCTCTTGCTACAGGGACCGGGAAAGAGGATACTCCGAAAGGGATCCTTCTCCACAAAGGAAGCGGGCCCCGAGCCCTCCTACTGATCAGAGGTTCGAAGGCTGGCCCCTCGGAAGGGTTCGACAGCCGCCTCAGAGCACTCGGGCTCCGCGCCCACTACTAGTCAGAGGTTCGAAGGCTAGCCCCTCGGAAGGGTTCAACAACCGCCTCAGGCCACTCGGGCTCCACGCCCACTACTAATCAGGGGTTTGTAGGCTATCCCCCGAAGGGTTCGACAGCCGCCTCAGAACACGCAGAGCGAGGGATGACTCTGGGTACGTCCGATACATGGCCGAGGCTCGGGCTACGCTCCCGAGGTACCCTAGGACATTTCCGAGACCAGCAGGAGCGATTCTGTAACGGAATCCCATCAGAGGGAGGCATCGAGCCCTCGGACCCTATCATACAGGACCGGGTCCGGTAAATCACCTGCAGGTACTTTTGGAGCGCGCCTCTGGGCCACTAGCCGACCCTTATCGAACGGGGCACGGGCGTCCACTCGGATCACCCGTTAGCAACTCACTGGAGACACCATGTTCGGCGCCCTCCGAGGGCAACATGGCGCTTTCCCCTCCTCCTCCTTGCGGAAAGGCGACGCAGGGGCGTATGAAAAAAGCCGAGTCAGTCCTTGACCGTCCACTCGCTCTGCGCGGAGGCTTGGGGGCTGCTCTCGCAAACCCGGCTCCGGCCAAACCGTTGACAGCGTCAACATACCAGCCCGAAAACTCGGAACCTGACTATGCACCTGGGCTACGGCCAGTTCGGATGAGGGAACAACCAGACCGGCCGAGGCATCACGAAACACGCTAAGACCTCGAAGGAGTCAAACCACTCCTCCGAGGCCTCGGGGGCTACACCCGATGGGTGCGCTCGCGTGCACCCACCGGAACAAAATGCAACCGAGAAAGGCCGGTCCCCTTGCAAAAAAGTGCGACAAAAGCCTCCAAGCGAGTACTAACACTCCCTTCGAGGCTCGGGGGCTACTGTCGGGGACCATAATTAGGGGTACCCCCAAGACTCCTAATCTCAGCTGGTAACCCCAATCAGCACAAAGCTGCAAAGGCCTGATGGGCACGATTCCGGTCAAGGCTCCGTCCACTCAAGGGACACGATCTCGTCTCGCCCGAGCCCAGCCTCGGGCAGGAACAGTAGACCAAGGCAGATTCACGCCTCGCCCGAGGGTCTCCTCAAGCAACGAACGCACCTTCGACTCGCCTGAGGCCCAGCTCGGGCAGGCTTCGCGGAGAAGCAACCTTGGCCGGATCGCTACGCCAACCGACCGTATCGCAGGAGCATTCAATGCAAGGATTGCCTGGCACCTTATCCTGACGCACGCTCTTCAGTCGACAGAGCCAAAGTGACCGCAGTCACTTCGCCGCTCCACTGACCGACCTGACAGGAAAACAGCGCCGCCTGTGCTGCTCCGACTGCTGTGCCACCCGTCAGGGTGAGGCTGACAGCCGCCAAGACCGGCCTCAGACGCTATAGGAAGCTCCGCCTCGCCTGACCCCAGGGCTCGGACTCAACCTCGACGCCGGACGACGGTCTCCGCCTCGCCCGACCCCAGGGATCGGACTCAGCCTCGACCTCGGAAGACAGACTCCGTCTCGCCCGACCCCAAGGCTCGGACTCAGCCTCGACTCCGGAAGGCGGTCTCCGCCTTGCCCGACCCCAGGGCTCGGACTCAACCTCGACCTCGGACGACGGTCTCCGCCTCGCCCGACCCCCGGGCTCGGACTCGGCCTCGACCTCGGACGACGGTCTCCGCCTCGCCCGACCCCTGGGCCTGGACTCAGCCTCGACCTCGGAGGATCCTCCGCCTCGCCCGACCTCGGGCTCGGACCGACCACGTCACAGGGGGCCCATCATTACCCTACCCCTAGCTAGCTCAGGCTACAGGGAACAAGACCGGCGTCCCATCTAGCTCGCCCCGGTAAACAAAGTAATGATGGCACCTCGCGTGCTCCATGACGACGACGGCTCTCAGCCCCTTACGGAAGCAAGGAGACGTCAGCAAGGATCCGACAGCCCCGACAGATGTACTTCCACAGAGCTCAAACGCTCCTCCGACGGCCACGACATCACATGAACAGGGCGCCAAAACCTCTCCGATAGCCACGATGGCATGTACATAGGGCTCTGGCTCCCCTTTGCTAGACACGTTAGCACATTGCTACACCCCCCATTGTACACCTAGGCCCTCTCCTTACTTCTATAAAAGGAAGGTCCAGGGCTCTCGTACGAGAAGGTGGCCGCCCGGGAGAATCGGCCGACGCACAAGGCTCTCTCTCTCTCCCTCATGAACGCTTGTAACCCCCTACTGCAAGTGCATCCGCCCTGGGCGCAGGACAACACGAAGGCCGCGGTTTCCCCTTGCTGTTTCCCCCCCTCGTGTTCCGTCTCGCGCCGACCCATCTGGGCTGGGACACGCAGCGACAATTTACTCGTCGGTCCAGGAACCCCCCGGGGTCGAAACACCGACAAAATGTTGTAGGAACCAAGTGGGTCTTCCGCAACAAGCAAGATGAGCATGGTGTGGTGATAAGGAACAAAGTGAAAGGGAATTAGGCTTACACCTAGTTCCTAAATAATTTTGGTGGTTGAATTGCCCAACACAAATAATTGGACTAACTAGTTTGCCAAAGTATGTAGATTATACAGGTGTAAAAGGTTCACATTCAGTCAATAAAAAGACCAAGTGTTGGATTCAACAAAGGAGCATGAGGCAACCGAGGGCACCTCTGGCTGGAGGCACCGGACTGTCCGGTGTGCACCGGACAGTGTCCGGTGCGCCCAGAGGACACCAACTCAAACTCTTCGCCCTCGGGAATTCTCGGAAGCCGGCGCGCTATAATTCACCGGACTGTCCGGTGTGCACCGGACATGTCCGGTGCTCCAAGGAAGCACGGTCTCCGGAACTCGTCAGCCTCGGGTTCGCGCGGCAGCCGCTCCGCTAAAATTCACCGGACTGTCCGGTGTGCACCGGACTGTCCGGTGCGCCAGCGGAGCAACGGCTCCCTGCGGCGCCAACGGCTCCCTGCGGTGCATTTAATGCGCGCGCAGCGCGCGCAGACGTCAGGCACGCCCATACCGGTGCACCGGACATCAAACAGTACATGTCCGGTGTGCACCGGACACCCAGGCGGGCCCACAAGTCAGAAGCTCCAACGGCTAGAATCCAACGGCAGTGATGACGTGGCAGGGGGCACCGGACTGTCCGGTGTGCACCGGACTGTCCGGTGCGCCATCGAACAGACAGGTTCCCAACGGCCACATTTGGTGGTTGGGGCTATAAATACCCCAACCACCCCACCATTCATTGCATCCAAGTTTTCCCACTTCTCAACCACTTACAAGAGCTAGGCATTCAATTCTAGACACATTCAAAGAGATCAAATCCTCTCCAATTCCACACAAAACCCTAGTGACTAGTGAGAGTGATTTGCCGTGTTCATTTGAGCTCTTGCGCTTGGATTGCTTTCTCTCTTTCATTCTTTCTTGTGATCAATACTCACTTGTAACCAAGGCAAGAGACACCAATTGTGTGGTGGTCCTTGCGGGGAGGTTTTGCTCCTGGTTGATTTGAGAAGAGAAAGCTCACTCGGTCCGAGGGACCGTTTGAGAGAGGGAAGGGTTGAAAGAGACCCGGCCTTTGTGGCCTCCTCAACGGGGAGTAGGTTTGAGAGAACCGAACCTCGGTAAAACAAATCCGTGTGTCACACTTCATTATTTGCTCGCGATTTGTTTTGCGCCCTCTCTCGCGGACTCGTTTATATTTCTAACGCTAACCCGGCTTGTAGTTGTGTTTATATTTGTAAATTTCAGTTTCGCCCTATTCACCCCCCCTCTAGGCGACTATCAATTGGTATCAGAGCCCGGTGCTTCATTAGAGCCTAACCGCTCGAAGTGATGTCGGGAGATCACGCCAAGAAGGAGATGGAGACCGGCGAAAAGCCTACTACAAGCCACGGGAGCACTTCATCGGAAGAGTCCCGCACCAAAAGGAGGGAGAAGAAGAAGAGCTCCTCCAACAAAGGGAAGGAGAAGAAATCTTCTTCTCACCACAAAGAGAAGAAGGAAAAATCTTCTTCCCACAAGCCGCATCGGAAAGGCGACAAGCACAAGAGGATGAGGAAGGTGGTCTACTACGAGACCGACACTTCATCAACATCAACCTCCGACTCCGATGCGCCCTCCGTCACTTCTAAGCGCCAAGAGCGCAAGAAGTATAGTAAGATCCCCCTACGCTACCCTCGCATTTCCAAACATACACCCTTACTTTCCGTCCCATTAGGCAAACCACCAACTTTTGATGGTGAAGATTACGCTAGGTGGAGCGATTTAATGCGATTTCATCTAACCTCGCTCCACAAAAGTATATGGGATGTTGTTGAGTTTGGTGCACAGGTACCGTCGGTAGGGGATGAGGACTATGATGAGGATGAGGTGGCCCAAATCGAGCACTTCAACTCTCAAGCAACAACAATACTCCTCGCCTCTCTAAGTAGAGAGGAGTATAACAAAGTACAAGGGTTGAAAAGCGCCAAGGAGATTTGGGATGTGCTCAAAACCGCGCACGAGGGAGACGAGCTCACCAAGATCACCAAGCGGGAAACGATCGAGGGGGAGCTCGGTCGGTTCCGGCTTCGCAAAGGGGAGGAGCCACAACACATGTACAATCGGCTCAAGACCTTGGTGAACCAAGCGCGCAACCTCGGGAGCGTAAAGTGGGATGACCACGAGGTGGTTAAGGTTATTCTAAGATCTCTCATTTTCCTTAACCCCACTCAAGTTCAATTGATTCGTGGTAATCCTAGATACACTAAAATGACCCCCGAGGAAGTTATCGGGAATTTTGTAAGTTTTGAGTGCATGATCGAAGGCTCGAGGAAGATCAACGAGCTTGATGATGCCACCACATCCGAAGCCCAACCCGTTGCATTCAAGGCAACGGAGGAGAAGAAGGAGGAGTCTACACCAAGTCGACAACCAATAGACGCCTCCAAGCTCGACAATGAGGAAATGGCGCTCGTCATCAAGAGCTTCCGCCAAATCCTCAAGCAAAGGAGGGGGAAGGATCACAAGTCCCGCTCCAAGAAGGTTTGCTACAAGTGTGGTAAGCCCGGTCATTTTATTGCTAAATGTCCTATATCTAGTGACAGTGACCGAGGCGACGACAAGAAGGGGAGAAGAAAGGAGAAGAAGAGGTACTACAAGAAGAAGGGCGGCGATGCCCATGTTTGTCGCGAGTGGGACTCCGACGAGAGCTCAAGCGACTCCTCCGACGACGAGGACGCCGCCAACATCGCCGTCACCAAGGGACTCCTCTTCCCCAACGTCGGCCACAAGTGCCTCATGGCAAAGGACGGCAAAAAGAAGGTTAAATCTAAATCCTCCACTAAATATGAATCCTCTAGTGATGACAATGCTAGTGATGAGGAAGATAATTTGCGTTCCCTTTTTGCCAACCTTAACATAGCTCAAAAAGAAAAATTAAATGAATTGGTTAGTGCTATTCATGAAAAGGATGACCTTTTGGATTCCCAAGAGGATTGTCTAATTAAAGAAAACAAAAAACATGTTAAGGTTAAAAAGGCTTATGCTCTAGAAGTAGAAAAATGTGAAAAATTATCTAGTGAGCTAAGCACTTGCCGTGAGATGATTGACAACCTTAGGAATGAAAATGCTATTTAAATGCTAAGGTTGATTCACATGTTTGTAATGCTTCAATTCCCAATCTTAGAAATGATAATGTTGATTTGCTTGCTAAGATTGATGAATTGAGTGTATCTCTTGCTAGCCTTAGAGTAGAAAATGAAAAGTTGATTACTAAGGCTAAAGAACTAGATGTTTGCAATGTTACAATTTCTGACCTTAGAACTAAAAATGATATGTTGCATGCTAAGGTTGTAGAATTAAAATCTTGCAAACCCTCTACATCTATTGTTGAGCATGTATCTATTTGTACTAGATGTAGAAATGTTGATATTGATGCTATTCATGATCATATGGCTTTAATTAAACAACAAAATGATCATATAGCAAAACTAGATGCTAAAATTGCCGAGCACAACTTAGAAAATGAGAAATTTAAATTTGCTCGTAGCATGCTTTATAATGGGAGACGCCCGGGCATTAAGGATGGCATTGGCTTCCAAAGGGGAGACAATGTCAAAATTAGTGCCCCTCCTAAGAGATTGTCCAACTTTGTTAAGGGCAAAGCTCCCATGCCTCAGGATAACGAGGGTTACATTTTATACCCTGCCGGTTATCCCGAGGACAAAATTAGGAAAATTCATTCTAGGAAGTCTCACTCTAGCCCTAATCATGCTTTTATGTATAAGGGTGAGACATCTAGCTCTAGGCAACCAACCCGTGCCAAGTTGCCTAAGAAGAAGATTCCCAATGCATCAAATGAACATAGCATTTCATTTAAGACTTTTGATGCATCATATGTTTTGACTAACAAATCCGGCAAGGTCGTTGCCAAGTTTGTTGGGGGCAAACACAAGGGCTCCAAGACTTGTGTTTGGGTACCCAAAGTTCTTGTTTCTAATGCCAAAGGACCCAAAACAGTTTGGGTACCTAAAGTCAAGAACTAAAATTGTTTTGTAGGTTTATGCATCCGGGGGCTCAAGTTGGATACTCGACAGCGGGTGCACAAACCACATGACTGGGGAGAAAAGAATGTTCTCCTCATATGAGAAAAACCAAGATCCCCAACGAGCTATCACATTCGGGGATGGAAATCAAGGTTTGGTCAAAGGATTGGGTAAAATTGCTATATCTCCTGACCATTCTATTTCCAATGTTTTTCTTGTAGATTCTTTGGATTACAACTTGCTTTCTGTTTCTCAATTATGTCAAATGGGCTACAACTGTCTTTTTACTAATGTAGGTGTCACTGTCTTTAGAAGAAGTGATGATTCAATAGCATTTAAGGGAGTGTTAGAGGGTCAGCTATACCTGGTAGATTTTGATAGAGCTGAACTCGACACTTGCTTAATTGCTAAGACTAACATGGGTTGGCTCTGGCACCGCCGACTAGCCCATGTTGGGATGAAGAATCTTCACAAGCTTCTAAAGGGAGAGCACATTTTAGGATTAACAAATGTTCATTTTGAGAAAGACAGGATTTGTAGCGCATGCCAGGCAGGGAAGCAAGTTGGAGTCCATCATCCACACAAGAACATCATGACGACCGACAGGCCGCTTGAGCTACTCCACATGGATCTATTCGGCCCGATTGCTTACATAAGCATCGGCGGGAGTAAGTATTGTCTTGTTATTGTGGATGATTATTCTCGCTTCACTTGGGTATTCTTTTTACAGGAAAAATCTCAAACCCAAGAGACCTTAAAGGGATTCTTGAGACGGGCTCAAAATGAGTTCGGCTTAAGGATCAAGAAGATAAGAAGCGACAACGGGACGGAGTTCAAGAACTCACAAATCGAAGGCTTCCTTGAGGAGGAGGGCATCAAGCATGAGTTCTCCTCTCCCTACACGCCACAACAAAATGGTGTAGTGGAGAGGAAGAATCGAACTCTTTTGGACATGGCAAGAACCATGCTTGATGAGTACAAGACACCGGACCGGTTTTGGGCCGAAGCGGTCAACACCGCCTGCTACGCCATCAATCGGTTATATCTTCACCGAATCCTCAAGAAGACATCCTATGAACTCCTAACCGGTAAAAAGCCCAACATTTCATACTTTAGAGTTTTTGGTAGCAAATGCTTTATTCTTGTTAAAAGAGGTAGAAAATCCAAATTTGCTCCTAAAACTGTAGAAGGCTTTTTACTTGGTTATGACTCAAACACAAGGGCATATAGGGTCTTTAACAAGTCCACTGGACTAGTTGAAATCTCATGTGACGTTGTGTTTGATGAAACTAACGGCTCTCAAGTAGAGCAAGTTGATCTTGATGAGATAGGTGAAGAACAGGCTCCATGCATCGCGCTAAGGAACATGTCCATTGGGGATGTGTGTCCTAAGGAATCCGAAGAGCCTCCAAATGCACAAGATCAACCATCCTCCTCCATGCAAGCATCTCCACCAACTCAAAATGAGGATGAGGCTCAAGTTGATGAAGGGCAAAATCAAGAAGATGAGCCACCTCAAGATAATGGCAATGATCAAGGGGGAGATGAAAATAATCAAGAAAAGGAGGATGAGGAAGAACCAAGGCCGCCTCACCCAAGAGTCCACCAAGCAATCCAACGAGATCACCCCGTCGACACTATCCTCGGAGACATTCATAAGGGGGTAACTACTAGATCTCGGGTTGCTCATTTTTGTGAACATTACTCTTTTGTTTCCTCTATTGAGCCACACAGGGTAGAGGAAGCTCTCCAAGATTCGGATTGGGTGGTGGCGATGCAAGAGGAGCTCAACAATTTCACAAGGAACGAGGTATGGCATTTAGTTCCACGTCCTAACCAAAATGTTGTAGGAACCAAATGGGTCTTCCGCAACAAGCAAGACGAGCATGGTGTGGTGACAAGGAACAAAGCTCGACTCGTGGCCAAAGGGTATTCACAAGTCGAAGGTTTGGATTTCGGTGAAACCTATGCACCCGTAGCTAGGCTTGAGTCAATTCGCATATTATTGGCCTATGCTACTTACCATGGCTTTAAGCTCTATCAAATGGACGTGAAAAGTGCCTTCCTCAACGGACCGATCAAGGAAGAGGTCTATGTTGAGCAACCGCCCGGCTTTGAAGACAGTGAGTATCCTAACCATGTTTATAGGCTCTCTAAGGCGCTTTATGGGCTCAAGCAAGCCCCAAGAGCATGGTATGAATGCCTTAGAGATTTCCTTATTGCTAATGGCTTCAAAGTCGGCAAGGCCGATCCTACACTCTTTACTAAAACTCTTGAAAATGACTTGTTTGTATGCCAAATTTATGTTGATGATATTATATTTGGGTCTACTAACGAGTCTACATGTGAAGAGTTTAGTAGGATCATGACACAGAAATTCGAGATGTCTATGATGGGGGAGTTGAAGTATTTTCTAGGATTTCAAGTGAAGCAACTCCAAGAGGGCACCTTCATCAGCCAAACAAAGTACACTCAAGACATCCTAAGCAAGTTTGGAATGAAGGATGCCAAGCCCATCAAAACACCCATGGGAACAAATGGGCATCTCGACCTCGACACGGGAGGTAAGTCCGTGGATCAAAAGGTATACCGGTCGATGATTGGTTCATTGCTATATTTATGTGCATCTCGACCGGACATTATGCTTTCCGTTTGCATGTGTGCAAGATTCCAATCTGACCCTAAGGAATCCCACCTTACGGCCGTAAAACGAATCTTGAGATATTTGGCTTATACACCTAAGTTTGGGCTTTGGTACCCTCGGGGATCCACGTTTGATTTGATTGGTTATTCGGATGCCGATTGGGCGGGGTGCAAAATTAATAGGAAGAGCACATCGGGGACTTGCCAGTTCTTGGGAAGATCCTTGGTGTCTTGGGCTTCAAAGAAGCAAAATTCGGTCGCTCTTTCCACCGCCGAAGCCGAGTACATTGCCGCAGGACATTGTTGCGCGCAATTGCTCTGGATGAGGCAAACCCTGCGGGACTATGGTTACAAATTAACTAAAGTCCCTTTGCTATGTGATAATGAGAGTGCAATCAAAATGGCCGACAATCCCGTCGAGCATAGCCGCACTAAGCACATAGCCATTCGATATCACTTTCTTAGGGATCACCAACAAAAGGGGGATATCGAGATTTCTTACATTAATACTAAAGATCAATTAGCCGATATCTTTACCAAGCCACTTGATGAACAATCTTTTACCAAACTTAGGCATGAGCTCAATATTCTTGATTCTAGAAATTTCTTTTGCTAGCTTGCACACATAGCTCATTTGAATACCTTTGATCATATCTCTTTTATATACTATGACTAATGCGTCTTCAAGTCTATTTCAAACCAAGTCATAGGTATATTGAAAGGGAATTGGAGTCTTCGGCAAGGACAAAGGCTTCCACTCCGTAACTCATACTTCGCCATCACTCCAAGCATCTCTCTATTCCTTGGGGAGAAATGAGAATTCAAAGCAAAAGGACTTCGTCTTTGGTATAATCTTAACTCATTTACTTATGACCAAAGGGGAAAAAATTACTTCAAGGGCTCTAATGATTCCGTTTTTGGCGATTCATGCCAAAA
Source organism: Zea mays (assembly GCF_902167145.1). Taxonomy (NCBI): domain Eukaryota; kingdom Viridiplantae; phylum Streptophyta; class Magnoliopsida; order Poales; family Poaceae; genus Zea; species Zea mays. Next base: position 40,445,723 of record NC_050100.1, on the reverse strand, counting down.
AGGGGGAGAAATGAGCCCAAAGCAAAAGGACCGCACCACCACCAATTTCAAAAACTTAGTGCTTTCCAAAAGTATTTATCAATGGGTATCCTATTGTGTTCAAAAGGGGGAGAAAGTAGTATTTCAAAAATGGTATATCAAAACCCTCTTGAACACTAAGAGGTGGATCTCTTTTAGGGGGAGTTTTGTTTAGTCAAAGGAAAAGCATTTGAAACAGGGGGAGAAAATTTCAAATCTTGAAAATGCTTTTGCAAACTCTTATTCATTTACCTTTGACTATTTGCAAAAGATCTTTGAAATGGATTTACAAAAGAATTTGCAAAAACAAAACATGTGGTGCAAACGTGGTCCAAAATGCTAAATAAGAAAGAAACATTCCATGCATATCTTGTAAGTAGTTTTATTGGCTCAATTCCAAGCAACCTTTACACTTACATTATGCAAACTAGTTCAATTATGCACATCTCTGTTTGCTTTGGTTTGTGTTGGCATCAATCACCAAAAAGGGGGAGATTGAAAGGGAATTAGGCTTACACCTAGTTCCTAAATAATTTTGGTGGTTGAATTGCCCAACACAAATAATTGGACTAACTAGTTTGCCAAAGTATGTAGATTATACAGGTGTAAAAGGTTCACATTCAGTCAATAAAAAGACCAAGTGTTGGATTCAACAAAGGAGCATGAGGCAACCGAGGGCACCTCTGGCTGGAGGCACCGGACTGTCCGGTGTGCACCGGACAGTGTCCGGTGCGCCCAGAGGACACCAACTCAAACTCTTCGCCCTCGGGAATTCTCGGAAGCCGGCGCGCTATAATTCACCGGACTGTCCGGTGTGCACCGGACATGTCCGGTGCTCCAAGGAAGCACGGTCTCCGGAACTCGTCAGCCTCGGGTTCGCGCGGCAGCCGCTCCGCTAAAATTCACCGGACTGTCCGGTGTGCACCGGACTGTCCGGTGCGCCAGCGGAGCAACGGCTCCCTGCGGCGCCAACGGCTCCCTGCGGTGCATTTAATGCGCGCGCAGCGCGCGCAGACGTCAGGCACGCCCATACCGGTGCACCGGACATCAAACAGTACATGTCCGGTGTGCACCGGACACCCAGGCGGGCCCACAAGTCAGAAGCTCCAACGGCTAGAATCCAACGGCAGTGATGACGTGGCAGGGGGCACCGGACTGTCCGGTGTGCACCGGACTGTCCGGTGCGCCATCGAACAGACAGGTTCCCAACGGCCACATTTGGTGGTTGGGGCTATAAATACCCCAACCACCCCACCATTCATTGCATCCAAGTTTTCCCACTTCTCAACCACTTACAAGAGCTAGGCATTCAATTCTAGACACATTCAAAGAGATCAAATCCTCTCCAATTCCACACAAAACCCTAGTGACTAGTGAGAGTGATTTGCCGTGTTCATTTGAGCTCTTGCGCTTGGATTGCTTTCTCTCTTTCATTCTTTCTTGTGATCAATACTCACTTGTAACCAAGGCAAGAGACACCAATTGTGTGGTGGTCCTTGCGGGGAGGTTTTGCTCCTGGTTGATTTGAGAAGAGAAAGCTCACTCGGTCCGAGGGACCGTTTGAGAGAGGGAAGGGTTGAAAGAGACCCGGCCTTTGTGGCCTCCTCAACGGGGAGTAGGTTTGAGAGAACCGAACCTCGGTAAAACAAATCCGTGTGTCACACTTCATTATTTGCTCGCGATTTGTTTTGCGCCCTCTCTCGCGGACTCGTTTATATTTCTAACGCTAACCCGGCTTGTAGTTGTGTTTATATTTGTAAATTTCAGTTTCGCCCTATTCACCCCCCCTCTAGGCGACTATCACAAAGCCCTACTTGTAGCCAAGGGATATTCACAAGTCGAAGGTTTGGACTTCGGTGAAACCTATGCACCCGTAGCTAGGCTTGAGTCAATTCGTATATTACTTGCCTATGCTACTTACCATGGCTTCAAGCTTTATCAAATGGACGTGAAGAGTGCCTTTCTTAATGGACCAATCAAGGAAGAGGTCTATGTTAAGCAACCTCCCGGCTTTAAAGATAGTGAGTACCCTAACCATGTGTATAAACTCTCTAAGGCGCTTTATGGGCTCTAGCAAGCCCCAAGAGCATGGTATGAATGCCTAAGAGATTTCCTTATCACTAATGGCTTCAAAGTTGGCAAAGTCGATCCTACTCTCTTTACTAAAACCATTGCCAATGCTTTATTTGTATGCCAAATTTATGTTGATGATATCATATTTGGGTCTACTAACAAATCTACTTGTGAAGAGTTTAGTAGGATTATGATTCAAAAATTCGAGATGTCTATGATGGGGGAGTTGAAGTATTTCTTAGGATTTCAAGTGAAGCAACTCCAAGAGGGCACCTTCATCAGCCAAACCAAGTACATTCAAGATATACTTACCAAGTTTGGAATGAAGGATGCCAAGCCCATCAAGACACCCATGGGAACCAATGGGCATCTCGACCTCGACACGTGAGGTAAATCCGTAGATCAAAAGGTATACTGGTCGATGATAGGATCTCTACTCTATTTATGTGCATCTCGACCGGATATTATGCTTTCCATATGCATGTGTGCAAGATTCCAAGCCGATCATAAGGAAGTTCACCTTAGGGTCGTGAAAGGAATCTTGAGATATTTAGTTCATACTCCTAAGTTTGGTCTTTGGTACCCCAAGGGATCCACTTTTGATTTAATAGGTTATTCAGATGCTGATTGGGCAGGGTGTAAAATTGATAGAAAGAGCACATCAGGGACTCGTTGGTTATTGGGAAGATCCCTGGTGTCTTGGGCTTCAAAGAAACAAAATTCAGTAGCTCTTTCTACCGCCGAAGCCGAGTACATTGCCGCAGGCCATTGTTGCGCGCAATTGCTTTGGATGAGGCAAACCCTTAGGGACTATGGCTACAAATTAACAAAAGTCCCTCTCCTATGTGATAATGAGAGTGCAATCCGCATGGCGGATAATCCCGTTGAGCACAACCGCACTAAGCACATAGCCATTCGGTATCACTTTTTGAGGGATCACCAACAAAGGGGGGATATTGAGATCGCTTATGTTAGCACCAAAGAACAATTAGCCGATATCTTTACCAAACTATTAGATGAGAAAACCTTTACCAAACTTAGGCATGAGCTAAACATTCTTGATTCTCGGAATTTTGATTGATACTTTGCACACATAGCTCTTCTATGTACCTTTGATCATATCTTTTTCATGTGCTATGACTAATGTGTTTCCAAGAGTATTACATGTTAAGTCATAGATTGAAAGGGAAATGGAGTCTTCGGCGACGACAAGGCTTTCACTCCACTCTACCGGTATTATTTACCCTTCACATTCACTCTGCATTGCTCTCCACTTTGGTATAATCCTTCACTCATATATTGTTTGCCAAAGGGGGAGAGAATTTAGAAAGGGCTCTAAAGACTCCGTTTTTGGCGATTAATGCCAAAGGGGGAGAGAGTATTAGCCCAAAGCAAAAGGACCACACCACCACGCCAATTTCAAAAATTTTCGAAACAAGTTTAAGTTTTTACATGTTCTTCAATTGGTATCTTTGAAATTAGTATTCCTCTAAGAAATTCTATCTCAAACTATATCTCTATTTTAAGGAGGAGTTTTTCAAAATTTGGTATCTAAAATATTTGACATTCTTTCAATTTGAAAAACCCTCTTAAACACTAAGAGGAGAATTTCATTAAGGGGGAGTTTTGTTTAGTCAAAGGAAAAGCATTTGAAACAGGGGAGAAAATTTCAAATCTTAAAAATGCTTCTCGAAATCTTATTCATATACCTTTGACTATTTGCAAAAAGACTTTGAAAAAGAATTTCCAAAAACATTTGCAAAAACAAAACAAGTGGTGCAAGCGTGGTCCAAAATGTTAAAAGAAAGAAAGCAATCCATGCATATCTTATGAAAGTTTAAATTGGTTTAATTCCAAGCAACATTTGCACTTACCATATGCAAACTAGTTCAATTATACACTTATATGTTTGCTTTGGTTTGTGTTGGCATCAACCACCAAAAAGGGGGAGATTGAAAGGGAAATAGGGTCAAACCTTTTCCTAAATGATTTTGGTGGTTGAATTGCCCAACACAAATAATTTGACTAACTAGTTCTACAGGTGCCAAAGGTTCAACACAAACCAATAAAAAGTCTAAGATAGGGTTTAAAACGGAAAGGAGCAAAGCCAACCGAAGGCTGCCCTGGTCTAGCGCACCGGACTGTCCGGTGTGCCACCAGACAGTGTCCGATGCACCAGGGTGGATCAACTCCAACTCGCTACCTTCGGTTTTCTGGAAAATGCCCTCCGCTATAATTCATCGGACTGTCCGGTGTGCCAAGCGTAGCAACGATCGCCAGCGCAACGGTCGAGTTCAACGGTCGGCTGACACAACTACAGTGCACAGACAGTTCGCGCAGAGTCAGAGCAGGCGCCAGAAGGCGCACCGGACTAGAGATGGCAACGGGTACAAACCCGTTGGGTTTTGCCGTCCCAAACCCGTACCCGTGAAAAATATCCATGCCCATTAAAAAACCCGTACCCATGACTGGTTTGAGATTTTGCCCAAACCCGTACCCATCGGGTTAGCGGGTACCCATGGGTTACCCGCGGGTTTCATCTCCAATATACTTGTTCTTCTCATAATCGATAAGTATCATAATGATTAATGAGATCATGATCCAAAATCTTTGTAATGAACAACGAGTTCATGATTTGGTATAAAAATTATTAGTAGAGAGAATAAAATACAAATAATAAGTTGTATAATTAAGTGACCTTGCACTAAGTTATCCATCCACCACATATATAACGCTAGTAAAAACTATAATAACAAGCAAGCAACACTCTCACCGACTACTGATACATTCACCAATTGATAAAAATTATGAAGTAAATAAGGAATAACAAGTTTGTTGTTCGTTTATAAAATAAAATGACAGTATGCACTAGGTTTGGTCGGGTTTAAAAAACCCACGGGTTCACGGGTTTGGGTACTATAGGAACAAACCCATACCCATAAACCCGTTGGGTATAGATTTATGCCCATTAACAAACCCATGGGTGTGAAAATTGACCCAAACCCGTACCCTAATAGGGTAAAAACCCATCGGGTTTCGGGTTTCGGGTACCCATTGCCATCTCTACACCGGACAGTGAACAGTGACTGTCCGGTGCACCACCGAACTGTCCGGTGGTCTCAGCTGTCAGAGCTCCAATGGTCAAACCCTAACGGTTGGGTGACGTGGCTGGCGCACGGGACAGTATCCGGTGGCGCACCGGACTGTCCGGTGCGCCCATCGACACACAGCCTCCCCAACGGCCATTTTGGTGGGTGGGGCTATAAATACCCCCAACCACTACACTTTAAGGCATCCAAGTTTTCAGCCATTGCATTCAATACAAGAGCTCTAGACTTCACTCCAAGACACAAACAAGAGATCAAATCCTCTCCCAAGTCCACAATCACTCCAAATATTTAGTGACTAGTGAGAGAGAGATATTTGTGTTCATTTGAGTTCTTGTCGCTTGGATCACTTTTCTTCTTCCCCATTCTTGTTCTCAACACCTTTGTAATCAAAGCAAGAGACACCAAGTTGTGGTGGTCCTTGTGGGGTCTAAGTGACCTAATTGATTGAGGAGAAAAGCTCACTCGGTCTAGGTGACCGTTTGAGAGAGGGAAAGGATTGAAAGAGACCCGGTCTTTGTGACCACCTCAACGGGGAGTAGGTTTGCAAGAACCGAACCTCGGTAAAACAAATCACCATGTCATCCACTTTATTTGCTTGTGATTTGTTTTCGCCCTCTCTTTCGGACTCGGTTTTAATTCTAACATTAACCCGGCTTGTAGATTGTGCTTAAAGTTTATAAATTTCAGATTTGCCTATTCACCCCCCTCTAGGCGACTTTCAGCTCAACCTTCTCAAGATAACCGTGATGACATAGTGAAGAAGCTTGAGACGGGAACAACTGTGGCATGCACAAGATCCCTCAAAGAAAAAGTCAAGGACTTGAGGAATGTCAAGAGGAGGGAACAAAAAAAAAAGAAAATCAACACCTCTACTAAAAGCCTCAACCATGCCTCCATACAAGGTAACATCCAAAGTAATGATTAAGCCACATTTTACACTAAGAAAAATAAGAAGTGTAGTGAATGCTTTGAAAAGGGGCACTTGATTAGGTCATGTCCCTATATTAAAGAAAATAGGTTGTTTATTAACAAGGATGATAAAAATTGTTTTATATGCTCTGAGAATAAACATATGGTTAAGTCATGTCCTTATGTAAAACAAAAAGGCATAGTTTTAGAAAAGAAAATATTTACTAACCATGCAGCAAACAAGGGACAAGGAGAGAAAAAATCTTCAAAACATGAAGCTCGCCTTTGCTACATATGCCGAAGAAAGGGACATCTATGCAAGGATTGTCCCATTGGTAACTATTTTGCTCCTAGCTTGTCAATTGATTCATATGTAACTAGGCAATCCAAAATCGCAACTTGTGCTAGAAAGGTAATGAGTTTAACAAGTGTTAGCACAAAGGATATTTGGGTTTCTAGATCTTTGTTGACTAACCTTGATGGACCCATCAAGAGATGGGGACTAAAATATGCTTGACAAACTTTGTAGGGGAAAGGAGATGATATGAAGCTCTGGAGGTGCTTGAGCGGGTTAATTCAATTCTTATTAACTCAAGCTATCAATCCTACAATGTTTTATATCTCTAAGATTGACCTAAAGTTATTTTGAATTATTATATCTAAAACTCATATCATCTCGAGTAAGATATTGATGTTGTAGGGGATAAAGGATTATCTTGCGTGGAAAATCAAAGCCTACAACATGGAGGAAAATCGAATGATGGTAACACTTATGTCTTTAAGTGCAAGTATCTTCAATTATCATTTCTCTTGTGTCTTGTGTAGTCATATAGAAAAAAAGAAGTACTTAAGAATATTGTTAAATTATGTCACCATTCTTTGGAGAAAGTTCCTCTCATATGGTAGATTGCATATTCATCATTTCTATATTGTGGCAATCTACACGCTTTAAAAATTTTAAGTACCTCATGTCATGTTTTACATTAATTATCCTATTGTTGCCCTATTCTAGACGTAGAAAGAAATATTCCAAGTTTATCTTGTTCTAACCGCTAATCGAAGGATTAAGTTCGAGTTTAAAGTTATAATTTTTAGGTTTCGTCTATTCACCTTCCTCTAGTCGACTTTCAGGTAGAATATTAAGTTCCAAGACATTATGTAAAATAGGTTACACGACACTTTATATAATACTGTTTGATACTATTTATAGAGTAAATTTTAAAATATGAGAAGAGATAAAAGAGCAAGAAATCCTGTATTCAACCACTTTTCAATGGCAAAAAGACTACCGTAGGCTATGGGAGGCTACACATGTCTCTGAGAGCGGGTGTTTGGTTACCCCAAACTAAACTTTAGCTCCTATCCCATCGAATGTTTGAACCTCCGTTCTGGGTATTAAATATAGTCGGATTATAAAACTAATTTGTCAGCCGAAGATTAAAAGACGAGACGAATCTAGTCCAGTTGGCTGGGTCTATATTTCATACTCTTATTTAAAAGTCAAACGCTTGATGTGAGCCGGGCTAAACTTTAGCAGGGATTGGAAGACCTAGTCCACGGTGACCAACTGACCATGGCCAGCATTCACTCCACTCTGCTCCACGCGAGCCACGAGGTGCGAGAGTGCGACGCGAGAGAGGCAGATATCAGTGGGGCAATATAAAATAAAACAAAAAGAAATAAAAACTGCATCGGCATTTATTCCGTTGGGCCTCGCTTCCGATGCGCCGGAGCTCGCACGCGATGGGAGCGCAAGCGTTTCGGCTGCTGCTGCTTCTGCTGCTCGCGGCGGCGGCGGCGGAGGCGCGCTTCGTTGTGGAGAAGAACAGCCTGATGGTGACGTCGCCGACTTCGTTGCGGGGACGACACGACAGCGCTATAGGGAACTTCGGAATCCCACAGTACGGCGGGAGCATGGCGGGCGCCGTCGTCTACCCTAAGGACAACGCCAAGGCTTGCGACGATTTCGACGGCAGGCACCCCTTCCGTGCCAAGCCTGGCGCGATGCCCACGTTCCTCCTCATCGACCGCGGTGGTAAGTGCTCCCGATGTCTCGATCTGTCTTTGCGCGGCTGATTTGTGCCATGCCCTTTGCTTTGTAGTTGTGATTGGAGACTTAGCTGCAAACTAATTGATTAATTATTACTGGCTGGTTTTGTCGGCTGTAGCATACTACAACTAGGTGGTGCTAGTGTAGCATTTTCTAAGTCTCTCTGGCGAGGAAGTTGACACCACTATAAATAGCAACACCAAAATATGTTTTTTATTATCTTTATTCCATTATTAAGATAATAAATTGGTGGATCCATGCATTGGATGCTGAATATAGTCTCCTGTAGGCATAAAATTGGTGGTTTCAGATAATTGGGAATGTTTGTAGAGAGGCTTATGCTGCTACCGAATAGACTTGCAGAATGGTGATTACAGAGATTTTGTTGTAGTACTAATCAGTAAGCACGAGTGAAGAGTGCTGCAGACCATTTTGGTGATTTGTCTTCTAATGCTGCATTGATATTTTGACATTGCCATCTGATCTTAGCTGTCATTGAGTCACTTGACAAAAATATGTAACTAGGAAATTATTGATTCCCTGGAATGCCAAAAATCTGACTCTGATCTCATATGACTTTCTGCTGTATTAGCTGTTTTTTTACCATCCCTAGTAACTTCTGAAATATACCCTTTATTTCCTTTTAACCTTCATCATCACTGTTTGCGGTGAGAGCTGTCTCACTGAGTCACTGTTGAGTGCAGTGGTGAGAGCTGTGTCACTAAGTTACCAGGTCGCGGGTTTGAAGCAGCCTGTCCGCATTTGCGGGGGGAGGCTTACCTCGGTTTATCCCTTCTCTAGACCTCACTCATGTGGGAGCCTTTGGCAATGGGTCTGCCCATCACTGTTTTTTTTTCTTCAAGCTTCATGGTAATCTAGTTTTCCTCCTTCATATGTGTTTTCCAGAGTGCTTATTTGCGAAGAAGGTTTGGAATGCACAAAATGCTGGTGCCTCTGCAGTACTTGTAGTTGATGACAAGGATGAACCATTGATAACAATGGATTTACCTCGTGAAGATGACGAGGCTTCAAAGTATATACAAAACATAACCATTCCTTCTGCATTAATAGATGAAAAATTTGGTGACCAGTTGAAGAAGGCTGTTAAAGATGGGGAAATGGTTAATGTTAATCTTGATTGGAGGGAGGCTGTTCCACATCCAGATGACCGTGTTGAGTATGAGTTATGGACAAACAGCAATGATGAATGCGGGCCTAAATGTGATATGCTGATGAATTTTCTTAAGGAATTTAAAGGAGCTGCCCAACTACTTGAGAAAGGTGGCTATAGCCAATTCACGCCCCATTACATTACTTGGTACTGTCCTCAAGCATTTGTGATCAGTAAACAATGCAAGTCTCAATGCATAAACCATGGAAGGTACTGTGCACCTGATCCAGAGCAAGATTTTAGCACAGGCTACGAAGGAAAGGATGTGGTGGTAGAGAACCTCAGACAGTTATGTGTGTTTAAAGTTGCAAACGAAAATAAGAAACCATGGGTCTGGTGGGATTATGTGACTGATTTTCACATAAGGTGTCCAATGAAGGAGAAGAAGTACAATAAAAAATGTGCAGAAACTGTCATCAAATCACTAGGTTTGCTCCGTTTTCTTTCCTCGCTTACTTAAGAATCCACATTGTATATATATTTTGTAAAAACATGTTTGTAAGTTTTTAACATGCTTGGCACCCACTTGCTAATCTGAGTAATCTATGTTTACTCTCACTTGAATTAGTGTTCAGATGTTCACAGTTCATAGCATGATATATAATCAGACATGCAACTTGCAGATATAATGGTTGATCACTTCAGTATACATGTAACAGCTGTAATGTTTTTACACTTGAAATAGGTCTGGATGTGAAGAAGGTCGATAAATGCATGGGAGACCCAAATGCTGATTCTGACCACCCGTTACTTAAAATGGAACAAGATGCTCAGGTGAAGTGACCTAGCATATTATGTAGTTTGTCGTGGAGCTTTTATTAGTAAAATAAAGCACACAGATTTATTTTTTAAAATATAACAGTCACTGCAGACTATTTCATTGACCTTTTACCGTCCTTCATTATCTATGAGTTAATTTGTGCTGTTATATTGTATAGATTGGGAAAGGTTCAAGAGGAGATGTTACTATATTGCCTACACTTGTTGTGAACAACCGGCAATATCGAGGTAAATATTCTGCAGGTACACAAACTTACATCCACTCTATATGACTTTAACCTGCAAAAGGAATACAGGGAAGCTTGAGAGGAAAGCTGTCCTCAAAGCTATTTGTGCTGGTTTTGAGGAAACTACAGAACCAAATGTTTGCCTGAGTGATGGTAAGCACATATAAACTATTTAACACCTAATATTCAGTAATCAGTAATTTATTATATGGAGGCTACAAATTGTTGAGCTGTTTGAAAACAGATATAGAGACAAATGAGTGTCTGAATGACAACGGGGGCTGCTGGCAAGACAAATCTGCTAATGTAACAGCCTGTAGGGTATGTGTAGATAGGTACAATATATTCATTGATGTGTATGTGCGAATATTTTTTCTATTTTTTCACATCAATGTCATCCAAACATTCTTACTCAGGACACCTTCCGTGGTAGAGTGTGTGAATGCCCCACTTTCAATGGCGTACAATTTAAAGGCGATGGCTACAGCAATTGTGAACGTAATGTCTTTTGTTCTATTTTCCCACATTCTAACTCTGAAATATTTAAAAATATAACCTTAGTGTCAGCTATATTAACAAGTTGCATTTTGGAATGAAAAGCTTGTTAAACGAAGAGGATATCAAATATGATAGAATGTGCCATTTAAATCTGATAGATGGCAGCTAGAGGATATTTCAATTTTGCATTTAGAAATTGTTTTTTTTGAGATTTAAACCATCATCAAACAGGATATTTAAATCTGCTAAATAGTACTGAGAAAATGTTACACCCAGCCTTTATTACTATAGCTTGTTTTGCTGCAACAGAAGGTTGACAATAGGTCAATTCCTTGCTGTCGAATCTACTGCTGACCTTGCACAGAAGCTTGCAAGCAGTTGCAGTTTAATTTCCTTGCAAGAGCATGACAACATCCAGTAGGCTGAATAGCAGCCCTAGGACAAAAGATTTGGCTGCCACAACAGTCAAGGTTCACCAGTTCCAGTTCACACACAAACTAGAACTACCTTTGTGTGTGTGTATATATATATAGTTTATATATTTGGAGCCCTGGTCTTCCAATAACTAGGTGAAGCCCTGACCCAATGCTGCCATCCGGTTCAGCTGAACCATCTCAAGCTGACTTAGGCCCCGGGCGTCTATAAAAGCACCCTCAGACTCTAGGGATTAGGGTTTCGGGCGTGGCAGCGACCGCGACCGCTCGAGGTGCGAGCGGCATCTGGATGTCGACGACGGCGTCCTGCGACTCGTGGCACGGACTACGACCCGAGGCACGATGTCGGCGAGCAGCGGCCGTGACCGGCTGAGGTGCGAATGGCGGCGATCGCTTGAGTCACGAGCGGCAACGGCGACCGCCCGCGGCGACATCTGACGTCGACGACCTCCTCCGATCCATCACGTCTTGAACTTCCTTCAACGATGACCACCTCCGATCCGGTGGCATCTGAGGGCATCCTTCGATCCGGTGGCCTCGGGGCCATTCACCGGCGACGACCTCCCCTATCCATGTTTATGCCTAACATGATTGTGTTTTATGCCTACTACTTACTGTTTATGCATTTTATTGAGGATTTGTATGATGATAAATATGACGATTCTCACGTGGCTTGGTTTTTTACGGTAACCATCTGGATTCACACACATTTGTTACGGGGATGTCAGACGTGACATCACACTGACCATTGTAACAACATTGCAGATTTTTACGCATACCACTATCACTATTAATGCTCAAAGTTGATGATTTTTATGCTCAAACCCGGGGGTGCCCACCAATGTCCGCATGCATATTTTCCACGTGCACAATGAAAAAGGGGAATCCCTTGATTTATGGTGTTCGTAACTGCCATAAAAAATCAAATCCCTTAATTAACTCCCCTAATCAAATCCCGTAATCAACTCCCCTACTCAACTCCCTTGATTTATGGCGGCCGCATGGACGTGGGAGCTGTTGGTTGGGAGTGAATCAACATTTACGCCCTCTCTTGGGGCATTGAAATTTTGATCTACTTTTTGATGCTCTCTCTCGGGGACGTGATAGAGTGCCTGAAGGCAGTCGATGACCGCGCAGAGATGAGGATGATGGTCACAGGCAAGTTGTGTTGACTGAGGAGTGGGCGGCCCACATGCGTGAGCGGCAATCTGAGGAAGGCTCCTTTGGGTTGTCCAATCGTAGCAGCACGAGGAAGTGCTGCGACAAACGCTCACAAAAGAAGGATGTCGGCAATGCGTCGTGTCTAGGGATGGCAACGAGTACATATCCGTCGGGTAGTACCATTCTATACCCGTACCCATTAAAAAAAATTCTACCCGTCGGGTTACCCATTTAAAAAAATTCTACCCGTCGGGTTACCCATATATGCTCGCGGGTATAAAATCTTACCCATACCCATACCTGCGCGGGTAATTTCACCCGTTGAGTACCGATCACTCAAAATATTAAATAAACATACAAAACAAGTTTAACTTCACATATAACAAATCATATACATAACTTGGTAGCTAGACAAATGATAGCTAGAGAAGGGTTTTATTTTAGCTAAGATGGGCTCTATTAGATGGTTATAGTGGCATTGATGCAGGTATATTTTACCCATGAGTAGCCTGGTATGGGTAGTACCAACCCGTACCCGTCTACCCAACGGGTAGAGGTTCTTGCCCATTAACATACCCGCGGGTAGAGAAATTATCCCGTACCCGCCTTCATATCGGGTAAAACCCGTCGGGTATTTGGGTTTCGGGTATCCATTGCCATCTCTAGTCGCATCTCTAGTCGCGTCCCCTCGATATGGATACTTGTTGCGGGTGCAGGAAGATGGGGGCATTGAGCCTAGGATTGCAAGAATCCCAAGAAAGAAGGAAAGGAGTAGGTGCACCATGTAGGCTGAAGACAACAAACCAATGCTTCTAATGGAGCAAGTGTGTGTGCTGAATGATGTGGTTGAAGAGTTGGAGTCAAGTGCAAAGTAGAGCATCTCCCTCGACGAATCTCGGGTCTAGGTTCACCTCAGGAGTGGTGGCGGCGACATGGAGTAGAGGTGGTACCTGACTGGGGCTAGCAACCACATAACCCGACAACAAGGACGCGTTTGCGAAGCTAGATGTCAGTGTGGTTGGCTCTGTGAAGTTCGGTGACAACTTGTGGGTGGACATCCGTGGCCGTGACACCATCATCAAGTGCTAGAATGATGAGCATCAAGCGCTGATGGATGTGTACAACAACCTGAGGCTTCGGTCAACATCGTGCAACTGGATGAGCGTGGGTGCCAAGTCCTCATCAACAACAACGACCTACACATTCGCGACCGCTAACGCCACCTTCTTGCTAAGGTGAAGCGATTTGAGAACCATGCTGTATCTCAAGCTAGCACAATCGATGTGCTTGGCCATGAGGCAAAGTGAGGAGGTGGGCACACTTGATATGTGCACTTCAACTTCAATGAGTTTGGGAGCCTGACATGCCAGGAGATGGTGCACAATCTCTTTGTCATCAAGCGCGCTGGCGAGCTTCGTAATAACTGCCTGACAGGGAAGCAGAGGAGGCCCCCATTTCTGAAACTGGGCAACTATTGCATCAGTGATATCCTTAAGTTTGTCCACGATGATCTATGTGGGCCAATCACTTTGGCTACGCATGGAGGATGGCGCTGCATCCTACTGCTGGTGGGCAACCACAACGACTTCATGTGGCTGCAACTTCTAGCATGCAAGGATGTGGCAGTGGCAGTGGCGGTGATCAAGGGCTTCCTGGCGTAGGTGTAAGCCAAGTCTAGGAAGAAACCATGTGTGCTCAGGACCAATCAAGGTAGGGAGTTCACTTCAGTGGAGTTTGTCGAGTACTATTCCGAGCATGGCATCGTGTGCCATCTCTTCACGCCGTATTCACCGCAACAGAACGGAGTTGTTGAGCGGCAACTAGATGATGGTTGGCATGGCCAGGAGCATGTTGAAGGCCAAGCGGATGATGACAGAGTTCTGGGTGAGGCTATTTCTATGGTAGTCTTTATCTTCAATCACACGTCGACAAAGAGTTTGAAGGAGATGACACCATACGAGGTTTGGTACGAGAGGAAGATGGACATGTCGTTCTTGTGGATGTTCGGTTGCCCCACCTCTCCAAGCTAGAGGAAAGGAGCACGCCGATGTTCCTAGGCTATGAGGCTGGGAGCAAGGCCTACCGGCTATATGATCCGTGCGAAGGATGAGTACCTGTGTCACACAACATCGTCTTTGCCGCGAAGGCGACATGGGAAAGTCTAGGCACAAGGGGAAGGTGTTCATAGGATGTTTGTTATCGAGCACCTTGTCATCCATGGCGGTGGCGGTGGCGGCACATGCCAGGAGGAGCTAGGGAGCGCTGCATCGAAGGAGACACCGGCCCCTGGTGGGCATGCAAACTTGCCCACGATGGGCGGGCAAGCAGTCCCCAGCTGTGGCAGCACAGGCTCCACCCCGATAGATCAAGGGACCCCTCTGTTGAGCCCGGTCCAGTTAGCGTCTTTGCCAAGCTGACTTGCACCCCCATATCAACACCTCCCACCAAGGCGAGGAAGTCTGCCTCCGCACCATGGAGAATCTTATTGGCAACGCTGCAACTCCAGGGATGGCGAGCAGAGTGCTCGGCGACATGAGCTGCAGACATAGAAATAGAAGGTGGTGGCATTATCAATGTGTGAGGCAGAGTACATTGCTTGGCTTTAGCAGCATGCCAAGGAGTTTGGCTGCTTCGGCTGCTGTGCGAGCTCACCAGAATTGATGCTCACACACCAGCACTGATGGTGGACAACCAACCCTGCAATCTTTCATCGCCAAGAACCATGTTCTCCACAACTGGAGTATGGACATCAAGTATCATCCTCGAGTTCGTCGAGATTGGTTGGCAGCTCGCAGACATCCTCACCAAACCTCTTGGGCGTCTTCTGTTCTTGGAGCCTAGGAGCAAAATTGGAATGGTGGATCTCAGGCTCAAGGAGTAGCAGCAGGATTAGGGGAAGGATTGCAAAATAATCTGCCTCTTGCTTTGCTTGTTTTGCTGTGACAGAAGGTTGACAATAGGTGAACTCCTTGCTGTCTAATGACTCTAATCTACATCTGGCCTTGGCAAATGACTCCTCAAAATCCGCGTATGCTGCTATCTGCTATGTTTTGTGGAAGACTTGGGCCCCTGGCAAATGTCGGTTCTTTCTATGGCTGATGGCTCATAACAAATGTTGGACAACAGATAGGTTGGCTAAAAGAGGCTTGACTCAATCGCTTCTTTGCCCACTTTGTGACCAACAAGATGAATCGATAAATCACTTGCTGGTGGGCTGCTCCTTTGCACGTCTTTTCTGGTTCGAATTGTTCAAGCCTTTTGGACTGCAGGGCTTCATTCCAGGACAGGATATTGACGATTTTGATCTCTGGTGGTGTTCCAATAGTGCTCGGCTTGATGGGCTGAGTAAGAAGGGCTTTGACTCTTTGGTCGCTCTGGGTGCTTGGATGTTGTGGAAGCATAGAAATGGTGTGGTCTTCAATGGTTCCTCCCCGAGCCTGGTGGTGGCCGTTCGGCTGGCCAGGGAGGAAGCTATTATGTGGTCCTTGGATGGAGCTAAGGGGGTTTCCTTCCTCCATGATCAAAGCCGTGTGGGATAGTTTCTCTGATGTTATTATTGTTGGGGTGTCTGCCAGCTGACAGGCACTCTGGCTTGGCTGGGTGGGGTTTTTTCTTGTGTGTGTGTGTGTGTGGGTGTCTTCTCTTTGTAATGTTAGTTCTGGGGTCTTTCCCCTTTTCTTCTTAGTACAATGATACACAGTTCTCCTGTGTGTTCGACAAAAAAACATCTGGCCTTGCTGTGACAGAAAGTCTGGGGAAGGGATAAAGCAAGGCAAGCCTCCCCCTAAATGTGGAGAGGCTGCTTCGAACCCGTGACTTGGAAGCAATTGCAGTGTAATTTCATAAGAGCTAACAACTTCCAGTAGGCTGAATAGCAGCACTAGGACACTGGTTCCGCTTCACACACAGACTGGAACTGTCTTTGTGTATATATATGTTGATATGATAATGAAAGGAAGCAGTTTAATTCAAGCAGCATTTGCTGGTGCTCGTGTCTGTGTGTTCTGTCATTCGGTGCTCACCTGTGCAGTGCTGCGACAGCTGCCAACAGCTAGATGTCTGGATGAAAAAGAGTGTGGACACTGGACTTGGAGAGAATCAGTGCAATGCACAAGTTATCCATTTAAAATAGAACACCTTGTAAAAAATTTGATCAAAGAGATGACAGATGAAAATAACTAAGGAAGATATTACTCTAGAAAAGATGGAAACTGATACTCAACTCAACTAATCAAGAATTCTTCAATTGTAAAGATCAGTTGTGGCAGCTCAATAACATAACCCCATTTTCTTTCTATGTATGTAAATATATGTAAGGAGAAGCAACAAGAATGAATGAACTAGCAGAGCTGTTTTCACTTGAAAGTGTGTTCAGCTTGTCACCTTCATTTTCTTCAGTGTGTTTAGAATCCAGATATTCTGCACAAATCTGCATGGTTAAGTCCATTCTCGAAAGATGCACTTATAAACAAGTCAAATGAGATATAGTAAACACTGGTAGTAAAACTTTTAGTGCACTATGGATCATGGTTATCAAAGCGGTAAAGCGAGGTGTGGTGACTGACTACTGCCTTACACTTAAGCGACTAAGGCATGAGGCGACACCTTAACAGCCCAAGGAAAACTTAAAAAACAGCTTAGAGCAGTAGATAGTAAGAAAAACGAAAAGGAAAAAAGGAAAAGAAAGGAGGAGGAGCAAGTAGTTGTCTGGCTCAGCCCACCAAACTATTCATCTCTCAAACTCCCAAATGATCAAATCCCAATCCTCTCTAGTGCCGCTCCACCACTTTCGTTCTCCAATCTCCACTGTCATTCCGTCTCCACCCCTCTCTGTCTCTTGCTTCCCTCTCTCTTCCGAATGTGCTGCTTTGCTAGGAGGAACAGAAGGGCTTTGTAAGCTGCAGCTCGATGGAGGACAAAGGAGGTGGGATGCTGCAGGCTAGCGCCTATTGGGGGAAGATGGCCACGACCCGCGCAGGTGGCCACACGACTCAATGGCGAGCGACCAACAACTTTTCTCGTTGGCGTGGGAGAAAATGTTGGTGCGGGCAAGCTGCGATTTATGTTTCTCCTCCTGCTCTCCCGCTCATTGGTGTGAGAATCTATCGCGGACCTGCTCTCTCTCTCTCTCTCCCACTCGCTATATTTCGCTTGCGCGTTCCTTCTCTTAGTTTTTCCTGCCGTTTCCTATTCCTCTTTTCCCGTTGCCTAGAACAGAGGCTTCCCTGTATGGCGTCTGTCATTAGCGATTTAATTTGAATCAGATGCCAAAGCGACATTGCCGCAAGCCCGTAAGGCGTATGCCATACATATATAAGACGTGCCTGCTAGGGGCTTGTTTGGTATAGTTTTTTTCCTGAAGAGCTTTTCTAAGAATCTGGATTTGTAGATAATATAACTGTCACGAGAATCTGAATATCATGAGGCCTACTGCGGAGAAAGATGGAGTCCATAGGGTTTAGGATCTAGGAAGCAACAAATTCCTCCCATTGCGACGACTCGGCAGATTATGCGTTCATGTTGATTTGAGCGATTTTCACAGAAGCGATTCTCACAAAAGCGGACTGAGAAGCAAAGCGTTTAGCTGACAGAATCGGATTTTGACAGCCATAATCTGATTTTAAGTTGAAACAAGCACCTTCTATGTCATTGCGCCTGCAGCGCTTTGGTGCTTAAATGACACCAAATCAATGCTTTTGGTAACACTGCTATGGATTTTTATCGAACGCGCAGGAGAACTGCGCATCTTATATATTAAGAAAAAGGAGATAGAGGTCTAAAATAGACCCAGTACAAGCTGCCAAAAAAAATAGAAAAAAATAGAAAATAGATCAAGACAGAAAAAAGAAGAAAAAAAAGGGGGTGGGTATCCAAACAACCCCCAGCCCCACCAGCACATAAGGCCACAATCTCCTAAGATCTCTTGCCCCTGCCAAGCCCCACCGAACAGCATCCTCATGAATATGCTGCATGATGATGCTGATGTTGGGGGATGCACCATCAAACACACATTCATTTCTATGCTTCCATAGCCACCAAGCCACCAGAATCACTAAGGAATTAAATCCTCTTTTTTGGTTTTTTGGCACCTGACACTCAGCTTCTCTCCACCAGTCTTGGAAGGTCGTTGTTGCCAATCCTGGAGTCAGGCGATGCAGCCCTACCTTGTGCAAAGTCTGCCACCAAGTGTCTCTGGCAAACACACAAGCCACTAAGATATGCTGAACTGTTTCCTCCTGCTGGTCACAAAGGGGGCACCTTACAGGATGCTCAAGACCTCGTCTGCTTAATCTATCCGCTGTCCAGCAACGATTTAGAGAAGCCAACCAAATGAAGAATTTACACCTTGGGGGGCCCAACTTATCCAAATTCTAGTAGCCGGCTCAAAAGAGACTGAACCAGCCATAAAACGATCATATGCCGATTTAGTGGAATAATCTCCAGATACACTGCTATGGATTAAGTCTGTAAAATATTTTATTTGTTTTGTAGTAGTGATCTATTGAGCATTGCCAATTTTTATCATTGTTTTGGAGTTGAAATTATGTTGTAGTTTTGTAAACTTGCACACCTTGATATGAATTTACCTTCTTTAAAATGTGGAATATGCATCCTTTTTTTTGCCACACGTCAAAACATTCACAATTTGTTTAAACAATTTATGTAAGGTAATAAAGAGGTTTATAATAGTCATCTATGTTATTGCAGCTGCTGGACCAGGAAAATGCTTGATAAACCATGGAGGATGTTGGCATGAAACTCGCAACGGAAAAACATTCTCTGCTTGCCAGGTAGGTTTAGGATTTTATTACATGATCTATGGCTTTATTACTGAATATCTGTCTGTTGCTTCCCAACTTTTTTTTCTTTCCAGGAATCTGGAGATGGGAAATGCCTGTGCCCAGCTGGTTTCCGAGGGGACGGCGTTAAAAAATGTGAAGGTGCTGTATTTAGTAATATAATTTGCCTCATCATCACCATTTCTTCTCAAACACATAGGAGAGCGGTCAGCGGTGTATTATTATATTAAAAAAAGAGGGAGTCAAAAGAGACTCATACAAGCCCTAAAGGCTTTGCAAGCATCACTTGCCGAAGAATACTAGTGGCGACCATCAAGTCATCCATACAATCAGACTATGGCCAAATGTGCCTGAGGCGTTTGGCCCCTGCCACACAACATTTTTGCCTCATCTTTATTCTCTTGTACTAAGAGGCCAGAATAAGGAGAAGCCCTTAAAAAGCACACCTATCCCTAGGCTTCCAAATTCACCAAGGGACCAACACAATAAATAATCGAAACCCTTTTTGGTGGTGTTTATATAGTTACATCAGACTTTCTATTCCCTTACGATTATATTTAGAAATAATTATTTATGTGATGTTCAAAATTCTCACATTCTTGCACTAGCAACATTATAAGATTTGTGTGATCTTAAAGTTATCTTATGTGTCGTTGTGAATGGAACATATCTTGTGAATCAATCATATTGGTTTAATCGTGCAATCAAGTGATCTGGTGCATATAGTTAAAATCCAATGTTTTCTGCTATTTTATATTTAACCCCTTCCACTTAAAACCTAGTACCTATTTTATATTTAACCCTTTCCACCTAAAATAGCAGTCATTGTTGGATTTTGATTGGATGCGCCATATCTCTTCATGATTGCACCAACATGATTGATTGCGCAAGATATTTTCCCCTTTGTAAAGGCTTCATGTCACACCTGGATTTAAGGGTAGACCTAGGCGCATCTCATATGTGCGCTAAATAAAGATTCACACATATAATGACTCGATGTATAGAGACAAATGTTATCAACTTTATTATATAACGAGAATGTCTAACAAAATATATGATAGTAAAATAACTCGAACTAAGATAACTCTCTCCATGACACCATAGTTGTCTGGGAGACAACACATAGATCTCATCGAACTCATCGTAGTAGTGCTCCTCCGGTGGTACCTGCTCTTCTCTTGGTGTGATTATAGCAAGAGTGAGCTCACATATGTTCATCGCTCAACACGTGTAGGGAATAATGTGCATGAGCTCACTTATGGTGGGGGCTCATGTGTAGTGTAAAGGCTTATCAACAAAAATGGTTAAGGCTGAGCATTGCTTTTAATAAGTTGGTCAAAATTTATTAGCCGTTACTAAGTATAAGTGTATGCCAACACAATTAAATAACTGATCACAATTAATAATAAATCACACAATGCAATGCAAATGACAAATTAAGTTAATTTCCATAAATAATAAATCACAAGGGGTCTCGAGTCCCATTCATCTCTACCGAGGAGACGAGGCAAGGTCCCACTACGAGGCCTTTACAAAGTTTCATTAGCTTCAGAAAACCCGCTATGGTTTTTGCGAGAAGGGGGGCCTTTACAATGTTCCACTAGCTTCAGAAAACCCGTTATGGTTTCTGCAAGAAGGGGGCGACATAGGAATCCCTCGTCCGAAAAGCCATCGCAGCATGATCGAACGAGAACCTCCCTATACTGGCAGCTCCTCACACCGCGGTTGCCCCCTTTGGGTAAGATAGTCCTCCACCAGCTTTTCTAATTAGTCAGCCAAGGGTGTCCCATACCACCCTTGTGGTAGCACTGTTATCTCAGGTTAAGCTCCTTATTCGAATTAACACAATAATCTTATCATTAACAATAAATAATCCATCAACAATGATAAAGCATAATCATAATTCAGATATATATTATTCCCAAAAACCAAGTAGAGCAATAGCAAGACTACCTAATAGTTCATTTGTATGCAAGGTATATGGTAGACAAAACTAGGGTTACCTATAAGGTCCCATCAAATTAATCAAAGCATGTCACGATGATTAACAGAAACAGTATTAGGTAAAAGAATGTGATCAAGGGTACAACTTGCCTTTTTGGTGCAACTCCAGGTACTTCTTCAAGTTGTGCTTGAGGTGCCTCGTAATCTCGCTTCTATTCGTAGCAATATATACAAATAAACAAATAATGGATATGATAGCACTACACCAAAACATGAGAACAAACCACACAATAATATTCTATGCGTCGCTACGGATTCGTAGGTTTAAGAACAACTAAAATCGGATTTAGGATGAGTAAGTTATGGATTTTCTAAGATTCTAGGTGTTTTAATAATTATTTTGTCTGTAAAAACAATTTTCGAAGATTATTCTGCAATTTCCTGTTTTTTATTTATATTTATTTAACTATATAATGGATGGCAGGTCCAATTTGTTGAAACCTCAGGGTCTAAGTTATGAAATCTAGGACTCCTTCGTAATAATTTTACTATACAGGAGGATGGCGGGTTTATTAGAGGGAAGTGCAGGGTCTCTTTTACAAAATTGTCAGGTGAAGGGGGTATGGGCTTCTATGGACCGCTGGATCTAAAAGTTTTGGTCCAGATTTTAAAACCCCGCGATCTGCTCTCAATCATACAACCGTCGATATACCTACGAGATTATCCCTAGACGAAATGTTTTCTTCATTCTAATCCTAGCCATCTGTGATTGATCTAACGATACACAGCGCCCCCCGCATTATCTTTTTCTCCCAACCACGGACTGCGGCAGCGATCCCGTGCAGCACGGTGGCGCCATCGCCGGGTTTTCCCAAACTCGATTCTCATGTTCGAAACTTTGATCCAGAAGGTGCTAAGCGTAGCAGAGGTGAGAGCGAACTTAGGGGAGGGATCCTTACCGTACATAGTCCTACGCATAGCTCTGACGACCATGTGTGGCGGCTCCACGTCATGATGGGCAATCCTGCCCACACTGTGTGCTTACCCCGCTCAGGAAACCTCCGTGCTTGAGCGGCGTGCTTTGGTGGTAGAGCCTGACCCCTTCCTAAGACTAGATAATGGCTCTTGCATGACTTAAATATCATCCCCTCTCTTTCCTAGGTTCGGTCTGGCGATGGTGGTAGCTCAGCTGCGCACACGCGGTGATGGCGATCTCTCGCGTGCACATGGGATAGATGTCGAGCCTCGACGTTCTTATAGTCGTGGAAGAAAAGTGTCCGAGTGGGGAACAACCTATCGACGAGTTTGTTGTGATTTCCTGGAAGTTTGTTACGGTGTACTTGTGTTCGTTACGAAGGAGAAGGATCTGACGGGGCGGTTCATTGTGTCTTGGAAATCCATCGTCCGGGGAGATACGACTGAAAATACGAGACGATGCCAAGGAGCCCAGCCGTCAACGACTGAAAGAAGCGTATGGGTGATGTCAGCCATGACATTGTGATGACGTCGCGTCCGACAAGGTGAATAAAATACAGAAGAGAACAAAGAGTGTCGCTTCCTGTTGCTTGGCGCGCGGCCCATCTGGCGTGGGCCGACAATACGCCGAGTAGTGGCCCTTTTGGCCAATGGGCTAAGGGAGTCGACCATGGTAGACTTCATTTTTTAAAATTTTCTTTTCTATTTCTAATCTTAGTTTTCATTTCCAGTTTTAAATGTCCCAACCCTGATTGATGTTTTGAAATCAAATTTATATGCACAATTCAAAGATCCTGCATGGGATGCGTGAATACACATTTTTTTATTTGTTTATTTATCTAAATGGACATTCCTAAATAACAAATCACATATCGAAACAAACTCTACTATTATTCTTAAATATTAAATGACTGCTTCCGACTTTATTTTAAGGGTTTACACTTCAACAACATTAGACTTGTTTAATTCCCTTAATGTGGAACAAGAAGACAATGCCTTATTTTCCCTGATGTGACACTATACTTATAAATTCATCTATATGGTCTTTGATTTCAACATTCTGCCTTGAGAAACGGAAGTGAGAAATATTTGCACCCTAAATCAACTTGCTATACACATATACATAGATTTTGTACTGTTGGTAGTATTTACATGGTAATGAAGTAGATATTTAGTGCAATGCAGAAAATACATCTCTTCTAATTCATTGCAGACATTGATGAGTGCAAGGAGAAAAAAGCTTGTCAGTGTCCTGAATGCAACTGCAAAGATACATGGGGTGGCTATGACTGCACTTGCAGTGGTGACCTTTTGTACATCAGAGAGCATGACACCTGCATAAGTAATTTCCAACTCAACTGATAGCTTTTGCTTATCCTTAGTGTATCAATTGAGTATATATAAATGGTTAATCTGCAGGCAAGACAGCAGTTCAGGCTAAAGCAGCATGGGCTGCAGTGTGGGGTATCTTGATAGTTGTTGCTGTTGTGGCAGCGGGAAGTTATGTTGTGTACAAATACAGACTAAGGGTAAGCTAGCACATGCACACCCTTACTTTTGTTCTTTCGTTGTTTGTCCATGTTTCATGATGAGTGATTTTCTATCTCTGGGCCTATTCCTTATGTAGGAATATCTGTTTTTTGTTAAATGTATTTCATTTTAAAATACTTACCCTTTATGTATTATACCGTTTATATTAAGCAGATGGTTGGGTTTGTGCCATCACGTGTAGACATATCCAGATAGTCTAATTTGCATGAAAAATCACATGTATGATCAACTCGATCTATAATCGAAGCTATCGTACTACCACTTAAGTACTTAATATTTGACTAATGATGTATCCAAAATGTACTGATGGAAGTAAAACATTTTAGGATCTAGGGATGAAAGGTAACCACAGAATCTCTCCACCAGAGTCTCTCTATGATTGATGACTTGTCCTTTTCTTGCGCCCTTTAGCCAGTGACATAGATTTCTCTCTTAGGCTGCTGGATTTGTTTGGTGATGCTTCTGGGGTGAGAAGCAAAAGAGTAATGTTTATCCCATACTGTACAGAGAATGACTTGGCTTCCATACAACATCACCTCTCGTGTGAATTACTTGACTTCCCATGCAAGTATCTTGGCGTTCCAATCTCCTTGAGAAAATTGACAAAAGCACAATTGCAGACCTTTATTGATTGACTTGCTATAACCGTTTGTGAGTTGGAAAGCGAATGTGTTGACCAAAGAGAGCCTACGGATTTTGGTTGAATTCGTGCTTACTTCAATGCTAGTTTATCTTTGATGGCCATTGACCTTTTCACCTTGGGCAATCAAGGTTATTGACATGATCAGAAGAGGATTATTGTGGAGAGGAAGAAATGATGTGATGGGAGGTCACTTCACTGCCTTGTAACTTGAACCAAAGTGTATCTTCCTCGTGAGCTTGGTCGACCTGGCATCTCTAACCTTCAGAACCTTGGATGGGTGCATCAAGCAAAAATGGCCATGGCTGAAAAAAAATCTTAGTCATCCATGGACAATTTTCATGTTCAAGTCCATCCATGTGTTGAGGCCTTTTTCTCCGCAGTTGTTTCTGTAGTCGAGGATGGTCACAAAACCTTGTTTTAGACATATCGCTGGATTCATGTACAAAGGGTTTATTCTGGACTCTTTCCTCGATGCCAGTACTAGCAGCACAATCGTGGCTAGAGAGGGGCCGGTGCCAAGAAGGTTAGCTATTGCTAGTTTTTTTAAGTTAGTATATGAGAATAACAAGGAATCATCCTCCCTGGTTATTTAGCGATGGACTTATCCCCATTAGTTAGCCGGTCATCTTTATCCCTGGTTAGTTAGCAATGGGCTTATTCCAATTAGTTAGTAGATGAGCAAATAAGGTTCTTTAGCTATAAAATGGACTGTACTATGTACCTAGGAGATCATCAAAGTAAAGTCTCCCTAGTTAGGTGGGATTGCTTTGGTCACCTTAGTTGGCATTCAATTTGGCCTTGGTGACAACAATAGTACCACTTCCAGTCAAGTTCCCTATCCACTTCGTTCCATCCGCCAATCTCATCCGCTGCTACACCCTCTACGCTCGTATCAATTTAGTATCAAAGCTACCCGACACATCGACCATCATGTCCGATGTCGACACTGATCCTAGAAACCTCTCCGACTCGCCACACTGGACCACATCTTGGTGCAGGTCACCATGGCGAACACACGCTTGGATTCCCACGACTAACAACTAGCCAATGAACCATCGCTGGAGAACCCAATTACTCCTGTGGGTGTGACCGACGTCTCGTATGGTAACTTTGGGTCCCGTCTTATGGAATTTCGATGATATAACCATGGCCTTTTGGTGTCAATGGCGCACAATTTGATGGACAGGTGGGCAGGACGCCACCTTGGCACATGGCCTTGTCTACGACTTGGGAGCTCTCTAAGGCACTGCTGGACTCCTTTGTCAACCTTTTCGCCGAGCCTTGTGGTCTGCTTCCATGTTGCTGTCATGACCATCACATCAGGCTACTGTCGGGCATAACACCAATGGCTGTCTGGCCGTACCACTACCCGGAGCAGCTCAAGGATGTGATATTGAAATCCAATACGATGACATGTTGTAACACAACATCATCCGCGAGTGCACCTCAGCGTTCTCATTGTTGATGTTGCTTATCAAGAAGACAAATGACACGTGGTGCTTCTGCATCGACTATCGCAAGCTGAACACGAAGACAATGAAGGACAAGTTTTCGATCTCAGTGGTTCACGAGCTCTTGGATGAGCTCCGTAGCGTGAGGTTCTTTACCAAGCTAGATCTCTGTAGTGGCTATCATCAAGTGTGCAGGCATCCGGACGATGTCAACAAGATGGTGCTCTAAACGCGTAGGTGCCACTTCGAGTTCTTGGTGATGCCTTTCAGTCTAACCAACACACGACCTTTCAAGCTTTGATGAATGATGTGCTTTTCATCCCTTTATTTGCAAATTTGTGTTGGTTTTCTTCGATGACATATTGCTGTTTAAGATCCTGGTTCGAACACCTGTAGCATGTAAAACATGCTTCTAGGCGCTACAAGATAACCACCTCGCCCTCAAGCGGTTCAAGTGTTTTTTGGGAGGAGTTCATGGCCTATCTTGCTGAAATCTTCTCGGCTGCCGATGTGGCCATGGACCCATCTAAGGTGGAGTCTGTGGAGATATGGCCACTACCGCTCTTCCTACGGACGATGTGGTGGTTTCTGAGGCTCACCGGGTACTACCGCAAGTTCATCGCGGGGTATGGCTTGGTGGGTGCCCCCCTAACGCCTTCAAATGGATGGATGAAGCGAATGCGACATTCCTGCAGCTCAAGCAGGCCATGATAACTGCACCACTATTGCAAATGCCCGACTTCAACAAGTGCTTCGTCATCGACTGCGATGTCTCGGGCATAGGCTTTGGCATGCTGCTGCACCAAGGGGACAATGCCATTGCTTACTTCAGCAGGCCAGTGGCTCTACTTCACCAAAAGCTATCGGCCTATTAGCGAGAATTGATCAGTCTAGTGAAGGCGGTGCGCCATTGGCGTCGGTACATTTGGGGGCCGACAGCTCACTGTACGCACGGACTACTACAGCCTAAAGTTCCTCCTTGATCAGCGGCTATCCACCATTCTCCAACATACATGGGTCAGCAAGCTGTTCGGCTATGACTTGGAGGTGGAATACAAGCCCGACAAGCTTAACGACACTGCTGACGTGCTATCTTATCGGGGTGAAGAGGCGGCAGCCATCCACAACATATCTGCCCAACATTCGAGATCTTCGACATTCTACGAGCTGAGGCCATGGCTGATCCACAATTGGCTGCACTCCGTGCCAAGCTACAGGCTGGGAAGACGCGTGCTGGCTGCTCCGAAGCTGACGGGCTGCTGCTGCTTTGTGGCAAGATCTGTCCCTCATGCTTCCTTCTTGTGGCCTCAATTGCTCTCCTTTGCCCATGACACCAATCATGAGGGTATTGACTATTGAAAAGATGGTGAACCGTTGGAGGGCGTCCTTCTATAGCCCACATACTCTTCGTTTAGTCCACGAGTTTGTATGCGGCTGTACAACCTGCCAGCAACACAGGTCAGGGCACCTCCACCCTGCTGGCTTGCTGCAGCCACTGCCGGTGCTGTCTATGGTACTGACACAACATGGGAGCAGGCCGTGGACTTTAAGAGGCATTTTCCAGTTCCAGCAGTAGAGCTCATGGGTGAGCTCTTTGTCGACAAGGGGGTGAAATGTTGTAGACTCTTTCTTTAGACTCCAGTTCCAGCGACACAACCATGACTAGAGAGGGGGACAAGAGGTTAGCTGTTGCTAGTTTGTTTCAGTTAGTAGATGAGAATAACAAGGAGTCATCCTTACCCCTGGTTAGTTAGCAATGGGTTTATCCCAATTAGTTAGTGAGTCAACCTGTTTAGGTTTGGGTTTCAACCCTCTTACACACACCATGGTGGCAACGCCGTATCATGGTTGCTGATCTTGCGCCTCAAGTTTTTGCCTTTGGTATCTAAAAGGAAAGCTAACATGAGGATATTTTTTGAAGGCTCGCTAATAATTTCTGAAGGCCCCGCTAATAATGCTTGGGTCTCTGATATTCCACGGCCTATCACCGTGGGTGTCATTTCTGAGCCCTTTGGCCTTAGGGATGTATCTAGACATGTATGTTTGCAGTCTGGAATTGAGGATTCCCATATTTGGAGATTTCCTCAAATGGTGCGCAATCAACTTACAGTGGCCTCCTTCATGGAGCTTTTGGGTTAGAATATGAAAATCTTGGCCCTAGGTAAATGCAAGTTTTTCATGTGGCTTGAAACCTTGGTGCCAAACTAAGTTTGTGGGCTTCGGTTGTGGTTGGGCAAGTTTGTAACATACGCGTGTTGGTTTTGAAGGACCTGTCGCGATGTGTTTGTAAGGGCTCTCTCTTCTTTTTCTTAATATAATGATGCACATCTTCTGTGTGTTCAAGAAAAAAAATGCTCCATGTTTGAGATGGTGGCATTACATCTGCTACACATTGGAAACCACAATTTAGGTTCTTATCCTAACAGCACATGTTGCTAAGAGAGTTAGTTGATGCAGCGAGAAGGAGTCGTGTTAAGATCCTATGTGTCCAGGAGAACACTGGTTTCAATCTTTGGTACTCAGGAACAGTGGCAAACAAAAATGGAGTAGGTATCCTGATTGATAAGACCCTCAAGGATGGAGTGCTCGATGTCAAAAGGCAGGGAAATAGGATTATCCTAGTCAAACTAGTTTTGGGGATGTAGTCTTGAACATTGTAAGTGCATATGCCCCTCAAGTTGGTCTTAGTGAGAGCGAGAAGAGGATGTTCTGGGAACACTTAGATGGCATGGTCAGAGCAGTACCCATCAATGAGAAGCTTTTCATAGGAGATCTCAATGGTCATGTAGGTTCAACAAATGCAGGTTATGAGCCGGCTCATGGAGGTTTCAGGTATGGTAGTAGGAATCAAGAGGATATTTTGGACTTTGCTATAGTCTACAACCTAGTGATAGCCAACACTTTCTTCAAAAAGAGAGATTCTCATTTGGTGACTTTTAGCAGTGGCCATTGTTTGATCCAGATCGACTTCGTTCTCACAAGGAGAGAAGATAAACACATATGTTTGGATTGTAAGGTGATACTTGGAGAGAGTGTCGTGTCCCAACATAATCTTGTGGTGGCTGACTTCCGTTTTTGGATCCGTACCCATAGGGATAAACATGCCAAAATTGCGAGGACGAAGTGGTGGAAACTCAAAGGGGAGACATCCGAAGTTTTTAGGGAAAGTTTTTGTGGAGGACGCTTGGTCCGAAGATGGCAACTTGTATTAGGAAGGTGGCGTCAGAGATGTTTGGAGTGACCAAAGGGAGTAGAGTTGAACCTAAAGATACTTGGTGGTGGACCGAGGACGTTCAAAAGGCAATAAAGGAGAAGAAAGAATGTTACAGGAGCTTGTTCCATGACAGGAGCACAGTCAACCTAGAGAGGTATAAGATGGTAAAGAAGACCGCAAAGCGAGCTGTGATTGAGGCAAAGGGTCGAGCCTATGATGATCTTTACCAAAGACTAAGTACAAAGGAAGAGGACAAGGATGTCTATAAGATGGCTAGGATTCGAGAAAGGAAGACGAGGGACCTCAACCAAGTTAAATGCATTAAGGATGAGTTGGATCAACTCTTGGTGAAAGGACAAGACATCAAACAGAGGTGGCAGGGGTATTTTGACAATCTTTTCAATGGCGAGAATGAGACTATGGACACCCAATTGGATGACTCCTTTGATGATTTAAATAGATGCTTGGTACGTAGGATCCAAGAATCAGAGGCCAAAGAAGCTTTAAAGAGGATGAAAGGGGGCAAGGCGATGAGCCCGTATGGTATCCCAATAGAGGTGTTCAACCATATTTTTGATCAAACAAGATGCCTTGGGGATATTGCTATCATTTGGCTAACCAAGTTGTTCAACCATATTTTCGATCAAACAAGATGCCTGATGAGTTGAGTACATTAGTACCAATCTTGAAGAACAAGGGAGATATTCAAAGTTGTACCAACTATCGATGGATTAAGCTCATGAGCCACACTATGAAGCTATGGGATAGAGTTACTGAGCATCGCCTGAGAGGAATGACGCATATCACTATGAACCAATTTGGATTCATGCCTGAAAGGTCAAACATGAAAGTAATTTTCTTAATAAGACAACTCATGGAGCGGTATATGGACTTGCACATGGTTTTTATCGACTTGGAAAAGGCCTATGATAAAATACCTAGGAATCTCATGTGGTGGGCATTGGATAAGCATAAAGGCCCAACAAAGTATGTTACACTCATCAAGGACATGTATGACAAGGTAGGGATGGCAATGGGAAATTCCCCATCGTGGAATAGCTCTCCATACCCGTTCCCACGACGAAAAAATTTCCTCGCGGAGATCCCCACGAACGTTTGCAGGAAACATTTCTTCCCCATCCTCGTTCCCTGCGTGGGTAAATCCCGATGGGGATCCCCGTCTCGGTTTAAATTATAATTAGGACATACATCCTTTGTTATCAATGCAAAACATTTTTACTTATACATATTATTAAATTAAAGAAATCATTATGTGTACATAAAAAAGAACACATTTGTACAATGATTGATCTCTTGACAAGGTAATTATGTATTTTTATCATTCACTATCACACAAAAACATCGTCACGTGCAGGCTTAACGGGTCCCCACGAGGAACGGGGATGGGGAATGCTTCCTCGCCCCCATCCCCGTTTACCCGTCGGGGGGAGATTTTTCCCTATTTACATCCCCGTGGGGGAAAAACTTTCTCATCCCCGTCCCCTAATAGAGGAATTCCCCACGAGGAATCGGGGATCGGGGCCCCATTGCCATCTCTAACCGATGGTGATACAAATGTTTTCCCGATTAACATAGGACTACATCAAGGTTCATCTTTGAGCCATTATCTAT
Organism: Zea mays; assembly: GCF_902167145.1. Classification (NCBI taxonomy): domain Eukaryota; kingdom Viridiplantae; phylum Streptophyta; class Magnoliopsida; order Poales; family Poaceae; genus Zea; species Zea mays. Next base: position 40,415,082 of record NC_050100.1, on the reverse strand, counting down.
TTGCCTTAGTGATAGATGAGGTTACGAGGGATATACAAGGAAATATCCCTTGGTGTATGCTTTTCGCTGACGATGTAGTTCTAGTAGATGAAAGTCAGGAAGGAGTAAATAGAAAGTTAGAGTTATGGCGTCAGACTCAAGAGTCAAAAGGATTTAGCATTAGTAGGACCAAAACCGAGTATATGAAATGTGGCTTTGGTACTACAATTAATGAGGATGGAGATGTAAGCTTGGGAGGCCAGGTAGTGCCAAAGGACACCTTCCGTTATTTGGGATCGATGCTATAGAGAGATGATGATATTGATGAAGATGTTAGCCATAGGATCAAAGCGGGGTGGATGAAATGGCGTCAAGCATCGGGAGTTCTATGTGACAAAAGAGTGCCACAAAAGTTGAAAGGCAAGTTCTACAGGACGGCGATTAGGCCTGCTATGTTATATGGGGCTGAGTGTTGGTCTACTAAGAGACGACATATCCAACAACTAAGTGTCGCAGAGATGTGTATGTTGCATTGGATATGTGGCCACACAAGATTGGACCGAGTGAGAAACGATGACATACTCGATCAACTAGAAGTAGCGCCAATTGAAAAAAGCTTATTTAACTTCGGTTGAGATGGTTTGGGCATGTCCACCGGAGACCCCATAGGCACCAGTGTACAGAGGCATCATAAGATGGGACAATAATGTGAAGAGAGGTAGAGGACGACCAAACTTGATATGGGAGGAGGTAATTAAAAGAGACTTGAAGGAATGGAATATCCCAATGAAGTTGTGTTTGGATAGAAGTGTTTGGAAAGAAGCTATCCATGTGTCTGAACCTTGATTAGGCCTTTTTCCTTTTAGTGCTCTCAAACTTTCCCCCCTCCCCTTTCTCTCGTTTTGGTGACTTCTTGTTGGGTTTCAACTCTAGCCTAACTCAACTTGCTTGGGACTAAAATGCAATGTTGTTGTTTGATCCTAACAGCACAGGTTGCTAAAGGTGTGACTTATTTGACATAGATTTGTGCGCTGATATTGTGCCATTTAGTTTTCAATAGAAATGCAATGAGTAACTTTTAACAGTAGCTTGCGGCTTTGGTCGTTGATGTCCTTAAATATTGTCAGTTGTAGTTCGTATGTTAACTGACCAAACATTTTACTGCCGATGACGGATACATGATGTTGTGAATTTTCTTCAAACGCATGGCAACTTTTTTGCTAGTTTCTATAATTCTATTCACTAATATCAACTGAATTACATTTCCTTCATTTTTTTTCAGTCATACATGGACTCTGAGATTAGAGCTATCATGGCGCAGTATATGCCACTTGACAATCAAGGAGAGGTCCCAAATCATACACATGACGAAGATCGTTCATAAGTGTGCAGATCATTACGTGGTGGGCCCATATGGCCTAATCTGACACCAATGCAGATCGTCGTGAGCTCTACAAACAGAAGCTACAGGCCAATAATAGCTTGATTTTTAGAGTACAAAAATCTGTTATTTGCCTGATAGTTTATCTGGAGCAGTTTCATTTTACATATGACTGTAATTTGTGAGAATGCACATCTTACGATTTTTGTTGACCAGTATTCATAGGTTTTTAGTTAGCAATGTGTTGTTGGCCCGTTGCTAGTCCTTGTAATACAAGCCCACCTGTTTTTTTGCGCACGGCAAGACTTAAACTGACAACATTTTGTAGTACCTTTTATTTTGTATCACCTGCTCTATACACGAGTTTTCTTGGAACATCGGAAATAATAATGCCCTCCAGTATCTTGCGACCACAGAATTGCTAATACTTGTCATCAGGTTATCATATGAGAACTTCGTCTGAATTCGTAGGGGTTTCTTCTGAAATTTGCTCGAAATTTTCTACAATAAACAGAGTTTATATGCATTTTGAGCATACTGCAACCTGGTCTTGGATTCAAACTCTCTTGTGATGTAGACATCCTAACTATCCTCTTCGGCCTTTTTGATGTCCTTGTTGGTCTACTTCAAGGTTTTTAATCAACAAAACATGTGCTTCACCAACCATAAGGTTTTAAAAATAATTGACTAGAAAAGTACATACATGGAGATTCAGTTAACATACTTTCGTAACTGGACCTTTCAATGTGTTTAACATAGAAGGTGCAGCGTTGTGTGTGGTAGTGGTGGATGGAGGTGTGGGCGCACATATGCTTGAAGAAGGTGCTGATTTTGCCGATGCCATAGGCTATTATGGTGTAAAGGTGTGGCTCCTCTTCTGCTGCTGGTGATATTGTAATTCCTTTTCTACAAAAATAGAAAGATGAAGCAACCTTGTACAGAATGGTATTACTTATAATAAACAATGCCCTAAATCTCATGCCTCAACCCCCAAAACCCTAACATTCTGGTCCTCCTAGTCCTCAACTACACCATAATGTAACATATCCTTTTGCAACTCTTAGTAATACTCTTGTACAATAATGTCTTCCTGCTTAAAGTGTTGTAATTTCTTAAGTAGGACACACTAGAAAGGAGGAACAAACCTAGTTTGCATCTTCTCTTTTAACCTAGCCCATGTCTCTGGCGCAGAATGTGTATGCACAAGTTCATTACGCCAAATGATAGAAAATCATTAAATCACCACTATCTTGTCTAACCCTATGAGGTTGAGGAACAAGATGAGAACTAAATTTCCGTTCAGCAGTCATTTTCTAATCTAAGTAAGCCTCTGCATCATAAGCACCATAGAAAGGTAAATAAAAAAATGATCTTAGCAAAAGGATCATTATTATTACCATGGTCATCATTATGATGGTGATGAATGGGGGGGGGGGGGGGGGTCAAAGAGGATTACCTCCCGTACCTTAGCAATTACAATGTAAGCATCGACACAACTACTCCTCACGAGTGGCTCACGGGTCTAGGTTGTTAAACTCATCATCAACTACCTCATCATTAACCACTGCAATGGCAATACTGCCATTATTGCTCGTCTGATGTGGTAGGCGAGGCTCCAAGTTGTCCATATGATCAACAAGGTTGGAAACTCATCTATCCATCCTCTCGAAAGATACCTCCAAAGTGCCTTGGTATTCCAGATGAAGCACACACTATTCATCTGATGGCTTCTCCGTGTTGTTGCCTACCATGGTTAGAATAGAAATATAAGAGGAAATCATTGGTATGACTCCTATGACTACTAAGTGAAGTGGAATATGGAAACAATACATGTAAGTCGTGTTACCCATATGGTAGAGGTCATGAGTCCCATACACATCTTCCAAGGAAGTGTGGTAAGGTTCACTATGAGACCTTTACAAAAGGATCCCCTATGCGCATTTGTACCATGGCATAATACCTGTAAGTTATCTTCCGTAACTCTCCACCCCTACCTTGCACTAAGCAATCCATGGGCATCAGCCACAATAGGTGTGAATAAAGAGCCTTCTCCTGTCCCCATCTGCCACGACTAATGTCTACACAGGTTCCCCTAATTACTTTTTTTTGATGAAAGGTTCCCCTAATTACTTGATAAAGACCAGAGCCCATATTGTCCTTATGGTTGCACTAATTTCTCAGGTGGTCGCTTGGTGAATCAGTCCTTAGGGTGAGGCTCTTGAGAAATTCTAATCCCATGCTTGAGTCCCCATTTTCTATGTTGCTAAAAAGCATATTTTATAAATCTTGTTATAGTAAACATTGAAATTACTTTTCATTATTCTGGATTGGAGCACTAGCAATTGTCTGCTAAAAAGATTTCCCTAAAATTCTCAGTGAAATAAGGACATGGTATTCAAAATACTAGGGTAAACCTATTAGGAGCAATAATTTAGTTAAAACATTAATGAACATTTATGATGCGTTTGGTTGCGGGACAGGTAGGATAGGGACGTCCCCTGGCGTCCTCTCTCGTCCCTCTAATTTTGAGGGACAACTGGGGACAACACTAGAATAGTCCTGTTCCAACCCCTGACCCTGAACCAAACAACCTTATTTAAGGGATCGTCTTATTCTATCTTGTTCTGTCATTACAACCAAACGCACCCTTCGGTGAAAAATGAATTTGTTATTGATTTTAATGTGATTTTAAACATCTAGAGTTAACCTTCCAAATAACTATAGAGTTTAGTGTCTAAAATGTATAAATCCCAGTCCCTGGAAACAACTGGAGTAAACTACATGTTTATTTCGATGAAATAGAGGGGCTCTTATCCCAAAATAGCTCTATCAGCACCGGTTGACTTAGGTTAGGGATGACCACGGGTCGGGTTCGAATTAGGTAGAGTAAATACCCGCCCACGATCGTACCCGCGGGGATTATTCATATCCGTCCATGACTATACCCACGGGTAAAGTTTTGTACCCGTACCCATCGGGCATCGGGCGGATATCTGGTACCCATCGGGTATAGTAGCTTGGTGCATTCTCCCTCAATGAAGTCTAGTGCAGTTCTGAGCGTCGCACATCACCATGATCACCGGAGGCACATAATGTTGTTGCACGGTGTAGTCATGCAGGTATAGCCCTAGGCATGTGTTGCTAATGTTTTTTTTAATAAACTTCTAACTCGTCAGGATCGGAGAGTAGCTAGCACAGTTGTCTAGTGTATTAACACTCTCCTAGCTCAAGTACTTGTACTAGCTAGCACTGGTACTACGTACTGGTAGAGATGGCAATAGGTACCCGAAACCCGATGGTTTTTACCCCATTAGGGTACGAGTTTGGGTCAATTTTCATACCCATGGGTTTGTTAATGGGCATAAATGTATACCCGACGGGTTCATGGGTACGGGTTTGTTCCTATAGTACCCAAACCCGTGAACCCGTGGGTTTTTTAAAACCGACCAAAACTAGTGCATATTGTCATTTTATTTTATAAACGAACAACAAACAACTTGTTATCTACCTATTTACTTCCTAATTTTTATCAAATAGTGAATGTACAAGTAGTTGGTGATAGTGTTGCTTGCTTGCTATTATAGTTATTACTAGTGTTATATATGTGGTGGATGTATAACTTAGTGCAAGGTAACTTGATTATACAACTTATTATTTGTATTTAATTCTCTCTACTAATATTTTTCTACAAATCATGAACTCGTTGTTCATTACATAAATTTTGGACCATGATCTCATTAATCATTATGATATTTATTGATTATAAAAAGAATAAGCATATTGGAGATAAAACCCGCGGGTAACCCATGGGTACCCGCAAACCCGATGGGTACGGGTTTGGGCAAAATTTCAAACCCGTCATGGGTACGGGTTTTTTAATGGGTGTAAATATTTTTCACGGGTACGGGTTTGGGATAGCAAAACCCGGCGGGTTTGTACCCGTTGCCATCTCTACGTACTGGCATTTTATCAAACATTCTGACGGTAGTACTAGAACCAGATCGGAAGCATCAGCAGACAGGGAGGGATGGCAGTAGGATGAGCTGTCGAGGATGGACAGCTAGCTAGCGTACTGGTAGGTTGAAAATCTAAAATCACTATTTTCGGATATTCGTCGGGTACCCGCGGGTAAGAAATCAAATCTGTACCCGACATGTAATAAAATTGGATCGGGTATGGGTAAGACCCGCGGGTCAAATTTCGTGCCCAAACCCGTATCCAACGGATCAGATATCCGCCGGATACTCGAACCCATAGGTAAAATTGCCATCCCTAACTCAGGTGCTAACCGGTATCAACGTGTTTCAGTCATCAAATCACATGTGTGTGGAGCTGGTACAGGCAGATTGCCGCCAGCCGTGTAGTGGATGTCGGCTGCCACCATATCTGTGACCACATCCTGGGATAAGGCTGGTGCAGGGTCTACAAGAGATGGCACCTGTCCAACCACGTCATGGAATAGAGCCAGCGCTTGGTCCTCAGCAAGTGGCACCTATCCAGCGATTGGGTCTTGTGCAGCGTCGGCCAGATGTGGGCAGCATGTCGGTCTGCAGCCAGAGTTAGCCGGAAACAAAGTATACAAATGGTTATTGTTCCAAATAGCACTGATACTGCCCTGGGATGGTTCCACAACGGAGGATGAAGGAATAGCAGAAGGAAATAGAGCCTCGTCAAAAACTATGTCCCGTCAAATGTAGACTCGACCGGAATCCATATCTAAACATTTATAGCCCTTATGAAGCGAACTATAGCCAATGAAGACACATGGTTTAGAACGAAAGGATAATTTGTGGCAATTGTAAGGACGCAAGTGAGGCCAACAAGGGCAAAAAAAAATCTTGAGCAAGGAATATTTGGGTGGTGTTTTGAATAAACGTTGTAGAGGCGACAAGTTATCAATTACTCTATTAGGAAGGCTGTTTATTAGATATGTGGCTGTGGTAAAGGCCTCATCCCAAAATTTTAGAGGCATGGCAGCATGAGCTAAAAGAGTGAGGCCTGTCTCAACAATGTGACGACCCGTTTTGTTGGTGAGTATGTGGACAAGACACACGATGTCCAATACCAAGGGAAGTGAGAAAACAGTTATGAAGTTTTTGATATTCACCGCCCCAATCGGACTGAACACACTTAATGTTTTTATCAAGAAGACGCTCAACATGAGCATGAGATTGTATGAAAATGCGTTGAACATCAGTCCTATCATGCATGAGGTAAATCCATGTGAATTTGCTAAAGGCATCAATAAAACTGATATAGTATCTGTAGCCACCGACAGACACTGGGATAGGATCCCAGACATCAGAATATATGAGTTCAAGAGACGATGTAGCATGGAAAATAGAACTATAATATGGTAATTGATGACTTTTGGCTAATTGACATGCATTACAGACAGTAGACAAACTAGTGTCTTCACGACATGGGAGATGATGGAGACTTAAAATGGACCGCACAACTTGGACTGAGGGATGACCAAACCGAGCATGCCACTGTGCATGACGTGCTGAGTAGCTTAGATGTGCTTGTTTAATAGATGCAAGATCAGCATGCTTGATGGGATAGAGGCCGGATTCACATTTTCCTTCCAGAAGAAGATTTCGAGTTGCACGATCCTTGATGCAAAAATGAGAAGGATGAAATTCAAAGAAAACATCATTATCACGGGTTAACTTATGAATAGATAACATATGCTTAGATATTTGAGGGACATGAAGGACATTATTTAGGGCAAGAGGGCGAGTATCAGTATTAATGGAACAAGAACCAAGATGCATAATTTGCAAACCTGCGCCATTGTCAACTTGCACGGTGTAAGTGTGTCACACCCGGATTTTAGGGGTCCAAAACTCGGGCACTAAAACAATCACCAAGTGTGCTAGGACCAAGTCTCACACATATGATGACTCATGGTACAAAAATGAATGTCACATCTTTACTATATAATAAGAGTTTTGTACAAAATAGTTAAATAATTACTTCATACGCAGACAACGATCCAGCAACCAAAGTTGACTGGGAGACGACGACCTAGACCTCTCACGAACTCATCACAGCATCCTCCATACGTCTCATCCTGTGGTACCTATTCTTGACCTGGGGGATGTGAGTACAGCGAGGGTGAGCTCACATACGTTCATCGCTCAACAAGTTGTGAGGAATATGTGTATGAACTCACCAAAGGTGGGAGCTCATGTGAAGTGTAAGGCTTACCAAAGGAGATGGTTAAAGCTGAAAATTGCTTTTAAAAAGTTGGTCAAAATTTTATTTGCAGTTACTAAGTATAAATAGATACCAACCCAATTAGATAAGAGATCAAGATTAATAACGATACCCACAATGCAATGCATATGACAAATTAAGTTTAATTCCATAAGTTAATCATGTGTGTGTCTGAGCCGCTCATGACCGTGAGCACGACTGATATACTATTATTACACTCTGCAGAGGTTGTGCATTTTTACACACAGGACGTGTTACCCATTTGCCACGGGGTTGTACGGACCCCATACACCTCTACCAAGGAAGCGAGGCAAGGTAGGACTACGAGGCCTTTCCAAGGTTCCACTAGTTCGAGAAAACCCGCTATGGATTCAGGACGAAGGAAACATAGAAATGCCTCTCTTGAAAAGCTTTACAGACAGTTCGACCCGAGGACCTCCCTATACTCTAGCAGCGACGCCTCCCCGCTTGCCCCTTCCCGGGTAAGGTAATCTCTCCCTAGCTTTCCTAATTACTTGGCCAAGGGCGTCCCATTCCACCCTTGTGGTAGCACTTCTTTTCCGGGTGGTTCTCCATGTTCCAATTAACAATATGATCTTATCATGAACAATAATTAAACAACAACATAATTAGAACATGATCATAATAAAACATTAGTTTCCTAAAACAGGTAAAACAATAGCAAATCTACCCAATAGTTCATCTGTTTGCAAGGTGGGGGGATAAACAATGCTATGGAAACCTATTAGGTCCCATCAAATTAACCTGAGCATGTCACAGTGATTAACAGCGAACATTATTAGATAAAAATGAGTGATCAAGGGCATAACTTGCATTAGACTCGAGATTCTCAGGTACTTCTCCAAGTAATTCTTCAAGTTTCTTGTGACGTCACTGAAAGGGAAATAGGCTTACACCTTTTCCTAATTGATTTTGGTGGTTGAATTGCCCAACACAAATAATTGGACTAACTAGTTTGCTCTAAATTATAAGTTCTACAGGTGCCAAAGGTTCACAACAAACCAATAAAAAGACCAAGAAAGGATTCAAATAAAGAGAGCAAAAGACAACCGAAGTGTGCCCTGATCTGGCGCACCGAACTGTCCGGTGTGCCACCAGACAGTGTTCGGTGCACCAGGGAACCAAACTCCAAACTGCTCACCTTCGGGAATTCTGGAAGCCGCTTCGCTATAATTCACCGGACTGTCCGTTGTAGCACCGGACTGTCCGGTGCGCCAGCGGAGCAACGACTACTTCACGTCAACGGTCGTCTACAGAGAGCAGTTAATGCGCTACAGTGCGCGCAGAAGTCAGAGCAGAGCCAGAAGGCGCACCAGACAGTCTACAGCACCTGTCCGGTGCACCACCGGACTGTCCGATGACCCAGATGCCAGAAGCTCCAACGGTCAGAATCCAATGGCCGGGTGACGTGGCTGGTGCACCGGACAGTGTCCGGTGGCGCACCGGACTGTCCGATGCGCCATGCGACAGAAGCCCTTACCAACGGTTCTTTTGGTGGTTGGGGCTATAAATACCCCCAACCACCACACTTCAATGCATCCAAGTTTTCAGCCTTCAAACACCTTACAAGAGCTATAGCATTCAATACAAGACACAATCAAAGAGATCAAATCCTCTCCCAAGTCCAAAGATCATTCCAATCAAATAGTGACTAGTGAGAGAGAGACTTGTGTTCATTTGAGCTCTTGTGCTTGGATTGCTTTTCTTCTTCATTCTTTCTTGATTCCAACTCAATTGTAACCAAGGCAAGAGACACCAATTGTGTGGTGGTCCTTGTGGGGACTTAGTGTCCCGTTTGATTGAGAAGAGAAGCTCACTCGGTCTAAGTGACCGTTTGAGAGAGGGAAAGGGTTGAAAGAGACCCGATCTTTGTGACCACCTCAACAGGGAGTAGGTTTGCAAGAACCAAACCTCGGTAAAACAAATCACCGTGTCATCCGCCTTATTTGCTTGTGATTTGTTTTCACCCTCTCTTTCGGACTCGTTTATATTTCTAACGCTAACCCCGGCTTGTAGTTGTGCTTAAAGTTTGTAAATTTCAGATTCGCCCTATTCACCCCCCCTCTAGGCGACTTTCAATTGGTATCAAAGTCGGTGCTTCATTAGAGCCTAACTGCTCGAAGTGATATCGGGAGCATCCACCATGAGGGAGATCGGGACCGGCGACAAGTCCGCAAGCTCGGGAAGAACACACTCAAGGGAGTCCGCCCACAAGCACAAGGAGGAATCCTCTTCCTCCATCAAGTCCCAACGGAAGGGTGACAAGAAGAAGAAGATGAAGAAAGTGGTCTACTACAAGACCGACTCTTCGTCACCCTCCACCTCCGGCTCGGAATCGGCATCCGCCACTTCTAAGCGCCATGAGCGCAAGAAGTATAGTAAGATGCCCCTTCGCTATCCTCGTATTTCAAAATGCACTCTATTACTTTCTGTTCCATTAGGCAAACCACCTATGCTTGAAGGTGAAGATTATTCTATGTGGAGTGATAAAATGAGACATCACCTAACATCACTCCACAAAAGCATATGGGATATTGTTGAGTATGGAGCGCAGGTACCAAAGGAAGGGGACAAGGATTTTGATTCAGAGGAGGTCGAACAAATCCAACACTTCAACTCCCAAGCCACTACTATACTCCTCGCCTCTCTAAGTCGAGAGGAGTATAATAAGGTACAAGGGTTGAAGAGTGCAAAGGAGATTTGGGACGTGCTCAAGACCGCGCACGAAGGAGACGAAGTGACCAAGATCACCAAAAGGGAGACGATCGAGGGGGAGCTCGGTCGATTCATGCTTCACCAAGGGGAGGAGCCACAAGCCATGTACAACCGGCTCAAGACCTTGGTGAACCAAGTGCGCAACCTCGGGAGCACCAAATGGGATGACCATGAAATGGTCAAGGTTATTCTTAGATCACTCGTTTTCCTTAACCCTACGCAAGTTCAATTAATTCGTGGTGATCCTAGATACACACTAATGTCTCCCGAGGAAGTGATAGGAAAATTTGTGAGCTTTGAATTGATGATCAAAGGCTCCAAGAAAATCATCGAGCAAGGCGCCACCTCAACACCCGAGGTGTAACCCGTCGCATTCAAGGCGATGGAAGAAGAAAAGAAGGATTCTACACTAAGTAGGATCCCCATCGACGCCTCCAAGCTTGACAATGAGGAGACAACGCTCATCATCAAGAGCTTCCGCCAAATCCTCAAGCAAAGGAGGGGGAAGGACTACAAGCCCCTGTTCTAAAAAAGTTTGCTACAAGTGTGGTAAGCCCAATCATTTCATTGCTAAATGTCCATTATCTAGTGATAGTGACAGGGGCGACGACAAGAAGGGAAAGAGAAGAGAAAAGAAGAGGCACTACAAGAAGAGGGGCGACGATGCCCATGTTTACCGGGAGTGGGACTCCGACGAGAGCTCCACCGACTTCTCCTCCGACGAGGACGCCGCAAACATCGCCGTCACCAAGGGCCTTCTCTTCCCCAACGTCGGCCACAAATGCCTCATGGCAAAGGACGACAAAAGGAAGAAGGTAAAATCAAAATCCTCCACTAAGTATGCAACTTCTAGTGATGAGGATAATTCTAGTGATGATGAGGATAATTTGCTCACCCTTTTTGCCAACTTAAACATACAACAAAAGGAAAAATTAAATGAATTGATTAGTGCTATTCATGAGAAGGATGAACTCGTAGATAGCCAAGAGGACTTCCTTATTAAAGAAAATAAGAAGCATGTTAAAGTCAAAAATGCTTATGCTCTAGAGGTAGAAAAATGTGAGAAATTAACTAATGAGCTAAGCACTTGCCATGACACCATTTCCAACCTTAGAATTGAGAATGCTAATTTAATTGCTAAGGTTGAGAAGTCAAATATTTGTGATGATTCAATTGTCAATCTTAGAAATGATAATGCTAGTTTAATTGCTAAGATTGAAAAATTGAATGCCTCTCTTGCTAGCCTTAGAAATGAGAATGAAAAATTGATTACTAAGGCTAAAGACTTAGATGTTTGCAATACTTCTATTTCCAATCTTAGAGATGAGAACACTATTTTACATGCTAAGATTGTTGAATTAAATACTTGCAAACCCTCTACATCTACCGTTGAGCATGTCACTATTTGCACTAGATGTAGAGATATAAATGTTGATGCTATTCATGATCACCTAGCTTTAATTAAACAACAAAATGATCACATAGCTCAACTTAGTGCCAAAATCAATGAGCATGACTTAGAAAATGAAAAATTTAAATTTGCTAGAAGCATGCTCTATAGTGGGAGACGCCCTGACATTAAGGATGACATTGGCTTCCAACAAGGAGGCCATGTCAAACTTAATGCCCCTCCTAAAAGATTGTCAAACTTTGTTAAGGGCAAAGCTCCCATGCCTCAGGATAACGAGGGTTACATTTTGTACTGTTGGGACCATGCTTCGTCGCCGAAGGTCTTATAGAGAGAAGCGATCCTCGGATGAAGCTGTTTGTATAAAATAGCCGAAGGTCCCTCTTCGTAAAGCTTCGGCATTGCGAACCGACTTAAAGATAGAATGACCTTTTAGTCCATAAAGGTCTGAGTCAATATTGTAAGTTTTTATAAGGGGCATACTTGTAATTCCTCACAGGCTGTGTCCTGTGCCTATAAATAGGTGAACAGTACCCCCGTACTGTTCACGTTGACTTGGCATTTGCTTTTGCGTCACACTTGTATTTTCATCTCCTTCCAAGCCGAAGGTACATTTATAATTCAATATTGTCTCTATTTCTCTATGATGAGTTAATAAAGTTAAATGAATAATGTTATATGATTATTTATGCTATCTTTTATGTTTCATATGCTTCGTCTTTTACTAATGTATGCTGTAATGATGAAGGTTAGTCCTTCATGACCTTCGTCCGGAGATCGTTATATCCTAAGGGAAATAATGCTTCAAAGGACGAAGGACCTTAATGTTTAACATTTTCTGTGTTGCCTTGTTCTTAACTCATAGCATTTGAGAACAAGTCTCCAACATTGGCGCCCACCTCCGGTGAACTCACTTCCACTTTTTGAGCTGATGGCTTCGTTCAACGACCAAGCTGGAGCTGCTTCGGACCCGAAGCTGGTACTACCAATCACAGGTGGCTCGTCCTCAGAGCCAGCTAACAAGAAACAGAAGAAGGAAGCACAGAGAAGGGTACAGCATGTTGGGGTGCAAGGACCCTTCATCAAGACAAGATGGTCTCACATTCCTATTACCTTCTCCCAAGAGGACCTTCAGCTCAAAGATTACCCACACAACGATGCCATGGTTATCTCTTGTGTTATCAAAGGATTTCTGGTCCACAATGTCTTGGTTGACACAGGCAGTGCAGCTGACATCATATTTGCTAAAGCCTTCAGACAAATGCAAGAGCCAGAAGATAAGATTCATGATGCTACACATCCTCTCTGTGGCTTCGGAGGAAGACAGATTGTAGCACTGGGCAAGATCACCATGTCAGTGACCTTCGGATTCATCAACAACACTAGAACTGAGCAAGTTGTGTTTGACATTGTTGACATAGAATATCCTTACAATGCAATTATTGGTCGTGGTACTCTTAATGCCTTCGAAGCAATCCTTCATCCTGCTTATCTTTGCATGAAGATACCTTCGGATCAGGGACCCATTGCTATCCATGGAAGTCAGGAAGCCGCAAGAAGGGCCGAAGGTAACTGGACTGACTCCAAAGCAATCCATAATATAGATGGAGCCGAAGCTTGTGAACAGTACAAATTCAGAAGGGAGAAAGCAGCTTCAGCAGATCAGCCGAAGCCCATGCTCTTATGTGAGGACATAGCAGAGCAGAAGGTACTGTTAGGCTCTCAATTATCCGAAGAACAGGAAAAAACCTTGATAAGGTTTTTGTTCAATAACAAAGATGTTTTTGCATGGTCAGCCAATGATCTATGCGGAGTTAATAGGGATGTCATTGAGCACTCGCTCAATGTCGATCCATCTTTCAGACCCAGAAAGCAAAGGCTTCGGAAAATGTCAGATGATAAGGCCGAAGGTGCTCGCAACGAAGTCAAAAGACTCCTCAGTGCAGGAGTTATCAGAGAAGTAAAGTACCCAGAATGGCTGGCTAACACTGTTATGGTAAAAAAGGCCAATGGTAAGTGGCGAATGTGCATCGATTTCACAGATCTTAACAAGGCTTGTCCGAAGGATGAATTCCCGTTACCAAGGATAGACTCTTTAGTTGATGCAGCAGCTTCGTCAGAGCTCATGAGTCTATTAGACTGCTATTCAGGCTATCACCAAATTTGGATGAAGAAGGAAGATGAGCCGAAGACTAGCTTCATCACTCCAAGTGGCACATATTGCTATCTTCGGATGCCTGAGGGGCTCAAAAACGCTGGAGGAAGTTTCAGTCGAATGACTGCGAAGGTTCTTCAATCCCAAATAGGCAGAAATGTATTAACTTATGTTGATGACATCATTGTCAAAAGCACGAAGCAGGAGAATCATATTGCTGATCTGCAGGAGACCTTCGTCAGTTTCAGGCAAGCTGGCTTAAAGTTAAATCCAGAAAAATGTGTCTTCGGAGTGAAGAAGGGGAAATTTCTTGGATGCTTGGTTTCAACAAAGGGGATTGAAGCTAATCCAAGTAAAATTGAAGCTATACTTCGGATGGAGCCACCAACTACGAAGAAGGGAGCTCAAAGATTGATAGGAAGATTGGCATCTCTCAATAGATTCATATCCAGATCAGCAGAGAGAAATTTACCATTCTTCGAAGTGCTGAAGTCAGCCGAAGTCTTTCAATGGGGATCAATCCAACAGAAGGCTTTTGAAGAATTAAAACAGTATTTAATAGATCTAACAACATTGACCCCACCAATGCCAGGGGCTCCTTTGTTATTATATGTGGCAGCTTCGCACTCAGCGGTAAGTGCAGCGCTTGTCCAGGAGAAGCTTGATGGTCAAGTCAAGAGGCAGGCCCCAATATATTTTGTATCCGAAGTTCTTAGTTTGTCAAAGAAAAATTATACAGAGCTGGAGAAGATACTGTATGCTGTCTTGATGGCCTCCAGGAAGCTTCGGCACTATTTCCAAGCTTACAACATAATTGTTCCTTCTTCGCAACCTCTGAAGGATATTATGAGGAACCGAGAAGCTACTGGAAGGATTGGAAAATGGGCTGCTGAGCTCAATGAATTTTGTATTGAATATGTTCATAGATCTTCGATTCAGTCACAGGCACTGGCAGACTTTATTGCTGATTGGACGCCAGGGGCTCAGGAGGAGGAAACAAATAAAGACAACGAAGCCTGGACAGTGTTTTGTGATGGATCTTGGGGAACCTTCGGAGCAGGAGCGGCTGCTGTGTTGGTTTCACCTTCCAAAGTCAAAACTTGTTATGCAGCAAAGCTTGATTTTAATTGCACAAACAACATTGCTGAGTACGAAGCATTGATTCTAGGTCTTCGAAAGTTAAAAGCAATGGGAATCAGAAGAGCCATACTTAAAACTGATTCCCAGGTTGTTTCGGGTCATATTGACAAAAGTTGCAAGGTTAAGGATCCGAAGCTTGAAAAATATCTGGATATGGTTCGAAGAGTTGAAGCTTCCTTCGAAGGGTTTTCTGTCAAAAATATCCCTAGAGGACAAAATGAGCATGCTGATTTGCTAGCTAAGTCAGCAGCACAGGGGCTGCCTTTACCTTCGGATGTATTTTTCGAAACAATAAAAGCACCTTCGGTGGAACTTCTTGAAAGAGCAGTTCTTAATATATCTCCTGTTTTTAGCGAAGATTGGAGAACCGAGATCATCTCTTACCTCCAGGGTAAGTTTCTTTCAGATGACGAAGCTTATAACAAGAGGATAGAAGCAAGAGCTCGCCCATATGTCATGATAGAAGGGGAGTTGTATAAACATGGAGTTTGTGCTCCGCTGCTTAAATGCTTATCTAGAACCGAAGGTATAGAGTTAATGAAAGAAATACATGCAGGCCTGTGTGGATCTCACATTGGATCTAGGCCGTTACTCGGAAAAATTTTCCGTCAAGGGTTTTATTGGCCGAAGGCAGCTTCGGATGCAGCAGAATTGGTTCAAAAGTGCGAAGGTTGTCAGAAATGTGCAAGAGATCAAAAACAACCTTCGTCCTTGACACAGCTCATACAACCCACTTGGCCATTGCAAAGGTGGGGCCTTGACTTGTTAGGTCCGTTACCACCAGCCCAAGGGAACCTGAGATATGTTGTGGTAGCTGTGGAATATTTTTCTAAATGGATTGAGGCGAAGCCTTTAGCCACAATAACTTCGGCTACCATCCAAAAATTTTTCTGGCAGAATATTGTTTGTCGTTTTGGGGTGCCAAAGGCTATCACTGTGGACAATGGAACACAGTTTGACTCCGAAGCTTTCAGGGATTTCTGTGACCAAATTGGTACGAAGATCCATTTCGCATCAGTCAGGCACCCGGAGTCAAATGGACTCGTTGAAAGAGCCAACGGCATTATAATGACAGGAATAATGAAGCTAATCTTCAATCAACCTAGAGGAAAATGGCCAGATCAGCTAACCAAAGTGGTGTGGAGCCACAACACGACAACATCAAGATCTACAGGCTTCACTCCATTCAAGTTGTTATTCGGTGACGAAGCAATAACTCCAGAAGAAGCTAAAGCCGGATCAATAAGGATAGTAGCTTCGGCAGAATCAGATTCCGAAGCTGCTTATTCTATAGAAAAAGATGCTTTAGAAGGGATCAGACTGCAAGCCGTGGAGAATATTAATAAATATCAAGCTGAAACAGTCAAATGGCGGGATAGAAAGGTTCGGCTAAAAAATATTGAGCCAGGGCACTTAGTGCTTCGGAGGGTGGCCAACCCGGAAACAGTGGGCAAATTGCAGCTGAAATGGGACGGGCCTTTCTTAGTAGCATCTTCGTCAAGGCCCGGTTCATACAGATTGAAAGACATGGACGGCAACGACATTCCTAGATCTTGGAATGCGGATGAGCTTCGGCGATATTATGTATAATTCGATGTAATTTTTCACATTTTTATTTTTCCTTTCATGACACCCTTTTCCTTTCCAAAGGGGGAGAAAGGTTTTTAATGGGGCCAGCATATGTAATTTCCTTTTTTAGTCTTATAAGAGCAAAATCCCCCAAAGAATGTAAATGTAAAAGCTGAGAGCGCACCATCGAGTGCCGAAAAGTAAAAGCGAAGAAGCTCCAAAGACGTTCCTAAGGGAATGCAGAGCTTATACCGCCTAAGTAAAAGGCGAAGAAGCTCCAAAGACGTTCCTAAGGGAATGCAGAGCTTATACCGCCTAAGTAAAAGGCGAAGAAGCTCCAAAGACGTTCCTAAGGGAATGCAGAGCTTACAGCGAAAAGTCAACGCTGATTCCGCCAAAAGTAAAGGCGAAGAAGCTCCAAAGTCGTTCCTAAGGGAATGCAGAGCTGAGGTGTGAATGTTTTTAAGAAAATAATGGCTATGAATATGGCTTCGGATACGTGTTTGGCCATTCATTTGCACAACACATTACATCATAGCATTTGCATTCATAAACATTCATCTAGGCATATGTAGGATAATCATCTTCATCACATAAAATGGTTGCTTCGGCAAGAAAAGGAAAAAGAAAGGGAAAAAAGAGCTTCGTACACAAAAAAGAAGGGAAACTGTTGTTTTTATGAAGGAGAGCTTCGGCAAAAAGGAAAATGTTGTTTTCTATGCTTCGTTGCGTACGAAAAGAAGGGAAGGTGTTTTTTTCGCCTTCGGCTCAAAAAAGGAGATTTCGTCCACATCAAAGCATTTCTCATACATCAGTCAAAAGGTTAAGGATATATTACAAGGTATGGATAGTATACATGGAAGTTTTGTTTACATTTACAAAAGTTCTCAAAAGTTTTTCAAGTACTGTCTGCAGTCTACTATCTAAACCACCAAGGAGCTTCGGTTTCGACGTTATTTTTGATCATCAGCTTCGGCTTCGTCATCCTACATGAATAGGGTCATTGGAAGTCAGAATCAAGTTCATAGGAAAAGGTAAGCACAAGGTATGATTTCTTACTGGATCAAGGTGGCTACGAGCTTCGTCTCCAGCTTTCTCTCGACCACCTTTTGTCCATATCATCTTTACAAATCGATTCGAGATGCTTCGGGCGAGATCAGGGATGTCATCCAGGATTGATGGTGACAAAGTAAAATTTGGCCTATTGACAATTTTCCCATGATCACAGCCAGCTTTCATGAAGGCTGCAGCGGTCCCTCGAGAAGCCACCCAGGCACAGAAGTCACCATGCCCAGCTATGACTTCGTCGAGCTCGTCAATTTCCCCCTCAATGTGTTCGAAGGTTTTTGGTAGGTCTTCAGCTGAGGGGGTAAACTTTTCGCTACTAGCTCCAACTGAATGAAAAATCTTTCTTAGTCGCTGAATGCACTTGTTGCTAAATTCTAGGCATTTTTCTTGAAGATTTGTCAGTAGTTTCCTCAAATCCGAATTTTGCTGAGCTTCGGCTTCAAGTTTTGCATTGAGATCTTGTTTTTCTTGTTCGAACTGCTCAGACTGGCGGAGAAGCTTCGTGTTCAGTTCTGATATTTTTGCTTCAGCTTCCGCCAGTAAACCTTCGGTTGCCTGGAGTTCAAAGTTCTTTTTCTCAAAAGCATCTGATTGCTCCTTTATTTTGTTTTCCAAATTTCCAATTATAACTTCATGCTTTTTATCTTCAAGATCTTGCTGCATTTGCAAGGCTTTGCTCAATAGCATACTCTACACAAACACAACCTTCGTCAGACATGTTTTTATTAGAAGCAATAAAAGTTAGGGGACAAGTCATTTACCTTGAAGTTGGAGTAAAACAAACTACCAACGACATGCTGTCGTCGGTAGCGGCTGATATCTGCTTCTAGCTTCGGAAATCCAATACTCTTGGACAGAGTACTAATAACTCTGGCCCCTGTTTGGTCCCGAATACACTCTAATTTCTCATCATCAACACCTCCGAAGAGGAGTGCCCCAGGTTTGTATCCGCAGGATTGGGCATACTCTTTAAGCTCTTCTATTTCAGCTTTTGTTAGATGTTCTCCAACTAAGTTTTGGAACGCGAAGGTTTCGTTTTTTGAAGCTTCGTCAGCAATTTCTTTTCCTTTCTTTGACGCTACGGTCACAGTTTCTCCGGCAGCAGTAGCAGCTTCTTCTGCAGCCATGTCTAGTAGCATTTGGTCAATATGTTCAATTGTGCTCTCTAAATTAAAATCTTCAGCTGAAGTAACTTCGGCGGCTGCGGCCTCCGAAGGTGCAATATCAATATCTGCTCCCTCTGCAGCCGCTCGTGTTTTTTGGGCCGAAGCTCTTGACGGCGTTTTGTCAATTACCTCTGTCACGGTAATGATTCTTTGTTTCTTTGCTTTGATTGTTTTCCTTGATTTCTCGGGCTCCTTGTCCTTCTGAAAAAACTTTGTCAGTTGAGGATCCAGTGGACTTAGCTTCGCAGGTAAGGATTCAGTCATTACCTTCAGAATTTCCTCAACAACAGCAGCAGAAGGCGATGCGGGAGTTTCTTCTGCTTCGGATATTTGTTGCTTCGGAGAAGAAGTTTTCTTTTTCTTTTGAATTTTCTTCTTTATTGGTTCTTTTTCACCTTCATCTAAGGCTTCAGTTGCCCTTTTCCTTTTTTGGCCCCTGGCACCTTTGTTCAGATCTTCGTAGTCTGGGTATTCGAAGCCCAGGGCGTCCAATACTCGATTCAGTCTTCGTTTTGGACGGCTGCCGAAGGCTGCAGTCATCAATTGATCTTCTTTCTTGGAATAATTACCAAGTATTTCGTTGCACATCACTTCAATCGTATCTAGCCACTCTTGGCAAGGAGTTTTAAAGAATTTCTTAAATTTGAAGTAGTAAGGCAAGCGTACAAGTTCACCCTTTTTCTTTTCCCCCTCCAGCTTCGGCATTTCCCACTCTTTTACACTAGGGAAAACTTTGAAAGCCAAGAATTCCTGGACCAGGTCTCTTGTACTGATATTTTCTGCAATTATTTTGAATTCATACATTGCTTTTTGAGTTGGACCCTCTGGCAACATGTGGCACTGGGGGCGGGTTTCTCCGAAGGTCAGTTCCAGTGGGCTTTGCACAAGTTTTTCTTTATCATCATCAACCTTAACATAGAACCATTCCGATTTCCACCCAGCTGCCCATTTGCTTCGGTAGCTGATCACAGGATACTTCGTAGTTTTCCGATAAGCAAAATTATAACAACCAAAGTTCTCATGTAAACCATCCTTTCTAGCCTTTGTCTGATAGTGCAGTTCGTGAACTCGGCAGAAGCTGTCAGCAAATGGTTCCATCGCCTGGCTTCGGAGTGCCCAAATGTAAACACTAAGCCTAACGATAGCGTTAGGGGTTAGCTGGTGAAAGTAGATTCCAAAATTCTTCAATATCTCTGCAATAATCCCATGAAGGGGGAATCTCAACCCAGCCTTTAAGAAGCTTTTAAAAATAACAATTTCATCTTTCTCCGGCTTTGGGGTAGTCTCTTCTCCTCCGAAGCGTAGTAGCTTCTTTTGATTTTCAGTAAAATAGCCTGACTTTACCATCTTGGACAAATCAGCCTTCGAAACAGTAGATTTCCCGAAGTCCAAATGGCTGGGTTTGCTTGGTGTGGCAAGGTGATAATCATCTTCGGAGTCTGTTTCCTCTGCTTCTTCTCCTTCTGCTTCAGCGATTGCTTGTTCTGCATCATCAATAGGAATCTTTTCCGAAATCACTAGCCCGGACCGTTGCATGGCTTCGGAGATAGGGACGGTCTCCGAAGCTTCAGTTTCCTCCCCCTCGCGTTCAACCCTAGCGGTAGAACGGACTCTTGCCATTTAGCTAAGAACTTGTGAAACTTTAATACTTTTTTCTCCGAAGCAGGTTTCAAGATGGAGCTTCGTTCAATTCTGACAAACAAGCTTCGGCGATGGTTACAAATTTTGGCAGCAAAACAGTGCAAATAGCAGTAAATGCTGTGGTAACTTCACACCTACTCGTCTGTTTATATAGTGCCGCAGGTAAGAAGGCGAAGCGCCAGAAGTTTTACACCAGGCGGACACCCGCTCGCACTCGCTGTACGGTGGGCCGCAAAGACTGAACAGTAATTCTGCACGGTGGGGCCGCCATGCGCAGGGAAATTGAATCGTTTCTCGACAACGAGCTCAGGGAAGGTGTTTTTTGAGACCTTCGGCGCTCCGAAGCTTAAGAAACTTTTTTCACGGATCAAGCTCGTTACGAAAAACGATCTAGCACCGCGAAAGGGGCTACTGTTGGGACCATGCTTCGTCGCCGAAGGTCTTATAGAGAGAAGCGATCCTCGGATGAAGCTGTTTGTATAAAATAGCCGAAGGTCCCTCTTCGTAAAGCTTCGGCATTGCGAACCGACTTAAAGATAGAATGACCTTTTAGTCCATAAAGGTCTGAGTCAATATTGTAAGTTTTTATAAGGGGCATACTTGTAATTCCTCACAGGCTGTGTCCTGTGCCTATAAATAGGTGAACAGTACCCCCGTACTGTTCACGTTGACTTGGCATTTGCTTTTGCGTCACACTTGTATTTTCATCTCCTTCCAAGCCGAAGGTACATTTATAATTCAATATTGTCTCTATTTCTCTATGATGAGTTAATAAAGTTAAATGAATAATGTTATATGATTATTTATGCTATCTTTTATGTTTCATATGCTTCGTCTTTTACTAATGTATGCTGTAATGATGAAGGTTAGTCCTTCATGACCTTCGTCCGGAGATCGTTATATCCTAAGGGAAATAATGCTTCAAAGGACGAAGGACCTTAATGTTTAACATTTTCTGTGTTGCCTTGTTCTTAACTCATAGCATTTGAGAACAAGTCTCCAACATGTACCCTACCGGTTATCCCGAGCACAAAATTAGGAGAATTCACTCTAGGAAGTCTCACTCTGGCTCTAATCATGCTTTTATGTATAAGAGTGAGGCATCTAGTTCTAGGCAATCAACCCGTGCTAAATTGCCTAAGAAGAAAACTCCTATTGCATCAAATGATCATAACATTTCATTTAAGACTTTTGATGCTTCCTATGTGCTAACTAACAAATCAGGCAAAATAGTTGCCAAATATGTTGGGGGCAAACACAAGGGATCAAAGACTTGTGTTTGGGTACCCAAGGTACTTGTTTCTAATGTGAAAGGACCCAAGACCGTTTGGGTACTAAGAACAAGGCCTAAACTTGTTTTGTAGGTTTATGCATCCGGGGGCTCAAGTTGGATCATCGATAGCGGGTGCACAAACACATGACAGGGGAGAAGAAGATGTTCTCCTCCTATGAGAAAAACCAAGATCCCCAACGAGCTATCACATTCGGGGATGGAAATCAAGGTTTGGTCAAAGGATTGGGTAAAATTGCTATATCTCCTGACCACTCTATTTCCAATGTTTTTCTTGTAGATTCTTTAGATTACAATTTGCTTTCTGTTTCTCAATTATGCAAAATGGGCTACAACTGTCTTTTTACGGATATAGGTGTTACTGTTTTTAGAAGAAGTGATGATTCAGTAGCATTTAAGGGAGTGTTAGAGGGTTAGCTATACTTAGTAGGTTTTGATAGAGCTGAACTCGACACTTGCTTAATTGCTAAGACTAACATGGGTTGGCTCTGGCACCGCCGACTAGCCCATGTTGGGATGAAGAATCTTCATAAACTTCTAAAGGGAGAGCACATTTTGGGACTAACCAATGTTCATTTTGAGAAAGACAGGGTTTGTAGCGTGTGTCAAGCAGGGAAGCAAATTGGAGCCCATCATCCACACAAGAACATCATGACGACTGACAGGCCACTGGAGCTACTCCACATGGATCTATTCGGCCCGATAGATTACATAAGCATCGGTGGGAGTAAGTACTGCCTAGTTATTGTGGATGATTATTCTCGCTTCACTTGAGTGTTCTTTTTGCAGGAAAAATCACAAACCCAAGAGACATTGAAGGGATTCTTGAGACGGGCTCAAAATGAGTTCGGCTTGAGGATCAAAAAGATTAGAAGCGACAACGGGACGGAGTTCAAGAACTCTCAAATTGAAGGCTTTCTTGAGGAGGAGGGCATCAAGCATGAGTTCTCTTCTCCCTACACGCCACAACAAAATGGTGTAGTGGAGAGGAAGAATAGAACTCTATTGGACATGGCAAGGACCATGCTTGATGAGTACAAGACTTCGGATCGGTTTTGGGCCGAGACAGTCAACACCGCTTGCTACGCCATCAATCGGTTATATCTTCACCGAATCCTCAAGAAGACATCGTAAGAACTCCTAACCGGTAAAAAGCCCAATGTTTCATATTTTAGAGTCTTTGGTAGCAAATGCTTTATTCTTGTTAAAAGAGGTAGAAAATCTAAATTTGCTCCTAAGGCTGTAGAAGGCTTTTTACTAGGATATGATTCAAACACAAGGGCATATAGAGTCTTTAACAAGTCCTCTGGACTAGTTGAAGTTTCTTGTGACATTGTGTTTGATGAGACTAACGGCTCTCAAGTAGAGCAAGTTGATCTTGATGAGCTAGATGATGAAGTGGCTCCATGCGTCGCACTAAGGAACATGTCCATTGGGGATGTGTGTCCTAAGGAATCCGAAGAGCCTCCACAAGCACAAGATCAACCATCTTCCACCAACTCAAGATGAGGATCAAGCTCAAGATGATGATAATGAAGATCAAGAGGAGCCACCTCAAGAGGAGGACAATGATCAAGGGGGAGATGCTAATGTTCAAGACAAGGAAGATGACGATGGTCCAAGACCGCCACACCCAAGAGTCCATCAAGCAATCTAACAAGATCACCCTGTGAACACCATCCTCGACGATATTCATAAGGGGGTAATCACTCGATCTCGTGTTGCTCATTTTTGTGAACATTACTCTTTTGTTTCCTCTATTGAGCCACACAGGGTAGAGGAAGCACTTCAAGATTCGGATTGGGTGCTGGCGATGCAAGAGGAGCTCAACAACTTCACGAGAAATGAGGTATGACATTTAGTTCCACGTCCTAACCAAAATGTTGTAGGAACCAAGTGGGTCTTCCACAATAAACAAGATGAGCATGGTGTGGTGACAAGGAACAAAACCCGACTTGTGGCCAAGAGTTTAGTAGGATCATGACTCAAAAATTCGAGATGTCTATGATGGGGAAGTTGAAGTATTTCTTAGGATTTCAAGTCAAGCAACTCCAAGAGGGCACCTTCATTTACCAAACGAAGTACATTCAAGACATTCTTGCAAAGTTTGGGATGAAGGATGCCAAGCCCATCAAGACACCCATGGGAACCAATGGGCATCTCGACCTCGACACGGGAGGTAAATCCGTAAATCAAAAGGAATACCGGTCGATGATAGGTTCTTTACTCTATTTATGTGCTTCACGACCGGATATTATGCTTTCCGTATGCATGTGTGCAAGATTCCAAGCCGATCCTAAGGAAGTTCACCTTAGGGCCGTAAAACGAATCTTGAGATATTTAGTTTATACTCCTAAGTTTGGCCTTTGGTACCCCAGGGGATCCACATTTGATTTAATTGGTTATTCTGATGCTGATTGGGCAGGGTGTAAAATTAATATAAAGAGCACATCAGGGACTTGCCAGTTCTTAGGAAGATCTCTGGAGTCTTGGGCTTCAAAGAAGCAAAATTCTGTGGCTCTTTCTACCGCCGAAGCCGAGTATATTGCCGCAGGCCATTGTTGCGCGCAATTGCTTTGGATGAGGCAAAACCTCAGGGACTATGGTTACAAATTAACCAAAGTTCCTCTTCTATGTGATAATGAGAGTGCCATCCGCATGGTGGATAATCCTGTTGAACATAGCCGCACTAAACACATAGCCATTCGGTATCACTTTTTAAGGGATCACCAACAAAAGGGGGTTATCGAGATTGCTTATGTTAACACCAAAGAACAATTAGCCGATATCTTTACCAAGCCATTAGATGAGCAAACTTTTACCAAACTTAGGCATGAGCTAAATATTCTTGATTCTAGGAATTTTGATTGATACTTTGCACACATTGCTCATCTATACCTTTGATCATCTCTTTCTTTGCTATGTGTCGGGGACCATAATTAGGGGTACCCTCAAGGCTCCTAATTCTCAGCTGGTAACCCCCATCAGCATAAAGCTGCAAAGGCCTGATGGGTGCGATTAAGTCAGGGATCAGTCCATTCGAGGGACTCGATCACGCCTCGCCCGAGCCTAGCCTCGGACAAGGGCAGCCGACCCCAGAGGATTTCCGTCTCGCCCGAGGCCCCCCTCCAAGTGGCGAATATATTTCCGGCTCGCCCGAGGCCCTGTCTTCGCTAAGAAGCAACCCTGACCAAATCGCCGCACCGACCGACCAAATCGCAGGAGCATTTAATGCAAAGGTGGCCTGACACCTTTATCCTGACGCTCGCCCCCCAGCCGGCAGAGCCGAAGTGACCGTCGTCACTTCGCCGCTCCACTGACCGGCCTGACAGAAGGACAGCGCCGCCTGCGCCACTCCGACTGCGGTGCCACTTGACAGAGTGAGACTGACAGACAGTCAGGCCCGGTCGAAGGCACCATAGGAAGCTCCGCTTCGCCCGACCCAGGACTCGGACTCGGGCAAAGTCCCGGAAGACGGCGAACTCCGCTCCGCCCGACCCAGGGCTCGGACTTGGGCTCAGCCCCAGAAGACGACGAACTCCGCTCCGCCCGACCCAGGGCTCGGACTCGGGCTAAGTCCCGGAAGACGGCGAACTCCGCTCCGCCCGACCCAGGGATCGGACTCGGGCTAAGTCCCGGAAGACGACGAACTCCGCTCTGCCCGACCCAGGGCTCGGACTTGGGCTCAGCCCCAGAAGACGACGAACTCCGCTCCGCCCGACCCCAGGGCTCGGACTCCGCCCTGGCCTCAGCCGACGGCCTCCGCCTCGCCCGACCCAGGGGCTCGGACTCGACCTCGGCCACGGAAGACAGACTCGACCTCGGCTTCGGAGGAGCTTCCACATCGCCCAACCTAGGGCGCAGACCAGCCACGTCAACAGGAGGCGCCATAATCACCCTACCTTGAGCTGACTCGGGCCGCAGGGAACAAGACCGGTGTCCCATCTGGCTTGCTCCGCCAGATAGGCAATGATGGCGCCCCGCATGCTCTATGACGACGGCGGCTCTCAGCCCCCTTACGGAAGCAAGAGGACGTCAGCAAGGACTCAACCGCTCCGACAGTTGTCACTCCGCCAGGCTCCATCGCTCCTTCGACGGCCACGACATCACACCGGCTGGGTGCCAAAATCTCTCCGGCTGCCACAACGGCATGTACTTAGGGCGCTAGCTCTCCTCCGCTAGACACGTAGCACTCTGCTACACCCCCCATTGTACACCTGGATCCTCTCCTTACGCCTATAAAAGGAAGGACCAGAGCCCTCTTAGAGAAGGTTGGCCGCGCGGGGACGAGGACGAGACAGGCGCTCGCTTGAAGCCGCTCACTCCCTCTCCCGCGTGGACGCTTGTAACCCCCTACTGCAAGCAGGGGCGGACCCACAGGGGGGTCCGGGTGGGCCCTGGCACACCCTAAGCCAGGCCCACCAGGGACCCCGCCCGGCCATCCTGTTCGCCCGAACATCCTGTTCGCCCGACGCTGGACGACCGTTCAACTTCTTGATCGTTCGGCATCCCAGACTCCCAGTTCCTGGTTCTTCAATTCCTGGCGGCTGGTGACTAGCGTCTGGCGACCTGGCCGGCAGCGGCGACACGCGACAGGGACACGCCAGTACACCACGCGCTGAGTCGCTGTCCGCTGACGCTCCCACGCCGGACCGGCGTCCCGCAAGGCCGCAAGGCTACAGTGCTGCTGCTGCAACGACATCTTGGCGACTTGCATCTTGCTCGGTCCGTCGGTCACTCGGTCCGCTCCGGAGGTCCTGCAAGCCTGCAAGGAGCAAGGCTGCAACGACATCTTGCTCTGCTCGGTCTACAACGGTTAACGACATCTTGCAAGTTGCAACTACATCCTGCAGGTTGCAATGCCTACGGCCTACCGCGTACAGGTGCGCACTGCGCAGGAACATCGCGCCCTTTCGCCCCTGCTGTTGATTTTTGTTTTATTGACTATTGATTTACTACCATTATTTTCGTAGTGATTAAAATATGAAGAACCAGAAAGATATTACTTTTATGGCGTTGAGTAAGCGCAGGCCAGATAAGTAGTATTATTGCAATCTTTATGTTTAATATATGCAATTTTCATGCTTATTTGTTGAGTGCCAAACTTTATATCTATATATCAAATTGTTTATCAAATTTACTATAAAAATTATGTATATTAGATAGAATTATACGTGAAAATTTTGTTGCGGCACACCCTATATAAAAATTCTAGGTCCGCCACTGACTGCAAGCGCACCCGACCTGGGCGCGGGACGAACACGAAGGTCGCAGGATTTCCACCTCTCTCACGCCGGTCTCCGGCCGCCTCGCTTCCCCCCTTCGCGCTCGCCCTCGCGCTCGACCCATCTGGGCTGGGGCACGCGGCGACATTCACTCGTCGGCTTAGGGACCCCCCCGTCTCGAAACGCTGACAGTTGGCGCGCCAGGTAGGGGCCTGCTGCGTGTTGACGAACAACTTCCCGTCAAGCTCCAGATGGGCAGTCTCCAGCGACCTCTCCAACCCAGGACGGTGCTCCGTTTCGGGAGCCTTGAGTTCGTGTCCCTCGACGGTAGCTACGACATGATACTCCTTCCACCGCCGTGCGACAACGACAATGGCGGCCGACAGCCCGCCTGCCGGCGGTGGAATCAACGACGTCTTCCCCGCGTGGTGGAAGAACGACATTCGAGCTCACCCCGTGCTCTCCCCCGTCGACGGAGGAGGAGGCGGAGCAACCAAGGCCAAGCAGGAGGCAGCGCCTCGTCGGCTGTCGAGCGAGTCGACGATGCCGGCACCCCAACGGGGGGGCGCACCGGACATCGACCTCGCGTTTGAGACGAGGACGAGCGCCGTCTCCCCGCAACGCGCTGATTCCGGGCAAACGGACGATGCCAGCGTGCTCGCGAAAGGCTTGCTGGGCGTCACCCTTGTACCTGAGACGACGGTGCAGTCAGTCCCCGACGTGACCTCATCGCCGCCCGTCGACCAAGAGGTACCGACCGATTCCCATCCCACGTCTTTCGGATTCAGCCTTGACCCGCCTAGCGGCTTCGCTTTGGTGGGTGCTCTCGTAGAGGCAAGTCCAAACCCTCTGGGGTTTCGTATGCGGTCACCTTGGGACCGGCTGACGGACGTCTCGACCTACGGGCCCTCTGGGTCTGAGGAAGACGACGAGCCCAGCATCTGTTGGGATTTCTCTGGACTTGGCAACCCCAGTGCCATGCGGGACTTCATGACCGCATGTGACTACTGCCTCTCCGACTGTTCCGACGATAGCCATAGCCTCGACGACGAGGACTGCGGCCCAAGTCGCGAATGCTTCCACGTCGATCTAGGGGGTCCCTCCGAAGGCAACCATCTCGGCATGCCAGAGGACGGTGATCTCCCTAGGCCGGTGCCTCGCGTTGACATCCCACGGGAGCTAGCTGTGGTCCTCGTTCAGGCGGGGGGCCATGACCCACAGCTCGAGCAAATCCGCGGGGTGCAGGCCAGGCTCGACGAGGGAGCAGGAGCGCTTGAGCCGATCCGCCGGGACGTCGGGCAGGCATGGGCGGGCCAGCCTCCGGCCGGAGAAATACGTCATCTACCCCAGGGCTTCCAGCACCGCATCGCCGACGACGTCAGGGTCAGGCCACCACCCGCATCTAGTGGGGTCGGCCAGAACCTGGCTGCAGCAGCAATGCTCCTCCACGCGATGCCAGAGCCATCAACCACCGAGGGGCGGCGAATCCAGGGAGAGCTCAAGAATCTCCTGGAAGGCGCCGCGGTCCGACGGGCCGAGAGCTCTGCCTCCCGAAGGCAGGGGTACCCCTCGGAACCTCATGCCGCGACTTCCCGATTCATGCTTGAAGCCTCGGTCTACACCGGGCGCACGCGCAACACCGCGCCTGCGGCCCCGGGTCGCCTCGGCAACGAGCACCATCACCGCGACCGTCGGGCCCACCTCGACGAGAGGGTGCGCCGAGGCTACCACCCCAGGCGTGGGGGACGCTACGACAACGGGGAGGATCGGAGTCCCTCGCCCGAACCACCCGGTCCGCAGGCCTTCAGCCGGGCCATCCGACGGGCGCCGTTCCCGACCCGGTTCCGACCCCCGACTACTATCACAAAGTACTCGGGGGAGATGAGACCGGAACTATGGCTCGCGGACTACCGTCTGGCCTGCCAACTGGGTGGAACGGACGATGACAACCTCATCATCCGCAACCTCCCCCTGTTCCTCTCCGACACCGCTCGCGCCTGGTTGGAGCACCTGCCTCCGGGGCAGATCTCCAACTGGGACGACCTAGTCCAAGCTTTCGCCGACAATTTCCAGGGCACGTACGTGCGCCCCGGGAATTCCTAGGACCTCCGAAGCTGCCGACAGCAGCCGGGAGAGTCCCTCCGGGACTACATCCGACGATTCTCGAAGCAGCACACCGAGCTGCCCAACATCACCGACTCGGATGTCATCGGCGCGTTCCTCGCTGGCACCACCTGCCGCGACCTGGTGAGCAAGCTGGGTCGCAAGACCCCCACCAGGGCGAGCGAGCTGATGGACATCGCCACCAAGTTCGCCTCCGGCCAGGAGGCGGTCGAGGCCATCTTCCGAAAGGACAAGCAGCCCCAGGGCCGCCCATCGGAAGATGCCCCCGAGGCGTCAACTCAGCACGGCGCCAAGAAGAAGGGCAAGAAGAAGTCGCAAGCGAAACGCGACGCCGCCGATGCGGACCTTGTCGCCGCTGCCTGAGAGCACCTAGAGGGGGGTGAATAGGTGATCCTGTGAAACTTAAACTTATAGCCACAAAAACTTGTTAAGTGTTAGCACAATAACCGCCAAGTGGCTAGAGAGGAGTCTCAACAAAACACAATACCACAAGAGATCAAACACAGAGATGACACAGTGGTTTATCCCGTGGTTCGGTCAAGACCAACGCTTGCCTACTCCACGTTGTGGCGTCCCAACGGACGAGGGTTGCAATCAACCCCTCTCAAGTGGTCCAAAGACCAACTTGAATACCACGGTGTTTTGCTTTGCCTTTCAATATCGCGTTTGCGAGGAATCTCCACAACTTGGAGCCTCTCGCCCTTACACTTGAGATTCACAAAGAAATACGGAGTAAGGGAGGAACTAGCAACGCACACAAATCCACAGCAAAATGCGCACTCAAAAGACTATCTCAAAGTTCTCACTAGAACGGAGCTCGAATCACTGAGAATGACAAACGAATGCGCAAAGACTGAGTGTGGATGATCAAGAATGCTCTAAGGTTGCTTGGTGTTCTCCTCCATGCGCCTAGGGGTCCCTTTTATAGCCCCAAGGCAGCTAGGAGCCGTTGAGAGCAAATCTGGAAGGCTGATCTTGCCTTCTGTCGACTGGTGCACTGGACAGTCCGGTGCACACCGGACACTGTCCGGTGCCCGATTTCTTTCCTTAAACGGCGCAGCCGACCGTTGGCCGCCAGAGAGCCGTTGGCGCACCGGACATGTCCGGTGCACACCGGACAGTCCGGTGCCCCTTCTAGCCGTTGGCTCGGCCACGTGTCCCGCGCAGATCGCGCGGCCGACCGTTGGCTCGGCCGACCGTTGGCTCACCGGACAGTCCGGTGCACACCGGACAGTCCGGTGAATTATAGTCGTACGTCGCCGGTAAATTCCCGAGAGCGGCTAGTTCGCCCGAGTCAGTCTGGCGCACCGGACACTGTCCGGTGCACCACCGGACAGTCCGGTGCTCCAGACCGAACAACCTTTTGGCTGTACACAGCCAACTTTTCTCTGACTCGATTTCTCCTGTTTCAAGCACTTAGACACAATACATTAGTCTTCAAAACAATGTACTAAGGCTTAGAAACATACCTTTACTCTTGATTTGCACTTTGTCCATCCATGGGTATAGATTCACATTTAAGCACTTGTGTTGGCACTCAATCACCAAAATACTTAGAAATGGCCCAAGGGCACATTTCCCTTTCAATCTCCCCCTTTTTGGTGATTTATGCCAACACAACATAAAGCAAACAGAACAAGTGCAATATCACTTCAAATAAAACTCAAATTTATTTTGATTCAATTTTGGCATATATGGATCATCCTTTGCCACCACTTGGTTTTTTTTTTGCAAATCAAAACTCAAATTTCTATCTCTAAGTCAAACACACATGTTAAGTCATAAAGAGAGTCATTTCAGGAGTATTTGATTCAGGATTCCAAAAACTCCCCCTTTTCCCATAATCAACATTTCTCCCCACAAGAAGCCAACTTTTGACAAGAGAGACAATAAAAGAGTTTTGACAAAACAAAAAACTCTATTCTACTATTTTCGAAATCTCTCAAGTGGTAGCTCTCAAGTGGTAGCTGATCCATTTATCACTTTGGCCTTTATTTTCTCCCCCTTTGGCATCAAGCACCAAAACGGGATCAATCTTGGCCCTTTAACCCCATTGCCTCACCAAAATCTTCAATTAAGAGCAAATAGGCAATAAGAGTTAAAAGATGAACTTGGAAAAGTTACTCTTTTCATCGGAGTGCAGTGGAAGTCTTGCATGGTCCAAGTCCACCTTTTCCCTTTTAATTCTCCTTTGAGACTAAAACAAGCAAACTCAAGCATATGGTTAGTCTCAAAGGGTCAAGTTGTAACACATCTCCCCCTAAAACTGTGCATCACTTTGCAACGGACTTGTGAGGTCCAGGGAGTGTTTGTACAACTTGAGCACCATAACTGAGCAGCAAAATGCATAAGGAACATGATCAAAGGCATAAACACATGTATGCTATAAATCAATCCAAGTTCCGCGAATCTAAGATATTGAGCTCACTACGCAACCTGCAAAAGGTCTTCTCATCTAGAGGCTTGGTAAAGATATCGGCTAGCTGGTTCTCGGTGCTAACATGAAACACTTCGATATCTCCCTTTTGTTGGTGGTCTCTCAAAAAGTGATGCCGGATGTCAATGTGCTTTGTGCGGCTGTGTTCAACAGGATTTTTCGCCATGAGGATGGCACTCTCATTATCACATAGGAGTGGGACTTTGCTCAGATTGTAGCCAAAGTCCCGGAGGGTTTGCCTCATCCAAAGTAGTTGCGCGCAACACTGTCCTGCGGCAACATACTCGGCCTCAGCGGTGGATAAGGCAACGGAAGTTTGTTTCTTAGAGTTCCACGACACCAGGGACCTTCCTAAGAATTGGCACGTCCCCGATGTACTCTTCCTATCGACCTTACATCCAGCATAGTCGGAATCTGAGTATCCAATTAAGTCAAAGTTAGACCCCTTAGGATACCAGATCCCGAAGCAAGGCGTAGCGACTAAATATCTAAGAATTCGCTTCACCGCCACTAAGTGACACTCCTTAGGATCGGATTGAAATCTAGCACACATGCATACGCTAAGCATAATATCCGGTCTACTAGCACATAAATAAAGCAAAGAACCTATCATGGACCGGTATGCTTTTTGATCAACGGACTTACCTCCTTTGTTGAGGTCGGTGTGTCCGTCGGTTCCCATCGGAGTCTTTGCGGGCTTGGCGTCCTTCATCCCAAACCGCTTTAGCAAGTCTTGCGTGTACTTTGTTTGGGAGATGAAGGTGCCATCCTTGAGTTGCTTCACTTGGAACCCAAGGAAGTAGTTCAACTCGCCCATCATTGACATCTCGAATTTCTGCGTCATTACCCTGCTAAACTCTTCACAAGACTTTTGATTAGTAGAACCAAATATTATGTCATCGACATAAATTTGGCACACAAAAAGATCACCATCGCAAGTCTTAGTGAAAAGAGTTGGATCGGCTTTCCCAACCTTGAAAGCATTAGTAATTAAAAAGTCTCTAAGGCATTCATACCATGCTCTTGGGGCTTGCTTAAGTCCATAGAGCGCCTTAGAGAGCTTACACACGTGGTCGGGGTACCGTTCATCCTCGAAGCCAGGGGGTTGCTCCACGTACACCTCCTCCTTGATCGGCCCATTGAGGAAAGCGCTCTTCACATCCATTTGATACAACCTGAAAGAATGGTGAGCGGCATATGCTAGCAAGATACGAATGGACTCTAGCCTAGCCACAGGAGCAAAAGTCTCCTCAAAGTCCAAACCTGCGACTTGGGCATAACCTTTTGCCACAAGTCGAGCCTTGTTCCTCGTCACCACTCCGTGCTCGTCTTGTTTGTTGCGAAACACCCACTTGGTTCCCACAACATTTTGCTTAGGACGAGGCACCAGTGACCAAACTTCATTCCTTTTGAAGTTGTTGAGCTCCTCCTGCATGGCCAACACCCAGTCCGGTTCTAGCAAGGCCTCTTCTACCCTGAAAGGCTCAATAGAAGAGACAAAGGAGTAATGCTCACAAAAATTAACTAATCGAGATCGAGTAGTTACTCCCTTGCTAATATCACCCAGAATTTGGTCGACGGGATGATCCCTTTGAATCATCGCTCGAACTTGGGTTGGAGGTGCCAGTTGCGCTTCTTCCTCCATCACTTGATCATCTTGTGCTCCCCCTTGATCAAGCGCCTCCACTTGAGGTACCTGTTCGTCATCTTGGGTTGGGGGATGCACCATAGTTGAGGAAGACGGTTGATCTTGCTCCAAATGTTCTTGAGGCCGTACATCTCCAATCGCCATGGTGCGTATCGCGGCCGTTGGAACGTCTTCTTCATCTACATCATCAAGATCAACAACTTGCTCTCTTGGAGAGCCATTAGTCTCATCAAATACAACGTCGCTAGAGACTTCAACCAAACCTGATGATTTGTTGAAGACCCTATACGCCTTTGTATTTGAATCATAACCTAATAAAAACCCTTCTACGGCTTTGGGAGCAAATTTGGAATTCCTACCCTTCTTCACTAGAATGTAGCATTTACTCCCAAAAACACGAAAATACGATACATTAGGTTTGTTACCGGTTAGCAGCTCATACGACGTCTTCTTGAGGAGGCGGTGAAGGTAGACCCTGTTGATGGCGTGGCAAGCCGTGTTCACGGCTTCCGACCAAAAGCACTCGGGGGTCTTGAATTCTCCAAGCATAGTCCTCGCCATATCTATGAGCGTCCTGTTCTTCCTCTCTACCACACCATTTTGTTGAGGTGTGTAGGGAGCGGAGAACTCGTGCTTGATCCCCTCCTCCTCAAGGAACTCTTCCACTTGAAGGTTCTTGAATTCGGACCCGTTGTCGCTCCTTATCTTCTTCACCTTGAGCTCAAACTCATTTTGAGCTCTCCTTAGGAAGCGCTTGAGGGTCCCTTGGGTTTCAGACTTATCCTGCAAAAAGAACACCCAAGTGAAGCGGGAAAAGTCATCAACAATAACTAGACCATACTTACTTCCTCCTATGCTCAGATAGGCGACGGGTCCGAAGAGGTCCATATGTAGCAGCTCCAGGGGTCTTGATGTTGTCATCACATTTTTGGTGTGATGAGAGCCTCCCACCTGTTTCCCTGCTTGACAAGCTGCACAAGGTCTATCTTTTTCGAAATGAACATTGGTTAGACCTATCACGTGTTCTCCCTTTAGAAGCTTGTGGAGGTTCTTCATCCCCACATGTGCTAAGCGGCGATGCCACAGCCAGCCCATGCAAGTCTTAGCCATTAAGCATGCATCTAGACCGGCCTCTTCTTTTGCAAAATCAACTAAGTAAAGCTTGCCGTCTAGTACACCCTTAAAAGCTAGTGAACCATCACATCTTCTAAAGACAGACACATCTACATTTGTAAACAAACAGTTATATCCCATATTGCATAACTGACTAACAGATAGCAAATTATATCCAAGAGACTCTACTAAAAACACATTAGAGATAGAGTGCTCATTTGAGATTGCAATTTTACCTAACCCTTTTACCTTGCCTTGATTCCCATCACCGAATATTATTGAATCTTGGGAATCTTTGTTTTTGACGTAGGAGGTGAACATCTTCTTCTTCCCCGTCATATGGTTTGTGCATCCGCTGTCAATAATCCAGCTTGAACCCCCGGATGCATAAACCTGCAAGGCAAATTTAGGCTTGGGTCTTAGGTACCCAACTCATGTTGGGTCCTGCAAGGTTAGCACAAATATCCTTAGGGACCCAAATGCAAGTTTTGTCTCCCTTGCATCTTGCCCCTAATTTTCTAGCAACTATCTTCCTATCCTTTCTACAAATAGCAAAAGAAGCATTTAAAGCATGATATATTGTAGAAGGTTCATTTACTTTCCTAACAACATTTCTCCTAGGCAAATTGTGAACAGCATTTCTCCTACCAACATTTCTATCATGCACATAAGAAGAACTAGAAGCAAACATGGCATGAGAATCAAAGGCATTATATGCATTACAACTCCTATAAGCATTTCTAGATTGTCTCCTATCATGGTACATAAAAGCATGGTTCTTTTGCACACTACTAGCCATAGGGGCCTTTCCTTTCTCCTTGGCGGAGATGGGGGCCTTATGGCTTGTCAAGTTCTTGGCTTCCCTCTTGTAGCCAAGTCCATCCTTAATTGAGGGGTGTCTACCAATCGTGTAGGCATCCCTTGCAAATTTTAGCTTGTCAAATTCATTCTTGCTAGTCTTAAGTTGGGCATTAAGACTAGCTAATTCCTCATTTAATTTAGAGATTGAAACTAAATGATCACTACAAGCATCAATGTCAAAATCTTTACACCTATTACAAGTTTCAACAATTTCTACACAAGAATTAGATTTACTAGCTACTTCTAGTTTAGCATTTAAATCATCATTAAAACTTTTTAACTTAGCAATAGTTTCATGACAAGAAGATAATTCACTAGAGAGCATTTCATTCCTCTTAATTTCTAGAGCAAGAGATTTCTGAGCTTCTACAAATTTATCATGTTCTTCATACAACAAATCCTCTTGCTTTTCTAACAGTATATTCCTATCATTCAAGGCATCAATCAGTTCATTAATTTTGTCTACCTTAGTTCTATCTAATCCCTTGAATAAGCATGAGTAATCTATCTCATCATCATCACTAGACTCATCCTCACTTGAAGAAGCATAAGTACTAGTATTAGGAGTGCTTACTTTCTTCTCCCTTGCCATGAGGCAAGTGTGACGCTCGTTGGGGAAGAGGGATGACTTGTTGAAGGCAGTGGCGGCGAGTCCCTCATTGTCGGAGTCGGACGAGGAGCAGTCTGAATCCCACTCCTTGCCAAGATGAGCCTCGCCCTTTGCCTTCTTATAGTTCTTTTTTTTCTCCCTCTTATTCCCTTGATCCTGGTCACTATCATTGTCGGGACAGTTAGCAATAAAATGACCAAGCTTACCGCATTTGAAGCATGAGCGCTTCCCCTTGGCTTTGGTCTTGCTTGGCTGTCCCTTGCGACCTTTAAGCACCGTCTTGAATCTTTTGATGATGAGAGCCATCTCTTCATCATTAAGTCCGGCCGCCTCAATCTGTGCCACCTTGCTTCGTGTTGCCTTGAGAGCAAGGGGTTGCGGCTCGTTGATCGGACAATTCAAGGCGTCGTCCACGTACCTCGCCTCCTTGATCATCATTCGCCCGCTAACGAATTTCCCAAGAACTTCTTCGAGCGACATCTTGGTGTACCTGGGATTTTCACGTATATTGTTCACCAAATGAGGATCAAGAACGGTAAATGACCTTAGCATTAGGCGGACGACGTCGTGATCCGTCCATCGCGTGCTCCCGTAGCTCCTTATTTTGTTGATAAGGGTCTTGAGCCGGTTGTATGTTTGTGTCGGCTCCTCGCCCCTTATCATCGCGAACCGTCCAAGCTCACCCTCCACCAACTCCATTTTGGTGAGCAAGGTGACGTCGTTTCCCTCATGAGAGATCTTGAGGGTGTCCCAGATCTGCTTGGCATTGTCCAAGCCGCTCACCTTGTGATACTCGTCCCTGCACAAAGAGGCTAGCAACACAGTAGTAGCTTGTGCATTTTTATGAATCTGTTCATTAATAAACACAGGGCTATCCGAGCTATCAAATCTCATTCCACTTTCCACAATCTCCCAAATGCTTGGATGGAGAGAAAACAGGTGAGTACGCATTTTGTGGCTCCAAAATCCGTAATCCTCTCCATCAAAGTGAGGGGGCTTGCCAAGTGGAATGGGGAGCAATTTAGCATTTGAACTATGCGGGATGCGCGAATAATCGAAAGAAAAGTTTGAGTTAACCGTCTTTCGTCTATCGTGGTCGTCGTCGTCCTTTTGGGAGGAGGAAGATTCGTCGCTGTCGTAGTAGACAATTTCCTTGATGCGCCTTGTCTTCTTCTTCCTCCCGTCTTTTCTTTTGTGGCCCGAGCCTGAGTCGGTGGGCTTGTCATCATTGAGCTCATTGACGAAGGTCTCCTTCTCCTTGTCGTTGATCACCATCCCCTTGCCCTTAGGATCCATCTCTTCGGGCGGTTAGTCCCTTTCTTGAAGAGAACGGCTCTGATACCAATTGAGAGCACCTAGAGGGGGGGTGAATAGGTGATCCTGTGAAACTTAAACTTATAGCCACAAAAACTTGTTAAGTGTTAGCACAATAACCGCCAAGTGGCTAGAGAGGAGTCTCAACAAAACACAATACCACAAGAGATCAAACATAGAGATGACACAGTGGTTTATCCCGTGGTTCGGTCAAGACCAACGCTTGCCTACTCCACGTTGTGGCGTCCCAACGGACGAGGGTTGCAATCAACCCCTCTCAAGTGGTCCAAAGACCAACTTGAATACCACGGTGTTTTGCTTTGCCTTTCAATATCCCGTTTGCGAGGAATCTCCACAACTTGGAGCCTCTCGCCCTTACACTTGAGATTCACAAAGAAATACGGAGTAAGGGAGGAACTAGCAACGCACACAAATCCACAGCAAAATGCGCACACACACGGCCAAGAGTCGAGCTCAAAAGACTATCTCAAAGTTCTCACTAGAACGGAGCTCGAATCACTGAGAATGACAAACGAATGCGCAAAGACTGAGTGTGGATGATCAAGAATGCTCTAAGGTTGCTTGGTGTTCTCCTCCATGCGCCTAGGGGTCCCTTTTATAGCCCCAAGGCAGCTAGGAGCCGTTGAGAGCAAATCTGGAAGGCTGATCTTGCCTTCTGTCGACTGGTGCACCGGACACTGTCCGGTGCCCGATTTCTTTCCTTAAACGGCGCAGCCGACCGTTGGCCGCCAGAGAGCCGTTGGCGCACTGGACAGTCCAGTGCCCCCTTCTAGCCGTTGGCTCGGCCACGTGTCCCGCGCAGATCACGCGGCCGACCGTTGGCCCGGCCGACCGTTGGCTCACCGGACAGTCCGGTGCACACCGGACAGTCCGGTGAATTATAGCCGTACGTCGCCGGTAAATTCCCGAGAGCGGCTAGTTCACCCAAGTCAGTCTGGCGCACCGGACACTGTCCGGTGCACCACCGGACAATCCGGTGCTCCAGACCGAACAACCTTTTGGCTGTACACAGCCAACTTTTCTCTGACTCAATTTCTCCTGTTTCAAGCACTTAGACACAATACATTAGTCTTCAAAACAATGTACTAAGGCTTAGAAACATACCTTTACTCTTGATTTGCACTTTGTCCATCCATGGGTATAGATTCACATTTAAGCACTTGTGTTGGCACTCAATCACCAAAATACTTAGAAATGGCCCAAGGGCACATTTCCCTTTCACCGCCGAGTACAAAAACCCTCGGAAACCCCCCGGAGGTGCCAACCTCCTCGACAAGATGCTCAAGGAGTCGTGCCCCTATCACTAGGGGCCCGTCAAGCACACCCTTGAGGAGTGCGTCATGCTTCGGCGCCACTTCCACAGGGTCGGGCCACCCGCGGAGGGTGGCAGGGCCCACGACGCTGATAAGAAGGAAGATCACCAAGCAGGAGAGTTCCCCGAGGTCCGCGACTGCTTCATGATCTACGGTGGGAAAGCAGCGAATGCCTCGGCTCGGCACCGCAAGCAAGAGCGCCGGGAGGTCTGCTCGGTGAAGGTGGCGGCGCCAGTCTATCTAGACTGGTCCGACAAGCCCATCACTTTCGACCGAGTCGACCACCCCGACCATGTGCCGAGCCCGGGGAAATACCCGCTCGTCGTCGACCCCGTCATCGACGATGTCAGGCTCACCAAAGTCCTCATGGACGGAGGCAGCAGCCTCAACATCATCTACGCCGAGACCCTCGGGCTCCTGTGTGTCGATCTGTCCTCCGTCCGGACAGGCGCTGCGCCCTTCCATGGGATCATTCCTGGAAAGCGCGTCCAGCCCCTCGGACAACTCGACCTTCCCGTCTGCTTCGGAACACCCTCCAACTTCCGAAGGGAGACCCTGACGTTCGAGGTGGTCGGGTTCCGAGGAACCTACCACGCGGTACTGGGAAGACCATGCTACGCGAAGTTCATGGCCGTCCCCAACTACACCTACCTGAAGCTCAAGATGCCGGGCCCCAACGGGGTCATCACCGTCGGCCCCACGTACAAACACGCGTTCGAATGCGACATGGAGTGCGTGGAGTACGCCGAGGCCCTCGCCGAGTCCGAGGCCCTCATCGCCGACCTGGAGAGCCTCTCGAAGGAGGTGCCAGACGTGAAGCGTCATGCCAGCAACTTTGAGCCAGCGGAGACGGTTAAGTCTGTCCCCCTCGACTCTAGCGGCGACGCCTCCAAGCAGATCCGGATCGGCTCCGGGCTCGATCCCAAATAGGAAGCAGTGCTCGTCGACTTTCTCCGCGCGAACGCCGACGTCTTCGCGTGGAGCCCCTCGGACATGCCCGGCATACCGAGGGATGTCGCCGAGCACTCGCTGGACATCCGAGCTGGAGCCCGACCCGTCAAGCAGCCTCTACGCGGATTCGACGAGGAGAAGCGCAGAGCCATAGGCGAGGAGATCCACAAGCTAATGGCGGCAGGGTTCATCAAAGAGGTATTCCATCCCGAATGGCTTGCCAACCCTGTGCTTGTGAGAAAGAAAGGGGGGAAATGGCGGATGTGTGTAGACTACACTGGTCTAAACAAAGCATGTCCGAAGGTTCCCTACCCTCTGCCTCGCATCGATCAAATCGTGGATTCCACTGCTGGGTGCGAAACCCTGTCTTTCCTCGATGCCTACTCAGGGTATCATCAAATCAGGATGAAAGAGTCCGACCAGCTCGCGACTTCTTTCATCACACCCTTCGGCATGTACTGCTATGTCCCCATGCCGTTCGGCTTGAGGAATGCGGGCGCGACGTACCAGCGGTGCATGAACCATGTGTTCGGCGAACACATTGGCCGCACGGTCGAGGCCTACGTCGATGACATCGTAGTCAAGACGAGGAAAGCCTCCGACCTCCTTTCCGACCTTGAAGTGACATTCCGATGTCTCAAGGCGAAAGGCGTCAAGCTCAATCCCGAGAAGTGTGTCTTCGGGGTGCCCCGAGGCTTGCTCTTGGGGTTCATCGTCTCCGAGCGGGGCATCGAAGCCAACCCGGAGAAGATCGCAGCCATCACCAGCATGGGGCCCATCAAGGACTTGAAAGGCATACAGAGGGTCATGGGATGTCTCGCGGCTCTGAGCCGCTTCATCTCATGTCTCGGCGAAAGAGGTCTACCTATGTACCGCCTCTTGAGGAAGGCCGAGTGCTTCACTTGGACCCCTGAGGCCGAGGAAGCCCTCGGGAACCTGAAGGCGCTCCTCACAAAGGCGCCTATCTTGGTGCCCCCAGCTTCCGGAGAAGCCCTCTTGGTCTACGTCGCCGCAACCACTCAGGTGGTTAGCGCCGCGATTGCGGTCGAGAGGCAAGAAGAGGGGCATGCATTGCCCATTCAGAGGCCAGTTTACTTCGTCAGCGAGGTACTGTCCGAAACCAAGATCCGCTACCCACAAGTTCAGAAGCTGCTGTATGCGGTGATCCTGACACGGCGGAAGTTACGACACTACTTCGAGTCTCATCCGGTAACTATGGTGTCATCCTTCCCCCTGGGGGAGATCATCCAGTGCCGAGAGGCCTCGGGTAGGATTGCAAAGTGGGCGGTGGAAATCATGGGCGAGACAATCTCGTTCGCCCCTCGGAAGGCCATCAAGTCCCAGGTCTTGGCGGACTTCGTGGCCGAATGGGTTGACACCCAGCTACCGATGGCTCCGATCCAACCGGAGCTCTGGACCATGTTTTTCGACGGGTCGTTGATGAAGACGGGAGCCGGCGTAGGCCTACTCTTCATCTCGCCCCTCGGGAAGCACATACGCTATGTGCTACGCCTCCATTTCCCGGCATCCAACAATGTGGCTGAGTACGAAGCTCTGGTCAACGGATTGCGGATCGCCATCGAGCTAGGGGTCCGACGCCTCGACGCTCGCGGTGACCCGTAGCTCGTCATCGACCAAGTCATGAAGAACTCCCACTGTCGCGACCCGAAGATGGAGGCCTACTGCGATGAGGTTCGGCGCCTGGAAGACAAGTTCTACGGGCTCGAGCTCAACCACATCGCTCGGCGCTACAACGAGACTGCGGACGAGCTGGCTAAAATAGCCTCGGGGCGAACAACGGTTCCCCCGGACGTCTTCTCTCGGGATCTGCATCAACCCTCCGTCAAGATCGACGACACGCCCGAGCCTGAGGCACCCTCGGCCCGGCTCGAGGTACCCTCGGCCCGGCCCGAGGTACCCTCGGCATAGCCCGAGGCACCCTCGGCACAGCCCGAGGCACCCTCGGTTCAGCCCGGGGTACCCTCGGCCCCTGAGGACAAGACGCTGCACGTCGAGGGGGAGCAAAGCGGGGTCACACCTGATCAAAACTGGCAGACCCCGTACCTGCAATATCTCCACCGAGGAGAGCTACCCCTCGACCGAGCCGAGGCTCGGCGGGTGGCCCGGCGCGCCAAGTCGTTCGTCTTGCTGGGTGATGAGAAGGAGCTCTACCACCGCAGCCCCTCTGGCGTCCTCCAGCGATGCATCTCCATCGCCGAAGGTCAGGAACTCCTGCGAGAGATACACTCGGGGGCTTGTGGCCATCACGCAGCGCCTCGAGCCCTTGTCGGGAATGCTTTCCGACAAGGCTTCTACTGGCCCACGGCGGTGGCCGACGCTACCAGAATTGTCCACACCTGCGAAGGGTGTCAATTCTACGCAAGGCAGACCCACCTGCCCGCTCAGGCTCTGCAGACGATACCCATCACCTGGCTTTTTGCTGTGTGGGGTCTGGATCTCGTTGGCCCTTTGCAGAAGGCACCCGGGGGCTACACGCACCTGCTGGTCGCCATCGACAAATTCTCCAAGTGGATCGAGGTCCGACCCCTAAACAACATCAGGTCCGAGCAGGCGGTGGCGTTCTTCACCAACATCATCCATCATTTCGGGTCCCGAACTCCAT
This sequence comes from Zea mays, assembly GCF_902167145.1. NCBI lineage: Eukaryota > Viridiplantae > Streptophyta > Magnoliopsida > Poales > Poaceae > Zea > Zea mays. Next base: position 40,373,086 of record NC_050100.1, on the reverse strand, counting down.
CATCACCGACAACGGCACCCAATTCACCGGCAGAAAGTTCTTGGACTTCTGCGAGGATCACCACATCCGGGTGGACTGGGCCGCCGTAGCTCACCCCATGTCAAATGGGCAAGTAGAGCGTGCCAACGACATGATTCTACAAGGGCTCAAGCCTTGGATCTACAACGACCTCAACAAGTTCGGCAAGTGATGGATGAAGGAACTCCCCTCGGTGGTCTGGAGTCTGAGGACAACGCCGAGCCGAGCCACGGGCTTCACGCCGTTCTTCCTAGTCTACGGGGCCGAAGTCGTCTTGCCCACAGACCTGGAATACGGCTCCCCGAGGACGAGGGCCTACACCGACCAAAGCAACCAAGCTAGCCGAGAAGACTCGCTGGACCAGCTGGAGGAGGCTCGCCTCTGGCAGGAGAAGCAGGCGACGCTTCGCCTTCGCCATAATGACCACGTCAGTAAAGGTACGCCGCGTCGTTCGATTTCGTATCCTTTTCCTTTTTTCCTCTTTCTCTCTCTTGCAACAGGGATCGGGAAAGGGGATACCCCGAAAAGGATCCTTCCCCGTGAAGGAACCAGGCTCTGAGCCTCCCTACTGATCAGAGGTTCGAAGGCTGGCCCCTCGGAAGGGTTCGACAGCCGCCTCAGATCACGTGGGCCCTACACCCACTACTGGTCAGAGGTTCGAAGGCCGGTCCCTCGGAAGGGTTCAACGACCGCCTCAGGCTACTCGGGCTCCGCGCCCACTACTGATCAGGGGTTCGAAGGCTGGCCCCCGAAGGGTTCACAGCCGCCTCAGACACAGAGCGAGGGATGACCATGGGTACGTTCGATACATAACCAAGGCTCGGGCTGCGCTCCCGAGGTACCCTAGGACATTTCCGAGACCAGCGGGAACGATCTTGTAACGGAATCCCATCAGAGGGAGGCATCGAGCCCTCGGACCCCGTCGCCAGGGGACCGGGTCCGGCAGATCACCCGCATGTACTTTTGGGCATGCCTCCGGGCCCCTAGCCGACCCCTAACGAACGGGGCACGGACGTCCACTCGGATTACCCGCTTGCAGCTCACCGGAGACACCATGTTCGGCGCCCATCGAGGGCAACATGGCGCTTTCCCCCCTCCTCCTTGCGGAAAGGCGACACAGGGGCGTATGTAAAAAAGCCGAGTCTGTCCCTGATCACCCTCTCGCCCCGTGCAGAGGCTCGGGGGCTGCTCTCGCAAACCCGGCTCCGGCCGAACCGTTGACAGCGTCAACATACTAGCCCAAGAACTTGGGACCCGACCGTACACCCGGGCTACGACCAGCTCGCATGAGGGAACAACCAGACCAGCCGAAGCATTACGCGAGGCATTAAGACCTCGAAGGAGTGAAACCACTCCTCCGAGGCCTCGGGGGCTACACCCGGCGGGTGCGCTCGCGCGCACCCACCGGAACAAAACGCAACCGAGAAAGGCTGGTCCCCTTGCAAAAAAGTGCGACGAAAGCCTCCAAGCGAGTGCTAACACTCCCTTCGAAGCTCGGGGGCTACTGTCGGGGACCATAATTAGGGGTACCCTCAAGGCTCCTAATTCTCAGCTGGTAACCCCCATCAGCATAAAGCTACAAAGGCCTGATGGGTGCGATTAAGTCAGGGATCAGTCCATTCGAGGGACTCGATCACGCCTCGCCCGAGCCTAGCCTCGGACAAGGGCAGCCGACCCCGGAGGATTTCCGTCTCGCCTGAGGCCCCCCTCCAAGTGGCGAATATATTTCCGGCTTGCCCGAGGCCCTGTCTTCGCCAAGAAGCAACCCTGACCAAATCGCCGCACCGACCGACCAAATCGCAGGAGCATTTAATGCAAAGGTGGCCTGACACCTTTATCCTGACGCACGCCCCCCAACCGGTAGAGCCGAAGTGACCGCTGTCACTTCGCCGCTCCACTGACCGGCCTGACAGAAGGACAGCGCCGCCTGCGCCACTCCGACTGCGGTGCCACTTGACAGAGTGAGACTCACAGGCAGTCAGGCCCGGTCGAAGGCACCATAGGAAGCTCAGCTTCGTCCGACCCAGGACTCGGACTCGGGCAAAGTCCCGGAAGACGGCGAACTCCGCTTCACCCGACCCAAGGCTCGGACTTGGGCTCAGCCCCAGAAGACGACGAACTCCGCTCCGCCCGACCCAGGGCTCGGACTCGGGCTAAGTCCCGGAAGACGGCGAACTCCGCTCCGCCCGACCCAGGGCTCGGACTCGGGCTAAGTCCCGGAAGACGACGAACTCCGCTCTGCCCGACCCAGGGCTCGGACTTGGGCTCAGCCCCAGAAGACGACGAACTCCGCTCCGCCCGACCCCAGGGCTCGGACTCCGCCCTGGCCTCAGCCGACGGCCTGCGCCTCGCCCGACCCAGGGGCTCGGACTCGACCTCGGCCACGGAAGACAGACTCGACCTCGGCTTCGGAGGAGCTTCCACATCGCCCAACCTAGGGCGCAGACCAGCCACGTCAACAGGAGGCGCCATCATCACCCTACCCCGAGCTGACTCGGACCGCAGGGAACAAGACCGGCGTCCCATCTGGCTCGCTCCGCCAGATAGGCAATGATGGCGCCCCGCATGCTCTGTGACGACGGCGGCTCTCAGCCCCCTTACGGAAGCAAGAGGACGTCAGCAAGGACTCAACCGCTCCGACAGCTGTCACTCCGCCAGGCTCCATCACTCCTCCGACGGCCACGACATCACACCAGCTGGGTGCCAAAATCTCTCCGGCTTGCACAACGGCATGTACTTAGGGCGCTAGCTCTCCTCCGCTAGACACGTAGCACTCTGCTACACCCCCCATTGTACACCTAGATCCTCTCCTTACGCCTATAAAAGGAAGGACCAGGGCCCTCTTAGAGAAGGTTGGCCGCGCGGGGACGAGGACGAGACAGGCGCTCGCTTGAAGCCGCTCGCTCCCTCTCCCGCGTGGACGCTTGTAACCCCCTACTGCAAGCGCACCCGACCTGGGCGCGGGACGAACACGAAGGCCGCGGGATTTCCACCTCTCTCACGCCGGTCTCCGGCCGCCTCGCTTCCCCCCTTCGCGCTCGCCCTCGCGCTCGACCCATCTGGGCTGGGGCACGCGGCGACATTCACTCGTCGGCTTAGGGACCCCCCGTCTCGAAACGCCGACACTATGACTAATGTGTTTGTCAAGTAAATTTCATACCAAGTCATAGATTGAAAGGGAAATGGAGTCTTCGGCGAAGACAAGGCTTCCACTCCACTCCATCGAATTATTCATCCTTCGCCGTCGCTCCACACCGCTCTCCAAATTTGGTATAATCTTCACTCATATATTATTTACCATAGGGGGAGAAAGTTAAGGGCTTATATTTCACTCATAAGTATCCATTTTTGGCGATTCATGCCAAAGGGGGAGAAAGTATTAGCCCAAAGCAAAAGGACCGCACCACCACCAATTTCAAAAATTTAGTCTTTCAACTTGTATTTAAAGAAGTGTTTTTCAAATTGGTATCTTATTTGTGATATAATTTCAAATTGGTATACCCTCTTCAAAATTAATATCTAAAACCCTCTTGAACACTAAAAGGAGGATTTCATTAAGGGGGAGTTTTGTTTAGTCAAGGGAAAAGCATTTGAAACAGGGGGAGAAAATTTCAAATCTTGAAAATACTTCTCAAAATCTTATTCATATACCTTTGACTATTTGCAAAAGATTTTTGAAAAAGAATTTCCAAAACATTGCAAAACAAAACAAGTGGTGCAAGCGTGGTCCAAAATTTTAAATTAGAAGAAAGCCATCCATGCATATCTAGTAAAAATAATTATTGGTTTCATTCCAAGCAACCTTTGCACTTACATTATGCAAACTAGTTCAATTCTGCACTTTTATATTTGCTTTTGTTTGTGTTGGCATCAATCACCAAAAAGGGGGAGATTGAAAGGGAAATAGGCTTACACCTTTTCCTAATTGATTTTGGTGGTTGAATTGCCCAACACAAATAATTGGACTAACTAGTTTGCTCTAGATTATAAGTTCTACAGGTGCCAAAGGTTCACAACAAACCAATAAAAAGACCAAGAAAGGATTCAAATAAAGAGAGCAAAAGACAACCGAAGTGTGCCCTGGTCTGGCGCATCGGACTGTCCGGTGCACCACCGGACAGTGTTCGGTGCACCAGGGAAACAAACTCCAAACTGCTCACCTTCGGAAATTCTGGAAGCCGCTCCGCTATAATTTACCGGACTGTCCGGTGTAGCACCGGACTGTTCGATGCGCCAGCGGAGCAACAACTACTTCGCGCCAACGGTCGTCTGCAGAGAGCAGTTAATGCGCTACAGTGCGCGCAGAAGTCAGAGCAGAGCCAGAAGGTGCACCAGACAGTCTATAGGACCTATCCGGTGCACCACCGGACTGTCCGATGACCCAAATGTCAGAAGCTCCAACGGTCAGAATCCAACGGCCGGGTGACGTGGCTGGCGCACCGGACTGTCCGGTGCGCCATGCGACAGAAGCCCTCACCAACGGTTCTTTTGGTGGTTGGGGCTATAAATACCCCCCAACCACCACACTTCAATGCATCCAAGTTTTCAGCCTTAAAACACCTTACAAGAGCTATAACATTCAATACAAGACACAATCAAAGAGATCAAATCCTCTCCCAAGTCCAAAGATCATTCCAATCAAATAGTGACTAGTGAGAGAGAGACTTGTGTTCGTTTGAGCTCTTGCGCTTGGATTGCTTTTCTTCTTCATTCTTTCTTGATTCCAACTCAATTGTAACCAAGGCAAGAGACACCAATTGTGTAGTGCTCCTTGTGGGGACTTAGTGTCCCGTTTGATTGAGAAGAGAAGCTCACTCGGTCTAAGTGACCGTTTGTGAGAGAGAAAGGGTTGAAAGAGACCCGATCTTTGTGACCACCTCAACGGGAGTAGGTTTGCAAGAACCGAACCTCGGTAAAACAAATCACTGTGTCATCCACCTTATTTGCTTGTGATTTGTTTTCACCCTCTCTTTCGGACTCGTTTATATTTCTAACGCTAACCCCGGCTTGTAGTTGTGCTTAAAGTTTGTAGATTTCAGATTCGCCCTATTCACCCCCCTCTAGGCGACTTTCAGTCACCACTATTCATAGCAATACATACAAGTAAATAAGAAGTACATAAAAATAACAGTACACCAAACATGAGAACAAACAATGTAAAAATATTCTACACGCTGCTACGAGAGTGTAGGTTTAAGAACCAGTAAAATCGGAGTTACGGTAAGATATGATTTGCGGAAGATTTTAGTGATTAAATAGTTAACAACTATATTTTATGTTGATTAATGTAAATCATCTAAGAAAAGATTTAAAGAAACAATAAATTCAAATTTAATATAAGTTTTCACTTGATTAGAGACCATTTGCTAATCAAATCATATTTATAGTGAGATTACTTTGCTAAAAAGATTACCCTACTATGTGTAGTGTAAATAACTATCTATCTATAAAAGTATGTGACATGACAAAATAAATTTTGTTCCTGTGTAGTAAATCTTATTGTGAAACTAATGCAATTTAAACTGCTTAAATCAGGGTTAAAATGAATAAGTTATGGAGTTTCTAATGTTTTTGATTTATTTTTATATTGAAAATTAGTTTTCCAATTTTATTTACATAACCTGTTGGCTTCAGTACTGCTGATGCTATTTTCCAAAAGATCAGTGGCTCAAACATAAATAAAAGGACCTAAATCTTATGTCCCCATAACGGTACAGGACCACAGGTTCTTTTCGGTAAATTCCAAGGGCTCTTATGCTAATTTGCCACAGCTAAGGGGTATGAATGTTTCTCTGCCATCGGATTAAAACCAACAGTCACGATTAGATCCATCCGTGCCTAAACCGGTACAAGACCCAGACCCTTGGATTCGAGATCATCGCCCGAGATCCGACCACGCCCGAGCCATCCCTCAGCCCTCGGATCGTCGATTGGACGGTCCCAGTTTAATAAAGCGCGACGGTGTAAGCGTTCCTAATCTCACACGTCAGCTCAAGATCCAACGGTTGTCGATCACCCAGACGAACCGGTACCCAGACAACCTAATCCCGATCCTGGCGGGTCGATCGACGGTCACCTAGGTTTCACCCTCCACCAGACGCAGCCACAGCGACACCAGCACCAGAACGGCAGTGTCCCCGCCGAAGCAGCCCAAATCGGGATTCTGCCCCCGATTACCGCTAAAAATGGTGCTACGAGCTTACTACGATATGATGTCTTCAACAGTGGAGGACTCACCGGTGTTGTTGCCATGGAGAGGTCTTACCCATGGAGGATAGCGGATCTGCGGTGGAGGCAAGCACCGACGACGAATTCCGGCCTGTATAGGCCGAGTTCTTGGCCGATGTTGCCACGCCCATATTCCTTGATCGATGGCGAAGCTCCAGGTCCAAAATCAACAAGCTTAGTACGCCGATGCGCTTGAGTTTCATGTGCGACAGCCATGGCGGCCCCAGATTTTATAATGGCTAGGGCGAAGTTCGTATGGGGCGCTCGGCCGGGACAAACCCGCATCCACCTTGTGGTTGTTGCGATTCTATTGCGCCAGCAATAATGGGGGTAGAGGAGGCCCGGATTTCCCACCCGGATTCCGCGCGATTTCCGTCAACAGCAAACTGTTGAGGTCCACGACGAACCAAGGAGGTAGAAGACCGACTAGCGGTCCCACACGTCAGAGATAAATAGCGCACACACGATGACTGGTGAGTGGCCCTGATCTGCTAGCGAAGACGGGTCCAGTGGCGTTGCGCGGCCGAACAACTGATTGTGGGACCCATTTGGAAGTGAGGCCACCCCGACGCACGCATACGGTGAGACTGCCCATAGGGGCCCACCAGTCGGTGCCAAGGCGCAATGCAGGTGTGCGGAGTGGGCTGCGCGGTGAGTTGGAGAAGTGGGCCAAAAGGTGTAGGGGCGGTCCATCAGTGGCTTTTGTTTTTTTTTTCTTCTTTTCTATTTCAAATTTCAATTATTTAAACCAAATTCCAATTTCTGTTTTAAATTTCAGATGTCCAAGCTCAAATATAATCCAAATGTGAATATAAATCCTACTATTTGCAATATTATTATTTATTCTCCTTCCTATTATTTAATTCTAGCAATAAATGACTTTATTACAAAGTTCTTTTCTCATTTTTCTATTTTGGATTTCAAATTTGAACATCTTCCTAAATTTCAAATTTATGTTGGGGATTTCACACCTTAATCAAGTGCATCAATAAAAGTATCGACACAAAGGAATATATTTATTCATGTATATTTTTCTTTATAGTGTATGTTCTTTTCCTTCTCTTCCCTTTTTTCCCATTCCATAATTCCCAAAACACTAACATCTAAATATATATATATATATATTATTTTTCTCTTATATCAATTTTGGGCTTTACATAGTGCCACTATATTGCTCCCTCATGGCGAGACGATCCAACTCACTGGTTATATGATCAGTTGCTTCGTTGTCACTATACCAATTAGGATCAACCTGATAGGAGGATGTTGCAGCAACCACAACTGATGGAGAGTCATGTCCATAAGATTTGTCCATGCGATACCAACATTTGATAGCTGTGTGACCCAACTTGCCACAGATTTGACATGGGTCACAGCCAGCAGAACTAGTACATCCGTGTCCATGAGCAGTATTCCGGCCACACGAATAACCACGACCGCAGCCACTATTTGGAGATCCACCGCACCCAGCATAGTTGGCCATAGTGCCAACATTGAGACGTGTCTCCGCTTGATGTTGGAGCTGACGTGCTTCATAGGACAAAAAATGAGCATAAATATCATCAAAAGTTAGAGCCTCACCTTTAGTGATCATGGCTGTGACGAAGGAGTCGTATTCTGGTCCAAGACTGACAAGAAGGTAGGCCACTTTTTCATCTTCACGAAGAGGCGCAGCAGCAACTGCCAGATCAGACACATAACTCTTTATCTTACGAAAATAATCAGCAGCAGAAAGGTCCCGCTTCTTGATAGTAGCGAGATCCATCCGGATCTGAACAATGCAAGCCCGCGAGGCAGAAGAAAACATGTTATTTAGAATATCCCAGGCTTCTTTAGAAGAGGACACAATCATTACGTCACTGAGAACATCTTCAGTCATGGAAGAAAGAAGTCCAGTAAGGATCTGCTGATCCTGATTGAACTACCTGTCATATGTAGGGTTAGGGATGACCCTAGCATTTGCATCAGTAGATGAGGCATTCTCCTTTGCCGGTGCCGAAGTAGAGCCATCCAGAAAACCCAGCAGTTGTGCACCACGGAGATGAGGGGGAAGTTGAGCACGCTAGAGAAGAAAGTTTGTTTTGGTGAGATGAATGGTGACTGCTTGATGGATGGGAATATGAGCAGCAAAAGAAGATGAATTTGCCATAGTTGAGGAGGTGGTGGTGGTGGTGGAGGAATTTGTGGGAGAAGATATTAGAACCTTGTCTCTGTTACCATGTTGAATAGGCGTAATGCCCTGCCTATCATGGTGATGTGCTTCTCTTATATATACCGGTTACATGCATACAAAACTGACAAGCGAAATCACAAGCGAAATCATGGGAAATCATGGGGACGCAACCCACTAGCTAAGGAAAGAATGCATGCAAGCATTCTATGTATAGATGATTTACTTCTATCTTTAACAGGACTTCACCTAGAATTTTTTATATTTTCAAATTCAAAGCTTCAAATTGAATAGATGAATCAGACGCAAATCTGTGTACAAACGATGTGCGATACTGACTGAATCTAGTCGGTTCCAACTGCGGCTCCACACACTGGTTCGATAACGATCGCACAGGCTTCAACACAGGTGGTATCGTCCAACGAAATTTCTATTATCTATACTAACTATTAAGGCATTAGTGTAGACTGTCCCTGCCTCCCCCACTTCACGCGTGCCTCCCTCTCCCTCCCCGCGAAATTCGACGTCAACCTGCATCGCGAAACCTCCGCACACCATCCACGCGTGCCCCCGCCCTGCCCAACTGCTACCTCCGCGAAATCCCAACTGCTATCAGAATTCAGAAAGCGGGCGCGTACAACGTAAATATATGCGTGACGGCAACTCGTACGACACGAAAGGTAGCTGCCTTCCTCGCTACGCCTACCCCACCCTTGGTCCCTACCGCTAACCCTCAGCAGCCGCGTGACACGGTCACTCGTGCAACCCATTCTGCACTTTGGCCCTTCCCATGGCAACGCCCGCCTCCGCGCTGGCCCCACCAAACCCTAACCAGTCTACGGCGACCCGCCGTCGCTGCTGCTACAGCAGCAGCAGGAGGAAGAGGTGCCAGAGTTGGTCCCGGAGACGGTGCCGACGCCCCTCACCACCCCGATCGACCCCACCCCTCCGGCGGCGAGGAGAGCGAGAGCGATGACTCCTCGTCCGTCTGGTCGGCGCCCTCCTCCACGCCCACACCCATCCCCGCCCCGCCCCCGTGGCGCCCTCCCCCGCGGCCAAGGACATCCTCCACATCTCCTTCAACCAGGACTACGGCTGCTTCGCAGCGGGCACCAAGTCGGGCTTCCGCATCTACAACTGCGACCCCTTCCGAGAGATCTTCCGCCGGGACCTCGCCGTCGAGGGCGGAGTCGGCGGCGGGGGAGGGGGTATCGGTGTCGTCGAGATGCTGTTCCGCTGCAACATACTCGCGCTCGTCGGCGGCGGAGATAACCCCCATTACCCTCCCAACAAAGTCATGATCTAGGGCGATCATTCGGGGATCTCTCCTTTCGCTCCCCCGTCCGGGGCGTTCGTCTCCGTCGCGAGCGCATCATCGTGGTGCTCGAGAACAAAATCTTTGTCTACAACTTCGCGGATCTTAAAGCTGTTGCATCAGATCGACACTTTGAGCAACCCCAAGGGCCTCTGCGTCGTGTCACAGCAGCCCGGGTCCATTGTGCTTGTTTGCCCTGGTGCCTAGAAGGGGCAGGTTAGGGTGGAACACTATAAGGCAAGGAAGACCAAGTTTATCAATGCACACACTTCCCGCATCGCGTGCTTTGCGTTGTCGCAGGATGGGAGGCTCATTGCGACTGCTAGCACCAAGGGAACTCTTGTTAGAATCTACAATGCAGCTGAAGGCAATCTCCTGCAGTAAGTAAGCTTTCTTTCACGCGCTCGTAGCTGTATTGTATACATGTACATTCTGTTGGGTGACGTTGCAACTAATAAAAACTGATTTTGTCTAGTATGACGCAATCAAATGTCTTATTATTTTGTTTTGATAAAGAATTAATGATTGTATCATGCCAGACTACCAGCTCACATGTTTGGCTTTCGAGCACACTTTCTCCAGACCCCAAGGAAATATAAGATCCGATTAGATATATGTCGATACTCATCCCAGCGTATTTCCGTTGCAACGCACGGGCACATACCTAGTATAGAAATAAGGATTCTAACCATGATTACACTTACCTAGACAATAAAATATATACATGTTTTTCTGTTTTATATTTTATGGCGAATATAAATGGAAAGGTAGCAAAGTAGGAGCGCTTTGGTAGTAAATAATAACCCATGCTCAAGGGAAAGTGGGAAACGCTCGAAGAGGGGAGAGGAGACAGCGGTCCTATGTCCGTGTGGTCGTGCGGACTGCGGACTTCTCTTCCTCATTCCATCCCCGCTGCCCCATCCGGCCATCCCACAGCGAATCTCCCAAACCCCGGCTCCCTCGATTCCCAATCCCACCCCTGCCACGAAGAGATCAGATGACGGCGAGCTGCTGCTGATCGAGTGCAGTGGAATCGGAGGCGATGCGGGCTAGCCGGCCGGCGGTGCACCCTGTGGAAGCGGCCCCTCCGCCGCCGGCCGCGGCGGCGGAGGGGCCGGAGGCCCAGGTGGAGGGTGCCGCGCACCCGCGCGGGGTGCGGATGAAGGATCCGCCTGGGGCACCAGGGACACCTGCGGGGCTTGGTCTACGCCTTGCGCAGGCCTTCTTCGCAGCCGCTGCGCTCGCCGTCATGGCGTCCACCAACGACTTCCCGTCCGTCTCTGCCTTCAGGTCCAACAAATACCTTTTCTTGTGGATACCATCTTTTTTAAAATCTGAACCGACTTATTTGGGTTCTTTGTATGCCTGGATTAGAAATCGAAGTATTCTGGAGTCTTTCGCGTGAACTTTTAGAGTAGCAGTTGTATTTGCGGTATATTGAAGCTATTTGTGTAGGGGCTAGGCGATAGCGTGATGTGGTTTAGGGTTCTCCTTGTATTAGTCGAGTCGTCTCTTGTATTGGTCTTCTTAAGACCACCCCTTTTTATATAACGGGGCATAGTTCTTCTGCTTAATATATAACGGGGCATAGTTCTCATACGTTTTTGAGAGAAAAAGATGGCGTGATGTGGTCGAGTGAAGTCTATGTGGAGCTTACGTGGGATGACTGGAGAATGCATATTTATGTGTGCAAAAAATAAGTATTCTATAATATAATTATTTTTGAAGGATAGCTAAATCTCACTTCAGCTTATATACTTACCATCTTGATTAGCGGTGTGCCAATGTGGTAGTTGTAATCCCCCTATTGACTAAGAGCAACTCCAAGAGTCTCCTAAAAATTTATTCCTAAAAACTCCTAAAAATTTATTCCTAAAAACTATGTATTGGGGGCTCCACTAAAAAATATTTTGCCAAAATCTTATCTCCACACAGTAGATCCCTAATAATTAACTCCCCAATAGTTTAAGCATTTGACACGTCAGCCGGACATGGACACTGGCGGGGACAACATGCAGCTCCTGCTCAATGCAGCTCCTGCTCAATGCGCTGATGCACGACATGGCTGCCGAGTCTGACTCCTTCTCCGACGACATGGAGGTAGCCTCCTCTGAGTCCTCGTCCTCCGCCTCCTATTGCGGGCTCTCCTGTCCTGGTGCTCAAGCTCCGCCACTCCATATGCAAGCGCCGCCACTCCATATGCAAGCGCTCCCCGAATAAGAACAAGAAGCATCAGCAACAGGTGGCCATGGCCACTGCACCACAACAGTCGTAGCCACATGTGCCCCATCGGAGTTGTGGAGCTGGAGGACCTGGGCGTCGATTATCCTCCAACGTCCGGCATAAGAATCCCAGACGGAAAAAGTGCGCCAAAGATGGAGGAAATAGCACGCTGTAGGAGATTGGGGTGGCAGCTCGTTCACGAATATTTGGGGGAGGTTGAGCTCCATATACATGGCCGTGAAAAAATTGGGAAGAGAAAGGGGAATTGTTGGAGTTGAAGACGTCCGGAGATGACTTTTTACCTTAAAAACACTTTTAAGGTTGATTTCGGTGATTTGTTGAAGTTGCTCTAATGCTGATTTAAATAGCTATTTAGCTAATTTTATCATGTTTAACTCTGATCTATTTAGAACGGTTATATGGTTTTTAATAAAGGGATGATCCAGTGCCAGAGGCTCAGGTTTCTTCGAACCGTGACCTGGTGACTCAGTGAGAGCTCTCACCACTGCATCAGGCCTGCCCTTCATGGTTTTTAATGATGCAATTATTTAATTCCCTGTTAGGGCCTAAGCTACACGGGTGGCCTTCATTTACCGTTTAAATGTTGTTTAAATGAACTAAAATGCTGTTTAGGTGAACATGCTTGCACCTAACAACATGCAAAGATGTAATATGATTTTTGTCAGAAAGTTCACATTTTAATTAGTCGTGAAACTGATGGGTTGCTTCTGTGTTTTTTGTTCTCTCCCCCCCACCCCCACCCCCGACTATCCTGGAGTACAGTGTATGATTATATTAAGAAAATGGGGCAATACAAAGCCACCCACACCATTCAAGTCCTCACGTGGACATTCACACCTATTACAACTGTCAGCTTAACCACAATCTATAATTAACTCGCATTTAGCACAATGGCAAGGAGGTATCAACACCTCATGCCCTGGCCAAACGCCAAAAATATAAATTCTTGCTAGTAAACAACAAGTCTCCTAGCTATATGTGATGCCCCATAAAAAACGCACCTTTTCCAATGGATCCACAAGGTCCAACCACCTAGAACAATCAGAATAATTCTTTCCCACCAATCATTAAAATATTTCTCCTCTGCTAGCGGACTGAGATGCTGCAGGCCTAGTCTACGCAGGAGGTTGAACTAAAATTCGTGAGCAAAGACACAAGAAACCAGAAGGTGTTCAGATTAGTGGTCTCTTCAGCTTGGTCATGCTCAGTGCTTCTCTCTGGGTGTGGGAGCCCTCATCTTTCCAGTCGATCGGGCCATCCAACACCTGTTTCGAGTGACTAACCACATGAAGGAACTACACTTGCCTGGTGCCCAAATCTTCCATATCTCCCATGGTCTAGAACTAATAGTACCCTGGAAAAAATCAGCATATGTGGATTTTGATGAGTATGCCCCATCCCCAGAAAGCTGTCAAAAATGGGAGTCTGATACATTCATGCATCCGGTTGCAGAATCACCTGTCACCTCTGAAGAAAATGTCCCAAGTGCAAGGTATTCAGTGATAACACCTGCTGTCAAAGTACCTTGGATGTCGAAGACCCAGGCATTGCTCAGTGAGGCATAGAAAAAAATCCTCTTGTTTGTTCTTCTCTTGTCACTGAAACAAAACTTGTCATGCAAGATAAGCTATCCACTGGTCATGAATCTACTTGTCAAGCAAAAATAAGGTGCCAGCCCCAGCACCATTGCACACTGGCCATGGAGAAGGAAGTGTGGATAGATTTGTGAACTTGAATATGGAACATAGACCAAGGTCAGCTTGGATCAATTTCTTTTAGCCACAACCATCTCATTGTAAGAGACCAGCTAAGGGTTTGAGCATAGAAATCCCAAGAACCCTGAGTTCTCTAGGGAGGCACACTTAGTTCAGGTGACCAAATAGTGACCACCTTTTGCACCCTTCTTACCCCTCCATGAGGAACCCTTCCTGATTTTATCAGATGCCTTAATGGCCCATGGAGGGAAATCAATGGAGGTGAGCACAAACTTTACCAATATCCTCCAAGCCAATCGGCAAGATGATTAATAGCTGGTTTTGTGTTTACAACCAATATCTATGAATGGTGGTGAGTGTTCATGGATGTGTTGCTCATTGCAAGAACTCGGTCAACATGTTTCCTTCAGTTTGAAAGACTGAGTAGCACATCACCATTTTATTTATAGTGTGTGTATACAGACATACAAACACACAAGATTAGCAGACTAATAAAACAATGACGAATCATGTAATCTATCACTTTTTTTCTAATGGAACGGTTCTCAATCCTTTGGTTTCAACTCTGAGTAGATAACTCATTATTTACAATGTATTAATGCTATCTTGTGCAAGCATTTGGGTGATGGCATGCTGTTTTTTTATTGAATTATATCCACGCTTACCCTTGTGGTAGCCAGGGTAACAATTGCAATTTCTGTTTCATCATGGAACAACAAATTACCCTTCTCTAATCTTGCACCATGGCCTAGATTGCTTCCAACAAATTGCATGGTATGATTTTTAGAATGGTAAGATTGGTCAGTAAGCTAGCTTTCAACCTGTCTTTAAACTTTGTGAACTACATTTTGACTTCTGATTATAACTGGAAGTGAAGACTGTGGTGTCTCATGTGTTGCTCCTTATGCTCATCCATTCTGGATAGTTTCTATTTGCTTCAAAAATATAGAAGAGTTTGACAACATCCCACTACTCACAAGACTAATAGAGCAATGAGGGAATTCTTGTCTCCCTCAAAAACCTTGCCCTGGAACCATAGTTATTAAGGCGGTAAGGCGACCGACCCTCTTTTTACCTTTTAGACAGTAAAGCCTATGGTGAGGCGATGCCTTACTCAAACTCAAATCAACAACAACAACAAAGCCTTTTGTCCCAAGCACGTTGGGGTAGGCTAGAGATGAAACCCCGTATGAAAACCTCAGAGCTCAACCCCCAAAGAAAACAGGGGAAACAAAGGCAAAGGAGAACCGAAAACGACGAAACGGGGGAACACATAAAAGAGATAAAACCCACAAGAACCAGCAAGGTCTAAATGGGCACAAGAAAAGGTCAAACGATTAAGGAGGAAAAGCGGAACTATAAATCAAGGTTCTGGCACGTGAATTGCACACTTCCACCCCTTCCTATCCACGACGAGCTCTTTATCAATATTCCACTCCTTCAGGTCCCTCTTCACTGCCTCTGTCCACGTCAAGGTTGGTTGACCTCTATCTCTCTTCACATTCTCGGGACGCCTAATTATTCCGATATGCACTGGTGCCTCTTCAGGTCTTCGTTGGATATGTCCAAACCATCTCAAACGATGTTGCATAAGCTTCTCCTCAATTGGCGCCACTCCTACTCTCTCTCGTATGTCATCATTCCGGACTCGGTCTCTCCTTGTGTGGCCACATATCCAGCGCAACATACGCATCTCTGCCACACACAGTTGTTGGACATGTCGTCTTTTAGTGGGCCAATATTCTGCTCCATACAACATAGCCGGCCGGATTGCTGTCCTGTAGAATTTGCCTTTTAGTTTGTGTGGCACCCGGGGGTCGCATAAGACACCCGCCGCTTGCCGCCACTTCAACCATCCAGCTTTAATTCTATGACTGACATCCTCATCGATGTCTCCATCCTTCTGAAGCATTGATCCTAAGTAACGAAAAGTGTCTTTCTTGGGTACCACTTGCCCATCAAGACTAACATCGCCATCTTCATACCCCATGGCACTGAAATCACACTTCATATACTCCGTTTTAGACCTACTAAGCCTAAAACCTTTTGCTTCCAGCGTCTGTCTCCACAATTCCAACTTTTGCGAAACACCACTCCTACTCTCCTCAATAAGTACCACATCATCGGCAAAAAGCATACACCACGGTATATCTCCTTGTATGTCCCTTGTGACCTCATCTATCACCAACGCGAAAAGATAAGGGCTCAAAGCCGACCCTTGATGTAGTCCTATGTTAATTGGAAAGTCATCGGTGTCCCCATCACTTGTTCGGACACTTGTCACAACATTAGTGTACATATCTTTAATAAGATTAATGTACTTTGTTGCTACTTTGTGTTTTTCCAAGGCCCACCACATTACACTCCTGGGTACTTTGTCATAAGCCTTCTCCAAGTCTATGAAGACCATATGCAGGTCTTTCTTTTGTTCTCTGAATCTCTCCATAAGTTGTCTTAGTAAGAAAATGGCCTCCATAGTTGATCTCCCGGGCATGAAACCAAACTGATTTTGGGTCACGCTCGTCAGCTTTCGCAGGCGGTGTTCAATGACTCTCTCCCATAGCGTCATTGTATGGCTCATGAGTTTAATTCCACGGTAATTAGTACAACTTTGAACATCTCCTTTGTTCTTGAAGATTGGTACTAATGTACTCCGCCGCCACTCGTCGGGCATTCTGTTTGTCCGAAAGATGGTGTTGAAAAGCTTAGTCAGCCATACTATCGCTATGTCTCCAAGGCATCTCCATACCTCGATAGGGATACCATCAGGGCCCATCGCCTTTCCTACCTTCATCCTTTTTAGCGCCTCCTTAACTTCATATTCTTGTATCCTTCGCACAAAACCCCTGTTGTTGTCATCGAATGGTTCGTCCAATTCTATTGTAGAACTCTCATTCCCTCCATTGAACAATTTGTTGAAGTACTCCTTCCATCTATTCTTGATCTCTTCATTCTTCACTAATAGTTGGTTTGCTTCATCCTTGATGCATTTGACTTGGTTGACATCCCTTGTCTTCCTTTCACGAATCTTGGCCATCCTATAGATATCCTTTTCTCCCTGCTTTGTGTCCAACCGTTGATAAAGGTTGTCAAAGGCTTGACCCCGGGCTCTACTAACCGCTCGCTTTGCAGACTTCTTCGCTATCCTATACTTCTCTATGTTTTGTGCACACTTGTCATGATGTAAGCGTTTGTAGCAATCTTTCTTCTCCTTGATAGCCTTTTGGACATCTTCGTTCCACCACCAAGTGTCTTTAACTTCCCTTCTGTTTCCTTGACTTAGCCCAAACTCTTCTGAAGCTATCTTTCGGATGCACATCGCCATCTTCCTCCACATGATATTTGAGTCTCCCTCTTCTGCCCAAGGGCCCTCCTCGATAACTCTCTCCTTGAAAGTTTGGGCCACATCCCCTTTAAGCTTCCACCACTTTGTTCTAGTGACCTTGTTATGCTTATTCCGTTGTAAACGAATCTTAAAACGGAAGTCAGCTACGACAAGCTTATGTTGGGTTACCACACACTCTCCAGGTATAACCTTGCAATCTAAGCAGGCATGCCTGTCCTCTTTTCTCAAGAGGACGAAATCAATCTGGCTAGTGTGTTGGCCACTACTGAAGGTCACCAGGTGGGATGTCCTCTTCCTAAAGAAAGTGTTTGCTATAAACATGTCATAGGCTAGGGCAAAGTTCAGGATTTCCTCTCCTTCTTGATTCCTAGTCCCAAAGCCGAAGCCTCCATGCACACCCTCGGAACTGGTGCTAGATGTACCCACATGGCCATTGAGATCTCCTCCTATGAAGAGCTTCTCGCCAACTGGCACACTACTAACCATGTCCTCCAGGCCTTCCCAGAACTCCCTCTTTGAGTTCTCATTAAGGCCTACTTGAGGAGCATACGCGCTGATAACATTGAGAACCAAGTCCCCAATGACCAGCTTGACTAGGATGATTCTATCTCCTACCCTCTTAACATCTACTACTCCATCTTTAAGGCTCTTATCGATCAAGACGCCTACTCCATTCTTGTTTGTTGCAGTCCCCGTGTACCACAACTTGAAGCCTGTACCTTCCACTTCCTTCGCCTTCTGTCCTTTCCACTTGGTCTCTTGAACGCATAAAATATTTACTCGTCTCCTCACCGCAACGTCAACTATTTCTCGTAACTTACCTGTTAAGGAACCTACGTTCCAACTACCTACACGGACCCTAGTTGGCTCGACTAACTTCCTTACCCTTCGCACCCGCCGAGGAAGATGCAAAGACCCTTGCTCATTTTCCACTACACCCGGGCGTCGATGTAGCGCGCCACTAAGGATGCGACGACCCGATCCTTGCTCATTTATCACCGGCTCCAGATCAAGAGACGGCGCGTCACTTAAGGGGTGACGGCCCGGCCCTTGCTCATTTAACACCATACCCGGGTTCCGATATGGCGCGTCGCTAAGAGGGTTACGCCCCAACGATTTTCTTTGTGGTTTCATCTCCATAAGATTTGGCTGGTTTTTACGTTGGTTTGCCGGACCTAACACAACCCTCCTTTACCGGGCTTGGGACCGGCTATATTGAAACGACTCAAACTCAAATAGTAATATAAAATGTTAGACTAAATATTGTTTATATATCACATTTGAAGCCGCAAGCAACACCCCCCCCTCGGCAGCTCTCCTTCCTCTGACTCTGTCGAAGCTTGGGGATCTCGCTGGCCGGCCAGGGCTGTGCGCCGCATCTTGCGCGACGTCGCTGCCTCCTCCTCTGTCTCTCGTGTGCCAGGATGCCTTGCATGGCCATGCTCGCTTTAGCGATGCCTTAATAACCTCTTGCCTGGAACCAATCACAGGGTCCTGTATCCGCAGGGACAAGACCATGATTGGCTACAATTTTCTTTGACAACTTTTGTTTTGATAGATCTAGTGTCAGATAAAATCTGGTATTACTGTTGACCATGTTCCTGTCTTGGGCATCCCTTGGAATTCTCACTATATGAAAATAGGTCACAAAGACGTGAAGAGCCTCAAGCCTCAGTGAGAGGCCTTTTTAATGATAGATGTAGTGGAATGTTTTCTAGAATACAATGATCATTACACTAGCCTAATCACCCAAAGAGAAAATTTGATAGTTAAGTGCAAGGGAAAAGGGCCTCTAGTTGAGTTGGTTAGGTGATTCTAGTAGCATCCCCAAGCAGCGCGAATTTCGGGTTGGGTTGAAAATCTTCTTGTCTATCCCACACTAAAGCAAAGTACCGTGGTCGTTCTCATATGGGTTACAGTACTGCTCTGTATGGTGGGGCAGGGATTTGGTGGTTCAGGACTGTAGATGACATTGTTTATAGGGTGGAGTTTGAAATAGAGGATGAGATAGCAGATCTGCTGGAGATGGCCTTAATATGGTACATATAATCATGTATTATATTTGTTTTGCATTTTGAATGTTAACATGTCAATGAAAACAGAAGATAATTTGTGCATGCTTCTTTCTAAGGCATTCAGTGAACTGTTCTCTTGTTACACATTGTTTAATATTATATGGACTCCTTTGGTTATACCATTACAGAATTCGAACACTGACATTAAAATAGCAGTTATATTTATGCTTGAGATTTGAGAAATACATTCCACAGTATATAATATGCATTGGAACATACAATGAAACACTTCAATTTCGTTTATCATTTGTTTTATGTTCTTAACTAGCATAACGATCGGGAATGTCACTGTTAGAAAACTGACCTTTTTCTAATGAATTGTTCAAACCTTAACTGTAGTAGCAAAAGTAAAATTTTCACCCTCTAATCTGAATAGAACCATAAAACAGATACCAATCCAGGTTAATGTGCCAATGCCATGAACCACTCCATTTTAGATTGGTGTGGGATCCCTGTCCCACATAGCAGATTAGCTTATGAATTGGAGTGGTGTGTGATGATTCAAGTTTGTGGGTGTCATGAGAGATTTTGATTTTGTGAATGGTTAGTGGCTAACTATTTAAAATTTGGGTGATATTTGCCAGCATGGCAACAGCACCTTGAAATTAATCCCTTCAGTCACAAATATTTGATATTTTGGACATTGGAAGTCTCCAAAGTCCAAAATGCAACTTCTTCACTACTATTCTTTGTTGTAATATGTTCGCAAAACATAACAAAAGCACAGATTTAGTACTATGAAATTACTCATGGAAACTTGCTCATCTTTTTTCAAATATCAAAACTCTATGCACAAATAGAATATGTGTTGGGGTGAAGGCGTAACGTCCCCCTCGCTTGAAAGGCCCGCGCCCGAGGATTCAAGACTGAAGACCACGAAGGCCTAAAGATTGAGCCACACTGCGAAGTGCTTAGGGGACAACACACGTGCGAAGACTCAGGCGCTACCTTCGCCCGGACAGGCCAGGGTGAAGACCATCAAGGACTCTGGAGATCGAACAATCAGGACTACAAAGACCATGAGTTGTAATCTTCCACATTGTAAAAGGAGGCCCGTGTATAGTCGGCCCATGTCACAGGGTCCCGACCATAGGCCGCCACGCTGGCAGGGCTGATAGAGGGTTGGCCCATGTCTTTAATTGATTACGCTGTAATGACCCGCCATAACCCCCCAAGGGGGAATATTCCGGGGATAACGTAGGTAACTGAGGGTGTAATTGTCTTTGGCGAGGCAAGGCCGACCCTCAGTTACCTATAAATACCCCCGTACTGTACCATTGCGGGGGACGGAAAAAAACACTGTTGCCCTAATACCTTGCGTTTACTGGCATCAAACCGTTCCCTATTCTCCCACCGTTTGAGCTTGGCTGACCACGAGTTAGCAAGTTCCAACAAATATGTACTAGCAAGAACTGAATGGCAATGCACAAACTGAAATTTTCGATTACATACAATCAAAAAGTCACTTATTCGCGACTGAAGCGGCAATTTGTTAATGACTTATATGATAATCATTACTTCAGGGCTGAGTAATGGAAACTCTGCATGTTGGCTCTCACTGTTCTATATTTGTGTTTCTAAGCTTCTAGTTGATCTTCCATAGTTTAAATATCCAATCTGCCATTTGGACAACTATTAAAACTGTTGAAAACTAAGCGTGTGTTTTGTTTAGAGACAAATTGGGATAGGATGGACCCATCCCCGATTTTGGGGATGGAACCTTCCCAATTCTGTGTTTGGTTAGGAGGATAGGTTCATTCCAATTTTTTTGTTTGGTTGGATGAGTGTAGAGGGATAGGATGACATAGATGTTTACCAGTGTTACCAACTGTTATTAGGACCCACCTATCATATTCGGACCCTAGTTATCAATCCTCCTTTACGTATCTTTCTCCCTTTTTCTGTCTTGTCTTCTACACCCGCATCAGATTTGCCTCTGTGTCTTCCCTTGGTCCTGCAGCTTGCACTAGCGCCACCCAGCGACGTCTGCTTAGTGTGGCTTGCGCTAGCGCTACCCAGCACTGCTGCCTATTTCTTTCCCTGCGTCGTAGTGCTGCTCCTTTTTCCTCTCCCCTCTCTTCCCCTACACCCGACTACCCGAGCACTACCTGCCAAGCCATGGATCAGGACAATGAGGTCGGCTAAGACTTCTCAATGTTCCTCATCCGCTACAAGAGTGGCCGATGATCGTGTGCGCTGCCTCAGGGTGGATGTCAT
This sequence comes from Zea mays, assembly GCF_902167145.1. NCBI lineage: Eukaryota > Viridiplantae > Streptophyta > Magnoliopsida > Poales > Poaceae > Zea > Zea mays. The sequence continues at coordinate 40,351,758 of NC_050100.1, read as the reverse complement.
CTCAGGTGTCCTCTCCAGGGACATCGCCATGGACGCCTCGTGGCTGTCTCCCAGCAGCATCCTCTGCGTTTCCAGGAAGCTGCCCCTCCTTTTCTGCATCCACGGAGGAGTGCTGAGGAAGAGAGGAAGTCTGGTCATGGAAGAGAAGAGCTGAGCCTATGCGGGACAAAGGAGACGGACGACGACAGCGTCGATGAAGGATGAGGCTGTCCTCTTGAAATAAGTCTGGTCATGGAAGAGAAGACCTGAATATTGGCAGAATATTCCCCTGGGGTGATCCTGTCCTCAGTTGGTTCCACAACCAAACACCAACAAATTGGGGATTATCTCATCCCCGATGGTCCTTCGAACCAAACACACGCTAAGGATCAGATCAGTCCTGGTTCAGCCCTAATACCATTGTATGGGGTCAAAATAGATCCTTAGGAGTAGAGTGGTGATGCCTGCTTTTTTTTGTTAATTAGTGATTTATATGTATTTCTCTATGTATTCGTCTACACAATGAACTGATGGTTTTCTTTTGATCAGCTACCTTGTCGCAGCAGCCATTTTGCAGTGCTTGTGGAGCCTTTTGCTAGCCTTTGTCGACATTTATGCACTTCTTGTCAAGCGATCGTTGAGAAATGCCCGAGCTGTATGTATATTTACTATCGGAGATGGGGTGAGTAATATCATTTCATTCTACCCTGTAAAAAAACTCTGTTTTGTAAAATATATAACACTGTTGTACTTTTTTTCACTCATTTGACTATTCGTCTATTCTATGAATATTTGTACTTGCACAAATAGACAGACATACAAGCCATACTTTTGATGACAGATGTCGTGGTAGTCTTTTCACTTTACTTAATTAGTAATTGATTAAATATTGTTGGTCAAGTTTGTGCAAAAAAAATATGTCATGTATTTAAAAACTTAAAAACGGATGGGTTAATTATCTATAATTTGTTGTACATTGAAGAGTTGTAAACATATCAATAGATGATAAAAGTTATGGTCGTGTAGATTTGTTTCTTGATTAAAGGAATCATCTTCTATGAACTATCTTGTGAATGACCTTTTAAGTTTATTTGTAGATCACAGGTACAATAACCTTGGGCGCGGCATGTGCTTCAGCAGGAATCACTGTTCTCATCGGTAATGATCTCAACATATGTGCAGAGAATCACTGTGCAAGTTTCGAGACCGCCACAGCATTGGCTTTTATAAGCTGGTTTGCGCTGGCGCCATCCTGTATCTTGAATTTCTGGTCGATGGCCTCCAGATGATAAATATAGGATGTTATAAAACATAGTATTTTTGAATGGTTTCTGGACAAGGTCGCTGCTTATGGTAGCAGCAAAGCAACGCGGTGCCGTAAAGCTAATTGTAATACCCAGAAATTGTTGAATGGCTGTGGAATGTAGCACGTGGTCGAATTGTCTGTACAAAATACGGAGAGGCCTTCTTTGGATCTGAAAAAGGCTTCTGAATCTTGCCAGTCCTTCCTTTTTACGTTAACATGTTTCTCCTGTGTGGTTTGTTGTATTGTACGATGGCATGCCTAAATGGCTCGAGATGATTGTTTTTATGAGTTGTTGGTATCACGCATATAAGTTTATTTAACCCTTGTAATTGCTTGTCCATTTCATCCCTTCACTTATAAAATTAGACATTTCACCTTTGAAGTATTGAAAGACATCTATATCACTTGTGGCAGTTTCAAGAATCTCTAAAAGCGAAGGGGCATCTAGCTCCGGGGGGTTTTAGTAGTACTTCTCAGGTTCTAGATTTGACTTCCTGTTGGAGTGAATTTTAGACTGTGCTTAAAATTATCATCTCGTCTGTTTTATGTCAAAGCATATGTGTAAGACTTTCGGGGCCTTGATCATTGTTCCCCTGTCGTCAATGGCGAAGTTGAAACTTCCAAAACGGGTGGTCGTTCCTAGGGCCCAAACTATGTCATTGGTGTTGCTGGGCATCCCGAGCCTGGAGAGTTCATCGAGAACGCGCAAGGCCCTATCCGACGCTCCAACTATCGGTGTTTCAAACATAGCTTCGACAAGTAAATTTGTTTGTGTGCGTTCTAGGTTCTGGATGGTGTGCTAAGAGGGTGCGAGGTTTATACTGGTTTGGACAGAACATCTATATATCTAGTCTTTGGTGGCTTGGCATCGTTGTTGCTCAATGCTCATAGTAGAGATTACAAGTGGGCGAGAGAAGGAAGAAGAGCTCCCAAGTCTCTTTTGTGTGGCTAAACATAAGGACTACGAGATTAAAGCTCTCTACTAAGCTTTAGGCGGTGGTTAGCTCCTTGCCTCCTGCCTCTTGGTCCTCTAGGTGTTCTGGTTCGTTTGTCCCTTGTGTGTTGTGTCTCTCGTGTGGCCTCTGTTGTGTCCATCTTTGACCCTCCCTTTTTATAGACCAAGGCGAGGGTCGGCTGCCAGCTCCTCTTAGAAGGAGCTACCGGGCCATGGTAAAACAAGGTGTTCTACCCTCGTAAATCATGATTGTCGCCTTGCACCCTGGTCGTTTAGGCTTCCATGGCTGTGTCATTTATGGCAGGCGGTATGGGCAGCGTGGTGCCATTTTTACTGCCTCTACGCCACACCGACCCGGGCCTTTGTAGCCTAGGACTCGACGTGGCTTGTCGTATTGTAGGTCCTGTTGCTAGCCTACACACTTAGGCCTAGGATTAATAGGTCATGAGTGCACCGCACGTCGAGGGGCTCATAGGTCATGAGTGCACCGCAGGCTAAGGGGCTCATAGGTCATTAGTGGGAGGCGGACCGGCTCTCCTACTGTGGCTCGGTGCCAGGCATAGTTAATGCGATCGGTCATTTATGGCTGGTAATTCTTGGGCCAAGCGAGGAATCCACTCGAGTGGCTTCCTCTCTGTTCGTCTGGCGCCCCTTTCTATCTCTGCCTTGCCCGACTCCGGGCTCGGTGCCTCAGGGTTTATCAGGTGGCAGGTGCTTCCAGGTTAGACGGTTCCCTTATCCTCCTGCTGACTAGTGGACCTTGGTAACCCGGAGACCTTTTCCCCAATACTTTCTCTGATTGGTGGGCCCGTGGATCTTTTCCTCGACACTGTTGTTTCTGATAGGGATGCTAAGTTGTTTAGCCATTTTTAGGGAATTTTTTGGTTTCAATTGGGGACAAAATTGCTATTTTCTACACTTGTCATTCCTAAACTGATGGGCAAACATAGGTTGTTAATCGCACTTTATCTACTATGTTGCTAGCTATTTTGAAAGATAATTTGAGGTTGTGGGAGGAATGTTTGCCACATATTGAGTTTGCTTATAATAGGTCCATTCATTTCACAACCAAGCTTAGTTCGTTTATGATAATGTATGGGTTTAATCGTCGTGCTCCAATTGATTTACTACCTTCACCACCTTTTGAAATTTTGAACTTGGATGCTACACACTGATCTAAATTTATTCATAAGTTGCATGAAACAACTAAGTTGCAAATTGAAAAGTATCGCATTGCTGCCAATAAAGTTGGGAAGTAAAATTGGTACCTAGTGATTTGTTATGGGTACAATTGATAAAATATAGGTTCCTTGATTTGAGAAAGTCTAAACTCATGACACCTTACAAAGTTCTTGCTATGATAATGCATATACACTTGAGTTGCCTCCCGAATTTGGCGTTAGTCCCACTTTTAACATTTCATATTTAAAGCCATATGTGGGTGAGGAAGATGAGCTTGAGTTAAGGACGACTCCAATTCAAGAGGGGGAGGATGATAAGGACAACACTCCTATAAATACAATGCATGGACCAATAACACAAGCACGTGCACGATGGTTGATTCTCCATGTTCGTTCTAACTTAGTCAATTGTGTTTTAGAGCTTACGCTTGGGGCCATGCATGTTTTGATGATTAGGAACCTTAGAGAGGACAAACAAGGACCTGGGAAAGGCCAATGTGTCAAGTGGGAGAAGCTAGGGAGTCCACAACAAGATTGAGTTGAAGTCAACCTAGACTGTGATTCCACCTCGGGGTCCAGGTCTAGCTTGCACTAAAATGGATACTAGGATGCATACCGACTCTATTTGTGTCATTCTTTATATGGATGGAAAGCTAAGGGGATAATCTTTCCAACCCAACTAGTCTCGACTTAAAATCCTTTCGGAGTCAATGGGAATCGTCAAAATTAGTCAGCGTCTAGATTCTGTTCCGGTGCTATGACATCGTCCTTTGGGCTGTTGGCCCGTGTATCATGTTGGAGGCCATTAGGGGCATGTCTTGGATTCTTGCATGCCCCTAAACCCTATTTTATTAGTAGCCACCACCACCATTAGGGTTGGCTTTTGATTAGATTCATTATGTCATCGAACAGTGTCGCCATTCATTGGTTTGTGAGACCCCACCTCGTGATCAATATTATTTGTTCTTGCTTGTGTTCTTGATTGCACTTGGAGGGATAAGCCTTCTTGGCGAGGTCATTCATGTGCCATGGGTGATAACCAACGGAGCAGTGGTGTAGTGATTGTGAGGAGCCATTCGCCCGAAGCTTTGGATAATCAACGTCGAGATATCCACCCAATCAAGTTATCCCACCTCAGGGAAGATCAGGCATCATATTCTATCACAAACACTCCAAAAATGCAAATGACCCAACCTTATTTCTCATATAAGTTTAAAGAGAAATGGAGCAATGATACTTGGTAATACATATTGGAGTTTGTTAGGCTAGAACTATTTACTTAACAATAAATTCTAGAATAAATCTCAAATGTACATTCATGAATTTGACTTTATTGTGTAAGAAAAGTTTGGAACTGAATCCATCAGTGGAGATCATAATCGAGTCATTTTCTAACTTTGCCTTGCATGACCAGTTTGGAATTGAATCCATTAGATCTAGAGACCGTAACCAAGTCAGTTTTAGTTGCCTATCCTTTTGCACGTGGTTATCTAGTTCCCCTATATAATAGAGAGGATATTCTCATAGAAAAATGAGAAATAACCAAACTACTACGGGTTATGGTTTTAGACAAGGGAGTCTTCGATGCAGCGTGATCTCAAGTTCATCTATCCTCGACGTCGACATGATGATAATAATGAAAAGAGTTGTCTCTGAAACCACGCTCCACTGAAGAACATGCACGAGTTGGAGCGAATTAGGTTTTTGGGTAGCAATCACATGACGTCTCATTGAGTTGACCTACACTGCGACGTCTATAGACTTCAACAATATTGCAAACTCATCTTCGATCAGGCTTGAGCAATCTCCGCTATGAGTAATGATGAGTTCATCACTCTTATTTCTACTAGATACGTTCAAAATAGATTTAATCTACTACATGCACATGTTTTATTTGCTATGTGGGGTTTATCCATTGTTTATGTAGTGAATGGTTGATGAATTAATTTAATCTTAAAAATGGACAATTAACCAACAACCCAGTAACTTGTTAAGCACTTTAAAATGGGTAATAGTTTTGCTGATGCGATGAAATCTAAGAAGCTTGGTGGATTGGACTTTGAGAGATGATCCACAAAACTTGATTTATGGCTCACTCCTATGGACAAATCTTAGGTTGTGAAGCTTTGTAAATGTCCTCTAACCATTGAAAAATAGGTGGAGTTCGACAAGGATAATGTGATAGCAGCAGGCCACATCTTAAGTGTGTTATTTGACAAACTCTATGATGTGTAAATGAACATAAAGAGGCTCTTATAGTCTATTGAGCATATGTATGATGCCTCTAATGTTGGACATGAGTTGTATATCATTAAGCGTTATCATGACTACAAGATCATTTGTGACTGCTCTGTGGTTGAGCAATCTCATGAGATACATATTATTGTTGGTGAGCTCTAGCAACCTGGATGCATCTTGCCTAATGCATTTATGATAGGGGAATCATTGCTAAATTACCTCTAACTTAGAGGAATTTCGACATGGCCTTGAAACATAGGAGGGAAAACATATCTTTTGAGAATGTGTTAGCCTCTCTTGATGTTGAAGAAATGACTCAAGCAAAGGATGGTGCATCCAAGGCATATGAGGCACATTCCAATACTAAGAGCATACACCATTCTAGAAGAAAAAGGAAAAGCCAAACATCATACAGACTACAAACTTTAAGGAGACAAACATGAAAAAAAATTGTCTCCTATGTCTATGGAAATACTAGGCACTTCACCAAGAAATGCCATGATAGGAATGGCAACAAAAAGAGTATGCAAGGGTATGATAATTTTTTCAACATGGTTGTGAGCGATGCTAGAGAAACATGGTATGATAATACTTATACTGTTGTTTTGGCATGTCAATCTACTAAATAGTAGGTTGATACAAGACCTAACATTCATGTTTGTGCTAATTTATCTCTACTTTCTTCTTACCAGCCACAAAATTGTGCCTCTATCTTGATGGGGAATGACTCACATGCTTCTGTTCATGGTGTTGATACGGTCGAGCTAGAGATTACTTCGGGGAACATCGTGCAACAACAAAACATGCAGCATGCACCAACAATAAACAAGAACCTTGTTAGTGGTTCTTTGCTTTTTCAAGATGGTTTACGTTGGTTTTTGAGTTTGATAAAGTAATAATGTCTCAATTTATACTATTTGTTGATAAAGGCTATAAACATATAGGCTTGTCCCACGTTTTCTTTCAGTTTTTAATAATTTAGTTGTAAACCATGCTGATCATTTGGGTAATAATAACGAGCTTAATGCGTGGCACTCTCATTTTTCATGTTAATTATCAAAGCATCTCTAAGCTATCTACTATGTGTTTAATTCCTAAACTGTTTATGGTCAAAGGTTCGAAGAGCTTGTGTGCAAGCTAAGCAACTAAGAAAACCTCACTTTGGTGTGGAGGAAAAGGATTCGAGACTTTTAGAACTCATACATTTTGATCTTTATGAAATGAATGGAGTATTGAATAAAGGAGGAAAGAAGTACATGGTAACTTCTATTGATGATGCCACTAGATATTATCACGTGTACTTACTCAAAACAAAAGATGAAGCATTACATTACTTTAGAATCAATAAGACTGAGTTCGAGAATCAATTAGGTAAGAGAATTTAAAAGCTTAAAGTCAGATCGAGGTGGAGATTCACATGGGGTTGCTGAAAGTCGCCTGGAGGGGGGTGAATAGGCAAATCTGAAATTTATAAACTTTAAGCATGATCTACAAGACGGGTTAGCGTTAGAAATAAAGGCGAGTACGAAAGAGAGGGCGAAAACAAATCAACCAAAGAAATAGAACAGATGACACGGTGATTTGTTTTACCGAGGTTCGGTTCTTGCAAACCTACTCCCCGTTGAGGTGGTCACAAAGACCTGGTCTCTTTCAACCCTTTCCCTCTCTCAAACGGTCACCTAGATCGAGTGAGCTTTTCTCCTTAATCAACGGGTCACTTAGACCCCTTATAAGGACCACCACAACTTGGTGTCTCTTGCTTGATTATAAGTTGCTTGAGAACAAGAATGGAGGAAGAAGAAAAGCAATCCAAGCGACAAGAACTCAAATGAACACAAATATCTCTCTCTCACTAGTCATTAATTGTTTGGAGTGATTCCGGACTTGGGAGAGGATTTGATCTCTTGTTTTGTGTCTTGGAGTGAAGTCTAGAGCTCTTGTAATGAATGCAATGGCTGAAAACTTGGATACCTTGAAGTGTGGTGGTTGGGGGATATTTATAGCCCCAACCACCAAAATGGCCGTTGGGGAGGCTGTCTGTCGATGGGCGCATCGGACAGTCCGGTGCGCCAGCCACGTCACCCAACCGTTAGGGTTCGACCATTGGAGCTCTGACAGCTGGGACCACCGGACAGTCCGGTGGTGCATGGGACAGTCTCTGATCACTGTCCGGTGCGCCTTCTGGCGCCTGCTCTGCCTCTATGCGAACTGTCCGCGCACTGTAGCTGTGTCAGTCGACCGTTGAACTCGACCGTTGCGCTGGCGACCGTTGCTCCGCTTGGCACACCGGACAGTTCGGTGCTACACCGGACAATCCAGTGAATTATAGTGGAGTGGCTCTCCAAAAACCCGAAGCTGAGCAGTTTAGAGTTGATCTCCCTGGTGCATCGGACACTGTCCGGTGGCACACCGGACAGTCCGGTGCGCCAGACCAGGGCAGCCTTCGGTTGGTTTTGCTCCTTTCTTTTTGAACCCTATCTTGGACTTTTTATTGGTTTGTGTTGAACCTTTGGCACCTGTAGAACTTATAATCTAGAGCAAACTAGTTAGTCCAATTGTTTGTGTTGGGCAATTCAACCACCAAAATCATATATGAAAAGGTTTGACCCTATTTCCCTTTCAGTTGCTAAAAGGAAGATTCACATTATTACTGACCTACTTAATGCTATGCTGGATAATATGGGTTTATCTAAGGCATGGTCGAGGGAGGCTATTCTAATGGTGAATCATGTATTAAATAGAGTTCCTATGAAGAATAGTGAGAAAACTATATGAAGGGTGGAAGTGGAGAAAATAATCTCTTTCATATTTGTGTACATGGGGTTGTTTTGTGAAAGGCATATAACAAAAATAAAAAACACAAACTTGGAAAAAAAAATTTGACCGTGTTTTTCTAGGTTATGCTTATCCTAACGTCACCTATATATTTCTAGTTGTCAAATCTAAATCACTTTATGTGCTTGTTGATACAATAATTAAATCTAGAGATGCTACACTTTTAAGAATATATTTCCTATGAAAGATACACATAATACTTCAAATCAAGAAAATGAGTCACCTTATTCCAATCTATTCTAAAGAGGTTGAGAACGATCAAACAACTTTAAAAAGAGAAAGAGATAAATGATTCCAAACTCCTTTAGTGATGATTTCACTGTATACCTCGTGGATGATACACCCAAGTCTATTCTAAAAGCATATGCATCTCCTAATGAATACAATTGGAAAGAAGTGGTCCATAGTGAGATGGAGTCCATCATGATTAACATAACTTGGGAAATTGTAGATCGCCCATTTGGTTGCAAACCAGTTGGGTTCAAGTGGGTCTTCAAGAAAAAGCTCAGCATGATGGTACTATTAACAAGTATAAGGCTAGGCATGTGGCTACGGGGTATACACAAAAAAGCAAAGACTTCTTTGATACATACTTACCAGTTTGTAGAATGACTATTGTTGGGGCCTACTCTGCCGAACGTCCTCATTTAACCGTCACTAATGTTGATGAACGAAGATAGATTGCGAACAAAGTTTTGTCAAGAAAAGGCGAATTAGCATATAAAGAAGCTTCATCTGCTACACGAAGGCAGTGAAGGTGTAGACCAAAGTCGATAACCATGACATGAAGAAAGCTTCGAATGCAAAGTAACGAGGGAGAAGAAATCTAAGCATTGTACAACAAGAACGAAAGAGAAAAGATAGGAATGTCCTTACTCTATCTATAAATCATGTGTGTAAAGTTTATTAGCGTTCTTGTAATTTCATACAAAGCTATACCTCTCTCCTATAAATAGGTGAATAGTGCCCTGCATAAAGTCACCATTTGAAGGGCCATAGCTTCATGTTGCTTAGCCTTCGAAGAACCTCTGTGCCACCTTACACTAAGGAGCCAAAGGTATGTTTGTGAACTTATTTGATATAAAAGAAGATGGAATGTGAAGGAAACATGTGACGCCTAAGAGGGGGGTGAATTGGGACTTATAGAACTTTCTCTAAACTAGGCCACAAATAAATCCCTAGAGCAAAACCTATGCAAATAATCAAACTAGAATGTGCAAACTAGATTTTGTCTATGTGTTGCTATCTCTACCGCAATAGCTAAGTTTCAATCCTAAACATTATAAGTATAAAGACAAGATTGAAACTTAAATGTTTAATATAAATGTGGAAGCTAAAGAGCAAGGTAGAGATGCAAACTCTCGTGGATGATGCCGGTATTTTTACCGAGGTATCCGAAACCACGTAAGGTCCTAACTAATTCTCGTTGGTGCCCCTACACAAAGGGAAGCCCACACGAGGGCCAAGCGCCAGGGTCGAGTAACTCCGTAGAGAGCCGCGGCCTCCTCCACGCTCAAGTGGTGCTCCATTTCTAGCTCCTCTCGGACGCTCCCGGCCGTCTCCACTATCGAGCTTCCAGCTGAAAACGTCGTGGGCCTCGTTCCCTCCGGTACACGGTGGCGGCCGTGACACAAACGCGGTTGTCACGGTTCTCGCAAGACTCTCGCCCCACTCTGTACAATTACAATGGCTCGCGCAAGAGCCGAGGGGTTGGTGGTTTGTCTAAACTCACTCAACTAACTAGGATTCACCTAGAGCAAGCGCTAAAGCGGCCTAACTAACCTAAGCACTTTGCAAAGCACCTACGCTAATCACCGAGTGATTCTATTAAGCACTTGGGTGTATGAGCACATGGAAATGTCAACTATATGCCTTGGTATGTTGCTTGGGCACACACACCTTGAAATGGCCGGTTAGGGGTGTATTTATAGCCCCCAACACAAAACTAGTAGTTGGAGAAAAGTTGCTGCTCTCTGCGGTACACTGGACAGTACGGTGGTGCACCAGACAGTCCGGTGTCCCTGTCCGGTGCGCCTAGCCGTTGATCTGACACCGCAAGTGACCATTGGCGCTGCAGGCTTTTCACACCGAACAGTCCGCGTATCACACCGGACAGTCCGGTTCCTTCTCTCCACCAGTGCCACCTAGAACTAGCCGTTGGGTTACAGTTCCCTGGTGCACCAGACAGTCCGGTGTGTGGCACCGGACAGTCTGGTGCTCTAGACCAGACAGTCCGCCTATGGCAAAAGTTGTCTTTATTTCTTGGACTTTGCTTGATCTTCATAATGTCTTCTTTTGAGGTGTTTCTTTCCTAAATGCCTTGGTCCAAGTAACTTTAGCATCCTGTGAACTACAAACACAAACACTAGCAAACACATTAGTCCACATGTTATGTTGATCATCAAACACCAAAACCTATTGAGCCAAATGAACTGGGGTCCATTTTCCTTACAGAATGAAAATGCTCAGGCATGTGAGATGAGTTTCTAACTCTGTTGTTTATTGTCAATTCATTCCATATTGTCCCGTTCGTATCTCCGTTTTGAAGAACTTCGTCCTTCGTGCTAACACTTCGAAGAAGTGTCAAAAACAAAGACAAAGGTTTACATATTTAACTTGTGTTGCCTTGGGTTTCGATACCTTTAGGGGATTGAAATCAAGTATTCAAGATTAGCACCCACCTCTGGTGATTCCATGACCACAACTACATACATCATGCCGCCGAAGAAGGCAGCGACAACTATTTCTGTCCTCAGGACCTTGGACACCAACCAAGGGGATGAGCTTCTCCTTAGGGAGGGAAGAAACAAAAAGAGAAAGGCCGTCAACCCGGAGCCACAAGATGAGTAACTCGAAGAAGAGATCAATAACCTCAAAGCAATCCACCAGCAGATAGAGAAGCAAAGAGAGAAGGTGTTTTGTCTTTCTGAGCTTCAGAGAAAGATTGATGAATCAGTTGAAGAGATGCAAAATATTGGAGCACATGATCAACACAATTACAAGGACCAGAACTATGAACATCATAATCACAACAATCTTCATCAAGAGTAATTCAACTTCCAAGATTTGCTCTATGACGAAGTTTCCCCATTGACACCAGAGTTGCAGGCAACACCTTGGACACCAATGTACATACCTCCTACATTGCCAATGTATAATGGTTTAACTGACCCAAAGCAATTCCTCATGAGTTACGAAGCTACCATATCTTCATATGGTGGTAACTCAACAGTCATGGCAAAATCCTTCGTCATGGCGGTCAGAAATGTGGCTCAGACCTGGTATTCGTCACTTCGGCCAAGGACTATCACGTCGTAGCAAAAGCCAAAAGAAATGCTACTCACCATCTTCCAAGGCTTCTAGTCAAAGCCTGTTACCGCCGAAGCTCTGTTACAGTGTACCCAAGATCTAGACAATACCTTCAGTCGTTTGTCCAAAGGTTCCTTCGTCTTCGAGCTCAAGCACCAGTAGTTCAAGATAACATTGTTATTGAAGCCATGGTCAAGGGGCTCGGGCTAGGACTAGTAGCCCAATACTTCGCAAGGCAGCCCCCACACTCTCTGGAGGAATTACTACATAAGACGGATGAATAAATAAGGGCCGACAATGACTTCTGCCAAAGAAAGGAGGAATTGCATAGATACACCAAAGTCGCCAAGGGCTTCGAGGGAAGATTTCACCCAAGGCATGTGTGGAGCATTCACAACCCAATGCAAGGTGAAGAAAAGGTGATTCAATCTTAGGCTCAATCAAGCTAGCAATAGGCAAACTCTTAGCAACAGTCTTCTCATGGCACGACTCGTCCTCTGGTACTGAGAGGAGGACGAGCAGGTCGAAGCTTCGGTGCCAGGACCATCGCACCTCCAAGAAAACCATTCTACTTATTTTGTGGTGAAGATAAGGCCACACTACAAGAACTTGCCACCATACCATCAACAAGTAGAAAGAGATTGCTTTGGCAACATCTCAGTCTTCCCAACCCAAGGAGGTGAATAGTACATCTTCGTACTTCTCGCTGTATGTTCCACAGTATGTACATCCTCAATCATAGGACCCAAGGCTGTTTCAACCCTTGGCCTCAAATGTCCTGAGTAACCCGGTGATGAGCGCATGGATGCCTTCAGCTACCATCATCCCAGGACCACCCCTAATGACCAAGTCCCTGCTGGCCAACCCAAGTTTCCAGTGCAAGCCATGCAACAGAGGGACAAAAGGGGAACCTCCAAAGCTCCTACTATCAACAGCACGGTCCCAGAGGCCAAGCACATATACTAAGGATCCCTAAGGGGCTTGGTAAAGAAGACCCGAAGCTACTAAGAAGAAGCTATTTCGCATTTACATTTATGTGCCAAACTCTTTTTTATTTTGCAATTCAATGTAATAAAGTGAGTTGGCACCTTTGAGTGCAATGATGAAACGATTTATTCACCTAAGTAACGGTGAAAAACCTCCGAAGTCGTTCCTAAGGGAATGCAGAGCTACGATTTATTCACCTAATTGACGGTGAAAAATCTCTGAAGTCGTTACTAAGGGAATGCAGAGCTACGATTTATTCACCTAAGTAACATTGAAAAAGCTCTGAAGTTGTTCCTAAGGGAATGCAGAGCTACAATTTATTCACCTAAGTAATGGTGAAAAATCACCGAAGTCGTTCCTAACAGAATGTAGAGCTACAATTTATTCACCTAAGTAACGGTGGAAAAGCTCCAAAGTCGTTCCTAAGGGAATGCGGAACTACTATTTATTCACCTAAGTAACGATGAAAAAGCTCCAAACTCATTCCTAAGGGAGTGAAGGGATAAATTTAGTTTACCCCGAAGCTATCTCTACAAAGAGCATTCCTTTGTAATGTGTGAAAAGAAGGGAAGTTGTTTTTTGCCTTCGGCTAAAAAACGTGTGTTAAGTAAACTTTCACACATCACAGAAGAATGTAAATTAGTAAAAACGAAGCAAAAAAGTACAAATATATTACAAGTCACTAGAAAGCTTTGAGTGTTCGAACGCCTCAAACCAACAAAATATTATAATAAAAATCATTGTTACCTACATCATTTCATCAATTTTCTTTGTGACCCTGCATCATCTCATCATAGATCTGCTCACAGATTTTAAGAACAACATAATATGTGGCATTCTTTGCAGCCCTGGCAGCTACCGCTTCGGCTTCAATAGCAGCATCCTCAGCTTTGGATTCAATATGTTTTACTTCAATGATTACATATGAAGTAGAAACTTCTCAGCAAAGGTTAGAAGACAAATGTCAACAAGAATGCAATGAAATCTAGCAAAGGCAGAAAAGGTCAAGTACCTTCAGCTTTCTTGCCTTGAGGATTCTTTCTAATGTTTGCAACTTTTTCAGCTGCTTGTTGTGCCTACAAAAAGTTTGAATGATACAGTGTGTGTAAACTTCACACAAATAAGACGAAGGTAATCAAATACAAACCTTCTCCTCGTTCTTCATTGATTCTTCAATGCTGATTTCCTTTCCACCTTTATTCCATATATCGTATAATTAGTTTTTGGACCACTTCGAAGCCTTGACAGTCGATCATCAGATTCTATCGGCGTAAACCTTGAAGTCTGGATCAGTGCAAGTTTTCACATGATTACACCTAGCCTTCAATAGAACCGAAGTAGTGTTTCGGGTGCCTATCCATGCACAATAGTCTTCTCGAGCTGAGAGAACGCTTTTGTAAGCATGAGTTTCGCTAAGTATCCATCACATTATCCCCTTCAAGTTGCCATTCGCAAAATTTTTCTCTCGATATTTGGCTCCGACAGAGGAGAAGGTCTTCATCAACTCGTTACAGCACCTGTTGCCTAGAGTATAACAGTTGGTCATCAGAATTCGATAGTTTTCACTAAGCTGCCTCGTATGATTTACTTCATTGTTAAGGTCTCCTATTTTCAGTTAAGCAGCGCTAAGGTTAACAGCCGCTTTGGTGAAAGCTTGCCTTAATCTAGTAGTTTCAGCCTCATACTCTTTCCTTGCTTGCTTTAGCTCAGCTTCGAGTAATGCGATGCACTTATCCTTCTCAACATCTTAAGCTTCAAGCTCTAGTATTTTCTTTCCCATCGTTTCCTTAAGTTTGTTTTTCTTTTCAGAAATAGCTTGAACTTTGGTTCGACTTTCAATAAAATCTTTTTCCAAGATTTTAAAAGATTTCTCCTCTCTGCAATCAAACTGAAGCTTAGAAACTTCGGACCTCAGCTTAACTATTTTCCTTAGGGCAGCTTTGCCCTCAACATTTCTCTTGTTCTTCAAAGCCTTGCTCAAGAACAAGCCCTTTAAGAAGTAAAAAATTAACCAAGTTTTGTAACAAATTGACTCGAAGTTTAGAAAAAAATTAATAGAAGTTACCTTCAGATGGGTGTAAGCAAGGCCGTCCGAGAAATCTTTGGAGGACATGGTTGAAAGCATGGCCTCTAACTTAGGAAAACCAATATTGTCCGCCATATGGTGGCACACTTCTGTCTCCAGGTTATCTGGGTAGCAATATAGATAATGGTCCGGTCCTCCCCTAAAGATGTTTGACCTCGAAGGGTATCCAAGTTGTTCAGCATAGCCAATGGCTTCGGCTAGCTGCTTTTCTCCCATAATCTTCCTAGCAGCATGGTGAACTCTATACCTTCGACCCCCTAGCTCTTGATCAAAAGGCCCCACACCAAGGGGTGTACCATCTTCAATAGCCTTTTTGGACTCTTCACTTTTTGCAGGCCCTTTACCTTTATCCTCCGCCAGCATAGGTTTTGAAGAAACTACTTTCTCCTCGGTCATTATAATTGACTAAGGTGTCACAACTGATAGTCGCCTAGAGGGGGGGGGGGGTGAATAAGGCGAAACTGAAATTTACAACTTTAAACACAACTACAAGCCGGGTTAGCGTTAGAAATATAAATGAGTCCGCGAGAGAGGGTGGAAAACAAATCGTAAGCAAATAAGAGGTGTGACACGCGGATTTGTTTTACCGAGGTTCGGTTTTCGCAAACCTACTCCCCGTTGAGGAGGCCACAAAGGCCGGGTCTCTTTCAACCCTTCCCTCTCTCAAACGATCCCACGGATCGAGTGAGCTTTCTCTTCTCAATCACTTGGAACACAAAGTTCCCACAAGGACCACCACAAGTTTGGTGTCTCTTGCCTCAATTACAAGTGAGTTGATCGCAATGAAAGAATCAAGAGAGAAGAAAGCAATCCAAGCGCAAGAGCTCGAAAGAACACAAGCAAATCACTCTCTCTAGTCACTATGGCGTTGTGTGGAATTTGGAGAGGATTTGATCTCTTTGGTGTGTCTAGAATTGAATGCTAGAGCTCTTGTAGTAGTTGGGAAGTGGAAAACTTGGATGCAATGAATGGTGGGGTGGTTGGGGTATTTATAGCCCCAATCACCAAAAGTGGCCGTTGGGAGGCTGTCTGTTCGATGGCGCACCGGACATGTCCGGTGCCCCCGCCACGTCATCACTGCCGTTGGATTCTGACCGTTGGAGCTTCTGACTTGTGGGCCCGCCTGGATGTCCGGTGCACACCGGACATGTACTGTTCCTTGTCCGGTGTGCCAGTATGGGCGTGCCTGACTTTTGCGTGCGCAGAGCGCGCATTTAATGCTTCGCAGGTAGCCGTTGGCGTCGAATAGCCGTTGCTCCGGAGTTGCACCGGACAGTCCGGTGTACACCGGACATGTCCGGTGAATTATAGCGGACTAACCGTTGGAGTTTCCCGAAGCCGGCGAGTTCCTGAGGCCGCTCCTCCTTGGCGCACCGGACACTGTCCGGTGTACACCGGACAGTCCGGTGAATTATAGCGCGAGTGCCTCTGGAAATTCCCGAAGGTGGCGAGTTCGAGTTGGAGTCCTCTGGTGCACCGGACATGTCCGGTGGTGCACCGGACACTGTCCGGTGGCACACCGGACAGTCCGGTGCGCCAGACCAGAGGTGCCTTCGGTTGGCCCTTTGCTCCTTTGTTGAATCCAAAACTTGATCTTTTTATTGACTGAGTGTGAACCTTTTACACCTGTATAGTCTATACACTTGGGCAAACTAGTTAGTCCAATTATTTGTGTTGGGCAATTCAACCACCAAAATTATTTAGGAACTAGGTGTAAGCCTAATTCCCTTTCAATCTCCCCCTTTTTGGTGATTGATGCCAACACAAACCAAAGCAAATATAGAAGTGCATAATAGAGCTAGTTTGCATAATGTAAGTGTAAAGGTTGCTTGGAATTGAGCCAATATTATACTTACAAGATATGCATGGATCGTTTCTTTCTTATTTAACATTTTGGACCACACTTGCACCACATGTTTTGTTTTTGCAAACTCTTTTGTAAATCCTTTTCAAAGTTCTTTTGCAAATAGTCAAAGGCAAATGAATAAGATTTTGAGTAGCATTTTCAAGATTTGAAATTTTCTCCCCCTGTTTCAAATGCTTCTCCTTTGACTAAACAAAACTCCCCCTAAATGAGATCCTCCTCTTAGTGTTCAAGAGGGTTTTGATATATCATTTTTGAAATACTATTTTCTCTCCCTTTTGAACACAATAGGAAAACCAATTGATAATATTCTTGGAAACACGAAGTTTTTGAAATTGGTGGTGGTGCGGTCCTTTTGCTTTGGGCTCTTACTTTCTCCCCCTTTGGCATGAATCGCCAAAAACGGAATCATTAGAGCCCTAGAAGTGCTTTCTTCCCCTTTGGTCATAAATGAATGAGTTAAGATTATACCAAAGACGAAGTCCGGTCCTTTTGCCTTGGGCTCTTACTTTCTCCCCCAAAGTCGAAGTCCTTTTCTTTGATGCTCATCCCTTTTCTCCCCCAAGAATGGAGAGTTGCTTGGAGTGACGGCGAAGGATGAGTTACGTAGTGGAAGCCTTTTTCTTTGCCGAAGACTCCAATTCCTTTTCAATACACCTATGACTTGGTTTGAAATAGACTTGAAAACACATTAGTCATAGCATATAAAGGAGATATGATCAAAGGTATATAAATGAGCTATGTGTGCAATCTAGCAAAAGAAATTGCGCGAATCAAGAATATTGAGCTCATGCCTAAGTTTGTTAAACGTTTGTTCATCAAGAGGCTTGGTAAAGATATCGGCTAATTGATCTTTAGTATTAATGTATGAAATCTCGATATCTCCCTTTTGTTGGTGATCCCTAAGAAAATGATACCGAATGGCTATGTGTTTAGTGCGACTATGCTCGACGGGATTATCCGCCATCTTGATTGCACTCTCATTATCACATAGCAAAGGGACTTTGGTTAATTTGTAACCGTAGTCCCGCAGGGTTTGCCTCATCCAAAGCAATTGCGCGCAACAATGGCCTGCGGCAATGTACTCGGCTTCGGCGGTGGAAAGAGCGACCGAATTTTGCTTCTTTGAAGCCCAAGACACCAAGGATCTTCCCAAGAACTGGCAAGTCCCCGATGTGCTCTTCCTATTGATTTTGCACCCCGCCCAATCGGCATCCGAATAACCAATCAAATCAAATGTGGATCCCCTAGGATACCAAAGCCCAAACTTAGGAGTATTAGCCAAATATCTCAAGATTCGTTTCACGGCCGTAAGGTGAGCTTCCTTAGGGTCGGCTTGGAATCTTGCACACATGCATACGGAAAGCATAATGTCCGGTCGAGATGCACATAAGTATAGCAAGGAACCTATCATCGACCGGTATACCTTTTGATCCACGGACTTACCTCCCGTGTCGAGGTCGAGATGCCCATTAGTTCCCATGGGTGTCTTGATGGGCTTGGCATCCTTCATCCCAAACTTGTTGAGAATGTCTTGTGTATACTTTGATTGGCTAATGAAGGTGCCCTCTTGGAGTTGCTTCACTTGAAATCCTAAGAAGTACTTCAACTCCCCCATCATAGACATCTCGAACTTTTGTGTCATGATCCTACTAAACTCTTCACATGTAGACTCGTTAGTAGACCCAAATATAATATCATCAACATAAATTTGGCATACAAACAAGTCATTTTCAAGAGTTTTAGTAAAGAGTGTAGGATCGGCCTTTCCGACTTTGAAGCCATTAGAAATAAGGAAATCTCTAAGGCATTCATACCATGCTCTTGGGGCTTGTTTGAGCCCATAAAGCGCCTTAGAGAGCTTATAGACATGGTTAGGGTACTCACTGTCTTCAAAGCCGGGAGGTTGCTCAACATAGACCTCTTCCTTGATTGGTCCATTGAGGAAGGCACTTTTCACGTCCATTTGATAAAGCTTAAAGCCATGGTAAGTAGCATAGGCCAATAATATGCGAATTGACTCAAGCCTAGCTACGGGTGCATAGGTTTCACCGAAATCCAAACCTTCGACTTGGGAGTATCCCTTGGCCACAAGTCGAGCTTTGTTCCTTGTCACCACACCATGCTCATCTTGCTTGTTGCGGAAGACCCATTTGGTTCCTACAACATTTTGGTTAGGACGTGGAACTAAATGCCATACCTCATTCCTAGTGAAGTTGTTGAGCTCCTCTTGCATAGCCACCACCCAATCCGAATCTTGTAGTGCTTCCTCTACCCTGTGTGGCTCAATAGAGGAAACAAAAGAGTAATGCTCACAAAAATGTGCAACACGAGATCTAGTAGTTACCCCCTTATGAATGTCGCCGAGGATGGTGTCGACAGGGTGATCTCGTTGGATTGCTTGGTGGACTCTTGGGTGTGGCGGCCTTTGCTCTTCATCCTCCTTATCTTGATCATTTGCATCTCCCCCTTGATCTATGCCGTCATCTTGAGGTGGCTCATTTGATTGATCTTCTTCTTCATCAACTTGAGCCTCATCCTCATTTTGAGTTGGTGGAGATGCTTGCATGGAGGAGGATGGTTGATCTTGTGCATTTGGAGGCTCTTTGGATTCCTTAGGACACACATCCCCAATGGACATGTTCCTTAGCGCGATGCACGGAGCCTCTTCAATACCTATCTCATCAAGATCAACTTGCTCTACTTGAGAGCCGTTAGTCTCATCAAACACAACGTCACATGAGACTTCAACTAGTCCAGTGGACTTGTTAAAGACTCTATATGCCCTTGTGTTTGAGTCATAACCAAGTAAAAAGCCTTCTACAGTTTTAGGAGCAAATTTAGATTTTCTACCTCTTTTAACAAGAATAAAACATTTGCTACCAAAAACTCTAAAATATGAAATGTTGGGCTTTTTACCGATTAGGAGTTCGTATGATGTCTTCTTGAGGATTCGGTGAAGGTATAACCGGTTGATGGCGTAGCAAGCGGTGTTGACCGCCTCGGCCCAAAACCTATCCGAAGTCTTGTATTCATCAAGCATGGTTCTTGCCATGTCCAATAGAGTTCGATTCTTCCTCTCCACTACACCATTTTGTTGTGGCGTGTAGGGAGAAGAGAACTCATGCTTGATGCCCTCCTCCTCAAGGAAGCCTTCGATTTGAGAGTTCTTGAACTCCGTCCCGTTGTCGCTTCTAATTTTCTTGATCCTTAAGCCGAACTCATTTTGAGCCCGTCTCAAGAATCCCTTTAAGGTCTCTTGGGTTTGAGATTTTTCCTGTAAAAAGAATACCCAAGTGAAGCGAGAATAATCATCCACAATAACCAGACAGTACTTACTCCCGCCGATGCTTATGTAAGCAATCGGGCCGAATAGGTCCATGTGTAGGAGCTCTAGTGGTCTGTCGGTCGTCATGATGTTCTTGTGTGGATGATGGGCGCCAACTTGCTTTCCTGCCTGACATGCGCTACAAATCCTGTCTTTCTCAAAATGAACATTGGTTAGTCCTAAAATGTGCTCTCCCTTTAGAAGCTTATGAAGATTCTTCATCCCAACATGGGCTAGTCGGCGGTGCCAGAGCCAACCCATGTTAGTCTTAGCAATTAAGCATGTGTCAAGTTCAGCTCTATCAAAATCCACTAAGTATAGCTGACCCTCTAACACACCCTTAAATGCTATTGAATCATCATTTCTTCTAAAGACAGTGACACCTATATCAGTGAAAAGACAGTTGTAACCCATTTTGCATAATTGAGATACAGAAAGCAAATTGTAATCTAATGAATCAACAAGAAAAACATTTGAAATGGAGTGGTCAGGTGAAATAGCAATTTTACCCAAACCTTTGACCAAACCTTGATTTCCATCCCCGAATGTGATCGCTCTTTGGGGATCTTGGTTTTTCTCGTAGGAGGAGAACATCCTTTTCTCCCCTGTCATATGGTTTGTGCACCCGCTGTCGAGTATCCAACTTGAGCCTCCGGATGCATAAACCTACAAAACAAGTTTAGTTCTTGACTTTAGGTACCCAAATGGTTTTGGGTCCTTTGGCATTAGACACAAGAACTTTGGGTACCCAAACACAAGTCTTTGACCCCTTGTGCTTGCCCCCAACATATTTGGCAACTACCTTGCCGGATTTGTTAGTCAAAACATAAGAAGCATCAAAAGTTTTAAAAGACATGTCATGATCATTTGATGCACTAGGAGTTTTCTTCTTAGGCAACTTAGCATGGGTTGGTTGCCTAGAACTAGATGTCTCACCCTTATACATAAAAGCATGATTTGGGCTAGAGTGAGACTTCCTAGAGTGAATTCTCCTAATCTTGCTCTCAGGATAACCTGCAGGGTACAAAATGTAACCCTCGTTATCCTGAGGCATGGGAGCCTTGCCCTTAACAAAATTAGATAATCTTTTAGGAGGGGCACTAAGTTTGACATTGTCTCCCCTTTGGAAGCCAATGCCATCCTTGATACCAGGGCGTCTCCCATTATAGAGCATACTTCTAGCAAATTTAAATTTTTCATTTTCTAAGTTATGCTCAGCAACTTTAGCATCTAATTTAGCTATATGATCATTTTGTTGTTTAATTAAGGTCATGTGATCATGAATAGCATTAATATCAACATCTCTACATCTAGTACAAATGGAAACATGCTCAACACTAGATGTAGAAGGTTTGCATGAATTAAGTTCAACGATCTTAGCACGCAAGATATCATTATTATCTCTAAGATCGGAAATTGTAACATTGCAAACATCTAGTTCTTTAGCCTTAGCAATTAAATTTTCATTTTCTACTCTAAGGCTAGCAAGAGAAATGTTCAATTCTTCAATCCTAGCAAGCAAGTCATCATTATTATCTCTGGGATTGGGAATTGAAACATTACGAACATGTGAATCAACCTTAGCATTTAAACTAGCATTTTCATGTCTAAGGTTGTCAATCATCTCATGGCAAGTGCTTAGCTCACTAGATAGTTTTTGATATTTTTCTACTTCTAGAGCGTAAGCATTTTTAACCTTAACATGCTTCTTATTTTCTTTAATAAGGAAGTCCTCTTGGGTGTCCAAGAGATCATCCTTTTCATGGATGGCACTAATCAATTCATTAAGTTTTTCCTTTTGTTGCATGTTGAGGTTGGCAAAAAGAGTACGCAAATTATCTTCCTCATCACTAGCATTATCATCACTAGAGGATTCATATTTAGTGGAGGATTTAGATTTAACCTTCTTTTTGCCGTCCTTGGCCATGAGGCACTTGTGGCCGACGTTGGGGAAGAGAAGCCCTTTGGTGACGGCAATGTTGGCGGCGTCCTCGTCGTCGGAGGAGTCGCTTGAGCTTTCCTCGGAATCCCACTCCCGACAAACATGGGCATCGCCGCCCTTCTTCTTGTAGTACCTCTTCTTCTCCTTTCTTCTCCCCTTCTTGTCGTCGCCCCTGTCACTGTCACTTGATAATGGACATTTAGCTATGAAGTGACCAGGCTTACCACACTTGTAGCAAACCTTCTTGGAGCGGGACTTGTAGTCTTTCCCTCTCCTTTGCTTGAGGATTTGGCGGAAGCTCTTGATGACGAGCACCATTTCCTCATTGTCGAGCTTGGAGGCGTCTATTGGTTGTCGACTTGGTGTAGACTCCTCCTTCTTTTCCTCCGTCGCCTTGAATGCGACGGGTTGAGCCTCGGATGTGGAGGGATCATCAAGCTCGTTGATCTTCCTCGAGCCTTCGATCATGCACTCAAAACTTACAAAATTCCCGATAACTTCCTCGGGGGTCATTTTAGTATATCTAGGATTACCACGAATTAATTGAACTTGAGTGGGGTTAAGGAAAATGAGAGATCTTAGAATAACCTTAACCATTTCGTGGTCGTCCCACTTCTTGCTCCCGAGGTTCCGCACTTGGTTTACCAAGGTCTTGAGCCGGTTGTACATGTGTTGTGGCTCTTCCCCTTTGCGAAGCCGGAACCGACCAAGCTCCCCCTCGATCGTTTCCCGCTTGGTGATCTTTGTAAGCTCATCTCCCTCGTGCGCGGTTTTGAGCACATCCCAAACCTCCTTGGCGCTCTTCAACCCTTGAACTTTGTTATACTCCTCTCTACTTAAAGAGGCGAGGAGTATTGTTGTAGCTTGAGAGTTGAAGTGCTCGATTTGGGCCACCTCATTCTCATCATAGTCTTTATCCCCTACGGATGGTACCTG
Organism: Zea mays; assembly: GCF_902167145.1. NCBI lineage: Eukaryota > Viridiplantae > Streptophyta > Magnoliopsida > Poales > Poaceae > Zea > Zea mays. The sequence goes on along the minus strand of NC_050100.1, from coordinate 40,328,812 downwards.
TGCACCAAACTCAACGATATCCCATATACTTTTGTGGAGTGAGGTTAGATGAAATCGCATTAAATCACTCCACCTAGCATAATCTTCACCATCAAAAGTTGGTGGTTTGCCTAATGGGACGGAAAGTAAAGGTGCATGTTTAGAAATGCGAGAATAGTGTAGGGGGATCTTACTAAACTTCTTACGCTCTTGGCGTTTAGAAGTTACGGAGGGCGCATCGGAGCCAGAGGTCGATGTTGATGAAGTGCCGGTCTCGTAGTAGACCACTTTCCTCATCCTCTTTTGCTTGTCCCCACTCCGATGCGGCTTGTGGGAAGAAGATTTTTCCTTCTTCTCTTTGTGGTGAGAAGAAGATTTCTTCTCCTTCCCTTTGTTGGAGGAGCTCTTCTTCTTCTCCCTCCTCTTGGTGCGGGACTCTTCCGATGAAGTGCTCCCGTGGCTTGTAGTGGGCTTTTCACCGGTCTCCATCTCCTTCTTGGCGTGATCTCCCGACATCACTTCGAGCGGTTAGGCTCTAATGAAGCACCGAGCTTTGATACCAATTGATAGTCGCCTAGAGGGGGGGTGAATAGGGCGAAACTGAAATTTACAACTTTAAACACAACTACAAGCCGGGTTAGCGTTAGAAATATAAATGAGTCCGCGAGAGAGGGTGGAAAACAAATCGTAAGCAAATAAGAGGTGTGACACGCGGATTTGTTTTACCGAGGTTCGGTTTTCGCAAACCTACTCCCCGTTGAGGAGGCCACAAAGGCCGGGTCTCTTTCAACCCTTCCCTCTCTCAAACGATCCCACGGATCGAGTGAGCTTTCTCTTCTCAATCACTTGGAACACAAAGTTCCCACAAGGACCACCACAAGTTTGGTGTCTCTTGCCTCAATTACAAGTGAGTTGATCGCAATGAAAGAATCAAGAGAGAAGAAAGCAATCCAAGCGCAAGAGCTCGAAAGAACACAAGCAAATCACTCTCTCTAGTCACTATGGCGTTGTGTGGAATTTGGAGAGGATTTGATCTCTTTGGTGTGTCTAGAATTGAATGCTAGAGCTCTTGTAGTAGTTGGGAAGTGGAAAACTTGGATGCAATGAATGGTGGGGTGGTTGGGGTATTTATAGCCCCAACCACCAAAAGTGGCCGTTGGGAGGCTGTCTGTTCGATGGCGCACCGGACAGTCCGGTGCACACCGGACATGTCCGGTGCCCCCGCCACGTCATCACTGCCGTTGGATTCTGACCGTTGGAGCTTCTGACTTGTGGGCCCGCCTGGATGTCCGGTGCACACCGGACATGTACTGTTCCTTGTCCGGTGTGCCAGTATGGGCGCGCCTGACTTCTGCGCGCGCTGAGCGCGCATTTAATGCTTCGCAGGTAGCCGTTGGCGCCGAATAGCCGTTGCTCCGGAGTTGCACCGGACAGTCCGGTGCACACCAGACATGTCCGGTGAATTATAGCGGACTAACCGTTGGAGTTTCCCGAAGCCGGCGAGTTCCTGAGGCCGCTCCTCCTTGGCGCACCGGACACTGTCCGGTGTACACCGGACAGTCCGGTGAATTATAGCGCGAGTGCCTCTGGAAATTCCCGAAGGTGGCGAGTTCGAGTTGGAGTCCTCTGGTGCACCGGACAGTCCGGTGCGCCAGACCAGAGGTGCCTTCGGTTGGCCCTTTGCTCCTTTGTTGAATCCAAAACTTGATCTTTTTATTGACTGAGTGTGAACCTTTTACACCTGTATAGTCTATACACTTGGGCAAACTAGTTAGTCCAATTATTTGTGTTGGGCAATTCAACCACCAAAATTATTTAGGAACTAGGTGTAAGCCTAATTCCCTTTCAACAACTGCATGTGTTAGTTCAACTTTCGGACTCCTTGATATCGCCACATCTGCAGCAGGCGGCGTAACACCCTTTGATGCTAGAATTGTGCCGGTAGTATCTTTTTCCTCTAACCCCTCTTCGTCAATGTCGAAGAACGAGCTCATTACTGAAGCTATTCGTTCTTCCTCTTCCTCTTCTTCTTCGCTTTTTGAGAGAGGTTTTAGAGGATTAAAGTTTTGGGCTATCAGAGCGATGGCATCCTTGATCTTTGTCCCTTGGGTTTCCAAAGAAGGGATTTCCTCAATCATGGTCGGCGTCTCAGCTTCGGGCACAACCTGGAAAGATGAAAACAACAAGAAATTAACACAATAAGTATATAAGTGGAATGATAGAGTTTAGAAAACACACTATACCGGAATTTCCTCCGAAGCTTGAGGTGTTGACCCAGGTTTTATCTTTGAAATCTTGCTCCACATCGTGGTTACCTTCCTCTTCCTCTTCTTCGAATCCTGAATCATGTCAGGATAGTCAGGATAGAAGGAGCCGATAGCATCAAAAACACGGTTTAGTCAGTGTCTTTTTCATGCTGCGAAAGTCTGATGCAAAGCTTCGTCCTCTGGTTTGCTAAAATTCCCAAGGATTTCATTGTATTTTACTTCGATAAAGTCTACCCATTCGTCGCAAGGTTCCCCAAACTCATCTTCAAACTTATACTTGTAGCGAAGCATAACTAGTCTAGGCTTTGCACCCGAAACATCTTTCTCAAACTTCTTCGGCATCTCCTAGTCTGTCATCAGTGGCCACATTTTAAAAGCTAAATATTTATGAACAAGGTCCCTTGTCCTCACATACATACAAACAACATTGAAGGCAACTATAGCAGCCTGAGCTTCAAAGTTGATATAACAAGTCGGTTTTTATAACCAAAGCATGTATGAATAGGGGTTTGAATAATTCCCTTTATGTGAGTATGCTCCTTCAAATTATTCTTCATATAAAACCACTCCTTCGCACACGCATTCGACCACTTGCTTTGGTATGCAAGAGCCGGAGATAGGGCACCTCTCCGATAGGCAAAGTTATAACAGCCAAAGTTATTGTGAAGGCCATTAGTTGCCTTCATTTGAAAATGCAATTCATGTATATGACAAAAAGCTTCACAAAGGGCTTCAGCATCGGACTCAACACCTTGGCTCCGCACAGCCCTGATAAAAATTCCTAAGCGCACTATGGCATTTGGCGCGAGTTGGTGAAGATAAATGTTAAATCTTTTCAACACAACAACTAATGCCTTATGTAGCGGAAATCTAAGTACATCTTTTAGAAAGCTTCCAAAGACAACAACTTCATCCTCCTTCGGCTCTGACACCAAATCTTTGCATCCTAGTAGAACCCGGTCAATGTAGCCAAACCGTTTAAGTACCTCAATGTGCCCATCTTTGGTCTTTGATTTGCCAAAGTCCACATGACTCGACTTTGTTGGGTGAATGATGGTGTTGTCTTCCTCAATATCAATATATCCACTATCCTCGGAAGGATCCACGATAGTAGCCAAGAGCACCTCTAGGACAGATTGCTCCTCGACCATGTCTAATGAAAAAGTATGTGGTTCGCAATTACCTAAGGCTAGTTCAGAGAAAGTGAAATCGTTCGAAGCAAGCTTCAAAGGTAGAGAAGGGTTTAGTAGCAAATGAGCGCAAGCAGCAGAATGTCGACCTAGTACTACCGGGTGTTGATCCTTTTATACAGCCAACTTTTGAAATCTAAGTGTAGCATTCGCTGAACAAGCTTCGAGAAGGTGTTTTTGGGACCTTCGGCGCAAGGCCTCCCAATTTCTTTTATTTGCGATCTAAGCTCGTTATGAAGAAACGAACTCATTCAGCAAGGGGCTACTATTGGGGGCCTACTCTACCAAAGGTCCTCATTTAATATTCACTTTGACGTAAGCAAGTGTGTTTTAGGTACACCGTTGTTGATGAAAGAAGATAGCATGCGAACAAAGTGATGTCAAGAAAAGACGAAGTAGCATATAAAGAAGCTTCGTCCGTTACATGAAGGCAGCGAAGGTGCAGACCAAAGCCGACAGTCTCGGTATGAAGAAAGCTTTGAACGCAAAGTAGCAAGGGATAAGAAGTCTAAGACTTGTACAACAAGAACGAAAAATAAAAGGCAGGAATGTACTTACTCTATCTATAAATCATGTGTGTAAACTTTACATGCATGCTTGTAATTTCATACGAAGTTGTACCTCTCTCCTATAAATAGGTGAACAGTGCCCTACATAAAGTCACCTTTTGAAGGGCCATAGGTTCGTGTTGCTTAGCATTCGAAGAACCTTCGTTCCACCTTACACTAAGGAGTCGAAGGTATGTTTGTAAACTTATTTGATATAAAGGAAGATGGAATGAAAATGCTAAGGCATGTGAGATGAGTTTCACACTATGATGTATATTGTCAATTCATTCCATATTGTCCCATTTGTATCTCCTCTTTGAAGACCTTCGTCCTTCGCACTAACACTTCGAAGAAGTGTTAAAAACAAGGACAAAGGTGTACATATTTAACTTGTGTTGCCTTGGTTTTCAATACCATCAGGGGATGGAAATCAAGTATTCAACAATTAAGATTTTAGTACCCTTATCATTAGTTGCTTCATACGTCTTCTAGTCCATCAAATGGATGTGAATACAACTTTACTCAATGGAGAGTTGGATGAGTAAATATATATGAATCAGTCTAAAGTATTCATATTACTCAGGCAAGAAGGCAAGGTGTGTAAGTTATTGATGTCTTTGTACATGCTAAAAAAGCACTAAAGCAGTGGCATGAGAAATTTAATAATACTCTCACATATATATGTTTTGTTGTTAATGAAGTTGATAAATGTGTGGTGGGTTGGAGCATGATTATGTGTTTGTACACCGATGATATGTTAATCTTTCAAACTAATATTTATGTTATAAATGAGGTAATGTCATTTTTGTCCCAAAACTTTGATATGAAATATTTAGGCGAGGTTAATGTTATCCTGAACATTAAGGTGGTAAAAAATTAGAATGAGATTACACTTACGCAATCTCATTTTGTTGAGAAGTTCATTTTGTTTAATTATTCGAAAGAATAAGAGATTAGGAAGATACCAATCAAGATTCTTAAATAATTGGTTCACTCACGTACTTAGTTGGTACTACTCGACCTACTCCTTTATAGTTAGCAAATTTGATAGTCGCCTGGAGGGGGTGAACAAGTGAAACTTGAAATTTACAACTTTAACACAACACTTGGTCCCCCGGTTAGCGGTTAGAACAAGATGAACAATCATCAGAGTATAAACTAAGTCCTTTGCTTGAAAACGTGTTGTTGTTAAAGAATGCGGAATTAACACAAAGCAACATAACTAATTATCTATGGACAATAGAGCAAGAGGGCTTAGTTAAGAAGAGGAACAACACAAGTTCTTTCTTGCAAACAGTTGCTTCTACAAATGAAAATATCATTTGAAGCAACACAAAGTAGAACCAATAAAGAGTAGCGCAAGAGAACTTAGAAAGAGAGAATACAAACCAATCACAAGCAATAAGCACACGAGACATGGGTGATTTGTTTCCCGAGTTTCGGTTCCACAAAGAACCTACGTTCCCGTTGAGGAGTCCACAAAGGACGGGTCTCTTTAACCCCTTTCCCTCTCTCCAACGATCACCAAGATCATTGAGCGTTCATTCTTCTTTGTCAACAAGAGATCAAAGTCTCTGCAAGGCCAACCACAAAGATAAGGGGTTCTTGCTAGCTTTACAAATCAATGGAAGTCAATACACCAAGCTCAAATGAACACAAGAGGAAGCACACACTTTCTTCTCAAGAATTCTCACAAGGTACTATTCGCTCAACACACATGAGTAGCTCTTTCTTGCTTGATTTGTCTTTTGTGACACTTGTGGGGCTCTAAAAATGAATTTATTTATTTATTTTCTAGAATTTTGGAGTGATTTGGACATTTTCAACATTAAAAATGTATTTCTGAAAATATAAAATCTTTAAAATCCAAATTTATCCAGATTTTGGATACACTTAAAACACCCCTATCAATACATGCATGGCTTCCCCTCGATGAGCCCGTCTTAGAACATGAACCGTTTTTCCAAATTCAATCTACAACTCTCGCAAACATTCGCTGAAGTTTGAGTTCTTCATCAACTCCGGTGAGGACCTTCTTCTCGAGTGAGCCCTCCATTGTCCTTCTCCATATTTCTTCATTTTCACAGATTATAGTGAGTGATTTTCTTCCCCAAAACATTAATCTTACAACCCCCTTTTTCTCCTTCCATTCGGCCATACGACAAACTGCACCAAGCTACTACACCCTTGGCCCGCACGTGCCCTAAGCCCCCCACCACATACGTTGAAGACCCCTCTCCCCCGCATGAAGAGTAGCCCACCCAAGTGGTGCTTGGCTTCAGGAAATAAAGAGAGAAAGTAGAAGGTACCCACAATAGATCTTAACTATTAGATTCTATCTGTTAAATCTCATCTATTAGATCCTATCTAATTAGATCCCATCTGTTAGATCTATTCCACCAAAAAAAATCTTGTTTTACCCATAACTTCTTCGTTTTAACTCTGATTTTAGTTGTTATCGAACCCACGACATCGTAGTGACACGTAGAATATTAATATGCAGTTTGTTTCCATGTTTTGGTATAATGTTATTGTATCCATTATTTGCTTATTGTATGTATTGCTAAGATTAGAAGCGAGGTCATGAGGAACCTAAAGCATAACTGTTGGGAAGTACCTGGTGTTTCACAAAAAAGGCAAGTTGTATCCTTGATCACATTCTTTGACCTAATAAATTTGATTGACATATTCTCACCATGCTTGCACTGTTACGTTAAATTGATGGGGCCTAATAGGTTACCTAGTCTTGTTTACCCTACACCTTTCATACTAATGAATTATTAAGTAGTCTTGCTATTGCGCTACCTGGTTTTGGGACTAATGCTATATATGAATTATGATCACGCTTTATTATTTTGTCAATGGATTCTTTATTGTTCATTATAAGATCATTTTGTTAACTAGAACATGCAGCAACTACCCGAGACAATAGTGCTACCACAAGGGTGGAATTCATCACCCTTGGCCAATTAATTAGGAAAGCTAGTAAGAGATTATCATACCCGAAAGAGGAAAGCGGGGAGTGCATCGCTGCATAGTATAGGGAGGTTCTCGAGTCGATCATGCTGAGATGGTTTTTCAGATGAGGGATTCCTATACTCCCTTCTTTCTGAAACCGTAGCGGGGTTTGTCAAGCTAGTGGAACTTTGTAAAGGCCTCGCAGTGGATCCAATTCACATCGGAAGTGTCTAAGGGTCTAGCTAACCTAGGCTAAAAGGGAAACACGTCTTGTGGATGAAAGTTGCCTAGAGGGGGGTGAATAGGGCGAAACTGAAATTTACAAAGTTAATCACAACTACAAGCCGAGTTAGCGTTAGAAATATAATCAAGTCCGCGAGAGAGGGTGCAAAACAAATCACAAGCAAATAAAGAGTGTGACACGCGGATTTGTTTTACCGAGATTCGGTTCTCGCAAACCTACTCCCCGTTGAGGTGGTCACAAAGACCGGGTCCCTTTCCCTCTCTCAAACGGTCCCTCGGACCGAGTGAGCTTTTCTTCTCAATCACTTGGAACACAAAGTTCCCACAAGGACCACCACACGATTGGTGTCCCTTGCCTCAATTACAAGTGAGTTTGATCTCAAGAAAGAATGAGAAAGAAGAAAGCAATCCAAGCGCAAGAGCTCAAAAGAACACGACAAATCACTCTCACTTAACACTAAAGCTTTTGTGGAATTGGAAGAGGATTTGATCACTTGGGTGTGTCTTGTATTGAATGCCTAGCTCTTGTAAGTGGTTGGAAGTTGAGAAACTTGGATATCTTGAATGTGGGGTGGTTGGGGGTATTTATAACCCCAACCACCAAACTAGCCGTTTGGTGGAGGCTGCTGTCGCATGGCGCACCGGACAGTCCGGTGCGCCAGCCACGTCACCAGGCCGTTGGGTTCCGACCGTTGGAGTTCTGACGAGTGGGCCCGCCTGGATGTCCGGTGGTGCACCGGACAAGTCATGCAGACTGTCCGGTGTGCCACCCGCGCGTGCTCTGCTCCTCTGCGCGCACTGGCGCGCATTTAATGCGTTGCAGTCGACCGTTGGCGCGAAGTAGTCGTTGCTCCGCTGGCTCACCGGACATGTCCGGTGAATTATAGCGGAGCGGGAATCCGAAGCTGGCGAGTTCAGAGTCGCTCTCCTTTGGAGCACCGGACACTGTCCGGTGAATTATAGCGAAGCGCCTCTGAAAATTCCCGAAGGTGCAAAGTTTGGCTTGGAGTCCCCTGGTGCACCGGACACTGTCCGGTGGCTCACCGGACACTGTCCGGTGCGCCAGACCAGGGCTGCCTTCGGTTATCCCTCGCTCTTTTTGTTGAACCCATTTCTTGGTCTTTTTATTGGCTAAATGTGAACCTTTGGCACCTGTATAACTTATAGACTAGAGCAAACTAGTTAGTCCAATTATTTGTGTTGAGCAATTCAACCACCAAAATCAATTAGGAATATAGGTGTAAGCCTAATTCCCTTTCAATCTCCCCCTTTTTGGTGATTGATGCCAACACAAACCAAAGCAAATATAAAAGTGCATAATTGAACTAGTTTGCATAATGTAAGTGCAAAGGTTACTTAGAATTGAGCCAATATAAATACTTATAAGATATGCATGGATTGTTTCTTTTATGTTTAACATTTTGGACCACGCTTGCACCACATGTTTTGTTTGTGCAAATTCTTTTGTAAATCCTTTTCAAAGTTCTTTTGCAAATAGTCAAAGGTAAATGAATAAGATTTTGCGAAGCATTTTCAAAATTTGACATTTTCTCCCCCTGTTTCAAATGCTTCTCCTTTGACTTAAACAAAACTCCCCCTAGATGAAATCCTCCTCTTAGTGTTCAAGAGGGTTTTAAGATATTGATTTTGAAAATACTACTCTCTCCCCTTTTTGAACACAATGAGATACCAAATTGAAAAATCATACCAATTGAGAAATTCTTTTTAAAATTAGGTGGTGGTGCGGTCCTTTTGCTTTGGGCTAATACTTTCTCCCCATTTGGCATGAATCGCCAAAAATGGAGTCATTAGAGCCCTTATTACTTTCGCCCCCTTTGGTAAAAGACATAAGAGTGAAGATTATACCAAAGCCGGAGAGTTGCCCGGAGCGACGGCGAAGGATGAGTTACGAAGTGGAAGTCTTTGTCTTCGCCGAAGACTCCAATTCCCTTTCAATACACCTATGACTTGGTTTGAAATAGACTTGAAAACACATTAGTCATAGTATATGAAAGAGACATGAACAAAGGTATATTAATGAGCTATGTGTGCAAATCAATAAAAGAAGTTCCTAGAATCAAGAATATTTAGCTCATGCCTAAGTTTGTTAAAAGTTTGTTCATCAAGTGGCTTGGTAAAGATATCGGCTAATTGATATTTAGTGTTAATATATGCAATCTCGATATCTCCCTTTTGTTGGTGATCCCTTAGAAAATGATACCGAATGGCTATGTGCTTAGTGCGGCTATGCTCAACGAGATTATCCGCCATGCGGATTGCACTCTCATTATCACATAGAAGAGGAACTTTGGTTAATTTGTAACCGTAGTCCCTAAGGGTTTGCCTCATCCAAAGTAGTTGCGCGCAACAATGTCCTGCGGCAATATACTCGGCTTCGGCGGTAGAAAGAGCTACGAAATTTTGCTTCTTTGAAGCCCAAGACACCAAGGATCTTCCCAAGAACTGGCAAGTCCCCGATGTGCTCTTCCTATTAATTTTACACCCCGCCCAATCGGCATCGGAATAACCAATTAAATCAAATGTGGATCCCCTAGGATACCAAAGCCCAAACTTAGGAGTATAAACTAAATATCTCAAGATTTGTTTTATGGCCGTAAGGTGAGCTTCCTTAGGGTCGGCTTGGAATCTTGCACACATGCATACGGAAAGCATAATATCCGGTCGAGATGCACATAAATAGAGTAAAGAGCCTATCATCGACCGGTATACCTTTTGATCGACGGATTTACCTTCCGTGTCGAGGTCGAGATGCCCATTTGTTCCCATGGGTGTCTTGATGGGTTTGGCATCCTTCATCCCAAACTTGTTTAGAATATCTTGAGTATACTTTGTTTGGCTTAGGAAGGTGCCCTCTTGGAGTTGCTTCACTTGAAATCCCAAGAAGTACTTCAACTCTCCCATCATAGACATCTCGAATTTTTGTGTCATGATTCTACTAAACTCTTCACACGTAGATTCGTTAGTAGAGCCAAATATGATATCATCAACATAAATTTGGCATACAAACAAGTCATTTTCAAGAGTTTTAGTAAAGAGTGTAGAATCGGCCTTTCCGACTTTGAATCCATTAGCGATAAGAAAATCTCTAAGGCATTCATACCATGCTCTTGGGGCTTGCTTGAGCCCATAAAGCGCCTTAGAGAGTTTATAAACATGGTTAGGGTACTCACTATCTTCAAAGCCGGGAGGTTGCTCAATATAGACTTCTTCCTTGATTGGTCCATTGAGGAAGGCACTCTTCACGTCCATTTGATAAAGCTTGAAGCCATGGTAAGTAGCATAGGCTAATAATATTCGAATTGACTCAAGCCTAGCTACGGCTGCATAGGTTTCACCGAAATCCAAACCTTCGACTTGGGAGTATCCCTTGGCCACAAGTCGAGCTTTGTTCCTTGTCACCATACCATGCTCATCTTGCTTGTTGCGGAACACCCATTTGGTTCCTACAACATTTTGATTAGGACGTGGAACTAAATGTCATACCTCATTCCTAGTGAAATTGTTGAGCTCCTCTTGCATCGCCACCACCCAATCCGAATCTTGTAATGCTTCCTCTACCCTGTGTGGCTCAATAGAGGAAACAAAAGAGTAATGCTCACAAAAATGTGCAACACGAGATCTAGTAGTTACCCCCTTATGAATATCGTTGAGGATGGTGTCGATGGGGTGATCTCGTTGGATTGCTTGGTGGACTCTTGGGTGTGGCGGCCTTGGTTCTTCATCCTCCTTGTCTTGATCATTTGCATCTCCCCCTTGATCATTGTCGTCATCTTGAGGTGGCTCATTTGCCTGATCTTCTACTTCATCAACTTGAGCTTCATCCTCATTTTGAGTTGGTGGAGATGCTTGCGTGGAGGAGGATGGTTGATCTTGTGTATTTGGAGGCTCTTCGGATTCCTTAGGACACACATCCCCGATGGACATGTTCCTTAGCGCGATGCAAGGAGCCTCTTCATCACCTATCTCATCAAGATCAACTTGCTCTACTTGAGAGCCGTTAGTCTCATCAAACACAACGTCACAAGAAACTTCAACTTGTCTAGAGGACTTGTTAAAGACTCTATATGCCCTTGTGTTTGAATCATATCCTAGTAAAAAGCCTTCTACAGTCTTAGGAGCAAATTTAGATTTTCTACCTCTTTTAACAAGAATAAAACATTTGCTACCAAAGACTCTAAAATATGAAATGTTGGGCTTTTTACCGGTAAGGAGTTCATATGATGTCTTCTTGAGGATTCGGTGTAGATACAACCGGTTGATGGCGTAGCAAGCGGTGTTGACCGCCTCGGCCCAAAACCGATCCGAAGTCTTGTACTCATCAAGCATGGTTCTTGCCATGTCCAATAGAGTTCTATTCTTCCTCTCCACTACACCATTTTGTTGTGGAGTGTAGGGAGAAGAGAACTCATGCTTGATGCCCTCCTCCTCAAGGAAGCCTTCGATTTGAGAGTTCTTGAACTCCGTCCCGTTGTCGCTTCTAATTTTCTTGACCCTTAAGCCGAACTCATTTTGAGCCCGTCTCAAGAATCCCTTTAAGGTCTCTTGGGTATGAGATTTTTCCTGCAAAAAGAACAACCAAGTGAAGCGAGAATGATCATCCACAATAACTAGACAGTACTTACTCCCGCCGATGCTTATGTAAGCAATCGGACCGAATAGATCCATGTGTAGGAGCTCCAGTGGCCTGTCAGTCGTCATGATGTTCTTGTGTGGATGATGGGCACCAACTTGCTTCCCTGCTTGGCATGCGCTACAGATCCTGTCTTTCTCAAAATGAACATTTGTTAATCCTAGAATGTGCTCTCCCTTCAGAAGCTTATGAAGATTCTTCATCCCAACATGGGCTAGTCGGCGGTGCCAGAGCCAACCCATGTTAGTTTTAGCAATTAAGCATGTGTCGAGTTCAGCTCTATCAGAATCTACCAAGTATAGCTGACCCTCTAACACACCCTTAAATGCTATTGAATCATCACTTCTTCTAAAGACAGTGACACCTACATCAGTAAAAAGACAGTGACACCTACATCAGTAAAAAGACAGTAAAAAGACATAATTGAGATACGGAAAGCAAATTGTAATCTAATGAATCAACAAGAAAAACATTGGAAATGGAATGGTCAGGTGATATAGCAATTTTACCCAATCCTTTGACCAAACCTTGGTTACCATCCCCGAATGTGATAGCTCGTTGGGGATCTTGGTTTTTCTCGTAGGAGGAGAACATCTTCTTCTCCCCTGTCATGTGGTTTGTGCACCCGCTGTCGATTATCCAACTTGAGCCCCCGGATGCATAAACCTACAAAACATGTTTAGTTCTTGACTTTAGGTACCCAAATGGTTTTGGGTCCTTTGGCATTAGAAACAAGAACTTTGGGTACCCAAACACAAGTCTTTGATCCCTTGTGTTTGCCCCCAACATACTTGGCAATAACTTTGCCGGATTTGTTAGTTAACACATAAGAAGCATCAAAAGTTTTAAATGAAATGCTATGGTCAATTGATGCACTAGGAGTTTTCTTCTTAGGCAACTTAGCACGGGTTGGTTGCCTATAGCTAGATGTCTCACCCTTATACATAAATGCATGGTTAGGGCCAGAGTGAGACTTCCTAGAATGAATTCTCCTAATTTTGCTCTCAGGATAACCGGCAGGGTACAAAATATAACCCTCGTTATCCTGAGGCATGGGAGCCTTGCCCTTAACAAAATTAGACAATTTCTTAGGAGGGGCATTAAGTTTGACATTGTCCCCCTTTTGGAAGCCAATGCCATCCTTAATGCCAGGGCGTCTCCCACTATAGAGCATACTACGAGCAAATTTAAATTTTCATTTTCATTTTCAAGTTCATGCTCGGCAATTTTAGCATCTAATTTTGCTATATGATCATTTTGTTGCTTAATTAATACCATATGATCATGAATAGCATCAATATCAACATCTCTACATCTAGTGCAAATAGAAGTATGTTCAACGATAGATGTAGAGGGTTTGCAAGATTTTAATTCTACAACCTTAGCATGTAATATATCATTTTTACTTCTAAGGTCGGAAATGGAAGCATTGCAAACATCTAATTCTTTAGCCTTAGCAAGCAATTTCTCATTTTCAATCCTAAGGCTAGCAAGAGTAATGTTTAATTCTTCAATCTTAGCAAGCAAATTATCATTATCATTTCTAAGATTGGGAATTGAAACATTACAAACATTTGAATCAACCTTAGCTAACAAATTAGCATTTTCATTTCTAAGGTTGTCAATAGTCTCATGGCAAGTGCTTAGCTCACTAGATAATTTTCGCACTTTTCTACTTCTAGAGCATAAGCATTTTTAACTTTAACATGCTTCTTGTTTTCTTTAATAAGGAAGTCCTCTTGGGAGTCCAAGAGATCATCCTTCTCATGGATATCACTAATCAATTCATTTAATTTTTCTTTTTGTTGCATGTTTAAGTTGGCAAAAAGAGTACGCAAATTATCTTCCTCATCACTAGCATTATCATCGCTAGAGGACTCATATCTAGTGGAGGATTTGGATTTAACCTTCTTCTTTTTGCCGTCCTTTGCCATGAGGCACTTGTGGCCGACGTTGGGGAAGAGAAGTCCCTTGGTGACGGCGATGTTGGCGGCGTCCTCGTCGTCGGAGGAGTCGCTAGAGCTTTCGTCGGAGTCCCACTCGCGATAAACATGGGCATCGCCGCCCTTCTCTAGTGTATACGGCATGATGGCTTTTGTTTTAATATGTTTGGTGGCTTAACAATGAGATATCATCCTACAAAGTATTCTTGTACGAACGTACCTATATGAATTGACTATTGGTGGGAATTCTCTAAGAAGCTCATGAAAGAGACACAAGAGCATGACTTATAAGCTCCACCCGAAGAGATTGCCTAAAGAGCACCAAGTACGAGTCAAATTCTTGAGTACAACTAGTTTGTGCAAAACTGCCAATTTAAGGCACGGTTCGTTGAGCAATTGTAAGCTAGTGTAACTATTTTGAGACCTGGTGCATGATTGATGGAGTTTATTGAGCTTGGCCTATTCACTACTAAATTCCAAAATAAACCTGAAAGTGTCACCCATGAATCCAACTTCACTTTGTGCAACAAGTTCAAAACTGAATCCATCATATCGTGGATATCGTAACTGAGTTACTTTCCAATTTTGTCTTGCATGAAATGTTTGGAATTGGATCCATCAAATCGTGGAGATTGTAACCGAGTTAGTTTTAGTTTAATATCCTTTTGTACATGGTTATCATTAGCCTGGTTTTCCTATATAATATCCTATATAATAGAGGGTGTTGTTCTCTTCGAAAGAAACAAGAAACAACCAATTTACTACAGGTTAGTTTAAGACAAGAAAGTCATTATTGCTGCATGATCTCAGGCTTCTCTATCCCTAACATCGACGTGATAAAGACGACAAAGAGAGCAATGTCTCCAAAACCATGCTCCGCTAAAAAACCTACATATGTTAGAATGAATAGGGTTTTTAGACAACAATCATGCAACTGCTTGGCAAATAAATATGTACTATAACATCTACGGACTTCAACAAAACCACGAACTCTCAACCAGACTAGAGCAATTCCTCATAACGATGAGTTCATCACTCTTGTTTCTACTAGATGCATTTAGGATAGGTTTAATCTACTAAGACATGCCTTTATTTGTTATGTGTGCTTTATACATTGTTTATGTAACGATTTGCTTTAGGAATTCATTTAATCTTAAAATGCACAATTATCTAACAATACAATTAATCATCAATGTATATACAAGTGCCCACAAAAATGATGGAATATGAATATACGACATTCAAGGCATCAAACAATCCCTAACTCATAGTTGCCTCTTTACAGATTGCATTAACAATCAGATCAGAACAAAGTCACCTTGAAACTGTGTGCCTGACTTGGTGATACAATTGTATCCTCCTGATTTGAAGACCCTCGCTTTCTTAAATAATGGATGAAGTGATGTCATTGAACTCAATGTTTTAGAAAGCTGGACCTCGGTTTGTCTGTAAAGCACTTACAACACAGCATTTGGAAATATCGTGGTGTCATAAGGCATTACAGAAGCAACTGACACCACTGTTGCAAGGTCATGTTGTATTGGTTCCAGAAAACACGGCCAGAAAAAAAATTGCTGCGGAAACCAGACCAAACATTTTGTACCCCCTACTATCTTATCTTCTTTCTTCTGGTCAGTGGGAGTCCAATGTATTTTGTTTCCTGGAGCAAGTTCTATATATAAGAACTGGGACCTCAATTCCATTGCTCCAAAACAAAGATAAAATTACCAAATCAGCAATTTCTACAATGATTCAATGAGTAATGAGCAAATTAGTATTTTTGTTTCAAAAATATTGATGCTTCATCTGCATTCAGAGCTAGGCAAGTCAATGTTACAATAGGTTTCTTTCTTGATAACAAGATGTTATAGTAGATATTTGGCAGACAAGTATACAAGCAAAGTTTTATCGCTCCACAAAGAATGTAAATGCATAAGCTTGTAGAACTGCATGGGGAAATATTTAATTGCATTAGCTTGCTCTTAAAAAGCATGTAGAGGAAATCACCAAATATGCTGCCGATCGCTGTTTTTCAGAACCTGTTGAACAGATGGTCTTTTGGCAGATGTTGAAACAGTGTTGCGGCAAATCAATCTCCTACGAAGTTGGATTTGTTATTCTGTTTCATCAGTCTCTAAGAAATGAGCAACAGCAAAGTAGAGCTGCTGTTCTTCAAATGGCTTTGACACATATCCATCCATTCCACACTGCATACATTTTTCAAAAGTCGCTTGGATTACATCTGCCGTCATAGCTAATATTGGTACATGCCAATGGGCCTTATTTCCATAATTATTAGCGGATATTTCACCCATCATGATCATATCGTTTATTTTTTTCTCTATGGACCGGATTAATCTTGTAGCTTCAAACCTGCAATTGAATGTGAATATTGTTAATGGTAGTCCTACAGTGGATCTACAAGTGATCAAAGTAGATGCAACCACTTGTTATAACCCATAGGAAAGCAAACACAAGCATGTGAGGCTACAGTGCATTTTTTTAAGCAAGGACTGGATGTGAAAACAAAAGAGAGATTATCCTCAGTGATACTCCTATGAGAGTGCTTGCTAATAACATGAGGAGATGCATACATTTGACAAGTGTTGTTATTTGAGGACCAAAAAATAACTTTCTCTTTTTTTCTCGAACACGCAGGAGAGCTGCGTATCATTATATTAAAAGAACAAATAAACAAGGTCTAAAATAGACCGGGGTACAACTGACGCCTTACGGCGGCCTGAACGAAACTAGCATAGACTGACTCATCTATAAAACTCTAGGCTACATGAGAGAGGGAGGCAACAAGGGATGTCAACCCCTTGGCCCCGGCAGTCTCCCACAGACGGCGCTCATCCCCCACATGGATTAGAAAATTAGCAACATTAGGGGAAAGGCCATCAAAGATGCATCTGTTCCGATGATTCCACAAAATCCAAAAGAAGCACATACCTAAAACTAAAGACATGCTTCCATGTGAACTAACGTAAGATGTTCCAAGAGTGACTTCTGCACAAAGAATCTTTTACATATTGAACTCTTATAGTATATCCCGCAAGTAAATAACATATGACAATTTTCCATTGGAAATCATATGGCGCCCAGGGAAATTGGCGCCCACATTCTAAAATACCGTATTGCAATGTTTCAACAATCATCACAAAAAACATGTGTGCAAGTACACCTTAAGTGTAGCCTCAAGAATTCAATAAAGTTCATCTTTGATGCTGAGATTAAAAAACAAAGTCTCACTGTCAGCACATGATGAACACTGCCAGGTTGACTGCTTGTCTATTTTGGTTCTTGGCATCTAGGAAGAAATTTCAATCTGAAGTGTTGCGGCTATACCTAACTTTGTGTACTGCATACATGATTTTTGTGATGATTTTTGAAATATTGCAACATGGTATTTTAGATAATGAGAACGCCTGGGCAGCAAATCTGCGCTCTTTTTCATTAGTAACTCATTGGAAAGGAACATTACCCGTCCATCTCGGGCATCTGAACATCCATGAAGCAAGCATCAAATGTGTGAGGTGGCTTGAGCATATCAATTGCATCACTCCCACTATCAACACATGTAACTTTAGATCCATATTTCTTCAAAGAACCAGCTGCAACTTTACGGTTGACTGCATTATCATCCACAACCAGAATCTGTTTTCCAGTTAGTACACTTTGAAGAACCAAAGATTGGTCTCTACTCTGCTGCCTTGTAACCCCAACCCCTAAGGTTTTGCGAAGACAGGCAACAATAGTACTAAGACGGAGGGGTTTCCTTATGCAATCACCAAATCCTGTCAATCTTAAATAATCAGATTCAACAGGGCTTATTGAGCTTCCCAAAAGAATAGTCTTTGGCATGGGCTGAGAAAACTTGTGTGCGCCCTTTAGTTGACAATCTACAAAACGATGATAGAATGCCAAACCTGAACCTTTACCCCAAGCTTCTGTATCAACAAGGACCATGTCCGGATTGTTTTTGCTGCTCAACATGTAAAATATAAATGATAACATCAACAAGTAAGGCATCAACAGTGCTTAGAAAAGAAAATGCATACATGGAAAGTGATGATGGCGACATTATGCATTGATTTTGTTGGGTCGTAATACTGAGGACAAGTGTAGGTTGCTGGCCATGAACAAATTGATATGTTATAATGATGACAGCAACAACTGAATGAATTCACAAGTTATTTAGAATCGAACTATCCTATTTCAGTTTCTAAACTCAAACCAACGAAGGTTTCACTCTGTTTCTCCTACTTTTCTTCAGTTCATGAGAAGTTACGAAACCTTGTTTTGGGATCGACAATATGGAAAATATTCAAAGAAATAGCACACAACCAACTAAAGAAAATATAGCAAAGCCATGTGTTAAGATGACAAAAGTTTATAAATGCAAGGAATGTTACATTTATTTGAACAAAATAACTTCTAATTTCTAAAACTTGTAGAAGTAAATCAAACAGTAAACTACACAAGGAAATGAACCTTGAGGTGCAGGCTTTCATCAAAGCTGAAGATGCAGATTCAGATTCAGATGTGGCAACAAGACTGCACTGTATTCCAAGTCTACGAAGATGGTACATAGTAACCTCTGCACGTGCACTCCTTCCATCAATAATAAGAGCCCTCATTCCTTGAAAATCCAACGGAGTAGGTTCAGAATAGTATCTTTTCATATCTCCAGGACATCCTCTGTTCTCCTTGAAAATGGCAGTAAAAGAAAATGTACTACCAACTCCTGATTTACTAGTAAACCCTATTTCTCCACCCATCAATTCAACTAAACGTTTTGTAATACTCAAGCCAATTCCAGTTCCACCATATGTTCGTGAGGTGGAACTGTCAGCTTGCATGAAAGGTGTAAAAATACGCATTTGAGCATCTTTTGTTATTCCTATGCCGGTGTCTTCAACTCTGACAGCTAACCTAATTGTATCTGTTTCACCATTTGAATTCTTGAACATCGTAAAATTCTCCAAGGACCTCCAGCTATCTGCTACTTCAAGTCCGCTTAGTGTGTTCCATAGCATCGAGTTGTCAGAATCATACAGAATTTCTCTGTTATGAGCAGAAACATCACAAAAATTGTTTCCTTTCCTGTTTAGTTCCTTGACCAAATGGACTTGAACAAAGATGTGGCCCTGTTCAGTAAACTGTATTTAAAAGCAGACACATTAAGATGGAGACAAGTCAAATAATTCCTAGGTTGCATAAATGAAAAGGACAAATAAAGCAGCTAGTCGTGTGACTACTCCATGTAAAAACTTTTGGTGTGTTGGCTAATCCTCCAAACGAGGAGAAGCTGGACTAGTATCCATTATCTAAAAAAAAAGCCGCAGTCTATTTTTTTAGATACCCGTCCCTTGTAATGGGCCTAGCCCAGTTATTTGGTCTATTAATACACTGCCCAACCCTATTCTAGGGTTAGGGTTTTCCATAGTTCTACATGGTATCAGAGCCACACTAATTCCCTCCCACCCTCCCTGCCGCCGCCAGTCCGTGGCAGCCACCGCTCCCCCCTTCTCCCTCCCCCCAGGCCCGATCGCCGCTCCCCTTCCTCCCACCGGTCGCCGCTCCTCCCCAGGCTGGCCGCCGCGGCGCCTCCTCCTGCGCCGCCGCCCAGCAGCAAGGGCTGCCCCCGCCGGACCCCCTCACTGGGCACCGCGCCGGCCATCCAGCCACCTCGGCCGCTCGCACCGGTCCTTCCTCCACCGCCGCCGTCAACCCCGCAGCGTCGGCCGCCCAACCACCTGGTGCCGCCATGTCGACACCACCTCATTCCCCCTACACCCCGGCTGCCGCTACGACTGCTGCTGCCCAGCAGCCACGCGCGGCCCTCCCTGCGGCCACTGCCACTGTGGCCCCACCAGCACGCAGCGCCGCGGCTACCGCCGCCCTCGCCACTGCCGGACTCGGCACCCCTAGCGACCTCGCTGTTGGGGAGGGGCCCACATCGCCGATCTCGGGCCCCTACCCGATGCCACCCTCGCTGCTCAACGACGCCGCGATTCTCCTCCGGGCCCACACCACCGCCACATGGGCTGACGTCACTGCCCCCCCCCCGCCCCCCCGACGGCCTCGTCGGCGCTGGTCACGGCCATCGCCACTATCCAGGCAGCCGTGGAGGCTTCCCTCGACCGCGAGCGCGCTGCGACCCTCGCCCTGTAGCAAGAGCGTGCCATGAGCGCTGCTCTGACCGCCCAAATGGCTACCGCTCAGCGACTCCTCCTCGGGCATCCTCCGGTCACCCCGGAGGCACCTCCACCCAACCCCAGGCACCCATCGCCCCTGGACTCGACGCCGACCACATCGCCGCCCTTCATGCGCAGGCTGCCGGTCTCCACAACATATGGTCCCTCGTGTCAATCGTGCTAGACCCGGCGTCCTCCCACTACCCTCGCTGTCGGGGGCAGGTCCTCACCCTGCGGCGCTACGCTCTCGCCGACCACGTCCTCGACGACATCGTCACCCCACCGCCCATGGCCTGGTCCCTGATGGACACAGTCGTGCTCTTTTGGCTCCACGACACTATCACCGTCGAGCTCCAGGACATCATCTGCGACAAGGCGGACACGGCCCGCCAGGCGTGGCTCGCCCTCGAGGAACAATTCCTCGGGAACCGGGACGCTCGGGCCCTTCAAATCGATGATCAGTTCCACCAATTCTCCCAGGGGGACCTCTCTGTGCGGGAGTACTGCCGCCAGATGAAGGGCCTAGCAGACTCCCTCCGCGACCTTGGCGAGTCGCTGGCGGACCGTACCTTGGTGCTAAACCTCCTGTGTGGCCTCAGCCCCCTCTACGGCCACCTGAAGGCTCTCATCAAGAGGACCGTACCTTTTCCCACCTTCCACGCCGTGCGCAATGAACTTCTTCTCGAGGAGCTCACCATGACGATCGAGGCTCCCACTCCGGCACTCTACAGCGCCACCCCTGGTGCCCAGGCGTCTTCCGGAGGACTCGCCCCCCGCGCTCCGTCAACCAGGACCCCCGCTCGGCCCTTCACCGCGGCTCCTACGGACCCTCGTCAGCATTCCACCATCGACGGCGGCCGTCGCCCCTACAAGGGCGGACATGGGGGCGGCAGCTCCTCTCGTGGAGGTTCCACCGATAGGGGTGGCGACCAGAGTTGGCCGTCGTTCTACAACCCCTGGACCGGCATTATCTCCATGTGGCTGGGTCAGGCCCCCAGCGCCTCCCGTCCTCCGGCTCTCCTGACTACGCCGCCCGCCTACAACATGCCTCCATACGGCGTGCCCCGACCGACCCGGGGCCCGCCTCAACTCCCGCCTACGAGACCGTCTACCACGACACCATGGTCCTCGTTCGTTGCAGGTTGGGACCCTGTTGCCCTCGCTGCCGCATACAGCACCATGGCGTTGGCCCCACCGCCTTCTGACTGGGTCATCGACTCCGGTGCATCCTATCACACCACCCCCACCCTAGGCATGCTCTCGCTCACACCCACCTCCCCCCACACACCCTACCTCGATCGTCGTTCGAAACGGTTCCACTCTTCTAGTCACCTCAGTAGGTGCCTCGGTTCTCCCTGGACTGTTCTACCTCAACGACGTTCTCGTAGCCCCTCACATCACTCACAATCTTCTTTCTGTCCGTTGGTTCACCACCGACAATTCGTGTTCCATTGAGTTTGACCCTACTGGTTTTTCTGTAAAGGATCTGGCCACCAGGACCCCACTCGCCCGATGTGACAGCGTCGGGCCCCTCTACACACTCCGGTCGTCGTCCACCGGCGTGTCTCCACCTCCCGTCCTGGTCTCCACCACCACCTCCACCACTTGGCATCGTCGTCTCGGCCACCCAGGATCTAGGTCATGACCAAGCTTTCCAGCACTTTAGATTCTTCTTGTAATAGGGGACATTTTGAGGGCCTCTGTCATGCATGTCAGCTTGACCGACATACCCGTCTTCCTTTCACTACATCTTCTTCTAGGGCTGAACAGGCTTTTGACCTGGTTCATTGTGATCTATGGACCTCCCCGGTACTCAGTCTGTCAGGATACAAATACTATTTGGTGATTTTGGACGATTTTTCCCATTTCCTATGGACTTTTCCTTTTCGAATGAAATCCGACACGTTTACCACCCTCACTCACTTCTTCGCCTGGGTCTCCACCCAGTTCTGTCGCCCGGTCCATGCACTGCAGTGTGACAATGGCCGCGAGTTCGACAACCATGCCTCTCGGTCGTTCTTCCTCGCCAGTGGCGTTCAATTGCATCTCTCGTGCCCCTACACCTCTGCCCAAAACGGTCGGGCCGAGCGAATGATTCGCACCACCACCAACATGATTTGTTGCCTTCTCTTTCAGGCGTCTCTCCCTGCCAACTACTGGGCAGAGGCCTTGCACACCGCCACCCACCTCCTCAATCGCCTCCCATCGAAGGTGGTGAGCCACCCCACCACCTACTTCGCCTTGTACGACACAACCCAACTCCGTGTATTTGGTTGTGCTTGCTATCCCAACACTTCCGCTACTGCCCCTCATAAACTGTCTCTACGCTACACTCGCTGCCCCTCAAAATAATGTTCCAAAAATTACAATACTACATCATTTAAAGTGTTTAAGGCACTAAAAACAAATTGTGTTGCAACAGTTAAGCCCTAATCCAGAGTGTAGTATATTTTGGTCACTTTATGGTCTGCCCTATATTTTTTGATAAAAATGTAAAATAGAGCACTGTTGGAGCAGTTTTTTATAAGTTAAGCACTATATTATAAGATAGAGAATTGATTTAAGGCAATGTTAGAGATTCTCTAATTGAGACACCCTCATAGGCATGCCTCTATCCATGGTTGGCATACAACAATGCATCTACATTGTCGCTCCATGTACATCGATAATTGTGTTGCACCTCTTGCGCACCACCAGGATGCACTTGGTCTTCATCAAACTTTTTGTGCTCTTCATCACCAACAGCGAACACTGTTTTTGACGCCATACCTTGCTTCTGGACCACTGCCTTTGGGCACACTGTACCTTATGTCTGGACCATTGCCTTGGCCAAGGACGTCGGCCCAAACTACTCCCCTTCGGGTAGGAGCGTTCACTCCCGCACTGTTCCTTCTTCATTCAGCATAACCACATCGCCAGCATCATTGTCTCTTTCCCACATATATCATCTAATTTGACAATTGTGGGATACATCGACACCTTGTGCTCAGTTGTTTTGGGCACCACAATCAACCATCGTTGAGGCACTCTCTTCCAAGGTCGCTCGGATGTTGACACATTGTTGGGGCTCTCTAACTAGCATGTCTTATATTGGCAGTGTAGCGTGCCGTTCTCCAGGACACGTTCTCAGGCCTAGCAAATCCGGTGTATGCTTCCTCCATGATGACCTGCCTTGACTGTGTCGCTATTTTCGTCGACATCCTCGATGGCCTTGACTACATTGACCTCAACATCACCCCCTTATACAATGGACTGTCTCGACGCGCCTCGACCATCACCATGGCGTAAAGATGGCATCCTCAACCATGGCTACTCACCCTCGTGCTCGACTACCTCAACATCGGCACAAAGAGCTTCTGCCTTGCTTGAGCACTCTAGCTACAGCATATGCGACACATTGACCACTATGACTTTGGGGGATGTCAACTCGTCGTCTTACAACCTTCAGCTTCTCTGGTCTCACCATCTGTGCCGCTCTCACCGGCTATTAGAAAAGCTAAGGAGGAGAGGGATTTGTGGGTGCTGGCTGGGGCCAAGAATTTGGATCTCCTAGCAGCCCCTATCCCAGGGTTGTTTTTTTTTTCTTTTTTTTCTGGAATACGCAGGAGAGCTGCGCATCTTTGTATTAATAGAAGAAAAGAAAGGGGGAGAGAACCCCAATACAGCACATACACCACTAGAGACTAACTACGGATCACTGACTAAAACATGGAGGAAACACGACCCACACCGCTGTTTTAAGCCAGCAACTCATCGACTTGGAGGAAGGACAAGGCCTTGGCACCAGTCATGGACCAGAGCACCGCCTCTTCCCTAGCCATCCTAAGGGTCGTGAGCAAGCTGGGATTACAACCATAAAAAACACACCTATTCCTATGCTTCCAAATGGTCCAAGCACCTAGGATCACTAAAGAATTGAAACCTTTTCTCACAAGATCCGATGCCGGAGCTGCTAGACTTCCACCACGACTCAAAGGATTCCTCATGAGCTGGATACAGATCCCGCAACCCCACTGAATTAAGGAAATCAAACCAGAACTGCTTAGCAAAAACACACTTGACCAGCAAATGATTTATGGTTTCAACCTCTTGGTCGCACAAGGGGCACTGCTCTGGTCGGTCTAGCCCTCTTTTTCTGAGCCTGTCAGCAGTCCAGCACCTATTATGTTCCACAAGCCATATAAAGAACTTGCACTTCCCAGGAGCCCAAGATTTCCATAGCCGCTCTGCTGGTTCGAACTGAACTGAACCAAGGAAGAGAGCATTATAAGCAGAACTAGATGTATAATCACCTGAAGCGCTGAATTTCCATAAATATCGATCCCTTATTCCAGGCTGGAGCACAACTGCATCAAGCACTTCACAAAGTTCCAGGAATTCAGCAATGACTCTGACTGAGATTGCCCCTTGCACATCTGAGAGCCAATGGAAATTAGGGAGAGTATCTTTGACCAACCGTTTGTTGGCAAGACGCAAGGGCACCAAATCAAACAACGCAGGAGCTATGTCCTTAATACATCTCCCCTCCAACCATCTGTCCTTCCAGAAAAGGGTATTGGCTCCATCACCGAGCTTAGTAATAATGGCTGCAGCAATCAGATTTTTAACCACCTTACAAACATGAATGGGGAAGTCCGCCCAAGGCCTACTGGGGTCTGTTTTCTGCAGCCATGGCCAGCGAGCTCTCAAAGCCCAACAGAGGTTCTTTAACTCACTAATCCCAAGACCACCCAACTCCTTGGGACGGGTAACCTTAGGCCAAGCCAAGAGGCAGTGACCACCACGGAACTCTTTCCTACCCCTCCAGAGGAAGCCCTTCCTCAGCTTATCGATTGCTTTGATGGCCCATACAGGAAGGTCAAGTGCCAGAGCTGCATATATCATCTTAGCCGTCATGACAAACTGCACATGAATAGCTCTACCAGCCCTGGTCATAAGTTCAGCTTTCCATCCTGGCAAAAGGCTGGCCACTCTTTCAACAATGGCTTGAACCTGGTCCCTTGTGAGTTTCTTGGGAGACAAAGGCAAACCGAGGTACTTACAGGGAAAAACTGAAATATTGCATAGCAGCAAGTCCTGTAAACAATTCACCTCTTCTTCCCCACATCAGATTGGGAACACACTGCTCTTCTGGACATTAGTCCTTAGACCTGAAGTTGAACCAAATAAATGAAGAATATCCATAACCATACTGATATCCGGGGCAGTAGGACATAGAAATAACATTGCATCATCCGCGTACAGCGAGATACGATGCTGCATATTCCTAGAAGAAAGAGGCTGAAGAAACCCTTCCTCAGAGGCTCGCTGCACAAGCAGATTCAAGACATCCATTACAAGAATAAACAGCATAGGCGATAGAGGATCACCCTGCCTCAGTCCGTGTTGATGCCCAATACACTCCCCTGGCAGGGTTGTAGCTGTTCTGTTGTTAGCTCTCTAGTTATGGACTGTTTTTGATTGCGTGACACCGCCTCCGCGTGGAGGGCAACCGGTGGCAGCGGGACTGGAAGGTGTCCGAGGTCGTCGCGCGCTTGCTCGCGCTGCCTCGTGCCGACGCGGACGCCGTCGACGCCGTGCTCAACTGCTGGGCCGGTCGCTTCGCACGCCGCAACTTCCCGCTGCTCATCAGAGAGCATCGCAGGCCGCGGTGGACCCTGGCGCTCGAGTTTCTTCTCTGCGGTGACCACGGCAAGGCGGTCTAGGCCGCGTGGGCGTCCCGGCTAGGCGCGCGGCGTAACCCGGTAAGTGCTCTTCCCTCTGTCTCGGCGGAGTGGGACACCAGAGGTGGGAGGCGGCCATCTAGGCCGGTCTCCCGCCAGTGGTTGTTCGTTCGTTCTCTGCGCTATGCAGCGACGTTGCTTGGCCACGTACGCTCGGAAGGGTCGTCGTCGAAAGACGCTGGCGCCCACCGATGCGGTGGTCGTCCGCCCACTGGCGGAGGTTGCTGATTGTCAGGTTCAGCTGGATCAGGAGGTTGGTGATCTGGCCGGTTCGGCAAATAGCGGACGGACACCTGAGGGTGGTCGGCTCTCTGTTTTCGTGAACGGGTCTCTGTCCTGTGTTGACGGCAAGCTAATTGACTGCAGTTCCGCGCCACCAAAATCTATTTGGAATGAAGCTCTCGAACAGGTAGGAGAGGTAGTCGGCGGTGTATGCAGGTCGGGACCAGGACCGACGTTGAGTACATGCTTGCATTCTCCTAGTCCGAGCACTTCTTCTAGGAATAAGGTGAAGCCATGGCAGGGCAAATTGCCGTCGCCACGACGTTCGCCGGAGTTCACAGTTGGACATGCACTAGAAAAAGCGCAATGGCGCTGCTCCCCTGGAAGGTGCCACGGCCAAAGGTTGAAGAAGACGTCTTCAATGGGAGCGGTATCAGCGGAGCGGTTAGCTGATGGTTTGAATTTGAATGATTTTGGTATGGATGCAAGTCAGGCGATATTCTGGGATTCTCATGCGGATCCTGTGCTGGAATCAAGGAATGTTGGCTTAATTAGTGCTTGTCCCCGTTGGAATGGGAGGGCCCAACATATGATTCTCAGTCCTAGGATTCCTTATAGGCCAACTGCTGGGCTGGCTTCCTTGTTCTCCCGCTCAGGCACCAGTTCTTCTGCTGCCAGGGCGGTTCACATTTCCTCCCGGGGTGTGGCTCCTGGCACCTTCGTCGAGGCTGTAAGGAACGCAATGGCGCCGGTTGGTGATACTGGAGGGCGTGGAGGCAGTCGCGGCCAGCATCAGTCCGAGGGCGCTGCAGGTTTTTCCACCGGTCAGCAACTGCTTGGGGGCACGGGAGGATATGTCGCTGGTTTGGGACTGAACACTGACTTTGGACGCGGTGGATCCCAACCAGTGTTCCATCCTGGTTATGGTGGCGGACGCCGTCCTTTTGGACGTCGGGGAGGTGGACAGGGCCGTGCTGGAGCGTGGCGTGGTGGAAGAGGTGCTTCTGCCGGAGGCCGGTTCTATGGTGGTCGTACTTTGCCAACCCAGTCTGGGGGCGGAGGTGTTCACAGCAGGTTTTCAAATGGAGGGGCTTCCTCTGTGATGGTCGCTGGACAGGGTCTGGGAGGTTCAGGGGCTTCTTCGGTGACTCCTCAAGTATCAAACGCTGTGGACTTGCTCCAACAGGCAATTACAACATCAATTGGCAACGGTAGCGCTGTCAGGCCTGTTCCAGATAGTACCATGGAACAGATTGTTTCCTTGCTGCAGCAGTCTGTGGGGAAGAGCCAGCACATTCAGAACTCGAGGGGGAATCCAGCAGGTCCGAATATTGGGTCCCAACACAGTTCAAAGTTGGAGACCATCAAAGAATTGTCTACTCCAACCCACTTGGATGACAAGGTGGGTTCTTCTGTGATTTCAAGTTCAAAAGAGAAAGTGCCGTTTTGTTTCAGGTGCAAAAATAAAGGTCATCAGTTGAGTGACTGTAATATTGAGCTATTTTGTGAAATTTGTGATGTCAAAACTCACTTAACTTCGAAATGTCCGGTGGTTCGTGCCTGCAAAACTTTTGCAATACCTTGCGGGTATGCGGTGGAGGGATTGGGGTTTTACTTTATACCCCAACCCATTCCAGTAAAGCAGAGGCAAGGTGGCTGCAATGGTACAGTGTCTATTGTGGAGGGTTCCATGAATGAAGAGCAGATTTTGAATGAGCTTAAAAGGTTGGTGGCTGCTGATTGGGACTGGTGTGTGAAGTGTGTGGGGAACAATGTGTTCTCGACGTGTTTCCCTTCCAGGGGTGAACTTCACCGTATGATCGAGTGGGGAACTGTTCATACAAAATTTGGTGCACAGATGCTTGTCAAGGAAGAGGGGTTTGGAGAGGAAATAAAATATGAGATGCCTAAGGCTTGGGTGCAGTTCACTGGTTTACCTAAGGAACTTAGAGAGTACTCGGTAATCTGGGCGGTTGGTTCTATGCTAGGCATCTCAAAAGAGGTGGATATGTTGTTTACTCGGAAGTTTGACAGGGCAAGGCTGAAGGTGGCCGTGCTTGACCCGAATTTGATTCCGCAAGTAGTTGATGTGGTAATTGGAGACTACTTATATGAACTGAAATTCAGGGTGGAGTCAGCAGCTGAAGGTGACCAGCCTTTGCCGATGGATATGGATCATATCGGGGATAATGATGATGATGAATTTCAGGATCAAAACAAGGATCACAATATAGGTGAAAGAGGGAATAAGGGGGCGAGCTTGAAGGGAACATCAAAGGATTCAGCAGGGGCAGTTAATAAGGTGTCGGATTCTATGCTGAACAGCAACACGTCCAGTGGGAAATCGGTGTGCGCTGGCCCTACACAGCTGGATCTGGATCAATCTCAGGGTACCTGTCTCTCGGTCAATGCTGTTAGTATTGAAAAGTTGGGCAGTATCCCGGAGGCGTTGACAGGAAAAGTGCATGCACTGCGTCGTAGCTCGCGCCGCTCTGATTCGGTGAGTGAAGACTCGCTAGTTCGAGCGATTCGGCTGAAAGCGGGATACAACCTGGACGATCAGCCGACTAAAGGTAACAATGTTTCCTTTATTAGTTTACCCGATAATTATATTCTGGATTCTTTTAAAAATATTGGCATTTTAGCGGGTTCTAATCCTAGTTCAGTTGCTTCCTCTATTGGTCAGTTGAAAAAATTAGAGATTAATAGAGTTCAGGATCAGCTAGTGGGTAAGAACGAGGCTGATTTATCTGATTTTATGGGAAAGGGAGTAGTAGAGGACGAAGAGTTTGATCATTTCATTTTAAATCATTTGTGTGGGGATATTATGCATGAAGAGACGGATGGCACTGATGGGCTGATTAAGTCAGTCTGTACAAAACCATCTAGTCAGGGTTCGTTGTGTTCTAAGAAAAAAGGTCGGGCTTGATTATTAATTAATTGTTTACCAATGAAAGGAATCTTTTGGAACAGCAATGGGTTCAAGGATTTGAAAAAACTTAGATACATTTCGGATCTGACCAAAGAACATGGTCTCAATTTTATTGCCCTCTCTGAAACAGGCCGCAAATCCTTCCCAGATCATCTACTAAGGAATTTGTGTGCTGGGAAAAATTTTATCTGGCATTGCAAAGAACCTCATGGTAGATCTGGGGGGATGTTGTTAGGAATTGACGCTGATGTCTTTGATGTTGGTGCCATCACGGAAGGGGATTTCTTTATTAAGTTTAATTTGCTTGATAAAGCAGATGGTTTTAAATGGGCTCTTGTCTCGGTGTATGGCCCTGCCCAGGACTGCTTCAAACAAGAATTCCTTTCTGAGCTAGTCCGTGTGAGCAATACAGAAACTTTACCTATTCTCATTGGGGGAGATTTTAATATTTTACGATCTCCATCTGAGAAAAATAATGATAGATTTGATCATCGTTGGCCGTTCCTTTTCAATGCGGTAATTGATGGTCTTGATCTAAGAGAATTGCAGATGTCGGGGCGAAGGTACACCTGGGCTAATACTAGGGATATTCCGACTTATGAGAAGTTGGATCGGATTTTGGTAGCTACAGAATGGGAGGGAAAATACCCTAGAGCTTCGGTACATGCCTTGTCGAGAAATATATCCGATCATACTCCTCTGCTTCTTAGCACAGGTGTTGTAACCGCCCATACAATTCCTCCGTTCAAGTTAGAACTAGGCTGGTTTCTGAGGGATGGTTTTGTGGATATGGTAAAAGATATTTGGGTAAATGAGACAAGTGGTTCTACTCCTTTGGAGAAATGGCAAGCCAGGATTAGGAAGGTGCGCCAACACTTAAGGGGTTGGGCAATGCACACTTCGGGGTTGTTGAAAAAGGAAAAAAAGGAGATCATAGCTAAGCTTGATGATTTAGATAAGAGAGCTGAAGTAGTTCTGTTGAGTACTTCGGAGTTGGATCTGCATAACTACTTACAGAACAGGCTTGCTCAGCTACTCCGGGAGGAGGAAATAAAGTGGTATCAAAGAGCGAAGGTCAAGGAGCTCCTGGAGGGGGATAGTAATACTAAATATTTTCAGATGATAGCCAATGGAAAATTCAGGAAGAATCGCATCTTCCAGATGACGGATGGAGCTCGTATGTTATACGACGAGAAAGAATTAAAGAGTCATATAACTGGTTATTATAAAAATCTCTTTGGCCCCCCAGAAAACACGTCTTTTAGTCTGGATGAGGATCTTAGAGATGATATAATACAAGTTACTCAAGTTGAGAACGAGAAGCTCACCCAGCCATTTTCTGAAGATGAAGTAAAAGCGGTGGTTTTTAGTATGGAACATAACAAGGCTCCAGGTCCTGATGGATTCCCGGCGGAATTTTATCAAATCTGTTGGGATGTTATTAAAGATGATCTTATGGCTTTGTTTCGTGAGTTCCACTCAGGAAATCTCCCTTTGTATAGTCTTAACTTTGGGACTATCATTTTGCTTCCTAAGACTCGGGAGGCAATCTCGGTTCAACAATACCGACCAATTTGTCTACTAAATGTCAGTTTCAAAATCTTCACAAAGGTGGCGACTAAGAGGATCACGGAGGTTGCGCAGAATGTAATCAGTCCCCTGCAGACTGCGTTCCTGCCAGGAAGAAATATCATGGAAGGGGTGGTGGTCTTACATGAGACTATTCATGAGCTACATACGAAGAAAAGGGATGGGGTCATTTTCAAAATCGACTTCGAGAAAGCTTATGATAAGGTGAAGTGGAGCTTTGTTCAACAATCCCTTCGTATGAAAGGTTTTTCAAGTACCTGGTGTAGGTGGATCGAGTCTTTCATGAAGGGGGGCCATGTTGCGGTTAGAGTTAATGATCACATGGGTCCTTTTTTCCAGACCCATAGAGGGGTGAGGCAGGGCGATCCGCTGTCTCCTATTCTCTTTAACTTGGTAGTGGACATGCTTGCTACCCTGATTAATAGAGCAAAGGAAAATGGCCAGATCAAGGGCTTGGTGCCGCATTTGGTAGATGGGGGGCTATCCATTCTGCAATACGCTGATGATACAATTTTGTTTATGGATCACGATCTGGAAAAGGCAACGAATATGAAGCTCATATTATGTGCCTTTGAGCAGTTATCTGGTCTTAAAATAAACTTTCACAAGAGTGAGATATTCTGTTATGGGAAGGCAAAAGAGGATGAAGGGAGGTACACACGGCTGTTTGGTTGCAGTTCTGGTGGGCTGCCCTTCAGATATCTTGGGATTCCTATGCACCACCGTCGATTGACAATTGGTGAGTGGAAAACAGTGGAGGCCAAATTCGAGAAAAAGCTCAGCAGCTGGAAAGGAAAACTTATGTCAGTAGGAGGGCGGCTCGTATTAATTAATTCTGTGTTGACCAGTCTAGCGATGTTTATGATGTCTTTCTTTGAGGTACCAAAAGGTGTGCTGGAGAAGATAGATTATTTCAGATCGCGTTTTTTCTGGCAAGGGGAGGGTCATAAGAAAAAATATAGGCTGGCCAAATGGGATGTAATTTGTCAACCTAAGGAGGTTGGCGGGCTAGGCATTTTGAATTTAGAGGTTCAAAATAAATGCCTCTTAAGCAAATGGTTGTATAAACTTCTCAATGAAGAAGGGATGTGGCAATCATTATTGAGACGTAAATATCTGGCCAATCGAACCTTATCCCAGGCGCAGCGTAGGGCCACTGATTCACACTTCTGGAGTGGTCTTATGAAAGTTAAGGACACATTCATTAGTAAAGGAACCTTTGTGATTCATGATGGGTCCCAGGTGCGTTTCTGGGAGGATGATTGGCTCGGGTCGGGAACGTTAAAACTTCGTTTTCCGTCTCTTTATAACCTAGCGAGGAGGAAGAACTCTACTGTTGCCTGTGTGTTCTCCACGGTGCCCTTAAATATATCCTTTCGGAGGGGTTTGGCTCAACAATTGAGGGACCAATGGGTTCAATTGGTCTCACTTGTTGCGCATACCAATTTGAATTCAAACAGGGACTTGTTCAGATGGAACTTGACCGCCAACGGGATGTTTACGGTTAAGTCTCTGTATCTGGCATCTCTTAACAATGGGTTGGGGGTGCATAATAAGGACCTTTGGAAACTTAGGCTTCCTCTGAAAATTAAGATTTTTATGTGGTACCTCAAAAGAGGGGTAACATTAACAAAGGATAACTTGGCTAGGAGGCATTGGAATGGTAATAAGATATGTTGCTTTTGTAGTAGACCGGAGACAATAAAGCACCTATTTTTCAGTTGTTTGTATGCGTCATTCATTTGGCGGTTGATTCAGATAAGCACGGGGTTGAGACCTCCTCGGGATGTTAATGATTTGTTTGGGGTTTGGGCGAGCGGGAGGCTTCCCAGAGTTCGAAACTTACTATTAACCGTTGCATCGGCAATTTGTTGGGCTATTTGGTTAAGTAGAAATGATGTGGTGTTCAATAATTCATCTCCTAAATCATGTGTGCAGGTAACCTTCAGGGCAACATATTGGTGCCGCTTCTGGTCTCAGCTTCAGCCTAGAAGGGAGGACCAAGAGTTAATAAAGTCTTCATGTCGTAATGTGGAGAGGGTGCTACTACAGTTCTTTAGCAATTTTGGATGGGGGTCTGCGTTGCGTTTAAATATGTAGTAGCTGTGGTTCGATAGCTGAAGTTCTTTAATTTGGCTAGTTGGGGTTCTCTGAAGTGGTCATAGGAGGTGTTTTGGCAATATGCTTCCGTCCCTTGTAATAAATGGCCGTAACCTCATTTGAGGCCAAGGTCGGATGATTTTTCCATTATCTAAAAAAAAAAAGTTATGGACTGTTTTTTTTGTACTTTTGTTTTTGGCCACGTGAGGTGCCTTGTATCTATACCTGTTTTGGTCCATTTTGGACCTTTTATCTTCTTAATATAAAGATGTGCAGCTTTCCTGCACGTTCGAGAAAAATATGGGGGGTGGTATATTATATTGGAATATCTTTAAATATGCTAGATTAGGGTCATGTAATCCTGACTTCTTATCTTTAGGGAGGTTTCTTGCCATCCAAGTGAATGTACTCATGTATAATCTGCCCACGAGCTCAGCGACACAATTGACCAATTCTACCAATTGTCTTCTACACATCTCAAATTCAAAAGCTCATGACATTAATATTTTAGTAAGTTGTCACGTTTCCTACAAAGTATATTGTTGTATAAGCTAAATGGTGGGATTGACTAGACACAGTTACAACTTGCCAGCAAGCTGAAATAATGAAGCTACCACATATTTGAATCTAACCTTCATAGAATTCCCCACAAGGTTCGTAATGATCTGCCGGAACCGCCATGGATCCCCAATTAGGACATCAGGAACTTGGTCAGATACAAGCACGGCCAACTACCCTCAAAAAAGAATTACACATTATTTTAGGTCCCATGGCACAAACAATATTCAGAGCTTAGCAAACAATACAAGTTCTAAATTAGGACTCACCTCTATGCCTTTAGCTTGTGATTTATCGTAGAAAAGAGATATCACATTGTCAAGAATATCACGGACATCAAAAGGCACTGCTTCCAGCTCAATCCTTCCTGACTCTATCTTAGCCAGATCAAGGACTTCATTTATTAAGTTTATTAATACCTTTCCACTTTCTTGAGCGGTGACTACAAAATCCTGCTGAGTTGTATCAAGTTCAGTGTCCATTAGCATCTGCAGCATACCTAATTCAAGAAGAAATCCTTTTCAAAATTTATTTAGTTGTCTTTGATTAAAACATAAACACAAATAACTGCGGTATGTATTAATAGACAAAAAAGAAATATCAGAAGTACAGACCTAAAACACCATTCATTGGAGTCCGAATCTCATGGGAAACAGTTGCTAGAAACTGCAAGACAATCAATAATGACTCAGCCGACAAAAAGAGAAAAGTAGAACAAATGAGATAACAAACCAATGCATAGGATGAAGACACTGGAAGAGGTAGAATGAACCTGAGATTTTGCTATATCTGCAGCTTCAGCTTGTCCTTTAAGTTCTCTCATTACTCTATAATCATGTTCAGCCTTTTCAAGGGAGTTCAGAGTTGCATAAATAATATGTCCAACAAGCAAAACAATTATAGCTACAGCTGTTGATATTATTATTGCAGACCATGGCAGTGAAGGTTCATGTTTAAATCTGAAAGAGAAGTTTGAAAGAGAAAGCACTGAGCATATCTGAAGAACAAAAGCATTGTATAATTCGCATCAAAAAAAAGTTTTCTACCTGCAATGCATCTCATGTTTGCGTGTTGGGTCTCCAAAATCAATGCTACTAATATGCAGATCACCAGATGGAGTAAAATCAGAACCATACATTTCAATAGGAGAGGTATGATTTGTGGTGTCATATAAATTAACTACTATCTTTCGTTTGCTAGCGAGTTGTTCTAGGAGTTTATCAACCAGAGAAGGGACATCAAATGAGGCACCAAGATAGCTGCAAAGTGTCAATAACCACAAGGTTAAGTCTCCTAAAGAAAAAATAGTGTATTCCTATATAGCTTCAACTTGAAACTTTGCAAAACATTTTACCCCAATGTAGCATGAATACGCTCCTGTGGTGTTGCATTTGGAGGCAGATCATATTTATATACAGTGAATGTAAGCACCACACCGAGATGGTTGGACTTCAGAAGCTTAAAAGGGGATGTTAGGGCCCCTTTACCTGTTGACCAGGAACGTAATATATTGTCATGATCTTCCTGAAATCAAGGTTGTAATGTTAGCAGAAAAATGGAGTCTTAGTTATTATTATTATTACTATGAGGTTTAGTAATTATGTAATTTCCACAAAGACAGAATAAGAGAGAATTAGTAACAGCCTGCACAGTATTTCTATGGAACATGCTATAGTAATTAACACATTGAACAAGACACATAACAACTTATATTACTATAACACTCATTGTAAAAATGATTAATTTTTATACATCAAATTCTAATTAAAATAAAAATATAAGTTCTAAAGTGTCTTTTTTGACCGAGAAGTTCTACACATGTTTAATCCTAATAATATTGAAAGTTAGAAGAAGAGCCAGAAATTTCTTCGTTTTATAACAAAAATAGTAGTAAGGAACTCAGGATAGATAAAATAGTAAGTATTTACTGTAAAGGCTTACGAATATCCTACTACCTTCCCAGACATCATATCTACAGATATAATGTGCTTCACAGTTTCCTGAGAGAAAATAACAGGCGCATACTCATCTTGAACTGGTGATGGTTCAAGCTTTTCAAGGTTGTAGTCATGAACAAGGGACTGATCTCCATCTTCCATCTTCTTAATCTTCCATCCATGTTGTTCCTCAAACTGTTGTCTTTCATTGTGTAATACCTTCAATGCATAGGCGACACCACTCATCAATGGCCTTTCAAATGTTGTCCTTGCTGTGAAGTCCTCAAATGTTTTCTGCATGAGTTGACATTAGCAAAGGTTTATGCTCATTGAAAAGTGTACATGTGTTCAAGCAGTATGAAAAATAAGATGATTTTCCCCTACAAACCATAGCTAATTAATGCATATAAAATATAGTTCGAAACTACATATCTCACGTTTACGAATCTCTTCACAGTTCCAAATACAGTTGATTTAGGTTATCCCCCAAACAGTATCCCTATTATTTGGCAATTGGTAGTACTCTTTTAGAAATGGATGTACAATTATTAGAGGCAGGCATTCTTTCCTTTCCCTTAGCCCTGCATCTTAATGAGAATGTCAAAGGGAAACGGAGATTCCACTTTGAGAGTTTTTGGACCAAGTTTCCAGATTTTTTGGAGACGGTGGCTACCTCTTGGGAGCAGCCAGTTATGATTTCTTGTCCCTTGGAAAGATTAGCTCTAAAGTTGAAAAGGCTTGCAAAGGCTTTGCAGTCGTGGAGCCATAAAAGGATCGGAAATGTTAAATTTCAGCTTAACCTGGCCAGGGAAATTTTGCACAGATTTGAGATTGCTCAAGACAATAGACTGTTGTGTGGGGACGAGATATGGCTGAAAGGAAGGCTTAAGCATCACTGCCTGGGGCTTGCATCTCTGGAATGGACAATTGCTAGACTTAGATCGCGGATCAAATATCTGAAAGAGGGAGATGCCAACACTTCCTTTTTTCATCTACAGGCTTGCTATCGGAAAAAGCGAAACTTTATCTCTGAATTAGTGCATGGGGACCAGATCGCCACCTCGCAAGAGGAAAAGCAGGAGGTCTTGTTTGATTTTTTCTCCAATCTGTTGGGGGTAGCGAAGCAGCGAGAGTTCACTCTAGATTTGGAGGTTTGCCACAGTGCTGATGTTGACCTTGGGGCCTTGGACCTTCCCATTACAGAGGAGGAGGTCCGGGCCACTATTGCTAGCCTTCCCTCGGACAAAGCCCTGGGGCCAGACGATTATACAGGAAGATTTTATAAAACTTGTTGGCACATAATTAAGGCTGATCTGATGGCGGCAGTTATCACCCTGCACCAAGGTAACACACGCAAATTGTGGATGATGAATTCTGCGTACCTAACACTTATCCCTAAGAAAGTTGATGCCAAGACAGCCGGGGACTACAGGCCAATTAGTCTTATTCACAGCTTCGCCAAGTTGATATCCAAAGTCTTGGCTAATCGCTTAGCACCGCACCTTCAAAATTTGGTGGCTACAAATCAAAGTGCCTTTGTTAAGGGACGTTCCATTCATGATAACTACATGTTGGTTCAACATTCTATCAAGGCCTTTCACAGGAAGAAGATCGCTGGTCTGTTTCTAAAGCTAGATATTACAAAAGCTTTCGATTCAGTGTCCTGGGCCTTTCTCCTAAAAGTATTATCCCATCTGGGCTTCGGGCCTAGGTGGTGTGGTCTCGTGTTCAATTTGTTATCCACTTCTTCCACACAAGTGCTATTGAACGGAGCTCCGGGGGATTATATTCGTCATCGGAGGGGGCTGCGCCAAGGCGACCCCTTATCTCCTATGCTTTTCATAATCGTGATGGATGTGCTTAGTAGCTTATTCAAGCATGCTGAGGAAAGAGGATTGCTGCAGGACCTGGCCATCAGAAACGTGAAATCTAGGCTCTCGATTTACGCAGATGATGTGGTTCTTTTTGTCAAGCCTGCAGTTGATGATCTTACTTGTGTCAAAATGATCCTGGATTGCTTTGGAGAGGCCTCGGGCTTAGTTGTGAATTTGCGAAAAAGTTGTGCTATCCCTCTCAGTTGTGATGATCAGACGGTTCAGGACAGCTGTAAAATTTTGCAGTGCAACTCGGCTTCTTTTCCATGCAACTATTTGGGGCTGCCTGTTTCTGATAAGAAGTTAGGGAAAAGGGACCTTTTGCAGTGGGTTGACAAGATAGCTAACCGGCTGCCCGGTTGGAAGGCTCCACTGCTAAACCTTGCTGGCAGGGCATCCTTGGTCAGGTTCGTGCTCTCTGCAATCCCTGTATATCTTTTCATCGCCATGAACGTTCCCAAGTGGGTTATCAGTGCTATTGACAAAATTCGGCGAGGTTTCTTGTGGAAGGGTAGAAAAGATGTGAAAGGTGGGCATTGCCTGGTGGCGTGGGATAAAGTCACCAGACCGCTGGACCTTGGTGGACTTGGTATCCCAAATCTAATATATAAGAGTTGGGCGTTGCAAGCTAAATGGCTTTGGCTCTCCAAGACTGACCCGAATAGGCCTTGGAGTGGATTGGATCTCCCTGTTCAGTCACAAGTAAGGAAACTAGTGGCCAGTTCGATGTACACTAATGTGGGAAATGGCAATAACACCCTTTTTTGGAGGGACAGATGGATAAATGGGTGCTCTATCGCTGAGCTGGCACCTGAAGTGATCTCAAAGGTGGATAAAAAGGTTGCCTCTACCAGGACAGTGCATCAAGCCTTAGAGGGCATGTCGTGGGTCAGGGACATCAAGCCAACCCTCTCCCTTGTAGGGATACAACAATATCTTACGCTTTGGGACACCCTGGGTGAGATCGTGCTCACTTCTCAGGAGGATCACCATATGTGGAGATTCGAGTCTTCGGGCCTTTTCTCTTCTAGGTCCTGCTACAAGGTTCTGTTTTTGGGCTCCATCACCTTCGAACCTTAGAAAAGACTTTGGAAATCGTGGGCTCCTCCTAAGTGCAAGACCTTTTTATGGTTAGCCATGCAGAATAAGTGTTGGACAGCTGACAGGCTGCAAAAAAGAGGTCTTCCCCATCCGGAAGCATGCCCTTTCTGTGAACAAGAGCAAGAAACAGTTCAGCATCTGTTGACTGGTTGTGTCTTCGCCAGGCAGTTTTGGCATAACATCCTCTCCCCCTTTGGTATGGGCCACTTAACTCCAGGACCAGAAGATACTAATTTTGCTGATTGGTGGGGACTAGTGACCATTCAGGTGCACAGAAGCAAGAGAAAGGGAGTCAACAGTGCCATTATTTTGGGAGCATGGTGCCTTTGGTTGCATAGAAACAGAGTTATTTTCGATGGAGATTTACCAACCATTGGCAAGGTGCATAGAAGCTTCATCGACGAGCTATCCTTATGGGTGCTGGCTGGTGCCAAACACCTCGGAAGCCTTGGGCTTGCTGCTGCTCTAGGCGCAGCAGGCCCGACCTAATTTTTTCCTTGGTCGTCTTTTTGTATCCTAGTCCTATGGATAGTTTTATTTATGCTTGTTGCTGGCCACCATAGTGTGGTTTTTTGTACTGGTCCTCTTGGACCTTAATTTCCCCTTCTTATTAATACAATGATGTGCAGCTCTCCTGCGTTTTTCGAGAAAAAAAGCCCATATAACAAGTAAATTGAAACCAGAAATAGGGTGGTGTCTCCAGTTTTCAGCTATAACAAGTTTCTGGTGTTTGTTGCTACGGAGTACCACCTAATTATTAAGTAAATCCAGATAATCCTTGGGAGGCAGGTATTGCTGTTTTTTTTCTCGAACGCGCAGGAGGACTGCACGTCATTATATTAAGAGAGGAAAAAGGTCCAAGAGGACCAAAGTACAATGCCCGTAGGGCAAACAGAACACTTGACCACAATCTAGACCCTACTCATGATAGCAGGAAGACCAAAACTTGCTAGCTGTTTAGCCCCAGCCCTCTCCCAACAACTTAACTCATTCAGAAATAAGCTTTTAACAAAACACAGGGAAGGGTTTACACCATCAAAAA
This sequence comes from Zea mays, assembly GCF_902167145.1. Taxonomy (NCBI): domain Eukaryota; kingdom Viridiplantae; phylum Streptophyta; class Magnoliopsida; order Poales; family Poaceae; genus Zea; species Zea mays. The sequence continues at coordinate 40,289,754 of NC_050100.1, read as the reverse complement.
CAGCTTTGTTCCTAGTCAGCCATAGGCACCAAGACCCCAAGATAATGAGACTGTTGAAGCCTTTCTTTCTGTTTTTGGGCACCTTCTTAAGCACCTTCCTCCACCAATCAGCAAATGAGATTTCATGAACAGCAGGAATGAGATCCCCAAGACACAAGGGAACAAGAATAGCATGCCAAAATTGCCTGGCAAAACTGCAAGTACACAGAAGATGTTGCACTGTTTCCTGCTCTTGGTCACAAAGAACACAAACAACCGGGTGTTGCAGCCCTCTCCTCCTTAATCTATCAGCAGTCCAACACTTATTCCTTATCGCCAGCCAGAGAAAGAACTTGCATTTTGGGGGAGCCCAGGATTTCCACAAACGTTTCCATGGCTCAAACGAAATTGAACCCATGAAAAAAGCCTTATAGCAAGACTTTGAGGAGAACATCCCAGAAGAAGAGTGCATCCAAACATGTCTGTCAGCATCATGAGAAAGCCTAACTTCCCCCAAAGTATCCCATAACAACAGATATTGCTGCAACCCACTCAAGGAAAGAGCACCACGAATATCACTGACCCAATGCCAATTATCCAGAGCCTGTGCCACCGTTCTGGAAGAATACGCCTTGCGGCCAACCATACCCACCACCTCAGGGGCAATGTCCTGGATATTATTCCCATGAATCCATCTATCCGACCAGAAGAGAGTAGTAGCCCCATTCCCTAAAATGGTAACAACCGACAAATCAAAGAACTGTCTAACCTGACGTTGCACTGGAAGGGACAGCCCACGCCAAGGTCTGCTTAGATCCGTCTTTTCCAACCATAACCATTTTGCCTGCAATGCTCAGCTTTTGAGCTTAAGGTTAGGGATCCCAAGCCCACCAAGCTTCAGAGGCCTCGTGACAACTTCCCATGGAACAAGACAGCTACCACCATTAACTTCCTTTCTTCCTCTCCAAAGAAATCCTCGCCGAATTTTATCAATTGATTTAATAACCCACTGAGGGACATTGATTGCAATAAGAAGATAAGTCGGAATGGCCGATAGAACAAACTTCACCAACGCAGTCCGCCCAGCCAGATTGAGCAGCCGAGCCTTCCAGTTAGGCAGACGATCTGCAATCTTCTCAATCCATAACTTAAGGTCACATTTCCTCAATTTTTTATCAGATATGGGCAGCCCCAGATACTTGCAAGGAAACGCAGCGGGACTGCAATGCAGCACACTGCAACCAGCAAGCACCTGCTGATCATCACATCTAATTGGAATAGCACTGCTCTTGAGCATATTGGTTACCAGACCAGAAGCCGAACCAAAACAGTTTAGTATTATTTTAGCACAATTCAGATCTGCTTCAATTGGCTTTATGAAAAGGACCACATCATCCGCATAGATGGAGACTCTACTGCGGACATCAGCTCCCCCAAGGCCCTGCAACAAGCCTCTATTTTCAGCAACCCGGAACAAGCTGCTAAGCACATCCAAAACCATCACAAATAGCATGGGAGAAAGAGGATCTCCCTGGCGAAGACCTCTCCGATGAAAAATATGATTACCAGGCGAGCCATTCAGGAGCACCTGAGTAGAAGAAGTGAATAACAGGTTGGAGATCAGATTACGCCAAACAGGACCAAACCCCAAATGTGCCAAAATCTCCAATAAAAACGCCCACGAGACTGAGTCGAAAGCCTTGGAAATGTCCAGTTTCAACAGCAAACTAGAGATCTTCCTCTTATGAAGGAACTTAATCGATTGTTGCACTAGCATGAAATTGTCGTGAATTGACCTTCCTCTAATAAAAGCACTCTGGTTAGCTGCCACTAGGTCCTGAAGATATGGTCCCAAACGATTAGCGAGGATCTTAGTGACCAGCTTAGCAAAACTATGAATCAAGCTAATTGGTCGAAAATCACTAGCTGAGGAAGCATCTTCCCTCTTTGGAAGAAGAATGAGATACGCTGAGTTCAGCAAGTCAAGTTTATAGGCATCACCATGGTAAAGGGAATTAAGAGCAGCCATTATGTCGACCTTAATGATGTCCCAGCATGTCTTATAAAATTTTCCTGTAAAACCATCAGGCCCAGGGGCCTTATCAGAAGGGAGACTAGCAATGGTGTCCCTAACCTCCTTCTCTGAAAAAGGCTGCTCCAAAACAGTTAGATCCATCGCAGCCCTGTGACAATTACTCAGATCAATAGTAAATGGCCTCTGCAAATCAGCCCCCAGCAGGTTACGAAAATACTCCTCAAGAATTTGTTGCATATCATCATGGTTGGTAGCCAATCTTCCATCTCCCTCAATTTTGGAGATGAAATTCTTTTTCTTTCGATAACATGCCTGCGAATGAAAGAACTTAGTGTTGGCATCACCCTCCTTTAGATAGTGGATCCGTGATCTCAACCGAGCAACAGTCCTTTCAAGAGACGCGAGGCTAAGACACCGCTGCTTCAACAAGTTTAGCAACCAAACTTCTCCACTGGACAGAATTCTGATATCCTGCGCCATTTCCAGCCTATGCAACACTTCTCTGACAAGCCCCAGCTGCAACCTTACATTACCCACTTCTTTATGCCCCCAGGACTGCAATGCGCGAGCTAACCTTTTAAGCTTCAAAGACACCTGCTCCAACGGGCATGAGCCCCCAACTGGCAAGCTCCAGGACGCACCCACCACCTCCAGAAAACCAGGAAATTTGGGCCAGAAACTCTCAAAATGAAACCGTCTTTTCCCCAAGCAGCCCTCTCTGACCTTGAGGATCAAAGGACAATGATCTGAAGATGTGGTCAGCATACATGAGATGCTTGATTTAGGGGCTGCATGCACTTTTGGTCATAATTAACCTTTATAAGTGGCGATAGAATCTGTTTTGGGGGCATGTGTAGGTTTTCATATACTTATCCTTAATGCAATGATACACAGTTCTCCTACGTGTCTGCGAAAAAAAATCACAATGATACACAGCTCTCCAATGTGTCTGAGATAAATAACACTTATTCACTTAGATGCAACTCTGCATTCCATCTTTGAACCACATTACTTGTTTCCCAATTCAAAAAAACCTTGTGGTTTTGCTCATAGTGTCAGCAATTAAGATGTCTTTCATTTTTAAGATATAGATTTAGATGGCTCCTAAGGAATCCATCTACTTCAAGAGATCAAATTATGTTCCCTTGATCACTAGGGCACAACGCTGATAGATATCATGATATCCAGTAGGGTAACTACAATGTTACCAAAAGAAGAATTGTACATGACTTACCCAAGTAAATATACTAACATGAAGGTCGAATTGATAAAATATGCAATCTTAATAGAGGCATCATTGTTCCGGAGGCTAGTATTAAATGGTGCTAAGCAGGAACTGAACTAAGGATAGTTTGATTTCACTACACATAATAATATGGTTCCCATTGACCTGTTCTCAAATTTACTGTTCTGCTCTTACGATATGACACACATATTAATAGACTCCGCTTCCTTTTTGCAACATGTAATGTTTGGTTCCCGTAGATCAGCCGGTTGGCCTACGGTCATTTTTGTAAGAACCGGGCTGTGTGTGTGAGTAGTGGGCAGCAACAACTCTTTTTACCAAAAATTGGAAGTTTTTTATTCACCATGCTTATGGGAGGAGCACCTTGCAATGCATGATGTGATGGGTACCTGATCAATAGCAGAAGGATCCTTCCCATGGTGAAATGATGAGACCAGTATAGCCAACGCATGCACATGGTTCATGCTTACATTAAACTGATCCTGTAACATCCTTGCTCTCTCATCACACATATTAGCAAGATTCTCAATTCTCCGAGCAACAACATCGGCATACATGCATGAAAATATGCATACAGAGCTACAGAGCCCAAATAAGACACCAATAAGCAGGGCTCTCTTTGACCACTTTCGACTTATTTTAGTACTTGGTGCCTGGAGAACTTTCTCATCTGCATAAAGCTTGTGGGTTTGAATCCCTCTTTTGTGCGTAGTTTTAACTATTGATATCACAATGCTCCCCAAAAAAGCAGATAGACATAATATTATTGTGCGATTAGAACTTGACCCAATATTCTGGACCACATTCACGCCACTGATTCCAGCACATAAGTCACATTCGTCCGGCTAGAAACATTGGAAACAAAAATGAGATCAATGCAACTTTGTAACAGTTGACGAGTAATATGGTCATGGATCATGCAATAAGTCAATAACAAATGATATTTAAGAATCAAATAACCATATGGTGACCTGATATTTTACTTTACCAATATAGGGTAAAACCCCCGTTTTTTTAACGATAATTCAGAAGTTAATGGTTTAAAAGCGCTTGTCAAGTATCGCGACAAAAAAGTAGGTAAATGATGGTTTGGTACTGAATTGTATGTAGGATTGAATTATAAAAACTCCACTTGCAGGAGGTAAGACAGCCCCGGGCATTGTATTAAAAAACACGACTTGCGCGCGCGCGGGGGGGGGGGGGGGGGGGGGGGGGGGGGGGTAAGACAGCCCACGGGAACTGTATTAAGAAAAGACCTCACACAAGCCGAGAAAACCCCCGAACCTCTGCCCCACCCATACACAGTGACACTGTAGCCCATGTGAGAACCACCGCGGTCGGAACTGGGCCTTAGACCTATGCTTTGGCGTGGGACAGACGAGGGGCACAGCCTAAAATTCACTATCACGGAGAGTCAAACTTAGGACCAGGGGAGTGCTACTCAAACCACCTAACCAAGCTCTTTCGCCCGGACATTGTATTAAGGAGAAGACCTTCTAACATAGGTCAAGAAAACTCTCAAACCCTAGTCTCACCTATACATAGTGATACCGTAGCCCATGTGAAAACGACCACGACTGGAACTGTGACTTAGACCTGTGCTTTGGTGCGAACACAAGGTTAATAGGTGCTCTTCTATTTTGAGTTTATCATGGGTAAATGTCAACTGAGTAATGTCTTTGGTTGAGTCGAATGGACTAACCGGGATGTTAGTGTGTACAATATGTCTCTTAGCTTGTGGTGCGCAGGTGTGGAGTTTGGAAGCAGTGGTCAATGACGAAGGTGAAGGTCTTGCAGGGTTGTGCTAATGGACCAGAAGCGATAAATGACAAGTGCTAGAACTTGACCTAGGGATTGGAGAAGATGGATGACAAGTTGTGAAAGGGAAATGTGCCCTTGGGCCATTTCTATAAGATTTTGGTGATTAAGTGCCCAACACACATTAAGGGAATGAGTATATGTCAAAGGGTGGACAAAGTGCAAATCAATACCAAGGTATGATTCTAGACTTAGTACATTGGTTTTTGTGTACTAACATATTTGTCTAAGTGCTAGAATCAGAGAAAAGACAATTGGAAAAGACTTGGCTCGAGCAGCCAAGACTCTGCTCAGTCTGGTGCACCGGACAGTGTCCGGTGTGCCAGGCTGGCTCTGGTGAAAAGGCCGCTCTCGGGATTTCGTCGGCGGCGTACGGCTAAAATTCAACGGACTGTCCGGTGTGCACCGGACTGTCCGGTGAGCCAACGGTCGGCCGAGCTAACGGTCGGTCGCGCAATCCGCGCGTGACGCGTGGCCAGGCCAACGGTATGAAGGGGGCACCGGACTGTCCAGTGTGCACCGGACAGTGTCCGGTGCGCCAACGGCTCCAAACCTTCAACGGTCGGCTGCGCCAGAACAGGAAAGAAATCCGCACCGGACAGTGTCCGGTGGTGCACCGGACTGTCCGGTGCACCAGTCGACAGAAGGCAAGAATTGCCTTCCTGGAATGCTCTCAACGGCTCCTAGCTGCCTTGGGGCTATAAAAGGGACCCCTAGGCGCATGGAGGAATACACCAAGCACACTTTGAGCATTCTTGATCATTCACACTTCGTCTTTGCACACTCATTTAACATTCTTAGTGATTTGAGCTCCGTTCTAGTGAGAACTTTAAGATATTCATTTGAGCTCAAGTCTTGGCCGTGTGTGTGTGCGTATTGCTGTGAACTTGTGTGTGTTGCTCACCCCATCCTTACTTCTGTGTTCATTTGTGATCATCTTTTGTAAGGGCGAGAGACTCCAAGTTGTGGAGATTCCTCGCAAACGGGATATAGTGAAAGGAAAAGAAATACCGTGGTATTCAAGTGGATCTTTGGATCACTTGAGAGGGGTTGAGTGCAACCCTCGTCCGTTGGGACGCCACAACGTGGAGTAGGCAAGTGTTGAACTTGGCCGAACCACGGGATAAACCACTGTGCCTCTCTGTGTTGATATCCTTGTGGTTATTGTGTTTTGCAAGAACTCCTTTCTAGCCACTTGGCTTTATTGCTCTAACACTTAATCAAGTTTGAGGCATCAAGTTTTAAGTTTTTACAGGATCACCTATTCACCCCCCCTCTAGGTGCTCTCAATTGGTATCAGAGCCGTTCTCTTCAAGAAAGGGACTAATCGCCCGAAGAGATGGATCCTAAGGGAAAGGGGATGGTGGTCAACGACAATGAGAAGGAGTCCATTTTCAACGAGCCAAGGGACGACAAAGTCAATGACTCCGGCCCGAGTCAAAAGAAGAAAGATGGAAAGAAGAAGAGGCGCATCAGGAAGGTTGTCTACTACGACAGCGACGAATCCTCCTCTTCTCAAAAGGACGACGAATACGAGGAGAAAAAGAAAACGGTTAACTCAAACTTTTCTTTTGATTACTCTCGTATTCCGCATAATTCCAATGCTCATTTGCTTTCTATTCCACTTGGTAAACCTCCTCACTTTGATGGAGAGGACTACGGGTTTTGGAGTCACAAAATGTGTAGTCATTTGTTCTCTCTTCATCCAAGTATATGGGAGATAGTAGAAAACGGAATGCAATTTGATAGTTCGGATAATTCTATGTTTATCAATGAACAAATCCATAAGAATGCACAAGCCACTACTGTTCTTCTAGCATCCTTGTGCAGGGAAGAATACAATAAGGTGAGCGGCTTGGACAATGCCAAGCAGATCTGGGACACCCTCAAGATCTCACATGAGGGGAACGACGTCACCAAGCTCACCAAGATGGAGTTGGTGGAAGGCGAACTAGGAAGGTTCGCAATGATCAGGGGGAGGAGCCAACCCAAACGTACAACAGGCTCAAAACCCTCGTCAACAAAATAAGGAGCTATGGAAGCACGCGATGGACGGACCACGACGTCGTCCGACTTATGCTAAGGTCTTTCACCGTCCTTGATCCTCATCTTGTTAACTCTATTCGTGAGAATCCTAGGTACACCAAGATGACGCCCGAGGAAATACTTAGAAAGTTTGTAAGCGGGCGGATGATGATCAAGGAAGCAAGATACGTTGATGATGCGTTGAATGGCCCAATCCACGAGCCTCAACCCGTTGCTCTCAAAGAAACAAGGAGCAGGGAGACGCTACCTAGCAAGGTGGCGCAAGTTGAGGCGGTCGGGCTTAACGAGGAAGAAATGGCCCTCATCATCAAGCGTTTCAAGACGGCGCTCAAAGGTCACAAGGAGCATCCCAACAAGAGCAAGACGAAGGGAAAGCGCTCCTGCTTCAAGTGTGGTAAGGTTGGTCACTTTATTGCTAATTGTCCCGATAATGATAGTGACTAGGATCAAGAAAAGAAGAGGGAAAAGAAGAAGACCTACAAGAAGGCTAAGGGCGAGGCACACCTTGGCAAGGAGTGAAACTCAGATTGTTCATCGTCCGACTCCGACGACGAAGGACTCGCCGCCTCGGCCTTCAACAAATCGTCCCTCTTCCCCAACGAGCATCACACATGCCTTATGGCAAAGGAGAAGAAGGTAAGTACTCGAAATAATACTACATATGCTTCTTCAAGTGATGATGAATCTAGTTATGATGAAATAGACTATACATGTTTATTCAAAGGATTAGATAGAACTAAAATTGATAAGATCAATGAGTTGATTGATGCCTTGAATGAGAAAAATAGACTTTTAGAAAAGCAAGAAGATCTTTTATATGAAGAGCATGATAAATTTGTAAGTGCACAAAATTCTCTTGCTCTAGAAGTTAAAAGAAATGAAATGCTTTCTTGTGAACTATCGACTTGTCATGAGACTATTTCTAGTTTAAAGAGTATTAATGATGATTTAAATGCTAAGCTAGAAGTACTTAACAAATCTGATTCTTGTGTAGAACATGTAGTGATTTGTGATAGGTGTAAGGACTTTAATATTGATGCTTGTGTTGAGCACCTTACCTCTATTGCAAAATTAAATGGTGAAGTGGCTAGTCTTAATGCCCAACTTAAGACTAGCAAAAGTGAATTTGATAAACTAAAATTTGCAAGGGATGCCTACACTATTGGTAGACGCCCCTCAATTAAGGATGGACTTGGCTTTAAGAGAGAAGCCAAAAACTTAACAAGTCATAAGGCTCTCATTCCCGCCAAGGAGAAAGGGAAGGCTCCTATGACAAATAGTGCTCAAAAGAACCATGCTTTCATGTACCATGATAGGAGATATTCTAGAAATGTTCATCATGATAGGAGTTGTAATGCTTATGATTCTAATGCCATGTTTGCTTCAAGTTCTCCCTATGTGCATAGTAGAGATATGCCTAGGAAAAATGTCATTCATCATATGCCTAGGAGAAATGTTGCTCATGTTCCTAGGAAAATAGTTAATGAACCTTCTACAATCTATCATGCTTGCAATGCTTCCTTTGCAATTTGTAGAAACAATAAGAAGGTGTTTGCTAGGAAATTAGGGGCAAAATTGTAGAGAGTTGGTTTAGGGGAAAGCACCGCACACTCAATCAGGTGCGTGACTTCTCATATATATAGCCAAGTGGCTTGGTGTACAAGGATACAATCTCCTAAACTAGGAAGGCTGTCACCTATACAAGGTAAGGCTAAACTAGGAAGGCTGTCATCTATACAGGGTAAGACAGCCGGTTGTAGATATATGCCTAATACCCGCCCGCAGTCGCAGCGGGAGAGTCACGGACGCAAAGACTGGACCTAAACTCAGTAAACAACTGGACAGGTAAGCCTTTGGTCATGATGTCCGCGAATTGATGAGTAGAGGGGACATGGAGCACCCGAACTTGCCCCAGTGCCACCTTTTCGCGAACAAAATGGATGTCGATCTCAATGTGCTTCGTGCGGCGATGATGAACGGGATTAGCTGCCATGTAGACAGCGCTCACGTTGTCGCAGAAGACGACCGTCGCAGAGGCAAGAGAGACCTGAAGGTCCTGAAGGAGCTGCCGCAGCCAACAGCACTCAGCAACAGCATGGGCCACAGCTCGGTATTCAGCCTCCGCGCTGGACCGAGAAACTGTGGTCTGTCGCTTGGAGGACCAAGAGATGAGGTTGTTGCCGAGGTAGACGCAGTAGCCTGAAGTGGAACGTCGAGAGTCGGGGCAGCCAGCCCAATCCGCATCGGAATACGCGGTGAGGGACTGGACAGGGCCGACTCCAAGGTGAAGGCCGGAAGAGAGAGTGCCCTTCAAATAGCGCAGGATCCGCTTTAGCAGCGCCAGGTGGGGCTCGCGCGGGTCGTGCATGAAGAGACACACCTGCTGAACGGCGTAGGCCAAGTCAGGTCGGGTCAGGGTGATGTACTGGAGGGCGCCGGCGATGCTCCTGTATATGGATGGATCAGCAACGGGAGCACCATCAGTGGCGGATAGCTTGGCATGAGTGTCGACAGGGGTCGATGTAGAGTGACACTCAGCCATGCCAGCGCGCTGGAGAAGCTCAACGGCGTACTGTCGCTGAGACAGGAAGATCCCGTCGGAGGAGCGCGTGACGGAGATGTTGAGGAAGTGATGGAGGTCCCCAAGGTCTGTCATGGCGAACTCTGAGTGAAGAAGGGTGATGAAGCGCTGAAGAAGATCCGTCGAAGAGGCGGTGAGGATGATGTCGTCGACGTAGAGGAGCAGGTAGGCGAGACTCTCACCCTCTTTGTAGACAAAGAGGGAGACGTCGGAGGAGGAGGCGGTGAACCCGAGCTGGCGTATGTACGTGGCGAACCGCTGGTACCATGCCCTGGGAGCCTGCTTTAGGCCATAAAGAGAGCGCTGCAGAAGACAAACATGGTCAGGAGCAGCGGGGTCGACGAAGCCGGGCGGCTGCTGGCAGTAGACCGTCTCCTCGAGGTGGTCGTGAAGAAAAGCGTTCTTCACGTCCAGCTGGCGGATGGGCCACGAACGAGAGGCGGCGATGCTGAGGACAGTCCGGATGGTCGGGTGTTTGACCACCGGGCTGAACGTCTCGTCGTAGTCGATGCCATGCTGCTGAGAGAAACCGCGCACCACCCAGCGTGCCTTGTGACGAGCAAGAGTGCCATCAGAGTGGTACTTATGCTTGAAGATCCATTTCCCGGAGACAACGTTGGCACTGGGGGGTCGGGGAACGAGGCGCCAGGTGTCGTTGTCGAGGAGCGCCTGGTATTCCTCGGCCATGGCCGCGCGCCAGTTTGGATCAGCCAAACCGCTGCGGTAGTTGCCGGGGATCGGAGAGGCCGGCGTCGTCGCAGTCGCCGAGAGACCCACGTACCGCACCGGTTGGATGGTGCCAGACTGGGTGCGGGTGACTCGACGGGGCTCCGGAGGCGGCGGAGGTGGAGGTGGAGCCGGTGAAGATGAGGCGGGGTCGTCGACGACGTGGAGGGCCGGCTCAGCCACGTACTCGGGCAGAGCTGGTGTAGTCCGCGGGCGTCGAGCGTACACACGCGGACGTTCGCATGGTGCATCCGGAAGTGTAGTCGACGGAGGCGGTGGTGCAGCTGACGAAGGAGGTGTCCTAGAGGCAAGCTCCTGGAGGACAGGGCCGCACATGAGGATAGCAGGGTCTTCCTCATGCACGACAGGCGACGGCCGTGGTCGCTCAACGTCACGTGGTGACGGAGCTACCACGGGAACAGCTGCTGCAGGGTTAGGGGCAATCAAAAAATCCATATCCGTCACAGGGAGGAGTGTGGTGGAGAAGGAAAAGGATGTCTCGTCAAACACGACGTGACGGGAGATGATGACGCGCCTGGTGGTGAGGTTGAGACAGCGGTAGCCTTTATGGGAAGAAGGATCCCAAGAAGACACAGGCTGCCGAGCGAGGAGCTAGCTTATGTGGTGTTGTGGCAGAGAGGTTTGGATAGCAGAGACACCCGAAAACACGAAGGTGACTGTATTCGGGGGTCTTGTTATATAGTATGGTGTAGGGAACGGCGTTGTTCACAGAGGAACAGGACCGGCGGTTGAGGAGGTAGGTGGCGGTGACGAGCACCTCGGGCCAGTAAGGTGGCGGCATGTGGGCATGTATGAGGAGAGTGCGGCTGATGTTATTCAGCGTGCGAAGGATCCGCTCTGCCTTGCCGTTTTGCTGGGATGTGTAAGGGCAGGAAAATCGGAAAAGAATGCCACGAGATGAAAATAGAGAGGTGAGGGTGTGGTTAGCAAATTCAGTGCCATTGTCAGCCTGGAAGGATTTTATTGTGACGCCAAATTGGGTTTGCACAAGAGCGCAAAAATCAGTGATGTGAGAGGCTACTTCAGATTTGCGAATAAGTGGAAAAGTCCAGCAAAAATGAGAGTAATCGTCTAACAAAACCAAATAGTACTGGTACCCTGATATGCTAGCCACGGGAGACGTCCAAACATCGCAATGAATCAAATCAAAGGGTGCAGAACTGCGTGTTTGAGAAGGAGTAAAAGGTAGTCTCACATGCTTGCCAAGCTGACAGGAATGACATAGAGGTGGTTCTACTTTATTACAAGAAATGGCGGAAGTATTTCTAAGAGTATTTATTGCAGTAGAAGACGGATGACCGAGCCGAGAGTGCCACAGGGAGGTGGTGATGGCAATGGAGGCGTACGGCGAGGTGTGGGTGGCAGCTGGAATGGTGTAGAGGTCCCCATCACTATCGCAGCGAAGCATCACGCGACGACTCGCCATATCCTTAACAGAAAAACCAAGAGCGTCAAATTCAATCGAACAATTGTTGTCACGAGTAAATTGACGTACCGAGAGGAGGTTACGAACGAGGGAAGGAACCACTAGGACATCACGCAGAGTGAAAGTGGATGAACTAGTAGGAAGGACAGAGGAGCCGCGGCAGGTGATGGGTAGGTTGTGACCATTGCCGACAGTGATGGATGTATAAGAGGGTGGGAGACGGGAGAGGAGTATACCATCCGTAGACGTCATGTGGCTGGAGGCGCCGGAGTCCATCACCCAGCTGCCCTGTCCCTGAAGGGCGAGCTGGTGCAAGGCAGCGACGAGGCCGGATTGGTCCCAGTTCGGCGTGGGGGACGGCATCTGGAGCGGTGCGAAGGCGGTATGCGCTTGAGGTTGGGGAGCGACGCCCAGGACTCCAGCGCCAGGAGCACGCCACCCGCCCTGTCCGCCTGGGCCTCCCTGCGGCGCGCCATAGGGGGAGAAGCAGAACCAGGGGCCCGACGGCTGGCGGCCCGACTGCGGCCACTGGTGAGTAGATGCACCAGAATGTTTGCCGTAGTTGCCGCCCTTCTTCTTCTTGCTGCCGCCGCCGTGTCTGCCGCCGCCTTTGCCATAGCCGCCGCCGCCTGCCGGTGTCTGCTGGGGACCAGCAGAGGAGCGGCAGCCGCCCGGGCCAGAGCAGGAGGAGGTGGCGGCGAGGAGAGCTGTGGCGGCCGCCGTCTTGACCTCGTTGGCGAGGCGGAGCTCCTTGAGTTTCAGGAGGTCAAGAGCAGAGGCGAAGTCGGGAAGGACGATGGAGTTGGTGATGTTGTCTGCGGTGTTGCTGAAGCGGGGATTGACGCCGCGGAGAAGATTGAGGACGAGTTGCGAGTCCTCGACGGGATGGCCGACGTCCCGGAGATCGGCGGCCTTCCGCTTCATGATCTCAGTGTACTCGTCGATGGAGGAGTCGCCTTGGGTCATGGAATGGAAGTCGTGGAGGTGGAGAATCGCCCGCGGGGCCTTGTTGGCGCGGAACAGACCTTCGATGGCGACCCAAAGGTTGCGGGCGGTCTGGTTGTCACCGTCGACGGTAGCACTGGGCATAAAACCCGAGCCCGAAGCCCTGTACCCGAAATACCCGAACTCGTACCCGTATAGCCCAAAACCCGTTACCCAAATAGCTCCAGCGGGTAACGAAACTAAATACCCGAATTAAGTACGGGCCTAATCGGGTATTAAATCACGGTACCCGAACTACCCATACTACCCGAAGCACTGTAGTTGCGTGCTTGCGCCAGCCCGCCAGGTGCTCGCGGCCTGCTCAGTGCTCACGGCCCAGTTCTCAGTTTCTCACGGCAAGGCAAGGCAAAGCTCACCTGGCAACCAAATAGCTCCAGTGTGTGGGTGTGCGGTCTGCGGTGTGCCCCTGCGGACTGCGGTTCTTCTCCTCTCTCTCTCATCGTCAGGCAAGGCAAGGCCACAGCCCAAAGCGTCCTCGGCGGCAGCGTCCACACTCCACAGGCAAGGCAAGGCCTCTCTCTCATCATCAGGCACTGCTGCAGCGTCGTCGCCCCTCGGCCAGGCCACAGCCCACAGCGGCAGGCGGCAGTGCCCAGCCGCGGAGCCGCCCAGCCTGACAGCGTTTAGCGCCCAACACTCCAGCATCTCAGTAGACAACAGCACCCTCCTCGGCCAGCGCTCTCGGTCAGCGGACAACACCCTCTCTCGGTCGAATATATCGGGTATTTTGATATTACCCGAACCCGTACCCGAAAGTACGGGTACCCAAAATTACGGGTACCCGACATTTTGGGTACGGGTTCGGGCTTAAATGTTTAAAACCCGAAATATAAAAAACCCGAAAAACCCGACCCGAAATAACGGGTAAACCCGAACGCCCAGCTCTAGTCGACGGCGAGGCTGAGGATGGAGTCATCGACGGAGCCGAAGATCCAGCTGCGAACGCAGCAGTCCGCTTGATCCCAGATCGGGTCTTGCGGGCGTGGGGGAGCAGAGTCGTTGATGTGGTGGCGAAGGAGGAACTTGCCGCACATCGATTTGAAGAAGGATGCCCATCGGGAGTAGTTGGAGGCTTTCATCTCCAGCTTGGTCGGTACATGAGATTGAACCGAAACCGTGGCATACGAGGGCACCATGAGCTGCTGGATGGCGCCAAGGTTGGCGCTGGCGCCTAAGGTCTGCTCAGACATGGAGGAGAGGAGGGGTGCCGGCGGCGTGAGAGGAAGCAGAGAGCAGCGGAAGGAAGGCCGGGATCGAATTGATCCTGGTCCTCTGATACCATGTAGAGAGTTGGTTTAGGGGAAAGCACCGCACACTCAATCAGGTGTGTGACTTCTCATATATATAGCCAAGTGGCTTGGTGTACAAGGATACAATCTCCTAAACTAGGAAGGCTGTCACCTATACAAGGTAAGGCTAAACTAAGAAGGTTGTCATCTAAACAGGGTAAGACAGCCGGCTGTAGATATATGCCTAATAAAAATGCAAAGGAGATAAAACTTGCATTTGGGTCCCTAAGACCATTGTTACTAACCTTGTAGGACCCAACAAGAGTTGGGTACCTAAGACCCAAGCCTAAATTGCCTTGCAGGTTTATGCATCCGGGGGCTCAAGCTGGATTATCGACAGCGGATGCACAAACCACATGACGGGGGAGAAGATGTTTACCTCCTACGTCAAGAACAAAGATTCTCAAGATTCAATCATATTCGGTGACGGGAATCAAGGCAAGGTTAAAGGGTTAGGAAAGATTGCTATTTCATCCGAGCACTCCATTTCTAATGTGTTTTTAGTTGAGTCGCTCGGTTATAACTTGTTATCTGTTAGTCAACTTTGTAATATGGGTTATAATTGCCTATTCACAAATGTGGACGTGTCTGTCTTTAGAAGGAGTGATGGTTCATTAGCTTTTAAGGGTGTACTAGACGGCAAACTTTATTTAGTTGATTTTGCAAAAGAGGAGGCCGGTCTAGATGCATGCTTAATTGCTAAGACTAGCATGGGCTGGCTGTGGCATCGCCGTTTAGCACATGTGGGGATGAAGAACCTTCACAAACTTCTAAAGGGAGAACATGTGTTAGGTCTAACAAATGTGACTTTCGAAAAAGATAGACCTTTGCAGCTTGTCAAGCAGGTAAACAAGTGGGAAATGCTCATCACAGCAAGAACGTGATGACAACATCAAGACCCCTGGAGCTGCTGCATATGGACCTCTTCGGACCCGTCGCTTACCTTAGCATCGGGGGAAGTAAGTATGGTTTAGTAATTGTTGATGATTTTTCCCGCTTCACTTGGGTATTCTTTTTGCAGGATAAATCTGAAACCCAAGGGACCCTCAAGCGCTTTCTAAGGAGAGCTCAAAATGAGTTTGAGCTCAAGGTGAAGAAGATAAGGAGCGACAACGGGTCCGAGTTCAAGAACCTTCAAGTGGAGGAGTATCTTGAGGAGGAAGGAATCAAGCATGAGTTCTCCGCTCCCTACACACCACAGCAAAACGGTGTGGTAGAGAGGAAGAACAGGACGCTCATCGACATGGCGAGGACGATGCTTGGAGAGTTCAAGACGCCCGAGCGGTTTTGGTCGGAAGCCGTGAACACGGCTTGCCACGCCATAAACCGGGTCTATCTTCATCGCCTCCTCAAGAAGACTTCGTATGAGCTTCTAACCGGTAACAAACCCAACGTTTCATACTTTCGTGTATTTGGGAGCAAATGTTATATTCTAGTGAAGAAAGGTAGAAATTCTAAGTTTGCTCCCAAAGCTGTAGAAGGGTTTTTGTTAGGTTATGACTCAAATACAAAGGCGTATAGGGTCTTCAACAAATCATCGGGTTTGGTTGAAGTCTCTAGCGACGTTGTATTTGATGAGACTAATGGCTCCCCAAAAGAGCAAGTTGTTGATCTTGATGATATAGATTAAGAAGATGTTCCGACGGCCGCCATACGCACCATGGCAATTGGAGATGTGCGACCACAGGAACAAACGGAGCAAGATCAACCTTCTTCCTCAACAATGGTGCAACCCCCAACTCAAGATGATGAACAGGTTCATCAAGAAGAGGCGTGTGATCAAGGGGGAGCACAAGATGATCATGTTATGGAGGAAGAGGCACCTCAAGTCCCTCCAACTCAAGTTCGAGCGACGATTCAAAGGAATCATCCCGTCGACCAGATATTGGGTGATATTAGCAAGGGAGTAACTACTCGCTCTAGATTAGTTAATTTTTGTGAGCATTACTCTTTTGTCTCTTCTATTGAGCCTTTCAGGGTAGAAGAGGCCTTGCTAGATCCGGACTGGGTGTTAGCCATGCAGGAAGAGCTCAACAATTTCAAGAGAAATGAAGTTTGGACACTGGTGCCACGTCCCAAGCAAAACGTTGTGGGAACCAAGTGGGTGTTCCGCAACAAACAAGACGAGCACGGAGTGGTGACAAGGAACAAGGCTAGACTTGTGGCAAAAGGTTATGCCCAAGTCGCAGGTTTGGACTTTGAGGAGACTTTTGCTCCTGTGGCTAGGCTAGAGTCAATTCGCATATTGTTAGCCTATGCCGCTCACCATTCTTTCAGGTTGTTCCAAATGGATGTGAAGAACGCTTTCCTCAATGGGCCAATCAAGGAGGAGGTGTACGTAGAGCAACCCCCTGGCTTTGAGGATGAACGGTACCCCGACCACGTGTGTAAGCTCTCTAAGGCGCTCTATGGACTTAAGCAAGCCCCAAGAGCATGGTATGAATGTCTTAGAAACTTTTTAATTGCTAATGCTTTCAAGGTTGGGAAAGCCGATCCAACTTTATTCACTAAGACTTGTGATGGTGACTTATTTGTGTGTCAAATTTATGTCGATGACATAATATTTGGTTCTACTAACCAAAAGTCTTGTGAAGAGTTTAGCAGGGTAATGACGCAGAAATTCGAGATGTCGATGATGGGCGAGTTGAACTACTTCCTTGGGTTCCAAGTGAAGCAACTCAAGGACGGCACCTTCATCTCTCAAACGAAGTACACGCAAGACTTGATCAAGCAGTTTGGGATGAAGGACGCCAAGGCCGCAAAGACTCCAATAGGAACTGACGGACACGTCGACCTCAATAAAGGAGGTAAGTCCGTTGATCAAAAAGCATACCGGTCTATGATAGGTTCCTTGCTTTACTTATGTGCTAGTAGATCGGATATTATGCTAAGTGTATGCATGTGTGCTAGATTTCAATCCGATCCAAGGGAGTGTCACTTAGTGGCCGTGAAGCGAATTCTTAGATATTTAGTCGCTACGTCTTGCTTCGGAATCTGGTATCCAAAGGGGTCTACCTTTGACTTGATTGGATATTCAGACTCCGATTATGCTGGATGTAAGGTCGATAGGAAGAGTACATCAGGGACGTGCCAATTCTTAGGAAGGTCCCTGGTGTCCTGGAGTTCTAAGAAACAAACTTCCGTTGCCCTATCCACCGCTGAGGCCGAGTATGTTGCCGCAGGACAGTGTTGCGCGCAACTACTTTGGATGAGGCAAACCCTCCGGGACTTTGGCTACAATCTGAGCAAAGTCCTACTCCTATGTGATAATGAGAGTACTATCCGCATGGCGAACAATCCTGTTGAACACAGCCGCACAAAGCACATAGACATCCGGCATCACTTTTTGAGAGACCACCAGCAAAAGGAAGATATCGAAGTGTTTTATGTTAGCACCGAAAACCAGCTAGCCGATATCTTTACCAAGCCTCTAGATGAGAAGACCTTTTGCAGGCTACGAAGTGAGCTAAATGTCTTAGATTCGCGGAACCTGGATTGAGTTATAGCATACATGTGTCCTATGCCTTTGATCATGTCCCGTCTATGCATTTTGTTGTTTATTTATGGTGCTCAAGTTGTACAAGCACTCCCCGGACCTCACAAGTCCATTTGCATGTGATGCACATATTTAGGGGGAGATGTGTTACAACTTGACCCTTTGAGACTAACCATATGTTTGAGCTTGCTTGATTTAGTCTCAAAGGTGGATTGAAAGGGAAAAGGTGAACTTGGACCATGCAAGACTTCCACTGCACTCCGATGAGAGGGTAACTCACTACAAATTCATCTCCATATTCCTATTGTCTTTCTGCTCTTAATTGACAATTTTGGTGAGGCAATGGGGTTTAAGGGCCAATATTGATCCCGTTTTGGTGCTTGATGCCAAAGGGGGAGAAAATAAGGCCAAAGCAAGAAATGGATCAGCTACCACTTGAGAATTTTGAAAATAGTAGAATTAGAGTTTTTGTTTTGTCAAAATCCTCTTAATGTCTCTTTTTGTCAAAAGTTGGTCTCTTGTGGGGAGATTGGTTGATTATGGGAAAAAGGGGGAGTTTTTGAATCTTTGATCAATTTCTCTTGGAATACCTTTCTCTATGCCTCGACAAGTGAATTTGACTTAGAGATAGGAAATTGATTTTGATTTGCAAAAACAAACCAAGTGGTGGCAAAGAATGATCCAAATATGCCAAATGTGAATCAAAACAAATTTGTGTTCTCATTTGCATTGATGTTGCACTTCTTTTAGTTGCTTTTTGTTGTGTTGGCATAAATCACCAAAAAGGGGGAGATTGAAAGAGAAATGTGCCCTTGGGCCATTTTTATAAGATTTTGGTGATTAAGTGCCCAACACACATTAAGTGAATGAGTATATGCCAAAGGGTGGACAAAGTGCAAATCAATACCAAGGTATGATTCTAGACTTAGTACATTGGTTTTTGTGTACTAACATATTTGTCTAAGTGCTAGAATCAGAGAAAAGACAATTGGAAAAGACTTGGCTCGAGCAGCCAAGACTCTGCTCAGTCTGGTGCATCGGACTGTCCGGTGGTGCACCGGACAGTGTCCGGTGGTGCACCGGACAGTGTCCGGTGTGCCAGGCTGGCTCTGGTGAAAAGGCCGCTCTCGGGATTTCGTCGGCGGCGTACGGCTAAAATTCACCGGACTGTTCGATGAGCCAACGGTCGGCCGAGCCAACGGTCGGCCGCGCAATCCGCGCGTGACGCGTGGCCAGGCCAACGCACCGGACTGTCCGGTGTGCACCGGACAGTGTCCGGTGCGCCAACGGCTCCAAACCTTCAACGGTCGGCTGCGCCAGAACAGAAAAGTAATCCGCACCGGACAGTGTCCGGTGGTGCACCGGACTGTCCGGTACACCAGTCGACAGAAGGCAAGAATTGCCTTCCTGGAATGCTCTCAACGGCTCCTAGCTGCCTTGGGGCTATAAAAGGGACCCCTAGGCGCATGGAGGAATACACCAAGCACACTTTGAGCATTCTTGATCATTCACACTTCGTCTTTGCACACTCATTTAACATTCTTAGTGATTTGAGCTTCGTTCTAGTGAGAACTTTAAGATATTCATTTGAGCTCAAGTCTTGGCCGTGTGTGTGTGCGTATTGCTGTGGACTTGTGTGTGTTGCTCACCCCATCCTTACTTCCGCGTTCATTTGTGATCATCTTTTGTAAGGGCGAGAGACTCCAAGTTGTGGAGATTCCTCGCAAACGGGATATAGTGAAAGGAAAAGAAATAACGTGGTATTCAAGTGGATCTTTGGGTCACTTGAGAGGGGTTGAGTGCAACCCTCGTCCGTTGGGACGCCACAACGTGGAGTACGCAAGTGTTGAACTTGGCCGAACCACGAGATAAACCACTGTGCCTCTCTGTGTTGATATCCTTGTGGTTATTGTGTTTTGCAAGAACTCCTTTCTAGCCACTTGGCTTTATTGCTCTAACACTTAATCAAGTTTGAGGCATCAAGTTTTAAGTTTTTACAGGATCACCTATTCACCCCCCCCCCCCTCTAGGTGCTCTCAAGTTGCGGTGGCTAACACCGAGAGACACCAACAGACGCGAGAACATGGCAGAGTGAATCGTGTCGCTGGCACAGTCGAAGACTCCCGAGACACATGTCCAGGGCATGGGAAAAGCGTATGCAGTACACTACCTACGACGATTTGGTGATTGAGCCTTAAAATTACACAGACACGGTTTCATGGGTTTGTCCTGGAACACAGTTCTGACGAGAACCGGAGATGGCACGTGGAGCTATCACGGAGGTTACATTGAGGGGAAACAAATCCGTGAAGGGAGTGTGGCCGTCAGATCAACGATTTGGGAGTTGGACCATTATGCCCTTGGCTAAGTGGTTTAGCTTTAAAATAGCTAAGGGTATGTTGAAAATGTAAAATAACCTCTATAAATAAGAGGTTTTCCCCAACCAGCTATATCTCTAGCTTCTATCTTGTGTTTAGTTTTTAGGCTTTACTTTTCTCTAGACTCAACTGCGGGGAGTAAGACAGCCCCGAGCATTGTATTAAGAAGACCTTCTCACACAGGTCGAGAAAACCCCCGAACCTCTACCCCACCCATACACAGTGGCATAGATCCGCGGATGTTTTAGCATACTATTTTTCATCATTGTTTTAGCATAATGGGCTTTTTATTGGATCCACCCATTTTGATCACTGGGAGCGAATTTGGCACTCCTGGGTGCCTTCTAAATGCAAATTCTTTCTTTGGCTAGCTGCCTTGAAAAGATGTTGGACAGCTGACAGACTACAAAAAAGAGGTCGCAATCATCCTGAGAGATGCCCTCTTTGTGACCAAGAGCCTGAAACTATAGAACACCTTCTTGTAGGATGTCTTTGCGAGAAACTTCTGGTTCAGGCTGCTGGGACAGGTCAACCTCCAAAGTTTCACTCCTCGTATTGGAGAAGATAATGTCATGCAGTGGTGGAAAAGCTACAATGACCAGCTGCAACAGATTGCTAAAAAAGGTTTCAACTCGCTAATTATCCTGGTGCTTTGGTCAATTTGGAACCATAGAAATAGATGTGTCTTTGATGGTCTTTCTCCTAACTTGGAAACTGCTATCAGAAGAGCGAAGGAAGAAAGAGAATTGTGGGAACTGGCTGGTGCCAAGAGCTTGGCCCTCCTTACTGCCCCAATTCCGGGAGTTGGCACGTAGTGTTTTTCTATAGTTTGTTTAGATGGATCTTCTCAGGTTTCTTAGTTTTCGACCTCCATAAGGAAGTCCTTGTACCTGGTCTATTTTGGACCTTCATTTCTTTCTTCTTAATATAGTGGGGCGCAGTTCTCCTGCGCTTTTCGAGAAAAAAAAGATCTAGGAAGCATGGCCCTTACCACAGTGGTTCATGCTGAAATAAAATCCATTCTCATGCTTCTTTGAATTCTTGAAACTTTTGGAGCTCAAATTTTGTTGATGTTTTGGAAGCTTTCATGTGAAGGTGTGTACAAATTTCAGCGCAATCGCAGTTTGTCAGGATCGTTTTTTCTTTTTGGAGCTTTGCCTTGGGCTGCTGGCAACAGCTGAGTGGCACTGCCGCTCGTAGAGCCACAGCGTCAGGCTCCGCTTAACAATGTCGTGGAGCAACACTGTCGTGCTCACCTAGGTACTTCACTGCTTTGAGTAGTTTTGGACTTCCAGGTGTCCGTTTTACGATCTTTTTGTTTCTTTGGGTTATTGTATACTGCAAAAACATTTTCAAAGTATCCAATCACTAGTTGGTCATATTTTTTTTTGGTTTGGCTCTTTCTTCATTTTCGTTGGAGCAAAAAGCTCAAGTTTCGATTTTTGGAGAGTTTCACTCGTACAAGTGTTTTTCATCGTTTGAGTGCTTCGTTATGCTCTTCTATCATCACCGAGAATATCCAGATACTTGTTGGCTCGTGAGCATCTTATTTGAGAGTTTTAGTGTTTGGAGGACTGGATGAAGATTTGGGAAGCAAGCCAAGATTTCCCTTGCGAATAATTTTTATTGGCTCTCATTCTCCTTCCTCTGTCGCCCAATTCAATAACTCAATTGGTATCAGAGCGGGTTAAGGATCAATCCACCTTAGCTATTTTTTTATTCGAGAAGGCGACATGGAGCGTGGCGTTGGCAAGCCATAGTTTTCGATGAATCAAACTACTTGTACCGGAAGATCTGCATATTTGCATACTATAGATTGGATCTGGAATGTTCCTATAAATGGTTTACCATTTATCTGGCCATAGATTTGGTTGACGTGTGGATGATAATGATGACTTTTGGCCTGTTTCTGAGCTTTTGGCTATGCACATGGCATGTGTTGCTCTAGGATCAATAATCCTCTAAATCATGCTTTAAGCAGATTTGTTTATCTTGCCGGTCACTTTCAATGCACTATTACTTTCACTATTTTAATCATTACTTACCCGAAAAATATGATAGTCGGCTCAAGGGAGCTGATCTGGCTAGAATTTGACGTTTAATCTGTGTTGTGCATTTGCAGTGCGATTCACCGACCACAGCACACCCTCCCTGGTTAAAGGTGAATCTAGGTGGTATGCCTAGAACCCTCAATCGAATTTGCTTTAGGAGGGACGATCGTAGCAGCAGCGCACCTCTCGGATCCAGAAGCGGGCTCAGACATTTGATATTGGGTATTCAAAAATTCAAAAGATTAAAGAAATTAGTGCTCTCACGCTATTTTGTGTAATACATTATTGACAAATTACTATAGATCACCAAAAATTTGGGTATTCAATGAATACCCATGAAACCCCCTGGGCCCGCCTCTGCTCGGTTCCTCGTGTGTTGGCTGCCTAGACTGTTAGAATACCCGTTTAGGGTTTGGGGTTGTTCCCTATGTAATTACTGTCTCGCCCCTTTGTAATGGGCCTGGCCCAGTACTCAAGTCTATTAATACACCACCCAACCCCTGTTAGGGTTAGGGTTTACTATTCCAATATGGTATCAGAGGAAAATTAGGTTTCTGCTCCCAGCCGCCAACTCCTCCCCTGCTGGCTGCCGCCCCTTCCCCTCCACCTCCGACCACCTCAGGCGCCGCCGCCCCCTGCAGGCTGCGTCCGCCAGCCGCCATCCCACCTTCCTCTCTCCTCTCTCTGCTCTCTTCACCGCGCGAAGCCGCCAAGGACCGCGCCCCTGCCCAGCCGCTCGTCGAGCCGGCCGCCGTGCACCCGCGACCTCGCCGGTGCCCTGCCCCGCGGCCGAGCCGCTCGCCCAAGTCGCGCCCTGCCCCGCGGCCATCCCGCGCCAGGCGCCCGCCTCGCCTCCCCGACGCGGAATCTGCGCTCCTCCCGCCGCCGGCCGCGCTCGGGCAGATCCCAGGCTGCTTCTGCCAGCCTCCCAGCCACCGGCGTCCAGCACTCCGGCTGCCATTCTGCCAAGCACGTCGCGCTCCTTCCTCCAACCGCCAGGGCACGACCCAGCCAAGCCGACCGGCGCCAGGGCGTCCTCAAGCCCCGCGCAGCCGCGCCCAGTGCCCGCGACCACGGCCGAGCCGCAGCCGCCCGACCACCCCGTCGTCCCACGGTCGATTCCCTCGCCGCGTTGCGCCATCACCCGGCCCGGCCCTCACCACTCCTGCTGGCGTCCCCGCTGCTCGGCAGCCTTCTCCTCCCTGCTTCACCCAACCAGGAGCACCCGCCCGGTGGGCCCGCGCCCCTGCTGTTCCGCGTCATGCAGCGCCCCTGCTGCCCCTGTTGTTCCGCGCCCGGCTGTCCCGTCCGCGCCTCCCTGCGCCGGCCTGCACCGGTCGCCATGAGCTTTACCTCGCCCGCCATTCTCTTGACTGTGTGTGTCCTCCTCCACGACGGCCAGCTCATCCGGGGCATGTTCGTGTCCTTCGATCTAGTCTGGAACCCTATTCTTCGGGACTGCGTCGAGGTCCACCCTCAGGTGGGCCGTCACGTGCCTGGACCGCTTGTCTTCCCACGTGCTGCGATCGCCTCCCTAGCGGTTGAGCCCGTGTCATCTCCCTCCCTTCCTATTGCCTCTGTCGGGGCACCTTCTTTGGCCCTCTCCGCTCACACCGTACCTTCGCCACTTCCACCTCCCCGAACCACCACCGATTGGGTGGTTGACTCCGGGGCCTACTTCCACACTACCCCCACCACTACTTCGTTACTCCACTCCCATCCACCCCACCCCTCACATCCTACCTCCATCGTCGTCGGCAACGGTTCCACCCTCCCGGTCACCTCAGTAGGTACATCGGCTCTTCCAGGACCATTCTGCCTTAACGACGTCCTTGTTGCTCCCGGACTAACTTTTTTTTTCTGGAATACGCAGGAGAGCTGCGCATCTTTGTATTAATAGAAGAAAAGAAAAGGGAGGGGGGGAGAACCCCAATACAACACACACACCACTAGAGACTAACTACGGATCACCGACTAAAACATGGAAGAAACACGACCCACACCTGCTGTTTTAAGCCAGCAACTCATCGACTTGGAGGAAGGACAAGGCCTTGGCACCAGTCATGGACCAGAGCACCGCCTCTTCCCTAGCCATCTTAAGGGCCATGACCAAGCTCCCGGACTAACTCATCCCCTCCTCTCGGTTCGTCGCTTCACTAGTGACAACCAGTGCTCTATGGAGTTCGACCCCTGGGGCCTCACCATACGCCACCTTCCCACACATGTTGTGCTCGCTCGCTGTGACAGCTCCGGCCCCCTCTATTCTCTTCACTTGCCCTCCACTCCCCACACCAGAGTAGCCTCATCTTCTGTACTTACTACTACCACCACATCTCATGCTCTTGCTACTACCACCACCTCCTCCGCCATTT
The DNA here is from genome assembly GCF_902167145.1 of Zea mays. NCBI lineage: Eukaryota > Viridiplantae > Streptophyta > Magnoliopsida > Poales > Poaceae > Zea > Zea mays. Next base: position 40,265,285 of record NC_050100.1, on the reverse strand, counting down.
GGCACCGTCGCCTCGGGCACCCTGGACCTGACGTCATGTCCCAGCTTTCCGGCCACTCCGACATATCATATACTCGGGGCTCTTCTGAGCGCCTCTGTCATGCTTGTCAGCTCGGCCGTCACTCCCGTCTTCCTTTTTCTACTTCCACGTCCAGGGCTGTTCAGGCCTTTGATCTTGTCCACTGTGATCTCTGGACATCTCCTGTCCTTAGCCTCTCCGGCTACAAATACTACCTGGTCATTCTGGATGACTACTCCCATTTCCTTTGGACTTTCCCCCTTCGGCTGAAGTCCGACACGTTTACCACCCTCACTCACTTTTTCGCCTGGGTATCCACCCAGTTCCGGCGCCCGGTCCGTGCCCTGCAGTGCGACAATGGCCGCGAGTTCGACAACAACGCCTCCCGCTCTTTCTTCCTCACTCACGGCGTCCAGTTGCGTCTCTCGTGTCCCTACACCTCTGCTCAGAACGGCCGAGCCGAGCGCATGATTCGCACCACCACCAACATGATCTGCTGCCTTCTCTTTCAGGCGTCTCTCCCTGCCACCTACTGGGCAGAGGCCCTTCATACCGCCACGCATCTCCTCAACCGTCTTCCCTCGAAGGCGGTGAGCCACCCTACACCTCACTTCGCCCTGTACGGCACAGCCCCTTCCTACGACCACCTGCGCGTGTTCGGCTGTGCCTGCTACCCTAACACTTCAGCTACCGCCCCTAACAAGCTTTCTCCTCCCTCCACTCGCTGCCTCTTCCTCGGCTACTCCCCTGACCACAAGGGGTATCGGTGCCTGGACCTCACCTCCCACCGCATCATCATCTCTCGTCACGTCATCTTCGACGAAGATGTGTTTCCCCTTGCAGGCTCCACCCCACCCACCGATCTAGACTCACTCCTCGAGTCTAATCCGGTTCCCCCCCACCCCCAGCGCCCCGCCTCGCGCCCATTCCCGCGCCACGCGCGGCCCCGTCGATCACGCCTGCGCCACGCGCAGCCCCGACGACCCCGCCTGCGCCACACGCGGCCCCGTCGACCCCGCCTGCGCCACGCGCGGCCTCGACGACCCCGACTCGCTTCGCCGACCCCACGCTCGTCTACCACCGTCGCAGCCACGCCGCCACCTCGGCGCCTGCCGACTCGGGCCCGTCGACGAGCACGACCCGCTTTGCCGACCCCGCCGTCGTCTATCACCGCCGCGAGCCGGCCATCCTCGCCGCTCCCGACGTTCCGGCGGCCCGCTCCGAGTCGTCAGTGTACCACCCGGTCGCCATCCACCGCGACCCCGGGCACGTCCACCCGATGGTGACTCGGCGTGCCGCTGGCGTTCTTCGCCCCGTCGACCGGCTGATCCTGGCAGCGGATACGACCTGCACTCCTCCGGACGCATCCCCTGTGCCCTCCTCCGTTCGCGCTGCCCTCGCCGACCCACATTGGCGTCGTGCTATGGAGGAGTATGCGACCCTCTTGGCCAACCACACCTGGGACCTGGTGCCGCGTCCACCAGGCACCAACGTGGTCACCGGCAAGTGGCTATTTCGCCACAAGCTGACCTCGGACGGCTCCCTCGACCGCTACAAGGCCCGTTGGGTCCTTCGGGGCTTCACCCAGCGCCCCGGAGTGGACTACGACGAGACCTTCAGCCCCGTCGTCAAGTTCGCCATTGTTCGCGCCGTCCTCTCCCTCGCCCTCTCCCGCGACTGGGCGATCCACCAGCTCGACGTCAAGAATGCCTTCCTCCATGGCACTCTGACGGAGACTGTCTACTGCAGCCAGCCCACCGGCTTCGTCGACGCTGACCGTCCGGATCTGGTCTGCCGGCTGAACCGGTCCCTGTACGGCCTCAAGCAGGCGCCACGGGCATGGTACAGTCGCTTCGCCTCCTACCTGGCCTCCATCGGCTTCGTCGAGGCCAAGTCGGACACGTCCCTGTTCATCTACCGGCGCGGCGACGACACCGTCTACCTTCTGCTCTACGTCGACGACATTGTGCTCACGGCATCCACCGCCGACCTCCTTCACCGCACGATCGTCGCCCTTCAGCGGGAATTCGCCATGAAGGACCTGGGGCCCCTTCACCACTTCCTCGGCATCACCGCCGAGCGACGGCCTCAGGGTCTCTTCCTCCACCAGCGCCAGTACGCCATCGACATCCTGGAGCGGGCTGGCATGTCTGACTGCAAGCCTTGCTCCACGCCTGTCGACACCCAGGCGAAGCTCTCTGAGGACGACGGGCCTCCGGTCGCCGACGCGACGTCTTACCAGAGCCTGACCGGCGCGCTCCAGTACCTCACCTTCTCCAGGCCCGACATCGCTTACGTCGTCCAGCAGGTGTGCCTGCATATGCACACTCCGCGGGAGCCCCATCTTACCGCGCTCAAGCGGATTCTGCGCTACCTCCGCAGCTCCCTCGACTACAGCCTCCTACTCCGACCATCCCCGACGTCGGAGCTTGTGGTCTACACCGATGCTGACTGGGTTGGCTGTCCCGACACGCGCCGGTCCACCTCCGGTTACGCCGTGTTCCTGGGCGCCAACCTCGTCTCTTGGGCCGCCAAACGGCAGCCCGTCGTCTCTCGCTCCAGCGCTGAGGTCGAGTACCGCGTCGTGGCCAACGGCGTGGCAGAGGCCTCCTGGCTACGACAACTCCTCCACGAGCTCCACAGTCCCCTTCAGTGCGCCACCCTCGTCTACTGCGACCATGGTTTTTAAAGCGGTAAGGCGCTCCAAGGCGTTGGACCAACGCCTAGGCGCCTAGGCGACGCCTAGGCGACGCCTAGGCGACGCCTAGGCGAGGTAGGCGGGCAAGGCGCCTAGGCGTCAGACCACCGCCCGGACGCCTAGGCGTCGCCTAGGCGACGCCTAGGCGACGCCTTAAAAACAGTGACTGCGACAACGTCAGCGCGGTCTACCTCTCCACCAATCCCGTGCAGCATCAGCGCACGAAGCACGTGGAGATGGACCTGCACTTCGTCCGCGAGCGTGTCGCTGCCGGTGACGTTCGGGTTCTCAGCGTCCCCACCACGCTGCAATTCGCTGACATCTTCACCAAGGGGTTACCGTCGAGTGTATTTTTAGACTTTCGCTCCAGTCTCAACATCTGTACAGGATAGAGTTGTGACTGCGGGGGGTGTTAGAATACCCGTTTAGGGTTTGGGGTTGTTCCCTATGTAATTACTGTCTCGCCCCTCTGTAATGGGCCTGGCCCAGTACTCAAGTCTATTAATACACCACCCAACCCCTGTTAGGGTTAGGGTTTACTATTCCAATATAGACAATCGACCGCAGATTTCCCGTGACGACAGTGCTTCGCTGTATTTGTCGGTCCCACCGAGAATTTTCAGCCACTTGTTTTTTTTCCAAAGTATCGAATCACTAATTGGTTGTGGTATTTTTTTGGTTTGGGCTCTTTCTTAGTTTTCGTTGGAGTATACAACTCAAGTTTTGGGTTTTGAAGAGTTTAACCTATACACATGTTTTTTATCGTTTTAAGTGCTTCAATATGTTCATCGGTCATCATCGAGAACATCCAACCACTTGTTGGCTTGTGAGCATCTTATTTGAGAGTTTTGCTGTTTTTTAACCCCGGCCTAAAATTCGCTCCTACGGAAAATCAATCTTAGGGTCTAAGAAGTGCTACTCAGACCATCAAACCAACGCAACTAAATACCCTTTAAACATATATGAAATATCTACGATGCTCACACATGTATAGAAAAACATGTTTACATGTAACTAATTTAGGTTCCAGATGATCAGCGAATTCATTATAGAAACTATTTGTTTCACTAAATCTAACTCTAACTTTGCTTTATATTGCAAAGTCTAGACAAGCTGCAAATCACCAAGCCTGTACAAGAGAAAATAAAATGAAACATAAAACACTCACATTGCACTGCGTGGTAGAATTAATGTCTTCTTGTATAACATTTTGCAATAACTTATCTTCCAATACTGCAGGTGCATGACTATTTAGGCCATATTTATCTTGTGCTGTGCAAGATTCTTGAAGAATTGCATCCTTCAACCAATTCTGTTTTCCATCATATATCCTATCTCGAATGCAACGAATATCTGGGATAAAAGACGCACCATTGACTTGATTCCCATCATGGACCATTCCAGAATTTACCATACATTCTTTCTACAAAACAAATGCAAAGACATAGTTGAAAGTGACAGTGAGGAATGTATACTAAATTACTAGTGAGGAACTTGTGCATGATGAATGAATAGAAATTTATATTGCCCAAAAAACATTGTTAATTCTAGATTTCTAGTGATCATATGATACTGCAGAAACAACTATTTGATCAGGCATCTATTGGAAACAATACTTTAAACTCTTAGTTGGACTAGGAAGTACAAATATTTCATCGGAAAAGTAACTATGTTTCATTCCATTAACATGTATATTCTTCTGATTTGCACGGATATTTCTATTTTATAAATATGTACTGGAATGATCTATCTGGAATTCAACATGAGGGGGGGCGGGGGGACTATATTTGAATGGGCCCGTTCCATTGAAGCATCTTTTACATCTCCCCTTCCTGTCATGTCTACCACTGTCATGTTTACCACAGATACTACTGAAATACAACAGCGAACAGACTCATCATTCCAAATAGCACTAGATAATTAAGTGACCATACAACAACATGCAACATTGTTCCATTTGATTAGAACAACCGAAATCTAACCAAGAAGATGACATTGACAGAGTAAACAGGGAGGCAAGTACATGTGTCGATGAGAGGAGGAACACCAACGCCTGCAGCTGGCTCCTGCTGAGGTTGAACTGCCCCACCCGTACCACCCCGTGGTGCTCAGCCACCCGGCCACAACCTGATCTTTCAGACCCACCAACTGCCCAGACCATCAAGAGACATAAGAAGAAACCAGCCACAGCGCCGACACCGGCGTGCGCTGCTTTCCCTCGCCGGCAGCCGCCGCCGCATTCCCCTGCTCCGTTCGGAACCATCGGGTGAGCAGACCTCGCTTCAACCACTAAAGCTACCAAAGAGGCTCAAGAAACAGCGCGTGGCGACACAGCGCAAGTGGTGCTGCAGCGAGTTGCAGGAGCCACATGAAGCACAAGAAAGAACCGAGGAGGCAAGTAAGTTGAGGATTTGAGATAGGCCAGCAGCGCGTCACCGAGCCAGCAATCGCATGCGGAGTCCGGAGAGAGGGGAGTGGGTGTTCTTGCTTGGCTTGTTGCTCGGTTCGAGGGGCCCGCACGGTCGCACGCTGTGAGCCAATCCAAGAACGGAGGAGGTTGGCTACTGCCGCGGCGCGAATGATTGCCCCCTCTGTCCAAGAACAGTGGCACGCCGGTGGGTCGGGGACCGGTGAACGGTGATCCAAGAGCCCACTCTGTCCAACTTTAAGCCACCGGAGCAAGTTGCAGCGCCGGTTGCTTTGCTGCTCCTGGTTTCTTGCACGGGTTTGGGGGTGTGGTGGGTGGTGGGAGGGGAAAGGCTGCAGCAGGAGCTGAAAAACAAAAGGCAGGAGCTGCTTGCTGGTAGAGAGAATAGCAGTGGTGAGCCACAACTGGATACAGGAGAGAAACGAGAAGAGAGAAGAGCAATGGTGTTGTTTATTACTCAGAAAAGCTGCTGTGCTATTGCTGTGGCAAGTACTAGAGGCTGTAGCTCTAGGCCTCTAGCTATCTTGGTGAGTCAGGGAGAGATGGTGACAACTCAAACCACGCCAATCCAGGCCAGCAACAACGAGCTGCAAAGAGGCGGTGTGGTGTGGGGTAGGGTGGTGAGGTGGAATGGAAATTTTGTGGGGAAAGGGTCGAAGGTCCACATCATTCTCACAACATCCTCTTTGCTCCCAACATTGGTTATTCATTGCGCTCCCAACATGGCTTGCAGTTTTTCTTTTCCTTCTCTTTCTTTCGTTGCTTGCAAGACAGGTCTAAGCAATGAAGTCATGTGTAAACCGTGCGAGTAATATATCAGGACAACCGCTTAGTTTACAACTAATGATGTTTGTTTGGGGTTTCAGTTGTAGACGCCGACATCTGCGTTCACATTCTGTATTGGAAAAAAAAGCACCTATTCTCTCTAAACAAAACATTTTACGTTCTTATATTTTGAAGAGTTAAATGTTTTTTTACTTTGACTTAATACACATAATGGAATATTAATATTTATATATAATTAATATTGTTTGTAGATCTTTAAATCTATTTTATAATAAAATTATTTGGTCATACAAATAATAGTGATATTTTTAATAAATCTAATTACATTTAGTAAATTTAACTAATACCAATATCATAATCTCAATTATTTTACATCCGCGGGAGTAGTTGTGCATGTTGTTTTCACTTTTTATTTTTCTAAAATTTTCTTTATCTTTACTACTATAAAGCACTAGTTTTCACCGTCATCATGTGTCAACACTTTGAAAAAAAACTCCTTATATTTCTCTGTAATCAACTTGTTGCAAAAAAACTATTTATATTCCTTTGTAATCAACCTGTCGTCCAAGTCTCTAATCCCGGCTCCCTCCCTATCCTACAATGACAACACGGCCGCCGTGGACTCTGCGGGTCGCTCGCTCCCACGTCGAAAAAAGAGCCTCGTCGGGTTCGGGAAGTCGCGGCTCGTGAGAGTCGGGGATGGGGGAGGATGGCGGCAAAAGAAAGCAGGAGACGACGACAGCATCCAAGGTGCAGCGGGAGGCTGCGGCGGCCAACATCTCCATGCGCAAGTGGCTACAGCATGTCAAGGCATCCTTCCTCAGCCTAGTAAGCATGCAGCACTCCTAACTAGCGTGCGCTTCATCACGCAAGATTCGAGAAAACCAACAAAATAGACTGCGCGGTCGGCGGTGTTCATCTAGGATTTAGAATTAGCAGGACCTAAACCGAGTATATGAGATGTGACTTTGGTACTACAATTAGTGAGGATGGAGATGTAAGCTTGGGAGGTCAGGTAGTACCAAAGAAGGACACCTTCCATTAATTGGGATCGATGCTACAGAGAGATGGTGATATTGATGAAGATATTAGCCATAGGATCAAAGCGGGGTGGATGAAATGGTGTCAAGCATCAGGAGTCTTATGTGACAAGAGAGTCCCACAGAAGTTGAAAGGCCTCATAGAAGTTGAAAGGCAAGTTCTACAGGACGACGATTAGGCCTGCTATGTTATATAGGGCTGAGTGTTGGCCTACTAAGAGACGACATATCCAACAACTAAGTGTCGTAGAGATGCGTATGTTGTGTTGGATATGTGGGCACACAAGATTGGACCGAGTGAGAAACGATGACATACACAATCGGCTAGGAGTAGCGCCAATTAAAGAAAAGCTTATTCAACACCGGTTGAGATTGTTTGGGCATGTCCACCGGAGACCCCTAGAGGCACCTGTGCACAGAGGCATCATAAGACGGTACAATAATGTGAAGAGAGGTAGAGGGCGGCCAAACTTGACATGTGAGGAGGCAATCAAAAGGGACTTGAAGGAATGGAATATCTCAAAGGAGTTGTATTTGGATAGAAGTGCTTGGAAAGAACCTATCCACGTGCCCGAACCGTGATTAGGTCTTTTCCCTTTTAGTGCTCCCAAAAGCTTTTTCCCCTCCCCTTTCTCTCTCTTTCTCTTTTTGGTGACTTATTGTTGGGTTTCAACTCTAGCCTACCCCGACTTGCTCGGGACTAAAAGGCTATGTTGTTGGTGTTGATGTTGATCTCCTCACATCTCATCCTATGTTCCATGGTAAATCCAAAAACTGCTTTATAACTACCTAGTTATATTTATATAGTAGCATTTGATAGCCCAAAATACATCACTACACATAGTGAGAAACAGTGAAAATCTCACACATAAGGATCCAATAGGTATATAACTCGAGAACGTTTGATGGCACATATTTAACATAACAATCCTATCTACATCTTGGAGTGAGTCAATCCAACACATGAACTTTATTAAGTGTGTGGGGGATAGATATCCCATAGGTCCTCACCAACATCTTGTGATATAACTCGAGAACGCTTGATGGCAGATATTTAACATAACAATCCTATCAACATCTTGTGTTTTGTCGTGTTGCGCACGAACCATCGAGCTACAGTCGATCTCGCCAACAACAAAAAAACACTATGTGATATATCCCATAGTGTGTTGCCGGTACCAAACACCGATAGCTGGAGGGCCAGGTAGGGGAGGCGACATCAACATCGGTTAACCCTATGGTCGTCGTCTTCACCAACGCCATCAACTTTGCTTTGGGTGAGATGTTCCATTTCAAATGTATTTCCTATGTCGCCGACAAGAGAAGAACTTGTCACATCCGGTTTTAATCGAATGCATAGCATATGTGTGATAGGATCTATTTCCACACATATGTTGACGTCACAAGTGTAATATATCAAAGGAACAATGCATAAAGCATAAATTAAGATTATTGTAACATATTACACTTTGAATAGACTTAATGACATACCTTAATCATCAAAGTACAACGAAACATAAACATCCTTCCACAGGAAGATGATCGTGGGTTGCTAGATTAGTTAGAAATGGAAAGCTAAGTCCATCTTGCTTTTAGTTCTTTGTGAGTCAACTTTGTTTGACTATCGGCGGCGAGATAATCAAACATGTGGAGCTAACGATGACATGATAGTCAAACATGTGCTTCAGCGAGATAGTTCGGTCACCTTAGAGGCCAGTGTCACGAACGCAGCCGATGATCCTTCTACAGTGGAGCCAATGATGACGGCAGCAGCTATGAATATCATTAAAGATGTTTCCCTGGATAAGCTTCTTAACGATCTTGCTCTCTACACGGCATCCCTTGGTGATATTGAAATCTCAATGGGTGTCACACTACAGTTTGATCTGTTGAGCCTGTCTGCACTTGTACCAGTTAACCTTGCAACTTCTGAGAATCTTCTTGTTGGTCACTTGTTTTCAACTACTGTATGAAATAAAAAACAAGGCAACACAAAGTTAAAAAGTAGAAACCTTCAACCTTGAAATGTTATCTCTTCGAGATAACAACTCAAGGACGAAGGTAAAATGTAATCAAATGGAATACATAATGCATGATGAAATAAGATATGAGGACTTATCTCATGTTCCTTAGCACTTTATTTCTCTTCTTCTCATACAAGACAAGTTTGCAATCATGCCTTTAGCTTCTTGATGCAAGATATCACGAAGGTGTTTCAAAGGCAGAGCTGCACGAAGCTGTAGCACCTAACTAAAGGTACTTTATGCAGGGTACTGTCCACCTATTTATAGGGGAGACGAACCGACTGGTGAGGACATCCTCCACTATTACCCGTTGGCAAAGACGCAATTGGCCCAGTTGGTCCGATTGTAGTCGGACGGCGACCATGTGAGCCTCAGAATTATCCCACCTCGCTTAACTTGGGAGGAGGAAGCCACTTTAAAAGGGAGAGCCACCCTTCCCCCATTGGACTAGTCTTTTGGGGCGATTGGGCCTTTTCCTGAGTTGGGTGTGCATAATGAACTGTTGGGCTTCGGGCAACCCTAATTTGTTGGGCCTCGGCCAACCCCACCTAGGCTGGGTGTATCATCTGGTATCAGAGCTAGGGTCCATTTTAAGAAGGTGGGAATGATGAGGACATCCTCCACTATTACCCGTTGGAAAGACGCAATTGGCCCAGTTGGCCTGATTGTAGTCGGACGGCGACCGTGTGAGCCTCAGAATTATCTCACCTCGCTTAACTTGGGAGGAGGAAGCCACTTTAAAAGGGAGAGCCACCCTTCCCCCATTGGACTAGTCTTTTGGGGCGATTGGGCCTTTCCCTGAGTTGGGTGTGCATAATGAACTGTTGGGCTCCGGGCAACCCTAATTTGTTGGGCCTCGGCCAACCCCACCTAGGCTGGGTGTATCATAGACTTTGTACATATTTACAATAATGCCCATCTATTTTTACATAAGTCATTTACAAATGGTATTAGGGAATTAATGGATTTTCCTTCGTTTTTGACTTCACAGGTTCCAGCCTTCGTCAACCAGCTACTTCTTCCTTTTGACTTGTGGCCGAAATCACAACATTCGGTCATTGCCTTTATTGCTTGCGTATAGACGAAGTGCTTTTGTATGCTGCTTTCTGTCAAAGTTTAGCTTCGTCCGTCAGTGAGGACATTCCTGAAATGCATTCGTTAATCGACGAAGCCAGATGTTAAACAAGTGATCTTCGACAAAGCTTTTCCTTGTACCCTTAAGGCAATCATGTGACATAACTAATCAAAGAACCTTCGACAGCATCGACCCAACAGTAGCCCCTTGTGGGATGAGTTTGTTATTTCATAACGAGCTTAGATCGAAATAATTTATAATCCAAAAAACACCTTCCCAAAGCTCGTTATGAAATTGGCTAACACACATAGTGGGACCCAATGGTCATTGGGTGCGACAATTAAAGTGTAACACCCTGAATTTGGGGGTATAAATTTTCGTCTCCAATATTCACCAAATTCAGGCGTTACTCTCTTTTTCTCTTCCTGTTTCGCTCCTTCCTATTTTCAAAGCAATATAGAGATTGGTGTCTGTATCGCGTGTCACCAAAACCTAAGTAGATATTTGAAAGTTGCCTAGAGGGGTGAATAGGCAAAACCTGAAAATTATAAACCTTTGAACATGCACTTCACCAGGGGTTAGGGTTAGAAATAATAGTGAATTCGGAGTGCGGAAGATAGTTCTTCTTGCTATGAGTTGCTCAATCAATGCGGATAACTTTGGGAGCTAACTCAAAGTAATGTGAGCAAGAGAACTTTAGAGAGAGAGGTGAGGGGAGAAACAAATCAAATGGTGAAGATCAACACAAGTGGATATGGTGATTTGTTTCCCGAGGTTCGGTTCCTGTCGGGGACCATAATTAGGGGTACCCCCAAGACTCCTAATCTCAGCTGGTAACCCCCATCAGCACAAAGCTGCAAAGGCCTGATGGGTGCGATTAAGTCAAGGCTCGGTCCACCCAAGGGACACGATCTCGCCTCGCCCGAGCCCAGCCTCGGGCAAGGGCAGCCGACCCCGGAGGATTTACGTCTCGCCCGAGGACCCCCTCCAACAACGGACACACTTTCGGTCCGCCTGAGGCCCAGTCTTCGCCAAGAAGAAACCTTGGCCAAGTCGCCATGCCGACCGACCGTATCGCAGGAGCATTTAATGCAAAGGTGGCCTGACACCTTATCCTGACGCGTGCCCTTCAGTCGACAGAGCCGAAGTGACCGCAGTCACTTCGTCGCTCCACTGATCGGCCTGACAAGAGGACAGCGTCGCCTGCACCGCTCCGACTGCTGTGCCACTCGACAGAGTGAGGCTGACAGCAGCCAAGTCCGGCCTCAGGCGCCATAGGAAACTCTGCACCGCCTGACCCCAGGGCTCGGACTCGGGCTCAGCCCCAGAAGACGACGAACTCCGCATCGCCCGACCCCAGGGCTCGGACTCGGGCTCAGCCCCGGAAGACGACGAACTCCGCCTCGCCCGACCCCAGGGCTCAGACTTGGGCTCAGCCCCGGAAGACGACGAACTCCGCCTCGCCCGACCCTAGGGCTCGGACTCGGGCTCAGCCCCGGAAGACGACGAACTCCGCCTCGTCCGACCCCAGGGCTCGGACTCGGGCTCAGCCCCGGAAGACGACGAACTCTGCCTCGCCCGACCCCAGGGCTCGGACTCAGCCCTGGCCTCAGCCGACGGTCTCCACCTCGCCCGACCCAGGGGCTCGGACTCGACCTCGGCCTCGGAAGACAGACTCGACCTCGACCTCGGAGGAGCCTCCACCTCGCCCAACCCAGGGCTCGGACCGACCACGTCACAGGAGGCGCCATCATTACCCTACCCCAAGCTAACTCAGGCTACGGGGAACAAGACCGGCGTCCCATCTGGCTTGCCCCGGTAAACAAGTAATGATGGTGCCCCGCATGCTCCATAACGACGGCGGCTCTCAGCCCCCTTACGGAAGCAAGGAGACGTCAGCAAGGACTCGACAGCCCCGACAGCTGTCCTTCCGCCAGGCTCCAGCGCTCCTCCGACGGCCATGACACCACACGAACAGGGTGCCAAAACCTCTCCGTCTGCCACGATGGCATGTACTTAGGGCACTAGCTCTTCTCCGCTAGACACGTTAGCACACTGCTACACCTCCCATTGTACACCTAGATCCTCTCCTTACGCCTATAAAAGGAAGGTCCAGGGCCCTCTTACAGAGGGTTGGCCGCGTGGGGAAGGACGGGACGGCGCTCGCGTAAGCCTCTCGCTCCCTCCCGCGTGGACGCTTGTAACCCCCTACTGCAAGCGCACCCGACCTGGGCGCGGGACAAACACGAAGGCCGTGGGTTTCCCCTTTTACGCCTGTCTCCCTCTGGCTTCTTCCCCCCTTTGCGCTCCATCTCGCGCCGACCCATCTGGGCTGGGGCACGCATCGACAATTTACTCGTCGGTCCAGGGACCCCCCGGGGTCGAAACGCCGACAGTTGGCGCGCCAGGTAGGGGTCTGCTGCGTGTTGACGAACAGCTTCCCGTCAAGCTCCAGATGGGTAGTCTCCAGCAACCTTTCCAGCCCGGGACGATGCTCCGTTTCGGGAGTCTTGAGTTCATGTCCCTCGACGGCAGCTACGACATGATACTCCTTCCCCCGCCACGCGACAGCGACAATGGCGGCCGACAACCCGCCCGCCGGCGGCGGAATCGATGACGTCTTCCCCACGTGGCGGAAGAACAACATTCGGGTTTATCCCGTCGCCTCCCCCGCTGACGGAGGAGGAGGCGGGGCAACCAAGGCCAAGTAGGAGGCGGCACCTCGTCGGCTGTCGAGCGAGTCGATGGCGTCGGCGCCCCAACGGGGGACACGTCGGGCATCGACTTCGCGTCTGAGACGAAGACGAGCGTTGTCTCCCCGCAACACGCCAACTCCAAGCAAACGGACGACGCCGGCACGCTCGCAAAAGACTTGCTGGGCGTCACCCTCGTACCTGAAACGACGGTGCGGTCTACCCCTGACGTGACTTCGTCACCGCCCGCCGACCGAGAGGTACCGATCGATTCCCATCTCGTGCCTTCTGGATTCAGCCTCGACCCACCAAGCGACTTCGCTTTGGTGGACGCTTTCATAGAGGCAAGTCCAAACCCTCCGGGGTATCGTATGCGGTCACCCTGGGACCGGCTGACAGCCGTCTCGACCTATGGGCCCTCGGGTTCCGAGGAAGATGACGAGCCCGACTTTTGTTGGGATTTCTCCGGACTTGGCAACCCCAGTGTCATGCGGGACTTCATGACCGCATGCGACTACTGCCTTTCCGACTGTTCCGACGGTAGCCGCAGCCTTAGCGACAAGGACTGCGGCCCAAGTCGTGAATGTTTCCACGTCGATCTAGGGGGTCCCGGCGAAGGCAACCATCTTGGTATACCGGAGAACGATGATCCCCCTAGGCCTGCGCCTCACGTTGACATCCTACGGGAGCTAGTTGTGGTCCCAGTCCCTGCGGGGGGTCAGGACTCACAGCTCGAGCAAATCCGCGAGATGCAGGCCAGGCTCGACGAGGGAGCAGGAACACTTGAGCCGTTCCGCCGGGACATCGGGCAGGAATGGGCAGGCCAACCTCCGCCTGGAGAAGCGCGTCATCTACCCCAGGGCATCCAGCACCGCATCGCCGACGATGTCAGGGCAAGGCCGCCACTGGCTTCCAGTGGGGTCGGCCAGAACCTGGCTGCAGCAGCAATACTTCTCCACGCGATGCCGGAGCCATCAACCACCGAGGGGCGGCGTATCCAGGGAGAGCTCAAGAATCTCCTGGAGGATGCCGCGGTCCGACGGGCCGAAAGCTCTGCCTCCTGAAGGCAGGGGTACCCCTCGGAGCATCGCACCGCGACTTCCCGATTCATGCGGGAAGCCTCGGTCCACACCGGACGCACGCGCAACACAACGCCTGCGGCCCCGGGTCGCCTCGGCAACGAGCACCATCATCGCAACCGTCGAGCCCACCTCGACGAGAAGGTGCGCCGAGGCTACCACCCTAGGCGTGGGGGACGCTACGACAGCGGGGAGGATCGGAGTCCCTCGCCCGAACCACCCGGTCTGCAGGCTTTCAGCCGGGCCATACGACGGGCGTCGTTCCCGACCCGGTTCCAAACCCCGACTACTATCACAAAGTACTCGGGGGAGACGAGACCGGAACTGTGGCTCGCGGACTACCGGCTGGCCTGCCACCTGGGTGGAACGGACGATGACAACCTCATCATCCGCAACCTCCCCCTGTTCCTCTCCGACACCGCTCGAGCCTGGCTGGAGCATTTGCCTCCGGGGCAGATCTCCAACTGGGACGACCTGGTCCAAGCCTTCGCCGGCAACTTCCAGGGCACGTACGTGCGCCCTGGGAACTCCTGGGATCTCCGAAGCTGCCGCCAGCAGCCGAGGGAGTCTCTCCGGGACTACATCCGGTGATTCTCGAAGCAGCGCACCGAGCTGCCCAACGTCACCGACTCGGATGTCATCGGCGCGTTCCTCGCCGGCACCACCTGCCGCGACCTGGTGAGCAAGCTGGGTCGCAAGATTCTTTAGACTATAACTTGCTTTCAGTTTCTCAATTATGCAAAATGGGTTACAACTGTCTTTTTACGGATATAGGTGTTACTGTTTTTAGAAGAAGTGATGATTCAGTAGCATTTAAGGGAGTATTGGAGGGTCAGTTATACTTAGTTGATTTAAATAGAGCTGAACTCGATACTTGTTTAATTGCTAAGACTAATTTAGGTTGGCTCTGGCATCGCCGACTGGCCCATGTTAGGATGAAGAATCTTCACAAGCTTCTAAAGGGAGAACACATTTTGGGAATAACAAATGTTCATTTTAAGAATGACAAGGTTTGTAGCGCATGTCAAGCAGGGAAGCAAGTTGGTGCCCATCATCCACATAAGAACATCATGACGACTGACAGGCCGCTTGAGCTACTCCACATGGATCTATTCGGCTCGATAGCTTACATAAGCATCGGCGGGAGTAAGTACTGTCTAAGTATTGTGGATGATTATTGAAAGGGAAATAGGCTTACACCTTTTCCTAAATGATTTTGGTGGTTGAATTGCCCAACACAAATAATTGAACTAAATAGTTTGCTATAGACTATAAGTTCTACCGGTGCCAAAGGTTCAACACAAACCAATAAAAAGTCCAAGAAAGGGTTCAAATAAAAAGAGCAAAAGACAATCCAAAGATAGCCCTGGTCTGGCGCACCGGACAGTGTCCGGTGCACCACCGGACAGTGTCCGATGCACCAGGGAGTTCCACTCCAAACTTGCTACCTTCAGGAATTCGGGGAGGCCGCTCCGCTATAATTCACCGGACTGTCCGGTGTGCCAAGCGGAGCAACGGTCGTCCGCGCCAACGGTCGTCTGCAAACGCTACAGTGAATAGTGAACAGTGCAACGGGCAGTGAACAGGACCTGTCCGGTGCACCACCGGACTGTCCGGTGGCCCCGTTGTCAGAAGCTCCAACGGTCGGAACCCAACGGCCTGGTGACGTGGCTGGCGCACCGGACAGTGTCCGGTGGCGCACCGGACTGTCCGGTGCACCATACGACAGAAGCCTTCACTAACGGTCATTTTGGTGGTTGGGGCTATAAATACCCCCAACCACCACACTTCAAGGAATCCAAGTTTTCAGCCATCAAACCTCATACAAGAGCTCTACACTTCATTCCAAGACACAAACAAAGAGATCAAATCCTCTCCCAAGTCCGGAATCACTCCAAACAAATTAGTGACTAGAGAGAGAGAGACTTTTGTGTTCTTTTGAGCTCTTGCGCTTGGATTGCTTTTCTTCTTTCTCTATTCTTGTTTCCAACTCACTTGTAATCAAAATAAGAGACACCAAGTTGTGGTAGTCCTTGTAGTGGACTAAGTGTCCCATTTGATTGAAGAGAAAGGCTCACTCGGTCTAAGTGACCGTTTGAGAGAGGGAAAGGGTTGAAAGAGACCCGGTCTTTGTGACCACCTCAACGGGGAGTAGGTTTGCAAGAACCGAACCTCGGTAAAACAAATCATCGTGTCATCCGCTTTTATTCGCTTGTGATTTGTTTTCGCCCTCTCTTTCGGACCCGATTATATTTCTAACGCTAACCCCGGCTTGTAGTTGTGCTTAAACTTTATAAATTTCAGATTTGCCTATTCACCCCCCTCTAGGCGACTTTCAATTGGTATCAGAGCCCGGTACTTCATTAGAGCCTAACCGCTCGAAGTGATGTCGGGAGCATCCGCCATGAGGGAAATCGGGACCGACGACAAGTCCGCAAGCTCGGGGAGAACGCATTCAAGGGAGTCCGCCCACAAGCACAAGGAGGAATCCTCTTCCTCCATCAAGTCCCATCGGAAGGGTGACAAGAAGAAGAAGATGAAGAAGGTGGTCTACTACGAGACCGACTCTTCGTCACCCTCCACCTCCGGCTCAGAATCGGCATCCGCCACTTCTAAGCGCCATGAGCGCAAGAAGTATAGTAAGATGCCCCTTCACTACCCTCGTATTTCAAAACGCACTCCATTACTTTCCGTCCCATTAGGCAAACCACCTATGTTTGATGGTGAAGATTATTCTATGTGGAGTGATAAAATGAGGCATCACCTAACCTCACTCCACAAAAGCATATGGGATATTGTTGAGTATGGAGCGCAGGTACCAAAGAAGGGAGACACGGATTATGATTTAGAGGAGGTCGAACAAATCCAACACTTCAACTCCCAAGCCACTACTATACTCCTCGCCTCTCTAAGTCGAGAGGAGTATAATAAGGTGCAAGGGTTGAAGAGTGCAAAGGAGATTTGGGACATGCTCAAGACCGCGTACGAGGGAAATGAGGTGACCAAGATCACCAAGCGGGAGACGATTGAGGGGGAGCTCGATCGTTTTATGCTCAACCAAGGGGAGGAGCCACAAGCCATGTACAACGACTCAAAACCTTGGTGAACCAAGTGCGCAACCTCGTTAGCACCAAATGGAATGACCATGAAATGGTCAAGGTTATTCTTAGATCACTCGTATTTCTTAATCCTACTCAAGTTCAATTAATTTGTGGTGATCCAAGATATAAGCTAATGTCTCCCGAGGAAGTAATAGGAAAGTTTGTGAGCTTTGAGCTAATGATCAAAGGCTCCAAACAAATCATTGAGCAAGGAGCCACCTCCACACCCGAGGTGCAGCCCGTCGCCTTCAAAGCAACGGAGGAGAAGAAAGAAGAGTCTACATCAAGTAGGCTCCCCATCGACGCCTCCAAGCTCGACAATGAGGAGATAGCTTTAATCATTAAAAGCTTTCGCCAAATCCTCAAGCAAAGGAAGGGGAAAGATTACAAGCCCCGTTCCAAGAAGGTGTGCTACAAATGTGGTAAGCCCGGTCATTTCATTGCTAAATGTCCTTTATCTAGTGATAGTGACAGGGGCGATGACAACAAGGGAAGGATAATAGAAAAGAATAAATACTACAAGAAGAAGGGCGACGATGCCCATGTTTGCCGGGAGTGGGACTCCGGCGAGAGCTCCACCGACTCCTCCTCCGACGAGGACGCCACAAACATCGCCATCACCAAAGGGCTTCTCTTCCACAACCTCGGCCACAAGTGCCTCATGGCAAAATATGGCAAGAAGAAGAAGGTAAAATCTAGATTCTCCACTAAGTATGCAACTTCTAGTGATGAGGATAATTCTAGTGATGATGAGGATAACTTGCTTACTCTTTTTGCCAATCTTAACATGCAACAAAAAGAGAAATTAAATGAATTGATTAGTGCTATTCATGAGAAGGATGAACTCTTGGATAGCTAAGAGGAATTCCTAATTAAAGAAAATAAAAAGCATGTTAAGGTTAAAAATGCTTATGCTCTAGAGGTTGAAAAATGTGAAAAATTGACTAGTGAGCTAAGTACTTGCCATGACACTATTTCTAGCCTTAGAAATGAAAATGTCAAATTAATTGCTAAGGTTGAGAAATCAAATGTTTGTGATGATTCAATTGTTAATCTTAGAAATGATAATGCCAGTTTAATTGCTAAGATTGACATGTTGAATGAATCTCTTGCTAGCCTTAAGATTGAGAATGAAAAATTAATTGCTAAGGCTAAAGATTTGAACGTTTGCAATGATGCTATCACCAATCTTAGAGATGAGAATGCTATTTTACATGCTAAGATTGTTGAATTTGCTTGCAAACCCTCTACATCTACCGTTGAGCATGTTACTATTTGCACTAGATGTAGAGATATTAATGTTGATGCTATTCATGATCACCTAGCTTTAATTAAACAACAAAATGATCACATATCTCAACTTAGTGCTAAGATTAATGAGCATGACTTAGAAAATGAGAAATTTAAATTTGCTAGAAGCATGCTCTATAGTGGAAGACACCCTGGGATTAAGGATGACATTGGCTTCCAAAAGGGAGACAATGTAAAGCTTAATGCCCTAAGAAATTGTCTAATTTTTTTAAGGGTAAGGCTCCCATGGTTCAAGATAACGAGGGTTACATTTTATACCCTGCCGGTTATCCCGAACACAAAATTAGGAGAATTCACTCTAGGAAGTCTCACTCTGGCTCTCATCATGCTTTTATGTATAAGAGTGAGGCATCTAGTTCTAGTCAATCAACCCATGCTAAATTGCCTAAGAAGAAAACTCCTATTGCATCAAATGAACCTAACATTTCATTTAAGACTTTTGATGCATCATATGTTTTAACTAATAAATCAGGCAAAATAGTTGCCAAATATGTTGGGGGCAAACACAAGGGGTCAAAGACTTGTGTTTGGGTACCCAAGGTGCTTGTTTCTAATGTGAAAGGACCCAAGACCGTTTGGGTACCTAAGAACAAGGCCTAAAATTGTTTTGTAGGTTTATGCATCCGGGGGCTCAAGTTGGATCATTGATAGCGGGTGCACAAACCACATGACAGGGGAGAAAAGGATGTTCTCCTCCTACGAGAAAAACCATGATCCCCAAAAAGCTATCACATTCGGGGATGGAAATCAAGGTTTGGTCAAAGGACTTGGTAAAATTGCTATATCTCCTAACCATTCTATTTCCAATGTTTTTCTTGTAGATTCTTTAGATTACAATTTGCTTTCTGTTTCTCAATTATGCAAAAATGGGCTACAATTGTCTTTTTACGGATATAGGTTACTGTCTTTAGAAGAAGTGATGATTCAGTAGCATTTAAGGGAGTGTTAGAGGGTCAGCTATACTTAGTTGATTTTAATAGAGCTAAACTCGACATGTGCTTAATTGCTAATACTAACATGAGTTGGCTCTAGCATCGCCGACTAGCCCACGTTGGGATGAAGAATCTTCACAAGCTTCTAAAAGGAGAGCACATTTTGGGACTAACAAATGTTCATTTTGAGAAAGACAGGGTTTGTAGCGCATGTCAAGCAGGAAAGTAAGTTGGTGTTCATCATCCACACAAGAACATCATGACGACCGACAGGCCGCTTGAGTTACTTCACATGGACCTATTCGGCCCGATTGCTTACATAAGCATCGGCGGGAGTAAGTATTGTCTTGTTATTGTGGATGATTATTCTCACTTCACTTGGGTGTTCTTTTTGCAGGAAAAATCTCAAACCCAAGAGACCTTAAAGGGATTCTTGAGACGAGCTCAAAATGAGTTCGGCTTAAGGATCAAAAATATTAGAAGCGACAACGGAACAAAGTTCAAGAACTCACATATAGAAGGTTTTCTTGAAGAGGAGGGCATCAAGCATGAGTTCTCTTCTCCCTACACGCCACAACAAAATGGTGTAGTGGAGAGGAAGAATAGAACTCTACTTGACATGGCGAGGACCATGCTTGATGAGTACAAGACTTCAGATCGGTTTTGGGCGGAAGCAATCAACACCGCTTGCTACGCCATCAACCGTCTCTATCTTCACCGAATCCTCAAGAAGACATCATATGAACTCCTCACCGGTAAAAAACCAAATGTTTCATATTTTAGAGTCTTTGGTAGCAAATGTTTTATTCTTGTTAAAAGAGGTAGAAAATCCAAATTTGCTCTTAAGGCTGTAGAAGGTTTTTTACTTGGTTATGATTCAAACACAAGGGCATATAGAGTCTTTAACAAGTCCAATGGACTAGTTGAAGTTTCTTGTGACATTGTGTTTGATGAGACTAACAGCTCTCAAGTAGAGCAAGTTGATCTTGATGAGCTAGATGATGAAGAGGCTCCATGCATCGCGCTAAGGAACATGTCCATTGGGGATGTGTGTCCTAAGGAATCCGAAGAACCTCCACAAGCACAAGATCAACCATCTTCCTCCATGCAAGCATCTCCACCAACCTAGGATGAGGATCAAGATCAAGAGGATGAAAATGAAGATCAAGAAGATGAGCCACCTCAAGAGGAGGGCAATGATCAAGGGGGAGATGCCAATGATCAAGACAAGGAAGATGATGATGGTCCAAGACCGCCACACCCAAGAGTCCACCAAGCAATACAACGAGATCACCCCGTGAACACCATCCTCGGCGATATTCAAAAGGGGTTAACCACTCGATCTCGTGTTGCTCATTTTTGTGAACATTACTCCTTTGTGTCTTCTATTGAGCCATACAGGGTGGAAGACGCATTAAGGGATTTGGATTGGGTGTTGGCGATGCAAGAGGAACTCAACAACTTCACGAGGAATGAGGTATGTCATCTTGTTCCACGTCCTAACCAAAATGTTGTAGGAATCAAGTGGGTCTTCCTCAACAAACAAGATGAGCATGGTGTGGTGACAAGGAACAAAGCCCGACTTGTGGCCAAGGGATATTCACAAGTCGAAGGTTTGGATTTCGGTGAAACCTATGCACCCGTAGCTAGGCTTGAGTCAATTCGTACATTACTTGCCTATGCTACTTACCATGGCTTTAAGCTTTACCAAATGGACATGAAAAGTGCCTTCCTCAATGGACCAATCAAGGAGGAGGTCTATGTTGAGCAACCTCCCGGCTTTGAAGATAGTGAGTACCCTAATCATGTCTATAAACTCTCTAAGGCGCTTTATGGGCTCAAGCAAGCCCCAAGAGCATGGTATGAATGCCTAAGAGATTTCCTTATCGCTAATGGCTTCAAAGTCGGAAAAGTCGATCCTACTCTCTTTACTAAAACAATTGCAAATGATTTGTTTGTATGCGAAATATATGTTGATGATATCATATTTGGGTCTACTAACAAATCTACATGTGAAGAATTTAGTAGGATCATGGTACAAAAATTCGAGATGTCTATGATGGGGGAGTTGAAGTATTTCTTAGGATTTCAAGTGAAGCAACTACAAGAGGGCACCTTCATTAGCCAAATGAAGTACATTCAAGACATACTCACCAAGTTTGGGATGAAGGATGCCAAGCCCATCAAGACACCCATGGGAACTAATGAGCATCTCGACCTCGACACGGGAGGTAAATCCGTAGATCAAAAGGTATACCGGTCGATGATAGGATCTCTACTTTATTTATGTGCATCTCGACCGGATATTATGCTTTCCGTATGCATGTGTGCAAGATTCCAAGCCGATCCTAAGGAAATTCACCTTAGGGCCGTAAAACAAATCTTGAGATATTTAGTCTATACTCCTAAGTTTGGCCTTTGGTACCCTAGGGGATCCACTTTTGATTTAATTAGATATTCAGATGCTGATTGGACAGGGTGTAAGATTGATAGAAAGAGCACATCAGGGATTTGCCAGTTCTTGGGAAGATCTCTGGTGTCTTGGGCTTCTAAGAAACAAAATTTTGTAGCTCTTTCTACCGCCGAAGTTGAGTACATTGCCGCAGGCCATTGTTGCGCGCAATTGCTTTGTATGAGGCAAACCCTTAGGGACTATGGTTACAAATTGACCAAAGTTCCTCTTCTATGTGATAATGAGAGTGCAATCCGCATGGCGGATAATCCCGTTGAGCACAGCCGCACTAAGCACATAGCCATTCGGTATCACTTTTTGAGGGATCACCAACAACGAGGGGATATCTAGATTGCTTATATTAACACCAAAGAACAATTAGCCGATATCTTTACCAAGCCACTAGATGAGAAAACATTTACCAAACTTAGGCATGAGCTAAATATTCTTGATTCTAGGAATTTTGATTGATATTTTGCACACATAGCTCATTTATATACCTTTGACCATATCTCTTTCATGTGCTATGACTAATGTGTTCTTCAAGTGCATTTCATGCTAAGTCATAGATTGAAAGGGAAATGGAGTCCTCGGCGAAGACAAGGCTTCCACTCCATCGAATTATTCATCCTTCGCCGTCACTCCGCACCGCTCTCCAATTTGGTATAATCTTCACTCATATACTATTTACCAAAGGGGAGAAAGTTTGTTCAAGGGCTTATATTTCACTCACAAGTATCCGTTTTTGGCGATTCATGCCAAAGGGGGAGAAAGTATTAGCCCAAAGCAAAAGGACCGCACCACCACCAATTTCAAAAATGTAGTCTTTCAAATTTGTGTTAAATGAAAGCTTTCTATTGGTATCTTATTTTTGATAAAATTTTCAAATTGGTATAACCCCTTTTCAAAATTAATATCTAAAACCCTCTTGAACACTAAGAGGAGAATTTCATTGAGGGGAAGTTTTGTTTAGTCAAAGGAAAAGCATTTGAAACAGGGGGAGAAAATTTCAAATCTTGAAAATGCTTCTCAAAATCTTATTCATATACCTTTGTCTATTTGCAAAAAGACTTTGAAAAGAATTTACAGAAGAATTTGCAAAAACAAAACAAGTGGTGCAAGCGTGGTCCAAAATGTTAAATATGAAGAAAGCATCCATGCATATCCTATGAGAATATATATTGGTTTAATTCCAAGTAACCTTTGCACTTACATTATGCAAACTAGTTCAATTCTGCACTTATAAATTTGCTTTGGTTTGTGTTGGCATCAATCACCAAAAAGGGGGAGATTGAAAGGGAAATAGGCTTACACCTTTTCCTAAATGATTTTGGTGGTTGAATTGCCCAACACAAATAATTGAACTAACTAGTTTGCTTTAGATTATAAGTTCTACATGTGCCAAAGGTTCAACACAAACCAATAAAAAGTCCAAGAAAGGGTTCAAATAAAAAGAGCAAAAGACAACCCAAAGGCAGCCCTGGTCTGGCGCACCGGACAGTGTCTGGTGCACCAGGGAGTTCCACTCCAAACTTGCCACCTTCGGGAATTCAGGGAGGCCGCTCTGCTATAATTCACTGGACTGTTCGGTGTAGTACCGGACTGTCCGGTGTGCCAAGCGGAGCAACGGACGTCCGCGCCAACGGTCGTCTGCAAACGTGTCA
Source organism: Zea mays (assembly GCF_902167145.1). Classification (NCBI taxonomy): domain Eukaryota; kingdom Viridiplantae; phylum Streptophyta; class Magnoliopsida; order Poales; family Poaceae; genus Zea; species Zea mays. Next base: position 40,241,984 of record NC_050100.1, on the reverse strand, counting down.
CACCCGGTTTTAGAAGGTAAACCGAATGCGAACCATGCACGTGCCAGGATCAGTTATTCACGTACACAACGATTACATAAATGACTCATCATAGCACAATGCTTCGAATTACAATAAAGAGTAAGTAATAATATTACAGACTAGAGCCATTTACATAATATAAATCAAAGTACACAGAATCGAAACGTAGCCAACGTAAACAACCAACCACATGCAGCTGGATGGGGGAGGTCGCTAGCCTAATCCTCGTACTCGTCGAAGTCCTGGAACTCCTGGAGATCCGCCTCGACACCTTCTTTACCTGAGCATAGATTGCACCAAAGGCAAACTGGTGTTTTGTGAAAGCAAGGGTGAGTACACATCAACGTACTCAGCAAATGTCCCGTTTGGCTGTAGTGGACTAGCTTTATGTGGAGTTAGGGTCAAGCAGTTGCTTTTAGTTGGTCAGGTAATTATTACTAATATAGAGCCAGGTTTTAGCATTAACCCAAGTTGTTAACCCAAAAGTACCCTTTCCAAACGGAAAGAATACCAGAAAACCATAATCACAATCACAATAGAAACCAGCATTATCATCATCATCACCTGTAAACAAAGTATCCATGATCCAATGTGTCTCTAATCAATGGAGCTCCCTTGGCCGCTCATAACCGCGAGCACGGCTGATATATCAGTTTCAAACACTCTGCAGAGGTTGCGCACTTTACCCACAAGACGTGATTCCCTCTCTAGCCCGGGCTTGCAAGAACCTTATCCACTCCCAAGGTGAATGGCCAGGGATTCACTACGAAGCCTTTACAAAGATTCCCTAGAGGTCATATCCGCCCGTTAGGTTTCTCCAGTTTGATAAACACAATACCACTCCCCGCAGAGGGGTGACTAACAAAAGCAAAATGAAAGAACCTCGGCACCCAGCCTCGGCAGAGCAAGCACTATGCCTGGACCCCATTGACGGCACGACGGCGAAGCAACTACACCTCTAGTTCCCTTAATTAATTAGCTAAGGGCATCCCATTCCACCCTCATGGTTGCACTGTTTTCCCGGGCGGTCATCCAACGAATAGGTCCTTACGGAGAGGCACTCGAGAAACCACTCGAGCCCCCTAAAGTATCACCAGTCCAACATCATAATAATAATGACAACATCGTATCATAAGTGTTCACATCATGTTCATTGATTAAAGTAAAGCAATAGCATGAAGCTAACCATAGTAACCCAAAAGATAAGCAAGGACAAGGTAAATACAAAGCTAGTCAATCCTTAGGTTGATCATGGTATGCGGGTTGATGAATTATAAAGTAAATGAGACATAATAGGTCAAAGGACACTTGCCTTCACCAAACAGATGCTTAGGGTCTTCAACTTCGTGGAACTCGAAGAGCTAGATCACTTGATCGTCGAAGCTTGATCGTCGATTCCTCGAAGCGCGGGAACAAATCACGATCTAATCGCAACACGAAGCGAAGACGAACAAGCACAAGCAAACAGACATATATAAATGCATAAGAACATTACACCATACAAGATAAAATGGTATAAAAATATGCAGCATAAAACAGAGCTTGATTCTATGGTCACGCGAGGGAAAGAAATGTTGAACTCGAAGCGACAGTCGGGAAAATATCGCGTTTACGCTAAACAAGTATTAACGCTAATAATTAATTCGACCTTATCAATTATAAATTATATCTACTATTTAGTTTGATTAATCTGCTACACTAACAAACTAGGGCTGGATATCGAGCCAGCTCGGCTCGGCTCGTTCGAGCTCGAGCTGGCTCGTTAAGCTAACGAGCTGGCTCGACTCGGCTCGTTAAGGTAGCGAGCCACAGAGTCAGCTCGGCTCGACTCGTTTACGAGCTCGAGCTGGCTCGTTTAGCTCGCGAGCCAGAGCAGAAAAAAATAATATATGTATAATAATCAATTTCTAGTTAATTTCAAAATAATTTAAAACAGAAAATAGTAATTATACTCATAGTTTCACAGACCATATCAATATAACACCAACTTAACACAACTCATCACTCATCAATTCACTATTCACACACATATTCAGCAGTTTAACCCACACTTATATTCGTATAGACCAATTTCATACATAGACATAATTCATCAATCATTAGTTTAACTTATAGGTTATAAACACCACACATACATATAACATATTCATCAATTGTTACGTAAATGATATGTATATAGTTTTGTTTTGCTGAAATGTGATAGCTCGTTTAGCTCACGAGCTGGCTCGTTAACAATCCGAGCTGGCTCGTTAACGAACCGAGCTAGGATGTCAGCTCAGCTCGCGAAAAAATTCAAACGAGCCGATCCGAGCCGAGCCGAGCTGGCCAAGAACCGAGCGAGCCGACGAGCCGCGAGCATTTTGTCCAGCCCTACTAACAACTGTCAAATAAATAAGTAATTTAATTAACACGAGAGATTCTAAGCGAGACGAATTTACGACGCTCAAACCAACGCGACTGCGTGCAAATAGTGTAGACATGCACGGCATAGCACACTGACGACACGCGAAAAAGTGCGCGCGACCAGCGTGAACGTCGCGCGAACCAGCACGCCACCACGCGCGGAACAGCACGCGCGAAAGGCGAGGAAAACTAAATAGGTGACACGTTTATACTAAACAAATATTAAATATAAAAGCAGTTAAATTAATATTTGCCATGTTAATATTTATTATCTAAGCCCATGAGGAACACTACACATTTAATCTAGTTAGAATATTAATCTAATAACTATTAGCCAAGCGGGCCTTAAGCTAATTATCTAAAATATATGACCAGACGAATTAACCTTATTAACATGAGTGATTATTGGCGGGAACAATTTATTAACACGCACAGACGCTGCGCGACACACGTGATCGACACGCGAGATACGCGCGAACGACGCGCGGCAAGACGCGTGACACACGCGAATGGCACGCTACGACGTGTAATAACCGCTAACATAACTCGATGATACTAAACAAGTATTAACTGAAAAGCGTTTGAGTTGGTATTCATCGACTTAATATTTAATTATAAAAGCGCGAGTTAAAAACTATAAACTAGTTTTAATTAGAGGGTCATTTTATTTAATAAGTGTCGAATGAACAACTAATTAAACCATTAAAATTTGTGACATGGTAAAATACGTTACTAATATGAAATCGGCGTTGCTACCGAGTTAAAGCGACTGAAACGAATAGAAATGGGTGTACGACATGTTATATATGGAATAGCTAACAATTCGTGGCTAATAAATAATTTTATTAAAGCACGCGAATCGCGACTCGCACGAACGACGACACACGAACAACACGTACGAACGTCATGCGGATAGAACACGCAATACGCGTAGAACAGAGCACACGACACGCGCGGAATGGGCGGTGACAGCGTACAAACAGTACAGGCGAGTAGCGTGCGGACAACGCGCGACATGCGTGAACGACCGTGACACGTGAAGCAGCACGCGAACACACGAGAATCATTAACTAATTGTTGTTTTTATACTAAACACTAAATAGATATTAAATATAACATCTAAGTTGTTAAAATCACATTACCACGTACTTACAATCGTATAATTAAAATCGTAAATTGATTTGATTGAGTATTCAATTTAATGACTCACAACTAAGTAGGAAATTAATTGGCGTAGGGGTAGACGCAGGATTCTCACCTTGCGAAGATGGCGAACGGCGAGGCGAGGCTCAAGACACAGCTTGCTCTGGCGCGCGATGCTTTGCAAGCGAGCTCGGCTCGGCGACTCACACTGGCGAGGGCGATCAACGACGAGCCAACGTGGAGGTGGGGCTGCACACGCTGGGAGACTCGACGGCAGCGGCTGAGCAAGCGAGACGGCTCCAAGCGCGACGTCGAGTGCGGGCGAGACAGCTCTGCGGTCATCCAGAGCAGGCGACTTGCACTCGACCGACGCAGGGGCATCACCGGAGGACCGAGATCGGCTGGGATGGGGCTGGCCGCCGCCATGGCCACGGCTAGGGGCTGCAGCCGGCCGGCTGCCGTGCGCAGAGACCCGGCCCTGCCTTGCCGCGCCTGTGGGGGCGATCTGCGCAGTGGCCTGAGAGCGTGCGGCACCCAGGCACGAAGAGGCGGCGCGCGCAACGAAACCGCCCACGCACGCAAAAAAAGTCTGGGGCGCTAGGGAGGACGACCGGCATGGCTGGGCGGCTTGGGCGCTGCCCCTGCTTCCACTGCACGCGCGATGGGCTGGGGGAGCAGCGCGCCGCGCGCTGGGCCGCGAGCGCGACGGGCTGGGGGTGGCTGCTTGCGCCGCATGCGTTCGTGGGCAGGGGCCACACGCGTGGCCTGATTGGCCATGGCCTCCTTGCAGACCGTGTCATGGGAAAAGAGAGGTTTGTTTTTTTATCTTTCTAAATTCCTTTTTCTCCCCATATATATTTATATATATGTGTGAATATGGATATATATATATATAATATTAGATCATCCAAAACTAATATTTCTTTTCTTTCTAAACGGATACACCACATGGCTATTTTTAGCAAACAAAAAAACTAGGCTTCGGCATCAAATGCAATACACATATGTTTATATTCAAATTAGCAGTATATATATGTAATAGCTCCCCACTATATAGGCAAAAGAAAAGGGAAAGAGGGTAAAACCTGAATTTTGAGTATATAACAAAGAAATTTTTATACCCCAAAATTTAGGGTGTTACAAATCTAACCCCTTTTACAGAATCTCGCCCTCGAGATTCAAGAAGAGGCTAGCAAGAAAATGAGATTGGTTCATTGGTTGTTCACAGCTTTCTTGAGTTGACTTTGACTCTACAAACTTAACTTGTGGACTGGTTACTTTGGCCTTTAGATGCTTGAGACCGATCGATGCAATTCTTGAGGATCCCTTGGACCTGTGGGTTAGGACCCACACATGCTTCCGCTGCTTCACTTTGATCTTGTTTGTTGATGTTGATCACATTGTCTTCATTGGGGTTAGCGGCTAACCCCCTTAACAGGAGCGTTGATATGTATTTGGTGAAGATGTTGCTAACTCTGATCTTGACTGATTAGGAGAGGTTGGAGGTCGCTGACTGGACAGGTGCAAGAGGAAAGAATAGCGAGAAAAGGTAAGTATAGACGGATTAGAGAGAGCGGGGGAAGAACCCAACTACTTAAATATATGGCACTCACCTAGTGAACTGATGTCATTGCGGACTAAGGGCCACAACACATCAACACTCATCACAAAGAAGCAAATCAATCATCACACAAAGGCAAATATCACAAGCATACAACAACAAACATCTCGTTGCTACACGTTAATGCTAAATAGATGGTGGTCTTCTCTAAAAAGGGAATAACTAATTTCTAAGGTTGTCGAAGGACGAGGAGAAGAACAAGACGTGTAGGATAGGGACACGAGCACAATAATGGATGGAGTTTAAGCAAGGATTGTAATCGACAATGGAGAAAATGCAACCATGGACATGGTAGGTAAACACCATTCTCAAATTGAGATGGGAAAGATGATAATTCAAAAGGTAGACATAAGATAAGCATCATAGAAAGATCGCGTGATTACAAAGGTACAGGAGGTAACAGGCAAAAGCACACCAAAAGATCGAGTTAAGGCAAGACTTGCAGTGAGATAGAGGAAAAGGGAACGAACAAGATCGGGATGGGCAAGACAACACTCTTGAACTGAAATGGGAGAGGAAGCTTTAAAATGTGGGTACATGATAAGCATCAAGGTAAAGATCGAGGGATGACAAGGGTTAATGTGATAACGGACAAACACACAACAAAGTATGTATTTGAGGAAAAGCTTGCAAGGTGTTAGAGAAGGGGAGCAGTCAATGATGAGATAGATGAGGCATTATCCTCGAACAGGGATGGAAAAGAGGAGGCTTCAAAGGATAGGTTCGAGATAAGTAGGAGGGTAAGGACATAGATATCACGAGGGTTTTAAAGGTAATAACGGATAATGATGTAGGAGAGGAGGTAAATAAGCATAAGACAAAAGATATGAGTACCATAAAGGATGGAGTTAAGACAGGACCTGCAAGTGGAAAAGGAGAGGGTACGTCCAAGGGCCAGATAGGTAAATTGTCACTCTCAAATTGAGGTGGAAGAGAGGGGATTTTTTTAAGAACTAGGAATAAAGATGAGTATCAAGGGTAAGATCGATGGACGACAAGGCGAGGGTGATAGCAAATAAAAACACAACAAGGGATGGAATTAACATAAAACTTGTAAGGCGACAAGAAGTGAAAAGAAATCAAGGGAGAGATGGGTAACTCGCAACTCTCAAATTGGGTTGAAAGAAAGGTGAGGCTTTTAAAGGATAAGTTCAAGGTAAGCATTTAGGTAGAAGACATAAATATCGCAAGGGTCAAATGCGACAACAGACAAGAGTATAGGAGAAAGATGAAGGCATAGAAGAGCCAGTGGTATGAGTACAACAAAGAATGGAGTTGCTCCCAAGCTTACACACGGTAAAGAAGAGGATATAGCCAAGGGTGAGGTAAGTAAAACATCAGTCTCAAATTGAGATAGGAGACTGGAGATTTAAGAAAACAGACATATTGTAATCACAAGGCATGATAGAGTGATGAGAAGGGTAAAGAAATAACAAACAAAAACACAACAAAGGATAGAGTTAAAAACTCGTAGGTGACAAAGAAGAGGATACACCCAAGGGAAAAGTAGGTAAAGTACGATGCTCAGATTGAGACGGAAAAGAGGATATTTTAAAGGCTGGTATAAGATAAACATCAAGGTAAAATATAGATGTGATAAGGATAAAGGTGATAATGATGAAAAGTGTAATCCATGGACAGAGTTTAGGCAAGGCTCGCAAAGTGACAAAATGGAGAAAACAATCAGGGATAAGATAAGTGAGGTTCCAACAGAAGAGTTGAAGTAAAAAATTCATTATCGAAGGAAGTTACAAGGAAACAACGAGATTACCACGAGTGTGCAAAATAAAATGACCGCTCATGGATCATTAAGAGACAAGGGTGGTCAAGGGCATGTAGAATGAAATATCTTAAACAGACCTTGGGATATAAAGGCAAGCATAAAAGAGATGAGAGTATGAAAGATTTCAAGGAGATGAGCATACCAATACCAAGAGACAAGAAATTGCCGAAAGATAGCGACTTAACAACAGAAGAGGAAAGGGTCCCAAAAGACATAAGGGTCATAGACATATAAACTAAAATGTCTAAGTAGGTAGTAGAAACTTAGAGGCAAGTATTTGAAACAAGAGTATTAAAGGGATACAGGCATGTCAATACCAAAGGACTAGAATTTGCTAGATGGTAGCAATTTAAGGACGAAAGAGAAAAGAATCCCAAAAAGACAAGAAGGTTATGGTCAGGGGGCATCTACAAAGATGTCGCAAGCACAAGAGTGAGATCAGATCTAATAGATTGAGAGAAGTATAGACCATACTAAAATAAAATACTTTTTGGCAAGGGGCATATAGGATCACAACATAAAATTAGTCGAGGTGACTAATATTTTGAAACAGAATCAAGGATGAGGTGAAGTAAAAATAAGTAAGTCCTTAAAACGGCCAATGCTACTCTAGGTTAACGGTCCTACAGTCAGCACGACTTTGATACCACTTATGTCACACCCGGTTTTAGAAGGTAAACCGAATGCGAACCATGCACGTGCCAGGATCAGTTATTCACGTACACAACGATTACATAAATGACTCATCATAGCACAATGCTTCGAATTACAATAAAGAGTAAGTAATAATATTACAGACTAGAGCCATTTACATAATATAAATCAAAGTACACAGAATCGAAACGTAGCCAACGTAAACAACCAACCACAGGCAGCTAACTGGGGGAGGTCGCTAGCCTAATCCTCGGACTCGTCGAAGTCCTGGAACTCCTGGAGATCCGCCTCGACACCTTCTTTACCTGAGCATAGATTGCACCAAAGGCAACCTGGTGTTTTGTGAAAGCAAGGGTGAGTACACATCAACGTACTCAGCAAATGTCCCGTTTGGCTGTAGTGGACTAGCTTTATGTGGAGTTAGGGTCAAGCAGTTGCTTTTAGTTGGTCAGGTAATTATTACTAATATAGAGCCAGGTTTTAGCATTAACCCAAGTTGTTAACCCAAAAGTACCCTTTCCAAACGGAAAGAATACCAGAAAACCATAATCATAATCACAATAGAAACCAGCATTATCATCATCATCATCACCTGTAAACAAAGTATCCATGATCCAATGTGTCTCTAATCAATGGAGCTCCCTTGGCCGCTCATAACCGCGAGCACGACTGATATATCAGTTTCAAACACTCTGCAGAGGTTGCACACTTTACCCACAAGACGTGATTCCCTCTCTAGCCCGGGCTTGCAAGACCCTTATCCACTCCCAAGGTGAATGGCCAGGGATTCACTACGAAGCCTTTACAAAGATTCCCTAGAGGTCATAACCGCCCGTTAGGTTTCTCCAGTTTGATAAACACAGCACCACTCCCCGCAGAGGGGTGACTAACAAAAGCAAAATGAAAGAACCTCGGCACCCAGCCTCGGCAGAGCAAGCACTGTGCCTGGACCCCATTGACGGCACGGCGGCGAAGCAACTACATCTCTAGTTTCTCTAACTAATTAGCTAAGGGCATCCCATTCCACCCTCATGGTTGCACTGTTTTTCCGGGCGGTCATCGAACGAATAGGTCCTTACGGAGAGGCACTCGAGAAACCACTCGAGCCCCCTAAAGTATCACCAGTCCAACATCATAATAATAATGACAACATCGTATCATAAGTGTTCACATCATGTTCATTGATTAAAGTAAAGCAATAGCATGAAGCTAACCATAGTAACCCAAAAGATAAGCAAGGACAAGGTAAATACAAAGCTAGTCAATCCTTAGGTTGATCATGGTATGCGGGTTGATGAATTATAAAGTAAATGAGACATAATAGGTCAAAGGACACTTGCCTTCACCAAACAGATGCTTAGGGTCTTCAACTTCGTGGAACTCGAAGAGCTAGATCACTTGATCGTCGAAGCTTGATCGTCGATTCCTCGAAGCGCGGGAACAAATCACGATCTAATCGCAACACGAAGCGAAGACGAACAAGCACAAGCAAACAAACATATATAAATGCATAAGAACATTACACCATACAAGATAAAATGGTATAAAAATATGCAGCATAAAACAGAGCTTGATTCTATGGTCACGCGAGGGAAAGAAATGTCGAACTCGAAGCGACGGTCGGGAAAATATCGCATTTACGCTAAACAAGTATTAACGCTAATAATTAATTCGACCTTATCAATTATAAATTATATCTACTATTTAGTTTGATTAATCTGCTACACTAACAACTGTCAAATAAATAAGTAATTTAATTAACACAAGAGATTCTAAGCGAGACGAATTTACGACGCGCAAACCAACGCGACTGCGTGCAAACAGTGTAGACATGCACGACATAGCACACTGACGACACGCGAAAAAGTGCGCGCGAACGTCGCACGAACCAGCACGCCACCACGCGCGGAACAGCACGCGCGAAAGGCGAGGAAAACTAAATAGGTGACACGTTTATACTAAACAAATATTAAATATAAAAAGCAGTTAAATTAATATTTGCCATGTTAATATTTATTATCTAAGCCCATGTGGAACACTACACATTTAATCTAGTTAGAATATTAATCTAATAACTATTAGCCAAGCGGGCCTTAAGCTAATTATCTAAAATATATGACCAGACGAATTAACCTTATTAACATGAGTGATTATTGGCGGGAACAATTTATTAACACGCACAGACGCCGCGCGACACACGTGATCGACACGCGAGATACGCGCGAACGACGCGCGGCAAGACGCGTGACACACGCGAATGGCACGCGACGACGTGTAATAACCGCTAACAGGTAACTCGATGATACTAAACAAGTATTAACTGAAAAGCGTTTGAGTTGGTATTCATCGACTTAATATTTAATTATAAAAGCGCGAGTTAAAAACTATAAACTAGTTTTAATTAGAGGGTCATTTTATTTAATAAGTGTCGAATGAACAACTAATTAAACCATTAAAATTTGTGACATGGTAAAATACGTTACTAATATGAAATTGGCGTTGCTACCGAGTTAAAGCGACTGAAACGAATAGAAATGGGTGTACGACATGTTATATATGGAATAGCTAACAATTTGTGGCTAATAAATAATTTTATTAAAGCGCGCGAATCGCGACTCGCACGAACGACGACACACGAACAACACGTACGAACGTCGTGCGGATAGAACACGCAATACGCGTAGAACAGAGCACACAACACGCGCGGAATGGGCGGTTACAGCGTACAAACAGTACAGGCGAGTAGCGTGCGGACAACGCGCGACATGCGTGAACGACCGTGACGCGTGAAGCAGCACGCGAACACACGAGAATCATTAACTAATTGTTGTTTTTATACTAAACACTAAATAGATATTAAATATAACATCTAAGTTGTTAAAATCACATTACCACGTACTTACAATCGTATAATTAAAATCGTAAATTGATTTGATTGAGTATTCAATTTAATGACTCACAACTAAGTAGGAAATTAATTAGCGTAGGGGTAGACGCAGGATTCTCACCTTGCGAAGATGGCGAACGGCGAGGCGAGGCTCAAGACACAGCTTGCTCTAGCGCGCGGTGCTTTGCAAGCGAGCTCGGATCGGCGACTCACACTGGCGAGGGCGATCAACGACGAGCCAACGTGGAGGTGGGGCTGCACACGCTGGGAGACTCGACGGCAGCGGCTGAGCGAGCGAGACGGCTCCAGGCGCGACGTCGAGTGCGGGCGAGACAGCTCTGCGGTCATCCAGAGCAGGCGACTGGCACTCGACCGACGCAGGGGCATCACCGGAGGACCGAGATCGGCTGGGATGGGGCTGGCCGCCGCCATGGCCACGGCTAGGGGCTGGAGCCGGCCGGCTGCCGTGCGCAGAGACCCGACCCTGCCTTGCCGCGCCCGTGGGGGCGATCTGCGCAGTGGCCTGAGGGCGTGCGGCACCCAGGCACGAAGAGGCGGCACGCGCAACGAAACCGCCCACGCACGCAAAAAAAGTCTGGGGCGCTAGGGAGGACGACCGGCATGGCTGGGCGGCTTGGGCGCTGCCCCTGCTTCCACTGCACGCGCGATGGGCTAGGGGAGCAGCGCGCCGCGCGCTGGGCCGCGAACGCGACGGGCTGGGGGCGGCTGCTTGCGCCGCATGCGTTCGTGGGCAGGGGCCACACGAGTGGCCTGATTGGCCATGGCCTCCTTGCAGACCGTGGCATGGGAAAAGAGAGGTTTGTTTTTTTATCTTTCTAAATTCCTTTTTCTCCCCATATATATTTATATATATGTGTGAATATGGATATATATATATATAATATTAGATCATCCAAAACTAATATTTCTTTTCTTTCTAAACGGATACACCACATGGCTATTTTTAGCAAACAAAAAAACTAGGCTTTGGCATCAAATGCAATACACATATGTTTATATTCAAATTAGCAGTATATATATGTAATAGCTCCCCACTGTATAGGCAAAAGAAAAGGGAAAGAGGGTAAAACCTGAATTTTGAGTATATAACAAAGAAATTTTTATACCCCAAAATTCAGGGTGTTACAAAACGCTACAGTGAACAGTGAACAGTGCAACTGCGCGCGTAGAAGTCAGAGCAGGCGCGAGAAGGCGCACCGAACAGTGAACAGGACCTGTTCGGTGCACCACCTGACTGTCCGGTGGCCCCATTGTCACAAGCTCCAACGGTCAGAATCCAACGGCCTGGTGACATGGCTGGCGCACCGGTCTGTCCGGTGCGCCATACGACAGAAGCCTTCACCAACGGTCATTTTGGTGGTTGGGGCTATAAATACACCCAACCACCACACTTCAAGGAATCCAAGTTTTCAGCCATCAAACCTCATACAAGAGCTCTACACTTCATTCCAAGACACAAACAAAGAGATCAAATCCTCTCCCAAGTCCGGAATTACTCCAAACAAATTAGTGACTAGAAAGAGAGACTTTTGTGTTCTTTTGACCTCTTGCGCTTGGATTGCTTTTCTTCTTCCTCTATTCTTGTTTCCAACTCACTTGTAATCAAAACAAGAGAAACCAAGTTGTGGTGGTCCTTGTAGTGGACTAAGTGTCCCATTTGATTGAAGAGAAATGCTCACTCGGTCTAAGTGATCGTTTGAGAGAGGGAAAGGGTTGAAAGAGACCCGGTCTTTGTGACCACCTCAACGGGGAGTAGGTTTGCAAGAACCGAACCTCGGTAAAACAAATCACCGTGTCATCCGCTTTTATTCGCTCGTGATTTGTTTTCGCCCTCTCTTTCGGACTCGATTATATTTCTAACGCTAATCCCGGCTTGTAGTTGTGATTAAACTTTATAAATTTCAGATTTGCCTATTCACCCCCCCTCTAGGCGACTTTCAATTATTCTCGCTTCACTTGGGTATTCTTTTTACAGAAAAAATCTCAAACCCAAGAGACTTTAAAGGGATTCTTGAGACGGGCTCAAAATGAGTTCGGATTGAGAACTAAGAAAATAAGAAGCGACAACGGGACGAAGTTCAAGAACTCTCAAATTGAAGGCTTTCTCGAGGAGGAGGGAATCAAGCATGAGTTCTCTTCTCCCTACACACCTCAACAAAATGGTGTAGTGGAAAGGAAGAATAGAACTCTATTGGACATGGCAAGAACCATGCTTGATGAGTACAAGACTTCGGACCGGTTTTGGGCTGAGGCGATTAACACCGCCTGCTACTCCATCAACCGGCTCTACCTTCACTGAATCCTCAAGAAGACATCATATGAACTCCTCACCGGTAAAAAGCCCAATGTCTCATATTTTAGAGTCTTTGGTAGCAAATGCTTTATTCTTTTTCAAAGAGGAAGAAAATCTAAATTTGCTCCTAAGGCTGTAGAAGGCTTTTTACTAGGATATGATTCAAACACAAGGGCATATAGAGTCTTCAACAAATCCACTGGATTAGTTGAGGTTTCTTGTGACATTGTGTTTGATGAGACTAATGGCTCCCAAGTGGAGCAAGTTGATCTTGATGAGCTAGATGATGAAGAAGCTCCATGCGTCGCGCTAAGGAACATGTCCATTGGGGATGTGTGTCCTAAGGAATCCGAAGAGCCCACTAATGCACTAGATCAACCGTCATCTTCCATGCAAGCATCTCCACCAACCCAAGATGAGGATCAAGCTCAAGGTGATGAAAATGAAGATCAAGAGGATGAGCCACCTCAAGAGGAGGACAATGATCAAGGGGGAGATAACAATGATCAAGACAAGGAAGATAATCAAGAAGTTCAGGATCAAAGACCGCCACACCCAAGAGTCCATCAAGCGATTCAAAGAGATCACCGAGTGAACTCCATCCTCGGCGATTGTCGGGGACCATAATTAGGGGTACCCCCAAGACTCCTAAACTCGGCTGGTAACCACCATCAGCACAAGCTGCAAAGGCCTGATGGGCGCAATACAGGTCAAAGCTCCATCCACTCAAGGGACACGGTCTCGCCTCGCCCGAGCCCACCCTCGGGCACGAACAGTAGACCCAGGTGGATTCACGCCTCGCCCGAGGGCCTCATCAAGCAATGGGCGCACCTTCGGCTCGTCCGAGGCCCAGCTTGGGCAGACTTCGCAGTGAAGCAACCTTGGCCAGATCGCCACGCCAACCGACCATATCGCAGGAGCATTCAATGCAAGGATCACCTAACACCTTATCCTGACGCGCGTTCCTCAGTCGACAGGGCCGAAGTGACCGCAGTCATTTCGCCCCTCCACTGACTGACCTGACAGTAAAACAGCGCCTGCCCCGCTCCGACTGCTGTGCCACTCGCCAGGGTGAGGCTGACAGCAGCCGAGTCCAGCCTCAAGCACCATAGGAAGCTCCGCCTCGCCCGACCCCAGGGCTCGGACTCAACCTCGACCCCGGAGGACGGCCTCCGCGTCGCCCGACCTCAGGGCTCGGACTCAACCTCGACCCCGGAAGATGGTCTCCGCCTCGCCCGACCCCAGGGCTCGGACTCAGCCTCGACCTCGGAGGAGTCACCGCCTCGCCTGACCTTGGGCTCGGACCGACCACGTTACAGGGGGGCACATCATTACCGTACCCCTAGCTAGCTCAGGCTACGAGGAACAAGACCGGCGTCCCATCTGGCTCGCCCCGGTAAACGAGTAATGATGGCACCCCGCGTGCTCCCATGACGACGGCAGTTCTCAGCCCCTTACGGAAGCAAGGAGACGTTAGCAAGGTCCCGACAACCCTGACAGCTGTGCTTCTAAAGGGCTCAAGCGCTCCTCCGACGGCCACGACATCATATGAACAAGGCACTAACACCTCTCCGACAGCCACGTCGGCATGTACATAGGGCTCTGGCTCCCCTCTGCCGAACACGTTAGCACGTTGCTACACCCCCATTGTACACCTAGGCCCTCTCCTTACATCTATAAAAGGAAGGTCCAGGGCCCTCGTACGACAAAGGTGGCTGCGCGGGAGAACGGGCTGACGGACAGGCTCTCTCTCTCTCTCTCTCTCTCTCTCTCTCTCTCTCTCTCTCCCTCGCGAACGCTTGTAACCCCCTACTGCAAGCGCATCCGCCCTGGGCGTAGGATAACACAAGCCGCGGTTCCCCTTTTCCCCCCTTGTGTTCCGTCTCACGCCGACCCATCTGGGCTGGGACACGCAGCGACAATTTACTCGTCGGTCCAGGGACCCCCCGGGGTCGAAACGCCGACAGTTGGCGCGCCAGGTAGGGGCCTGCTGCGTGTTGACGAACATCTTCCCGTCAAGCTCCAGATGGGTAGTCTCCAGCAACCTCTCCAGCCTGGGATGCTGCTCCGTTTCGAGAGTCTCGAGTTCATGTCCCTCGATGACAACTACGACATGGTACTCCTTCCTCCGCCGTGCGACAACGACAACGACGGCCGTCAGCCCATCCGACGGCGGCGGAATCGATGACGTCTTCCCCGCGTGGCGGAAGAATGGCATCTGGGTCTGTCCCGTCACCTTCCCCGCCGCAGGAGGAGGTGGTAGGGCAACCATGGCCAAGCAGGAGGCGACACCTCGTTGGCTGTCGAGCGAGTCGATGACGCCGGCGCCCCAGCGGGGGACACGTCGGGCGTTGACCTCACGTCTGAGACGAAGACGAGCGTCGTTTCCCCGCAACACGCCAACCCCAAGCAGACGGATGACGCCAGCACGGTCGCGAAAGACTTGCTGGGCGTTAGCCTCGTACCTGAGATAACGGTGCAGTTCGTCCCCGACGCGACTTCGTCACCATCCGTCGATCAAGAGGTACCGTCTGTTTTCCACCCTGTGCCTTTTAGATTCAGCTTCGACCCACCAAGCGACCCTGCTTCGGTGGACGCTTTCATAAAGGCATATCCTAACCTTCCGGGGTACCATATATGGTCAACCTGGGACCGACTGACGACCGTCTCGACCTACGGACCCCCGGGTTCTGAGGAAGATGACGAGCCCGACTCTGGTTGGGATTTCTCCGGGCTCAGTAACCCCAGTGCCATGCGAGACTTCATGGCGGCATGTGACTACTGCCTCTCTGATTGCTCCGATGATGGCCACAGCCTTGACGACGAGGACTGTGGCCCAAGTCACGAATGTTTCCACGTCAATCTAGGGGGGTCTCGACGAAGGCAACCACCTTGGTATGCCGGAGGACGGCGATCCCCTAGGCCTGTGCCTCGCGTTGACATCCTTTGGGAGCTAGCTATGGTCCCAGTCCCTGCGGGGGGTCAGGACACACAGCTCGAGCAAATCCGCGAGATGCAGGCCAGGCTCGACGAGGAAGCAGGACAACTTGTGCAGCTCCGGTAGAACATCGGGCAGGAGTGGGCAGGCCGAGCACCGGCCGGAGAAGCGCGTCATCTGGCCCAGGACGTCCAGCACCGCATTGCTGATGATGCCAGGGCAAGGCTGCCCCCGGCTTCCAGTGGGGTCGGCTAGAACCTGGCTGCAGCAGCAATACTACTTCGAGCAATGCCGGAGCCATCCACCACCGAGGGCGGCGTATCCAGGGAGAGCTCAAGAATCTCCTGGAGGATGCCGTGGTCCGACGGGCCAAAAGCTTTGCCTCCCGGAGGCAGGGGTACCCCCCGGAGCATCACGTCGCGACTTCCCGATTCATGCGGGAAGCCTCGGTCCACACCGGGCGCACGCGGGACGCAACGCCTGCAGCCCCAGGTCGCCTCGGCAACGAGCACCACCGCCGCGACCGTCGAGCCCACCTCGACAAGAAGGTGCGCCGAGGCTACCACCCCAGGCGTGGGGGACGCTACGACAGCGGGGAGGATCGGAGTCCCTCGCCCGAACCACCCGGTCTGCAAGCTTTCAGCCGGGCCATACGACGGGTGCCGTTCCCGCCCCGGTTCCGAGCCCCGACTACCATCACCAAGTACTCGGGGGAAACAAGGCCGGAACTGTGGCTCGCGGACTACCGGCTGGCCTGCCAGCTGGGTGGAACGGACGATGACAACCTCATCATCCGCAACCTCCCCCTGTTCCTCTCCGACGCCGCCCGAGCCTGGATGGAGCATCTGCCTCCTGTGCAGATCTCCAATTGGGATGACCTGGTCAAAGCTTTCGCCGGCAAGTTCCAGGGCACATACGTGCGCCCTGGGAACTCCTGGGATCTTCGAAACTGCCACCAGCAGCCAGGAGAATCCCTGCGGCACTATATCCGGTGATTTTCGAAGCAGCGCACCGAGCTGTCCAACATCACTGACTCAGATGTCATCGGCGCGTTCCTCGCCGGCACCACTTGCCGCGACCTGGTGAGCAAGCTGGGTCGCAAGACTCCCACCAGGGCGAGCGAGCTGATGGACATCGCCACCAAGTTCGCCTCTGGTCAGGAGGCGGTCGAGGCCATCTTCCAGAAGGACAAGCAGCCTCAGGGACGCCAGCAGGAAGATGTCCCCGAGGCGTTCGCTCAGCGCGGCACGAAGAAGAAGGGCAAGAAGAAGTCGCAAGCGAAATGTGACGCCGCCGACGCAGATCTTGTCGCCGCCGCCGAACACAGGAACCCTGGGAAGCCTCCCGGAGGGGCCAACCTGTTCGACAAGATGCTCAAGGAGTCGTGCCCCTATCATCAGGGTCCCGTCAAGCACACCCTTGAGGAGTGCGTCATGCTTCGCCGCTACTTCCATAAGGTCGGGCCCCCGGCGGAAGGTGGCAAGTGCCATGACAACGACAAGAAGGAGGGCCACAAAGCAGAGGAGTTCCCCGAGGTCCACGACTGCTTCATGATCTACGGTGGGCAAGTGGCGAACGCCTCGGCTCGGCACCGCAAGCAGGAGCACCGGGAGGTCTACTCGGTGAAGGTGGCGGCGCCAGTCTACCTAGACTGGTCTGACAAGCCCATCACCTTCGACCAAGGCGACCACCCCGACCACGTGTCGAGCCCAGGGAAGTACCCGCTCGTTGTCAATCCTGTCATCGGCAACGTCAGGCTTACCAAGGTCCTCATGGACAGAGGCAGCAGCCTCAACATCATCTACGCCGAGACCCTCGGGCTCCTGCAGATCGATCGGTCCACGATCTGGGCCAGTGCGGTGCCCTTTCACGGGATCATCCCCGGGAAGCGCGGCCAACCCCTTGGGCAACTCGATCTGCCCGTCTGCTTCGAGACTCCCTCCAACTTCCGAAAGGAAACCCTCACGTTCGAGGTGGTAGGGTTCCGAGGAACCTACCACGCAGTGCTGGGGAGACCATGCTACGCGAAGTTCATGGCCGTCCCTAACTACACCTACCTCAAGTTCAAGATGCCGGGCCCCAACGGGGTCATCACCGTCGGATCCACGTACCGACACGCGTACGAATGCGACATGGAGTGCGTGGAGTACGCTGAGGCCCTCGCCGAATCCGAGGCCCTCATCGCCGACCTGGAGAGCCTCTCCAAGGAGGTGCTAGATGCGAAGCGCCACGCCTGCAACTTCGAGCCCGCAGAGGCGGTTTAGTCCATCCCTCTCGACCCCAGCAACAACGCCTCCAAGCAAGTCTGGATCGGCTCCGAGCTCGACCCCAAATAGGAAGCAGTGCTCGTCGACTTTCTCCGCACGAACGCCGAGGTTTTTGCGTGGAGTCCCTCGGACATGCCTGGCATACCGAGGGATGTCGCCGAGCACTCGCTGGATATCCGAGCTGGAGCCCGACCCGTGAAGCAGCCTCTGCGCCGATTCGACGAAGAAAAGCGTAGAGCCATAGGCGAGGAGATCCACAATCTGATGGCTGCAAGGTTCATCAAAGAGGTATTCCATCCCGAATGGCTAGCCAACCCTGTGCTTGTGAAAAAGAAAGGTGGGAAATGGAGGATGTGTGTAGACTACACTGGTCTAGACAAAGCATGTCTGAAGGTTCCCTACCCTCTGCCTCGCATCGATCAAATCGTGGATTCCACTGCTGGGTGCGAAACCCTGTCATTCCTCGATGCCTACTCAGGGTATCACCAAATCAGGATAAAAGAGTCCGACCAGCTCGCGACTTCTTTCATCACACCTTTTGGCATGTACTGCTATATTACTATGCCATTCGGTTTAAGGAATGCAGGCGCGACATACCAAAGGTGCATGAACCACGTGTTTGGAGAGCACATTGGCCGAACGGTCGAGGCTTACGTCGATGACATTGTAGTCAAGACGAGGAAAGCCTCCGACCTCCTCACTGACCTTGAAACGACGTTTAAGTGTCTCAAGGCGAAAGGCGTAAAACTCAATCCCAAGAAGTGTGTCTTCGGAGTCCCCCGAGGCATGCTCCTGGGGTTCATCGTCTCTGAGCGGGGCATCGAGGCCAACCCGGAGAAAATCGTGGCCATCACCAACATGGGGCCTATCAAAGACTTGAAAGAAGTACAGAGGGTCATGGGATGCCTTGCGGCTCTAAGCCGCTTCATCTCGCGCCTCGCGCGAAAGAGGCCTACCTTTGTACCACCTCTTAAGGAAGACCGAGCGCTTCACTTGGACCCCCGAGACCGAGGAAGCCCTCGGGAACCTAAAGGCACTCCTTACAAGCGCGCCCATCCTGGTGCCCCCCGCTGCCAAAGAAGCCCTCTTGATCTACATAGCCGCAACCACTCAGGTGGTCAGCGCCGTGATCGTGGTCGAGAAACGAGAAGAAGGGCATGCATTGCTCGTCCAGAGGCCGGTCTACTTCATTAGTGAAGTACTGTCCGAGACCAAAATCCGCTACCCGCAAATTCAGAAGCTACTGTACGCGGTAATTCTGACGCGGCGAAAGTTGCGACACTACTTTGAGTCTCATCCGGTGACTGTGGTGTCATCCTTCCCCCTGGGGGAGATCATCCAGTGCCGAGAGGCCTCGGGTAGAATTGCAAAGTGGGCGGTGGAGATCATGGGCGAGACAATCTTGTTCGCTCCTCGGAAGGCCATCAAGTCCCAAGTCTTGGCGGACTTTGTGGCTGAATGGGCCGACACCCAGCTTCCAGCAGCTCTGATCCAACCGGAACTCTGGACCATGTTTTTCGACGGGTCGCTGATGAAAACAGGAGCGGGTGCGGGCCTGCTCTTCATCTCACTTCTCGGTAAGCACCTCCGCTACGTGCTGCGCCTCCATTTCCCGACGTCAAACAACATGGCCGAGTACGAGGCCCTGGTTAATGGGTTGCGCATCGCCATCGAGCTAGGGGTTCGGCGCCTCGACACTCGTGGCGACTCGCAGCTTGTCATCGACCAAGTCATGAAGAACTCCCATTGCCGCGACCCGAAGATGGAAGCCTACTGCGACGAGGTTCGGCGCTTGGAAGACAAGTTCTACGGGCTCGAGCTCAACCACGTCGCTCGATGGTACAACAAGACTGCGGACGAGCTGGCTAAAATAGCCTCGGGGCGGACAACGGTTCCCCCAGACGTCTTCTCCTGAGACCTACATCAACCCTCCGTCAAGACCGATGACACGCCCGAGCCCGAGGCACCCTCGGCCGCTGAGGGTGAGGCACTGCGCATCGAGGAAGAGCGGAATGGAGTCACGCCTAATCGAAACTGGCAGACCCCGTACCTGCAATATCTCCACCAAGGAGAGCTACCCCTCGACAGAGCCAAAGCTCGGCGACTGGCGTGGCGCGCTAGGTCGTTCGTCTTGCTGGGTGACGAAAAGGAGCTCTACCACCGCAGCCCCTCAGGCATCCTCCAGCGATGCATATCCATCGCCGAAGGTCAGGAGCTATTGCAAGAAATACACTCGAGGGCTTGCGGTCACCACGCAGCGCCTCGAGCCCTCGTTGGAAACACCTTCCGACAAGGTTTCTACTGGCCAACCGCGATGGCCGACGCCACTAGGATTGTACGCACCTGCCAAGGGTGTCAATTCTACGCAAGGCAGACACACCTGCCCGCTCAGGCCCTGCAAACAATACCCATCACCTGGTCGTTTGCTGTGTGAGGTCTGGACCTCGTCGGTCCCTTGCAGAAGGCACTCGGGGGCTTCACGCACCTGCTGGTCGCTATCGACAAATTCTCCAAGTGGATTGAGGTCCGACCCCTAAACAACATCAGGTTCAAACAGGCGATGGCGTTCTTCACCAACATCATCCATCGCTTTGGGGTCCCGAACTCCATCATCACCGACAACGGCACCCAGTTCACTGGCAGGAAGTTCCTGGACTTCTGCGAGGACCACCACATTCGGGTGGACTGGGCCGCCGTAGCTCACCCCATGACGAATGGGCAGGTAGAGCGTGCCAACGACATGATTCTACAGGGACTCAAGTCGAGGATCTACAACGACCTCAACAAGTTTGGCAGGCGATGGATGAAGGAACTCCCCTCGGTGGTCTGGAGTCTGAGGACGACGCCAAGCCGAGCCACGGGCTTCACACCGTTCTTTCTAGTCTATGGGGCCGAGGCTATCTTGCCCACAGACTTAGAATACGGTTCCTCGAGGACAAGGGCGTACGACGACCGAAGCAACCAGACCAGCCGAGAAGACTCACTGGACCAGCTAGAAGAGGCTCAGGACATGGCCTTACTACACTCGGCACGGTATCAGCAGTCTCTGCGATGCTACCACGCCCGAGGGGTTCGGTCCCGAGACCTCCAGGTGGGGGACTTGGTGCTTCGGCTACGACAAGACGCCCGAGGGCGCCACAAGCTCACACCTCCCTGGGAAGGGCCGTTCATCATCGCCAAGATTTTGAAGCCCGGAACATACAAGTTGGCCAACAGTCAAGGCGAGGTCTACAACAACGCTTGGAACATACGACAACTACGTCGCTTCTACCCTTAAGATGTTTTCAAGTTGTTCATATACCTCATTCTCTTTACATACACAAATAAAGTCTAACAATCAAGGAAGGGTCAGCCTTGCCTCGGCAAAGCCCGACCCTCCCTCGGGGGCTAGAAGGGGGGAACCCCCTCTACGTCAAAATTTTCCTCGGAAAAAGTCTTTCTGCCAGAACATCTTTCACGCTTTTCGACTACTTCGATAGTGGGATCCTGAAAACGATGGAGTACACGTAAGCGGCAAGGCCGACCGAGCCGAGGGACTCCTACGCCTCCGGGATACGGATACCTCACTCATCACCTTCTGCGATAAGTAACTCACGCTCGGATAAACGATTCTGCTGATCGAACAAGTCTTAACGCTCGAAAACTTTTCTGCCAAAACGATTTTTCGTGCCTTCTCGACTATATCGATAACAGAATCCTGCGGACGAGCAAGAGTACACGTAAGCGGCGAGGACGACCGAGCCGAGGGACTCCTACGCCTCCGGGATACGGATACCTCACTCATCACCTTCCGCGATAAGTAACTCTCGCTCGGATGAGCGATTCTGCTACCGACAAACAAGTCCTGATACTCGAAACAAGAGAAAAAGAAACACGGCTTTATAACACGACAATGATATGTTTGGGCCTCGGCGGTCGCAAAAAACATACGCACACTACAGACAAACTGTTCCTGCAGGTTCAGACATCAGTAGGGGGAGCAGCAACACCCTCGGCATCGACTCCACCTTCGGCGGAATCCGACCCGACCTCGGACAACGACACGGTCGGAGGATCTCCACCTCGAAGGAAGATGCCAGCACTGTGCCTGGGCCATCGCCGCCAGGGTCTCCTCCAGGAACCCGACCCGAGCAGACGGCTTGACCGGCCGCTCCGTAGCCTCATCCAGCTGTCCCCTGAGGACATCAGCCCGGCTCATGGCCTCGGCAGCCCGACTCCGGGGTTGGTCCCGCCAGTGGACGACCTGGCCAGGTTCCAGCCGCTGCTGCTATGCCTCCTCGGCCTAGGGAAGCCCCCTGCTCCTAGGCCAACGAAGCTTCTTCTCGAGCAGACTCCGCCTCTGTCCATGCTCACACCGCTGCCTCCGGCTCCGGCTCATCACAGAGCGACCGAGGGTTTCTTTAACTGAGCAAGAGAAGCTTTGGGTGGTAAGGCCGATCGAGCCGAGGGACTCCTACACCTCCGGGATACGGATACCTCACTTGTCACCTTCCGCACAGAGCAACTCACACTTGGTTAAGCGGTCCAGCTAGCCGACAGGCGAGTCCCGGTGCTCGAAAGGAGGAAGAAACGTGGTATTGCACCCAAAATACCTAGATGTTCAGGCCCCGACAGCCACAATGAACAGACACCGGCACTTAAGGTGCCATTACAAATGGAACTCCGGTTCCACTCCCGCGGGTATGAACAACCTCCACATCTGAGGGCCTGTGGGACGACAAGCTCCGGATGGCTCGTCGCCGACCACTACAGCAGCGACAATGACCTCCGCTCCGGGCGGCCAAACAGCAGCAGCGATGACCTCAGGGCAGACGTTGCTGCGACAAGGCCCTCGCTCGCGTCCCCACTCGAGGGGCAAGGACAAGCTATCAAAGCCAAAGAGCCAGAGGTCGGTCCGCGGGTGGCGCTGACGGTCTCGTCGGCAGGGAAGCCTTCTCCGGCTACCACCACCTCAACACCGACGACGGCAACCACCTGCCCACCGGCAGATCCCCACTCAAGTCCTCCCGGACAGGTGAGCACCGACCTCCGTGCAGAGGCATCATGCCAAAGCGAGGGCAGGACAGCCCAAGAACACGAACGCCGCCCTAGCAGCGTGCGACGTCTTGGGCGGTCCCCCGGTGCGCGCGGCGCAACAGCCGCCTGTACGGCGGGCAGATAGCCACACTCCGCCCAGCGGTGGGAGGTGGCACCGGAAGCTGCGCCAGAGCTAGCTGAGCCAGCGAACCAGGCATGCTGGAGCTAACGACGCTTGCGAATGATCGGCCCCACGTTGTCGAAGTCCGCCCCCTCCGCTAGGCCGGTGAGCGCCCTCTCCCCTGAATGCTGAAGGAGGAGGTGGCCCGTCGGCCTGTACGAAAGGTAGGGCTCCAGCTCAGCTCGCCCCCCGCCCCAGCAAGGATGATGAAGATCCTTGAAGCTGAGGGCGGGGCAGAGGCCGCAGCCTGGCTTGCTTCTCCCCACCATCAAACTGGTGGTCACCGTCTTGGGTGACCATTGGTGAGGGGATGCAGCCGGGCTGCCTGATGAAAGTCCTTGAAGCCGAGCGATGGCTGAAAGGTGCCAACCTCCACGAGGTTGCGCTCCTCCCACAACGAGACGAAGGCAAAACGGGCGCTCCCCATCCGGGGGCTCGGAAGGCGGAAGGACGCAATGCATGAGGAGAGTGCGAAGGCGTGGCTACCACCCAGGGGGACGATCCCTTTTTAAAGGCGACTCTCCCCGCTCGCGTCCTCAGGCATCGTGGACTAAGTCTTCACCAACGCGCTCCAGGGTCCTCCCCTACGACACGGGGGCTAGGTCCCACACGACATGCAAGCTGGCTCAGGACAGAAGAAGCCAAACCGCCGCGCGCGGAGCGTGTAACCGCCCAGCAGTTGCAAGCACTCCTCCATCTTCGCCTAAACCAGCGGGCGAAAGGGCAGACCGCCATGCAGGCAGCATGAAACTGCACCACAGAGATGCACCCTTTCGACTTCGATGCATCTAGCGTGGAGGCCCAGGCCCACACGTCATGTAACTGGCGCGCCGGTTGCTACGTGTGAAAAGCCGCACCACCACTTACGCCAATGTCGCGCCTTCTCGACTGCGGAACCAGTGCCGCGAATCGAGGCAACCCTGCGCATAGCCCAACAGTGCCAACCAAGCGCATCGGTCACGGATCAGTCAGCCACGGGAGAAGGCGCGACGATCGATATGGCCAAAAGTGGGCCGATAGTAATGGCGGCAGCAGGCAGGCGGAGGCAGCAGTCAAATCGTCTGCAGGCTCACGTCCCCTCCTGGGGCAGCAGGGGAGCCCTCTCTCACGGTGTGAAGACGACGCGCCCGCGTTCCATCCCTCGAACGACTCGCGCACGCGCAACGGCTGCCCCGCGAACCATCCGTCCCATCGCATTAACTTCGCGGCAGGGCAGGCGACACCTTTGGCAGGCGAAGCGGGCGACGCTTCACCTCCGCCATAATGACCGCGTCAAAAAAGGTGCGCCACATCGTTTAATTTCGTATCCTTTTCCTCTTCTCCTTTCTCTCTTTTACTACAGGGACCGGGAAAGAGGATACTCCAAAAGGGATCCTTCTCCGCGAAGGAAGCGGGCTCCGCGCCCACTACTGATTAGAGGTTCGAAGGCTGGCCCCTCGGGAGGGTTCGACAGCCGCCTCAGAGCACTCGGGCTCCGTGCCCACTACTGGTCAGAGGTTCGAAGGCTGGCCCCTCGGAAGGGTTCGACAGCCGCCTCAGGCCACTCGGGCTCCGCGCCCACTACTGATCAGGGGTTCGAAGGCTGGCCCCCCGAAGGGTTCGACAGCCGCCTCAGAACACGCAGAGCGAGGGATGACTTTGGGTACGTCCGACACATGGCCGAGGCTCGGGCTACGCTCCCGAGGTACCCTAGGACATTTCCGAGACCAGCAGGAGCGATTCTATAACAGAATCCCATCAGAGGGAGGCATCGAGCCCTTGGACCCTATCAAACGGGACCGGGTCCAGAAAATCACCTGTAGGTACTTTTGGAGCGCGCCTCTGGGCCACTAGCCGATCCTTATCGAACGGGGCACGAGCATCCACTCGGATCACCCGTTAGCAACTCACTGGAGACACCATGTTCGGCGCCCTCCGAGGGCAACATGGCGCTTTCCCCCCTCCTCCTTGCGGAAAGGCGACGAAGGGGCGTATGATAAAAGCCGAGTCAGTCCTTGACCGTCCTCTCGCTCTGTGCAGAGGCTCGGGGGCTGCTCTCGCAAAACCCGGCTCTTACGAAACCGTTGACAGCGTCAACATACCAGCCCAGAACTTGGAACCTGACCATGCACCTGGGCTACGATCAGATCGCATGAGGGAACAACCAGACCGGCCAAGGCGTCACGCAAGGCACTAAGACCTCGGAGGAGTCAAACCACTTCTCCGAGGCCTCGGGGGCTACACCCGGCGGGTGCGCTCGCGCGCACCCACCGGAACAGAATGTAACCGAGAAAGGCCGGTCCCCTTGCAAAAAAGTGTGATAAAGCCTCCAAGCGAGTACCAACACTCCCTTTGAGGCTCGGGGGCTACTGTCGGGGACCATAATTAGGGGTACCCCCAAGACTCCTAAACTCGGTTGGTAACCACCATCAGCACAAGCTGCAAAGGCCTGATGGGCGCAATACAGGTCAAAGCTCCATCCACTCAAGGGACACGGTATCGCCTCGCCCGAGCCCAGCCTCGGGCAGGAACAGTAGACCCAGGTGGATTCACGCCTCGCCCGAGGGCCTCATCAAGCAACGGGCGCACCTTCGGCTCGTCCGAGGCCCAGCTCGGGCAAGCATCGCAGTGAAGCAACCTTGGCCAGATCGCCACGCCAACCGACCATATCGCAGAAGCATTCAATGCAAGGATCACCTGACACCTTATCCTGACGCGTGTTCCTCAGTCGACAGGGCCGAAGTGACCGCAGTCATTTCGCCCCTCCACTGACTGACCTGACAGGAAAACAGCGCCGCCTGCCCCGCTCCGACTGTTGTGCCACCCGCCAGGGTGAGGCTGACAGCAGCCAAGTCCAGCCTCAGGCGCCATAGGAAGCTCCGCCTCGCCCGACCCCAGGGCTCGGACTCAACCTCGACCCCGGAAGACGGTCTCCGCCTCGCCCGACCCCAGGGCTCGGACTCAATCTCAACCCCAGAAGATGGTCTCCGCCTCGCCCGACCCCAAGGCTCGGACTCAGCCTCGACCTCGGAGGAGTCACCGCCTCGCCCGACCTTGGGCTCGGACCGACCACGTTACAGGGGGGCACATCATTACCCTACCCCTAGCTAGCTTAGGCTACAGGGAACAAGACCGGCATCCCATCTGGATCGCCCCGGTAAACGAGTAATGATGGCACCCCGCGTGCTCCCATGACGACGGCGGTTCTCAGCCCCTTACGGAAGCAAGGAGACGTCAGCAAGGTCCCGACAGCCCCGACAGCTGTGCTTCTACAGGGCTCAAGCGCTCCTCCGACGGCCACGACATCATATGAACAGGGCACTAACACCTCTCCGACAGCCATGTCGGCATGTACATAGGGCTCTGGCTCCCCTCTGCCGGACACGTTAGCACGTTGCTACACTCCCCATTGTACACCTGGGCCCTCTCCTTACATCTATAAAAGGAAGGTCCAGGGCCCTCGTACGACGAAGGTGGCCGTGCGGGAGAATGGGCTGACGGACAGGCTCTCTCTCTCTCCCCCTCGCGAACGCTTGTAACCCCCTACTGCAAGCGCATCCACCCTGGGCGCAGGATAACACGAGCCGCGGTTCCCCTTTCCCCCCTTGTATTCCATCTCGCGCCGACCCATCTGGGCTGGGACACGCAGCGACAATTTACTCGTCGGTCCAGGGACCCCCCGGGGTCGAAACGCCGACAGCGATATTCATAAGGGGGTAACAACTCGATTTTGAGTCGCTCATTTTTGTGAATATTACTCTTTTGTGTCTTCTATTGAGCCATACAGGGTGGAAGATGCACTAAGAGATTCGGATTGGGTGTTGGCATTGCAAGAGGAGCTCAACAACTTCACGAGAAATGAGGTATGGCATCTTGTTCCACGTCCTAACCAAAATGTTGTAGGTACCAAGTGGGTGTTCCGCAACAAGCAAGATGAGCATGGTGTGGTGACAAGGAACAAAGCCCGACTTGTGGCCAAGGGCTATTCACAAGTCGAAGGTTTGGATTTCGGTGAAACCTATGCACCCATAGCTAGGCTTGAGTCAATTCGTATATTACTTGCCTATGCTACTTACCATGGCTTCAAGCTTTATCAAATGGATGTGAAAAGTGCCTTGCTCAATGGTCCAATCAAAGAAGAGGTCTATGTTGAGCAACCTCCCGACTTTGAAGATAGTGAGTACCCTAACCATGTGTATAAACTCTCAAAGGCGCTTTATGGGCTCAAGCAAGCCCCAAGAGCATGGTATGAATGCCTAAGAGATTTCCTTATCACTAATGGCTTCAAAGTCAAAAAAGCTGATCCTACACTCTTTACTAAAACTATGGCAAATGATTTGTTTGTATGCCAAATTTATGTTGATGATATCATATTTGGGTCTACTAACAAATCTACATGTGAAGAATTTAGTAGGATTATGATTCAAAAATTCGAGATGTCTATGATGGGGGAGTTGAAGTATTTCCTAGGATTTCAAGTCAAGCAACTCCAACAAGGCACCTTCATCAGCCAAACAAAGTACATACAAGACATACTTACCAAGTTTGGGATGAAGGATGCCAAGCCCATCAAGACACCCATGGGAACCAATGGGCATCTCGACCTCGACACGGGAGGTAACTCCGTAGATCAAAAGGTATACCGATCGATGATAGGATCTTTACCCTATTTATGTGCATCTCGACCGGATATTATGCTTTCTGTATGCATGTGTGCAAGGTTCCAAGCCGATTCTAAGGAAGTTCACCATAGGACCGTGAAAATAATCATGCGATATTTAGTTTCTACTCCTAAGTTTGGTCTTTGGTACCCCAAGGGATCCACTTTTGATTTAATAGGATACTCAGATGCTGATTGGGCAGGGTGTAAAATTGATAGGAAGAGCACATCAGGGACTTGTCAGTTTCTGGGAAGATCCCTGGTGTCTTGGGCTTTAAAGAAACAAAACTCAGTAGCTCTTTCTACCGCTGAAGCCGAGTATATTTCCACGGGTCATTGTTGTGCGCAATTACTTTGGATGAGGCAAACCCTTAGGGACTATGGCTACAAATTGAGCAAAGTCCCTCTCCTATGTGACAATGAGAGTGCAATCCGCATGGCGGATAATCTCGTTGAACACAGCCGCACTAAGCACATAGCCATTCGGTATCACTTTTGGAGGGATCACTAACAAAGGGGGATATCAAGATTGCTTATGTTAGCACCAAAGAACAACTAGCCGATATCTTTACCAAACCATTAGATGAGAAAACCTTTACCAAACTTAGGAATGAGCTAAACATTCTTGATTCTCAGAATTTTGATTGACACTTTGCACACATAGCTCATTCATATACCTTTGATCATATCTCTTTTATGTCTACGAATAATGCGTTTTCAAGTGTATTTTTATGCTAAGTCGTAGATTGAAAGGGAAATGGAGTCTTCGGCGAAGACAAGGCTTCCACTCCACTCTATCGGTATTATTTACCCTTCGTCGTCACTCCGCACCACTCTCCAAATTGGTATAATCTTCACTTATATTCATGTGTACCATTGTGGTGAAAGTATAATAGGGTTCACAAAGTCTCCGTTTTTTGCGATTAATGCCAAAGGGGGAGAGAGTATGAGCCCAAAGCAAAAGGACCGCACCACCACCAATTTCAAATTTTTCGAAATAAAGTTTTCACTTGGTATCTTTCAAAATAGTATTCATGTAGAAACTATATTCCAATTGGTATCTGTTGGGGGCCTTCGGCTCTCAAAGGTCCTCAAAAACATGATTTGACAATGTTTTCCAAGTGAAATATGCGAACAGGTATCTTCGGAATCGGGTTACGGGTATACAAGAGTATGGTCAAGATGAAGCATGGGTGGGACGGAAGGCGATCATGACGAAGGATAAGATGATCACGAAGCTATGCGTAGAAAAGCTTCGACATGACAGCAGAAAAGGGGAACCGACTTAAAGATGAAAAGCCAAATTAGACCTCGAAGAATTACTATAGAGTTATTGATAAATGTAAAGGGCATTAATGTAATTTTACACGGGCTGCGTCCCGTGCCTATAAATAGATGAACAGTACTCCCGTACTATTCATGCTGACTTGGCATTCGCTTTTTGCATCACGCCTTGTACCTTTACTTTCTGCCAAACCGAAGGTACATTTATGACTTGTTATTCTGAATATGATAACGCAAATAGAAATAAATTGGTAATGATATCTATATTATTATTCATATTTGCATATGAATTCCTTCTTATTATCTATGGTGCTTACGAAGGTTTTTTCCTTCATGACCTTCGTCCGAAATACATTATATCCGAAGGGGCATAATGTCTTGAAGGACGAAGGACCTTTATATTTACACATTTTATGTTGCCTTGTCCTTAACATTTAGCATTTGAGAACAAGCCCCCAACATTGGCGCCCACCTCCGGTGAACTCACGTCCATTTTTTGAGTTTTGAACACCTTCGGCAAGCATCACCTTCGTCATGCCGCCGAAGAAAGCTTCAGCCACAGGGGCTGCCACTCTGCAGCCGCTGGATCCCAATCAGGATGTCCTTTCTCTTAGGGAGGCCCGAAGCTAGAAGAGGAAGGCCACTAGTCCAACGCCTCCGGAGGACGACTTGGATCAAGAAATCCAAAACTTGGAGATGCTCCATCAACAGGTCCAACGGAAGAAGGAAAAGATGGCTCGTCTAGCTGACCTACAAAGGCAGATAGACGAAGCCTCTGAAGAAGTTCGTCATCTTGCTCAAGATGACCAGAACCGAAGGCCTCCGCGCAGAGAGCTTCATCAGAAGGGCTTCTACAACGAGGACGACTGGTATGAAGATTTCCATCATGGAAATTTTGCTTTTGGTGATACTTCTCCTCTGTCAACAGAACTGCAGGCTACACCTTGGCCCCAGTCTTACAAGCCACCCCAGCTCCCCATGTACGACGGTCATTCAGACCCGAAGCAATTCTTGATGAGCTATGAAGCAACCATATCTTCGTATGGTGGTAATACTGCGGTCATGGCAAAGTCTTTCGTCATGGCTGTCAAGAGTGTTGCACAAACCTGGTATTCCTCTCTTCGGCCAGGAACAATCACCTCATGGCAAAAGCTGAAGGACATGCTGATAACCAGCTTCCAAGGGTTTCAAACGAAGCCAGTCACTGCTCAAGCTTTATTCCAGTGCACCCAGGACCACGAAGAATACCTTCAGGCGTATGTTCGAAGGTTCCTGCGTCTGAGGGCACAGGCACCAACAGTGCCCAATGAAATTGTCATTGAGGCCATGATTAAGGGGCTTCGGCCGGGACCTTCAGCTCAGTACTTTGCTAGAAAGCCTCCTCAAACTTTAGAGAAGCTGCTCCAGAAGATGGACGAGCATATTCGAGCTGACAATGACTTTCGCCAAAGAAGGGAGGAAGCATTCAGGTTCTCTGAAATGACCAGGGGCTTCGGAGGAAGATTCCATCCGAGGCACGTCAGGTCAATTCACAACTCTACTCAAAGTGATAATAGAGGGAGTCAACAGCAAAGGCCACAATACTCCTCGCAAGCTTCGGGGCAGCAGCAAAGATCTTTCCGGCCGCCAGCGCCAAGGGGCATAGGCGCCAGGGGCTTTGGGGGAAGATTTGGGGATCAGCCAAGAAAAATTTACTGCCTATTCTGTGGTGAAGACAAGGGCCATACCACCAGGATGTGCCACGTTACCATCCAGAAGCAAAAGGAGATAGCAGAAGCTGCAGCGCAACAGAGTTAGCCGAAGCAAGTCATGCATACTGCTTCGTACCATTCGCCTTACATTCCAGAATATGTAGGCAATCACCCTGCAGCTTCTGTTGCTTCGGCAAGTCAACCCCAAGCATCTTGGCAACAGCCTCCACCGCCACCACCAACGCAACGAGGTCAGCAGCCAGAAGGGAGTCAGCACACTCACCTTCAGCGGGACTTGAGAGAGGAGTCCGAAGCTCGCACAGTCAATAGCACTGTACCAGAGTCAAAGCATATTTACTGACAAATATCCTACCTCGACAGCAGCTTTTCGCATTCTTGCATTCAGTATTACTTTCTTTTTAATAAGGAACAATTATGGGAAGTTTAAGTGCTTTTTATCGTTTTTCAATCTCTTGTAACAGTTTTGCTTTTTACCATAATGAAAATATATCTTCTCCATAGGCTTGAGTTGCCGAAGCTTAAGAATTTATGGTGGCAAGGAGGACCTTCGAATTATCAAAAATTTGTTCTAAGGAACGCAGTGCAATTTCTTCGAAGCAGCAAAAAGTCGTTCCTAAGGGAGCGCAGTGTAAGTTTTCTGCTCAAAAGTCGTTCCGAAGGGAATGCAGAGCCTACAGCGAAAAATAAGCGCTGATTCTGCTGAAAGTAAAAGGCGAAGAAGCTCCTAAGGGAGGCTTACAGCGAAAAATAAGCGCTGATTCCGCTGAAAGTAAAAGGCGAAGAAGCTCCTAAGGGAGGCTTACAGCGAAAAATAAGCGCTGATTCCGCTGAAGTAAAAGGTGAAGAAGCTCCTAAGGGAGGCTTACAGCGAAAAATAAACGCTGATTCCGCTGAAGTAAAAGGCGAAGAAGCTCCCAAGGGAGGCTTACAGTGAAAAATAAGTGTCAACCTTCGGCAAATATCATTTTGCATAACATCACATCATTACATCATTTGCATAGCATAACATCATACATCATAGTGCATCAATAACGCAAGAAGGGAGGTCTCGATATTGATATTCGAAGATTGTTTTGAAGAAATAGTGACACGACACAAAAAATAGCCATTGAAGAATTATACCTTCGTCAAACTCTGAAATGGAAAGATCTATTGATTATTGATTTTACGAGGGTTGGTTACTGATTTCATGAGAACACGGATATTATTTACGAAGCATGAAAAGAAGGGAAGGTGTTTTTTCGCCGAAGGCTAAAAAACGGTATGTATATGATGTTTCATGCATCGTAAAGAATAGAACTATAAACAACTAATATATTACATTCAAAGTTACAAAATATTACACACAGCAAATGTTACATTCTCAATGTTTTTTACAATAACAGCTAATCTTCCCTTAGAACTATCTCTGCAGCTTCGTTCAGTAGTTGATTAACAACTTTATCCATGATAGCTTCGGCCATTCTCCTAATTTCGTCGTCCCCCTTCGTGTGGGGGTCCACAGATGGCTCGGCAGGTTATGAGGGAGGAGAAGACACGGCTATATTACTATTACAAACTGTGAATATTACAAACCGTGAACAAGTTCGAAATCAAAAAATTACAACAAAGAATCAAAAACCACTAATCAATACCTATTTGTCCTTCGGGCTCTGCACTTTTTTCAGCAGCCTCGGCTATTTTTCTAGCATCCTGAATGCCTTTTTCGCTTTTTCGAATAATTTCTTGGGCCATTTCTCGGCCACCATTATCCTAGATGTCGGTGAAAAATTTCCCACCGACCAGACTTGCTTCGGCTGAGGGGTCTTTTATATCTTCGGAGGATAAGGCGGCTTCGGATTGTGCCAAGAGTTTCACATGTTCACAACCTTTCCTCTCTAAAATAGTAGCAATCCCCCTAGCACCCGAAAAGGCACATATGTCCCCGCGGCTATTCAAGATTTCTTCAAAGCCTTCAGCTTCGTGACTAATCCATTCAATTGGGCCTTCGGGGTCACCCCTTGTGAAGTTTTCCTCGCTCGAGAATGCGCCAACGTTGGCGAAGCTAGTTTTTATTTTCTTAGCGCATTCTATAGATTTGTTATAACACCTTTTCTTGAATGCACGAAGCTCTTCAATGTTTCTTTCTAAATGATTTGCCCACTGATCACTAAGTTCTTGTTTTGTCTCTTCAAGTATGCGTTCTTCTTTAGCTTTGGCTAGTTGTTTCCGAAGATCTTCAATTTCGCGTTTCTGAGCCTCAGCTTGAGCTTTAGAAGCAGCTTCGTCTTCCTTTATTTTATCCACCAATGTAAGCAGAATTTTATCTTTTTCTAAAGCTTCGTTCCTCAGCTTAATAACCTCTGTTCGTAGGTTGTTGAAAGCAATATAATAGCTCTCGTCTTCAGCATTCTTTTGCGCTCTCAAAGCGTTGCTAAGTATTAAGCCCTATATGAAAAGAATTAGTATAAGAATAAAAGAATAATTCAAAAATTATAAACTTTCAAATATACAATTTTCATACCTTTAGACTATTATATGCGAGGCTATCTACAAGGTCGTCCTTTGTCATAGCGCAGAGGCCAGCTTCAAGCTTCGGGAACCCCATACTTCTAGCCATCTCCCGGCAGACAGATAATTCCTTGTTGTCTGGGAGGCAGTATAAGAAGTCATCTTCGTCTGTGCCATTGAATACTAAGGCCCCCTTTGGATACTTTAGTTCTCGGGCATAGTGATTAGCTTCAAAAATCTCTTCTTCAGATAATCTTTTTCCCGAAGCATGTCGTACAATATAATCGAGGGCCTTGGAGGATGCTTTGGGGGCAGCAGTGCCAGTTTCTTCAACCAAAATTGGCTCTGCTATTTTTGTTTCTTCGACTTCCAAGGATTTCACCTTGGTGGGCTCTGAAGGCCCAGCTTCAGTTTCAGATTGTTGCTTTAAAGCCTCGGCAACAAAGGCTTCAGTATGCACTTCGGATGTTTCAACAATTTTCTTCGGAGTTGTGCTCGTAAACTTAATTGTCTCCAAAACATCCAGCACATTAACCATCCTTTTTCTTTTCGGGGTCACTGCTGGACCCTTTTGGCTTTTTGCTGCCTCAATTTTTGCTGAAGGACTTATAACTTCTGATGTCTTTGTTTCTTCAGTCCTCGGTTCTTCTATTTTTTCTGTTGCTGGCACTTCGGCCAGCTCTTCGATTTTTGGCGAAGTTGGTTCTTTAGCTTCGGTGGCCGAAGAGGTCTCACCGACAAACTCAGGCACTATGGCCGGTTCAATATAACGTGGCCGGTGTGTGAGAACCTTTACCCTTTTCCTCTTCGGCGCCGGCTCGCTAGGAGCGGCTGAAGCAGTTTCCTTCGCAGAAGATGTATTCTTTCTTTTTTGACCCCGCGTTGGATAACGGTAGTCGGGATAGACAAACCCAATTGCATCAAATAATCGGTTGAGTCTTTTCTTCTTTCGGCCTCCGAAGGCCGCTGATAATGCAGTATCTTCGGCCTTTGAGTATACTCCAAGCAATTCATCACTTATGGCCTCAATACTTTTCAACCAGTCATCATCTGGCTCAACAAACTTATCTCTGTATTTGAATGTGTATTTTAGCCTAACTAGTCCACCTTCGTCAGGTTCCTTGACGGTTTCCTTCGGCATTTCCCAGTTATCTGCAAGTGGCCATACTCTGAAGGCAATGTGTTCTTGCATTAAATCCCTTGTCCCAATAAAAGAGCACACCGCGCCGAAGGCTCTCTGACATTCTTCGGTTGCTTCATCCATCTCCACCTTCGGCCTCCGGAGGCCGAAGCGTTGCCAGATAGGGCGCATAATGATACCTTTAATATCTTCCCGTGATTTCAAGTCATTTTTCACATAAAACCATTCCGTCATCCAATCGCCGGGCCACCTCTTTCGAAAGGTTGGCACGGGACAACTTGACCCAGTTCGGGTGCCGAAGCTGTAGTAGCCAAAATTGTTGTGATACTGCTCTTTTCCCCAGGGTTTCGTCTTGTACAATAGCTCATGTATGTTGCAGAAACTTTTTGCATTTGGTTCTAAGCCTTGGCTCTTCACGGCCCACACAAAAATGCCCATCCTCATGATTGCTTCGGGCGTAAGTTGATGAAGGTAGATTTCAAATATCTTCAGTATTTCCACGACAAAACTGCTCAAGGGAAATCGTAGTCCATCCTTTAAGAAGCTTCGGAATATCACGACTTCATTTTCCTCGGGAGTCGGGCAAGTCCTCTCTCCTTTGTCAGCCCTCACAATAGACAAGTCCCAAAAATATCTGCCCCTCATATTGACAAGATGGCTTTCTTTAATACTCGATTTACCAAAAACCGCATGGCTTGGTCGCCAAGGTCGATCTTCGGAGTCTTCACCACCACTATCCACATCATAACTGTCATTGTCACCAGTATCTTCAGATAAACCCTCCAAAATCTCCCTAGTAATCTTCTCTGTATTGGTCTTTGACATCGATTGAAGAAAGCCCAGATGCATCTCCTCAGAAAGGCTCAGCTTCGAATCACCAATAGCTTTCTTATCCTCAGACATCTTCGCAAACGCTGAGAAAGTGCTCTCCAAACCGAAGCTTAAAAATTTAAAAAGTCAAACAAGTGTTGTTGCGCACAGGCTAAAAGTTGAGTGAGCAAGAGCAGATGGCAAGAAAGCGTGCCAAATAAACTCGTGGTGAGCTCTTATTTATACGCCTAGTGCGTTGAAAACTGGGGGGTCCCGCTTGTCAATGACTGTTGCTATTCTAGCAAAGGGAAGGTGTTTTTTTCGGACCTTCGGCTTAAAGCCTTCGTCCATGTCGCAATATGAATTTATCATTCCAGCAAATTAATATTGCGAGGGGCTACTATTGGGGCCTTCGGCTCCCGAAGGTCCTCAAAAACATGATTTGACAATGTTTTCCAAGTGAAATATGCGAACATGTATCTTCGGAATCGGGTTACGGGTATACAAGAGTATGGTCAAAACGAAGCTTGGGTGGGACGGAAGGCGATCATGACGAAGGATAAGATGATCACGAAGCTATGCGCAGAAAAGCTTCGGCATGACAGCAGAAAAGGGGAACCGACTTAAAGATGAAAAGTCAAATTAGACCTCGAAGAATTACTATAGAGTTATTGATAAATGTAAAGGGCATTAATGTAATTTTACACGGGCTGCGTCCCATGCCTATAAATAGATGAACAGTACTCCCGTACTGTTCATGCTGACTTGGCATTCGCTTTTTGCATCACGCCTTGTACCTTTACTTTCTGCTAAACCGAAGGTACATTTATGACTTGTTATTCTGAATATGATAACACAAATATAAATAAATTGGTAATGATATCTATATTATTATTCATATTTGCATATGAATTCCTTCTTATTATCTATGGTGCTTACGAAGGTTTTTTCCTTCATGACCTTCGTCCGAAATACATTATATCTGAAGGGGCATAATGTCTTGAAGGACGAAGGACCTTTATATTTAACACATTTTATGTTGCCTTGTTCTTAACTTTTAGCATTTGAGAACAAGCCCCCAATAGTATCAATATTTCAAATTGATATATTTAAAGGAGGATTTTTCAATTGGTATCTAAATCTTTTTCATATTGATAAAACCCTCTTGAACACTAAAGGAGAATTTCATCCAGGGGGAGTTTTGTTTAAGTCAAAGGAAAAGCATTTGAAACAGGAGGAGAAAAATTTCAAATCTTGAAAATGCTTCTCAAAATCTTATGAATGTACCTTTGGCTATTTGCAAAAAGACTTTGAAAAGATTTTACAAAATAATTTGCAAAAACAAAACAAGTGGTGCAAATGTGGTCCAAAATGTTAAAAGAAAGAAAGCAATCCATGCATATCTAGTGAAAGTTAAATTGGTTTAATTCCAAGCAACCTTTGCACTTGCCTTATGCAAACTAGTTCAATTCTGCACTTATATATTTGCTTTGGTTTGTGTTGGCATCAATCACCAAAAAGGGGGAGATTGAAAGGGAAATAGGGTCAAACCT
This sequence comes from Zea mays, assembly GCF_902167145.1. Taxonomy (NCBI): domain Eukaryota; kingdom Viridiplantae; phylum Streptophyta; class Magnoliopsida; order Poales; family Poaceae; genus Zea; species Zea mays. The sequence goes on along the minus strand of NC_050100.1, from coordinate 40,205,127 downwards.
TTTCCTAAATGATTTTGGTGGTTGAAATGTCCAACACAAATAATTGGACTAACTAGTTTGCTCTAGATTATATGTTCTATAGGTGCTAAAGGTTCAACAAAAACCAATAAAAAGATCTAAGTTAGGGTTCAAAAAAAAGGAGCAAAAAGAAACCGAAGAGAACCTTGGTCTGGCGCACCGGACTGTCCGGTGCACCATCGGATAGTGTCCGGTGCACCAGGGGCGATCGACTCCAACTCTTCACCTTCAGGTTTCTGGAGAGCCGCTCCGCTATAATTCACCGGACTGTCCGGTGGGCCACCAGACTGTCCAGTGCGCCAAGCGGAGGAATGGCTAACAGCGCAACGATCGTCTACAAATGTGTGAACAGTGCGCGGACAGTTCGCATAGAGTCAGAGCAGCGCCAGAAGGTGCACCAGACACTGAACAGTGTCTGTCCGGTGCAGCACCGGACTGTCCGGTGCCCCAAGATGTCAGAGCTCCAACGGTCAAAACCGTCAGAACCCTAACAGTTGGGTGACATGACTGGCGCACCGGACTGTCCAGTGTGCCCATCGATAGCAGCCCTCCCCAACGGCTGTTTTGGTGGTTGGGGCTATAAATAACCCCAACCACCACTATTCAAGGTATCCAAGTTTCCAGCATATTGCATTTAATACAAGAGCTCTAGACTTTACTCCAAGACACAAACAAGAGATCAAATCCTCTCCAGAGTCCAAAACCACTCCAAACACTTAGTGACTTGTGAGAGAGAGATTTTCGTGTTCATTTGAGTTCTTGTCGCTTGGATCACTTTCTTCTTCCTCTTTCTTGTTCTCAAGACACTTGTAATCAAAGCAAGAGACACCAAGTTGTGGTGGTCCTTGTGAGGGGTCTAAGTGACCCATTGATTAAGGAGAAAGCTCACTCGGTCTAAGTGACCGTTTGAGAGAGGGAAAGGGTTGAAAGAGACCCGGTCTTTGTAACCACCTCAACGGAGACTAGGTTTGCAAAAACCGAACCTCGGTAAAACAAATCACCATGTCACTCGCTTTATTCCTTGGTTGATTTGTTTTCACCCTCTCTTTTGGACTCGAGTTTATTTCTAACGCTAACCCCGGCTTGTAGTTGTGCTTAAAGTTTGTGAATTTCAGTTTCCGCCTATTCACCCCCCTCTAGGTGACTTCCACAAACTAGTTAGTCCATAAGGTTCGTGATGGTCGTCAAACACCAAAATCGATTATAGGAAATGTTGAGACCATTTCCCTTTGAATCTCCCCCTTTTTGGTGATTGATGCCAACACATACCAAAGCAAATACAAAGTGTAGAAATGTAACTAGTTTACATTTTGATAGATGTGCATAAGTTACTTTGAAATGAAAGCATTTCTAAGCATATATGTTTGATTTGATATATTTAACATTTCGGACCACATTTGCACCACTCAGCTAGTTTTTGCAAATCTTTTGAAAAAGTCTTTTGAAATTCTTTTGCAATTAGCCAATGGTATAAGAATATGATTTCAAAAAGCATTTTCAAGTTTTTGAAAATTCTTCCCCTATTTCAAATGCTTTTCCTTTGGCTAAATAAAATCTCCCCCTGAAGAAAATCTCCCCTTCGCTGTCAAGAGGGTTTTTGGAAATGCCTATTAATTTCTCCCTCTTTTTGTTTGAAAAAGTGTTTAGAAAATAGGGTGGTAGTGCGGTCCTTTTGCTTTGGCCTAATAATTTCTCCCCCTTTGGCATTAAGCACCAAAAACAAAGAAAACTAGAGGCCTTGTACAAGATATGAATGTAAATACATGAGTAGAGCAAAGGAAATATGATACTAACAGAGTCGTAGTGGAAGCCTTGCCTTTGCCTATTACTCCATTTCCCTTTCAATCTAAGACTAAGCGTAGAGATATACTCTAAAACACATTAGTCTTAGCTTTGGCAGAAGAGGAATAAAAAATATGCATTTGTACCAAATAAAAGAGATATGACATGATCAAAGGTATATAAAAGAGCAATATGTGCAAGATTTCAATCAAAGTTCCGAGAATCTAAGATGTTTAGTTCATTCTTCAGCTTGCTAAAAGTCTTTTCATCCAGGGGCTTGGTGAAGATATCGGCTAATTGGTTGTGGGTGCTAACATAAGCAATTTTGATATCCCCCTTTTGTTGGTGATCTCTCAGAAAGTGATACTGGATGTCTATGTGCTTAGTGCGGCTGTGTTTAACAGAATTATCGCCATGCGGATTGCACTCTCATTGTCACATAGGAGAGGGACTTTGTTCAACTTATAGCCATAGTCCATAAGAGTTTGCCTCATACAGAGTAATTGTGCACAACAATGTCCTGCAACAATATACTCGGCTTACGGTTGATACAACTATAGAATTTTGTTTCTTTGAAGCCCAAGACACCGTGGATCTCACCAGAAACTAACAAGTCCCTGATGTGCTATTCCTATCAATTTTACATCCGGCATAATCGACATCAGAATAACCAATTAGATCAAAGGTAGATCCCTTGAGGTACCATAGCCCAAACTTAGGAGTATAAACTAAATATCTGATGATTCTTTTCACGGCCCTAAGGTGAACTTACTTAGGATTTGCCTAGAACCTTGCACACATGCATACTGAAAGCATAATATCCGGTCGTAAAGCACATAAATAGAGTAAAGATCCTATCATTGACCAGTATACCTTTTGATCTACAGATTTACCTCCCGTGTCGAGGTCGAGATGCCCATTTGTTCCCATGGGTGTTTTGATGGGTTTGGCATTCTTCATTCCAAACTTCTTGAGTATGTCTTGAATGTACTTAGTTTGGCAGATGAAGGTTCCCCCTTGGAGTTGCTTGATTTAAAATCCAAGGAAATACTTCAACTCCCCCATCATAGACATCTCAAATTTCTATATCATAATCCTACTAAACTCTTCACAAGATGACTTGTTAGTAGACCTAAAGATAATATCATCAACACAAATTTGGCATATAAACAAGTCTTTATCAATTGTTTTGGTGAAGAGAGTAGGGTTAGCTTTATCGACTTTAAAGCCATTAGTGAGAAGAAAGTCTCTTAGGCATTCATACCATGCTCTTGGGGCTTGTTTGAACCCATAAAGCGCCTTTGAGAGTTTATAGACATGTGTAGGATACTCACTATCTTCAAAGCCGGGAGGTTGCTCAACATACACCTCTTCCTTGAGAACTTTAGAGAGAGGGGAGAGGAAGAATCAAATCGTAGAGTAATGATTAACACAAATGAAACGATTTGTTTTCCCAAGGTTCGGTTCCAATGAACCTACTCCCCGTTGAGGTGGCCACGAAGGCTGGGTCTTTTTCAAGCCTTTCCATCTCTCGATCGATCACCTAGACCGGTTGAGTGCTTCTTCTTAATCTCAAGGATCACTAAGACCCCGCAAGGACCACCACACACTTAGGTGTCTCTTGCTAGCTTTACAAGTCACTAGAGAGTTTAGAAGGAGGTGAAGAAAGCACGATTAAAAGCCAAGCAACAAGAGCAACAAATGGAACACGAATCACACTCTCTCAAGTCATTAAACACTAATGATCACTTGTCTTAATTGTGGGACTTGGAGAGATTTGAAGTTTTGAATGTGTCTTGGAATGGATTGCTAGCTCTTGTATTGAATGTGTATGAGTAGACTACTTGGGTGTTATGAATGGAGGTGGTTGGGGTTGTATTTATAGCTACCAACCATTTCCTAGTCGTTGCTCCTTTTCTGTCGACCGCGGTCGGTCCGCCCCTGTACATCAGCGACTGAAATCGCAACGGTCAGCAGTAGCGGCTATATCAACGGCTACAAGTGCATTAAATGCGTCGTCAGATGTTAGACAGAGCAGTCGTGGACGGTTCGACCGTACACCCCGGTCGGTGCGTGAGGATGCTAAAATGCATTTTACTGAACCCATCACGTTCAGGTTTTCCTGGTTTTTTAACGACCAGATGGTCCGCGCCTGAGGTCGAACAGTTTGCGCTTGGTCCTAGATGGTGCTCGCTTCTCCTTCTGACGATCCGTAGTGTTAAGTCGTGTTTTTGCAATGTCCCTGTCTGAGGCTCACCCTGGTGTCACGGACGGTCAGCCACAAGGGCCTGGATGGTCCGCGGACAGGTGAATTTCCAAAAAGGTTGTCCTGTCTGGTATAATCTACGGTATTCCGGACAGTCGACTTAGAATTGATGCAGATGAATTTATGCACCTGAGAAATGATCAACTAGGCAAACTAGTTAGTCCATGATATTTGTGATGGGCGTGAAACACCAAAATCGATTATAGAAAATGGTTAAGGCCATTTCCCTTTCAATCTTCCCCTTTTTAGGGATTGATGCCAACACAAATCAAAGCAAATATAAAGTGTAGAAATGTAGTTAGTTTGTATTTTGACAGTTGTGCATAAGTTACTTAGAAATGAAAGCAGTTCTAAGTATATATGATTGTTTTGATATAGTTAAAAATTTGGATCACATTTGCACCACTTAGCTTATTTTTGCAAATCTTTTCAAATTCTTTTGCAATTAGCCAACGGTATAAGAATATAATTTCCAAAGGCATTTTTAAGTTTTGAAAGATTCTCCCTCCTTTTCAAATGCTTTTCCTTTAACTAAATAAAATCTCCCCTAAAAAAGTTCTCCGCTTAGTTGTCAAGAGGGTTTTTTGCAAACGATTCGAATTTGGAAACGGTTTTCAGAAAACAGGGTGATGGTGCGGTCCTTTTGATTTGGCCTATTAGGGTGATGGTGCGGTCCTTTTGTTTTGGCCTATTAGTTTCTCCCTCTTTGGCATTAAGCGCCAAAAACGAAGAAATCTAGAGGCCTTTTAACAAGAAAGATATGAATGTAAATACTTAAGTAGGGTAAAGGGTATACGATACTGACAAAGTTATAGTAGAAGCCTTGTCTTTGCCTACAACTCCATTTCCCTTTCAATCTAAGACTAAGTATAGAAATACTCTTGGAAACAGATTAGTCTTAGCTTTGCCACAAGAAGAATAGGAAATATGCATTTGTACCAAATGAAAGAGACATGGCATGATCAAAGGTATAAAATGAGCAATGGGTGCAAGATTTCAATCAACGTTCCGAGAATCTAAGACATTTAGTTCATTCATAAGCTTGCTAAAAGTCTTTTCATCTAAAGGCTTGGTGAAGATATCGACTAACTCGTTGTGGGTGCTAACATAAGCAATTTCGATACTCCCCTTTGTTGGTGATCTCTCAGGAAGTGATACCGGATGTCTATGTGCTTTGTGCGGCTGTGTTCAACAGGATTGTCCGCCATGCGGATTGCACTCTCATTGTCACATAGGAGAGAGACTTTGCTCAATTTGTAGCCATAGTCCCTAAGAGTTTGCCCCATCCAAAGTAATTGTGAACAATAGTGTCCTGCAGCAATATACTCAGCTTCAGCGATGGATAGAGCTACTGAATTTTGTTTCTTTGAAGCCCTAGACACCAAGGATCTCCCCAAAAACTGATACGTATCTGATGTACTCTTTCTATCAATCTTACATCCAGCATAATCAGCATCAGAATACCCGATTAGATCAAAGGTAGATCCCTTGGGGCACCATATCCCAAACTTAGGAGTGTAAACTAAATATCTCATGATTCCTTTCACGATCCTTAGGTGGGTTTCCTTAGCGTCGGCTTGGAATCGTACACACATGCATACTGAAAGCATAATATCCGGTCGTGAAGCACATAAGTAGAGTAAAAATCCTCTCATCAATCGGTATACCTTTTGATCTACAGATTTACCTCCAGTGTCGAGGTCGAGATGCCCATTTGTTCCTATAGGAGTCTTGATTGGTTTGGAATTTTTCATTCCAATCTTCTTGAAAATATCTTGAATGTACTTTGTTTGGCAAATGAAGGTGCCCTCTTGGAGTTGCTTGATTTTAAATCCAAGGAAATACTTCAACTCCCCCATCATGGACATCTCAAATTTCTGTATCATAATTCTACTAAACTCTTCACAAGATGACTTGTTAGTAGACCCAAAAATAATATCATCAACATAAATTTGCATATAAACAAGTCTTTGTCAATTGTTTTAGTGAAGAGAGTATGGCCGGCTTTTTTGACTTTAAAACCATTTGTAATAAGAAAGTCTCTTACGCATTCATACCATGCTCTTGGGGCTTGTTTGAGCCCATAAAGCGCCTTTGAGAGCTTATAAACCTGTGAAGGATACTCATTATCTTCAAAGCCGGGAGGTTGCTCAACATACACCTCTTCCTTGATAGGACCATTGAGGAAGGCACTTTTCACATCCATTTGATATAACTTAAAGCCATGGTAAGTAGCATAAGCAAGTAATATTCGAATTGACTCAAGCCTAGCTACGAGTGTATAGGTTTCATGAAAATCCAAACCTTTAACTTGTGAATACCCTTTTGCAACAAGTCGGGCTTTGTTCCGAATCACCACACCATGCTCATCTTGTTTGTTGCGGAATACCCACTTGGTACCTAAAACATTTTGATTAGGACATGGAACTAAATGTCGGACCTCATTCCTTGTGAAGTTGTTGAGCTCCTCTTGCATTGCCACCAGCCAGTATGGATCTCTAAGTGCATCCTCTATCCTGTATGGCTCAATAGAAGACACAAAAAAGTAATGTTCACAAAAACGAGCAACTCGAGAGTGAGTGGTTACCCCTTTTAAATGTCACCAAGTATGGATTTGACGGTGTGATCTTGTTGAATTGCTTGGTGAAAGGGAAATGTGCCCTTGGGCCATTTCTATAAGTATTTTGGTGATTAGATGTCCAACACATATTGAGTGAGTTCTTATGTGCCAAATGAGTGAGAAGTGTGAAATTGAGAACAAGGTATGTTTCTAGACTTAGTGAATTGTTTTTGCATACTAACATGGTTATCTAAGTGCTAGAAATAGTGACAAGAAAAGAAGATTTGAATTGGAGAAGAGTTGGCAAAGTACAGCCAACACCAGCTCTGGACTGGCACATCGGACTGTCTGGTGGTGCACTGGACAGTATCCGGTGCCCCAGGCTGGTCAACGGTGAACTGGCTGCTCTCAGGAAAAGAGAAAGGCGACGTGGCTATAATTCACCGGACTGTCCGAAGATGCACAGGACTGTCCGGTGAGTCAACTGCACCAGCAGCCAACGGTCGTTCGTGCGATCAACGCGCGACACGTGGTCCGCGCTAACGGTCGGCTGGGCACACCGGACTATCCGGTGTGCACCGGACAGTGTTCGGTGCGCCAACCGGTCCCTAGGACCAACGGTCGGCTGCGCTCGATATGGAAGGAAATCGAGCACCGGACTGCTACAGTGGTTGTCCGGTGGTGCACCGGACTATCCGGTGCACCACTCGATAGAAGGCAAGAATTGCCTACCAAATTGATGTCAAACGGCTCCTAGCTGCCTTGGGGCTATAAAAGGAACCCCTAGGCGCATGGAGCAGAACACCAAGCTTACAAGAAACATCCTAAGACACCTAGACTCTGGATTCACGCAATTGGATCATCGTTCTTGAGATTTGAGCACTGTTCGAGTTGTAAACTCCTTGAGCTGTGTTTGTGTGCTCACTTCTTCACTTGTGTGCGTGTGTGCGCTGTGGATTTGGGTCTTGCGTGTGTTGACTCTCCCATCCTTACTCTTGTGCTTTCTTTGTGATCATAACTTTGTAAGGACGAGAGGCTCCAACTTGTGGAGATTCCTCACAAACGGGAAGAGTACTCAAGATAAAAGATCGTGGTATTCAAGTCGATCATTGGATAACTTGAAATGGGTTGAGTGCAACCCTCATCCATTGGGACGCCACAACGTGGAAGTAGGCAAGTGTTACTTGGCTAAACCACGGGATAAAAATCGCGTGTCTCGTGTGTTGCTTTTTTGTGATTGTTTTGTTCGCACGAGCTTGCTCCATAGCCAGGTCACACTAACACTATAATAATCAAGTTTGTGGCTATTTCGTGTTTGATTTTATAGGATCACATATTCACCCCCTCTAGGTGCTCTCAATTGGTATCAGAGCCGTACTCTTCATCTAAGGGACTAACCGCCCGAAGAGATGGATCCTAAGGGAAAGGGGGATGGTGGTCAACAACAAGGAAAAGGAGTCCATCTTCAACGAGCCAAGAGACGACAAGCCCACTGACTCAGGCTCGAGTCACAAGAAGAGGGATGAGAACAAGAAGAAGGACAAGCCCACTATCTCTAATGTGTTTTTAGTTGAATCGCTCGAGTATAATTTGTTATCTGTGAGTCAATTATGTAACATGGGTTATAATTGTTTATTCACAAATATAGATGTATCTGTCTTTAGAAGGAGTGATGGTTCATTAGCTTTTAAGGATGTATTAGACGGCAAGCTCTATTTAGTTGATTTTTTGAAAGAGAATGTCGATCTAGATGCATGCTTAATCGCTAAGACTAATATGGGTTGGCTGTGGCATCGCCGTCTAGCACATGTTGGGATGAAGAACCTTCATAAGCTTCTAAAGGGAGATAATGTGTTAGGGCTAACCGATGTCTGCTTTGAGAAAGACAGACCTTGTGCAGCATGTCAGGCAGGGAAACAGGTGGGAAGCACTCATCACAGCAAAAATGTGATGACGACATCAAGACCACTGGAGCTTCTTCACATGGATCTCTTCGGACCCATTACCTACCTCAGCATCGGGGGAAGTAAGTATGGTCTTGTAATTGTTGATGATTTTTCCTGCTTCACTTGGGTATTCTTTTTACAGGATAAGTCAGAAACCCAAGGGACTCTAAAGCGCTTCTTAAGGAGAGCTCAAAATGAATTTGAGCTAAAGGTGAACAAGATAAGAAGCGACAATGGGTCCGAGTTCAAAAGTCTACAAGTCGAAGAGTTTCTTGAGGAGGAAGGCATCAAGCACGAGTTCTCCGCTCCCTACACACCACAGCAAAATGGTGTGGTAGAGAGGAAGAAGATGACGCTAATCGACATGGCGAGAACAATGCTTGGAGAGTTCAAGACGCCCGAGCGGTTTTGGTCGGAAGCTGTGAACACAGCTTGCCACGCCATAAACCGGCTCTATCTGCATCGCCTCCTCAAGAAGACCTCCTACGAACTCCTTACCGGTAACAAACCCAATGTCTCTTACTTTCGTGTATTTGGGAGCAAATGCTACATTCTGGTGAAGAAAATTAGACTAAATTTGCTCCCAAGGCTGTAGAAGGGTTTTTACTAGGATATGACTCAAATACAAAGGCGTATAGGGTCTTCAACAAATCATCGGGATTAGTTGAAGTCTCCAGTGACGTTGTATTTGATGAGACTAATGGCTATCCATGAGAGCAAGTTGATCTTGATGACATAGATGAAGATGAAGTTCTGACGGCCGCAATGCGCACGATGGCGATAGGAGATGTGCGACCACTGGAACTGCAGGAACAAGATCAACCCTCTTCCTCAACACTGGTGCATCCCCCAACTCAAGACGATGTACAGGAACCTCAAGAAGAGGGGCATGATCAAGGGGGAGCACAGGAAGAACAAGTTATGGAGGAAGAAGCACCACAGATCCCTCCAACTCAAGTTCGAGCGTCGATCCAAAGACATCACCCCGTTGATCAAATTTTAGGTGACATCAGCAAGGGAGTAACCACTCGCTCACGATTAGCTGCTTTTTGTGAGCATTACTCGTTTGTCTCTTCTATTGAGCCTTCCAGGGTAGAAGAAGCCTTGCAAGATCCGGACTGGTTGTTGGCCATGCAGAAAGAGCTCAACAACTTCAAAAGGAATGAAGTCTGGAGCCTGGTGCCACGTCCAAAGCAAAACATTATGGGAACCAAGTGGGTGTTCCGCAACAAGTAAGACGAGCACGGGGTGGTGACAAGAAACAAGGCTCGACTTGTGGCAAAAGGTTATGCTCAAGTCGCAGGTTTGGATTTCGAGGAGACTTTTGCTCCTGTGGCTAGGCTAGAGTCATTTCGAATTCTATTAGCCTATGCCGCTCACCATTCCTTTAGGCTGTTTCAAATGGACGTGAAGAGCGCTTTCCTCAATGGGCCAATCAAGGAGGAGGTATAAGTGGAACAACCCCCTGGCTTTGAGGATGACAGGTATCCCGACCATGTATATAAGCTCTCTAAGGCGCTCTATGGACTTAAGCAAGCCCCAAGAGCATGGTATGAATGCCTTAGAGATTTTCTAATTGCTAATGCTTTCAAGGTTGAGAAAGCTTATCCCACTCTTTTTACAAAGACTTGTGATGGTGATCTGTTTGTTTGCCAAATATATGTCAATGACATTATATTTGGTTCTACTAACCAAAAGTCTTGTGAGGAGTTTAGTAGGGTGATGATGCAAAAGTTCGAGATGTCCATGATGGGCGAGTTGACTTACTTTCTTGGATTTCAAGTGAAGCAACTCAAGGACGGCACCTTCATCTCCCAAATGAAGTACACTCAAGATCTTCTCAAGAGGTTTGGGATGAAGGACGCTAAGCCCGCAAAGACACTGATGGGGACTGACGGACATCTCGACCTCAACAAAGGAGGTAAGTCCATTGATCAAAAGGCATACCGGTCAATGATAGGTTCATTACTGTGTCTTTGTGCTAAAAGACCGGACATTATGCTTAGTGTATGCATGTGTGCTAGATTTCAATCCGACCCCAAGGAATGTCACCTTGTGGCTGTTAAGCAAATTCTTAGGTATTTAGTTTCTACGCCTTGCTTCGGGATCTGGTATCCAAAGGGGGTCTACCTTCTACTTGATTGGATACTCAGACTCCGATTATGCTGGGTGCAAGGTTGATAGGAAGAGCACATCAGGGATGTGCCAATTTCTAGGAAGGTTTCTTGTGTTCTAGAGTTCCAAGAAATAAACATACGTTGCCCTATCCACCATAGAGGCCGAGTACGTTACCGCAGGACAGTGCTGCGCGCAACTACTTTGGATGAGGCAAATCCTCCGGGACTTTGGCTACAATCTGAGCAAAGTCCCACTCCTATGTGACAATGAGAGTGCAATCCGCTTGGCGGATAATCCTGTTGAACACAGCCGCACTAAGCACATAGACATCTGGCATCACTTCCTGAGAGACCACCAGCAAAAGGGAGATATCGATGTGTATCACATTAGCACCGAGAACCAGCTAGCCGATATCTTCACCAAGCCTTTAGATGAGAAAAGGTTTTGCAGGTTGCGTAGTGAGCTAAATGTCTTAGATTCGCGTAACTTGGATTGATCTATAGCATACATGTAGTTTATGCCTTTGATCATGTTACTTTGAGCATTTACATTATTTGTTATCTATTTATGGTGTTCAAGTTGTCCAAATCATCCCCGGACCTCATAAGTCCATATGAAAATGATGCACATATTTAGGGGGAGATGTGCTACAACTTGACCCCTTTGAGACTAACTTGTTTGTTGTAGTCCTAAAGGTACATTGAAAGAGAAAGTGAACTTGGATGATGAGAAGGCTTCCACTGCACTCCGGTATTAGTGTATTTAATTCCAAGTTCATACTTGTGCTCTCATTGCCTTTCTGTTCTTAATTGACATTTTGGCAAGGCAATGGGGTTAGAAGGCCAAGAATTATCCCATTTTGATGCTTAATGCCAAAGGGGGAGAAATTAAGGCCAAAGCAAAATGGATCAGCCAACCACTTGAGAATTTTGAAAATAGAGGAGTTAGAATTTGGTTTTTGTCAAAATACTCTTATTGTAAAATTTGGTCTCTTATGGGGGAGAATTTTGATTATGGGAAAAAGGGGAGTTTTTGGCACTTGATCAATTTTACTCTTGGAATATCTCTCGATTTGCCCAAACAAGGGTGTTTGACTTAGAGATAGGAAAAAAGAATTTGATTTGCAAAAACAAACCAAGTGGTGGCAAAGAGTGATCCAAATATGCCAAATATTAAGTAAAAAGGAAATTGGTCTTCATTTGCATTGATGTTGCACTTCTTTTGTTGCTTTTTGATGTGTTGGCATAAATCACCAAAAAGGGGTAGATTGAAAGGGAAATGTGCCCTTGGGCCATTTCTATAAGTATTTTGGTGATTAGATGTCCAACACATATTGAGTGAGTCCTTATGTGCCAAATGAGTGAGAAGTGTGAAATCGAGAACAAGTTATGTTTCTAGACTTAGTGAATTGTTTTTGCATACTAACATGGTTATCTAAGTGCTAGAAACAGTGCCAAGAAAAGAAGATTTGAATTGGAGAAGAGTTGGCAAAGTACAGCCAACACCAACTCTGGCCTGGCACACCAGACTGTCCAGTGGTGCACCAGACAGTGTCCGATGGTGCACCAGACAGTGTCCGGTGCCCCAGTCTGGTCAATGGTGAACTGGCTGCTCTCGGGAAAAGAGAAAGGCAACGTGGCTATAATTCACTGGACTGTTCGGTGATGCACCGGACCGTCCGATGAGTCAACTGCACCAGCAGCCAACGATCATCTGCGCGATCAATGCGCGACACGTGGTCCGCGCCAACGGTCGGCTGGGCACACCGAACTGTCCGGTGGTGCACCGGATTGTCCGGTGCACCACTCGACAGAAGGCAAGAATTGCCTACCAAATTGATGTCAAACGGCTTCTAGCTGCCTTAGGGCTATAAAAGGGACCCCTAGGCGCATGGAGCAGAACACCAAGCTTACAAGAAACATCCTAAGACACCTAGACTCTGCATTCACGCAATCAGATCATCGTTCTTGAGATTTGAGCACTGTTCGAGTTGTAAACTCCTTGAGTTGTGTTTGTGTGATCACTTCTTCACTTGTGTGCGTGTGTGCACTACGAATTTGGGTCTTGCGTGTGTTGACTCTCCCATCCTTACTCTTGTGCTTTCTTTGTGATCATAACTTTGTAAGGGCGAGAGGCTCCAACTTGTGGAGATTCCTTGCAAACGAGAAGAATACTCAAGATAAAAGATCGTGGTATTCAAGTCGATCATTGGATCACTTGAAAGAGGTTGAGTGCAACCCTCGTCCATCGGGACGCCACAATGTGGAAGTAGGCAAGTGTTACTTGGCCGAACCATGGGATAAAAATCGCGTGTCTCGTGTGTTGGTTTTCTATGATTGTTTTGTTCGCACGAGCTCGCTCCATAGCCACTTGGTCACACTAACACTATAATAATCAAGCTTGTGGCTATTTAGTGTTTGATTTTACAGGGTCACCTATTCACCCCCCCCCTCTAGGTGCTCTCACTTGGTGGACTCTTGGGTGAGGTGGTCTTTGATCTTGAATCTCTTGTTCATCCTCCTTTTCTTGATCAACTTCATCCCCCCCTTGATTGATGCCTTCTTGAGGTGGCTCATTGTCTTGAACTTTATCTTCTTCTTCTTGACCCAGTTTGTAACACCCCAGGTGTTACTCAGGGTGTCCACCCTAGGGTTACCCCTTTTAACCCATTATCACATGAAGATTTGAATGGGCAAAGTACCTCAAACTTTGAATTCAAGGTCCTAACCAAGTGCAGCTATCTTGGATATCATGCCCTAGCTTGTCATGCACATCTAAGTGGGGATTTTCCAAAACCCTAAAGCAAACCCCCCCATGGGCATTAGGAACCTTAATTGATGCTATGATCAAAAGATCATGTAAACCTTATGATCATGGTTTGGGCCAAATATAAAAGTTGTAATATACTTAATAACCTACAATTAATAGTAAGGAAGTACCCCCAAAAAGTTTTCAGAAAAGCCCTAAAAAGTTCACCTAAGGTTCAGCACAAGGGAGAATTCAGTTTTTGCCTAAGTACAAAAACTAACCCTTGCACAAAGACTCCACGTGTTCACCTTAATCCAATTTTCAAAACCCTTCGACCCAATTGACAAAATGGCGCCAAATTAACCCTAGAACACCCTGGAAAGAGATGACACCTACCCTAGGGTGCTAGACACGACTTGACACCACTTTTGTCTCGGTTCGGGCCTAGCTGACACAGCAAACTTCTCCCCTCTCTATCTCCCTACCCCGACCATATCTCGACTTGGAACTCACAGCAAAAAGGTAGGATTTGGAGCAGAGAAGCGACCGTACACAGTGACTTTGCCGAGATACGCACGCTATGGCGCTCTAATCCGCCGTTGAACCATGGCAGAAGCAAGCTTCCACGTGTTCGACGCGAGCTGACATCCGGGGGCGCGCTCAGAGCACGCCCGTGCGCGAACCCCCGCGCGCCCGCGGCCGCCCGTGACCACGCCCGCGCCACGGCTATAAAGCCCGCCCCAGTGCTTGGCTGCCTTCCCCGTTGCCTCCTCCGTACCTCGCCTGACTTACCCGAGCCAGCCATTAGCTCCGGCGACCTCCCCGCGACCCGCTAGTGCCGCCCGAGAGCAACCACTGTGGCCAGCCCCTCTCCCGTCCTCCTCCGTTCGATCCAAGCCCTCAGATAGCTTCCTGGTGAGGCCGTGAGATTTGCTCAAGCTTGACCCGTGGACCCGCGTCACCGGAATAGCTCAATCGTGCTCACCGGAGTTCAAGAACCCGCCGGCGCACGTGGACCGGGTAAGCCCCTGCACCGTTTTCCGATTCGTTGCGCGCATGGCCTCTACGGCACCCCGTGAAGCTCCTCGTGCACCTTAATTGAACTATACCGCCGTGGTTTGGCCGGAGCAGGAGCCGCCGACGACCCCCGCCGCCTGTGCTCGCGGCCAGGGTAGCTCCGACCACCTCCGACGCCGACCCGCACACCGACGTGACCGTCGCGACCTCCCGGACGTCACTGACCACCCCGCCGGAGCTCTACTGCCGCCGGTAAGCCCCACCGCCGTAATCTATGCCGCGGGTACTGTTTAAGTCAGTCAGGGAGCGCGGGTTAGATTTCGGTTAGGTCCAGGGGGCTTTGTGCAATGTCAGTGACCCAAGCCAATAGTGGACCGAGGGCTGTTCTGTGAGAAAAGAAAGAGATAAACCCCAGGGGCCTCAGCGTAAACCTGTTTTCTTTTCCATTTTCGAATTTATTTTTCTTTTGTTATGACAGATAACTAGATAAATGCATAACTTGAAGAATAATCATCCAAAAATGTTCAAACCAATTTTGCTAGATTCTGGAAATTATGAACTATCAGATAAAAATAATAAAACCCATGGTTTCTGTATTTCTTTCTGAAGTTTTGAATTAAATAAGAAAACTACTCAAAATTCAATATTAGAAGGAAAAATAGGAATATAGTTTGACCAGGGTTAGAAAAATTTTGAGAAGTTTGTATTTACCTACTAAACCAAATAAAAGTATTAAACCTCTCTGTCCACTCCATTAAGTTAGTATTTACCCCTTAATTCCTAATATGCTTAAGGGTAAGAAAAATAGAAAATGTACTTTAAACAAAGAACCAGAGAGTATCTCTATTTTTGTTGGGATACTTATTTAATGTAGTTCACTGGAAAAATATATCATGCCCTGTTTTAGTATAAAATAAGTAGGATCCCTTTTGTTCTAATAAAACAAGTGAAACTTAGAAAAACTCTACAAAAATAACCCCAAGGTAAAAACACCCCCACCCTTGGGATAACTAATGTTTTATTAAGGAGAATTTGGGAAAAATATGAAATCTGTTGTTTGACATTTTTCAAATAATAATGTAGTAGAAAGAGCCTTTTTGACCTTAAACTTGAGAAAATCATAACTAAATAACCACCCCTTAGTTTTCTGTGATTTTTAGCACAGAGGCCTATTATTACTATGGGATGCCAGCAAAAATAACCTTTAGGACAGAACCTACCCCTAACTAAGAGGTGTAGTGTAAAGTGGCCCATTTTGCCTAACTATTGTTATTTTTGTTTAAAGCCTAGCTTTTGTACTTTAAGCCTCAAATTCTTAAAACAAGCTAGAATAGCAAGTGACAACCCACTGTAATTTTTACAGAATTTTTGGAAATTATTAAAACACTGTCGTAGTTCAAACCTACACTAGAAACCCTAAATGGAAATTAATGTCATCCTAAGACCTTTGTAAATTTGTCCACTGAAATCTATAAAGACAATGCAAATCCACTATGTATCCTAAAAGAAAACCTAAACCTAAAAGGTAATAGTTATATATATATATACCACTAGAAGCCCCACATAACCAGGGAACCCTAAGTTAATTCTTGACTTAGTTTCTTTGGCTTAATGTTCTTAAATCTTGCATAATCATGACATACATGTTCATTGCATTTCGATAGACTGTAATCTTGCTGACGGAGAGTACATCCTCGTGCCGGAGCAAGGAGCTGCTCAGGAGGTAGCCCCAGATCCAGCACCCGAGCCTGCACCAGAGGACCTGCCTGCCACTGCTTTGGAAGGCAAGCCCCGGTTTTATGCATAACCTGTTATTTATGCTATTTTACTTCACTTAATGATTGTAGGATTGATTGTGCACTTAGGTGTAGGAATTGTTTGAAACCCTAGTTGCATGATCTCAGGAATCTTTTTGAGATGAATACTAGTATGACAGGTCGAGTAGTTGCTTTATTTAATTAGGATCTCGGTAGAAGACGAGTGATTTTTCTAGCACTCGCGCGAGATCAGGAAATTGATTGTACCCACTTTCACACTTTCATGATACTAGTTGATGGACAACAATCCATGGGGATTGGTTGTTTACAAGATGGGAAAATGGAATAAGGATTAACGTGCGGATACCTGTGTCAAGCGTTTGAACGTACTAAGCACATGCCGAGAAATATGGTAAATCGGTAAGCCTAGTACCTGATTGAACCTGGCAGCAGATTGCCCTCCTCACGCGACCTGAGACGAGGTCTCCCATTCCAGTTATGGTGGGTACAAGTGCGGTCACTGCACGACGGCCAGTCGGGGTCAGTGAGGCATTGTACGCCAAGGCGGTGAGCCCCTCTCTGCTGACGGGGAATCGATGGGGACGGTTGATGTGTGTGGGGACGGAGTGCCCCTGCATGTCGTGTGTTTAGGTTTACCTTGCAAGGATAAAAAACTCGATTCGAATCGTCTGCTTCTCGCAGCTAATGAGACTGCTTGATCCATTGTACTGCATTGAGTAATAAGTGGAAGTATGATGAGTTGAGATAAGATGTTGATTGTTAATAATGCTTGCTACCATGTATGAGTAGATAGTCCACTTTTAGCCTTAAGAGAGTCACACTTAACCTTGACTAAGTTAAAATCTTGATTTAGAAACTCAGCTAGTGCTTTTGGCAACCAAACCCCACAGCCAAACAGCTGCATGTCTAGAGGTAGAGGAGTAGACTCCTCACACCGGGTAAGTCTAGCTGAGTATTAGTATACTCAGCCTTGCTTGTGGCACAATTTTTTTTTACAGGTTCTCTGGAGGAAATGGTTGCTGGAGTGACTTGGCCGTCCATCTTGCCACCGGGTTGGACTGTCGAGTGGGACCCTGCCTCGGCTGAGGAGGAGCATGAGGAGTGATGGGACAGGCTTCCCCATCCCTCTATTTATTTACCGTTAGTTTATTTCCGCTGCATTTCGAACAATGATGGTCACTTTTGCAAAAACTCCGATGATGATGATGGTGATGTAATAATTTAATACTCTGACATGTATGGTTTTATGCTTTATTGTATTTACTCTGTGACTCACCTTCGAGTGAGATTGTGGTACTTGATCCTGTCAGTGGCCGTGTCGGACTAGATCCGAGGGATTGACGGGTTATTCCCATTTAAGTGTGGTCTAGTCTCTAAGGCGGGACTTAGGCACTTAAGTTGGAATAATTCGGGCAGTTCCGCCACAGCTCCTCATCTTGAGTCGGTGGAGATGCTTGTATGAAGGATGATGGTTGATCTTGTGCTTGTGAAGTCTCTTCGGGTTCTTGTGGACACACATCTCCAATAGACATGGTCCTTAGCGCGATGCACGGAGCCTCTTCATCATCTAACTCATCAAGATCAACTTGCTCTACTTGAGAGCCATTAGTCTCATCAAGCACAATGTCACAAGAAACTTCAACTAGTCTGGTGGACTTGTTGAAGACTCTATATGCCCTTGTGTTTGAGCATTAACCAAGTAAAAAGCCTTCTACTGCTTTAGGTGCAAATTTTGAAATTCTACCTCTCTTAACAAGAATAAAGCACTTGCTCCCAAAAACACTAAAATAAGAAACATTGCGATTTTTACCAGTGAGGAGTTCATATGATGTTTTCTTGAGGATTCGGTGAAGGTAGAGCCGATTGATGGAGTAGCAAGCAGTGTTAATCGCCTCCGCCCAAAACCGATTCGATGTCTTGTATTCTTCAAGCATGGTCCTTGCCATATCCATAAGAGTTCTATTCTTTCTCTCCACAACACTGTTTTGTTGAGGTGTGTAGGGAGAAGAGAACTCTTGCTTGATGCCCTCCTCCTTAAGAAATCCTTCAATTTGAGAGTTCTTGAACTCCGTTCCATTGTCGCTTCTAATCTTCTTGATTCTCAATCCGAACTCATTTTGATCCTATCTCAAGAATTTCTTTAAGGTCTCTTGGGTTTGTGATTTTTCCTGCAAAAAGAACACCCAAGTAAAGCGAGAATAGTCATCCACAATTACAAGACAATAATTACTCCCACCGATGCTTATGTAAGCAATCGGGTCGGATAGATCCACGTGGAGTAGC
This sequence comes from Zea mays, assembly GCF_902167145.1. Lineage (NCBI taxonomy): Eukaryota > Viridiplantae > Streptophyta > Magnoliopsida > Poales > Poaceae > Zea > Zea mays. The sequence continues at coordinate 40,186,611 of NC_050100.1, read as the reverse complement.
TCAAGTGGCCTCTCGGTCGTCCTGTTGTTCTTGTGTGGATGATGAACTCCAACCTGCTTCCTTGCTTGACATGCACTACATATTCTGTCTTTCTCAAAATGAACATTGGTTAGTCCTAAAATGTGTTCCCCCTTTAGAAGCTTGTGAAGATTCTTCATTCCAATATGAGCAAGTCGGCGATGCCAGAGCCAACCCATATTAGTCTTAGCAATTAGGCAAGTGTCTAGTTCAGCATTATTATTAGTGAAATCAACTAAATACAACTGACCATCTAACACTCCTTTAAAAGCTAATGAATCATCATTTCTTTTAAAGATGGTAACATCAATATCAGTAAATAAACAATTGTAGCCCATTTTGCATAATTGAGAAATAGAAAGCAAGTTGTAACCTAGAGATTCTACAAAAAATACATTGGAAATGGAATGGTCAGGAGATATAACAATTTTACCCAATCCTTTGACCACCTTGATTTCCATCCCCGAATGTGATTGCTCTTTAGGGATCATAATTTTTCTCATATGAGGAGAACATTCTTTTCTCCCCTGTCATGTGGTCTGTGCACCCGCTATAGATTATCCAACTTGTTCCTCCGGATGCATAAACCTACAACACAAATTGAGGCCTTGTCCTTAGGTACCCAAACGGTCTTGGGTCCTTTCACATTAGAAACAAGCACATTGGGTACCCAAACACAAGTTTTGGACTCTTGTGCTTGCCTCCAACATATTTGGCAACTACTTTGCCGAATTTGTTAGTAAGAAGAAATGATGCATCAAAGGTCTTAAATGAAATGTTATGTTCATTTGATGCATCAACAATCTTTTTCTTATGCATCTTAATATGAGTTGTATGCCTAGAACTAGAAGCTTCATTACTGTAAATATAAGCATGATGAGCAACATGATGAGATTTCATAGCATGAATCCTTCTAATCATATACTCAGGATAGTTTTCAGGATATAAAATGTAACCTTCTCTATCTTGCACCATGAGAGATTTGCCCTTAACAAAGTTGGAAATCTTGTTTCTTCAAATTTAAAATTTTCATTTTCAATTTCATACTCGGCAATTTTAGCATTCAACTTAGCTATATGATCATTTTGTTCTTTAATCATAGCAAGGTGAACATTAATAGCATTAACATCAATATCTCTACATCTAGTGCAAATAGTAACATGCTCAATGGTAGATGTAGAAACATGGCAAGCATTCAATTCCTCAATCTTAGCAATTAAACTACCATTTTCAGTTTTGAGACAAGAAATTGAATCATTGCTTGTATTTAGCTCTTTAGTCAAGTTTTTGCATTTTTCAACTTCAAGAGCAAAAGCATCTTTTAGCTTAACAAATGTTTTGTTTTCCTTAATGAGTAAGTCTTCTTAGCATTCCAAGATTTCATCCTTCTCGTTAATGGTTTTTATCAATTCATTAATTTTCTCCTTTTGTTCTATAGTAAGGTTTGCAAAAAGAGAAGACAAATCATCATTCTTTTCACTAGAGCTACCTTCATCATCAGAAGTAGTATATTTGAGGGTGTATCTAGAGTATACCTTCTTCTTTTTACCCTCCTTAGCCATGAGGTACTTGTGACCGACATTGGGGAAGAGAAGACCTTTGTTGATGGCGATGTTGGCAGCGTCTTCGTCGGAGGAGGAGTCGGTGGAGCTCTCATCGGGGTCCCACTCCCTTCCCATGTGTGCCTCGCCGCCTTTCTTCTTGTTATAGTACCTTTTCTTCTCCATCTTCTTCCCTTTCTTGTCGTCATCCCTGTCACTATCACTAGCATATGGATATTTGGCAATATACTGACCGGACTTACCACATCGGTAGAAAACCCTCTTGGAGCGGGGTTTGTATTCCTTCTCGTTTCTTTGCTTCAGGATTTGCCGGAAGCTCTTAATAATAAGAGCCATATCCTCGTTGTCAAGCTTAGAGGCATCAATTGGGAGCCTATTGGTTGGTGCAGGCTCCTCCTTCTTTTCTTCTGTTGCCTTGAATGCAACGGGTTGCACCTCGGGTGTGGAGGTGACACCTTGCTCCAAGTTGACAATATGTTTGGAGTCTTTGACCATAAGTTCAAAACTCACAAACTTGCCAATCACCTCCTCGGGATACATTTGCTTATACATAGGATTCTAGCGAATTAATTGCACTTGAGTGGGGTTACAAAAGACAAGAGATCTTAGAATAACCTTGAACATTTCATGGTCATCCCACTTGGTGCTCTCGAGGTTGCGAACTTGGTTCACCATTGTCTTGAACCAGTTGTACATGGCTTGTGGATCTTCTCCTTTGTTGAGGACGAACCGACCGAGTTCTCCCTCGATCATTTCCCACTTGGTGATCTTTGTCACTTCGTCCCCTTCGTTTGCCGTCTTGAGGACGTCCCAAATTTCTTTGGCACTTTTCAACCCTTGCACCTTGTTGTACTCCTCTCTACACAAGGAAGCGAGGAGTATGGAGGTGGCTTGAGAGTCGAGGCGGCCTCATCAGAGTTGTAGTCCTCACCGCCCACTTGTGGTGCATGCGCTCCAAACTCAACAATATCCCAAATGCATTCATGGAGTGAGGTTAGATGGTGCCTCATTTTATCACTCCACATACAATAATCTTCACCAACAAAGTATGGTGGTTTGCCTAAGGGGTTGGAAAGTAAAGGAGCACGTTTAGGAATACGAGGATAACAAAGAGGGATCTTGCTATACTTCTTATGCTCTTGGCGCTTTGAAGATGTTGACTCGGTAGCGAAGGTTGATGGCGCAGAAGAGTTAGTCTCGTAGTAGACTACCTTCTTCATCTTCTTTTTCTTCTTGTCGCCCTTCTTGTGTGATTTGATGGAGCCGGCGGATTCATCCTTGTCCTCCTTGTGCTTGTCGCTGACCTCCTTTGACAGAGTCTTGGCTTTATTCTTCTTTCCCAAAGATCCATGCTTTTCCCCGGTGATCAACTCCTTTTTGGTGTGTTCTCCTGACATCACTTCAAGTTGTTAGACTATAATGAAGTATCGGGCTTTGATACCAATTGAAAGTCACCTAGAGGGGGGTGAATAGGCGAAACCTGTAAATTATACACTTTGAACACGAACTTCACCCGGGGTTAGGATTAGAAAGAGTAATAATGAATTTGGAGTGCGGAAGAGAGTTCTTCTTGCTATGAGTTGCTCAATCAATGCGGATAACTTTGGGAGCTAACTCAAAAGATTGTGAGCAAGAGAACTTTAGAGAGAGGGGAGAGGAAGAATCAAATCGTAGAGTAATGATCAACACAAATGAACACGACGATTTGTTTCCCGAGGTTTGGTTCCAATGAACCTACTCCCCGTTGAGGAGGCCACGAAGGCTGGGTCTTTTTCAACCCTTTCCCTCTCTCAATCGATCGCTTAGACTGGTTGAGTGCTTCTTCTTGATGTCAAGGATCACTAAGACCCCGCAAGGACCACCACACACTTAGGTGTCTCTTGCTAGATTTACAAGTCACTAGAGAGTTTAGAAGGAGGTGAAGAAAGCACGATTAAAAGCCAAGCAACAAGAGCATCAAATGGAACACGAATCACACTCTCTCAAGTCACTAAACACTAATGATCACTTGTCTTAATTGTGGGACTTGGAGAGATTTGTGGCTCTGAATGTGTCTTGGAATGGATTGCTAGCTCTTGTATTAAATGTGTATGAGTAGAGTGCTTGGGTGTTATGAATGGAGGTGGTTGGGGTTGTTTTTATAGCCACCAACCACTTCCTAGTCGTAGCTCCTTTTCTGCCGAGCGCGGACGGTCCACACCCCTGGTTCGGATGATCCACCCCTGTACATCAATTGCTGAAATGGTAACGATCAGTAGTAATGGCTGTATCAATGGCTACAAGTGCATTAAATGTGTCTTTAGATGTCTGATAGAGCAGTCGCGGATGGTCCGGCCGTGCACCCAGGACGGTCCGCGACGACGCTAAAAATGCATTTTACCGAACCCGCCACCTTCGGGTTTTCCTGGTTTTTAACGACCAGACGGTCCGCGCCTGAGGCCGGACAGTTCGCGCCGAACAGTGCTCGCTTCTCCTTCGGACGGTCCGTAGTGTTAACTCATATTTTTGCAGTGTTCCTGTCCGAGGCTCACCCTGGTGTCGCGGACGGTCCACCGTAAGGGCCCAGACGGTCCGTGCACAAGTGAATTTCCAAAAAGGTTCTCCTGTCCGGAATAATCTATGGTATTCCAGATAGTCGACTTAGAATTGATGTAGATGAACTTTATGCACCTGAGAAATGATCAACTAGGCAAACTAGTTAGTCCATGTGTCGGGGACCATAATTAGGGGTACCCCCAAGACTCCTAATCTCAGATGGTAACCCCCATCAGCACAAAGCTGCAAAGGCCTGATGGGCGTGATTTAGGTCAAGGCTCCGTCCACTTAAGGGACACGATCTCGCCTCGTTCGAGCCCAGCCTCGGGCAAAGGCAGCCGACCCAGGACGATTCACGTCTCGCCCGAGGGTCCCCTCAAGCAACGGACGCACCTTCGACTCGCCCGAGGCCCAGGCTTCGCGGAGAAGCAACCTTGGCCGGATCGCCACGCCAACCGACCGTATCGCAGGAGCATTTAATGCAAGGATCACCTGACACCTTATCCTGACGCGCGCTCTTCAGTCGACAAAGCCGAAGTGACCGCAGTCACTTTGCCGCTCCACTGACCGACCTGACAGGAAACAGCGTCGCCTGTGCTGCTCCGACTGCTGTGCCACCCATCAGGGTGAGGCTGACAGCCGCCAAGACCGGCCTCAGGCGCCATAGGAAGCTCCGCCTCGCCCGACCCTAGGGCTCGGACTCAGCCTCGACTTCGGACGACGGACTCCGCCTCGCCCGACCCCAGGGCTCGGACTCAACCTCGACCTCGGACGACGGACTCCGCCTCGCCCGACCCCAGGGCTCGGACTCAACCTCGACCTCGGACGACGAACTCCACCTCGCCCGACCCCAGGGCTCGGACTCAGCCTCGACTCCGGAAGACGGTCTCCGCCTCGCCCGACCCCCGGGCCCAGACTCGACCTCGACCTCGGAGGAGCCTCCGCCTCGCCCGACCTCGGGCTCGGACCGACCACGTCACAGGGGGGCCATCATTACCCTACCCCTAGCTAGCTCAGGCTACGGGGAACAAGACCGGCGTCCCATCTCGCTCGCCCCGGTAAACAAGTAATGATGGCACCCCGCGTGCTCCATGACGACGGCGGCTCTCAGCCCCTTACGGAAGCAAGGAGACGTCAGCAAGGATCCGACAGCTCCGACAGCTGTACTTCCACAGGGCTCAAGCACTCCTCCGACGACCACGACATCACATGAACAGGGCGCGAAAACCTCTCCGACAGCCACGACGACATGTACTTAGGGCTCTGGCTCCTCTCTGCTAGACACGTTAGTACATTGCTACACCCCCCATTGTACACCTGGGCCCTCTCCTTACGCCTATAAAAGGAAGGTCCAGGGCTCTCTTACAAAGAGGTTGGCCGCGCGGGAGAACGGGCTGGCGGACGGTCTCTCTCTCTCACTCTCCCACACGAACGCTTGTAACCCCCTACTGCAAGCGCACCCGACCTGGGCGCAGGACAACACGAAGGTCGCGGGTTTCCCCTTTGCTGTCTTTCCCCCCTTTGTGCTCCGTCTCGCGCCGACCCATCTGGGCTGGGACACGCGGCGACAATTTACTCGTCGGTCCAGGGACCCCCCGGGGTCGAAACGCCGACAGTTGGCGCGCCAGGTAGGGGCCTGCTGTGTGTTGACGAACAGCTTCCCGTCAAGCTCCAGATGGGTAGTCTCCAGCAACCTCTCCAACCCGGGACGATGCTTCGTTTTGGGAGTCTTGAGTTCATGTCCCTCGACGGCAGCTACGACATGATACTCCTTCCTCCGCCGTGCGACAACGATAATGGCGGCCGTCAGCCCGCCCGCCGGCGGCGGAATCGATGACGTCTTCCCCACGTGGCGGAAGAGCGACATCCGGGTCTGTCCCGTCACCTTCCCCGCCGACAGAGGTGGAGACAGGGCAGGCATGGCCAAGCAGAAGGCGGCACCTCGTCGGCTATCGAGCGAGTCGACGGCGTCGGCGCCCCAACGGGGGATACGTCGGGCGTTGACATCGTGTCTGAGACGAAGACGAGCGTCGTTTCCCTGCAACACGCCAACTCCAAGCTGACGGACGATGCCAGCACGCTCGCGAAGGACTTGCTGGGCGTTAGCCTCGTACCTGAGACAACGGTGCAGTCCGTCCCTGACACGACTTCGTCACCACCCGTCGATCAAGAGGTACTGTTCGTTTCCCATCCCAAGCCTTTTAGATTCAGCTGCGACCCACCAAGCGACCCCGCTTCGGTGGACGCTTTCATAAAGGCACATCCAAACCCTCCGGGATATCATATGCGGTCACCATGGGACCAACTAACGGCCGTCTCGACCTACGGGCCCCTGGGTTCCAAGGAAGATGACGAGCCCGACTCTGGTTGGGATTTCTCCGGGCTCGATAACCCTAGTGCCACGCGAGACTTCATGACCGCGTGTGACTACTGCCTCTCCGATTGCTCCGATAGCAGCCACAGCCTCGGCGACGAGGACTGTGGCCCAAGTCGCGAATGCTTCCACGTCGATCTAGGGGGTCTCGACGAAGGCAACCATCTTGGTATGCCAGAGGACGGTGATCCCCATAGGCCTGCGCCTCGCGTTGACATCATTCGGGAGCTAGCTGTGGTCCCAGTCCCTGCGGGGGGTCAGGACGCACAGCTCGAGCAAATCCGCGAGGTACAGGCCAGGCTCGACGAGGAAGCAGGACAACTTGTGCAGCTTCGGTAAAATATCGGGCAGGAGTGGGCAGGCCGAGCACCGGCCGGAGAAGCGCGTCATCTGGCCCAGGACGTCCAGCACCGCATCGCCAACGAGGCCAGGGCGAGGCTACCCCCGGCTTCCAGTGGGGTCGGCCAGAACCTGGCTGCAGCAGTGATACTACTCCGAGCGATGCTGGAACCATCCACCACCGAGGGGCGGTGTATCCAGGGAGAGCTCAAGAATCTCCTGGAAGATGTCGCGGTCCGACGGGCCGAAAGCTCTGCCTCCCGAAGGCAAGGGTACCCCCCGGAGCATCGCGCCGCGACTTCCCGATTCATGCGGGAAGCCTCGGTCTACACCGGGCGCACGCGGAACACAGCGCCTGCGGCCCCGGGTCGCCTCGGCAACGAGCATCACCGCCACGACCGTCGAACCCACCTCGACGAGAAGGTGCGCCGAGGCTACCACCCCAGGCGTGGGGGACGCTACGACAAGAAGGAGGATCACAAGGCAGAGGAGTTCCCCGAGGTCCACGATTGCTTCATGATCTACGGTGGGCAAGTGGCGAACGCCTCGGCTCGGCACCGCAAGCAAGAGCGCCGGGAGGTCTGCTCGGTAAAGGTGGCGGCGCCAGTCTACCTAGACTGGTTCGATAAGCCCATCACCTTCGACCGGGGTGACCACCCCGACCGCGTGCCGAGCCCAGGAAAGTACCCGCTCGTCGTCGATCCTGTCATCGGCAACGTCAGGCTCACCAAGGTCCTCATGGACGGAGGCAGCAGCCTCAACATCATCTACGCCGAGACCCTCGGGCTCCTACAGATCGATCTGTCCTCGATCCGGGCCGGCATGGCGCCTTTTCACGGGATCATCCCCGGGAAACGCGTCCAACCCCTTGGACAACTCGATCTGTCCGTCTGCTTCGGGACTCCCTCCAATTTCCGAAAGGGAACCCTCACGTTCGAGGTGGTCGGGTTCCGAGGAACCTACCACGCAGTGCTGGGGAGACCATGCTACGCTAAGTTCATGGCCGTCCCCAACTACACCTACCTCAAGCTCAAGATGACGGGCCCCAACGGGGTCATCACCGTCGGCTCCACGTACCGACACGCGTACGAATGCAACATGGAGTGCGTGGAGTACGCCGAGGCCCTCACCGAATCCGAGGCCCTCATCGCCGACCTGGAGAGCCTCTCCAAGGAGGCGCCCGATGCGAAGCGCCACGCAGGCAACATCGAGCCAGCTGAGACGGTTAAGTCTGTCCCTCTTGACCCCAGCAACGACGCCTCCAAGCAGATCCAGATCGGCTCCGAGCTCGACCCCAAATAGGAAGCAGTGCTCGTCGACTTTCTCCGCGTAAACGCCGAAGTTTTCGCGTGGAGTCCCTCGGACATGCCTGGCATATCGAGGGATGTCGCCGAGCACTCGCTGGACATCTGAGCTGGAGCCCGACCCGTGAAGCAGCCTCTGCGCCGATTCGACGAAGAAAAGCGCAGAGCCATAGGCGAGGAGATCCACAAGCTGATGGCTACAGGGTCCATCAAAGAGGTATTCCATCCCGAATGGCTTGCCAACCCTGTGCTTATGAGAAAGAAAGGAGGTAAATGGCGGATGTGTGTAGACTACACTGGTCTAAACAAAGCATGTCCGAAGGTTCCCTACCCTCTGCCTCGCATCGATCAAATCGTGGATTCCACTGCTGGGTGCGAAACCCTGTCTTTCCTCGATGCCTACTCAGGGTATCACCAAATAAGGATGAAAGAGTCCGACCAGCTCGTGACTTCTTTCATCACACCCTTTGGCATGTACTGCTATGTTACTATGCCATTCGGTTTGAGGAATGCGGGTGCGACATACCAAAGGTGCATGAACCACGTGTTCGGAGAGCACATTGGTCGAACGGTCGAGGCTTACGTCGATGACATCGTAGTCAAGACGAGGAAGGCCTCCGACCTCCTCTCCGACCTTGAAACGACATTCCGGTGTCTCAAGGCGAAAGGCGTAAAACTCAATCCCGAGAAGTGTGTCTTCGGAGTCCCCCGAGGCATGCTCCTGGGGTTCATCGTCTCCAAGCGGGGCATTGAGGCCAACCCGGAGAAAATCGCGGCCATCACCAACATGGGGCCCATCAAGGACTTAAAAGGAGTACAAAGGGTCATGGGATGCCTTGCGGCTCTTAGCTGTTTCATCTACCCGCAAGTTCAGAAGCTACTACACGCGGACACTACTACGAGTCTCATCCGGTGACTGTGGTGTCATCCTTCCCCCTAGGAGAGATCATCCAGTGCCGAGAGGCCTCGGGTAGGATTGCAAAGTGGGCGGTGGAGATCATGGGCGAGACAATCTCGTTCGCCCCTCGGAAGGCCATCAAGTCCCAAGTCTTGGCAGACTTTGTGGCTGAATGGGTCGACACCCAGCTTCCAGCAGCTCCAATCCAACCGGAACTCTGGACCATGTTTTTCGACGGGTCGTTGATGAAAACAGGAGCGGGCGCGAACCTGCTCTTCATCTCACCCCTCGGGAAGCACCTCCGCTACGTGCTACGCCTCCATTTCCCGGCGTCCAACAACGTGGCCAAGTACGAGGCTCTGGTTAACGGGTTGCGCATCGCCATCGAGCTAGGGGTCCGACGCCTCGACGCTCGTGGCGACTCGCAGCTTGTCATCGACCAAGTCATGAAGAACTCCCACTACCGCGACCCGAAGATGGAAGCCTACTGCGATGAGGTTCGTCGCCTGGAGGACAAGTTTTATGGGCTCGAGCTCAACCACATCACCCGACGATACAACGAGACTGCGGACGAGTTGGCTAAGATAGCCTCGGGGCAGACAACGATTCCCCCAGACGTCCTCTCCCGAGACCTACATCAACCCTCAGTCAAGATCGACGACACGCCTGAGCCCGAGAAGGCCTCGGCCCTGCCCGAGGCACCCTCGGCTCAGCCCGAGGTACCCTCGGCCCCCGAGGGTGAGGCACTACGCATCGAGGAAGAGCGGAATGGGGTCCCGCCTAATCGAAACTGGCAGACCCCGTACCTGCAATATCTCCACCGAGGAGAGCTACCCCTCAACAGTGTCGAAGCTCGGCGACTGGCGCGGCGCGCCAAGTCGATCGTCTTGCTGGGTGACGGGAAGGAGCTCTACCACCGCAGTCCCTCAGGCATCCTCTAGCGATGCATATCCATCACCGAAGGTCAGGAGTTATTACAAGAAATACACTCGGGGGCTTGCGGTCACCACGCAGCACCTTGGGCCCTCGTTGGAAATGCCTTCCGACAGGGTTTCTACTGGCCAAGTGAGGTGGCCGACGCCACTAGGATTGTACGCACCTGCCAAGGGTGTCAATTCTACGCAAGGCAGACGCACCTGCCCGCTCAGGCTCTGCAAACGATACCCATCACCTGGCCGTTTGTTGTGTGGGGTCTAGACCTCGTCGGTCCGTTGCAGAAGGCACTCGGGGGCTACACGCACCTGCTGGTCGCCATCGACAAATTCTCCAAGTGGATCGAGGTCAGACCCCTAAACAGCATCAGGTCCGAACAGGCGGTGGCATTCTTCACCAACATCATCCATCGCTTCGGGGTCCCGAACTCCATCATCACCGACAACGACACCCAGTTCACCGGCAGAAAGTTCCTGGACTTCTGCGAGGATCACCACATCCGGGTGGACTGGGCCGCCGTAGCTCACCCCATGACGAATGGGCAAGTAGAGCGTGCCAACGGCATGATTCTGCAAGGACTCAAGCCACGGATCTACAACGACCTCAACAAGTTCGGCAGGCGATGGATGAAGGAACTCCCCTCGGTGGTCTGGAGTCTGAGGACAACGCCGAGCCGAGCCACGGGCTTCACGTCGTTCTTTCTAGTCTTTGGGGCCGAGGCCATCTTGCCCATAGACATAGAATACGGTTCCCCGAGGACGAGGGCGTACGACGATCGAAGCAACCGAACCAACCGAGAAGACTCACTGGACCAGCTGGAAGAGGCTCGGGACATGGCCTTACTACACTCGGCGCGGTATCAGTAGTCCCTGCGACGCTACCACGCCCGAGGGGTTCGGTCCCGAGACCTCCAGGTGTGCGACTTGGTGCTTCGGCTACGACAAGACGCCCGAGGGCGCCACAAGCTCACGCCTCCCTGGTAAGGGTCGTTCATCATCGCCAAGATTTTGAAGCCCGAAACGTACAAGCTGGCCAACAGTCAAGGCGAGGTGTACAGCAACGCTTGGAACATCCGACAGCTACGTCGCTTCTACCCTTAAGATGTTTTCAAGTCATTCATATACCTCGCTTACATATGAAGTCTAAGCCATCAGGGAAGGGTCAGCCTTGCCTCGGCAAAGCCCGACCCTCCCTCGGGGGCTAGAAGGGGGGCACCCCCTCTGCGTCAAAATTTTCCTCGAAAAAAGTCTTTCTGCCAGAACATCTTTCGCGCTTTTCGACTACTTCGAAAGTGGGATCCTGAAAACAATGGAGTACACGTAAGCAGCCAAGGCCGATCGAGCCGAGGGACTCCTACGCCTCCGGGATACGGATACCTCACTCATCACCTTCTGCGATAAGTAACTCACGCTCAGATAAGCGATTCCGCTGGCCGAACAAGTCTTAACGCTCGAAAACTTTTCTGTCGAAATGATTTTTCGTGCCATCTCGACTATATCGATAGCAGAACCTTACGGACGAATAAGAGTACACATAAGTGGCAAGGCCGACCGAGCCGAGGAACTCCTACGCCTCCGGGATACGGATACCTCACTCATCACCTTCCGTGAAAAGTAACTCTCACTCGGACAAACGATTCTGCTACCGACAAATAAGTCCTGATACTCGAAACAAGGGGAAAAGAAACGCAGCTTTACAACACGACGACGGTATGTTTGGGCCTCGGCGACAGCAAAAAACGTACGCACACTACAGATAAACTGTTCCTGCAGGATCAGACATCAGTGGGGAAGCAGCAGCACCCTCGGCGTCGACTCCACCTTCGGCGGAATCCGACCCGGCCTCGGACGGCAACACGGTCGGAGGATCTCCACCTCGAAGGAACCTATCGGCACCGTGCATGGGCCATCGCCACTAGGGTCTCCTCCGGGAACCCGGCCTGAGCAGACGGCTCAACCGGCCGCTCCGTAGCCTCAGCCAGCTGTCCCCCAAGGACATCAGCCCGGCTCATGGCCTCGGCAACCTGACTCCGGCGTTGGTCCCGCCAGTGGACGGCCCGGCCAGGCTCCGGCCGACGAAGCTTCTTTTCGAGCCAACTCTGCCTCTGTCCATGCTGACATCGCTGCCTCCGGCTCCGGCTCATCGTAGAGCGGCCGAAGGTTTTCTTTAACTGAACAAGAAAAGCCTCGAGCGGCAGGGCCGACCGAGCCGAGGGACTCCTACGCCTCCGGGATACGGATACCTCACTCGACACCTTCCGCACGAGGTAACTCACACTTGGTTAAGCGGTTCAGCTAGCCGACAGGCGAGTCCTAGTGCTCGAAATGAGGAAAAACACGACTTTACGCCAAAATACATTGATGTTCAGGCCCCGACAGCCACAATGAACAGACACCGGCACTCAAGGTGCCATTACAAACGGAACTCCGTTTCGCCCCCGCGGGTATAAACAACCTCCACATCGGAGAGCCTGCGGGGCGACAAACTCCGGGCGACTCACCAGCGACCTCTACAGCAGCAGCGATGGTCCTAGGATGGACGCTGCCGCCAGAAGGCTCCCGTTCGCGTCCCCACTAAAGGGACGAGAACTAGACATTAAAGCCCAAGAGCCGGAGGTCGGCCCGTAGGTGGCGCTGACGGTCCCGACGGCGGAGAAGCTTTCTCCAGCTGCCACCACCTCAGCACCGACGGCGGCGTCCACCTGTCCACCGACACCGCACCAGCGAGCGCCGGCCACCCCAAAGCACACCGGCAGGTCCTCACTCCCGTCCTCGCCACGAAAGCGAGGACAGAGGACGGAATGTTGCACCCTGGCTGGGCAGCAACAATTCGCCTTCCCCGGCATGGCTGGAGGGTGCCTCCTCCGTAGAGCTGGAGGATGGTTTCCACCCCCAGAAGCTGGAAGAAGAGGTGGCCCGCCGACCCGTGCGGGAGGTAGAGCTCCGGCTCAGCCCGCCCTCCGCCCCAGCAAGGATGATGAAGATCCTTGAAGCTTAGGGCGGGGCAGAGGCCGCAGCCCGGCTCGCTTCTCCCCACCATCGAACTGGTGGTCACCGTCTTGGGTGACCACCGGCGAGGCTGAAAGGTACCAACTTCTACGAACGATGATGAAAATCCTTGAAGCCGAACGATGGCTGAAAGGTACCAACTTCCACAAAGTTGCGTTCCTCCAACGACGACAAGACAAAAGCGATGCGGGCACTCCCCATCTGGGGGCTCGGAAGGTGGAAGGGCGCGATGCATGAGGAGAGTATGAAGACATGGTTGCCGTCCAAGGGAGTCACCCTCCTTTTAAAGGCGACTCTCCCCACTTGCGTCCTCAGCCGTCGCGGACTGAGTCTTCACCAACACGCTCCAAGATCTTCCCCCTACGACACGGGGGCTGGGTCCCACGCGCCATGCAAGCTGGCCCAGGACAGAAGAGGCCAAACCGCCGCGCGCGGTGCACGTAACTGCCTAGCGGTTACAAGCGCTCCACTTTCGCCCAAACCAGCGGATGAAAGGGCGGACCGCCATGCAGGCGGCATGCAACCGCACCAAGGGGGCGCACCCTTTCGACTTCGACGCGTCCAGCATGGAGGCCCAGGCCCACACGTCATGTAACCGGCGCGCCAGTTACTACGCGCGGGAAACTGCACCACCACTTGCGCTAGTACCGCGCCTTCTCGACTGCGTAACCGGTGTCGTGACTCGAGGCAACCCTGCACATGGCCCAACAGTGCCAACCGAGCACATCGATCACGGGTCAGTCAGCCGCGGGAGAAGGCGCGATGGTTGATATGGCCAAAAGTGGGCCGGCAGTAATGGCGGCGGCAGGCGGGCGGAAGCAGCGGTCAAGTCGTCTGCAGGCTCACGTCCCCTCCTGGGACAGCGAGAGAGCCCTCTCCCATGGCGTGAAAACGACGCGCCCGTGTTCCGTTCCTCGAACGGCTCGTGCACGCACAACGACTGCCCCGCGAACCACTCGTCCTGTCGCATTGACTCTCCGGCAGGACAGGCGACACCTTTGGCAGGCGAAGCAGGCGACGCTTCACCTCCGCCATAATGACCGCGTCAAAAAAGGTGCGCCACATCGTTCGATTTCGTATCCTTTTCCTCTTCCTCTTTCTCTCTCTTGCTACAGGGACCGGGAAAGGGGATACTCCGAAAGGGATCCTTCTCCGCGAAGGAAGCGGGCCCCGAGCCCCACTACTGATCAGAGGTTCGAAGGCTGGCCCCTCGGAAGGGTTCGACAGCCGCCTCAGAGCACTCGGGCTCCGAGCCCTCCTACTGATCAGAGGTTCGAAGGCTGGCCCTTCGGAAGGGTTTGACAGCGGCCTCAGAGCACTCGGGCTCCGCGCCCACTACTGGTCAGAGGTTCGAAGGCTGGCCCCTCGGAGGGGTTCGACAGCCGCCTCAAGCCACTCGGGCTCCGCGCCCACTACTGATCAGGGGTTCGTAGGCTGGCCCCCGAAGGGTTCGACAGTCGCCTCAGAGCACGCAGAGCGAGGGATGACTCTGGGTACGTCCGATACATGGCCGAGGCTCGGGCTACGCTCCCGAGGTACCCTAGGACATTTCCGAGACCAGCAGGAGCGATTCTGTAACGGAATCCCATCAGAGGGAGGCATCGAGCCCTCGGACCCTATCAAACAAGACTGGGTCCGGCAAATCACCTGTAGGTACTTTTGGAGCGCGCCTCTGGGCCACTAGCCGACCCTTATCGAACGGGGCACAAGCGTCCACTCGGATCACCCGTTAGCAACTCACTGGAGACACCATGTTCGGCGCCCTCCGAGGGCAACATGGCGCTTTCCCCCCCCCTCCTCCTTGCGGAAAGGCGACGCGGGGGCGTATGAAAAAAGCCGAGTCTGTCCTTGACCGTCCTCTCGCTCTGTGCGGAGGCTCGGGGGCTGCTCTCGCAAACCCGGCTCCGACCAAACCGTTGACAGCGTCAACATACCAGCCCGAGAACTTGGAACCTGACTATGCACCCGGGCTACGGCCAGTTCGCATGAGGGAACAGCCAGACCGGCCGAAGCATCATGAAACGCGCTAAGACCTCGAAGGAGCAAACCACTCCTCCGAGGCCTCGGGGGCTACACCCGGCGGGTGCGCTCGCGCGCACCCACCGGAACGAAACGCAACCGAGAAAGGCCGGTCCCTTTGCAAAAAAGTGCGACAAAAGCCTCCAAGCGAGTACCAACACTCCCTTCGAGGCTCGGGGGCTACTGTCGGGGACCATAATTAGGGGTACCCCCAAGACTCCTAATCTCAGCTGGTAACCCCCATCAGCACAAAGCTGCAAAGGCCTGATGGGAGCGATTCAGGTCAAGGCTCCGTCCACTTAAGGGACACGATCTCGCCTAGTCCGAGCCCAGCCTCGAGCAAAGGCAGCCGACCCGGGAGGATTCACGTCTCGCCCGAGGGTCCCCTCAAGCAACGGATGCACCTTCGACTCGCCCGAGGCCCAGGCTTCGCGGAGAAGCAACCTTGGCCGGATCGCCACGCCAACCGACCGTATCGCAGGAGCATTTAATGCAAGGATCGCCTGACACCTTATCCTGACGCGCGCTCTTCAGTCGATAGAGCCGAAGTGACCGCAATCACTTTGCCGCTCCACTGACCGACCTAACAAGGAAACAGCGCCGACTGTGCTGCTCCGACTATTGTGCCGCCCGTCAGGGTGAGGCTGACAGCCGCCAAGACCGGCCTCAGGCGCCGTAGGAAGCTTCGCCTCACCCGACCCCAGGGCTCGGACTCAGCCTCGACTTCGGATGACGGACTCCGCCTCGCCCGACCCCAGGGCTCGGACTCAACCTCGACCTCGGACGACGGACTCCGCCTCACCCGACCCCAGGGATCGGACTCAACCTCGACCTCGGACGACGGACTCCGCCTCGCCCGACCCTAGGGCTCGGACTCAGCCTCGACTCCGGAAGACGGTCTCCGCCTCGCCCGACCCCCGGGCCCAGACTCGACCTCGACCTCGGAGGAGCCTCCGCCTCGCCCGACCTCGGGCTCGGACCGACCACGTCACAGGGGGGCCATCATTACCCTACCCCTAGCTAGCTCTGGCTACGGGGAACAAGACCGGTGTCCCATCTGGCTCGCCCCGGTAAACAAGTAATGATGGCACCCCGCGTGCTCCATGACGACGGCGGCTCTCAGCCCCTTACGGAAGCAAGGAGACGTCAGCAAGGATCCGACAGCTCCGATAGCTGTACTTCCACAGGGCTCAAGCACTCCTCCGACGGCCACGACATCACATGAACAGGGCACCAAAACCTCTTCGACAGCCACGACGACATGTACTTAGGGCTCTGGCTCCTCTCTGCTAGACACGTTAGCACATTGCTACACCCCATTGTACACCTAGGCCCTCTCCTTACACCTATAAAAGGAAGGTCCAGGGCTCTCGTACGAAGAGGTTGGCCGCGCGGGAGAACGGGCTGGTGGACAGTCTCTCTCTCTCTCACTCTCCCACGCGAACGCTTGTAACCCCCTACTGCAAGCGCACCCGACCTGGGCGCAGGACAACACGAAGGTCGCGGGTTTCCCCTTTGCTGTCTTTCCCCCCTTTGTGCTCCGTCTCGCGCCGACCCATCTGGGCTGGGACACGTGGCGACAATTTACTCGTCGGTCTAGGGACCCCCCCCGGGGTCGAAACGCCGACACCATGAGATTTGTGACGGGCGTCAAACACCAAAATCGATTATAGAAAATGGTTAAGACCATTTCCCTTTCACCATACTATTTCACAATGATGACAAAAGCTTCATTATAATTTAGAGGTTGTTTGGTTAATGGTGGATTGAAAGGGATTGTTGGGGACTTGTCCTTAAATGCTATGAATTAAGAACAAGGCAACACAAAAATTGTTAAATGTTAAAGTCCTTCATCCTTCGAAGCATTATTTCCCTTGGGATATAATGAGTTTCGGACGAAGGTTATGAAAGACATACCTTCATCAGCACAACAAATAATGAAGAAGGATTCATATAAAGTATAAGAAATAACGTAAACACTTAAATATTATTATTAACTCATTTCTATTTTATTATTATGGAAAAATAGAAATGATAACAAATTACAAATGTACCTTCGGCTTGAAAGAAGGTAAAAGTACAAGCGTGACGCAAAAGCAAATGCCAAGTCAGCATGAACAGTACGGGAGCATTGTTCATCTATTTATAGGTACGAGACGCAGCCCATGTAAAATTACACCCATGCCCTTTACATTTGCTAATAACTCTATAGTAATCCAACGGGGTCTAAATAGCCTTTTTCCTCTTTAAGTCGGTTTCCTTTTCTGCTATCACGCCGAAGCTCCCCTGCACATAGCTTTGGCTCTGCGCCATCCTTCGTATTCTTTGTGCTTCTTTACACTGTGGTTTTGACCTAAGTCCGAAGGTACCTGTTCATGTATCATACTCCAGAAACATTATTAAATCATGTTTTTGAGGACCTTCGGAAGCCGAAGGCCCCCAACAGTAGCCCCTCGCAATATTAATTTGTTGGAATGATAAATTCAGATTGCGATATGGACGAAGGCCTTAAGTCGAAGGTCCAAAAAAACACCTTCCCTTTGCTAGAATAGCAACAGTCAATGACAAGCGGGGCCCTCCCACTTGCAACGCACTTGGCGTATAAATAAGAGCACACCGCGAGCTCATTTGGCACCCTTTTTGCCATCTGCTCTGCCTGCTCAATTTTAGCTCTTGTCTACAAACGCTTTGCCTGGCTTTTTAGATTTTTTAGCTTCGGCCTTAAGAGCACATTTTCAACATTTTCGAAAAGATGTCTCAAGATAAGAAAGTTGTTGCTGAAACGAAGCTAAGCCTTTCTGAGGAGAAGAATCTTGACTTTCTTGAATCAATAGCGAAGACAAATACAGAGAAGATTACTAGAGAGATTTTAGAAGGTTTATCTAAAGACACCGGTGATAGTGATAGTTATGATGTGGAAAGCGGTGGCGAAGACTCCGAAGATCGACCATGGCGACCAAGTCATACAGTTTTCGGAAAATCAACTATTAAACAGAGTCATCTTGACAATATGAGGGGAAGATATTTTCGAGATGTGTCTATCGTGAGGGCTGACAACGGAGACAGGACTTCTCCTGCTCCCGAAGAGAATGAAGTCGTGATCTTCCTAAGCTTCTTCAAGGCTGGGCTTCGGTTCCCCTTAAGCAATTTTGTGGTTGAAGTTTTAAAAATATATCAGGTTAACCTTCATCAAATTACTCCTGAAGCAATCATAAGAATGGGAATCTTCGTCTGGGCCATGAGAAGCCAGGGCTTGGAGTCAAATGCAAAAAGTTTCTACAGTATGCACGAACTGTTATATGAGACGAAACCTTGGGGTAAAGAGCAATACCATAACAATTTTGGCTGCTATAGCTTCATTGCTCGCTCTGGGTCAAGCTGCCCCGTACCGACTTTTCGGAAGAGATGGCCCAGAGATTGGATGAAGGAATGGTTCTATGTGAAAAATGATTTAAAGGCACGAGAGGATATTAAGGAGATCATCATGCGCCCTATCTGGCAGCGTTTCGGCCTCCGGAAACCGAAGGTGGAATTTGATGAAGCAGCCGAAGAATGTCGAAAGGCCTTTGGCATAGTTTGCTCTTTCATCGGTACAAGGGATTTAGTCCAGGAGCACATAGCCTTCAGAGTGTGGCCACTTGTAGAGAAATGGGAAATGCCAAAGGAGACTATCAGCAAGTCTGACGAAGGTGGGCTGGTTAGGTTGAAATACACCTTCAGATATGAAGGTAAGTTTGTTGAGCCAGATGATGATTGGCTAAAATGTATCGAAGCTACAAGCGATGAACTGCTTGGGCCATATTCAAAGGCAGAAGATAACACGTTATCTGCGGCCTTCGGAGGCCGGAAGAAGAAGAGGTTGAATAGAGTTTTCGATGCTATTGGGTTTATGTACCCTGATTACCGCTACCCGTCGCGGGGGCAGAAGAGAAAGAGTGCAACTTCCAGGAAGGATGCTGCTCCAGCTGCTCTAAGCGAGCCCGCGCCGAAGAGGGAAAAGGTAAAGGTCCTTACACACCGGCCGCGATATATTGAACCGGCCGTAGTGCCCGAATTTGGCGGCGAGACCTCTTCGGCTACTAAAGCCAAAGAATATGCCCTCACACAGAGGAACGAAGAACCAGCTACAATGCCGAAGGTTAACAAAATTGAAGAACCTAGAGTCAAAGACAAAATATCAGTTCTGAGCCCTTTGGCAGAAGTAACAGTGCCGAAGGCACAAAAAGATCTTATAGCGACCCCAAAAAGGAAAAGGATGGTCAACGTGCTGGATGTACTGGAGAAAATAAAGACTTCAAGCTCTACTCCAGGGAAAACAGCCGAAGCTTCAAAAACACGAATTGAAACAAAACAAGCTGAAGCCGAAGCTGCACAAAGTCATGCCGAGACCGAAGCAGGGCCTTCAGAGCCCGCCAAGGAGAAATCCTTGGAAATCGGAGAAAAAGAAGCGGAAAAAGAATCTGCAGAACAATTTATGTCTGAAAAAACTGTCATTCCTATTCCCGAAGTATCTTCCGAAGCTCTCGATTATATTGTACGACATGCTTCGGGCAAAAGGCTATCTGAAGAGGAAAAGCGAGAAGCTCAATATTATGCCCAGAAATTAAAATATCCAAAGGGGGCATTAATATTCAACGGCAGCGGAGAAGAAGATTTCTTGTATTGTCTCCCAGACAGCAAGGAAATTTCTGTCTGCCGGGAGATGGGCAAAAGCTTCGAATTCCCGACGCTAGAAGATGGGCTTTCGGTGCTATCGAAAGATGAACTGGCTGACAGCTTAGCATATAATAGCTTGAAGGTATGAGAATGAATTTTTTGTATTAAAAAGCCAAGATTTGTTTTATTTGCTTATACTTAATACCACACTTCTTTTTGCAGGGCCTGATTCTTAGCAACGCCCTCAGGGCGCAAAAAAGTGCTGAAGACGAAGGATGCACTAATGTTTTGAACAACCTTCGTTCCGAAGTAATTGAACTAAGGAACGAAGGTCTTGAAAAAGATAAAATATTAAACTCATTGGTGAATAAAATAAAAGAAGACGAAGCTACTTCCAAAGCCCAAGCTGAAGCCCAGAAGTGTGAAATTGAAGATCTTCGAAAACAGCTGGCTGAAGTGAAATTAATATGTGCTATCGCCGAAGCTGACCGAGACGCCAGTGACTACTGGAAAAATTACTGGGAAAAAACAGATGTAGAGCTTCGTTCTTCAAAAGAAAGATGCTATGAAAAATCTGTAGCATGTGTACAAAAGATAAAAACTAGCTTCGCCAATATTGGCGCATATTCAAATGAAGACAACTTCGTACTGGGCGATCTCGAAGGTCCAATCGAATGGATCAACGGTGAAGCCGAAGCTTTTGAGGAAGTTTTGAGTGGCCGTGGAGATGTCTGCGCCTTCTCAGGTGCCAGGGGAATTGCGACTATTTTGGAGAAGGCAGGATGCGAACATGTGAAGATTCTGGCCCAAGCCGAAGCTGCTTTCTCCATTGATGACACGAAGGATCCCTCGGCCGAAGCAAGCTTAGTTGGCGGAAAATTCTTTACTGACATTTGGGAAAATGGTGGCCGAGGGATAGCCCACGAGATAATAAAAAAGAGCGAAAAAGATACTCACAATACAAGAGAAGCAACGAAGGCAGCTGAGAAAGCTGCGGAACTCGAAAGACGGATAGGTATTGCCTAATTGTTTTTAACTTTATGTTTTATTTTTGTGACTTCAAACTTATTTACGTTTTGTATCGCAACTGAACTATCTCCTCCTCCAGAGCCCTTCGAGTCAATGGCCGACCCAGAAGCAGAGAAAGAAGATGAAATTACCAAAGTGGCCGAAGCTATTATGGACGAAGTTGTTTCTCGACTGCTAAACGAAGTTGCGGAAACAGTTTTAAAAAGAAGAATAGTTGTTATTGTAAAAACACTTGGAATGTAATATTTGCTGAACGAAGTGTGTAATATTTTATAGTTTTGAATGTAATATATAAGCTGCTTGTAATTCAATTCTTTACGATGCATGAAACTTTACATACATACCGTTTTTGAGCCTTCGGCGAAAAAACACCTTCCCTTCTTTTCATGCTTCGTGAAGAATATCCATATTCCGTAAAAACATTATGCTTCGTAAACAACAGATCTCCTTTGATATTAGAGTTGATGAAGCTATACTTCTTCAGAACTTATTTTGTGCCTTGGCACAACTTCTTCGAAACAATTTCCGAAGATCAACATTGTATCCCCTTCTTGTGCCATTGATGCAATATGATGTATGATACCATGTTATGCGAATGATGTGATGATGTTATGGTATGCAAAATGATATTTGTGCCGAAGATACACACACATTCCCACAGTAGAACACATAATCTCTTTATCGTTTATTTTTCGGCTTCACCGCTTATTTTTCGGTGTATCAGCGTTGACTTTTCGCTGTAAGTTCTGCATTCCCTTAGGAACGTCTTTTGAACTTCTTCGCCTTCTATTTCGGCGGTATTTGCATTGACTTTTCACGCTTCGCCTTATATTTCGGCGGAATCAACGTTTATTTTTCGCTGTAAGCTCTGCATTCCCTTTGGAACGACTTTTGAGCAGAAAACTTACGCTGCGCTCCCTTAGGAATGACTTTTTGTTGCTTCGGCAAACTTACACTGCGTTCCTTAGAACAACTTTTTGTTGCTTCGGCAAAACTTACACTGTGTTCCTTAGAACGACTTTTTGTTGCTTCGGCAAAACTTACACTGCGTTCCTTAGAACGACTTTTTGTTGCTTCGACAAAACTTGCACTGCGTTCCTTAGAACGACTTTTTGTTGCTTCGGCAAAACTTGTAATATGATTATGAACCCCACGTTCTCTTGAGAACAACTTTTGTGGTTCACCAACTTTTGGAACCGACTTTTGGAACTTCGTGAGTCTGTGAAGAAGGTTTATTATATCATGACAATAACGAAGCTATTACAAGAAATTGAAAACAACAAAAAAACTAGGCTTTCAATGATTGCTCGTTATTAAAAAAGAAAATGATGACGAATGCAAAAAAACTATTTTAGGGGTAGGATATCTCTTAGTAGATATGCTTCGATTCTGGCACAGTACTGTTGACTGAGCGAGCTTCGGACTCCTCCCTGAAGTCTCGCTGCTGGTGAGTATGCTGGCTCCCTTCTGGCTGTTGGCCTCGGGAGTATGCGGGTTGTATTGGTGGTGGAGGTGGAGGCTGTTGCCAAGATGCCTGTGGTTGGCTTGCCGAAGCAACAGAAGCTGCAGAATGGTTACCCACATACTCTGGTATGTATGGTGAATGATACAAAGCAGTGTGCATGACCTGCTTCGGCTGGTTCTGTTGGGCTGCAGCTTCTGCTATCTCCTTCTGTTTCTGAATGGTGACATGGCACATCCTTGTAGTATGGCCCTTGTCCTCACCACAGAATAGGCAATAAATTTTCCTGGGCTGATCACCAAACCTTCCACCGAAGCCCCTGGCGCCTCTGCCCCTTGGAGCTGAAGGCCGAGGATAGCTTTGTTGCTGCCCCGAAGCCTGGGAGGAATATTGTGGCCTCTGTTGCTGACCTCCTCTATCGTCATTCTGAGTGGAGTGGATTGATCTGACGTGCCTTGGGTGGATTCTCCCTCCGAAGCCCCTGGTCATTTCGGAGAACCTGTAAGCTTCCTCCCTTCTCTGTCGAAAGTCATTATCAGCGCGGATGTATTCATCCATCTTCTGAAGCAATTTCTCCAGGGTCTAAGGGGGTTTCCTGGCGAAGTATTGGGCCGTAGGTCCTGGTCGAAGCCCCTTGATCATGGCCTCAATGACAATTTCATTGGGCACTATTGGTGCTTGTGCCCTCAGACGCAAGAACCTTCGGACATACGCCTGAAGCTATTCTTCGTGATCCTGTGTGCACTGGAACAAAGCTTGATCAGTAACTGGCTTCGTTTGAAACCCTTGGAAACTGGTGATCAGCATGTCCTTTAGCTTCTGCCATGATGTGATTGTTCCTGGCCGAAGAGAGGAGTACCAGGTTTGTGCAACATTCTTGACTGCCATGACGAAGAATTTCGCCATGACTGCAGTATTGCCACCATATGAAGATATGGTTGCTTCGTAGCTTATCAGAAACTACTTCGGATCTGAGTGTCCGTCATACATGGTGAGCTAGGGTGGCTTGTAAGACGAGGGCCAAGGTGTAGCCTGCAGTTCTGCTGATAGAGGAGAAGCATTATCAAAAGCAAAATTTCCATGATGGAAATCTTCATACCATTCATCCTCGTTGTAGAAGCCCTCCTGGTGCAGCTCTCTCTGCTGGGGCCTTCGATTTTGCTCATCTTGAGCAAGATGACGTACTTCTTCGGTGGCTTCGTCAATCTGCCTTTGTAGGTCAGCTAGTCGAGCCATTTTTCCTTCTTCTTTTGCACTTGCTGATGAAGCATCTCCATATTCCTGATCTCTTGGTCCAACTCATCCTCTTGGGGTGTTGGACTGGTGGCCTTCCTCTTCTGGCTTCGGGCCTCTCGAAGAGAAAGGGTCTCCTGGTTTGGGTCCAGCGGCTGCAGAACGACAGCCCCTGTCGCTGAAGCTTTCTTTGGCGGCATGACGAAGGTCGATGCTTGCCGAAGGTGGTCGAAAAGGGTTCACCGTAGGTGGGCGCCAATGTTGGGGACTTATCCTTAAATGCTATGAATTAAGAACAAGGCAACACAAAAATTGTTAAATGTTAAAGTCCTTCGACCTTCGAAGCGTTATTTCCCTTGGGATATAATGAGTTTCGGACGAAGGTTATGAAAGACATACCTTCATCAGCACAACAAATAATAAAGAAGGATTCATATAAAGTATAAGAAATAACGTAAACACTTAAATATTATTATTAACTCATTTCTATTTTATTATTATGGAAAAATAGAAATGATAACAAATTACAAATGTACCTTCGGCTTGAAAGAAGGTAAAAGTACAAGCGTGACGCAAAAGCAAATGCCAAGTCAGCGTGAACAGTACGGGAGCACTGTTCATCTATTTATAGGCACGGGACGCAGCCCATGTAAAATTACACTCATGCCCTTTATATTTGCTAATAACTCTATAGTAATCCAACGGGGTCTAAATAGCCTTTTCCCCTTTAAGTCGGTTTCCTTTTCTGCTATCACGCTGAAGCTCCCCTGCGCATAGCTTCGGCTCTACGCCATCCTTCGTATTCTTTGTGCTTCTTTACACTGTGGTTTTGACCTAAGTCCGAAGGTACCTGTTCATGTATCATACTCCAGAAACATTGTTAAATCATGTTTTTGAGGACCTTCGGAAGCCGAAGGCCCCCAACAGGGATGGAGGGAATTAAACCCCCAATTCAATTTTGAATAGAAAGAAATTTAATTCTCCCAATACCCGTCAATCCTCCTTAAACCTAACAGAGTCTTATTAAGAATAGACTTGTTCAAACGTCGGGTCGGGTCTTAGGCCATTTATCATGGCTCGTACCCGACTCGTGCCTATTGTCGGGTCGGCCCGTGCCTCCCTGTTTCACGTGTCGGATCGGGTTTTTTCAGGTTGGGTCGGGTTTTTTGGCTTTGGGCCAAGTTTTTTCGGGTTGGATCGGGTTTTAGGTCAAAAATCATGGGTCGTACCTAGCCCATGAATTATTATGGATAAAAAATTATGGTCCATACCCGCCTGTTGCATTAGTTGGGTTTGGTCGGGCCGGGTTTTTTCGGACGGGTCGAGTCGGGTGGCCCATGATCATGTCTAATTAAGAAGACTAACTTCATCTAAACACCTACTACATTCATTTCTTTTTATTTACGCTCAACATTATAATTTTACACTAACAAACCTCAAATAAAAAATGAAGGGAATATTTAATTTGTTATTAGAGCATCTCCCATAGCTCTTCAGAAGTATCCCCTAAATTAAGTTTTTAGAAAAACACAAAAAAAAACATGTCTCTAACGGTTCCCTAAAGTGCTCCTAAATTTTCATAGACCTTAAAACTCCCTTATTTGTAGCTATAAATACGGTTTTTTTGGGCTTCCCAGAAACAATATGTTGCTTTAAGGGATATATTGGAGAAAAGATTAAATTTACCTCGCTAAATTTTTAATGTCCGTTAAAACTGATTTTCAGGAGCAATTTTTTTTGAGCTTCTCGAGATGCTCATAGGAGCTGCGAAAAAAAATCCACGATGGGCTATGAAGCAAAGCACCAAACTGGCTAGCTCTGATCCTGCAAGACGCGCTTATTAAACAGCCACCCGTGCTGTTTTCTTGACCCACAGCCACTTGGAAGGGCCCATGGACCATGAAGCAATGGCCCAATACAGAGGCCTGGTTACTTCATAATTTCAGAGATTCCTAGCTTTAACTTGCTATTGCTACTACCACCCTGTTGTTCATAATCAGACATCCACATCTCTCCCGTTCTTTCTGACTTCCGAGGCTGAAACTATAACAAAAAAATGATCGAAACACATATATTAATAATGAGCGGTCTAATACCGCAAATAATTGCAATAAACGATTGTCGAAAAAAAATGACTGCAATAGACTATCGCCATTATTCGTCTCAAACATTTTCACGCGCGCGCTCTCTCTCTTCGAAGATCGATCGACCTGCTCAAACTTTAGCGAGCATTATCCTTATTAAATTATCGTCGCCGCCACCAGCTTAATTTGCTGCATAGCTAGACTAGATTCTTCTGTCTCCATTCAGAGAAGAGATTTTGTAATTAAGCTAGTTATTAGGTGACGCGAGTCTACCAACGCTAACGATATCGATGGAAGAGTTTTTGTAAGCTAGCTTTTAGGTGGCGTAAGTGTACCAACGCTAACGATATCGATCGAATGCTGCAAACCATGAAGACACTCCATCCGTCCACCTAAATTAGTTTAATTATTAGGATCGATCCATACATATTTATACGTAGCTAAAACGGTTGTTATATATGATGACGGCTGCTGCCACTTGAAGGCAATAAAAGAGCTAATTAATATTATATTGTTGGGTCAGGTCACAGATCTGACTAATTATGCATATAACGTATACATATATATACCACTATATAATCTATTAATTTAGAATTGCAAAACTCACATAACCAAATCACCGCCACACTTATATCTTCTACTAAATTCACCAGACAAAATACAATTAACACACCATCAAAACCAACGATCCAAATCACTGGCATCATCTCCCTTACTCAAATACAATTGACAATATTATTTGGATAATCTATCGCCCCTCATTTTTCTTCTGCAACCCTGCCGCCGCCCCAGCCACTCTCCCCCTCTCTCGCGTCCCCACCTCCCCCTCTCCCTCACTCGCGTCATCGCCGCCGCCGTCAACCCCTTTCCTCGCGCCACCATCGTCGCCATCAACCCATGTCCTCGCGCTGTCGCCCATGTCGTCGACCTCGCCTCCCCCGGAATCGAAGGGTTAGTATGGGCTATATGCTAGTAACAATATAAATGGGATATTATATAAGAATACAAGGTTAGTTTTTAATACACTCTATTATCAATATCTAATTAATCTGAGACTGCATTTCATCATAGATTCATATAGGAAGGTGACATTTGTCAAATATTTTCTTTGGTGTCATTAGAAGGGTGTAATTTTATCTGGTGTTGCCATGAAAAATTGATCATGTGACATTATGATAACTACTATGCTTCTGTGATAATGAATGAGTAGTTTCAGAACAAACAACAAATGACTTCCTCGCTTTTACAAAGGAGAGTAGATTATTTTTCAACGCAAAACAACAAAGGTTATTCCCTCCTAAGGTAGAAGAAATAAGTACATGGATAAAAATAGTAGATGAATATACGTGTGCATGTGACAGTTTCGTGGATGAACCCGATATGGAGGCTTACCAAGATATTTGCATACTATAGGCTTTGAAAAAGTTTCATGGTAATTATATCATATCATATGGTTGTAATTACTACCACATATGACTTGTAATAACTTGTCTGTATATCATCATATTCGCATCGAGCGACGTCGAGGTCTACATTGTTGGACACCATGAAATGGACTCTTCAAATTTAGAGCAATTGTGCAGTCAATCGTGCATAGATCTTTTGGTGAGTTGTCTATAATTTGTATTTAACATATCCAAATTGGTTATCTTGTTGGTCTATTTGTGCTGAAGATGCAATATGATCAAGAAATGGTCAATCGATTTGAAGAGGATTGCAAATGGAAAGAGCTACTAGTTGATCCTTCTATCCTCTACGCTAGTAGATGTGGAAAGAGCCACAAACAATATGGTACTATACTTTCATTAATTATGTAATACAAGTACAAAATTGATGTTTTGAATTATTTGTGTTCTAGGTACTCTATGTTTATTAGAGTGGTTGACTCCAGGATGTGAGAGCTTGGAAGGCAGTGCCCTCGTCACATAGCTTTGGAGTTAGCAGTCTTCGTACCATGATACAAAAGAAGTTTTTCAGATTTAAGAAGTTATGAGGCTACACGATGAGCATAATAGGCAACATCAAGAGTATGATCGACGATGTCAGATCTATGACGGGTAGCAAGACAAGTATTTCTTCAACTACATAACACAACAACTTGCAATATTTCAAGTAAGTTCGACTGATCTTCAATTATCATTTCTATCATTTAACATAGCTAATGGTATTTTATTTGTTTCATTCATAGACAATGTTTCAACAGATAGGGATAAACATCTATCGGTACCCTGAATACAAGGTAACCACTCCTGCTATGTCAAGGTGAGCCCTTAGGGGCCACCATTAAGGAATTCACGGGCAGCTGACCCAGCACAGGACTAAGGCCCACCATATGGAGTCATGACCAGGTCAGCCTCGCCTCCTGGCCTGGGTTGTCGTCTCCATCAAGCCTTATAAAGGGAGGAATTAGCAACCTCAGCTATAGGTCTGGGACCCTGCAAATAGGACCCGGACCTCCCTATGTCCCAATGGATCCCTAGCCAAAGGGATCCGGAGGAGGCATACGAGAAGGCGCTCCCTGGCTACAGCACCAAGTCTTCATCAGAACGACTCCGGGCATGAAAGATGCCATCTGAACCTCAGGCCAGGTGAGGTCCTGAGTCACCACGTGTCCAGACAAGGGCGATAGTAGCCCAGATCCCCTCGGGTACGGCTCGATTCCATGGTAAGGAAAGACTTGGGAAACGGTGTCACCACTTATCCCCAAGTCTGCCCCTCACCCAGGCGGGGGTTCGGTGCTAATACATGGACATATGCCCTTAGCGTAAGCCACCAGACGATACTTGACGAAAGCCTCTGACATAGGGCTCGCCAGCGTTGAGTACAGATGGGACACATACTTAACCATGTAAGTAGCAGGTAGTGTGTCCCAGGCGCTAAAATCATGCGGCGCCTCAGGCTTGTAACGTGTGGATTTTACTGTTACCCACATGTTACCGAGGCAAGGGCATTGACCAAATGCGCTATTTGGGCGCCCTTCATTATGACTTCTACTATGCCTCGTGCGAAGGGATGGACAGAGAGGACTAGACAACACCGTCGGTTACACTCTATGCACGGTACCGGTAGCATATCAGGCTACGCCGCAACCTACATCAAGGCCCATGTTTCGATTAGACGGGACAAGGAGACATTATAAGGATGCCAGAAGATTGTGCAGTACCCAAGAACAGATACGAGCTCAAGAAGACCTAGTGTTGTCAGCGCTATCCAATTGCTTACCTCTCCATATTGTAAACTCCCCTAGGCCCACCTATCAGGGCCTGAACTTCCATGTAATGTGCCTCCCTTAGACTATAAAAGGGAGAGCACTTGCCCCATAGCGAGGGGGTTTCAATTCACACTCAGACCTTCAACTCTCAATTCTCAAGCAATACAACTCATAGTGGATGTAGGGTATTACGCTCTAGCGGCCTGAACCACTCTAAAACCCTTGTGTTCTTGTGTTCATATAGAAGGTCAGACAATCGCTTAAGCCTACTCCTCATCCGAGATCAGGGCGGGTGCAATCCGCCACCCGTCCGAAGGATTCTCCCCTCCGACATCATTTTGCCTATTATTGAGGAAATTATGCCCATGTCCCGAGGGTGAGAGCACCTAGAGGGGGGGTGAATAGGTGATCCTGTAACACTTAAAACTTAGGCCACAAAAACTTGGTTAAGTGTTAGCACAATAACCGCCAAGTGGCTAGAGAAGAATCTTCAACAAAACACAATAACCAACAAGATCAATCACAGAGATGGCACGGTGGTTATCCCGTGGTTCGGCCAAGACCAACGCTTGCCTACTCCACGTTGTGGCGTCCCAACGGACGAGGGTTGCAATCAACTCCTCTCAAGCGGTCCAAAGACCCACTTGAATACCACGGTGTTTTGCTTGCTTTTCTCAATCCCGTTTGCGAGGAATCTCCACAACTTGGAGCCTCTCGCCCTTACACTTGAAATTCACAAAGAAGCACAGAGCAAGGGAGGATTAGCAACGCACACAAGACATAAGAAACAGAGTGTCAACACGCACACAAGTCGCAACAAGAGCTCGCAACACAACTCAATGAGTTCACAACTCCACTAGAGCTCTATATGCTATCACAATGAAACAAATGCGCGGAATCGAGGTCTTGGTGCTTAGGAATGTTGTAGGAATGCTTGGTGTACTCCTCCATGCGCCTAGGGGTCCCTTTTATAGCCCCAAGGCAGCTAGGAGCCGTTGAGAGCAATCTAGGAAGGCTGATCTTGCCTTCTGTCGACTGGCGCACCGGACAATCCGGTGCCCGATTTCCTTCCAAAAATGGTGCAGTCGACCGTTGGCAGCCTGAGAGCCATTGGCGCACTGGACATGTCCGGTGCCCCCTTCTAGCCGTTGGCTCAGCCACGTGTCCCGCGCAGATCGCGCGGCCGACCGTTGGCCCTGCCGACTGTTGGCTCACCGGACAGTCCGGTGCACACCGGACAGTCCGGTGAATTATAGTCGTACGTCGCCGATGAATTCCCGAGAGCGACGAGTTCGCCTGTGAACGGCCCACCGGACAGTCCGGTGCACCACCGGACAGTCCGGTGAATTATAGCCGTACACCGCCGTCGATGTCCCGAGAGCAGCCTGTTTGCTAGAGCCAGCCTGGCGCACCAGACACTGTCCGGTGCACCACCGGACAGTCCGGTGCTCCCAGACTGAGCATACTTTGGCTGCCCGAGCCAAGGCATTTTCAATTGGATTTTTCCTGTTTCCAACACTTAGACACAATACATTAGTCCATAAAACAATGTACTAAGTCTGAGAAACATACCTTTATCCTTGATTTGTACATTGTCCACCTTTTTACACTTAGGCACTTGTGTTGGACACTAAACCACCAAAATACTTAGAAATGGCCCAAGGGCACATTTCCCTTTCAATCTCCCCCATTTTGGTGATTTATGCCAACACAACATAAAGCAAGTAGAACAAGTACAAAATCAATTCAAATAAGAACTCAAATTGTTTTGATTCAAATTTGACATATATGGATCACTCTTTGCCACCACTTGGTTTGTTTTTTGCAAATCAAACTCAAATTTCTATCTCTAAGTCAAACACACATGTTAAGACATAAAGAGAGTCATTCCAAGAGAAAGTGATTCAAGATTTCAAAAACTCCCCTTTTTCCCATAATCAATACTTCTCCCCACAAGAAGCCAACTTTTGACATAAGAGACAATAAAAGAGTTTTGACAAACCTAAAGCTCTATTCTACTATTTTCAAAATCTCTCAAGTGGTAGCTGATCCATTTATCGCTTTGGCCTTTATTTTCTCCCCCTTTGGCATCAAGCACCAAAACGGGATCAATATTGGCCCTTTAACCCTATTGCCTCACCAAAATCTTCGACTAAGAGCAAATAGGCAATAAGAGTATAAAGATGAACTTGGAAAAGTTACTCTTTTCATCAGAGTGCAGTGGAAGTCTTGCATGGTCCAAGTCCACCTTTTCCCTTTCAATCCTCCTTTGAGACTAAAACAACCAAACTCAAGTACATGGTTAGTCTCAAAGGGTCAAGTTGTAGCACAGCTCCCCCTAAATATGTGCATCACTTGCAAAAAGGACTTGTGAGGTCCTAGGAGTGTTTGTACAACTTGAGCACCACAATAAGCAACAAAATGCAGAATGAACATGATCAAAGGCATAAACACATGTATGCTACAATTCAATCCAAGTTCCACGAATCTAAGACATTTAGCTCACTACGCAGCCTGCAAAAGGTCTTCTCATCTAGAGGCTTGGTAAAGATATCGGCTAGCTGGTTCTCGGTGCTAACATGAAACACTTCGATATCTCCCTTTTGCTGGTGGTCTCTCAAAAAGTGATGCCGGATGTCAATGTGCTTTGTGCGGCTGTGCTCAACAGGATTTTCCACTATTCGGATAGCACTCTCATTATCACATAGGAGTGGGACTTTGCTCAGATTGTAGCCAAAGTCCCTGAGGGTTTGTCTCATCCAAAGTAGTTGCGCGCAACACTGTCCTGCGGCAACATACTCGGCCTCAGCGGTGGATAGGGCAACTGAAGTTTGTTTCTTAGAATTCCATGACACCAGGGACCTTCCTAAGAATTGGCACGTCCCCGATGTACTCTTCCTATCGACCTTACATCCAGCATAGTCGGAATCTGAGTACCCAATCAAGTCAAAGTTAGACCCCTTTGGATACCAGATCCCGAAGCAAGGCGTAGCGACTAAATATCGAAGAATTCGCTTTACAGCCACTAAGTGACACTCCTTAGGATCGGATTGAAATCTAGCACACATGCATACGCTAAGCATAATATCCGGTCTACTAGCACATAAATAAAGCAAAGAACCTATCATGGACCGGTATGCTTTTTGATCAACGGACTTACCTCCTTTGTTGAGGTCGGTGTGTCCGTCAGTTCCCATCGGCGTCTTTGCGGGCTTGGCGTCCTTCATCCCAAACCGCTTTAGCAAGTCTTGCGTGTACTTCGTTTGGGAGATGAAAGTGTCGTCCTTGAGTTGCTTCACTTGGAACCCAAGGAAGTAGTTCAACTCGCCCATCATCGACATCTCGAATTTCTGCGTCATAACCCTGCTAAACTCTTCACAAGACTTTTGATTAGTAGAACCAAATATTATGTCATCGACAAAAATTTAGCACACAAAAAGATCACCATCGCACGTCTTAGTGAAAAGAGTTGGATCGGCTTTCCCAACCTTGAAAGCATTAGCAATTAAAAAGTCTCTAAGACATTCATGCCATGCTCTTGGGGCTTGCTTAAGTCCATAGAGCGCCTTAGAGAGCTTACACACGTGGTCGGGGTACCGTTCATCCTCGAAGCTAGGGGGTTGCTCCACGTACACCTCCTCCTTGATCGGCCCGTTGAGGAAAGCGCTCTTCACATCCATTTGGTACAACCTGAAAGAATGGTGAGCGGCATATGCTAGCAAGATACGAATTGATTCTAGCCTAGCCACAGGAGCAAAAGTCTCCTCAAAGTCCAAACCTGCGACTTGGGCATAACCTTTTGCCACAAGTCGAGCCTTATTCCTCGTCACCACCCCGTGCTCGTCCTGTTTGTTGCGGAACACCCACTTGGTTCCCACAACATTTTGCTTGGGACGAGGCACCAGTGTCCAAACTTCATTGTGCTTGAAGTTGTTGAGTTCCTCCTGCATGGCCAACACCCAGTCCGGATCTAGCAAGGCCTCTTCTACCCTGAAAGGCTCAATAGAAGAGACAAAAGAGTAATGCTCACAGAAATTAACTAATCTTGAACGAGTAGTTACTCCCTTGCTAATATCACCCAATATTTGGTCGACGGGATGATCCCTTTGGATCGTCGCTCGAACTTGGGTTGGAGGTGCCTGAGGTGCTTCTTCCTCTTCAACTTGAACATCCTGTGCTCCCCCTTGATCATGCGCCTCCACTTGAGGTACCTGTTCGTCATCTTGGGTTGGGGGATTCACCATAGTTGAGGAAGACAGTTGATCTTGCTCCAATTGTTCCTGAGGCCGTACATCTCCAATCGCCATAGTGCGTATCGCGGCCGTTGGAACGTCTTCTTCATCTACATCATCAAGATCAATAACTTGCTCTCTTGGAGAGCCATTAGTCTCATCAAATACAACGTCGCTAGAGACTTCAACCAAACCTGATGATTTGTTGAAAACCCTATACGCCTTTGTATTTGAATCATAACCTAATAAAAACCCTTCTACAGCTTTGGGAGCAAATTTAGAAGATCTACCTTTCTTCACAAGAATATAACACTTGTTCCCAAATACATGAAAATAAGACACATTGGGTTTGTTACCAGTTAGCAGCTCATATGAAGTCTTTTTGAGGAGGCGGTGAAGGTAGACCCTGTTGATGGCGTGGCAAGCCGTGTTCACGGCTTCCGACCAAAAACGCTCGGGGGTCTTGAACTCTCCAAGCATAGTCCTCGCCATATCTATGAGCGCCCTGTTCTTCCTCTCTACCACACCATTTTGCTGAGGTGTGTAAGGAGCGGAGAACTCGTGCTTGATCCCTTCCTCCTCAAGGAACTCCTCCACTTGAAGATTCTTGAATTTGGACCCGTTGTCGCTCCTTATCTTCTTCACCTTGAGCTCAAACTCATTTTGAGCTCTCCTGAGGAAGCGCTTGAGGGTCCCTTGGGTTTCAGACTTATCCTGCAAAAAGAACACCCAAGTGAAGCGGGAAAAGTCATCAATAATAACTAGACCATACTTACTTCCTCCTATGCTCAGATAGGCGACGGGTCCGAAGAGGTCCATATGCAGCAGCTCCAGAGGTCTTGAAGTGGTCATCACATTCTTGTTGTGATGTGCTCCTCCCACTTGTTTACCTGCTTGACAAGCTGCACAAGGTCTATCTTTTTCGAAATGTACATTGGTTAGACCTATCACGTGTTCTCCCTTTAGAAGCTTGTGGAGGTTCTTCATCCCCACATGTGCTAAGCGGCGATGCCACAACCAGCCCATGCAAGTCTTAGCCATTAAGCATGCATCTAGACTGGCCTCCTCTTTTGCAAAATCAACTAAATAAAGTTTGTCGTCTAGTACACCCTTAAAAGCTAGTGAACCATCACATCTTCTAAAGACAGACACATCTACATTTGTAAATAGACAATTATATCCCATATTACATAATTGACTGACAGATAGTAAATTATATCCAAGAGACTCAACTAAAAACACATTAGAGATAGAGTGCTCATTTGATATTGCAATCTTACCTAAACCTTTCACCTTGCCTTGGTTCCCATCACCGAATATGATTGAATCTTGGGAATCCTTATTCTTGACGTAGGAGGTGAACATCTTCTTCTCCCCCGTCATATGGTTTGTGCATCCGCTGTCGATAATCCAGCTTGAACCCCCGGATGCATAAACCTGCAAGGCAAATTTAGGCTTGGGTCTTAGGTACCCAACTCTTGTTGGGTCCTACAAGGTTAGTCACAATTTCCTTAGGGACCCAAATGCAAGTTTTATCACCCTTGCATTTTGCCCCTAATTTCCTAGCAACTATCTTCCTATCCTTTCTA
Source organism: Zea mays (assembly GCF_902167145.1). NCBI lineage: Eukaryota > Viridiplantae > Streptophyta > Magnoliopsida > Poales > Poaceae > Zea > Zea mays. Next base: position 40,152,125 of record NC_050100.1, on the reverse strand, counting down.
CAAATAGCAAAGGAAGCATTTAAAGCATGATAAATTGTAGAGGGACCATTCATAACTTTTCTAGGAATATGAACAATATTCTTTCTAGGCACATGATGAATATTTTTCCTAGGCATATCTCTACCATGCATATAGGAAGAACTGGAAGCATACATAGCATAAGAATCATATGCATGTGAATCAAAAGCATTGCAACTCCTATGAGACTGTCTTCTATCATTGTACATAAAAGCATGGTTCTTTTTAGTACTACTTGCCATAGGGGCCTTCCCTTTCTCCTTGGCGGAGATGGGAGCCTTATGGCTTGTTAAGTTCTTGGCTTCCCTCTTGAAGCCAAGCCTATCCTTAATTGAGGGGTGTCTACCAATCGTGTAGCATCCCTAGCAAATTTTAGTTTATCAAAATCACTTTTGCTAGCCTTAAGTTGGGCATTAAGACTAGCCATTTCATCATTTAACTTTGCAATAGAAGCTATGTGATCACTACAAGCATCAATATCAAAATCTTTACATCTATTGCAAATAACAACATTTTCTACACAAGTTGTTGATTTACTAGCTATTTCTAACTTAGCATTCAAATCATCATTAATGCTCCTTAAGCTAGAAATCGTCTCATGGCAAGAAGATAATTCACAAGAAAGCATTTCATTTCTCTTAACTTCTAAGGCATGAGTTTTTTGTGCTTCTACAAATTTGTCATGTTCTTCATACAACAAGTCCTCTTGTTTTTCTAAAAGCCTATTCTTATCATTCAAGGCATCAATCAATTCATTAATTTTATCTACCTTGGTTCTATCTAGGCCCTCAAATAAACATGAATAATCTATTTCATCATCATCACTAGATTCGTCCTCACTTGAAGAAGCATAAGTAGAGTTTCGAGTACATACCTTCTTTTCCCTTGCCATAAGGCATGTGTGACGCTCGTTGGGGAAGAGGGATGACTTGTTGAAGGCGGTGGCGGCGAGTCCTTCATTGTCGGAGTCGGACGAGGAGCAATCCGAATCCCACTCCTTGCCAAGATGTGCCTCGCCCTTTGCCTTCTTATAGTTCTTCTTTTTCTCCCTCTTGTTCCCTTGATCCTGATCACTATCATTATCGGGACAGTTAGCAATAAAATGACCAAGCTTACCACATTTGAAGCATGAGCGCTTCCCCTTTGTCTTGGTCTTGCTTGGCTGCCCCTTGCGACCCTTTAGCGCCGTCTTGAATCTCTTGATGATGAGGGCCATCTCATCATCATTGAGTCCGGCCGCCTCAATTTGTGCCACCTTGCTAGGTAGCGCCTCCTTGCTTCTTGTTGCCTTGAGAGCAAGGGGTTGAGGCTCGTTGATTGGACCATTCAATGTGTCGTCCACGTACCTCGCCTCCTTGATCATCATTCGCCCGCTTACGAATTTTCCAAGGACTTCTTCGGGCGACATTTTGGTGTACCTGGGATTCTCACGAATATTATTCACCAAATGAGGATCAAGAACGGTAAAGGACCTTAGCATTAGTCGGACGACGTCGTGGTCCGTCCATCGCGTGCTTCCGTAGCTCCTTATTTTGTTGATAAGGGTCTTGAGCCGGTTGTATGTTTGGGTTGGCTCCTCACCCCTTATCATCGCGAATCATCCAAGCTCGCCCTCCACCAACTCCATCTTGGTGAGCAAGGTGACGTCGTTCCCCTCATGAGAAATCTTGAGGGTGTCCCATATTTGCTTGGCGTTATCCAAGCCGCTCACTTTGTGGTATTCATCCCTGCACAATGAAGCTAGAAGAACAGTAGTAGCTTGTGCATTCTTATGAATTTGCTCATTAATGAACATGGGACTATCCGTACTATCAAAGTGTGTTCCACTCTCTACAATCTCCCATATACTAGGATGGAGAGAGAATAGGTGACTACGCATTTTGTGGCTCCAAAATCCGTAGTCCTCCCCATCAAATTGTGGAGGCTTGCCGAGAGGAATGGAGAACAAATGTGAATTTGAACTTTGCGGAATACGAGAGTAGTCAAAAGAAAAGTTCGAATTAACCGGTTTCCTTTTCTCGTAGTCATTGTGGTCATCGTCCTTTTGGGAAGAAGTAGACTCATCGCTGTCGTCGTAGTAGACAATTTCCTTGATGCGCCTTGTCTTCTTCTTCTTCCCATCTTTCCGTCTATGGCCCGAGCCAGAGTCGGTAGGCTTGTCATCCTTCGGCTCGTTGACGAAGGATTCCTTCTCTTTGTCGTTGATCACGATTCCCTTCCCCTTAGGATCCATCTCTTCGGGTGGTTAGTCCCTTTGTGAAGAGAACGACTCTGATACCAATTGAGAGTACCTAGAGGGGGGGTGAATAGGTGATCCTGTAACACTTAAAACTTAGGCCACAAAAACTTGGTTAAGTGTTAGCACAATAACCGCCAAGTGGCTAGAGAGGAATCTTCAACAAAACACAATAACCAACAAGATCAATCACAGAGATGGCACGGTGGTTATCCCGTGGTTCGGCCAAGACCAACGCTTGCCTACTCCACGTTGTGGCGTCCCAACGGACGAGGGTTGCAATCAACTCCTCTCAAGCGGTCCAAAGACCCACTTGAATACCACGGTGTTTTGCTTGCTTTTCTCAATCCCGTTTGCGAGGAATCTCCACAACTTGGAGCCTCTCGCCCTTACACTTGAAATTCACAAAGAAGCACAGAGCAAGGGAGGATTAGCAACGCACACAAGACACAAGAAACAGAGTGTCAACACACACACAAGTCGCAACAAGAGCTCGCAACACAACTCAATGAGTTCACAACTCCACTAGAGCTCTATATGCTATCACAATGAAACAAATGCGCGGAATCGAGGTCTTGGTGCTTAGGAATGTTGTAGGAATGCTTGGTGTACTCCTCCATGCGCCTAGGGGTCCCTTTTATAGCCCCAAGGCAGCTAGGAGCCGTTGAGAGCAATCTAGGAAGGCTGATCTTGCCTTCTGTCGACTGGCGCACCGGACAGTCCGGTGCACACCGGACAGTCCGGTGCACACCGGACACTGTCCGGTGCCCGATTTCCTTCCAAAAATGGCGCAGTCGACCGTTGGCAGCCTGAGAGCCGTTGGCGCACTGGACATGTCCGGTGCACACCGGACAGTCGGTGCCCCATTCTAGCCGTTGGCTCAGCCACGTGCCCCACGCAGATCGCGCGGCCGACCGTTGGCCCTGCCGACCGTTGGCTCACCGGACAGTCCGGTGCACACCGGACAGTCCGGTGCACACCGGACAGTCCGGTGAATTATAGCCGTACGTCGCCGATGAATTCCCGAGAGCGACGAGTTCGCCTGTGAACGGCCCACCGGACAGTTCGGTGCACCACCGGACAGTCCGGTGAATTATAGCCGTACACCGCCGTCGAAGTCCTGAGAGCAGCCTGTTTGCTAGAGCCAGCCTTGCACCACCGGACAGTCCGGTGCTCCCAGACTGAGCATACTTTGGCTGCCCGAGCCAAGGCATTTTCAATTGGATTTTTCCTGTTTCCAGCACTTAGACACAATACATTAGTCCATAAAACAATGTACTAAGTCTGAGAAACATACCTTTATCCTTGATTTGTACATTGTCCACCTTTTTACACTTAGGCACTTGTGTTGGACACTAAACCACCAAAATACTTAGAAATGGCCCAAGGGCACATTTCCCTTTCAGAGGGACCACTAATCAGTTGGACGTGGGAAAGGTCCACCCTGGAAGGACCCGCCCTCAAATAAACCCGAGGCACCGAGCCGAGGGTCGGGCGAGGTGGAGACAAAAGGGGGTCGGGGCAGATCAAGGGGAAGCCACTCGAGTGGATTCCATGTCTGACCAGGTTTGACCCAATATGCCGCATTAACTACATCTGGTGCCAAGCCACAGAGGGTGAGTCAGTTCACTTTCCTTTCCACTCGTGACCTACGGGCTCCTAGATCTATGGCCCATTCATGACCTATCGAGCCTAGGCCTGAGCGTGCAGGCCGCCTACAGGCCACGCAACATGACGAGCCGAGCCTTGGCCCAGGCTACGATGGCCAAGGGTCGGCACAAAACAGGGATAACAGTGATGGTGTCAGGGCTCTTCACCGCCCACGTCGCCCGCCTAAAGAGGACGATGTCCCTGGATGATCGTGGCATATATGGACAAACGTAGCCTTACCAGGGTAGAACGCTTCGTTTTACCACAACACAGTAGCTCCTTCCCAAGGAAGCTACCGATAGCTAACCCCCACCTTGGCCTATAAAAGGAGGAGGTCGGCCACGAAACAAAAGGAGGACACTCGACGAAAGACGACCACACACGCTCGACGAGATCAAAAGATCTGGAGGCCGAAGCCAAGGCACGAGCCACCGCAACGTCCAAGGCTGTCCCATAGTCTTTAGGGCCACCCACACATAAGTGACTTGGGAGCTCCTCCCTCTCTCGCCTACTTGTAAACCATACTACGAGCATTGAGCAACAAAGGTGACGATAGCGTGAGCTACCGAAGACTAGATGTAGCGACGTTCTGCTCGAACCAGTATAAATCTTGTGCCCACCAAGCACACCATTTGAACCACGGAACACGCACATAAAAATTTACTTGTTAGAGCGTAGATTCGAAACACCGACACCTATGTTCCAGATGCCACAACTACCACCATCAACGTAATGGAGTCCCCCAACGATGCTTGGACCTTAGATAATCACATCTGCAACCAACTTAGTTCAATTATAATAAAAATTATCCCACTTAACTTAATTCTAATAAAAATCAATTTACTAAGCTCAGTTCTATCTAATTAGTTAATTTAGCAACTTTAGCTTAATTCTAGAAAAAATAGTCAATCTAGTTCAACTATAGCGAAACTTAGCCATTGTAGCATAGCTTAGTAAATCTAGCTCAAATTCTAGCAAAAACTAGTTCATTTACATTAACTCTATCTAATTTTAGTGATTGTAACTAATTGTAATATGCAGAGTTTCCAGACTCCATAATTAGCAGCACATGTAGATGCTAATAGTGAGGGGTTAACTCATTTGTTAACTAGCTATTTAATAACACTACATGCAGCGGTGAAAACTCTAATCATTTGAGGAATGCGAGTTGATAGTGGTTTGATGTATGAATATTGGTACTTCTGATGTTACTTGAAACAGTTTATATTTGTGGACAACATATGCTACACAAAAATTTGGTTATGAATATATACGTTTGTAAATGTTTGTGGTATATATATATATATATATGATCGAGGTAATGGAAGCCCTGAGCTTCCATTAGTAGGGGAAGCCCCAGCCAGAACGCGGTCAGCCCACCACCCGGATGCTTGCGTCAGGGAGCGACAGCCACGAGCCAGGACAATATACGTCAGCCATTATACGAATGCATATATATATATGAATTAATGTGCATAAACCATACAAAAAGAATCTTCTGACGCGCGGATCACGTGGAACGAATTTGCCAGTTTGTTCAGCATTTACGACTGTATAAAGACATATAACTTAACATCATAAACCATGCAATATCGAGACGTCAGCCCATATATGCAATTGTATAAACATGACCAGTTTCGTAACAGCGAATGGGGCCCGAAAATTACAGCGTGAAAATTGCGCACGTTCGATCGTGCACGGATTCTGGCTTGGTCAAATTTCAGCGTAAAACATGAACCAAAACAGCGTAAATGGGTACAAATTTTAGCGTACATCATCAATCTATTTCGTAACGACGAATGGGGCCTAAATTACGGCGTGAAAATCGCGCGCTCCGATCGTGCTCGGGTTCTAGCTCATGTGGATTTAAGCGTAAAACGTGATCCGAAACAGCGTAAATGAATACAAATTTTAGCGTAAATCAACGATCTGTTTTGTAACGACGAATGTGGCACTTGCTTTTTAGTGGAAGCGTAAAATGCAATAAGAGGTATCGTAATTTTTTTTTGAAAATGTATAAATCACGATGGTCATAGAAGGCACTTTGTTTTTGTGCATAGTATGCCAAAATATAAAGTAGATCATACACGACTACAACAAATTCTATATATAAATTAATCCTTGACGCGCTTGAGCAGCTCGTACCCGGTCATCCTAGGAATCCAGTAGTCGGTGATGATCATGCTGACGTCGGGGAGCAGGCCCAGCGCGAGCAACTCCAGCACGCGCGTCGCCGACTCTACGGCGGTCACCCTGTACCTGGAGCCGCGCAGGATCCTGGCGATCACGGCGCGGTCCACGGAGTTATCGTCCACCGCCAGCACGTGCTTCTCCAGCTCCGACGCGTCCACGGGCACCACCGCCTTTCTGCTGTCGTTGGCCTTGGCGCAGGGGACGGCGCCACAGACGTTGGAGCGGCGGCAGCGGTGGCCATCACAGAGACGGACAGGACAACCGCCGTTGCCACCGTGCCCTGCCGCCGTCCGTCCGCTTCGAGAGCGCCGTCACCGCTTGCCCGCCCGCCTCGGGAGCGTCGCTGTCGCTCGTTCCTGGTGGAGGACCGCCGTCGGTCGCCTGTCTCGGGGCGGCACTGCTGGTGGCCCCTAGGATCACCACTGCTCGCACGCCCGAGGGAACCGCCGCCGCCGCTAAAACATAATCCCTGGCGGCGTGGGGTGTTTTATAGTAGCGGCGTGGGATTGGATAACTGCGAGCGCGTGGGTGGGATCGTGGGCCCGATGCACGTAATATGCGGGACGAAATCTACGCGATGGCCCATAGACCGACACGTGCATTACTGTTTCGTAAACTGAAACATATAACATCGTAATACCAATATTTGTGTGGGGACTAGTACGGATGCCCAAATTGCGGGAGCACAATCTTCTCGTGGGCCCGGATACCCGGATCGTGCGCAGACTATATGTGCATAAACTGATATACACATCAGCATAACTCGTATTATAATTTGGCGTAAGCAGTTAGGTACAATACACCAAAAAGGATCAGGTGCGGTCTGCGCACCTGGTCGGTACGTGGTCGGAGCTTCCTGTAGGTAAACAGAGCCCGGGACTCTAAATATATATACTATATATATTGTGAATATATGTATACGGATATATAATATGTTTGTGTTATGGATGTATATAAATGGTTAAGTTGCAACACTTTTTGTTCGCAAGACTAATTTCCATGGGTTGTTCATTGCCGATGAAAAATAGCCAAGATAATTTCTATCGTCCATTATCCAAGAAAAAATAGCCTAGATAATTTTCATCGGCCTAGTACGGCCAACGAAAATTAGCAATTTTCCATCGGTCATATTAGGCTAACGAAAATTAGCTAATTTTCGTCAAACTGTCCATAAAAGAAAAGTTAGCTAATTTTCGTTATTTAATGTGCAGAAGCCAAGTGCTGATGGAAGTTACCTAATGTCGACCAAAATTAGTAAACTTCTATGAGCAATGCCTAATATTTGGTGAGCATTTGTCTGACTGAAATTGATCAGATTGCTGTCACGTTCTGATGAGGATCTTTGAGAAATCCTGCTCTGTCCTGCACTGGATTCCGATGAAGCCTTGCCAAATTACATCATCAACAACTTAGCTAATAAGAGAAGTTGGTCGAAAGCCAAAAAAAATGGTGTTTCTATGGTTGTGGGAAAAAAAACATCGATGAGAAGTTGCCAAATTGCATCCGTGTTGGGATGCACGCAGATATAGGTATATGTATGGTATGTTTTATAGTTGGAAGCTGTGTCCACGAGGTCTCTGACTGAACATGTCCGTAAGACCGTAATCTGTCCAACAAGAGCAGCATTTTTTAGAATTTTTGGGCTGGAGAGGCTCGTCGAGGTAGCCATGCATGGTGTACCTACTACCTCCATTCAAGAACGACAGCACGCCAAGCCACCAAACCATCTAACCACTTGCTAATTTGGGGGGGGGGGGGGGGGGGGGGGGGGGCGGGGACACAGGAAGAGATTAAGCATACAAGGTGTCGGAGGGCTCCATCGTCTGCCAATCCATTAATTTCCAAGTGCTGTAGACGAAGATCGGTGTAGAAGAGAATGTTTAGTTTGCAACCGCCGTTGTTGTAAATGGAAGGTTCAACATATACATGTAAAAAATTCCCAGAAAGAAAGGAAGAATCAAGCTACCGGTTGCTAATCTATATCTATACTTAATTAATCTATTAAGAACCTAATGCTGACATCTGATGCTACCACGACTTCACCCTCGGCTCTGATATTTTAGACCCGCCCACACGCTCTCTCAGACTCTCAACTACTGCCCTATGAACCCTAACACCTGCACAGCTAGCTACTGTGCTTGTCTAGCACTCAACTCTACCCGCGCAGCTATCATCAGACCACACATGATTTAGTGTTTAGAAATAAACAATAATTATATTAAAAAATTATGTAGAGCGAGTATATATTTATATGATATATAAAAAGACACAGTAAAGCATTGAGCAACTGTATAACGTGTGTGTGCGCATATACATGTAAGAAGCCATGGGAGCTGGCTATATAAAAAGACCGTATGATTCGCATTTGAGAACACGCGCGACGCCAATGCATACACGAAGTCTGACGTGTAAAAAATGAGAGGGAAACGCTGAATGAAAAATAATAATAATAATAATAATAATAATAATAATAATAATAATAATAATAATAATAATAATAATAATAATAAAGTACTAGTTGGTCTGGAATAATAGTATAACTAATTCGTACTATACTAGTTCCTGCAACATGTCCGATACTTAATACTTATTACTGTGTAGCAATGTTTTTAAGTCGGGTCGTTCACCGACTGGAAAGATTAATTGTGATTAGTCGGATGATTAGAAAATCGATCGTGATTAGTTCAAACCGATTTAGACAATTAATCGTGATAAATCGGATCACTTGAAAACATTGATTGAAAACATTGATTTGTAGCCTTAGAAATAAAAAAAAATAGAATATACTAGCTGGTGGTCGTTGATCCTGGATCGCGACGGGCCATCGGCATTGACGGGCAGGTGAGGGGCGCCCCTCACCACGCGACGAGGTCCTGAATACTAGACAGGTAGCAGACGAGACGGAGAAGTGGCCCACGTGTCCTGACCGCAGTTTAGAGCCACGGAGCCCAACTACTCGTCTCCCCACGGAAGCACCGGGTTCGAGCTGGTGTTCATATTTGTCAGTCAAGATTCGTTCCGATGATGTTTCACCCTTCTCTTTTTCTAATCCGCGGAAACATGTGTTGTGCACTTGTGCGTACGTATAGCAGTGCGGTACCAAACCAACCACAGCCACCTACGCACCTCCCCTGTCCCGGCTGGGCAGCCATCAATCGTGGTCGTGGCCTCGTGGGCGGCAATAAACCAGCTTATGACGTGCGGGGCCGGACGTGTATCACCGCCGTCCATTCCATCCACCCATCCCTGAAGCCTCCTCTGCTCTGCTTGTCACACTCCCGTTCACCACGTATCATATCATGCCGTCGTCAGGTAGTTGCGAGGAGGGGCCTGCAATCATGCATGAAGAGGCTCCTCTCGGTCTCTAATAATTAATAATTTGTCGTAAAGCCACGAAAAGGGAAAACCGTACGCTGTATTGCTACGGTTTTTTATATATATTTATAATACACGTGTATTTCATTAGAATAAAATATTTACTAAAATATAATTGTTTTTTTATTTTTTAATTAACAGCATATGTATTCCAATGATAAAGCGTGAGGTTGTGCTTTAGCTTCCGTTTGAATCTTGCTGGCTCTCTATTTTTTTTTCTCGTTATTTTCACGCGGGAGCTAAAGCTGGGCAAGCGCACGCGAGTCGGCGAGTGGGAGGGGGGACCAAGAAATTTCCCACATTATATTAGTAGGGATAGGAATTTGGTATAACAATGTTTTCTTCAACTGTTTACGGAATGATGACACAAAAATTTTGTTGATTAACATACAATACAACTAGCAAAAGTCATAAGGACTTCTCAAAAGAATTATAGATGAATTATCTACCAGCATATCTAATTTCAAGTTCTAATTCGTTCCATGTTAAGAAATACATAAAAAGGGACAAAATCATGTCCCACACACAGGATTAAAAACGGTATATTTTTTCTCTTTTATTATATATTTTTAATACGCGATGAATTAGAACTTAAAATTTTATATATTGGTAGAGTGAGATTTTGAGAATCTTTATGACTTTATAGTTTGGCTACACAAAATATCGTTTCATAACAACGCTAACGCTAGGGGTACATAAAGTAAAAAAAAAACGTGAGAGTTTTAGGAGATGACATGGCGGCATTAGTCAGCGTTCATGTTAAACTTGACCACTATTGGACCCCAACATGCGAATGCGAACTGAATATAAAAGTGAAGATGATTATAGGGTGTGTTTGGTTTGACTTTTGGCTTTTGGCTTTTGCCCCCTAAAAGCCAAAAGCCAACCAAAGGGCTGGATCTAAGAAGCAGCTTTTTCTAAAAGCTGACTTTCTCACAGTGCAAATCTGAAAGCACACCTGAACCTGCTTTTAGTGGCTTTTCGGATGAACTGTGAAAACATATATCGAAGAACTTTGAACGACTTTTAGTGGTTTCCACCAAACGGTTTTTAGCTTTTTAACGGCTCACAGCCTACAGCAGCTTTTTTCACAGCTCACAGCCCACAGCAACTTTTTTCACAGCCACAGTCCAACCAAACAGACCCATAGGCTCACACATAGCTAAGCATCAAGACCTCGTGCTCTCCCTCGCTTCGCTTCTTGGTTCTAGTGGAAGTTCTTGACTAATGGTCCTAATCTACTTTTATGTCTGGCCATGAATAGCTACAGTTTCTATATATAATATACAGTTTTTTATAATGCAAACCAACATGAGCTATACTGGTTAGAGGTGAGTGCTCTCTTTATAAAAATGATAGACAACTACATTTTCTTTAATATTTCTACACACAAACATACACACACTATCAAAAATTAATAATTCAGATCGCTACATAATCCTCTCTCTCATTCAAATGAGTCAAATCCAATAAAGAATATTATTTCGATCATTCCTACTCGTCATCCTAACACGTCATCAAAATCAACAATTCATATCACTAGATAACATCTCTCTCTTGCCCAAATTTAATGAGCAATATTATTTAGATCATCCCTCGTCCCTCCTCCGTCTCCTCGACCACACCGCCACCACCGAACCTTCCTCTTATCCCTTATAATTGTAGCGTTAACATAGTCTATATGCTAGTATTGATAAGGATTTTGACCAAGTTTATATGTGTGTTATAATTGTTAAATAAAGAATTAAAGCCCCAAAGTTGCATGTTTTTTTATTTTTTTCATAATTTCGAATAGCATATTCGGATTTAAAATTTTGGGACCAGAGGTAAAGATAGTCTCACTCTCGCATGAGAAATGTCTGTTTTTAGTTACGACGCTGTCGTTGTGCAATATCCGGTGCTGTCGTAAAGTAACAGATTTTTTGCAATCGTACGTTCGCCATCAAATTTGAACACCGCGCATTATGACTGAAGAGGGTAAAAAAAATGGCACCCTTTCTACGTGCAAGATCAACGCACATGTTTTAGAATTTTGGAGGCTTGAGACCATTGATTCTTGACCAAATGAGACAACGAACTTGTTGCGAGGAGGCAATTAAGGTTTAGTGGACGACGCTGCAACTGGATCGTTCCACGAGCCGCAGTTGCTTTTTGAAAGTTTGCTCGCTGTTTTAGCCAGTTCAACATATTTGTTTTTTCAAGACAACTGTATTTTGGAAACAACGTTTCCGGTTTCAGTACAACTGTATTTTGGAAACAACGGAGGATAGTTTAATCGCAATAAAACTGTTTATAAGACTTTTTTCATTAATATAAGGTCATGTCAGCATATTTAACGCTCGTAGAACCTTATGAAATTCCTATTCAGATAGGTGAATTTGCAGGGAAACTGTTTTATACAAAGTACCTGTGGAGCGCCATATGTGCCACCTGAAGAGGCCGGATGGTTCGGATCTGTGGCCGGACAGTCCGACCTTAGACGCGGACGGTCTGCAATTAGATCGGATCATGTGGTTTAGCCCTTTTTTCCGTGCGTATTTATCCATCTAAACTCACAGATTCTGTTGGGGAACACATAGGAACGGGTCCAGACCTCCCCTGTATATATGAACGGGTACCGCCATTTGCATGGATCACCAATCAAACCAATCAATCTATTTATCAATACCTTTACTTTCTTGCCCAAGGAGTAGCAGTAATTAGTCTTCTTCCATCTCCATCTTCAACTCTCTTCAATTCTATGTCGCCTTGGGGCGTCTTAGGTGGCCTACCGACCCCAAAGCAAACCCTAGGATAGCTCCTCCCTTATGGAGCCCCTCCAGGGAGTAAGATCCAGATGTTATAGGCAATCGTTGTTGCCTCTTCTCGTGCGCAGACCGTCCGGCTCAACGTAGAGAAGACCCACTCCTGCCACAGGGTCACGGACTGTTCGGCCCCGTGCCGCGGACCGTCTATGATGCCGCAGAGAGCTCGCCAAGCGGAACAAACCCTAGTGTTTTGTCTCGATTCGAAGCCAACACACTTTTTGGCGACTCCGCCGGGTAACAGATTTATCAGATCAGGTTCATAATTAGGTGTCACTGACATAGGTCGACCCCATATGATCAGTTCGAAGGATAACTCTGATATCTCTCTCAGCAACATCATTGAGTCGACTATAGAGAACCTGTTGGCTGAAGAATTTGAGAAGCTAGAGGACGTTAGGAAAAAAGTGCTGGCGGAAATAGATGCAAAATTCTTGGCTGATTTCAAGGTTGACCAACACTAGAAACTCGTCCGACAGAAGAAGTGTGACCTGACATCTCTTCGACCTGCTGTACTCACACCCAATGTAAGTAAATTCGACGATGTTCACGCTCTTAGGGTTTATGTAGATGAATAGCGTGAGCAATTTCAACAATTAGTTGGGGATATGCAAAATGATTTTAAAAAGAATGACACACATATTTGATAAACCCGTTCCTCCCAACTTCCCATCACACGATATTCATGCCAAACAAGATTCATCGGTTGCAAATGAGTAATCATAGTCCCAGCCAATTTATGGAATGCCGATGAATTCCTATACTAGACAACCGCAGCCTCCACTACATGCGTGGAAAAAACCCATGCCCCTGCGCGCGGCTAGGCAGTCCGACCTAGCGGCGATCGGTGTCGTCCTCCACGATGAACCACTGAAACCTACGCCAGGGACGACTAGCATGCTCGGATCATCCGACCGTACACGTGGACCGTCCGAGTATGTCACGGGATCGTCCAACTGTTATGCCAGACCGTCTAAGATAGGGTATGCAGAACAAAACACTAATTATTACCAGCAACCCTCCTACCCACTCCAGCATAGCTTCTATTTACTTCAAAATTGTGGTATGGTTCCACCAACGCATGGGTATGAGTCCTTTTTGGCCCCAGGAGTCCAGAAAAAAAATGTAACACCTGTAAGGAAAATGGATCTCAGTCCATTTGATTAAGGATTTTGGTGGTTGATGATCAACGTAAACTTATAGACTAATGGTTTCTAAGTATATGTGTTTTGTAGTTCACAAGATGCAAATATGTTTTGGACTTAGGCATTGAGGATACAACACCTCAAAGGAAGACTTCATGAAGACAATTACTAAAGATCTCTAAGTATTAAGCATAGTCCAAGACTCGAAGAAAATGCAGTCACTCGCGGACAGTCTACCTTCACTGGACGGACAGTCCGGTGGTTCAGCGGACAGTCCAGTGCCACACAGCGAACTGTCCGGTGCACCAGTGAATAGTGGCCCAACGACTAGTTCTGGTGGCACCTCGGAGAAGAGCCACCAGACAGTCTGGTGCCAGGGACGGACTGTCCAGTGTGAAGATGCAGCGTGCCAACAGTCGAATTTCAACGGCCATCTCCAGCGACTATGAGCGCCAGACTGTTCGGTGCCTACCACCAGATGGTCCAGTGTGACATAGAGATCACAACTTTTCCCCTCCAACGGCTATCCCAAGTTAGGGCCTATAAATACTTCACACAACCAGCCATTTGAAGTTGTGAGAGCCCAAGCAACATACCAACACATGTTATAGACATTTCCAAGTGCTCAGACACCTAAGTGATTAATAGTGTCGGGGACCATAATTAGGGGTACCCTCAAGGCTTCTAATTCTCAGTTGGTAACCCCCATCAGCATAAAGCTGCAAAGGCCTGATGGGTGCGATTAAGTCAGGGATCAGTCCATTCGAGGGACTCGATCACGCCTCGCCCGAGCCTAGCCTCGGACAAGGGCAGCCGACCCTAGAGGATTTCCGTCTCGCCCGAGGCCCTCCAGCGGCGAACATATTCCCGGCTCGCCCGAGGCCCTTTCTTCGCCAAGAAGCAACCCTGACCAAATCGCCGCACCGACCGACCAAATCGCAGGAGCATTTAATGCAAAGGTGGCCTGACACCTTTATCCTGACGCGCGCCCCCCAGTCGACAGAGCTGAAGTGACCGCCGTCACTTCGCTGCTCCACCGACCGGCCTGACAGAAAGACAGCGTCGCCTGTGCCGCTCCGACTGCGGTGCCACTTGACAGAGTGAGGCTGACAGGCAGTCAGGCCCGGCCGCAGGCACCATAGGAAGATCCGCTCCGCCCGACCCAGGGCTCGGACTCGGGCTAAGCCCCGGAAGACGGCGAACTCCGCTCCGCCCGACCCAGGGCTCGGACTCGGGCTAAGCCCTGGAAGACGGCGAACTCCGCTCCGCCCGACCCAGGGCTCGGACTCGGGCTAAGCCCCGGAAGACGGCGAACTCCGCTCCGCCTGACCCAGGGCTCGGACTTGGACTAAGCCCCGAAAGACGGCGAACTCCGCACCGCCCGACCCAGGGCTCGGACTTGGGCTCAGCCCCAGAAGACGACGAACTCCGCCTCGCCCGACCCCAGGGCTCGGACTCCGCCCTGGCCTCAGCCGACGGTCTCCGCCTCGCCCGGACCAGGGGCTCGGACTCGACCTCGGCCACGGAAGACAGACTCGACCTCGGTTTCGGAGGAGCTTCCACATCGCCCAACCTAGGGCGCAGACCAGCCACGTCGACAGGAGGCGCCATCATCACCCTACCCCGAGCTGACTCGGGCCACGGGGGACAAGACCGGCGTCCCATCTGGCTCGCTCCGCCAGATAGGCAACGATGGCGCCCCGCATACTCTGTGACGATGGCTGCTGAAAGGGAATTAGGCTTACACCTAGTTCCTATATAATTTTGGTGGTTGAATTGCCCAACACAAATCTTTGGACTAACTAGTTTGCCCAAGTGTATAGATTATACAGGTGATAAAGGTTCACTTTCAGTCAATAAAAAGACCAAGTATTGGATTCAACAAAGGAGCAATGAGGCAACCGAGGGCACCTCTGGCTGGAGGCACCGGACTGTCCGGTGTGCACCGGACAGTGTCCGGTGCGCCCAGAGGTCACCAACTCAAACTCTTCGCCCTCGGGATTTCTCGGAAGCCGGCGCACTATAATTCACCGGACTGTCCGGTGTGCACCGGACATGTCCGGTGCTCCAAGGAAACGCGGTCTTCGGAACTCGTCAGCCTCGGGTTCACGCGCCAGCCGCTCCGCTAAAATTCACCGGACTGTCCGGTGTGCACCGGACTGTCCGGTGTGCCAGCGGAGCAACGGCTCCCTGCGGCGCCAACGGCTCCCTGCGGTGCATTTAATGCGCGCGCAGCGCGCGCAGACGTCAGGCACGCCCATACCGGTGCACCGGACATCAAACAGTACCTGTCCGGTGTGCACCGGACACCCAGGCGGGCCCACAAGTCAGAAGCTCCAACGGCTAGAATCCAACGGCAGTGATGACGTGGCAGGGGGCACCGGACTGTCCGGTGTGCACCGGACTGTCCGGTGCGCCATCGAGCAGACAGCCTCCCAACGGCCACATTTGGTGGTTGGGGCTATAAATACCCCAACCACCCCACCATTCATTGCATCCAAGTTTTCCCACTTCTCAACCACTTACAAGAGCTAGGCATTCAATTCTAGACACATTCAAAGAGATCAAATCCTCTCCAATTCCACACAAAACCCTAGTGACTAGTGAGAGTGATTTGCCGTGTTCATTTGAGCTCTTGCGCTTGGATTGCTTCTTTTCTTTCTCACTTGTTCTTGTGATCAAAACTCCATTGTAATCAAGGCAAGAGGCACCAATTGTGTGGTGGCCCTTGCGGGGAAGTTTTGTTCCCGACTTTGATTTGAGAAGAGAAGCTCACTCGGTCCGAGGGACCGCTTGAGAGAGGGAAGGGTTGAAAGAGACCCGGCCTTTGTGGCCTCCTCAACGGGGAGTAGGTTTGAGAGAACCGAACCTCGGTAAAACAAATCCGTGTGTCACACTTCATTATTTGCTCGCGATTTGTTTTGCGCCCTCTCTCGCGGACTCGTTTATATTTCTAACGCTAACCCGGCTTGTAGTTGTGTTTATATTTGTAAATTTCAGTTTCGCCCTATTCACCCCCCCTCTAGGCGACTATCAATTGGTATCAAAGGCCGGTGCTTCATTAGAGCCTAACCGCTCGAAGTGATGTCGGGAGATCACGCCAAGAAGGAGATGGAGACCGGCGAAAAGCCCACTACAAGCCACGGGAGCACTTCATCGGAAGAGTCCCGCACCAAAAGGAGGGAGAAGAAGAAGAGCTCCTCCAACAAAGGGAAGGAGAAGAAATCTTCTTCTCACCACAAAGAGAAGAAGGAAAAATCTTCTTCCCACAAGTCGCATCGGAAAGGCGACAAGCACAAGAGGATGAGGAAGGTGGTCTACTACGAGACCGACACTTCATCAACATCGACCTCCGACTCCGATGCGCCCTCCGTCACTTCTAAGCGTCAAGAGCGCAAGAAGTATAGTAAGATCCCCCTACGCTACCTGTTGGGGACTTGTTCTCAAATGCTAAGAATTAAGAACAAGGCAACACAAAAAATGTTAAGTGTTAAGGTCCTTCGTCCTCCATAACGATATATCCCTTCGGGATATAAAGCATCTCGGACGAAGGTTACGAAGGACATACCTTCGTAAACATAACAACGAAGAATGAAGCATTCACATAAATCATGGAATAAACATTTAAATATTGTCATAGAATTATCTATACTTGTATTAATGAATATAAATGACTTTGATTTACAAATGTACCTTCGGTCCTGCGGAAGGCAGAAGTACAAGCGTGATGCAAAAATAAATGACAGGTTCACGTGAACAGTACAGAGATACTGTTCATCTATTTATAGGCACAGGTCGCAGCCTGTGACAAATTACAATTATGTCCCTTGCGAAAGTTTACAGCATTGACTCAGACCTATATGTATAAAAAGGTCATTCTATCTCTATGTCGGTTTAAAACGCCGAAGCTCCATGAAAAGGGACCTTCGGCCATCTCTTGGAGACGACTTCAGCCGAAGCTGTTTCTTCGTGTGAGACCTTCGGCGCACCGAAGCACAACCCCAACAGTAGCCCCTTTCGCGGTGCTAGATCGTTCTTCGTAACGAGCTTGACCCGTGAAAAAAGCCTCTTCAGCTTCGGGAAGCCGAAGGTCCAAAAAACACCTTCCCTGAGCTCGTTGCGGAGAAACGATCCGACTTCCGAGCGCGTGTCGGTCCCACCTTGCAGAGTCACTGTTTGATCCTTGCGGCCCACTGCGCAGCGGGTACAAGTTACTGCGCGCCTGGTGTAACAATTCCGCCGCTTCGCCTTCTTACCTGCAGCACTATATAAACTGACAAGTAGTTGTGAAGTTACCACAGCATTCATTGCTATTTGCACTGTTTTGCTGCCAAAATTTTTAACCATCGCCGAAGCTTGTTTGTCAGAATTGAACGAAGCTCCATCTTGAAACCTGCTTCGGAGAAAAAAGTATTAAAGTTTCACAAGTTCATAGTTAAATGGCCAGAATCCGTTCTACTGCTAGGATTGAACGCGAGGGGGAGGAAACTGAAGCTTCGGAGACCGTCCCTATCTCCGAAGCCATGCAACGGTCCGGGCTGGTGATTTCGGAAAAGATTCCTACTGATGATGCAGAACAAGCAATCGCTGAAGCAGAAGGAGAAGAAGCTGAGGAAACAGACTCCGAAGATGATTATCACCTTGCCACACCAAGCAAACCCAGCCATTTGGACTTCGGGAAATCTACTGTTTCGAAGGCTGACTTGTCCAAGATGGTAAAATCAGGCTATTTTACTGAAAATCAAAAGAAGTTACTACGCTTCGGAGGAGAAGAGACTACCCCAAAGCCGGAGAAAGATGAAATTGTTATTTTTAAAAGCTTCTTAAAGGCTGGGTTGAGATTCCCCCTTCATGGGATTATTGCAGAGATATTGAATAATTTTGGAATCTATTTTCACCAGCTAACCCCTAACGCTATCGTTAGGCTTAGTGTTTATATTTGGGCACTCCGAAGCCAGGCGGTGGAACCGTTTGCGGACAGCTTTTGCCGAGTTCATGAACTGCACTATCAGACAAAGGCTAGAAAGGATGGATTACATGACAACTTTGGTTGTTATAATTTTGCTTATCGGAAAACTACAAAGTGTCCTGTGATTAGCTACCGAAGCAAATGGGCAGCAGGGTGGAAATCGGAATGGTTCTATGTTAAGGTTGATGATGATAAAGAGAAGCTTGTGCAAAGCCCACTGGAACTGACCTTCGGAGAAACCCGCCCCCAGTGCCACATGTTACCAGAGGGTGCAACTCAAAAAGCAATGTATGAATTCAAAATAATTGCAGAAAATATCAGTACAAGGGACCTGGTCCAGGAATTTTTGGCTTTCAAAGTTTTCCCTAGTGTAAAAGAGTGGGAAATGCCGAAGCTGGAGGGGGAAAAGAAAAAGGGTGAACTTGTACGCTTGCCTTACTACTTCAAATTTAAGAAATTCTTTAAAACTCCTTGCCAAGAGTGGCTAGATACGATTGAAGTGATGTGCAACGAAATACTTGGTAATTATTCCAAGAAAGAAGATCAATTGATGACTGCAGCCTTCGGCAGCCGTCCAAAACGAAGGCTGAATCGAGTATTGGACGCCCTGGGCTTCGAATACCCAGACTACGAAGATCTGAACAAAGGTGCCAAGGGCCAAAAAAGGAAAAGAGCAACTGAAGCCTTAGATGAAGGTGAAAAAGAGCCAATAAAGAAGAAAATTCAAAAGAAAAAGAAAACTTCTTCTCCGAAGCAACAGATGTCCGAAGCAGAAGAAACCCCCGCATCGCCTTCTGCTGCTGTTGTTGGGGAAATTCTGAAGGTAATGACTGAATCCTTACCTGCGAAGCTAAGTCCACTAGGTCCTCAACTGACAAAGTTTTTTCAGAAGGACAAGGAGCCCGAGAAATCAAGGAAAACAATCAAGGCAAAGAAACAAAGAATCATTACCGTGACAGAGGTAATTGACAAAACGCCGCCAAGAGCTTCGGCCCAAAAAACACGAGCGGCTGCAGAGGGAGCAGATATTGAAATTGCACCTTCGGAGGCCGCAGCCGCCGAAGTTACTTCAGCTGAAGATTTTAATTTAGAGAGCACAATTGAACATATTGACCAAATGCTGCTAGACATGGCTGCAGAAGAAGCTGCTACTGCTGTCGGAGAAACTGTGACCGTAGCGTCAAAGAAAGGAAAAGAAATTGCTGACGAAGCTTCAAAAAACGAAACCTTCGCGTTTCGAAACTTAGTTGGAGAACATCTAACAAAAGCTGAAATAGAAGAGCTTAAAGAGTATGCCCAATCCTGCGGATACAAACCTGGGGCACTCCTCTTCGGAGGTGTTGATGATGAGAAGTTAAAGTGTATTCGGGACCAAACAGGGGCCAGAGTTATTAGTACTCTGTCCAAGAGTATTGGATTTCCGAAGCTAGAAGCAGATATCAGCCGCTACCGACGACAGCATGTCGTTGGTAGTTTGTTTTACTCCAACTTCAAGGTAAATGACTTGTCCCCTAACTTTTATTGCTCCTAACAAAAACACGTCTGATGAAGGTTGTGTTTGTGTAGAGTATGCTATTGAGCAAGGCCTTGCAAATGCAGCAGGATCTTGAAGATAAAAAGCATGAAGTTATAATTGAAAATTTGGAAAACAAAATAAAGGAACAATCAGATGTTTTTGAGAAAAAGAACTTCGAACTCCAGGCAGCCGAAGGTTTACTGGCAGAAGCTGAAGCAAAAATATTAGAACTGAACACGAAGCTTCTCCGCCAGTCTGAGCAGTTCGAACAAGAAAAACAAGATCTCAATGCAAAACTTGAAGCCGAAGCTCAGCAAAATTCGGATTTGAGAAAATTACTGACAAATCTTCAAGAAAAATGCCTAGAATTTAGCAACAAGTGCATTCAGCGACTAAGAAAGATTTTTCATTCGGTTGGAGCTAGCAGCGAAAAATTTACCCCCTCAGCTGAAGACCTACCACAAACCTTCGAACACATTGAGGGGGAAATTGACGAGCTCGACGAAGTCATAGCTGGGCATGGTGATTTCTGTGCCTGGGTAGCTTCTCGAGGGACTGCTGCAGCCTTCATGAAGGCTGGCTGTGAACATGGAAAAGTTGTTAACAGGCCCAACTTCGCCTTATCTCCATCAATCCTGGATGATATGCCTGACCTTGCCCGAAGTATCTCTAACAGATTTATAAAAATGATATGGACAAAAGGCGGGCGGGAGAAGGCTGGAGATGAAGCACGAAGCCATCTTGAACCAGTAAGAGATAATACTTCGTACTTACCTTTTTCTTTGCACTTGATTTTTACTCACGATTCCTTGATTTATGTAGGATGACGAAGGTGAAGATGATGCCTAAACTATGTCGCCGAAACTGTCGCCGAAGCTGAAACTTAATGAAGATCAGTAGAAATGTACTATAGGAAAAAACTCAGGATACTTTTGTAACAAGTTTTGTAAATACAATTGAACTGTTCTCAAGGAACTTTGTACATACCTTGTAATATATCCTTACCCTTCGATTGAGTCGCTTTGATGTGGACGAAATCAGTATTTTGAGCCGAAGGCGAAAAAACACCTTCCCTTCTTTTCGTACACAACGAAGCCTAAACGGTCGCTTCCTCTTTTTGCCAAAGCTTTTCTTCACATAGCAAAACATAAAAAACTACTTCTTCTTTCTGCCGAAGCTTTTACATAGCAAGACATAAAAGACTACTTCTTCTTTCTGCCGAAGCTTTTACATAGCAAGACATAAAAGACTACTTCTTCTTTCTGCCGAAGCTTTTACATAGCAAGACATAAAAGACTACTTCTTCTTTCTGCCGAAGCTTTTACATAGCAAGACATAAAAGACTACTTCTCTTATATACAACGATTCATAAAAACCACTTCTTCGAAACCTTTCTTTTACATAACAAACCATTTATCCGAAACTTTTTCTCTGTGCCGAAGCAACCATTTAAGAACACAAATGCTATGAATGAATGCTTATGCATGCAAATGCCATGATGCTATGTGCAAATGAATGTCCGAAGCATATGTCCGAAGCCACACTCATCCATCATTTTCTTAGGAGCAAACACACGTCAGCTCTGCATTCCCTTAGGAACGACTTTGGAGCATCTTTGCCTTTTACTTAGGCAGTATCAACGTTGACTTTTCGCTGTAAGCTCTGCATCCCCCTAGGGACGTCTTTGGAGCTTCTTCGTCCTTTACTTAGACGGTATAAGCTCTGCATTCCCTTAGGAACGACTTTGGAGCTTCTTCGCCTTTTACTTTCGGCGGAATCAGCGTTGACTTTTCGCTGTAAGCTCTGCATCCCCCTAGGGACGTCTTTGGAGCTTCTTCTCTTTTTTAGTTTCGGCACTCGATGGTGCGCTCTCAGCTTTTACATGTACATCTTTGGGGGATTTTGCTCTTATAAAACTGAAAAGAAAAATTACATGTGATGGCCCCATTAAAAACCTTTCTCCCCCTTTAGAAAGGAAAAGGGTGCCATGAAAAAGAAAAGAAAAGTCAAAATTACATCGAGTTATACATAAAACCGCCGAAGCTCATCCGCATTCCAAGATCTTGGAATTTCATTGCCATCCATGTCCTTCAGTCTGTACGAACCAGGCCTTGACGAAGATGCTACTAAGAAAGGCCCTTCCCATTTCAGTTGCAATTTGCCCACTGTATCCGGATTGGCCACTCTCCGAAGCACCAAGTGTCCTGGCTCAATATTTTTTAGCCGGACCTTTCTATCTCGCCATTTAACTGTTTCAGCCTGGTACTTATTGATATTCTCCACGGCCTGGAGCCTGATCCCTTCTAAGGCATCTTTTTCCACGAGACAAGTATCTTCGGGACCTGATTCTACCGAAGCTACCACTCTTATTGATCCAGCTTTGGCCTCTTCCGGGGTTATTGCTTCGTCACCAAATAACAACTTAAATGGGGTAAAGCCTGTAGATCTTGATGCTGTTGTGTTATGGCTCCATACCACTTTGGTAAGCTGATCTGGCCACTTTCCCCTTGGTTGATTGAAGATTAGCTTCATTATTCCTGTCATTATGATGCCGTTGGCCCTTTCAACAAGCCCATTCGACTCCGGGTGCCTGACTGACGCAAAGTGGATCTTCGTGCCAATTTGATCACAAAAATTTCTGAATTCTTCGGAGTCGAATTGTGTTCCATTATCTACAGTTATAGCCTTCGGCACTCCGAAGCGACAGACAATATTCTGCCAGAAAAATTTTTGGACAGTGGCCGAAGTTATTGTAGCTAATGGCTTCGCCTCAATCCACTTGGAAAAATATTCCACAGCAACTACAACATATTTCAGATTGCCTTGAGCCGGTGGTAATGGGCCCAGCAAATCGAGGCCCCACCTTTGCAATGGCCAGATGGGTTGTATTAGCTGTGTCAAAGACGAAGGTTGTTTTTGATCTCTTGCACATTTCTGACAACCTTCGCACTTTTGAACTAACTCAGCTGCATCCGAAGCTGCCTTCGGCCAATAAAATCCTTGACGGAACACTTTTCCAAGTAACGGCCTGGATCCGATGTGGGATCCACAAAGGCCTGCATGTATCTCCTTCATCAACTCTATACCTTCGGCTCTAGACAAGCACTTGAGCAGCGGGGCACAAACTCCATGCTTGTATAACTCCCCTTCTATAATGATATACGGGCGAGCTCTTGCCTCTATTCTTTTATTATAAGCTTCGTCATCTGATAGGAAGTTGCCCTGAAGGTAAGAAATTATTTCAGTTCTCCAATCTTCACTGTATACAGGAGAAATAGTAAGAACTGCTCTTTCAAGTAACTCTACTGAAGGTGCCTTTATTGTTTCGAAGAATACATCCGAAGTTAACGGCAGCCCCTGTGCTGCAGACCTGGCTAACAAATCAGCATGTTCATTTTGCCCTCGAGGGATATTCTTAACAGAAAATCCTTCGAAGGAAGCTTCGATCCTTCGGACTGTGTCTAGGTATTTTTCAAGCTTCGGGTCTTTAGCCTTGCAACTTTTGTCAATATGACCCGAAACAATCTGAGAGTCAGTTTTAAGGATCGCCCTCCTGATCCCCATCGCCTTTAGTTTCCGAAGACCCAGGAGCAAGGCTTCGTACTCAGCAATATTATTTGTGCAGCTGAAATCCAGTCTTGCTGCATAGCAAGTTTTAACCTTGGACGGCGAAACCAAAACAGCAGCTGCTCCTGCTCCGAAGGTTCCCCAGGAGCCATCACAAAACACTGTCCAAGCTTCGGCATCTTTATTCGCTTCTTCGCCCTGAGCCCCTGGCGTCCAGTCGGCAATAAAATCTGCCAATGCTTGAGACTGGATCGAGGATCTGTGCACATAATCAATGTAAAATTCATTAAGCTCCGCAGCCCATTTTCCAATTCGGCCAGTAGCTTCTTTATTTCTCATGATATCCTTCAACGGCTGCGAAGAAGGAACAATAATATTATATGCCTGAAAATAATGCCGAAGCTTCCTGGATGCCATTAGAACGGCATACAACACCTTCTCCAGTTCTGTATAATTTTTCTTTGAGACACTAAGGACCTCAGATACAAAATATACTGGGACCTGCTTCTTGATTTGTCCATCAAACTTCTCCTGCACAAGTGCCGCACTTACTGCTGAGTGCGAAGCTGCCACATACAACAACAGAGGAGCCCCTGGCATTGGTGGAGTTAATGTTGTTAGATCTATCAGGTATTGCTTGAGTTCTTCGAAAGCTTTTTGTTGAGCTGGGCCCCATTGAAAGACTTCAGCTGATTTTAGCACCTCGAAGAAGGGTAGATTTCTTTCCGCTGATCTGGATATAAATCTGTTAAGAGAAGCCAGTCTTCCTGTCAATCTTTGGGCCCCCTTTCTTGTGGTTGGTGGCTCCATTCGAAGTATAGCTTCGATTTTATTTGGGTTAGCTTCAATTCCCTTTGTTGAAACCAAGCATCCAAGGAACTTACCCTTCTTCACTCCGAAGACACATTTTTCTGGATTCAGCTTCAGACCAGCTTGTCTGAAGCTGGCGAAGGTCTCCTGCAGATCAGCAATATGGTCTTCTTGCTTCGTGCTTTTTACAATAATGTCATCAACATAGGTCAACACATTTCTGCCTATCTGAGATTGGAGAACCTTCGCAGTCATCCTGCTGAAACTCCCTCCAGCATTCTTAAGCCCCTCAGGCATCCGAAGATAGCAATATGTACCACTTGGGGTTATGAAACTAGTCTTCGGCTCATCCTCCTTTTTCATCCAGATTTGATGATAGCCTGAGTAACAATCCAGGAGACTCATGAGTTCCGAAGAAGCTGCTGCATCAACTAAAGAGTCTATCCTTGGCAGCGGGAACTCATCTTTCGGACAAGCCTTGTTGAGATCTGTGAAATCAATACACATTCTCCACTTTCCATTGGCCTTCTTCACCATAACAGTGTTAGCTAGCCATTCTGGATACTTGACTTCTCTGATAACTCCTGCACTTAGGAGTCTTTTTACTTCGTTGCGAGCCCCTTCGGCCTTGTCATCAGACATTTTCCGAAGCCTCTGCTTGCGGGGTCTGAAGGATGGGTCAACATTGAGCGAATGTTCAATAACATCCCGATTCACTCCACAAAGATCGTTGGCTGACCATGCAAAAACATCTTTATTGTTGAATAGAAACCTTATCAAGGTTTTCTCTTGATCTTCAGATAATTGCGAGCCCAATAGCACCTTCTGCTCTGCTATATCCTCACACAGCAGCATGGGCTTCGGCTGATCAGCCGAAGCTGCTTTTTCCCTCCTGAACTTGTACTGTTCACAAGCTTCAACTCCATCTATATTATGAATTGCCTTGGAATCAGTCCAGCTTCCTTCGGCCCTTCTGGCAGCTTCCTGACTCCCATGAATAGCAATAGGCCCTTGGTCCGAAGGTATCTTCATGCAGAGATAAGCTGGGTGAAGAATTGCTTCAAAAGCATTTAGGGTGCCACGACCAATGATGGCGTTGTAGGGGTATTCCATGTCAACAATATCAAACACAATTTGCTCAGTCCTTGTGTTATTAACAAATCCGAAGGTTACCGGCATGGTAATCTTCCCGAGTGCCACAATCTGCCGCCCTCCGAAGCCACAAAGAGGGTGCGTAGCATCATGAATCTTGTCTTCAGGCTCCTGCATCTGTCTGAAGGCTTTGGCAAATATAATGTCAGCTGCACTGCCTGTGTCAACTAGGACATTGTGAACCAGAAACCCTTTGATCACACAAGAAATGACCATAGCATCATTGTGAGGATAGTCCTTGAGCTGAAGATCTTCCTGAGAGAAGGTAATTGGAATGTGAGACCATTTTGACTTAATAAAGGGTCCCTGCACTCCAACATGCTGCACCCTTCTCTGAGCCTCCTTCTTCTGCTTTTTGTTGGCTGGCTCTGAGCAAGAACCGCCTGTTATCGGGAGCACCAGCTTCGAAGCCGAAGCAGCTCCAGCTTGAGTGTTGAACGAAGCCATCAGCTCAGAAAGGTGGAAGTGAGTTGACCGGAGGTGGGCGCCAATGTTGGGGACTTGTTCTCAAATGCTAAGAATTAAGAACAAGGCAACACAAAAAATGTTAAGTGTTAAGGTCCTTCGTCCTCCATAACGATATATCCCTTCGGGATATAAAGCATCTCGGACGAAGGTTACGAAGGACATACCTTCGTAAACATAACAACGAAGAATGAAGCATTCACATAAATCATGGAATAAACATTTAAATATTGTCATAGAATTATCTATACTTGTATTAATGAATATAAATGACTTTGATTTACAAATGTACCTTCGGTCCTGCGGAAGGCAGAAGTACAAGCGTGATGCAAAAATAAATGACAGGTTCACGTGAACAGTACAGAGATACTGTTCATCTATTTATAGGCACAGGTCGCAGCCTGTGACAAATTACAATTATGTCCCTTGCGAAAGTTTACAGCATTGACTCAGACCTATATGTATAAAAAGGTCATTCTATCTCTATGTCGGTTTAAAACGCCGAAGCTCCATGAAAAGGGACCTTCGGCCATCTCTTGGAGACGACTTCAGCCGAAGCTGTTTCTTCGTGTGAGACCTTCGGCGCACCGAAGCACAACCCCAACACTACCCTCGCATTTCCAAACATACACCTTTACTTTCCGTCCCATTAGGCAAACCACCAACTTTTGATGGTGAAGATTACGCTAGGTGGAGCGATTTAATGCGATTTCATCTAACCTCGCTCCACAAAAGCATATGGGATGTTGTTGAGTTTGGCGCGCAGGTACCATCCGTAAGGGATGAGGACTATGATGAGGATGAGGTGGCCCAAATCGAGCACTTCAACTCTCAAGCAACAACAATACTCCTCGCCTCTCTAAGTAAAGAGGAGTATAACAAAGTACAAGGGTTGAAGAGTGCCAAGGAGATTTGGGATGTACTCAAAACCGCGCACGAGGGAGACGAGCTCACCAAGATCACCAAGCGGGAAACGATCGAGGGGGAGCTCGGTCGGTTCCGGCTTCACAAAGGAGAGGAGCCACAACACATGTACAACCGGCTCAAGACTTTGGTGAACCAAGTGCGCAACCTCGGGAGCAAGAAGTGGGACGATCACGAAGTGGTAAATGTTATTTTAAGATCTCTCATTTTTCTTAATCCCACTCAAGTTCAATTGATTCGTGGTAATCCTAGATATACTAAAATGACCCCCGAGGAAGTTATCGGGCATTTTGTAAGTTTTGAGTGTATGATAGAAGGCTCGAGGAAAATCAACGAGCTTGGCGACTCATCCGAAGCCCAACCCGTTGCATTCAAGGCAACAGAGGAGAAGAAGGAGGAGGCTACACCAAGTCGACAACCAATCGACGCCTCCAAGCTCGACGATGAGGAAATGACGCTCGTCATCAAGAGCTTCCGCCAAATCCTCAAACAAAGGAGGGGGAAAGACTACAAGTCCCGCTCCAAGAAGGTTTGCTACAAGTGTGGTAAGCCCAGTCATTTTATTGCTAAATGTCCTATATCTAGTGACAGTGACCGAGGTGACGACAAGAAGGGGAGACGGAAGGAAAAGAAGAGGTATTACAAGAAGAAGGGCGGCGATGCCCATGTTTGTCGCGAGTGGGACTCCGACGAGAGCTCAAGCGACTCCTCCGACGACGAGGACGCCGCCAACATCGCCGTCACCAAGGGACTCCTCTTCTCCAACGTCGGCCACAAGTGCCTCATGGCAAAGGACGGCAAAAAGAAGGTTAAATCTAAATCCTCCACTAAATATGAATCCTCTAGTGATGACAATGCTAGTGATGAGGAAGATAATTTGCGTTCCCTTTTTGCCAACCTTAACATAGCTCAAAAAGAAAAATTAAATGAATTGGTTAGTGCTATTCATGAAAAGGATGACCTTTTGGATTCCCAAGAGGATTGTCTAATTAAAGAAAACAAAAAACATGTTAAGGTTAAAAAGGCTTATGCTCTAGAAGTAGAAAAATGTGAAAAATTATCTAGTGAGCTAAGCACTTGCCGTGAGATGATTGACAACCTTAGGAATGAAAATGCTATTTTAAATGCTAAGGTTGATTCACATGTTTGTAATGTTTCAATTCCCAATCTTAGAAATGATAATGTTGATTTGCTTGCTAAGATTGATGAATTGAATGTATCTCTTGCTAGCCTTAGAGTAGAAAATGAAAAGTTGATTACTAAGGCTAAAGAACTAGATGTTTGCAATGTTACAATTTCTGACCTTAGAACTAAAAATGATATGTTGCATGCTAAGGTTGTAGAATTAAAATCTTGCAAACCCTCTACATCTATTGTTGAGCATGTATCTATTTGTACTAGATGTAGAAACATTGATATTGATGCTATTCATGATCACATGATTTTAATTAAGCAACAAAATGATCATATAGCTAAACTAGATGCTAAAATTGCCGAGCACAACTTAGAAAATGAGAAATTTAAATTTGCTCGTAGCATGCTTTATAATGGGAGACGCCCTGGCATCAAGGATGGCATTGGCTTCCAAAGGGGAGACAATGTCAAACTTAATGCCCCTCCTAAGAACTTGTCTAACTTTGTTAAGGGCAAAGCTCCCATGCCTCAGGATAACGAGGGTTACATTTTATACCCTGCCGGCTATCCTGAGAGCAAAATTAGGAAGATTCATTCTAGGAAGTCTCACTCTGGCCCTAATCATGCTTTTATGTATAAGGGTGAGACATCTAGTTCTAGGCAACCAACCCATGCTAAGTTGCCTAAGAAGAAAATTCCTAATGCATCAAATGATCATGCCATTTCATTTAAAACTTTTGATGCATCTTATGTGCTTACTAGCAAATCCGGCAAGGTAGTTGCCAAGTTTGTTGGGGGCAAACACAAGGGCTCCAAGACTTGTGTTTGGGTACCCAAAGTTCTTGTTTCTAATGCCAAAGGACCCAAAACCGTTTGGGTACCTAAAGTCAAGAACTAAAATTGTTTTGTAGGTTTATGCATCCGGGGGCTCAAGTTGGATACTCGACAGCGGGTGCACAAACCACATGACCGGGGAGAAAAGGATGTTCTCCTCATATGAGAAAAACCAAGATCCCCAACGAGCTATCACATTCGGGGATGGAAATCAAGGTTTGGTCAAAGGACTTGGTAAAATTGCTATATCTCCTGACCATTCTATTTCCAATGTTTTTCTTGTTGATTCTTTAGATTACAACTTGCTTTCTGTTTCCCAATTATGTCAAATGGGCTACAACTGTCTTTTTACTGATGTAGGTGTCACTGTCTTTAGAAGAAGTGATGATTCAATAGCATTTAAGGGTGTGTTAGAGGGTCAGCTATACTTAGTAGATTTTGATAGAGCTGAACTTGACACATGCTTAATTGCTAAGACTAACATGGGTTGGCTCTGGCACCGCCGACTAGCCCATGTTGGGATGAAGAATCTTCATAAGCTTCTAAAGGGAGACACATTTTAGGATTAACAAATGTTCATTTTGAGAAAGACAGGATTTGTAGCGCATGCCAGGCAGGGAAGCAAGTTGGAGTCCATCATCCACACAAGAACATCATGACGACCGACAGGCCGCTTGAGCTACTCCACATGGATCTATTCGGCCCGATTGCTTACATAAGCATCGGCGGGAGTAAGTACTGTCTAGTTATTGTGGATGATTATTCTCGCTTCACTTGGGTATTCTTTTTACAGGAAAAATCTCAAACCCAAGAGACCTTAAAGGGATTCTTGAGACGGGCTCAAAATGAGTTCGCCTTAAGGATCAAGAAAATAAGAAGCGATAACGGGACGGAGTTCAAGAACTCTCAAATTGAAAGCTTCCTTGAGGAGGAGGGCATCAAGCATGAGTTCTCTTCTCCCTACACGCCACAACAAAATGGTGTAGTGGAGAGGAAGAATCGAACTCTACTGGACATGGCAAGGACCATGCTTGATGAGTACAAGACTTCGGATCGGTTTTGGGCCGAGGCGGTCAACACCGCCTGCTACGCCATCAACCGGTTATATCTTCACCGAATCCTCAAGAAAACATCGTATGAACTCCTAACCGGTAAAAAGCCCAATATTTCATATTTTAGAGTCTTTGGTAGCAAATGTTTTATTCTTGTTAAGAGAGGTAGAAAATCTAAATTTGCTCCTAAGACTGTAGAAGGCTTTTTACTTGGTTATGACTCAAACACAAGGGCATATAGGGTCTTTAACAAGTCCACTGGACTAGTTGAAGTCTCATGTGACGTTGTGTTTGACGAAACTAACGGCTCTCAAGTAGAGCAAGTTGATCTTGATGAGATAGGTGAAGAACAGGCTCCATGCATAGCACTAAGGAACATGTCCATTGGGGATATGTGTCCTAAGGAATCCGAAGAGCCTCCACATGCACAAGATCAACCGTCCTCCTCCACGCAAGCATCTCCACCAACTCAAAATGAGGATGAAGCTCAAGTTGATGAAGGACAAAATCAAGAAGATGAGCCACCTCAAGATAATGGCAATGATCAAGGGGGAGATACAAATGATCAAGATAAGGAGGATGAGGAAGAATCAAGACCGCCACACCCAAGAGTCCACCAAGCAATACAACGAGATCACCCCGTCGACACCATCCTCGGCGACATTCATAAGGGGGTAACTACTCGATCTCGGGTTGCTCATTTTTGTGAACATTACTCTTTTGTTTCCTCTATTGAGCCACACAGGGTAGAGGAAGCTCTCCAAGATTCGGATTGGGTGGTGGCGATGCAAGAGGAGCTCAACAACTTCACGCGGAATGAGGTATGGCACTTGGTTCCACGTCCTAACCAAAATGTTGTAGGAACCAAATGGGTCTTCCGCAACAAGCAAGATGAGCATGGTGTGGTGACAAGGAACAAAGCTAGACTCGTGGCCAAAGGGTATTCACAAGTCGAAGGTTTGGATTTCGGTGAAACCTATGCACCCGTAGCTAGGCTTGAGTCAATTCGCATATTATTGGCCTATGCTACTTACCATGGCTTTAAGCTCTATCAAATGGACGTGAAAAGTGCCTTCCTCAACGGACCGATCAAGGAAGAGGTCTATGTTGAGCAACCTCCCGGCTTTGAAGACAGTGAGTACCCTAACCATGTTTATAGGCTCTCTAAGGCGCTTTATGGGCTCAAGCAAGCCCCAAGAGCATGGTATGAATGCCTTAGAGATTTCCTTATTGCTAATGGCTTCAAAGTCGGCAAGGCCGATCCTACACTCTTTACTAAAACTCTTGAAAATGACTTGTTTGTATGCCAAATTTATGTTGATGATATTATATTTGGGTCTACTAACGAGTCTACATGTGAAGAGTTTAGTAGGATCATGACACAGAAATTCGAGATGTCTATGATGGGGGAGTTGAAGTATTTTCTAGGATTTCAAGTAAAGCAACTCCAAGAGGGCACCTTCATCAGCCAAACGAAGTACACTCAAGACATCCTAAGCAAGTTTGGAATGAAGGATGCCAAGCCCATCAAAACACCCATGGGAACAAATGGGCATCTCGACCTCGACACGGGAGGTAAGTCCGTGGATCAAAAGGTATACCGGTCGATGATTGGTTCATTGCTTTATTTATGTGCATCTCGACCGGACATTATGCTTTCCGTTTGCATGTGTGCAAGATTCCAATCCGACCCTAAGGAATCCCACCTTACGGCCGTAAAACGAATCTTGAGATATTTGGCTTATACACCTAAATTTGGGCTTTGGTACCCTCGGGGATCCACATTTGATTTGATTGGTTATTCGGATGCCGATTGGGCGGGGTGTAAAATTAATAGGAAGAGCACATCGGGGACTTGCCAGTTCTTGGGAAGATCCTTGGTGTCTTGGGCTTCAAAGAAGCAAAACTCGGTCGCTCTTTCCACCGCCGAAGCCGAGTATATTGCCGCAGGACATTGTTGCGCGCAATTACTTTGGATGAGGCAAACCCTGCGGGACTACGGTTACAAATTAACCAAAGTCCCTTTGCTATGTGATAATGAGAGTGCAATCAAAATGGCCGACAATCCCGTCGAGCATAGCCGCACTAAGCACATAGCCATTCGGTATCATTTTCTTAGGGATCACCAACAAAAGGGGGATATCGAGATTTCTTACATTAATACTAAAGATCAATTAGCCGATATCTTTACCAAGCCACTTGATGAACAATCTTTTACCAGACTTAGGCATGAGCTCAATATTCTTGATTCTAGAAATTTCTTTTGCTAGCTTGCACACATAGCTCATTTGAATACCTTTGATCATATCTCTTTTATATGCTATGACTAATGTGTTTTCAAGTCTATTTCAAACCAAGTCATAGGTATATTGAAAGGGAATTGGAGTCTTCGGCGAAGACAAAGGCTTCCACTCCGTAACTCATCCTTCGCCATCACTCCAACCATCTCTCTATTCTTTGGGGGAGAAATGAGCATCATGAAAAGGACTTCGTCTTTGGTATAATCTTAACTCATTTACTTATGACCAAAGGGGAAGAAATTACTTCGAGGGCTCTAATGATTCCGTTTTTGGCGATTCATGCCAAAAAGGGGGAGAAATGAGCCCAAAGCAAAAGGACCGCACCACGCACCACCACCAATTTCAAAAACTTAGTGTTTTCCAAAAGTATTTATCAATTGGTATCCTATTGTGTTCAAAAGGGAAGAAAGTAGTATTTTTAAAAAAATATATATCAAAACCCTCTTGATCACTAAGAGGTGGATCTCCTTTAGGGGGAGTTTTGTTAAGTCAAAGGAAAAGCATTTGAAACAGGGGGAGAAAATTTCAAATCTTAAAAATGCTTTTGCAAACTCCTATTCATTTGCCTTTTGATTATTTGCAAAAGATCTTTGAAATAGATTTACAAAAGGATTTGCAAAAACAAAACATGTGGTGCAAACGTGGTCCAAAATGCTAAATAAGAAAGAAACATTCCATGCATATCTTGTAAGTAGTTTTATTGGCTCAATTCCAAGCAACCTTTACACTCACATTATGCAAACTAGTTCAATTATACACTTCTTTATTTGCTTTGGTTTGTGTTGGCATCAATCACCAAAAAGGGGGAGATTGAAAGGGAATTAGGCTTACACCTAGTTCCTATATAATTTTGGTGGTTGAATTGCCCAACACAAATCTTTGGACTAACTCGTTTGCCCAAGTGTATAGATTATACAGGTGATAAAGGTTCACTTTCAGTCAATAAAAAGACCAAGTATTGGATTCAACAAAGGAGCAATGAGGCAACCGAGGGCACCTCTGGCTGGAGGCACCGGACTGTCCGGTGTGCACCGGACAGTGTCCGGTGCGCCCAGAGGTCACCAACTCAAACTCTTCGCCCTCGGGATTTCTCGGAAGCCGGCGCACTATAATTCACCGGACTGTCCGGTGTGCACCGGACATGTCCGGTGCTCCAAGGAAACGCGGTCTTCGGAACTCGTCAGCCTCGGGTTCACGCGCCAGCCGCTCCGCTAAAATTCACCGGACTGTCCGGTGTGCACCGGACTGTCCGGTGTGCCAGCGGAGCAACGGCTCCCTGCGGCGCCAACGGCTCCCTGCGGTGCATTTAATGCGCGCGCAGCGCGCGCAGACGTCAGGCACGCCCATACCGGTGCACCGGACATCAAACAGTACCTGTCCGGTGTGCACCGGACACCCAGGCGGGCCCACAAGTCAGAAGCTCCAACGGCTAGAATCCAACGGCAGTGATGACGTGGCAGGGGGCACCGGACTGTCCGGTGTGCACCGGACTGTCCGGTGCGCCATCGAGCAGACAGCCTCCCAACGGCCACATTTGGTGGTTGGGGCTATAAATACCCCAACCACCCCACCATTCATTGCATCCAAGTTTTCCCACTTCTCAACCACTTACAAGAGCTAGGCATTCAATTCTAGACACATTCAAAGAGATCAAATCCTCTCCAATTCCACACAAAACCCTAGTGACTAGTGAGAGTGATTTGCCGTGTTCATTTGAGCTCTTGCGCTTGGATTGCTTCTTTTCTTTCTCACTTGTTCTTGTGATCAAAACTCCATTGTAATCAAGGCAAGAGGCACCAATTGTGTGGTGGCCCTTGCGGGGAAGTTTTGTTCCCGACTTTGATTTGAGAAGAGAAGCTCACTCGGTCCGAGGGACCGCTTGAGAGAGGGAAGGGTTGAAAGAGACCCGGCCTTTGTGGCCTCCTCAACGGGGAGTAGGTTTGAGAGAACCGAACCTCGGTAAAACAAATCCGTGTGTCACACTTCATTATTTGCTCGCGATTTGTTTTACGCCCTCTCTCGCGGACTCGTTTATATTTCTAACGCTAACCCGGCTTGTAGTTGTGTTTATATTTGTAAATTTCAGTTTCGCCCTATTCACCCCCCCTCTAGGCGACTATCAGCTGCTCTCAGCCCCCTTATGGAAGCAAGAGGACGTCAGCAGGGACTCAACAGCTCCGACAACTGTCCCTCCGCCAGGCTCCAGCACTCCTCCGACGGCCACGACATCACACCAACTGGGTGCCAAAATCTCTCTGGCTGCCACGACGGCATGTACTTAGGGCGCTAGCTCTCCTCCGCTAGACACGTAGCACTCTGCTATACCCCCCGTTGTACACCTGGATCCTCTCCTTACGCCTATAAAAGGAAGGACCAGGGCCCTCTTAGAGAAGGTTGGCCGCGCGGGGACGAGGAAGAGACAGGCGCTCGCGTGAGGCCGCTCGCTCCCTCTCCCGTGTGGACGCTTGTAACCCCCTACTCCAAGCGCACCCGACCTGGGCGCGGGACGAACACGAAGGCCGCGGGATTTCCACCTCTCTCACGCCCATCTCCGGCCACCTCACTTCCCCCCTTCGCGCTCGGCCTCGCGTCGACCCATCTGGGCTAGGGCACGCGGCGACATTCACTCGTCGGCTTAGGGACCCCCCGGTCTCGAAACGCCGACAGTTGGCGCGCCAGGTAGGGGCCTGCTGCGTGTTGACGAATAGCTTCCCGTCAAGCTCCAGATGGGCAGTCTCCAGCAACCTCTACAACCCGGGACGGTGCTCCGTTTCGGGAGTCTTGAGTTCATGTCCCTCGACGGCAGCTACGACATGATACTCATTCCACCGCTGGGCGGCAGCGGCAACGACGGCCGACAACCCGCCCGCCGGCGGCGGAATCGACGACATCTTTCCCGCGTGGTGGAAGAACAACCTTCGAGCTCATCCCGCCCTCTTCCCCACCGACGGAGGGGAAGGCGGGGCAACCAAGGCCAAGCAGGAGGCAGCGCCTCGTCGGTTGTCGAGCGAGTCGACAGCGCCAGTGAAAGGGAATTAGGCTTACACCTAGTTCCTAAATAATTTTGGTGGTTGAATTGCCCAACACAAATAATTGGACTAACTAGTTTGCTCTAGTGTATAAGTTATACAGGTGTAAAAGGTTCACACTTAGCCAATAAAAAGATCAAGTATTGGATTCAACAAAGGAGCAAAGGGGAAACCGAAGGCACCTCTGGTCTGGGGGCACCGGACTGTCCGGTGTACACCGGACAGTGTCCGGTGCACCAGAGGACTCCAACTCAAACTTGCCACCTTCGGGAATTTCCAGAGGCACTCGCGCTATAATTCACCGGACTGTCCGGTGTACACCGGACAGTGTCCGGTGCTCCAAGGAACAGCGGCCTCCGGAACTCGCCAGCCTCGGGAAATAGTCGCGGCTCCTCCGCTATAATTCACCGGACATGTCCGGTGTACACCGGACTGTCCGGTGCAACTCCGGAGCAACGGCTACTTCGCGCCAACGGTCACCTGCAGGCGCATTCAATGCGCGCCAGAAGCGCGCAGAAGGCAGGCACGCCCATGCTGGCGCACCGGACAGTGAACAGTTCATGTCCGGTGCGCCACCGGACATCAAGGTGGGCCCAAAAGTCAGAACTCCAACGGTCGGAATCCAACGACATTGGTGACGTGGCTGGGGCACCGGACATGTCCGGTGTGCACCGGACTGTCCGGTGCGCCATCGAACAGACAGCCTCCACCAACGGTCATGTTTGGTGGTTGGGGCTATAAATACCCCAACCAACCCCACATTCATGGCATCCAAGTTTTCCACTTCTCAACCACTTACAAGAGCTAGGCATTCAATTCTAGACACACCAAAGAGATCAAATCCTCTCCAATTCCACAAAAGGCTTTAGTGATTAAGCGAGAGAGATTTGTCGTGTTCTTTTGAGGTCTTGCGCTTGGATTGCTTCTTTTCTTTCTCACTTGTTCTTGTGATCAAAACTCCATTGTAATCAAGGCAAGAGGCACCAATTGTGTGGTGGTCCTTGCGGGGAAGTTTTGTTCCCGATTTTGATTTGAGAAGAGAAGCTCACTCGGTCCAAGGGACCGTTTGAGAGAGGGAAGGGTTGAAAGAGACCCGGCCTTTGTGGCCTCCTCAACGGGGAGTAGGTTTGCGAGAACCGAACCTCGGTAAAACAAATCCGCGTGTCACACTCTTCATTTGCTTGAGATTTGTTTTGCGCCCTCTCTCGCGGACTCGTTTATATTTCTAACGCTAACCCGGCTTGTAGTTGTGTTTACATTTGTAAATTTCAGTTTCGCCCTATTCACCCCCCCTCTAGGCGACTATCAATTGGTATCAAAGCCCGGTGCTTCATTAGAGCCTAACCGCTCGAAGTGATGTCGGGAGATCACGCCAAGAAGGAGATGGAGACCGGCGAAAAGCCCACTACAAGCCATGGGAGCACTTCATCGGAAGAGTCCCGCACCAAGAGAAAGGAGAAGAAGAACTCCTCCAAAGGGAAGGAGAAGAAGTCTTCTTCACACCAAAAGGAGAAGAAGGAGAAATCCTCTTCTCACAAGACGCGTCGGAGTGGGGACAAGAAAAAGAGGATGAGGAAAGTGGTCTACTACGAGACCGATTCTTCATCGCCATCCACCTCCGGCTCCGACGCGGCATCCGTCACTTCTAAGCGCCAAGAGCGCAAGAAGTATAGTAAGATCCCCCTACACTACCCTCGCATTTCTAAACATACACCTTTACTTTCCGTCCCATTAGGCAAACCACCAACTTTTGATGGTGAAGATTATGCTAGGTGGAGTGATTTAATGCGATTTCATCTAACCTCACTCCACAAAAGTATATGGGATGTTGTTGAGTTTGGTGCACAGGTACCATCCGTGGGGGATAAAGACTATGATGAGGATGAGGTGGCCCAAATCGAGCACTTCAACTCTCAAGCAACAACAATACTCCTCGCCTCTTTAAGTAGAGAGGAGTATAACAAAGTTCAAGGGTTGAAGAGCGCCAAGGAGGTTTGGGATGTGCTCAAAACCGCGCACGAGGGAGATGAGCTTACAAAGATCACCAAGCGGGAAACGATCGAAGGGGAACTCGGTCGCTTCCGGCTTCACAAAGGAGAAGAGCCACAAAACATGTACAACCGGCTCAAGACCTTGGTGAATCAAGTGTGCAACCTCGGGAGCAAAAAGTGGGATGACCACGAGGTGGTTAAGGTTATTCTAAGATCTCTTATTTTCCTTAACCCTACTCAAGTTCAATTAATCCGTGGCAACCCAAGATATACACTAATGACCCCCGAGGAAGTAATTGGGAATTTTGTAAGTTTTGAGTGCATGATCGAAGGCTCGAGGAAGATCAACGAGCTTGATGATCCCTCCACATCCGAAGGAAAAGAAGGAGGTGTCTACACCAAGTAGACAACCAATCGACGCCTCCAAGCTCGACAATGAGGAAATGGCGCTCGTCATCAAGAGTTTCCGCCAAATCCTCAAACAAAGGAGGGGGAAAGACTACAAGTCCCGCTCCAAGAAGGTTTGCTACAAGTGTGGTAAGCCCGGTCACTTTATAGCTAAATGTCCATTATCAAGTGATAGTGACAGGGGCGACGACAAGAAGGGGAGAAGAAAGGAGAAGAAGAGGTACTACAAGAAGAAGGGCGGCGATGCCCATGTTTGTCGGGAGTGGGACTCCGACGAAAGCTCAAGCGACTCCTCCGACGACGAGGACGCCGCCAACATCGCCGTCACCAAAGGACTTATCTTCCCCAACGTCGGCCACAAGTGCCTCATGGCAAAGGACGGCAAAAAGAAGAAGGTTAAATCTAAATCCTCCACTAAATATGAATCTTCTAGTGATGAAAATGTTAGTGATGAGGAAGATAACTTGCGATCTCTTTTTGCCAACCTCAACATGCAACAAAAGGAGAAACTTAATGAATTGATTAGTGCCATTCATGAAAAGGATGATCTCTTAGATACCCAAGAGGACTTCCTTATTAAAGAAAATAAGAAGCATGTTAAGGTTAAAAATGCTTATGCTCTAGAAGTAGAAAAATGTGAAAAATTGTCTAGTGAGCTAAGCACTTGCCATGAGACTATAAACAACCTTAGAAATGAAAATGCCAATTTATTAGCTAAGGTTGATTCTCATGTTTGTAATGTTTCGACTTCCAATCCTAGAGATGTTAATGATGATTTGCTTGCTAGGATTGAAGAATTAAATATTTCTCTTGCTAGCCTTAGAAATGAAAATGAAAAATTGCTTGCTAAGGCTAAAGATTTTGATGTTTGCAATGCTACAATTTCCGACCTTAGAACTAAGAATGATATGTTACATGCTAAGGTTGTTGAATTAAAATCTTGCAAACCCTCTACATCTATTGTTGAGCATGTATCTACTTGTACTAGATGTAGAGATGTTAACATTGATGCTATACATGATCACATGACTTTAATTAAACAACAAAATGATCATATAGCTAAATTAGATGCTAAAATTGCCGAGCATAACTTAGAAAATGAAAATTTTAAATTTGCTAGAAGTATGCTCTATAATGGGAGACGCCCTGGCATCAAGGATGACATTGGCTTCCAAAGGGGAGACAATGTCAAACTTAATGCCCCTCCTAAAAGATTGTCTAATTTTGTTAAGGGCAAGGCTCCCATGCTTCAGGATAACGAGGGTTACATTTTATACCCTGCCGGCTATCCTGAGGACAAAATTAGGAGGATTCATTCTAGGAAGTCTCACTCTGGCACTAACCATGCTTTTATGTATAAGGGTGAGACATCTAGCTCTAGGCAACCAACCCGTGCTAAGTTGCCTAAGAAGAGAACTCCTAGTGCATCAAATGAACATAGTCTTTCATTTTAAACCTTTGATGCATCATATGTTTTTACTAACAAATCCGGCAAGGTAGTTGCCAAATATGTTGGGGGCAAGCACAAGGGGTCAAAGACTTGTGTTTGGGTACCCAAAGTTCTTGTGTCTAATGCCAAAGGACCCAAAACCATTTGGGTACATAAAGTCAAGAACTAAACTTGTTTTGTAGGTTTATGCATCCGGGGGCTCAAGTTGGATCATCGACAGCGGGTGCACAAACCACATGACAGGGGAGAAGAAAATGTTCTCCTCCTATGAGAAAAACCAAGATCCCCAACGAGCTATCACATTTGGGGATGGAAATCAAGGTTTGGTCAAAGGATTGGGTAAAATTGCTATATCTCCTGACCATTCTATTTCCAATGTTTTTCTTGTAGATTCTTTAGATTACAATTTGCTTTCCGTATCTCAATTATCCAAAATGGGCTACAACTTTCTCTTTACTGATGTAGGTGTCACTGTCTTTAGAAGAAGTGATGATTCAATAGCATTTAAGGGTGTGTTAGAGGGTCAGCTATACTTAGTAGATTTTGATAGAGCTGAACTCGACACATGCTTAATTGCTAAGACTAACATGGGTTGGCTCTGGCACCGCCGACTAGCCCATGTTGGGATGAAGAATCTTCATAAGCTTCTAAAGGGAGAGCACATTTTAGGATTAACAAATGTTCATTTTGAGAAAGACAGGATTTGTAGCGCATGCCAAGCTGGGAAGCAAGTTGGTGCTCATCATCCACACAAGAACATCATGACGACCGACAGGCCGCTTGAGCTACTCCACATGGATCTATTCGGCCCGATTGCTTACATAAGCATCGGCGGGAGTAAGTATTGTCTTGTAATAGTGGATGATTATTCTCGCTTCACTTGGGTATTCTTTTTACAGGAAAAATCTCAAACCCAAGAGACCTTAAAAGGATTCTTGAGACGGGCTCAAAATGAGTTCGGCTTAAGGATCAAGAAAATTAGAAGCGACAACGGGACGGAGTTCAAGAACTCTCAAATCGAAGGCTTCCTTGAGGAGGAGGGCATCAAGCATGAGTTCTCTTCTCCCTACACGCCACAACAAAATGGTGTAGTGGAGAGGAAGAATCGAACTCTATTGGACATGGCAAGGACCATGCTTGATGAGTACAAGACTTCGGATCAGTTTTGGGCCGAGGCGGTCAACACCGCCTGCTACGCCATCAACCGGTTATATCTACACCGAATCCTCAAGAAGACATCTTATGAACTCCTAACCGGTAAAAAGCCCAACATTTCATATTTTAGAGTCTTTGGTAGCAAATGCTTTATTCTTGTTAAAAGAGGTAGAAAATCTAAATTTGCTCCTAAGACTGTAGAAGGCTTTTTACTAGGATATGATTCAAACACAAAGGCATATAGAGTCTTTAACAAGTCCACTGGACAAGTTGAAGTTTCTTGTGACGTTGTGTTTGATGAGACTAACGGCTCTCAAGTAGAGCAAGTTGATCTTGATGAGATAGGTAACGAAGAGGTTCCATGCATCGCGCTAAGGAACATGTCCATTGGGGATGTGT
The DNA here is from genome assembly GCF_902167145.1 of Zea mays. NCBI lineage: Eukaryota > Viridiplantae > Streptophyta > Magnoliopsida > Poales > Poaceae > Zea > Zea mays. Next base: position 40,111,549 of record NC_050100.1, on the reverse strand, counting down.
GTCCTAAGGAATCCGAAGAGCCTCCAAATGCACAAGATCAACCATCCTCCTCCACGCAAGCATCTCCACCAACTCAAAATGAGGATGAAGCTCAAGTCGATGAAGAAGAAGATCAAGCAAATGAGCCTCCTCAAGATGACGGCAATGATCAAGGGGGAGATATAAATGATCAAGACAAGGAGGATGAAGAACCAAGACCGCCACACCCAAGAGTCCACCAAGCAATTCAACGAGATCACCCCGTCGACACCATCCTCGGCGACATTCATAAGGGGGTAACTACTAGATCTCGTGTTGCACATTTTTGTGAGCATTACTCTTTTGTTTCCTCTATTGAGCCACACAGGGTAGAGGAAGCACTCCAAGATTCGGATTGGGTGGTGGCGATGCAAGAGGAGCTCAACAACTTCGTTAGGAATGAGGTATGGCATTTAGTTCCACGTCCTAATCAAAATGTTGTAGGAACCAAATGGGTCTTCCGCAACAAGCAAGACGAGCATGGTGTGGTGACAAGGAACAAAGCTCGACTTGTGGCCAAGGGATACTCCCAAGTCGAAGGTTTGGATTTTGGTGAAACCTATGCACCCGTAGCTAGGCTTGAGTCAATTCGTATATTATTAGCCTATGCTACTTACCATGGCTTTAAGCTTTATCAAATGGACGTGAAAAGTGCTTTCCTCAATGGACCAATCAAGGAAGAGGTCTATGTTGAGCAACCTCCCGGCTTTGAAGACAGTGAGTACCCTAACCATGTCTATAAGCTCTCTAAGGCGCTTTATGGACTCAAGCAAGCCCCAAGAGCATGGTATGAATGCCTTAGAGATTTCCTCATTACTAATGGCTTCAAAGTCGGAAAGGCCGATCCTACTCTATTCACCAAAACTCTTGAAAATGACATGTTTGTATGCCAAATTTATGTTGATGATATTATATTTGGGTCTACTAACGAGTCTACATGTGACGAATTTAGTAGGATCATGACACAAAAGTTCGAGATGTCTATGATGGGGGAGTTGAAGTACTTCTTAGGATTTCAAGTGAAGCAACTCCATGAGGGCACCTTCATTAGCCAAACGAAGTATATTCAAGACATTCTAAACAAGTTTGGAATGAAGGATGCCAAGCCCATCAAGACACCCATGGGAACTAATGGGCATCTCGACCTCGACACGAGAGGTAAATCCGTCGATCAAAAGGTATACCGGTCGATGATAGGTTCTTTACTCTATTTATGTGCATCTCGACCGGATATTATGCTTTCCGTATGCATGTGTGCAAGATTTCAAGCCGACCCTAAGGAAGCTCACCTTACGACCGTAAAACGAATCTTGAGATATTTGGCTTACACTCCTAAGTTTGGGCTTTGGTATCCTAAGGGATCCACATTTGATTTGATTGGTTATTCGGATGCCGATTGGGCGGGGTGTAAAATCAATAGGAAGAGCACATCGGGGACTTGCCAGTTCTTGGGAAGATCCTTGGTGTCTTGGGCTTCAAAGAAGCAAAATTCGGTCGCTCTTTCCACCGCCGAAGCCGAGTACATTGCCGCAGGCCATTGTTGCGCGCAATTGCTTTGGATGAGGCAAACCCTGCGGGACTACGGTTACAAATTAACCAAAGTCCCTTTGCTATGTGATAATGAGAGTGCAATCAAGATGGCGGATAATCCCATCGAACATAGCCGCACTAAACACATAGCCATTCGGTATCATTTTCTTAGGGATCACCAACAAAAGGGAGATATCGAGATTTCATATATTAACACTAAAGATCAATTAGCCGATATCTTTACCAAGCCTCTTGATGAACAATCTTTTAACAAACTTAGGCATGAGCTAAATATTCTTGATTCTAGGAACTTCTTTTGTTGATTTGCACACATAGATCATTTTACATACCTTTGATCATATCTCTTTCATATGCTATGACTAATGTGTTTTCAAGTCTATTTCGAACCAAGTCATAGGTGTATTGAAAGGGAATTGGAGTCTTCGGCGAAGATTAAGGCTTCCACTCCGTAACTCATCCTTCGCCGTCACTCCAAGTCACTCTCCATTCTTGGGGGAGAAAGCATGAGCACAAAGCACAAGGACTCCATCTTTGGTATAATCTTCACTCATTTATTTATAACCAAAGGGGAGAGAGTAGTCATAGAGGGATCTAATGATTCTGTTTTTGGCGATTCATGCCAAAGGGGGAGAAAGTATGAGCCCAAAGCAAAAGGACCGCACCACACCACCACCAATTTCAAAAACTTCGTGTTTCCAAGAATATTATCAATTGGTATCCCATTGTGTTCAAAAGGGGGAGAAAGTAGTATTTCAAAAATAATCTATCAAAACTCTCTTGAACACTAAGAGGAGGATCTCATTTAGGGGGAGTTTTATTTAGTCAAAGAAAAAGCATTTGAAACAGGGGGAGAAAATTTCAAATCTTAAAAATGCTTTGCAAAATCCTATTCATTTACCTTTGACTATGTGCAAAAGAACTTTGAAAAGGATTTATAAAAGAGTTTGCAAAAACAAAACATGTGGTGCAAGCGTGGTCCAAAATGTTAAAAACAAAGAAACGATCCATGCATATCTTGTAAGTGTTTATATTGGCTCAATTCCAAGCAACCATTGCACTTACATTATGCAAACTAGTTCAATTATGCACTTCTATGTTTGCTTTGATTTGTGTTGGCATCAATCACCAAAAAGGGGGAGATTGAAAGGGAATTAGGCTTACACCTAGTTCCTAAATAATTTTGGTGGTTGAATTGCCCAACACAAATAATTGGACTAACTAGTTTGCTCTAGTGTATAAGTTATACAGGTGTAAAAGGTTCACACTTAGCCAATAAAAAGATCAAGTATTGGATTCAACAAAGGAGCAAAGGGGAAACCGAAGGCACCTCTGGTCTGGGGGCACCGGACTGTCCGGTGCACCACCGGACAGTGTCCGGTGCACCAGAGGACTCCAACTCAAACTTGCCACCTTCGGGAATTTCCAGAGGCACTCGCGCTATAATTCACCGGACTGTCCGGTGTACACCGGACAGTGTCCGGTGCTCCAAGGAACAGCGGCCTCCGGAACTCGCCAGCCTCGGGAAATAGTCGCGGCTCCTCCGCTATAATTCACCGGACATGTCCGGTGTACACCGGACTGTCCGGTGCAACTCCGGAGCAACGGCTACTTCGCGCCAACGGTCACCTGCAGGCGCATTCAATGCGCGCCAGAAGCGCGCAGAAGGCAGGCACGCCCATGCTGGCGCACCGGACAGTGAACAGTTCATGTCCGGTGCGCCACCGGACATCAAGGCGGGCCCAGAAGTCAGAACTCCAATGGTCGGAATCCAACAGCATTGGTGACGTGGCTGGGGCACCGGACATGTCCGGTGTGCACCGGACTGTCCGGTGCGCCATCGAACAGACAGCCTCCACCAACGGTCATGTTTGGTGGTTGGGGCTATAAATACCCCCAACCAACCCCACATTCATGGCATCCAAGTTTTCCACTTCTCAACCACTTACAAGAGCTAGGCATTCAATTCTAGACACACCAAAGAGATCAAATCCTCTCCAATTCCACAAAAGGCTTTAGTGATTAAGCGAGAGAGATTTGCCGTGTTCTTTTGAGCTCTTGCGCTTGGATTGCTTCTTTTCTTTCTCACTTGTTCTTGTGATCAAAACTCCATTGTAATCAAGGCAAGAGGCACTAATTGTGTGGTGGTCCTTGCGGGGAAGTTTTGTTCCCGGTTTTGATTTGAGAAGAGAAGCTCACTCGGTCCAAGGGACCGTTTGAGAGAGGGAAGGGTTGAAAGTGACCCGGCCTTTGTGGCCTCCTCAACGGGGAGTAGGTTTGCGAGAACCGAACCTCGGTAAAACAAATCCGCGTGTCACACTCTTCATTTGCTTGAGATTTGTTTTGCGCCCTCTCTCGCGGACTCGTTTATATTTCTAACGCTAACCCGGCTTGTAGTTGTGTTTACATTTGTAAATTTCAGTTTCGCCCTATTCACCCCCCCTCTAGGCGACTATCAGCCAGCACCTCGATGGGGGGTGCGCTGGGCATCGACCTCGCGCTTGAGACGAAGACGAGCGCTATCTCCCCGCGACACGCCAATCCCGAGCAAACGGACGACGCCAGCACCCTCGCGGAAGGCTTGCTGGGTGTCACCCTCGTACCTGAGACGACGGTGCAGTCAGTCCCCGACGTGACTTCATCACCGCTCGTCGACCAAGAGGTACCGACCGATTCCCATCCCACGTCATTTGGATTCAGCCTCAACCCACCTAGCGGCTTCGCTTTGGCGGGCGCTCTCGTAGAGGCGAGCCCAAACCCTCTGGGGTTTCGTATGCGGTCACCTTGGGACCGGCTGACGGACGTCTCGACCTACGGGCCCTCTGGGTCCGAGGAAGACGACGAGCCCAGCTTCTGTTGGGATTTCTCTGGACTTGGCAACCCCAGTGCCATGCAGGACTTGATGACCGCATGCGACTACTGCCTTTCCAACTGTTCCGACGGTAGCCGTAGCCTCGGCGACAAGGACTGTGGCCCAAGCCGCGAATGTTTCCACGTCGATCTAGGGGGTCCCTCCGAAGGCAACCATCTCGGCATGCCGGAGGATGGTGATCTCCCTAGGCCGGTGCCTCACGTTGACATCCCACGGGAGCTAGCTGTGGTCCCCGTTCAGGCGGGGGGCCATGACCCACAGCTCGAGCAAATCCGCGGGGTGCAGGCCAGGCTCGACGAGGGAGCAGGGGCGCTTGAGCCGATCCGCCGGGACGTCGGGCAGGCATGGGCGGGCCAACCTCCGGCCGGAGAAATACGTCATCTACCCCAGGGCTTCCAGCACCGCATCGCCGACGATGTCAGGGTCGGGCCGCCACCCACGTCCAGTGGGGTTGGCCAGAACCTGGCTGCAGCAGCAATGCTCCTCCGCGCGATGCCAGAACCATCAACCACCGAGGGGCGGCGAATCCAGGGAGATCTCAAGAATCTCCTGGAAGGCGCCGCGGTCCGACGGGCCGAGAGCTCCGCCTCCCGGAGGCAGGGGTACCCCTCGGAACCTCATGCCGCGACTTCCTGATTCATGCGGGAAGCCTCAGTCTGCACCGGGCGCACGCGCAACACAGCGCCTGCGGCCTCGGGTCGCCTCGGCAACGAGCACCCTCACCGCGACCGTCGGGCCCACCTCGACGAGAGGGTGCGCCGAGGCTACCACCCCAGGCGTGGGGGACGCTACGACAGAGGGGAGGATCGGAGTCCCTCGCCCGAGCCACCCGGTCCACAGGCCTTCAGCCGGGCCATACGACGGGCGCCGTTCCCGACCCGGTTCCGACCCCCGACTACTATCACAAAGTACTCGGGGGAGACGAGACCGGAACTGTGGCTCGCGGACTACCGTCTGGCCTGCCAGCTGGGTGGAACGGACGATGACAACCTCATCATCCGCAACCTCCCCCTGTTTCTCTCCGACACCGCCCGCGCCTGGTTGGAGCACCTGCCTCCGGGGCAGATCTCCAACTGGGATGACCTAGTCCAAGCTTTCGCCGACAATTTCCAGGGCACGTATGTGCGCCCCGGGAATTCGTGGGACCTCTGAAGCTGCCGACAGCAGCCGAGAGAGACTCTCCGGGACTACATCCGGTGATTCTCGAAGCAGCGCACCGAGCTGCCCAACATCACCGACTCGGATGTCATCGGCGCGTTCCTCGCTGGCACCACCTGCCGCGACCTGGTGAGCAAGCTGGGTCGCAAGACCCCCACCAGGGCGAGCGAGCTGATGGACATCGCCACCAAGTTCGCCTCCGGCCAGGAGGCGGTCGAGGCCATCTTCCGAAAGGACAAGCAGCCCCAGGGCTGCCCATCGGAAGATGCCCCCGAGGCGTCAACTCAGCGCGGCGCCAAGAAGAAGGGCAAGAAGAAGTCGCAAGCGAAACGTGACGCCCCGATGCGGACCTTGTCACCGCCGTCGAGTACAAGAACCCTCGGAAACCCCCCGGAGGCACCAACCTCTTCGACAAGATGCTCAAGGAGCCGTGCCCCTATCACCAGGGGCCCGTCAAGCACACCCTTGAGGAGTGCGTCATGCTTCGGCGCCACTTCCACAGGGCCGGGCCACCCGCGGAGGGTGGCAGGGCCCGCGACGACGACAAAAAGGAAGATCACCAAGCAGGACAGTTCCCCGAGGTCCGCGACTGCTTCATGATCTACGGTGGGCAAGCGGCGAATGCCTCGGCTCGGCACCGCAAGCAAGAGCGCCGGGAGGTCTGTTCGGTGAAGGTGGCGGCGCCAGTCTACCTAGACTGGTCCGACAAGCCCATCACCTTCGACCGAGCCGACCACCCCGACCATGTGCCGAGCCCGGGGAAATACCCGCTCGTCGTCGACCCCGTCATCGGCGACGTCAGGCTCACCAAAGTCCTCATGGACGGAGGCAGCAGGCTCAACATCATCTACGCCGAGACCCTCGGGCTCCTGCGTGTCGATCTGTCCTCCGTCCGGGCAGGCGCTGCGCCCTTCCATGGGATCATCCCCGGGAAGCGCGTCCAGCCCCTCGGACAACTCGACCTTCCCGTCTGCTTCGGAACACCCTCCAACTTCCGAAGGGAGACCCTGACGTTCGAGGTGGTCGGGTTCCGAGGAACCTACCACGCGGTGCTGGGAAGACCATGCTACGCGAAGTTCATGGCCGTCCCCAACTACACCTACCTGAAGCTCAAGATGTCGGGCCCCAACGGGGTCATCACCGTCGGCCCCACGTACAAACACGCGTTCGAATGCGACGTGGAGTGTGTGGAGTACACCGAGGCCCTCGCCGAGTCCGAGGCCCTCATCGCCGACCTGGAGAGCCTCTCTAAGGAGGTGCCAGACGTGAAGCATCATGCCGGCAACTTTGAGCCAGCGGAGATGGTTAAGGTCGTCCCCCTCGACCCCAGCAGCGACGCCTCCAAGCGGATCCGGATCGGCTCCGAGCTCGATCCCAAATAGGAAGCAGTGCTCGTCGACTTTCTCCGCGCGAACGCTGACGTCTTCGCGTGGAGTCCCTCGGACATGCCCGGCATACCGAAGGATGTCGCCGAGCACTCGCTGGACATCCGAGCCGGAGCCCGACCCGTCAAGCAGCCTCTGCGCCGATTCGACGAGGAGAAGCGCAGAGCCATAGGCGAGGAGATCCACAAGCTAATGGCGGCAGGGTTCATCAAAGAGGTATTCCATCCCGAATGGCTTGCCAACCCTGTGCTTGTGAGAAAGAAAGGGGGAAATGGCGGATGTGTGTAGACTACACTGGTCTGAACAAGGCATGTCCGAAGGTTCCCTACCCTCTGCCTCCCATCGATCAAATCATGGATTCCACTGCTGGGTGCGAGACCCTATCTTTCCTCGATGCCTACTCAGGGTATCACCAAATCAGGATGAAAGAGTCCGACCAGCTCGTGACTTCTTTCATCACACCCTTTGGCATGTACTGTTATGTCACCATGCCGTTCGGCTTGAGGAATGCTGGCGCGACATACCAGCGGTGCATGAACCATGTGTTCGGCGAACACATTGGCCGTACGGTCGAGGCCTACGTCGATGACATCGTAGTCAAGACAAGAAAAGCCTCCGACCTCCTTTCGGACCTTGAAGTGACATTCCGATGTCTCAAGGCGAAAGGCGTCAAGCTCAACCCCGAAAAGTGTGTCTTCGGGGTGCCCCGAGGCATGCTCTTGGGGTTCATCGTCTCCGAGCGGGGTATCGAAGCCAACCCGGAGAAGATCGCAGCCATCACCAGCATGGGGCCCATCAAGGACTTGAAAGGCATACAGAGGGTCATGGGATGTCTCGCGGCTCTGAGCCGCTTCATCTCACACCTCGGCGAAAAAGGTTTACCTCTGTACCGCCTCTTGAGGAAGGCCGAGTGCTTCACTTGGACCCCTGAGGCCGAGGAAGCCCTCGAGAACCTGAAGGCGCTCCTCACAAAGGCGCCTATCTTGGTGCCCCCGGCTGCCGGAGAAGCCCTCTTGGTCTACGTCGCCGCGACCACTCAGGTGGTTAGCGCCGCGATTGTGGTCGAGAGGCGAGAAGAGGGGCATGCATTGCCCGTTCAGAGGCCAGTCTACTTCGTCAGCGAGGTCTCGGGAGGCCTCGGGAAGGATTGCAAAGTGGGCGGTGGAAATCATGGGCGAGACAATCTCATTCGCTCCTCAGAAGGCCATCAAGTCCCAGGTCTTGGCGGACTTCGTGGCTGAATGGGTCGACACTCAGCTCCCAACAGCTTCGATCCAGCCGGAGCTCTGGACCATGTTCTTCGACGGGTCGCTGATGAAGACAGGGGCCGACGCAGGCCTACTCTTCATCTCGCCCCTCGGGAAGCACCTACGATATGTGCTACGCCTCCATTTCCCGGCGTCCAACAATGTGGCCGAGTATGAGGCTCTGGTCAACGGGTTGCAGATCGCCATTGAGCTAGGGGTCCGACGCCTCGACGCTCGCGGTGACTCGCAGCTTGTCATCGACCAAGTCATGAAGAACTCCCACTGCCGCGACCCGAAGATGGAGGCCTACTGCGATGAGGTTCGGCGCCTGGAAGACAAGTTCTACGGGCTCGAGCTCAACCACATCGCTCGGCGCTACAACGAGACTGCGGATGAGCTGGCTAAAATAGCCTCGGGACGAACAACGGTTCCCCCGGACGTCTTCTCCCGGGATCTGCATCAACCCTCCGTCAAGATCGACGACACGCCCGAGCCTGAGGCACCCTCGGCCCAGCCCGAGGTACCCTCGGCTCGGTCCGAGGTACCCTCGGTTCGGTCCGAGGCACCCTCGGTTCGGCCCGAGGTACCCTTGGCCCCCGAGGGCGAGACGCTACGCGTCGAGGGGGAGCAAAGCGGGGTCACGCCTGATCAAAACTGGTAGACCCCGTACCTGCAATATCTCCACCGAGGAGAGCTACCCTCCGACCGAGCCGAAGCTCGGCGGGTGGCACGGCGCGCCAAGTCGTTCGTCTTGCTAGGAGATGAGAAGGAGCTCTACCACCGCAGCCCCTCCGGCATCCTCCAGCGATGCATCTCCATCGTCGAAGGTCAGGAACGCCTGCGAGAGATACACTCGGGAGCTTGCGGCCATCACGCAGCGCCTCGAGCCCTTGTCGGGAATGCTTTCCGACAAGGCTTCTACTGGCCGACGGCGGTGGCCGACGCCACTAGAATTGTCCGCACTTGCGAAGGGTGTCAGTTCTACGCAAGGCAGACCCACCTGCCCGCTCAGGCTCTGCAGACGATACCCATCACCTGGCCTTTTGCTGTATGGGGTCTGGACCTCGTCGGCCCCTTGCAGAAGGCACCTGGGGGCTACACGCACCTGTTGGTCGCCATCGACAAATTCTCCAAGTGGATCGAGGTCCGACCCCTAAACAGCATCAGGTCCGAGCAGGCGGTGGCGTTCTTCACCAACATCATCCATCGCTTCAGGGTCCCGAACTCCATCATCACCGACAACGGCACCCAGTTCACCGGCAGGAAGTTCCTGGACTTCTGCGAGGATCACCACATCCGAGTGGACTGGGTCGCCGTGGCTCACCCCATGTCAAATGGGCAAGTAGAGCGTGCCAACGGCATGATTCTGCAAGGACTCAAGCCTTGGATCTACAACAACCTCAACAAGTTCGGCAAGCGATGGATGAAGGAACTCCCCTCGGTGGTCTGGAGCCTGAGGACAACGCCGAACCGAGGCACGGGATTCACGCCGTTCTTTCTGGTCTATGGGGTCGAGGCCATCTTGCCCACAGACTTAGAATACGGTTCCCCGAGGACGAGGGCCTACACCGACCAAAGCAACCAAGCTAGTCGAGAGGACTCGTTGGACCAGCTGGAGGAGGCTCGGGACAAGGCCTTACTACACTCGGCGCGGTACCAGCAGTCCCTGCGACGCTACCACGCCCGAGGGGTCCGGTCCTGAGACCTCCAGGTGGGCGACCTGGTGCTTCGACTGCGACAAGATGCCCGAGGGCGGCACAAGCTCACGCCCCCCTGGGAGGGGCTATTCGTCATCGCCAAAGTTCTGAAGCCCGGGACGTACAAGCTGGCCAACAGTCAAGGTGAGGTCTACAGCAACGCTTGGAACATCCAACAGCTACGTCGCTTCTACCCTTAAGATGTTTTCAAGTTGTTCATATACCTCGCTCCCACGCAAAGTTTAGTCATCAAGGAAGGGTCAGCCTTGCCTCGGCAAAGCCCGACCCTCCCTCGGGGGCTAAAAGGGGGGAACCCCCTCTGCGTCAATTTTTTTCCTCGAAAAAAAAGATCCTTTCTGCTAGGATGTCTTTCGTGCTTTTTGACCACTTCGAAAGTGAATCCTGAAAACGACGGAGTACACGTAAGCAGCCAAGGCTGACCGAGCCGAGGGACTCCTACGCCTCCGGGATACGGATACCTCACTCATCACCTTCTGCGATAAGTAACTCACGTTCGGATAAGTGATTCCGCGGACCGAACAAGTCTTCACGTTCGGAAGCCCTTCTGCAGAAGCGATTCTTCGAGCCTTCTCGACTGCGTCGGTAACAGAACCCCATGGACGGGTAAGAGTGCACGTAAGCGGCAAGGCCGACCGAGCCGAGGGACTCCTACGCCTCCGGGATACGGATACCTCACTCATCACCTTCCGCGAGAAGCAACTCTCGCTCGCACAAACATTTCTGTTACCGACAAAAAAGTCCAGATACTCGAAACAAGAGGAAAAGACGCAGCTTTACAACACGGCGAGGGTGTGTTTTGGCCTCGGCGGCCGCAGGAAACACACGCTACAAGACAATCTGATCCTGCAGGCTCGGATCTTGACGCTTGAGGGGAGCAGCAGCACCCTCGGCGTCGACAACACCTTTGGCGAGGTCCGACCTAGCCTCGGACGATGACGCGGTCCGAAGATCTCCACTCTAAAGGACGACGTCATCACCAAGCCCGGGCCATCGCCGCCAGGGTCTTCTCCGAGAATCCGGCTCGGGCAGGCGGTTCGGCTGGCCACCCCGAGGCCTCGGCCAGCTGTCCCCCGAGGACGTCAGCCCGACTCGAGGCCTCGGCAGGACAATTCTGGCGTCGGTCCCGCTAACGGACGGCCCGGCCAGGCTCCGGCCTACCAGGTCTTCTTACCGAGCCAACTCTGCCTCTGTTCGCGCTGACACTGCTACCCCTGGCCTCGGCTCATCGAAGAGCGGCCGAGGGGTTCCTTTAACTGAGCAAGAGAAGCCTCGGGCAACAAGGCTGACCGAGCCGAGGGACTCCTACGCCTCCGGGATACGGATACCTCACTCGTCACCTTTACACGGGGCGACTCATGCTTGGTGAAGCGGTTCAGACAACCAACAGGAGAGTCTTAGTGCTCGAAAATGAGGAAAAACACGGCTCCGTGCCAAAATTACACACATGTTCAGGCCTCGACAGCCACAATGAACAAAAACACCGGCATTCAAAGTGCCATTACAAACGGAACTCCGGTTCCACCTTCGCAGGTACGAGCAACCACACTCGATGGGGGGCCCGCGGAGCAACAGAAGACCGACGAACGACGCGTCGTCGCCCGCTTTGGCAGCGGCGACGACGACGACTTCTGCTCCGGGGGGCCGAACAGCGGCAGCGATGACCTCAGGGCGGATGCTGCTGCCAGGAGGCCCCCGCCCATGCCCAAACTCGTGAGGCAAGGATGGGCAGAAGGCCGTAGAGTTGGAGGTCGGTCCGTGGGCGGCCCTGGCTATCTCGTCGGCGGAAGAACCTCTTCCAGCTGCCGTGGTAGACGCCGGCGCCGGGAGCGGCTCCGAAGCCACTCGCGTCCGAGAGCCAGGCACGTGGCAGCTGCCAGCGCCACGGACAACAACCGCCCTTCCCCCCGATCACTGAGGGAAGGAGCGGGCCGCCGCCCACGCAGGGGCCGACCCCAACTCGGCACACTCCCCTCCCCAGCCCTAGTGATGAAAATCCTTGAGGCTGAGGGAGGGGCAGAGGCCGCGGCCCGGTTTGCTTCCCCCCGCCATCGAACTGGAGGTCACCATCTTGGGTGACCGCCGATGGAGGGGTGCAACCGGGCCGCATGATGAAAATCCTTGAAGCCGAACGATGGCTGAAAGGTGCCAACTCCCACGGAGTTGCATTCTTCCAACGACGAGGCGGAAAGACGGCGGATATCCCCCATCGGGGGCTTGGAAGGTGGAAAGACACGATGCATAAGGGAGCACGAAGACATGGTCGCCTTCCAAGGGGGTCACCCTCCTTTTAAAGGCGACTCTCCCTGCCTGCGTCCCCAGCCGTCGCGGGCTGAGTCTTCTCCAACACGCTCCAAGGTCCTCCCTTGCGGCGCGGGGGCTGGGTCCCACACATCATGCAAGCCGGCTCAGAGCAGAAGAAGCCAAACCGCCGTGCGTGGTGCGTACAACCGCCCAGCGGTTACAAGCGACTCTCCACTTTTGCCCAGACCAACGGGCGAAAGGGGCGGGCAGCCATGCAGGCGGCATGCAACCGTGCCAAGTGGGCGCACTTCTCCGACTCCCAACACGCCCAGCATGGAGGCCCAGGCCCACGCGTCATGCAACCGGCGCGCCGAATGCTTCATGCATGCAACTGCACCGCCACTTGCGCCACTACCGCGCCTCCTCGACTGCGGAACCAATACCGCGACTCGAGGCGACCCAGCGCACAACCTAGCAGCGCCAGCCTGGCGCGACGGTCAATGCGGCCAAAAATGGGCCGGCAGTAATGGCGGTGGGAGGCGGGCAGGAGCAGCGGCCACATCGTCAGCCAAGCTCACGTCCCATCCGGGGGCAGCGAGAGAACCCTCTCTCACGGCGTGAAGACAACGCGCCCGTGTTCCGTTCCTCGAACGACTCGCGCACGCGCAAAGGCCGCCCCGCCAACCACTCGCCCCGTCGCATTAACTCCGCGGCGGGACAGGCGGCGCCTCTGGCAGGAGAAGCGGGCGACGCTTCACCTTCGCCATAATGACCGCGTCAAAAAAGGTACGCCGCGTCGTTCGATTTCGTATCCTTTTCCTTTTTCCTCTTTCTCTCTCTTGCAACAGGGACCGGGAAAGGGGGATACCCCGAAAAGGATCCTTCCCCGTGAAGGAACCAGGCTCCGAGCCTCCCTACTGATCAGAGGTTCGAAGGCTGGCCCCTCGGAAGGGTTCGACAGTCGCCTCAGATCACGTGGGCTCTACACCCACTACTGGTCAGAGGTTCGAAGGCCGGCCCCTCGGAAGGGTTCCACGGCCGCCTCAGGCTACTCGGGCTCCGTGCCCATTACTGATCAGGGGTTCGAAGGCTGGCCCCCGAAGGGTTCACAGCCGCCTCAGACGCCGAGCGAGGGATGACCATGGGTACGTTCGATACATAACCAAGGCTCGGGCTGCGCTCCCGAGGTACCCTAGGACATTTCCGAGACCAGCGGGAACGATCTTGTAACGGAATCCCATCAGAGGGAGGCATCGAGCCCTCGGACCCCGTCGCCAGGGGACCGGGTCCGGCAGATCACCCGCAGGTACTTTTAGGCGTGCCTCTGGGCCCCTAGCCGACCCCCAACGAACGGGGCACGGACGTCCACTCGGATTACCCGCTTGCAGCTCACCGGAGACGCCATGTTCGGCGCCCATCAAGGGCAACATGGCGCTTTCCCCCTCCTCCTTGCGGAAAGGCGACACAGGGGCGTATGTAAAAAAGTCGAGTCTGTCCCTGATCGCCCTCTCGCCCTGTGCAGAGGCTCGGGGGCTGCTCTCGCAAACCCGGCTCCGGTCGAACCATTGACAGCGTCAACATACCAGCCCGATAACTTGGGACCCGACCGTACACCCGGGCTACGGCCGTCTCGCATGAGGGACGACCAGACCAGCCGAAGCATTACGCGAGGCATTAAGACCTCGGAGGAGTGAAACCACTCCTCCGAGGCCTCAGGGGCTACACCCGGCGGGTGCGCTCGCGCGCACCCACCGGAACAAAACGCAACCGAGAAAGGCTGGTCCCCTTGCAAAAAAGTGCGACGAAAGCCTCCAAGCGAGTGCTAACACTCCCTTCGAGGCTCGGGGGCTACTGTCGGGGACCATAATTAAGGGTACCCTCAAGGCTTCTAATTCTCAGGCGGTAACCCCCAACAGCATAAAGCTGCAAAGGCCTGATGGGTGCGATTGAGTCAGGGATCAGTCCATTCGAGGGACTTGATCACGCCTCGCCCGAGCCTAGCCTCGGACAAGGGCAGCCGACCCCAGAGGATTTCCGTCTCGCCCGAGGCCCCCCTCCAGCGGCGAACATATTCCCGGCTCGCCCGAGGCCCTGTCTTCGCCAAGAAGCAACCCTGAGCAAATCGCCGCACCGACCGACCAAATCGCAGGAGCATTTAATGCAAAGGTGGCCTGACACCTTTATCCTGACGCGTGCCCCCCAGCCGACAGAGTCGAAGTGACCGCCGTCACTTCGCCGCTCCACTGACCGACCTGACAAAAAGACAGCGTCGCCTGCGCCGCTCCGACTGCGGTGCCACTTGACAGAGTGAGGCTGACAGGCAGTCAGGCCCGGCCGCAGGCACCATAGGAAGCTCCGCTCCGCCCGACCCAGGGCTCGGACTCGGGCTAAGCCCCGGAAGACGGCGAACTCCGCTCCGCCCGACCCAGGGCTCGGATTCGGACTAAGCCCCGGAAGACAGCGAACTCCGCTTCGCCCGACCCAGGGCTCGGACTCGGGCTAAGCCCCGGAAGACGGCGAACTCCGCTCCGCCCGACCCAGGGCTCGGACTCGGGCTAAGCCCCGGAAGACGGCGAACTCCGCTCCGCCCGACCCAGGGCTCGGACTCAGGCTAAGCCCCGGAAGACGGCGAACTCCGCACTGCCCGACCTAGGGCTCGGACTTGGGCTCAGCCCCAGAAGACGACGAACTTCGCCTCGCCCGACCCCAGGGCTCGGACTCCGCCCTGGCCTCAGCCGACGGTCTCCGCCTCGCCCGGACCAGGGGCTCGAACTCGACCTCGGCCACGGAAGACAGACTCGACCTCGGCTTCGGAGGAGCTTCCACATCGCCCAACCTAGGGCGCAGACCAGCCACGTCGACAGGAGGCGCCATCATCACCCTACCCTGAGCTGACTCGGGCCACGGGGGACAAGACCGGCGTCCCATCTGGCTCGCTCCGCCAGATAGGCAATGATGGCGCCCCGCATATTCTGTGACGACGGCTGCTCTCAGCCCCCTTACGGAAGCAAGAGGACGTCAGCAGGGACTCAACAGCTCTGACAGCTGTCCCTCCGCCAGGCTCCAGCACTCCTCCGACGGCCACGACATCACACCAACTGGGTGCCAAAATCTCTCCGGCTGCCACGACGGCATGTACTTAGGGCGCTAGCTCTCCTCCGCTAGACACGTAGCACTCTGCTATAACCCCCGTTGTACACCTGGATCCTCTCCTTACGCCTATAAAAGGAAGGACCAGGGCCCTCTTAGAGAAGGTTGGCCGCGCGGGGACGAGGACGAGACAGGCGCTCGCGTGAGGCCGCTCGCTCCCTCTCCCGTGTGGACGCTTGTAACCCCCTACTGCAAGCGCACCCGACCTGGGTGCGGGACGAACACGAAGGCCGCGGGATTTCCACCTCTCTCACGCCCATCTCCGGCCACCTCACTTCCCCCCTTCGCGCTCGGCCTCGCGTCGACCCATCTGGGCTGGGGCACGCGGCGACATTCACTCATCGGCTTAGGGACCCCCCGGTCTCGAAACGCCGACAAATAGACTCACTCAGTGATTAGTGTATGTTTTTTGCGCAGTGACTAGGTTAGTTTGACCGCTATTGTGCTTGCTCTAGGTGATCCCTAGTTAGTTAAGTGACTTTAGAAAATCCACAAAACCCCTCGGCTCTTGCGCGGGCCATTATAATTGTACCAAGTGGCGAGAGTCTTGCGAGACCGCACCAACCGAGTTTGTGGTGCGGCCGCCATGTACCGGAGGGAACGAGGCCCGCATCGTTTTGGCCAAAAGCTTGATAGTGAAGACGGCGGGGAGTGTCCGAGAGGAGGCCGAAAGCGGAGCACCACTTGCGCATAGAGAAGGCTCGCGGCTCTCTACGGAGTTATTCGTCCGTGGTGCTTGGCCCTCGCGTGGTCTACCCTTTGCTTAGAGGCACCAACGAGGATTAGCCAGGACCTTGCATGGTTCTAGATACCTCGGTAAAAATACTGGCGTCGTCCATGGGAGTTTGCATCTCTACCTTTGCTCTTTAGTTTCCACATTTACATTCAAGTACTTAACTTTCAATCTCTCTATTTCTAGTTAGATTTGTTAGGATTGGAACTTAGGTTGCAAAACTCCTTTTGTGGTAGAGATAGAAATACTTAGACAAACTTACTTTGCACATTCTAGTTTACTTATTTGCATAGGTTTTGTTCTAGGGATTAACTTGTGGGCTAGTTTAGAGATAGTTTTTAGAAGTCCTAATTCATCCCCTCTCTTAGGCGTCACCGTTTAATTCAAGTGGTATCGGAGCCAGTTTGGCTCATTTAGAATGTTTTAGCTTCACCGCTAATAGAGCCGACACTTTTTAGAGAAATGGGGTAGATACCCATAGGCCACCACACTTCGACGACACTAACTTTGCTTATTATAGTGCTAGAATGGCTTGTTACCTAGAATCGGTTGATCTAGCTAGGTGTTTGGAGAGTCACACGTGACAGGATGAAACCACACAAGAATCCCAATTATCTCACCACGAGTGACGAAAAAGAAATACATTTGAATGCTAGAGCCAAAATTTTCTTGTATAAATTTCTTAACATAGACATTTTCAATCAAGTATTCACCTTGAAAATGCTAATGAGAGTTGGTTTAAATTACATGAGCTCCATGACGACACATCTAATGTCCACCAAAAACATTGCCTTATTTTGAATGAATATAATTATTTTCAAATGAAATAAAATGAGCTTGTTAGAGATATGTACTCTCATTTGAATTTAATTATCAATGAGCTCAATTCTATTGGAATCAATAAGCTAGATGACGCGGACATTGTGAGGAAGATCATCTCCTTATTGTCACAAAGCAAATATAGGAGCATCATCACCATACTTCACAGTTTAGAGGACTTGAGTCAAATGAACCTAGCCATTGTGATTGGCAAAAATTGTGGCATTTGAGATGTCATGTAAAATGGGTCAAGAAAAGGAGCCAACTTCTTCAATGCCATATGCTTTTGCATGTGATGAACACAAAAAGATGAAAGGCAAGAAGAAGGCTCCAAGCTCAAGTGAAGAAGAAGGAGATAATGATGATGCTGATGAGGAAGATGATCAAGCCTCAACATCATCATCTAAGAACGAAGAAACGGTCCGACACGTCAGAAAGGCAATGAGGATGATTCACAAGATTAATATAATGGGTGTGTTCCTGTATGTCGAGGATCTTCACTTTAACATTGATAGGAAAAAAAGCAAAGAAAGAGAGGATGCTTTGCATGTGGGGAGAAGGGCCATTTCCAAGATAATTTCCCGAATTCGGCCGAACCCAAGAAGAGGATGAGCACAGGCAAAGCACTTACAAGTGTCAAGACTTGAGATGATTCTTCAAGTGATGAAGACGAACCTCCAAAGACTCACAGCCATCGGTCTTCATCACGCTCTTCACGGTCATCACACATTTCCTTATGGCAAGAGGTAAACCAAGTATCCCATCCTCTAGTGATGATGAGTGTGATGGTGAGGGAAAACCCTCTTTAGATGAACTTGCGCATGTCATTAAGTTTTTTTAGGATGTTTGCACTAAACAAAAGGCTCAGCTTAAAACTTTGAAAAATAAGTTGCTTAACTCTCAAAATGATTATAAATGTTTGCTAGAAAATTTCTATACAATTGCAAATTTGAACTATGAGCTAACAACTAAAATTGATCAATTAGAGTCTAAAGCTCCATCCTCAACTACTGATGATAGCCTTGTTAAAAAGAATGAAAACTTAAAGCTAAGTTAGCTACCTCTTAAAATGACATTGATAAATTGCTAGAAAAATGGAAATTCTTAGAATTCATAATAGTGAGCTAACTACTAAGCTAGAAAACATCAATAGTACCCCAGGAGCATCTTCAGTTGAAATTCCTGAAATAATTTAAAAGGATACTTCTACTTCTTGCTTTGATTTAATTAATGATTCTAACTCTTGCAATCAAGTCCATGTTGAAAATATTGTTATAGAAACATGTTCGGATGAGATTGCTTTAGAGAACAAACTATTAAAGCATGAAGTGGCTCGCCTTGGTAAGGCCTTGTATGATAATAAAGGTAAAGTCAAACAAACCCAACCTCCTCAGGATAACACCACTGCGGGAGTGAAAAACCTGTGGAGGGTGAAAATATGGTTTGCTGGTTGTGTCATAAGGAAGGGCACAAGTCTTACCAATGCAAGGTAAAGACCAGGGGAGAAAAGAAAAAGAAGCTAACAAGTAAGATCTCCAACACCAACTGTTGGGGCCTTTGTCTTCGAAAGGTCCTCAAAAACATGATTAACAATGTTTCCCAAGTGTAATATATGTACAGGAACCTTCGGACTCGGGATGAAGTTGTTCACAATATGAAAAGCATGGTCGGGACGAAGGTCGAATCAGCTCCGAAGCTACGCGCAAGGAAGCTTCGGCTCAGTAGCAGAAAAGGAACCGACTTAAAGAGGAAAAGGCTATCTAGTCCTCGATAGATTGTCCTTATGTCAATAGTAAACATGAAGGGCATGAATGTAATTTTACACAGGTTGTGCCCTGTGCCTATAAATAGATCAACAGTACCCTCGTACTGTTCACGATGACTTGTACTCGCTTGTGCACCACACTTGTATTTTCACCTTCTGTCAAGCCGAAGGTACAAATGTAATTCAATATTGTTTCTGTTTTTCCATGATAATATAATGAAGATGAATTAATAATGTTATATGACTATTCATGTTGTCTCTTATATTTCATATGCTTCTTCTTTTATTAACATATATCGCGATGATGAAGGTACGTCCTTCATGACCTTCGTCTGAAGATCATTATATCCTAAGGGAAATAATGCTTTGAAGGATGAAGGGCATTAATCTTTAACATTTTTGTGTTGTCGTGTTCTTAATTCATAGCATTTGAGAACAAGTCCCCAACATTGGCGCCCACCTCTGGTGAACTCATTCCACCACCTTCGGCAAGCCCTGACCTTTGTCATGCCGCCGAAGAAAGCTTCAGCACCGGGGGCTGCTGCACTGCAGCCACTGGACACAAACCAGGAAACTCTCTCTCTCCGAGAGGCTCAAAGCCAGAAGAGAAAGGCCACTAGTCCAACACTCCAGGAGGAGGAGTTGGACCAAGAGATCAGGGACATGGAAATCATCCATCAACAAGTGCAAAGGAAGAAGGAGAAGATGGCTCGGCTGACCGATCTTCAAAGGAAGATCGACGAAGCTACTGAAGAAGTGTGTCATCTTCCTCAAGATGAACAAGACCGAAGGCCCCAACACAGGGAGCTTCGTCAGGAAGGCTTATTCAACGAAGATGGATGGTATGATGATTTTAATCATGATACCTTTACTTTTGATGATGCTTCTCCCTTGGCAGCAGAACTGCAGGCTATCCCATGGCCACAATCCTACAAGCCACCTCAATTACCCATGTATGATGGGCACTCAGACCCAAAACAATTTTTGATGAGTTATGAGGCAACAATATCCTCATATGGAGGCAATGCAGCTGTCATGGCTAAGTCCTTCGTCATGGCAGTCCGGAACGTGGCCCAGACATTGTATTCTTCCCTTCGGCCAGGGACAATTACGTCGTGGCAAAAGCTCAAAGACATGCTGGTGACCAGTTTCCAAGGCTTTCAGACGAAGCCAGTCACAGCTTAGGCCTTGTTCCAGTGCACGCAAGACCATGAGGAATACCTTCATGCGTATGTCCGAAGGTTCTTGCGACTGAGGGCACAAGCGCCCACATATGTTTTTAAAGATCAATATCTTGCACTACCGGAATCAATAGCTTTGCCGAGTGCCTGAAGCACTCGGCGAAGCCTTAAAAACACTCGGCAAAGGCTTTGCCGAGTGTAACACTCGGCAAAGAAGGCTCGGCAAACAGTGCATCGGCAAAGCCTCCTTTGCCGAGTGCTTTTTGTCGGGCACTCGGCAAAACTCTTTGCCGAGTGCCAGAGAGCACTCGACAAAGAAAAGTGGCCGTTACGGCGCCGGGTGACGGAGACGGTAGCTTTGCCGAGTGCCTTCCAGGCAGCACTCGGTAAAGAATACTTCTTTGCCGAGTGTCACAAGAGACACTCGGCAAAGAAACCGCCAGGGAGGGTCCCCATGTCAGGTTCTTTGTCGAGTGTCTTAAGTGGCACTCGGCAAAGACGACCTCTTTGCCGAGTGCCAGCGACATAACACTCGGCAAAGAACCTAAGCCGGTGCCTAGGTCTGTGCTCTTTGCCGAGTGTTATGACCCTGACACTCGGCAAAGCGCCTCTTTGACGAGTGTTACACTTGGCAAAGTGACCAGTATATACCTTTTTTATTTGTTTTTTGTATTCCATCCACACAAACAGAAGATATCACATATATATCACATATATACATCACAGATATCATCACAGACATAAATAGCCAACACAAACATAAATATCCATCACAAACATAAGTGTTCAACACACGTATTAAACACAAACATAAGTCTCAAACGTCGCAAGCTCTCACATAAGTATCAAACACAGACATAAGTATTATACATAAGTTTTGAAGTCTAAAACAATGAAAACACAACACTCATGGAGGTGGGCGGTTTGACCGGGGCTGCGTTGGGCTGAACCCTTCCGGAGGGTTGTTGGATGCCGCCCCAGATTGGCCCTGCACAGAGAAGAGATTGCATGTGTTATACCAGATGCATTACAAACATGTAACTACAATTTTGATACTCACAGGAGTGTGGAAGAGAGTAGGGTCAACTGGGGGGAACAATGGAGGTGGCGGAGCGATGCCCTGTGCGGCGCCAAGGCTCTGCATGTACTGGAACATCTCCGCCATCCTCT
Source organism: Zea mays (assembly GCF_902167145.1). Taxonomy (NCBI): domain Eukaryota; kingdom Viridiplantae; phylum Streptophyta; class Magnoliopsida; order Poales; family Poaceae; genus Zea; species Zea mays. The sequence continues at coordinate 40,090,544 of NC_050100.1, read as the reverse complement.
GATCAGCCGCCGCCCGCTCCACCATTATCCTCGCCTCCATCTCTTGACGTTACCTCCTCTCTTCTTCTAGTTGGGTCTGTAATATTACAAGCCAACGTTATAGTAACTCAAAGCGAAGGTATATAACTCAAGAAAGGACGAGTTACATAAGCACTAACCTCGAGTTGCTGTATGCGATGCTGTGAGCTATCGTGCCGAGGTCGTATGACTGGACTCGAACCCGTGCTCCTTGCTCTCACCTGAGACAGAGTGGGAGTGGAGGACGAGTCGATTGCCCCATCGGCAATCCAGTACCGCCCATGTCTCTTGCCTCCTCCGACCCTCATCAGCACATAGGAATCGATCGGCTCGGTGCTCGGATCATAGTCTGGGCCATGGACCTCCTGCGCCATGGCGGTGTAGTCATGGAGGCGGCTGTAGACGGTGGGGTTGGTGTAGGCCTTGGGCCCGTCATCCGGGTTGTAGGTGACGTCGGACGTCGCCTTACCCTTATGGGCCATAGCATAGGCCGAGAAGGTGGAGCAAGGTCTGCCACCATGTGACGCCGACTGCAACGAAAACCAACGAGATAGTTAGAAATAATATCTAACTTAGTGCTATATATCTAAATAAAAATGGTGGCGTACCCATGCTTCGGCATATTGGCCTAGGCTCCGGCTGCCTTGGTGGTGGGACGGGCCTTGCATCATCAAACGCCGTTCCCGGCTAGCTGTGTGTGCCTCGTCCCACTCAGCCGAACACCACATATCCACCATCTGCTCCCAGCACAGAGGATGTGCGGCGCACCAATGTGGAATCACCTGCAAAGTAAACACATAAAGTGCATATCAGAAGATAAAATAAAATGCATGCATGGAGTACTGGTACCAAACATGCATGACTTTACCTGCAGGTACTGCTCCCTGGTCAACGACATGGTTCGGGCTTGAGGTTTGGTCACCTTCTCCCCAAGGACGGAGCCGTGGTAGGTGATGATGGCCTGGATGCGGGCCTCATAGTGCATGTCCACAACGAGCTTCTTACAGCTCGTGGTGGCCACCACATCCGCCCTAGCCTCGTATCCAGCATCGCATCTGAAGAAATCCTGCATACAAAAACGATGTATCCATACATTATTTCAAGAATTTGCAACGAATGCGACATATTTTACATTATACTAAGACTTACCCACAGCTCTTGCTTCACCCGCTCCGCCTTGTTATTGAATTCCCTGCCGTCCTGGTCTACTGCATCGGGGGCGACGGCGTAGTGGTCGAAGGTGAAGGCTGGGCCCGTCACTCCGGCGTACTCCACAAGTCCAGGGAAGTGTTCCCTGCATAGCAGGCCGAGGATGTTGTTGGGGGGGCGACGATGACCCCCAGCATAATCCAAAACCGTCCAAGACCTGTCCAAGTGATAAATAAAAAGTATTAGTTTATATTATGATTTTAAACACATAATATGAACAAGAATAAAGAACATAAAGTTACATATCTCTCCCCTTCCGGCCGAATCAGCGGCCGTCTGTCCCGAAGTATGGGACGCGGCGGGAGACTCGCGGGGCCTCGCAGGTAGATGCTCCTCGAACTAGAGCCGCCTGAACCTGAGGCGTCCTGGTGCTGGTCGTTGTCGTCCTGCTGCTGGTCGTCGTCGTCCTGAGGCGCCGCCTGCTGCTGCGCTGCCTGCTCTGCCTCGTCCTGCTGCGCTGCCTGCTCTGCATCGTCCGCCGTCCTACTCCTCCTCCCCCTCCTCCTCCTCAGTAAACTGCCCACCATATTTATCCAACAACCTGCAATTAAGAGTTAACAAATAAGCACATATAAAAAGATGTATTTAAAAACAGGTGCGAAATAAAAAGTCATATAACATTACATCGATTAAAAATAATCCTCATATGTGTCGGGGTTAGCCAGATCATAACTCTCATCATCACTATCAAGCATTTCAATCTCAACACCATCGGAAGACGCAAGTTCGTCATTAATGTCATTGCCTTCAAGGATTACTAAGTCATTATCATTTTGCACCTCATCATCCTCCTCATCAACAACCATTTCAATATCTACGTCCATTCCGATAGCTTCGGTTAAGTCTATCTCAAATCGCCCTTCTAGCCCATCTTCTTGGAAGAACTCTCCATCATATGTGTCCAGATCTAAGTTGTAATCTTCATCGTTAGGAACAGGTAACCTCCCATGCGGCGATACCTTATACACAACATCCCAACCCTTAAGATGTTCTTTCGTTTGACACGCATATGGGAGATAATACACTTGTGTGGCCTGTTGGGCCACGATATAGAAATCGTCTCCTGCTAAGGTGGAATCTTGTCGAATTTCGACTATCCCAAGATTAGAATGTGTCCGTCTCGTCACTTGAGGGTCAAACCAATGACATTTGAATATCACTGGAGTAAGAGGTTTGGAACCATAAAAATTGAGCTCATATATTTCTTCAATTCGTCCAAAATAATCGACATTGTCAAGGCCCGGCGTAAAGACTCCAGAACACGTTGTTTTCCGATTGGGCCGACTTTTGTCGTAGTGTGTTGTGCGAAAACGGTATCCATTGACGTCATACCCAGAATATTTCTTGACCCTATAAGCAAAGCCGTTGGCTACTTGTCTCAACTCAGCACTCATAGACGGATCTCTTTGGCCCTGCAAGTATTCGCAAGTTAAAAGACGCTAAATTGAGTTCAAAGACGTATCTCTTTTACAAACTAAGCACGTACCTTACGTTTGAACCAGGAAATGAAATCGGGCAACCCATTTCTCGCACCCTTTCTAAGAAGAGCGTCATATTCCTGTGGAGTGGGGTCCCTTGATCGACGCCAGAATTCATGAAGAAATTGTTCCATGTATGGCGTCACCTCTTCAAGGTTGGTCAATACGTATAGCATGATATGTCGCCACTCTTCATGTGTCAGGGTCTTCGTGGTCGAGCCACTTGCGCTTCCGAGTTGGCCTCAAAATATGCTAAGGTTCGATTCATTGTCGCCATCATTGTAACGAGGGGGTGGATTATGCACGCTCGGCAGTTTGTCACCATAATAAGTTGTTGTGAAGTTTGAGACCTCCTCTAGAATGTATGCCTCTGCAATGGAAGCCTCGATTTTGCATTTATTTCTACATTTCTTTCGAATAGTCTTTAGACATCTCTCGATTGGATAGCACCAACGTCCCTGCACGGGGCCCCCCATTCGTGCCTCATAGGGGAGATGAAGAATCAAATGCTGCATTGGATTGAAGAAGCTGGGTGGAAATATCTTCTCAAGCTTACACAGTAACACGGGGGCCAATCTTTCCAAGTCTGCAACCACGGTCCGAGATAACTCTTTTGCACAAAGCTGACGGAAGAAATAGCTCAACTCTGAAAGCGCTAGCTAGACATGCTCATGGACATAGCCTCGAACCATCGCAGGAAGAATCCGTTCAATCCATATGTGGAAGTCATGACTCTTCATCCCTAAGACTCGCATAGTAGATAAGTTCACCCCCCCTACTCAGGTTAGCTGCATACCCATCAGGGAACATCAACATCTTGATCCACTGAAGTACTTCCTTCCTCTGGGCCCTGCTTAGGACGAAATCGGCCTTAGGCCTTCTCCATGTCTTTCCGCCACTTGGCGGCTTCATCTCTAGTTTTGGTCTATCACATAACGCTGCCAGATCCACTCTTGCCTTCACATTATCCTTTGACTTATCAGGAATGTCCATAATTGTTGCCCACAGTGCCTCGGCAACATTTTTTTCAGTGTGCATCACGTCAATGTTGTGTGGAAGGAGCAGGTCGTCATAATAGGGGAGCCGAGTCAAGCCAGACTTATGTGTCCACATATGCTGCTCACCATATCCCACAAAACCACCTTCTGTATTGGCCACGAGCCCATCTATCTGTTGACGAATTTCGGCACCAGTCATCGTTGCAGGTGGGCGGTCTGTCACTACGACACCTTTCGTAAAGTTCTTGATGTCTAGGCGGAATGGATGGTCAGCAGGAAGAAATTGTCGATGTTTATCAAAGGACGAATATTTGCCACCCTTTTTCAACCAAATGAACCTAAGAGCTTCCTTGCAAACTGGGCATGGGAACTTACCGTGAACACACCAGGCACAGAATAGCCCATACGCCGGTAAGTCATGCATGGAGTACTGGTACCAAACATGCATTCTGAAGTTTGTCTTCGTAGCTCGGTCATACGTCCATACCCCTTCCTCCCAGGCACGTACCAATTCATCGATCAAAGGCTCCATGTACACGCCCATTTTGTTGCCCGGGTGTCCTGGAATTATCAACGACACAAATATATTCTGCCTTTGAAAGCACACACCAGGGGGGAGATTGATTGGGATAACAAACACGGGCCAACATGTGTACGGGGCAGCGCTCATTCCATAGGGATTGAACCCATCTGTGGCCAACACAACACGTACATTACGAGCCTCTTCGGCTTTCTCACGGTGAATGTCATCAAAGTGTTTCCATGCTTCACCATCTGATGCGTGCACCATCTTGTCAGGATTGTATCGTTTTCCATTTTTGTGCCATGTCATCTGTTTCGCGGATTCCTCTGTCATGTAAAGACGCTGGATCCTCGGTATGAACGGAAGGTGTCGTAGGATTGTCAAGGGGATGTCGAGTTGCCTCTTCTGTCCATCACCAGAGTCTACCTCCATAAACCTAGACGAATTACACTTGGGACAGTACTTTGCCTCCGCGTATTCTTTCCTAAATAGCACGCAGCCCTTCGGACAAGCATGAATCTGCTCATACGTCATCTTGAGTGCACAAAGTAGTTTTTGTGCCTCGTACATGCTCTTTGGCATAACGTGATCATCCGGAAGCAGACTCCCAATAACCATCAACAAGCCATCGAATGCGTCTCTACTCATGTTGTACTGCGACTTGAACGCCATTACACGCCCAATGGCATCCAGTTGAGAAACCTTTGTCTGGCCGTGAAGGGGTTTCTGTGCCGCGTCGAACATGTCGTAGAACGCCTTTGCAGTCGGCTCTGGCTCGTCATCCATACATCCTCCCGTGTACTGTGCCTCATGATAGTCGTTCAACATATCTGCTACCCCCGCATCCGCGTCATAATCCTCGACACGTTGTCTCAACACCTCCTCTCTCGTACGATGCGCTTCACCATGAAATAGCCACCGAGTATAGCCCGGCGTAAATCCATTCTTCCAAATATGTTCTACCATGGCCTTCTTTGGTTTTCTTTTCCGATTGTCACATTTGTCGCACGGGCATGGGACTAGCTTCGCCCCTTTAGCAGCTTCGCCATATGCCCGTTCCATGAAATCATCGGTCTTTCTAATCCATTCAGTGGTGACATCGTTCCTTCCTCTACGGCCCGTGTACATCCACTCACGGTCCTCCATCCTCTAACAGAAGCCTAGCAACAGAAAATTTCGGCAGCACCTCCCCTGCACGGGGAGGTTTCAAAATCCTGCAAATAAAACTATCAGCACGATGGCTGACATCCACGCATAATTCAACGGCACGATGGCCGACAATCAACAATACTACATATTAACCTAATCATGCACGTATATAATTAACTTAATATTAAAACTAATCATTTCATATAAATCATACACGTATAACATAAATCAAGCAATCACCTTGGAGGTTTCGTTGCGGGCGAGGCGATGGGGCGCGGGCGAGACGACGGGCGAGGGCGCGACAAACGAGGGGCACGGCACGGCGAGCGCGGGCACGGCGGGCGCGGCTGCGGCGTCGCGGCGCGGGCGCGAGGAAGGGCACGGCGGCGGCGGCGAGGGAGCGGCGACGGCGAGGGCGCGGCGGCGACGGCGTTGAGTGAGTGAGTGAGAGAGAGAGTGAGGAAGATGCGCTCGGCCGTTGTATGTAGGGCACTTTGCCGAGTGCCCGTGATCTGGCACTCGGCAAAGTTTTTTTTTAATTTTAAAATACGCTTTGCCGAGTGCCAGATCGCTGGCACTCGGCAAAGCCTTCTTTGCCGAGTGTTGCCCAAGGGACACTCGGCAAAGACTCATTCCCTATTCTTTGCCGAGTGCCACGCAGCTGACACTCGGCAAAGAAAGCTTTGCCGAGTGTCTTATTCAGACACTCGGCAAAGTATATTTTTATTTTTTTGATTTTGTCTCCCAAACTTTTTGTGGTATGTTCCTACACTATGTAGACCTACATGTATCATTTGTGGACAATTATAATAGAGTTTTCAATCGTTAGTAGATTTAGTTCGTTTTTTTGAAATTCTTTGGAAAATTCAAATTTGAACTGCAGGTCACTCGAAACTTGGAAAACCGTGCATGAAAAAATGATATTCATGTTACTTAGCATAAGTTACGACCGATTTCATAAGCGTACCGGAAACTTTGAGCAACATGCTCACTAAACATGGCCGTCAACTTGGCATGCACATGTTTAAAAATTGTATAAAACACAAACAAAGTCAGAAAATCATGAAACTTGTCCACGTGTCATGATATCATATGTAGAGGCTGTGATAAAAATTTTAGAATGTTTGGAGAAAGTTGTGAGACACTATGTGTAGAAACCTAAGAGATTCACATTGAAACTCTATGATTTCATGTGTAGTCCTCATAGGTTTCTACACATAGTGTCTCACAACTTTCTCCAAACATTCTAAAATTTTTATCACAGCCTCTACATATGATATCATGACACGTGGACAAGTTTCATGATTTTCTGACTTTGTTTGTGTTTTATACAATTTTTAAACATGTGCATGCCAAGTTGACGGCCATGTTTAGTGAGCATGTTGCTCGAAGTTTCCGGTACGCTTCTGAAATCGGTCGTAACTTATGCTAAGTAACATGAATATCATTTTTTCATGCACAGTTTTCTAAGTTTCGAGTGACCTGCAGTTCAAATTTGAATTTTCCGAAGAATTTCAAAAAACAAACTAAATCTACTAACGATTGAAAACTCTGTTATAATTGTCCACAAATGATACATGTAGGTCTACATAGTGTAGGAACATACCACAAAAAGTTTGGGAGACAAAATCAAAAAAATAAAAATATACTTTGCCGAGTGTCTGAATAAGACACTCGGCAAAGCTTCCTTTCCCGAGTACCAGCTGCGTGGCACTCGGCAAAGAAGCATCTTTGCCGAGAGCCAACGGTTGGCACTCGGCAAATACTAACGGCCGTCAGTTTGGGACGGCTGCTGACAGCTTTTTGCCGAGAGCTCCCTTTGCCGAGTGTTTGACACTCGACAAACCCGTCTTTGCCGAGTGCTGTCCTCTGCCGAGTGTTCAGCACTCGGTAAAGAGTCTCTGTGCCGAGAGCCTGACTTTACCGAGTGCGGCTCTCGGCAAAGCCTTCTTTGCCGAGTGCCCGACAAAAGACACTCGGCAAAAAATCCAACACTCGGCAAAGACTCGGATTCCGGTAGTGTTGTGCAAAGGCAACACTTTTTTCGTCAACATTCTTCAATCTTGAACCCCAGACTTGTGGATACATAAGACAAGAAGGATTACCCTATACAGTTGTAAGATGCTAACATGAGAGCATCAAAGATCATGCAAGCATGCCATAGAGAGTAAGGCTAATACAATATTTTTTAATATATATTTTTTGTGCTACCTAAATCGGGATTCTGGAAACGAGAATATCCTGGTAAAAAACATGATTTCGGAAATACGGATGGAAAAACACCGAACTGTTTTTGTTCCTGTTCCCGCAATATTTCATCCCGTTTTTTCCCACAAATACGAAAATGGTACATGCAAAAGTGAAATATGGTACCAGATGAAAATAATTTTTTCTATCCGTTTTCATCCCTATCCATATTCACTAGTGGTATGAATTTACCCCCATACCCATACCCATGTAGATATGGACCAGCCGTACCCACAAAGATTAGACATACATCATATACGATAAACACCATTCAACAAATATAACGAGTTGTAAAAATATACAAGCTACTAAACATCAAATTTAAATAAACCATGTGCCATAATTACGCATCACATCATTTGATTTCTAACATTATAGACACACGAGGCTGCAAAAATCGAACTAGATGGCTAGGATTGTGCTCAGATATGTAGAAATAATATCTAATTACATAGTTCCACAAGAAACAACTATAAAATCTACTTAGAAACTATATTTATACAATTGATTGGACGAGGTTACGATTAGAATGAGGAGTACAACAGTCTATGGACTGTGTCTGACTGTATGTGGACTTATAGAGTAGAAAGAGATTATATAGTTAGGGTTTCATTTGTTTTGGGTTAGGCAAGTGCTCAAGTTTATGTGTTTTGGCCAAGTTTATATTGATATTTTATACCCATGAGTTAACAGGTATAGGTACGGACAGAACGTTCTAATGCCCATTTATCCATAGAGTGAAAGTTTCTATCTAATAAAATACTTATAAGTAAAATATTTAGCGCATACTTATACCTTAATGAAACTTATACCTTAATGAAGTAAATATCCGATACCCATGTATCCACGAGCCCACTACAAGGAACAGGAACAAGGCACTCCCGGAGACTAGTGCAAAACCAACTCTAGCTTGTCAACAAACTCTAAAATATTTAAAGCATCCATAGAAATTTGGATTCAGTGGATCCAATCCGGATATGGAGACTTGGAGTACATGACCACCACGTCATCGGTCCATATACCGCCCCCCGTCTAAAAAGCGATGTTGACCTACCACCACTAGTACCGAGTTCAACAAGCACAATCGAGTATATAAAAATACAATTTATGATACACGATTAACTATAATAATTAAAATCAACATTATGTTTTTAAATGTAACTACTTCTATCATACATACATATCAATATGTTTTTAAAAAAACATACTTTAGGCTATAAATAAGTTGGAGTAAAAGAACACCTAGGATTGGGTTAGCCGGCCGGACATTCTGTTGGCGGGTATCGTTTTTAGCTCAATTCCACACATTTTCCAAAAGCAAAAAGGCCTTGCACTTTCTGCAGCGCCACTTTCTCAGGCTCTACCCATACCTGTTTTACAACTCCATGCCTTTTCCTAATATAGAGATGTTTAAATAAACTAAAGCTAATAGTTAACTGCCTCACAGCTAACCATTAATTCATTAACCGGCTCAATCCAGCTAATAACTTAGCTCTAGGTGTTCTAAATAGGGCCTAAAAATTGCTAATAGAATTAGGGTGTGTTTGGTTTAGTTTTTGGCTTTTGCCCCCTAAAAGCCAAACCAAAAGAATGGATCCAGGAAGCAGTTTTTTTTTCTAAAAGCCGACATTCTCGCAATGCATAACTGAAAGCACCCTTGGACCTGCTCTTAGTGGCTTTCAGATGGAACTGTGAAAACATATATTGAAGAACTTTTAACGGCTTTTAGTGGTTATCACCAAACTGTTTTAGCTTTTAACGGCTCATAACCCTCATTAGCTTTATTACAGCTCACAACCCACGTCAGCTTTTTTCACAGCCACAACCCAACCAAACAAACCCTTAGCTAGCTAACAAATATCTAGCTAACTAGTAGCTAATTTACTAAAAGTAGCTAATAGATAAACTATTAGTTAGACTGTTAGAACGCCTCAGCTAATTTTAATAGCTAACTATTAATTTTAGTGTATTCAAACACCCCCTGGTAGCGATAGCCATGTTGGTAGAGCATTTGTCGACAAATTGCAATTGTATTTACACGCAGGGCCAGTTTGGTTGGTGCTAACCACGCTTAACCTTTGGTAAACAGTAGCTCGTGACACACTTTAGCATAAAAACGGGTCTACAACGGATGGTATATAGTGCTAAAAAAGTACGACACATTATGAGACGACTAAACCAAAAAAACTGCCAACATACCTATGCACTACTAACATGTGACATGATATTATCACATTATGGTTAAGGAACAAATAGGTTCGTAGTACGCTACTATATTAATATGGTCCCTCAAAATCATGAGTTTTTCTTCTAAAATCAAAATGTTTTTTCCCAATTTGGATACGAGTTTTAATTTTATATACTACCTCCGTTCTCAAATATATGTTATCCGTTAGTTTATTTATAAACTAAAATACGATAAATAAAAAATAACGAAAGGAATACATTTTGCCAACGATCATGAAATTTTGCATAAAGAAGAACTCTACTTTAATTGGAGCCTCCTTAGAATACAATATTTTTTCTATGACTTTTTATGCAAAAATAAACCGATGCAAATGAGATTTCTATCGAATTCTTATAATTTTTTTTGTGTTCTAGAAGTACTCTTAAAACCTAAAAATGCAGAGAGTACATATATGCAGATAATTACTATTCCATGGAGTCATCACATGTCATTGATTGATTGATATTGAAGAGGGAGACAGCGTCACGATGATGCGATGCACCCGCTGGGGTTGGGGGTTAGTTGATCCAACCCCCAACCATCTCTCCTTCCCTCCCATCTCCCAGTCAAATTCCATCTCTCTCCTCACCACACTCCTGTCCTGTTGTTGCCACATGCCAGTCTCCTCCTCATCACGCCTTCCGCCTTCTCTCTCTACCCGGCAGCTCTCTGGTCCACCGCTGCGGGCAGTTAAAAGCCCCCCGCTGGCGCGGCAGCTGCTGCAGGCAGCACAAGCGGCGTCGCCACGGCCCGGGGCGTACCACCACCTCCTTCTGTCGCGCCCCCCTCTCCCTTCCCGCGGTGGCTGGGAGGGAGCACGCGCTGCTGTAGCTCAACGGCACGCATTTAAGGCGCCCCTTGGATCGCACTGCTGCCCATATCCTACTCCTCCTTCCTCTCCTCCTCCTCCTCCCCCTCGGCGGCGATCGGCCGAACGCAAGCCACGCCTCTGCAACTGCGTGCGTACGTATAATCTCTCTCAGTTTTTCTCTGCTCCGTTTTCGCTGGCAGCTCAGCTCAGCTCCGCTCGGGATGTTCGAATTTTGCGTCGCGCCGTGCGCAGGCTGCCGTCCCCCAGCCCAATCCAGCTCACCAAATGCGATTTCTGGCAGCGCCGCCGGTACTAGATCGCTCCTGCTTCCCCAGCGGCGATTGGCACTCGGTTGGGTTTTTTTCTCGAGCAGGCTGTGGGCGTGTCAAATGGGGTTTGGGGAGGGAGAGATCCTACCTCTTGCGGGCGATCGGAACTTGTCAAGTACAGGAAGCTGTAGGTTTCCTTTTCAGTTTGGTCAGGGGAGCTTGTTGTTTTGTATTTTGGCGTTCGGAGGTTGGTCCCCTTTGTTTCGACTTTATTCACCTTTCGTGTTTGAACTCACATCTACTCTCGACTTTTCTCTCATCACATACATGGTCAACCTACTTACCTTTGCGACTGTGCTTAGTAAATCAAAAACTGTGTCCTTGCTCTCCCTATTCTGCTGGCGTTTATGCTCTATCACGATACAACCAGCTGGTGCAGAGCCATTTGATCTGCTTAAATAGCCAACTCTCTGCTACTAACTTGCTGTCATTTCCTCACGGTATTTGATAAACTATTGCTTGCCTGAATGAATTTGCACTAGTCTGATGATGAATGGGAGTAGCATCGTGGTAGTGATTTGTTGATATTCATCTAAGTACCGTCTCTCAGTAATCATAATTAATATACTAACAATCTGTTTCTTTTGCTCGTACCAGGTGGTCTGAACTTCACAGGGTGAAATAATGGCGGAGCCCTACCAACTGAACGGCATACTGAACGGGATGCCTAATTTGAGTCATCCATCCTCTCCATCAGAGGTCGATGAATTCTGTAAGGCACTTGGTGGTAACTCGCCAATACACAGCGTGCTAGTCGCTAACAATGGGATGGCCGCGGTCAAGTTCATGCGCAGCATCCGGATATGGGCCCTGGAGACCTTTGGGACAGAGAAGGCCATTCTTTTGGTTGCTATGGCAACTCCAGAGGACTTGAAGATAAACGCTGAGCACATAAGAATCGCTGATCAGTTCATAGAAGTTCCTGGAGGAACAAACAATAACAACTATGCGAATGTACAGCTTATAGTGGAGGTTAGCACAATTCATCATCTGGAATTATGGAAATCTTCACATAATTGTGTTTAGGTTTACATGTATTTTTCACTGTGTACTTTGGTAATTAACATTTCGAGTTCAACTTCACAGATTGCAGAGAGAACTCGCGTATCTGCAGTTTGGCCTGGCTGGGGTCATGCGTCTGAGAACCCAGAACTTCCAGATGCTCTAGATGAGAAAGGAATCATTTTTCTCGGACCACCATCAGCTGCAATGGCTGCACTGGGTGATAAGATTGGTTCTTCTCTTATTGCACAAGCAGCTGGAGTTCCAACTCTTCCATGGAGTGGATCACATGTATGCCATCTCCTATTTCTGTGTGGTTTTGCTCCTATTTCTCTCTGCTACTTTACTGTTCACTTAACATTATATCAAACTCTCTGCAGGTAAAAGTTCCACCAGAAAGCTGCCATTCAATTCCCGAGGAGTTATATAGGAATGCTTGTGTTTCCACCACAGAGGAAGCAGTGGCTAGTTGTCAGGTGGTTGGGTACCCTGCCATGATCAAGGCATCATGGGGAGGCGGTGGTAAAGGAATAAGGAAGGTTTGTTTTCTTTTTCAACTGAACTGTGGAAAGAGAGGGGGCCGCTATTAAAAAAGTGAAGTTAAAGTTTCAGGCAAAAAATAGATCAACTGTCACTAATTTTTCTGTCATTTGCATCATTGCATGGATCTGTAGGTTCATAACGATGATGAGGTGAGGGCGCTGTTCAAGCAAGTTCAAGGAGAAGTCCCTGGCTCACCTATATTTATTATGAAAGTGGCATCTCAGGTGAGAACTGATTCAAAGATTGTTTCCCTTGTTTTCATGTCGGCTTTGAGCCTGACTCTACCTTTGTTCTTTGTATCATGAGCGCTTCGGTGTAATATATATTTGTTCCTGAAAGCATTCATTCTGTTCTTTCTTTGTAGAGCCGACATCTGGAGGTTCAATTGCTCTGTGATAAACATGGCAATGTGGCAGCACTGCACAGTCGAGATTGCAGTGTTCAAAGAAGACACCAAAAGGTTAGCTCTTCATTTTCTTTTAAACATCTAATTCCCATTGTGAGTTCATGTCTTTGCTGAATTTGTCCCATACTTGGATTATGTATTTTTTTCTGTAGAAGTTTTTATCTTTCTTGAATAACTTTTATAGTTGAACTAGTGCGATACAATTATTTCCCTATTTGTATTTTATTGAGAAAGTTATTTTCCACCATTTACCTCTGCAATAGATTATTGAAGAGGGGCCAATCACAATTGCTGCTCCAGACACTGTTAAAGAGCTTGAGCAGGCAGCAAGGCAGCTTGCTAAGTGTGTTCAATACGTTGGTGCTGCTACTGTAGAATATCTGTACAGCATGGAAACGGGCGAGTACTATTTTCTGGAGCTTAATCCACGGTTGCAGGTCTGTTCTAAACTTCCAATGCAGGGATTTTGCAGAGACATTCTTCTATGGTTCTTGCATTTTGAGTTTTTGACTGGCTTCCTTTCAGGTAGAACATCCTGTGACTGAATGGATAGCTGAAATAAACTTGCCAGCAGCCCAAGTTGCAGTCGGAATGGGCATACCCCTTTATAACATTCCAGGTATTTCAATTTCTCATCTCCATGATTGATGATATTTTGTTCCCTTGTTCTAACGAATGAATATATTGTTGCAGAGATTAGACGCTTTTATGGAATGGATCATGGGGGCGGCTACCATAATTGGAGGACAATATCTGCTGTTGCAACTAAGTTTGATTTGGATAAAGCACAGTCAGTGAGGCCAAAGGGCCATTGTGTTGCAGTTAGAGTTACAAGTGAGGATCCTGATGATGGGTTTAAGCCTACAAGTGGAAGAGTGGAGGTTGGTTTACTTGACTATCTAATACCCTTTTGGTAATCCACTAGTTGTGCTTACCCATATGTTAACTTATATTCTCTTGTATTTTTCCATCAGGAGTTAAACTTTAAAAGCAAACCAAATGTTTGGGCCTATTTCTCTGTTAAGGCAAGTATATGTCCATCCAAATTGGTTCTTTTCTTTTGTGTTATATACATCACCACAGCTGAAAGTATCACTCTTGACTATTTATTTTTTGTTTCTTGGTTTTAATAAAATTTCTTGCTGAAATACATATCCTTGTATGATACAAACTAACTGAAAAGTTATTTCCCTTTTTTGAATTTTCAGTCTGGAGGAGCAATTCATGAATTTTCTGATTCACAGTTTGGTAAGTAACATAGCATGATTTTTTGTTGGTTTTTGGTAACTCTTGAGTGGTTGTGATTAAATTTGGTGTTCGTCTGTTGCAGGTCATGTTTTTGCATTTGGGGAATCTAGATCTTTGGCCATAGCCAATATGGTACTTGGGCTGAAAGAGATTCAGATCCGTGGAGAGATACGCACAAATGTTGATTACACAGTGGATCTCTTGAATGTATGATGACCTCTATAGTAAATGGTCTTCTGTACATGATACTCTTTATCTCTTTGTGTAATTTACTTTTCAATTTCCATCTGTACAGGCAACAGAATACCGCGAAAATAAGATCCATACTGGTTGGCTTGACAGCAGAATAGCTATGCGTGTTAGAGCCGAGAGGCCCCCATGGTACCTCTCAGTTGTTGGAGGAGCTCTATATGTATGCCTGTTTGACTACAACCATGATTTCTTACCTGCTTCTGAGCTTGGAAGTCAGCTATCTTTGTTGACATCAAATAATTATTTCTTATTTCATAGGAAGCATCAAGCAGGAGCTCAAGCGTTATTACTGATTATGTTGGTTATCTCAGCAAAGGTCAGATACCACCAAAGGTATAATATATTATATGCTGAAATGCCCTTATTGCAGATTATACCTTGTTGCTGTTGGACTTAAAACATCTTGGTAACTGTGTAACTTCTTTCTTCATTGCAGCACATATCGCTTGTCAATTTAACTGTAACTCTGAACATAGAGGGGAGCAAATACACGGTACTATAGTTCTCTTTACATTTCTGTGCTATCAACTCAGTGACTCACTGTTTTAAGCAACATTAAACGTGATTAAACCTTGTTGTAGATTGAGACAGTAAGGGGTGGACCCCGCAGCTACAAATTAAGAATGAATGGATCAGAAATTGAAACAGAGATACATTCACTGCGAGATGGTGGACTTTTAATGCAGGTAATTTTCCCACCCTATGTCCTTTTTTTCTATTAAAGCGAAAGGGTTTGTATCTAAGTTGGTTAGTTGGTTTAGGTTTGAGTACCACTCCTCAGGTTCTAGGCTAGGGTTAAAAAATCCTCTCATCTTTCCCACATTTGCGACATCAGTCGTGGCCGCTCTCACATTGGCTACGATACCACTGTGTACTGGGAGGTGGAGGTGGGGGTGGGGTTCTCGATCTGTGTTAAGCTCTTCTTAGTGCAATGCCCACAGGCTGTTTTACCCTCGTAGGTCAACTTTTTTTCTATTAAAAAATTTTCTGATACATCTTTGTCGTAAATTCTTCAGTTGGATGGAAACAGTCATGTAATTTATGCAGAGACAGAGGCTGCTGGTACACGCCTTCTCATTAATGGTAGAACATGCTTACTACAGGTAAAAATGGCTACATTTTCATATTTGTACTGTTTCATGTTATGTACTAAAACACACTAATTTTACATATTTTTAATTGAAACTGAAGGTATTGGTTCTGGCAAATTCTTGTGAATCTTGCGTTCATTCGAAGGTCATAAAACATTATATTCTTCTTTTTTTAAACCCATACTAAACTTGATGAAAATATACAACATAGTGTAGAGAATAAAATTTAGGAATCCATGATACAGCATGGCCCTGAGTCATAAAATTGCTTGAATGTAGATTTATTTCTTCCTCTGCAAGTTCTCTTGGCTTTCCTATACTGTCGCGTTCAATGTGTCAAACCATCTAATGTCCGCAACTATTAGTATCCTCAGTTTCCAATGACAAAGATATCCCAGTGGCCAGTTGCCTAAGATCTTTCTGAAAGTTCCTCACCATGTCAAATTTGACTTGAAGGAATAAGCAGTTTTGATTGTTTCGACTCTTAAATATATTCTCACATTATTTGGAAATACATGATTTCATTTTTGTTCTCTTAATTGTACTTTGCAGAAAGAACACGATCCTTCAAAGCTATTGGCTGATACACCTTGCAAACTTTTGCGGTTCTTGGTTGCGGATGGCTCTCATGTGGATGCTGATACACCATATGCTGAGGTGGAAGTCATGAAAATGTGCATGCCACTGTTGCTGCCTGCCTCTGGTGTCATTCACTTTGTTATGCCTGAGGGTCAGGCCATGAAGGTTTTATTCCTTTCTTTTTGCCTCACCCTCTGCTTGCATATCTGTGCTCTCTCTCATGAAATCAGTGTGATTGCTTCATTTACAACAAACTTCATGAAATCAGCATGGTTACTATATTTATAAAAGTTTAAATGCATGTTTTCCTTTTTTTCAGGCGAATGACCTGATAGCAAGATTGGACCTTGATGACCCATCTTCTGTGAGGAGAGCCGAACCATTTCATGGTTCCTTTCCCAAACTGGGACCTCCTACTGCTATCTCTGGCAAAGTTCATCAAAAATTTGCTGCAAGTGTGAATTCTGCACACATGATCCTTGCAGGATATGAACATAATATCAATGAAGTAAGACATTATTTTTAACAATGATTTGTAATTTCAATTTACTTTCACTTTTCTCTCCTCTTCCATTATCTTAAATTTACTTGCAGAAGTCAGGAAAAATAATCTGTTCTATTTTTTTGGAAATAGTTTAGTATTTATGTAGTATTTAATCAACATTGTCCTATCTATACATGATTTTGCAGGTTGTACAAGACCTGCTAAACTGCCTAGACAACCCTGAGCTCCCTTTTCTACAATGGCAAGAACTTATGTCTGTTTTAGCAACACGACTTCCAAAAGATCTTAGGAATGAGGTGATTAGCTTTTGACTAGTTTTCTGTCAAATCAATTATGTCTTCTTTCTTTATTTCTTCTCTCCTGTTTTGGTTGCACATGAGATGACTAGTTTGGATGCATTCAGTTGGATGGTAAGTACAAGGAGTATGAATTGAATCCTGACTTCTGCAAGAGCAAGGATTTCCCTGCAAGGTTGCTGAGGGGGGTTATTGAGGTCAGTTTGAGACTGCTATTTAGTGTTAACTCCTGTTGGAGTGTTTATATTGCTTACTTACAAAGTTACTACTATAGGCAAATCTTGCATACTGTTCGGAGAAAGATAGGGTTACAAATGAGAGGCTTGTGGAACCACTTATGAGCCTGGTCAAGTCATACGAGGGTGGAAGAGAAAGCCATGCTCGTGTTGTTGTTAAATCTCTATTTGAGGAGTATCTGTCGGTTGAAGAGCTCTTCAATGATAACCTTCAGGCAAGTCTTTGAAGAGGTTGTTCAATGCTCATTTGCTCACCAAAATCAAATGTGCTAACTATTGTTGTGTTTTCTGCCTTTTTTCATTTTCAGTCTGATGTTATAGAGCGTCTACGCCTTCAACATGCAAAAGACCTTGAGAAGGTTGTATACATTGTGTTCTCACATCAGGTAACTTCTGTGAACTGTGATTTTTTATTTTTATTTTGCTACACCTAGATTCTCAAGGGCTTTTTTCCTGACAATTTGTTTCTGTTTGAAGGGTGTGAGAAGCAAAAATAAATTAATACTGCGGCTTATGGAAGCATTGGTATATCCAAACCCATCTGCTTACAGGGATCAGTTGATTCGCTTCTCTGCCTTGAACCATACATCATATTCTGAAGTAAAGTTGAAGATTTTGAAAGATTAAAGTTCGATTTATTTTGCTCATGTAGTCATGTGATAGCTGATAAAAAATGTGTGATATATTGTTATTGATGCAGCTGGCACTTAAAGCAAGCCAACTTCTTGAGCACACTAAATTGAGTGAACTTCGCACCAGCATAGCAAGAAGCCTTTCAGAGCTGGAGATGTTTACTGAGGAAGGAGAGCGTCTGTCAACACCTAGGAGAAAGATGGCGATAAATGAGAGAATGGAAGATTTAGTTTGTGCTCCACTGGCAGCTGAAGATGCCCTTGTAGCTTTGTTCGATCACAGCGATCCTACTCTTCAACGGAGAGTAGTTGAGACATACATACGCAGATTGTATCAGGTATCAGCAACTTCGTCCAATACTTTGCTTGTCTTGATACAGCTTAAATATTAACAAAATTTATGTGAGCTAACACAAAATCTTATTACAGCCATATCTTGTAAGTGGAAGTATCCGGATGCAATGGCACCGAGCTGGCCTAATTGCCTTATGGGAGTTCTCTGAAGAGCATCTTAAGCAAAGAAGTGGGCAAGATGTGCCCCTACAGCAAGTAGAAAATCCCATTGAGAAGAGTTGGGGCGTCATGGTTGTAATCAAGTCTCTCCAGTTTGTAGCAACTGCAATTGATGTTGCACTGAAGGAGACTTCACAGTACGGAATTGGTGTCAGAAGTGTCTCTAACAGTAACCATGTACATTCTAATCAAAGCAATATGCTTCATATTGCTTTGGTTGGTATCAATAATCAGATGAGTACTCTGCAAGACAGGTTTGTTTGCTCTCCATATCCTTATGTGTCTTTGTTTCATGAAAATCTTCAAGATGATTCCATCAACAACTAATGGATGTCATTTACCTAATTTTTGTCTCTTTGTAATTGTAGTGGTGATGAGGATCAAACACAAGAAAGGGTCAACAAACTATTCAAGATTTTGAAGGATAATACTATTACATCACATCTTAATGGCGCTAGTGTTAAGGTTGTCAGCTGTATTATCCAAAGGGATGAAGGGCGTCCACCAATGCGACACTCCTTCCAATGGTCTGTTGACAAACTTTATTATGAGGAGGATCCAATGCTTCGCCATGTGGAACCCCCGTTGTCTACATTCCTTGAGCTGGTATGCAGCTATATTCATACTTTTCATATTCTTTTAATATCCTCTTTGACTATAACTGCACCTCTTTAACATTTTCTGTAAATACAGGAAAAAGTAAACTTAGAAGGTTACAATGAAGTAAAATACACTCCATCACGTGATCGTCAGTGGCATATTTATACGCTTATCAAGAACAAGAAAGATCAGAGATTAAATGACCAGAGGATGTTCCTTCGTACCATAGTCAGACAACCAAGTGCAACAAATAGTTTCCTGACAGGTAATATTGACAATGAAGTAGGGCACACACAAGCTTCGTCATCGTTCACATCAAACAGCATTCTCAGATCATTGATGGGAGCACTAGAAGAAATAGAGCTACATGCTCATAGTGAGACTGTGAGATCAGGCCACTCACACATGTATCTGTGCTTACTGAGAGAACAACAATTGCATGAACTAATCCCGTTTTCAAGGTGGGTCAATGCACCTTGTCTTTTTATGTTGCAGATATGAAGGATATGTTGTTAATTTGCTTGAAGTTATCCACTTCTGCTATTTCATTGTGCAGGATGACTGGTAAAATTGATAAGGATGAAGGAACTGTGTGCACACTTTTGAAGCATATGGTATTGAATTTATATGAACATGTTGGGGTCAGGATGCATCGTCTTTCTGTGTGCCAGTGGGAAGTCAAGCTCTGGTTGGTTTGTGATGGGCAAGCTAGTGGTGCTTGGAGAGTTGTTGTTACCAATGTTACTGGCCACACATGCACCATTGATGTAAGTTCTTGATAACTCACTACTTTACCAGAAATAACCATAGCAATTATTTAGTAACGACTGTGAAGAACTAAAGATTCCGACCACCTGTCTGATATGCATAAAACTTGACAATAATCAGAACCTTGTCAACTATCATACATGTTTCTTTAGCTAATAGCAAATGCTCGTATGCCAAGTATTTTTGACCATTTACATTTAGGTAAAAGGGTACCATTTGAACTTTTTGATGTGCTTATGTTCAATTTTTTATCCCAGATTTACCGAGAAGTGGAAGACCCCACCACACATCAGCTTCTCTACCACTCTGCCACAACCTCGGCTGGTCCTTTGCATGGTGTTGCATTGAATGAACCATACAAGCCTTTGGATGCTATTGACCTCAAACGTTATGCTGCTAGGAAAAATGAAACCACATACTGCTATGATTTTCCCCTGGTAAGTTGCTTGCAGCTCCTTGTTTTTCCTAACTTTAGTTATGCCATTCTTAAAGAGACCAATTCATATCATTAATACTATTTATGCAGGCATTTGAAACAGCGCTGAAGAGATCATGGAAATCAAGTAGCTATGGTGTTAGCGAAGCTAATGAGCACAATCGATTCTATGCTGAAGTGAAAGAGCTTATATTTGCTGATTCGGTTGGAGCATGGGGCACTCCATTGGTTTCAGTTGAACGTCCTCCAGGCATCAATGATATTGGCATCGTTGCTTGGAACATGAAGCTGTCCACGCCAGAATTCCCACGTGGCCGGGAGATTATAGTTGTTGCCAATGATGTGACATTTAAAGCTGGGTCCTTTGGTCCAAGAGAAGATGCATTTTTTGATGCTGTTACCAATCTTGCCTGTGAGAGGAAACTTCCTCTTATCTATCTGGCAGCAACTGCTGGTGCCAGGCTTGGTGTAGCAGAGGAAATAAAGTCATGCTTCCATGTCGGCTGGTCTGATTATGAGAGCCCTGAACGTGGGTTTCAGTACATTTACCTCACTACACAAGATTACTCACGTCTAAGCTCTTCAGTAATAGCTCACGAGCTGCAACTAAAAAATGGAGAAACCAGATGGGTGGTTGATACCATTGTTGGTAAAGAGGATGGACTTGGTTGTGAGAATCTCCACGGCAGTGGGGCGATTGCCAGCGCATATTCTAAGGCATACAAAGAGACCTTTACTCTGACATTTGTGACTGGAAGAGCTGTTGGCATTGGGGCTTATCTGGCTCGTTTAGGCATGAGGTGTATACAACGTCTTGATCAACCAATTATTTTGACTGGGTTTTCGGCACTAAACAAGCTCCTGGGGCGGGAGGTGTACAGTTCTCATATGCAATTGGGTGGCCCCAAAATCATGGCTACAAATGGCGTTGTCCACCAAACTGTGTCAGATGACCTTGAAGGTGTTTCTGCTATCCTGAAATGGCTCAGTTATGTTCCTCCATATGTTGGTGGTCCTCTTCCCATTATGAAACCCCTGGACCCACCCGAAAGACCAGTAACATACCTCCCTGAGAATGCTTGTGATGCTCTTGCAGCCATCTGTGGCATTCAGGATGGTGAAGGGAGGTGGTTGGGTGGTATGTTTGATAGGGAAAGCTTTGTGGAAACATTGGAAGGTTGGGCAAAAACAGTTATCACCGGAAGAGCAAAGCTTGGTGGAATACCAGTTGGTGTCATAGCTGTAGAAACCCAGACTGTGATGCAAGTCATCCCAGCTGATCCAGGTCAGCTTGATTCCGCTGAGCGCGTAGTCCCTCAAGCAGGTCAGGTTTGGTTCCCAGATTCTGCAACCAAAACAGCTCAGGCATTACTGGATTTCAACCGTGAGGAGCTTCCGCTGTTCATCCTAGCAAACTGGAGAGGTTTCTCTGGTGGGCAAAGGGATTTATTTGAAGGAATCCTTCAGGCTGGTTCAACAATTGTTGAGAATCTGAGGACATACAAGCAGCCTGCTTTTGTATATATCCCAATGGGTGGAGAGCTACGGGGAGGGGCCTGGGTTGTGGTGGACAGCAAGATCAATCCAGACCACATCGAGATGTATGCCGAGAGGACTGCGAAAGGGAATGTCCTTGAGCCCGAAGGATTGGTGGAGATCAAATTCAGGCCAAAGGAACTGGAAGATTGCATGCTAAGGCTTGACCCAGAATTGATTGGTCTGAATACTAGGCTGAAAGAGATGAAGAAACAAAATGCCAGCATCTCGGAAATGGAGACCATACGGAGGAGTATGACTATTCGGATGAAGCAGTTGATGCCTATTTATACTCAGGTTGCCACACGATTTGCCGAATTGCATGACACCTCTGCTAGAATGGCCGCCAAAGGTGTGATCGGTAAGGTTGTTGATTGGAAAGAGTCTCGGGCCTTCTTCTACAGGAGATTGCGAAGGAGAGTTGCTGAGGATGCCCTGGCCAAGGAAGTTAAAGAAGCTGCTGGCGAGCAGCTTTCCCACAGATCAGCATTAGACTGTATCAAGAAATGGTATCTAGCGTCCAAAGGAACTGAAGGTGATGGTGAAATGTGGAATGATGATGAATCTTTCTTTGCTTGGAAGGATGATCCCAAAAACTATGAGAATTATCTTGAGGAGTTGAAGGCTGAAAGAGTATCGAACTGGTTCTCGCATCTTGCTGAAAGTTCAGACGTGAAAGCTCTACCAAACGGTCTTTCGCTGCTCCTTAACAAGGTAATTTTCTTTCTACCTTGAGGAAACCTTATTTTTGTTTCTAAGATCAACATCCTAAATTCTTAATTCTGGTACAGATGAATCCTTTGAAGAGGGAGCAGGTCATTGATGGCCTCAGGCAGCTTCTTGGTTGATCGATGGTGGCAAAGTGGAGCATGAAGCCCTGTTTAGTTGGGAACGGATTGTTCTGGTTGTAGTCATGTATTTAGCTGTTTAACATGTATTTAATTGGGTGGCGTTACTCCACGTCATACGGTACAACAGCAATCCTGATCAAGTGATTATTTATTCTTCAATCGAAGTAGTACATGATTTTCATCAGTAAGCTTTGTGCTTGCAATTAGGGATAAAATCGGATGGAAATGAACTGAAAAACACTCATTTTCGTTTCTATATTTTTTTTATAAAAATGGATTCTAATTCAGAAAAACCGTGAGCAAAAACATAAGGTTCTCGGTAAAGAAGGGATTTGGACAGCGCATATATTGAAAGACCGGTAGGAGATGCAATAGAGACCCGATTCTCGATTTCTTGTGGAGGATTTCTCTATTAGGAATAAAAAACGGGGAAGTTTCTTTCTCCACATGAATATAAACCAAGGTTTTAAATAGCCGGCTCTATTTAGCCAACTATAGACTTTCAGGAGGTCTGAAGATGTACTATTTAGCGCTAATCAAAATTAGCCCTACTAGAACTACGAATGGGTTTGGGCTTCCTGTCGCTGCCCCGTTGGGGCGCCGCGGTGGCGTCTCCCGTCCGGTGATCTGGCGGTGGTGATGGTGGCTTCCTCCCTCCCCCTTTCCCTCGTCGGTTTCTAGGTTCAGGTCCTCTCGCTCCTCGCGCTTCTCTGCCCCCTGGTCTTCTTGTTTCCTCAAGCATGGACCTTGCTCTTCTGGATTTTCGGCCGGGGTTGGCCTTCGAGGATTCTCTCAGGCTTAGTTTGGCCTCTTCGGTTTGTCCTGCTTGCCCCAGTCTTCTGTCATCCTTCTGGTTGGTGGTTTCTTTTGGCAGATGCATTTTCAAGTTGAACTCGGATTCTGTTGGCCATCTTCTCCAGGCTGCCCTGGGAGGGTTCGCGGCAGGCTTTGAGGTGCTCCATCTCTCTGATCGGGTTTTCCGGTTTTCGATTTCTTCAAAGGCTGTGGGTTTTCATATCTACAATTCTAAATGTATTGATCGTGCGGAATTCAAAGCCTTCTTCAATCTTTGGAACCATGGTGGCCCTAACTGGATGCATGAATTCAAGATTTTTTTGGATGAAGAGAAGGCCTCTTGGCTGACTGTTCGGGGGCAAGAAGAGATTATCTTATGCGGATATTGTTAAGCTCCCTCTCACTGGTGCTAATGCGGTCCCGATTTGCAGCAATAAGAAGTTTTCTTGTGGTGTTGAGCATCAGGCTCGGATTAGAATTTCTGCGTTCAATCGTCTGGGCTCGCATGCTCGTAATGCGGTTCCGATTCGCAGCAATAAGTTCTCTGGTGGTGTTGCGCATCAGGCTCGGATTAGAATTTCTGCGTTCAATCGTCTGGGCTCGCCTGCTCGTAGTTCAGTTTTTCCTGAACCATGGTCTTCGTCTTCCCAGCGAAGGGCTGTGCCTCCTCGAATTTCAAATTTCAAGAGGGTTTCTTCCTCGATGCTTAACCTTGATCGTAATGGTGACATTCATGGCGGCGGAATTCGTGGTCGTTCCAAATTTCAAAATTCGAATTCTAATTGGACTAGGCCTCGCAACCTACAATGGCGTCCCATTCGGAAACGGGGGCCTGCTAGGCCCACCTGCTTTTCGCTGTCATTTCTGTAAGGTGAGAGGGCACTTGGAATTATTTTGTCCCTCTAAGAAATCATCTTTCGGTTTTCCTTTAACTTTGTTCCCTGCCTTTGGGAGTCGGGCCAATTTGGTGGGAAAACTGAAATTCCCGGCCACAGTTCCTGGTTTCGCTCCCCCGCGGTGTCTGTGATCGGTGGACCCCTAGCTATAGCTGCTTCGAGGAGTTCGCCCGGGTTGTCCTATTAAAAAATCTGAATCGACACCTCTCCAGTCCCTGACGCTTTCTTTGGGTGTGACTTCATCAAAACCCCAAACTGCTCCTTCTTCGATTGCTGGCTGGCGATCCTCGCTTCCTTCTCCGATGGCGTATAGGCGTGTTGATCCGGAGCCT
The DNA here is from genome assembly GCF_902167145.1 of Zea mays. Classification (NCBI taxonomy): domain Eukaryota; kingdom Viridiplantae; phylum Streptophyta; class Magnoliopsida; order Poales; family Poaceae; genus Zea; species Zea mays. Next base: position 40,066,038 of record NC_050100.1, on the reverse strand, counting down.
TTTCTTCCACCGGGCTTCAGCGCTTCGGTGGTCCTGCACCGTGAGGTTATGGCCAGGTTAGTGACTAGGCGTCTTCCGCCAATGCATAAGGATTGGGCTATTATCAATATCCAACCTTTACCGGAACATGAAGTCATTTTTCCGACGGTGAGAGATGTGGTCAGAGAATATCTGGTGGAGCACCGACGGCTCGGGGTGCGGGACATCTGAAAGGGAAATGTGCCCTTGGGCCATTTCTAGTATATTTTGGTGATTAAGTGTCCAACACATATTAAGTGGGTTATTATATGCCAAATGATGAATGAAGTGCAAATCAATAAGAAGGTATGTTTCTAGACTTAGTACATCTGTTTTGGGTACTAATGAAGTTACCTAAGTGCTAGAAACAGGAAAAGAAAAGGATTGGAAGAGAGTGCCTGTGTGCAGCCAAGACACAGCACAGTCTGGCACACCGGACTGTCCGGTGGTGCACTGGACAGTGTTCGGTGCGCCGGGCTGGTCTGCGGCGAACTGGCCACTCTCGAGAAAACTTCAGCGGTGTACGGCTATAATTCACCGGACTGTCCGGTGGTGCACCGGACTGTCCGGTGAGCCAACGACCGCCAGCGCAACGGTCGGCCGCCAAATCCGCGGGCGACGCGTGACCCGCTCCAACGGTCGGCAGGGGCACCGGACTGTCCGGTGTGCATCAGACAGTGTCCGGTGCGCCAATTGCCACAAGCTTGCAACGGTCGGCTGCGCCAGGAATGGAAAGAAATCGCGCACCGGACATGAACAGTGGCTGTCTGGTGGCACACCGGACTGTCCGGTGCGCCACCCGACAGAAGGCAAGTTTAGCCTTCCAAGAATGCCTCCAACGGCTCCTAACTGCCTTGGGGCTATAAAGGGACCCCTAGGCGCATGGAGGAGACACCGAAGCATACTTTGAGCATTCTAAGTCTTCCACACTCCGTCTCCGCACACTTGATCGACTGTGTTAGTGATTTGAGCTCTGTTCTTGTAGTGAACTAGTTGTGCTTCATTTTGAGCTCAAGTCTTGGCTTGTGTATTGCTGCGGATTTGTGTGTGTTGTTTCTCATCCTTACTCTTGTGCTTTCACCGTGATCTTTATTGTAAGGGCGAGAGACTCCAACTTGTGGAGATTCCTCGCGAACGGGAAAAGAGATAAGCAAAGAAAAGCCGTGGTATTCAAGTTGATCATTGGATCACTTGAAAGGGGTTGAGTGCAACCCTCATCCATTGGGACGCCACAACGTGGAGGTAGGCAAGTGTTATACTTGCCGAACCACGGGATAAACTCGCGTGTCTTTTGTGATTGTTTTTTTTCTGTGATACTTGTGTTCGCAAGAGCTCGCTACTTAGCCATACTAACACTTAACCAAGTTTTGTGGCTATTAGTTGTTGAATTTTACAGGATCACCTATTCACCCCCCTCTAGGTGCTCTCAATTGGTATCGGAGCCGTTCTCTTCACGCAAGGGACTAATTGCCCGAAGAGATGGATCCTAAGGGAAAGGGGATGGTGGTCAATGATAAAGAGAAGGAGTCCATCTTCAACGAGCCGAGGGACGACAAGCCCACTGACTCCGGCTCGAGTCATAAGAAGAAGGACGGGAAGAAGAAGAGGCGCATCAAGAAGATCGTCTACTACAACAGCGACGAGTCTTCTTCTTCCCCAAGAGACAACGACTGCGACGATAAAAAGAAACTGGTTAACTCAAATTTTTCATTTGATTATTCTCGTATTCAGTATAATTCCAATGCTCATTTGCTTTCTATTCCTCTTGGTAAACCTCCACACTTTGATGGAGAGGACTACGCTTTTTGGAGTCACAAAATGCATAGTCACCTTTTCTCTCTTCATCCAAGTATTTGGGAGATAGTTGAGAATGGAATGCAATTTGATAGTACGGATAACCCTGTATTCATTAACAAACAAATCCATAAAAATGCACAAGCTACCACTGTTCTGTTAGCATCGTTGTGCAGGGATGAATACAACAAGGTGAGCGGCTTGGACAACGCCAAGCAAATATGGGACACCCTCAAGATATCGCATGAGAGGAACAACGCCACCATGATCACCAAGATGGAGTTGGTGGAAGGCGAGCTAGGAAGGTTCGCAATGATCAGGGGAGAGGAGCCAACGCAAACATACAACAGGCTCAAGACCCTGGTCAACAAGATCAGGAGCTATGGAAGCACGAGATGGACGGACCACGACGTCGTCCGACTTATGCTCAGGTCCTTCACTGTTATTGATCCTCATCTTGTGAACCTCATCCGTGAAAATCCCAGGTACACAAAGATGACTCCCGAGGAGATTCTTAGGAAGTTTGTGAGCGGGCAGATGATGGTGAAGGAAGCGTGATATGTTGATGATGCTCTCAATGGCCCTCTACCCGTCTACGAGCCTCAACCCATTGCTCTCAAAGCAACAAGCAGCAGGGAGGCACTACCTAGCAAGGTGGCACAAGTTGAGGCGGCCGGGCTAAACGATGATGAAATGGCCCTAATCATAAAGCGCTTCAAGACCGCATTGAAAGAACGCAAGGAGTACCCTAACAAGAACAAAGCAAAGGGAAAGCGCTCCTACTTCAAGTGCGGTAAGACTAGTCATTTTATAGCGAATTGTCCCGATAACTCTAGTGACCAGGAATAAGGAAAGGGCGGGAAGAAAGAGAAGAAAAAGAGCTATAGGAAGGCAAAGGGCGAGGCACACATCGGAAAGGAATGGGACTCGGACTGCTCGTCTTCTGATTCCGACGACGAAGGACTCACTGCCTCAGCCTTCAACAAGTCCTCTCTCTTCCCCAACGAACGTCACACCTGCCTCATGGCAAAGGAGAAAAAGGTAAGCGTTCGTGAAACCCCTAAGTATACTACTTCAAGCGATGATGAATCTAGTGATGATGAAGTAGACTATACTGAATTATTTAAGGGTTTAGATAGATCAAAAGTAGATAAAATTAATGAGTTAATTGATGCTTTAAACGAAAAGGATAGGCTTTTAGAAAAGCAAGAGGATATATTGTATGAAGAGCATGATAAACTTGTTAGTGCACAAAAGTCTCTTGTTTTAGAAACTAAAAGAAATGAATTGTTATCCTCTGAATTATCTGTGTGCCATGAATCAATCTCTAGTTTAAAGATTTTGAATGATGATTTAAATACTCAGCTAGAAGTAGCTAATAAATCTACTTCATGTGTAGAACATGTTGTAATTTGTAATAGATGTAAGGACTTTGATGTTAATGCTTGTAATGAACATCTCATTGCTATTACAAAATTGAATGATAAAGTGGCAAGTCTTAATGCTCAACTTAAGACTTGCAAAAGTGACTTTGATAAGTTAAAATTTGCTAGGGATGCCTACACGGTTGGTAGACACCCCTTAATTAAGGATGGGCTTGGTTTTCGAAAGGAAGCCAAGAACTTAACAAGCCAAAGGGCTCCCATTCCCAACAAGGAGAAAGGGAAGGCCCCTATGGATAGTAGTAATCAAAAGAATCATGCTTTCATGTACAATGATAGAAAATATTCTAGAAATTTTCATTATGATAGGAGTTATAATGCTTTTGACTCACATGCCATGATTGCTTCCTGTTCTAATTTTAATGGTAGGCCTAGGAGAAATTTTGTGTCTCATGCTCCTAGGAAAGCGTGTCATAAACCTACCACTGTCTTTCATGCTTGCAACACTAAGTATGTACTTTCATGTAAAAATGAAAAAAGTGGTTGCTAGAAAGTTGGGGTCCAAATGCAAGGGAGACAAGACTTGCATTTGGGTCCCAAAGGATGTTGTAACTAACCTTGTAGGACCCAACAAGAGTTGGGTACCTAAGACCCAAGCCTAATTTGCCTTGCAGGTTTATGCATCCGGGGGCTCAAGCTGGATTATCGACAGCGGATGCACAAACCACATGACGGGGGAGAAGAAGATGTTCACCTCCTACGTCAAGAGCAAAGATTCCCAAGATTCGATCATCTTTGGAGATGGGAACCAAGGCAAGGTTAAAGGTCTAGGAAAGATAGCTATTTCATCTGAGCATTCCATATCTAATGTGTTCTTAGTTGAATCGCTCGGATACAACTTATTGTTTGTTAGTCAACTATATAATATGGGTTATAATTGTCTGTTTACCAATATAGATGTGTTTGTCTTTAGAAGGAGTGATGGTTCATTAGCTTTTAAGGGTGTACTAGACGACAAACTCTATTTAGTTGATTTTTCGAAGGAGGAGGCCGATCTAGATGCATGCTTAATTGCTAAGACTAGCATGGGCTGGCTGTGGCATCGCCGTCTAGCACATGTTGGGATGAAGAACCTTCATAAACTTCTAAAGGGAGAACATGTGTTAGGTCTAACCAATGTATCTTTCGAAAAAGATAGACCTTGTGCAGCTTGTCAAGCAGGTAAACAGGTGGGAAGTACTCATCACAGAAAGAATGTGATGACCACGTCAAGACCTCTGGAGCTACTCCATATGGACCTCTTCGGACCCGTCACCTATCTCAGCATCGGGGGAAGTAAGTATGGTATCGTTATTGTTGATGATTTTTCCCGCTTCACTTGGGTATTCTTTTTGCAGGATAAATCAGAAACCCAAGGGACCCTAAAGCGCTTTCTAAGGAGAGCTCAAAATGAATTTGAGCTCAAGGTGAAAAAAATAAGAAGCGACAACGGGTCCGAGTTCAAGAACTTACAAGTGGAGGAGTACCTTGAGGAGGAAGGAATCAAGCACGAGTTCTCCGCTCCCTACACACCACAGCAAAACGGTGTGGTAGAGAGGAAGAACAGGATGCTTATAGACATGGCGAGGACGATGCTTGGAGAATTCAAGACGCCCGAGCAGTTTTGGTCGGAAGCTGTGAACACAACTTGCCACACCATAAACCGGGTCTACCTTCATCGCCTCCTCAAGAAGACCTCGTATGAACTTCTAACCGGTAACAAACCCAATGTTTCGTACTTTCGTGTATTTGGGAGTAAATGTTATATTCTAGTGAAGAAAGGTAGAAATTCTAAATTTGCTCCTAAAGCTGTAGAAGGGTTTTTGCTAGGTTATGACTCAAATACAAAGGCGTATAGAGTCTTCAACAAATCATCGGGTTTGGTTGAAGTCTCTAGCGACGTTGTATTTGATGAAACTAATGGCTCTCCAAGAGAGCAAGTTGATCTTGATGATGTAGATGAAGATGATGTTCCAACGGACACAATTCGCACCATGGCGACTGGAGATGTGCGACCACAGGAACAACAAGAGCAAGATCAACCTTCTTCCTCAACGATGGTGCACCCCCCAACTCCAGATGATGAACAGGTTCATCAAGAAGAGGCGTGTGATCAAGGGGGAGCACAAGAAGAACAAGTGATAGAGGAATAAGTACCACTGGCCCCTCCAACTCAAGTCCGAGCGACAATTCAAAGGAATCACCCCGTCGATCAGATTCTGGGTGACATAAGCAAGGGAGTAACTACTCGCTCACGATTAGCTATTTTTTGTGAGCATTACTCGTTTGTCTCTTCTATTGAGCCTTTCAGGGTAGAAGAGGCCTTGCAAGATCCGGACTGGGTGTTGGCCATGCAGGAGGAGCTCAACAACTTCAAGCGAAATGAAGTTTGGAGCCTGGTGCCACGTCCCAAGCAAAACGTTGTGGGAACCAAGTGGGTGTTTCGCAATAAGCAAAACGAGCACGAGGCGGTGACAAGGAACAAGGCTCGACTTGTGGCAAAAGGTTATGCCCAAGTCTTAGGTTTGGATTTCGAGGAGACTTTTGCTCCTGTGGCTAGGCTAGAGTCTATTCGCATTCTATTAGCCTATGCCGCTCACCACTCTTTCAGGTTGTTCCAAATGGATGTAAAGAAAGCTTTCCTCAACGGGCCAATCAAGGAGGAGGTGTACGTGGAGCAACCCCTGGCTTTGAGGATGAACGGTACCCCGATCATGTGTGTAAGCTCTCTAAGGCGCTCTATGGACTTAAGCAAGCCCCAAGAGCATGGTATGAATGCCTTAGATATTTCCTAATTGCTAATGCTTTCAAGGTTGGGAAAGCCGATCCAACTCTTTTCACTAAGACTTGTGATGGTGACCTATTTGTGTGCCAAATTTATGTCGATGACATAATATTTGGTTCTACTAACCAAAAGTCTTGTGAGGAGTTTAGCAGGGTGATGACACAGAAATTTGAGATGTCGATGATGGGCGAGTTGAACTACTTCCTTGGGTTCCAAGTGAAGCAACTCAAGGACGACACCTTCATCTCCCAAATGAAGTACACGCAAGACTTGCTCAAGCGGTTCGGGATGAAAGACGTCAAGCCCGCGAAGACACCAATGGGCACCGACGGACATGTTGACCTCAACAAAGGAGGTAAGTCCGTTGATCAAAAGGCATACCGGTCTATGATAGGTTCTTAGCTTTATTTATGTGCTAGTAGACCGGATATTATGCTAAGCGTATGCATGTGTGCTAGATTTCAATCCGATCCAAGGGAGTGTCATCTTGTGGCCGTTAAGCGAATTCTCAGATATTTAGTTGCTACGTCTTGCTTTGGGATCTGGTATCCAAAGGGGTCTACCTTTGACTTGATTGGATACTCAGACTCCGATTATGCCGGGTGCAAGGTTGATAGGAAGAGTACATCAGGGACGTGCCAATTCCTAGAAAGGTCCCTGGTGTCTTGGAGTTCAAAGAAACAAACTTCCGTTGCCCTATCCACCGCTGAGGCCGAGTACGTTGCCGCAGGACAGTGTTGCGTGCAACTACTTTGGATGAGGCAAACCCTCCGGGACTTCGGCTACAATCTGAGCAAAGTCCCACTCCTATGTGATAATGAGAGTGCAATCCGCAAGGCGGATAATCCTGTTGAACACAGCCGCACTAAGCACATAGACATCCGACATCACTTTTTGAGAGACCACCAGCAAAAGGGAGATATCGAAGTGTTCTATATTAGCACCGAGAACCAGCTAGCCGATATCTTTACCAAGCCTTTAGATGAGAAAACCTTTTGCAGGCTGCGTAGTGAGCTAAATGTCTTAGATTCGCGTAACTTGGATTGATTTATAGCATACATGTGTTTTATGTCTTTGATCAAGTTACTTTATGCATTTATGAGATTTGTTGTTTACTTCTGGTGCTCAAGTTGTGCAAGGGATCCCCGGACCTCACAAGTCCATGTGTGAATGATGCACATATTTAGGGGGAGAAGTGCTACAACTTGACTCTTTGAGACTAACATTTCTGCTTGAGTTTACTTAATGTAGTCTCAAAGGTGAATTGAAAGGGAAAGGTAAACTTGGACCATGCAAAGACTTCCACTGCACTCCGGTATTAACTCCAAGTTCATATCTATACTCTTATTGCCTTTTTGCTCTTAATTGACAATTTTGGTGAGGCAATGGGGTTAAAGGGCCAATAATGATCCCGTTTTGGTGCTTAATGCCAAAGGGGGAGAAATTAAGGCCAAAGCAAATGGATCAGCTACCACTTGAGAATTTTGAAAATAGTAGAGTTAGAACTTTTGATTTGTCAAAATACTCTTATTGTCAAAAAATTGGTCTCTTGTGGGGAGAATGTTTTATTATGGAAAAAAGGGGGAGTTTTTGGCTCTTAATCATTTTTACTCTTGGATTATCTCTCTTTGTGCCCAAACAAGTGTGTTTGACTTAGAGATAGGAAAATGAATTTGATTTGCAAAAACAAACCAAGTGGTGGCAAAGAACGATCCAAATATGTCAAATCTTGTCAAAGACTATTTTTGTTCTCAATTGCATTGATGTTGCACTGCTATTTGTTGCTTTTTGATGTGTTGGCATAAATCACCAAAAAGGGGGAGATTGAAAGGGAAATGTGCCCTTGGGCCATTTCTAGTATATTTTGGTGATTAAGTGTCCAACACATATTAAGTGGGTTATTATATGCCTAACGATGAATGAAGTGCAAATCAACAAGAAGGTATGTTTCTAGACTTAGTACATCTGTTTTGGGTACTAATGAAGTTACCTAAGTGCTAGAAACAGGAAAAGAAAAGGATTGGAAGAGAGTGCCTGTGTGCAGCCAAGACACAACACATTCTGGCACACCGGACTGTCCGGTGGTGTTGGCGTTTCGAGACCGGGGGGTCCCTAAGCCGACGAGTGAAATGTCGCCGCGTGCCCCAGCCCTGATGGGTCGGCGCGAGGCCGAGCGCGAAGGGGGGAAGTGAGGTGGCCGGAGATGGGCGTGAGAGAGGTGGAAATCCCGCGGCCTTCGTGTTCGTCCCGCGCCCAGGTCGGGTGCGCTAGCAGTAGGGGGTTACAAGCGTCCACACGGGAGAGGGAGCGAGCGGCCTCACGCGAGCGCCTGTCTCGTCCTCGTCCCCGCGTGGCCCACCCTCTCTAAGAGGGCCCTGGTCCTTCCTTTTATAGGCGTAAGGAGAGGATCCAGGTGTACAATGGGAGGTGTAGCAGAGTGCTACGTGTCTAGCGGAGGAGAGCTAGCGCCCTAAGTACACACCATCGTGGCGGTCGGAGAGATTTTGGCGCCCGGTTTGTGTGATGTCGTGGCCGTCGGAGGAGCGCTGGAGCCTGGCGGAGGGACAACTATCGGGGCTATCGAGTCCTTGCTGACGTCCTCTTGCTTCCGTAAGGGGGCCGAGAGCCGCCATCGTCAGGGAGCGTGCGGGGCGCCATCATTGCCTATCTGGCGGAGCGAGCCAGATGGGACGCCGGTCTTGTTCCCCGTAGCCTGAGTCAGTTTGGAGTAGGGTAATGATGGCGCCTCCCGTTGACGTGGCTGGCCCGCGCCCTAGGTTGGGCGATGTGGAGGCTCCTCCGAGGTCGAGGTCGAGTCCGTCTTCCGTGGCCGAGGTCGAGTCCGAGCCCCTAGGTCGGGCGAGGCGGAGGCCGTTGGCTGAGGCCAGGGCGGAGTTCGAGTCCTGGGGTCGGGCGAAGCGGAGTTCGTCGTCTTCTGGGCTGAGCCCAAGTCCGAGCCCTGGGTCGGGCGGAGCGGAATTCGTCGTCTTCTGGGGCTGAGCCTAAGTCCAAGCCCTGGGTTGGGCGGAGCGGAGTTCGCCGTTTTCCGGGGCTTAGCCCGAGTCCGAGCCCTGGGTCGGGCGGAGCGGAGTTCGCCGTCTTCCGGGGCTTAGCCCGAGTCCGAGCCCTGGGTCGGGCGGAGCGGAGTTCGCCGTCTTCTGGGGCTTAGCCCGAGTCCGAGCCCTGGGTCGGGCGGAGCGGAGTTCACCGTCTTCCGGGGCTTAGCCCGAGTCCGAGCCCTGGGTCGGGCGAAGCGGAGCTTCCTATGGTGCCTGCGGCCGGGCCTGACTGCCTGTCAGCCTCACTCTGTCAAGTGGCACGGCAGTCGGAGCGACGCAGGCGGCGCTGTCTTTCTGTCAGACCGGTCAGTGGAGCGGCGAAGTGACGGCGGTCACTTTGGCTCTGTCGGCTGAGGGGCGCGCGTCAGGATAAAGGTGTCAGGCCACCTTTGCATTAAATGCTCCTGCGATTTGGTCGGTCGGTGCGGCGATTTGGTCAGGGTTGCTTCTTGGCGAAGACAGGGCCTCGGGCGAGCCGGAAATATGTTCGCCGCTGGAGGGGGGCCTCGGGCGAGGCGGAGATTCCCCGGGGTCGGCTGCCCTTGTCCGAGGCTAGGCTCGGGCGAGGCGTGATTGAGTCCCTCGAATGGACTGATCCCTGACTTAATCGCACCCATCAGGCCTTTGCAGCTTTATGCTGATGGGGGTTACCAGCTGAGAATTAGGAGCCTTGAGGGTACCCCTAATTATGGTCCCCGACAGGAGCCCCCGAGCCTCGAAGGGAGTGTTAGCACTCGCTTGGAGGCTTTCGTCGCACTTTTTTGCAAGGGGACCAGCCTTTCTCGGTTGCGTTTTGTTCCGGTGGGTGCGCGCGAGCGCACCCGCCGGGTGTAGCCCCCGAGGCCTCGGAGGAGTGGTTTGACTCCTCCGAGGTCTTAATGCCTCGCGCAATGCTTCGACTGGTCTGGTCGTTCCCTCATGCGAGCTGGCCGTAGCCCGGGTGTACGGTCGGGTCCCAAGTTCTCGGGCTGGTATGTTGACGCTGTCAATGGTTTGGCCGGAGCCGAGTTTGCAAGAGCAGCCCCCGAGCCTCTACACAGAGCGAGAGGGCGATCAGGGACAGACTCGACTTTTTTACATACGCCCCTGCGTCGCCTTTCCGCAAGGAGGAGGGGGGAGAGCGCCATGTTGCCCTCAGTGGGCGCCGAACATGGTGTCTCCGGTGAGCTGCAGGCGGGTGATCCGAGCGGACGTCCGTGCCCCATTCGTTAGGGGTCGGCTAGAGGCCCAGAGGCGCGCCCAAAAGTACCTGCGGGTGATCTGCCGGACCCGGTCCCCTGGCGACGGGGTCCGAGGGCTCGATGCCTCCCTCTGATGGGATTCCATTACAAGATCGTTCCTGCTGGTATCGGAAATGTCATAGGGTACCTCGGGAGCGCAGCCCGAGCCTTGGTTATGTATCGAACGTACCCATGGTCATCCCTCACTCTGTGTCTGAGGCGGCTGTGAACCCTTCGGGGGCCAGCCTTCGAACCCCTGATCAGTAGTGGGCGCAGAGCCCGAGTAGCCTGAGGCGGCCGTTGAACCCTTCCGAGGGGCCAGCCTTCGAACCTCTGACCAGTAGTGGGTGTGGAGCCCACATGCTCTGAGGAGGCTGTTGAACCCTTCCGAGGGGCCAGCCTTCGAACCTCTGATCAGTAGGGAGGCTCAGAGCCTGGTTCCTTCACGGGGAAGGATCCTTTTCGGGGTATCCCCCTTTCCCGGTCCCTGTTGCAAGAGAGAGAAAGAGGAAAAAAGGAAAAGGATACGAGATCGAACGACGCGGCGTACCTTTTTTGACGCGGTCATTATGGCGAAGGCAAAGCGTCGCTCGCTTCTCCTGCCGGAGGCGCCGCCTGTCCTGCCGCGGAGTTAATGCGACGGGGCGAGTGGTTCGTGGGGCGGCCGTTGCGTGTGCGCGGGCCGTTCGAGGAACGGAACACGGGCGTGTCGTCTTCACGCCGTGAGAGGGTTCTCTCGCTGCCCCCGGATGGGACGTAAGCTTGGCTGACGACGTGACCGCTGCTCCTGCCCGCCTGCCACCGCCATTACTGCCGGCCCATTTTTGGCCGCATTGACCGTCGCGCCAGGCTGGCGCTGCTGGGTCGTGCGCTGGGTCGCCTCGAGTCGTGGTATTGGTTCCGCAGTCGAGGAGGCGCGGTGGTGGCGCAAGTGGCGGTGTAGTTGCATGCACGAAGCATTCGGCGCGCCGGTTGCATGACGCATGGGCCTGGGCCTCCATGCTGGGTGTGTTGGGAGTCGAAGAAGTGCGCCCACTTGGCGTGGTTGCATGCCGCCTGCATGGCTGCCCGCCCTTTCGCCCGCTGGTCTGGGAGAAGTGGAGAGCCGCTTGTAACCGCTGGGCGGTTGCACGCACCGCGCACGGCGGTTTGGCTTCTTCTGCCCTGGGCTGGCTTGCGTGATGTGTGGGACCCAGCCCCCGCGCCGTAGGGGAGGACCTTGGAGCGTGTTGGAGAAGACTCAGCCCACGACGGCTGGGGACGCAAGTAGGGAGAGTCGCCTTTAAAAGGAGGGTGACCCCCTTGGAAGGCGACCATGTCTTCGCGCTCCCTTATGCATCGTGTCTTTCCACCTTCCAAGCCCCCGGATGGGGGATACCCGCCGTCTTTCCGCCTTGTCGTTGGAGGAACGCAACTCCACGGGAGTTGGTACCTTTCAGCCATCGTTCGGCTTCAAGGATTTTCATCATGCAGCCCGGTTGCACCCCTCCGCCGGCGGTCACCCAAGATGGTGACCTCCAGTTCGATGGCGGGGGAAAGCGAACCGGGCCGCGGCCTCTGCCCCTCCCTCAGCCTCAAGGATTTTCATCACCAGGGCTGGGGAGGGGAGTGTGCCGAGTTGGGGTCGGCCCCAGCGTGGGCGGTGGCCCGCTCCTTCCCTCAGTGATCGGGGGGAAGGGCGGCTGTCGTCCGTGGCGCTGGCAGCTGCCGCGTGCCTGGCTCTCGGACTCGAGTGGCTTCGGAGCCGTTCTCGGCGCCGGCTTCCGCCACGGCAGCTGGAAGAGGTTCTTCCGCCGACGAGATAGCCAGGGCCGCCCACGGACCGACCTCCAACTCTACGGCCTTCTGCCCGTCCTTGCCTCACGAGTTTGGGCATGGGCGGGGGCCTCCTAGCAGCAGCATCCGCCCTGAGGTCATCGCTGCCGCTGTTCGGCCCCTCGGAGCAGAAGTCGTCGTCGTCGCCGCTGCCGGAGCGGGCGACGGCGCGCCGTTCGTCGGTCTTCTGTTGCTCCGCAGGCCCCCCCCATTGAGTGGGGTTGTTCGTACCTGCGGAGGTGGAACCAGAGTTCCGTTTGTAATGGCACTTCGAATGCCAGTGTTTTTGTTCATTGTGGCTGCCGAGGCCTGAACATGTATGTAATTTCAGCACGGAGTCGTGTTTTTTCCTCATTTTCGAGCACTAAGACTCGCCTGTTGGTTGTCTGAACCGCTTCACCAAGCGTGAGTCGCCCCGTGTAAAGGTGACGAGTGAGGTGTCCATATCCCGGAGGCGTAGGAGTCCCTCGGCTCGGTCAGCCTTGTTGTTCGAGGCTTCCCTTGCTTAGTTAGAGGAACCCCTCGGCCGCTCTTCGATGAGCCGAGGCCAGGGGTAGCGGTGTCAGCGCGAACAGAGGCAGAGTTGGCTCGAAAAGAAGACCTGGTCGGCCGGAGCCTGGCTAGGTCGTCCGTTAGCGGGACCGATGCCGGAATTGACCTGCCGAGGCCTCGGGTCGGGCTGATGTCCTCGGTGGGCAGCTGGCCGAGGCCCCGGGGTGACCGACCGAGCCGCCTGCTTGGGCCGGATTCTCAGAGAAGACCCTGGCGGCGATGCCCCGGGCTTGGTGATGACGTTGTCCTTCAGAGCGGAGACCCTTGGACCGCGTCGCTGTCCGAGGCTGGGTCGGACCTCGCCGAAGGTGTTGTCGACGCCGAGGGTGCCGCTGCTCCCTTTAGCCGTCAAGATCCGAGCCTGCAGGATCAGATTATCTTGTAGCGTGTGTTTTCTGCGGCCCCCGAGGCCAAAACACACCCTCGCCGTGTTGTAAAGCCGCGTCTCCTTTCCTCTTGTTTCGAGTATCTGGACTTTTTTGTCGGTAACAGAATTGTTCGTGCGAGCGAGAGTTGCTTCTCACGGAAGGTGATGAGTGAGGTATCCGTATCCCGGAGGCGTAGGAGTCCCTCGGCTCGGTCGGCCTTGCCGCTTACGCGCACTCTTACCCGTCCATGGGGTTCTGTCACCGACGCAGTCGAGAAGGCTCGAAGAATCGCTCCGGCAGAAGAGCTTCCGAACGTGAAGACTTGTTCGGTCCGCGGAATCACTTATCCGAACGTGATACTTATCGCAGAAGGTGATGAGTGAGGTATCCGTATCCCGGAGGCGTAGGAGTCCCTCGGCTCGGTCAGCCTTGGCTGCTTACGTGTACTCCGTCGTTTTCAGGATCCACTTTCGAAGTAGTCAAAAAACACGAAAGACATTCTGGCAGAAAAGATCTTTTTTCGAGGAAAATTTCGACGCAGAGGGGGTTCCCCCCTTTTAGCCCCCGAGGGAGGGTCGGGCTTTGCCGAGGCAAGGCTGACCCTTCCTTGATGACTAAACTTTGCGTGGGAGCGAGGTATATGAACAACTTGAAAACATCTTAAGGGTAGAAGCGACGTAGCTGTTGGATGTTCCAAGCGTTGCTGTAGACCTCGCCTTGACTGTTGGCCAGCTTGTACGTTCCGGGCTTCAGAACTTTGGCGATGACGAACGGCCCCTCCCAGGGGGGCGTGAGCTTGTGTCGACCTCGGGCGTCTTGTCGCAGTCGAAGCACCAGGTCGCCCACCCGGAGGTCTCGGGACTGGACCCCTCGGGCGTGGTAGCGTCGCATGGGCTGCTGGTACCGCGCCGAGTGTAGTAAGGCCTTGTCCTGAGCCTCTTCCAGCTGGTCCAGCGAGTCTTCTCGACTAGCTTGGTTGCTTTGGTCGGCATAGGCCCTCGTCCTCGGGGAACCGTATTCTAGGTCTGTGGGCAAGATGGCCTCGACCCCATAGACTAGAAAGAACGGCGTGAAGCCCGTGGCTCGGCTCGGTGTTGTCTTCAGGCTCCAGACCACCGAGGGGAGTTCCTTCATCCATCACTTGCCGAACTTGTTGAGGTCGTTGTAAATCCGAGGCTTGAGTCCTTGTAGAATCATGCCGTTGGCACGCTCTACTTGCCCATTCGTCATGGGATGAGCCACGGCGGCCCAGTCCACCCGGATGTGGTGATCCTCGCAGAAGTCCAGGAACTTTCTGCTGGTGAACTGGGTGCCGTTGTCGGTGATGATGGAGTTCGGGACCCCGAAACGATGGATGATGTTGGTGAAGAACGCCACCGCCTGCTCGGACCTGATGCTGTTTAGGGGTCGGACCTTGATCCACTTGGAGAATTTGTCGATGGCGACCAACAGGTGCGTGTAGCCCCCGGGCGCCTTCTGCAAGGGGCCGACGAGGTCCAGACCCCACACAGCAAAAGGCCAGGTGATGGGTATCGTCTGCAGAGCCTGAGCGGGCAGGTGGGTCTGCCTTGCGTAGAACTGACACCCTTCGCAGGCGCGGACAATTCTAGTGGCGTCGGCCACCGCCGTTGGCCAGTAGAAACCTTGTCGGAAAGCATTTCCGACAAGGGCTCGAGGTGCTGCGTGGTGGCCGCAAGCCTCCGAGTGTATTTCTCGGAGTTCCTGACCTTCGGTGGTGGGGATGCATCGCTGGAGGATGCCTGAAGGGCTGCGGTGTTAGAGCTCCTTCCCTTCTCCTAGCAAGACGAACGACTTGGCGCGCCGCGCCAAACGCCGAGCTTCGGCTCGGTCGAAGGGTAGCTCTCCTCGGTGGAGATATTGCAGGTACGGGGTCTGCCAGTTTTGATCAGGCGTGACCCCGCTTTGCTCCCCCTCGACGTGCAGCGTCTCGCCCTCGGGGGCCGAGGGTACCTCGGGCTGAACCGAGGGTGCCTCGGGCCGAGCCGAGGGTGCCTCGGACTGTGCCGAGGGTACCTCGGGCTGGGCCGAGGGTGCCTCAGGCTCGGGCGTGTCGTCGATCTTGACGGAGGGTTGATGCAGATCTCGGGAGAAGACGTCCGGGGGAACCGTGGTTTGCCTCGAGGCTATTTTAGCCAGCTCGTCCACAGTCTCGTTGTAGCGCCGAGCGATGTGGTTGAGCTCGAGCCCGTAGAACTTGTCATCCAGGCGCCGAACCTCATCGTAGTAGGCCTCCATCTTCGGGTCGCGGCAGTGGGAGTTCTTCATGACTTGGTCGATGACGAGCTGCGAGTCACCGCGAGCGTCGAGGCGTCGGACCCCTAGCTCGACGGCAATCTGCAACCCGTTGACCAGAGCCTCGTACTCAGCTACATTATTGGACGCCGGGAAATGGAGGCGTAGCACGTAGCGTAGGTGCTTCCCGAGGGGCGAGATGAAGAGTAGGCCTGCGCCGGCTCCTGTCTTCATCAGCGACCCGTCGAAGAACATGGTCCAGAGCTCCGGTTGGATCGGAGCTGTTGTTAGCTGGGTGTCGACCCATTCAGCCACGAAGTCTGCCAAGACCTGGGATTTGATGGCCTTCCGAGGGGCGAACGAGATTGTTTCGCCCATGATTTCCACCGCCCACTTTGCAATCCTACCTGAGGCCTCTCGGCAATGGATGATCTCCCCCAGGGGGAAGGATGACACAACAGTTACCGGATGAGACTCGAAGTAGTGTCGCAACTTCCGCCGTGTCAGGATCACCGCGTACAACAGCTTCTGAACTTGTGGGTAGCGGATCTTGGTCTCGGACAGTACCTCGCTGACGAAGTAGACTGGCCTCTGAACGGGCAATGCATGCCCCTCTTCTTGCCTCTCGACCACAATCGCGGCGCTAACCACCTGAGTGGTCGCGGCGACGTAGACCAAGAGGGCTTCTCCGGCAGCTGGGGGCACCAAGATAGGCGCCTTCGTGAGGAGCGCCTTTAGGTTCCCGAGGGCTTCCTCGGCCTCAGGGGTCCAAGTGAAGCACTCGGCCTTCCTTAAGAGGCGGTACAGAGGTAGACCTCTTTCGCCGAGTCGTGAGATGTAGCGGCTCAGAGCCGCGAGACATCCCATGACCCTCTGTACGCCTTTCAAGTCCTTGATAGGCCCCATGCTGGTGATGGCTGTGATCTTCTCCGGGTTGGCTTCGATGCCCCACTCGGAGATGATGAACCCCAAGAGCATGCCTCGGGGCACCCCGAAGACACACTTCTCGGGATTGAGCTTGACGCCTTTCGCCTTGAGACATCGGAATGTCACTTCAAGGTCGGAAAGGAGGTCGGAGGCTTTCCTCGTCTTGACTACGATGTCATCGACGTAGGCCTCGTCCGTGCGGCCAATGTGTTCGCCGAACACATGGTTCATGCACCGCTGGTACGTCGCGCCCGCATTCCTTAAGCCGAACGGCATGGTGACATAGCAGTACATGCCGAAGGGTGTGATGAAAGAAGTCGCGAGCTGGTCGGACTCTTTCATCCTGATTTGGTGATACCCTGAGTAGGCATCGAGGAAAGACAGGGTTTCGCACCCAGCAGTGGAATCCACAATTTGATCGATGCGAGGCAGAGGGTAGGGAACCTTCGGACATGCTTTGTTCAGACCAGTGTAGTCTACACACATCCATCATTTCCCCCCTTTCTTTCTCACAAGCACAGGGTTGGCAAGCCATTCGGGATGGAATACCTCTTTGATGAACCCTGCCACCATTAGTTTGTGGATCTCCTCGCCTATGGCTCTGCGCTTCTCCTCGTCGAATCGGCGCAGAGGCTGCTTGACGGGTCGGGCTCCGGCTCGGATGTCCAGCGAGTGCTCGGCGACATCCCTCGGTATGCCGGGCATGTCCGAGGGACTCCACGCGAAGACGTCGGCGTTCGCGCGGAGAAAGTCGACGAGCACTGCTTCCTATTTGGGATCGAGCTCGGAACCGATCCGGATCTGCTTGGAGGCGTCGCTGCTGGGGTCGAGGGGGACGGACTTAACCGTCTCCACTGGCTCAAAGTTGCCGGCATGACGCTTCACGTCTGGCACCTCCTTAGAGAGGCTCTCCAGGTCGGCGATGAGGGCCTCGGACTCGGCGAGGGCCTCGGCGTACTCCACGCACTCCACGTCGCATTTGAACGCGTGTTTGTACGTGGGGCCGATGGTGATGACCCCGTTGGGGCCCGACATCTTAAGCTTGAGGTAGGTGTAGTTGGGGACGGCCATGAACTTCGCATAGCATGGCCTCCCCAGTACCGCGTGGTAGGTTCCTCGGAACCCGACCACCTCGAACGTCAGGGTCTCCCTTCGGAAGTTGGAGGGTGTTCCGAAGCAGACGGGAAGGTCGAGTTGTCCGAGGGGCTGGACGCGCTTCCCGGGGATGATCCCATGGAAAGGCGCAGCGCCCGCCCGGACCGAGGACAGATCGATACGCAGAAGCCCGAGGGTCTCGGCGTAGATGATGTTGAGGCTGCTGCCTGTGTCCATGAGGACCTTGGTGAGCCTGACGTCGCCGATGACGGGGTCGACGACGAGCGGGTATTTCCCCGGGCTCGGCACATGGTCGGGGTGGTCGGCTTGGTCGAAGGTGATGGGCTTGTCGGACCAGTCTAGGTAGACTGGCGCCGCCACCTTCACCGAACAGACCTCCCGGCGCTCTTGCTTGCGGTGCCGAGCCGAGGCATTCGCCGCTTGCCCACCGTAGATCATGAAGCAGTCGCGGACCTCGGGGAACTCTCCTGCCTGGTGATCTTCCTTCTTGTCGTCGCCGCGGGCCCTGCCACCCTCCGCGGATGGCCCAGCCCTGTGGAAGTGGCGCCGAAGCATGACGCACTCCTCAAGGGTGTGCTTGACGGGCCCCTGGTGGTAGGGGCACGACTCCTTGAGCATCTTGTCAAAGAGGTTGGCACCTCCGGGGGGTTTCCGAGGGTTCTTGTACTCGGTGGCGGCGACAAGGTCCGCGTCGGCGGTGTCGCGTTTCGCTTGCGACTTCTTCTTGCCCTTCTTCTTGGCGCCACGCTGAGTTGACGCCTCGGGGGCATCTTCCGATGGGCGGTCCTGGGGCTGCTTGTCCTTCCGGAAGATAGCCTCGACCGCCTCCTGGCCGGAGGCGAACTTGGTGGTGATGTCCATCAGCTCGCTCGCCCTGGTGGGGGTCTTGCGACCCAGCTTGCTCACCAGGTCGCGCCAGGTGGTGCCGGCGAGGAACGCGTCGATGACATCCGAGTCGGTGATGTTGGGCAGCTCGGTGCGCTGCTTCGAGAATCGCCGGATGTAGTCCCGGAGAGACTCTCCCGGCTGTTGTCGGCAGCTTCGGAGGTCCCAGGAATTCCCGGGGCGCACGTACGTGCCCTGGAAATTGCCGGCGAAAGCTTGGACTAGGTCGTCCCAGTTGGAGATCTGCCCCGGAGGCAGGTGCTCCAGCCAGGCGCGAGCGGTGTCGGAGAGGAACAGGGGGAGGTTGCGGATGATGAGGTTGTCATCGTCCGTTCCACCCAGTTGGCAGGCCAGACGGTAGTCCGCGAGCCACAGTTCCGGTCTCGTCCCCCCCGAGTACTTTGTGATAGTAGTCGGGGGTCGGAACCGGGTCGGGAACGACGCCCGTCGTATGGCCCGGCTGAAGGCCTGCGGACCGGGTGGTTCGGGCGAGGGACTCCGATCCTCCCCGCTGTCGTAGCGTCCCCCACGCCTGGGTGGTAGCCTCGGCGCACCCTCTCGTCGAGGTGGGCCCGACGGTCTCGGTGATGGTGCTCGTTGCCGAGGCGACCCGGGGCTGCAGGCGCTGTGTTGCACGTGCGCCCGGTGTAAACCGAGGCTTCCCGCATGAATCGGGAAGTCGCGGCATGATGCTCCGAGGGGTACCCCTACCTTCGGGAGGCGGAGCTCTCGGCCCGCCGGGCCGCGACGCCTTCCAGGAGATTCTTGAGCTCTCCCTGGATTCGCCGCCCCTCGGTGGTTGATGGCTCCGGCATCGCGCGGAGGAGCATTGCTGCTGCAGCCAGGTTCTGGCCGGCCCCACTGGATGCGGGTGGCGGCCTGACCCCGACATCGTCGGCGATGCGGTGCTGGAAGCCCTAGGGTAGATGACGCATTTCTCCGACTGGAGGTTGGCCCGCCCATGCCTGCCCGACGTCCCGGCGGATTGGCTCAAGCGCTCCTGCTCCCTCGTCGAGCCTGGCCTGCACCCCGCGGATTTGCTCGAGCTGTGGGTCGTGACCCCCCGCTGGAACGGGGACCACAACTAGCTCCCGTGGGATGTCAACGCGAGGCACCAGCCTAGGGAGATCGCCGTCCTCCGGCATGCCGAGATGGTTACCTTCGGAGGGACCCCCTAGATCGACGTGGACACATTCGTGGCTTGGGCCGCAGCCCTCGTCGCCGAGGCTATGGTTACCGTCGGAACAGTCGGAAAGGCAGTAGTCGCATGCGGTCATGAAGTCCCGCATGGCACTGGGGTTGCCAAGTCCGGAGAAATCCCAACAGAAGCTGGGCTCGTCGTCTTCCTCGGACCTAGAGGGCCCGTAGGTCGAGACGTCCGTCAGCCGGTCCCAAGGTGACCGCATACGAAACCCCAGAGGGTTCGGACTCGCCTCTGCGAGAGCGTCCACCAAAGCAAAGCCGCTAAGCGGGTCGAGGCTGAATCCGAAAGGCGCGGGATGGGAATCGGTCGGTACCTCTTGGTCGACGGGCGGTGATGAAGTCACGTCGGGGACTGACTGCACCGTCGTCTCAGGTACGAGGGTGATACCCAGCAAGCCTTTCGCGAGCGTGCTGGCGTCGTCCGTTTGCTCGGGATTGGCGTGTCGCGGGGAGACAACGCTCGTCTTCGTCTCAAGCGCGAGGTCGATGCCCGACGCGCCCCCCGTTGGGGTGCTGGCGTTGTCGACTCGCTCGACAGCCGACGAGGCGCTGCCTCCTGCTTGGCCTTGGTTGCCCCGCCTCCTCCTCCGTCGGTGGGGAAGAGGACGGGGCGAGCTCGAAGGTTGTTCTTCCACCACGTGGGGAAGACGTCGTCGATTCCGCCGCCGGCGGGCGGACTATCGGCCGCTATTGTCGCTATCGCTCGGCGGTGGAAAGAGTATCATGTCGTAGCTGCCGTCGAGGGACATGAACTCAAGGCTCCCGAAACGGAGCACCGTCTCGGGCCGAAGAGGTTGCTAGAGACTGCCCATCTGGAGCTTGACGGGAAGCTGTTCGTCAACACGCAGCAGGCCCCTACCTGGCGCGCCAACTGTCGGCGTTTCGAGACCGGGGGTCCCTAAGCCGACGAGTGAAATGTCGCCGCGTGCCCCAGCCCAGATGGGTCGGCGCGAGGCCGAGCGCGAAGGGGGGAAGTGAGGTGGCTGGAGATGGGCGTGAGAGAGGTGGAAATCCCGCGGCCTTCGTGTTCGTCCCGCGGGGTGCGCTTGCAGTAGGGGGTTACAAGCGTCCACACGGGAGAGGGAGCGAGCGGCCTCACGCGAGCGCCTGTCTCGTCCTCGTCCCCGCGCTGCCCACCCTCTCTAAGAGGGCCCTGGTCCTTCCTTTTATAGGCGTAAGGAGAGGATCCAGCTGTAACACCCCAGGTGTTACCATGGCTAGAGCACACCTTGACACTAAGGACTGTGAGTTATATGAGGTAAAGGCTTAGTGCAACACATGAGAACTTGGAGATCAAGTGCTAATAAAGTTGCCAATGACATAAGAAGCATTACTCTAATCCTTGCTCACTTACTACCTTGGATAAGAGGGGAGAAGAACCCTAGACCTCTCTTAAACCCTATCTCCCAAAACCCTAGGTAAGAGGGGAAAGAGAGTGAACAAGTGTGCAAAGCATGAGTAATTTGTACCCAAACCTTAACTAACCTTGTAACCATCAATTAGGGGAGGGAAATATTGCAAAAAGACCCCTGGAGAAACCCCAATTCAAATCTCCAAGTGGAGAGAGAGCTAGAGCTCTCTATTTTCCCTCTAAGTCAAATTCTAACCCTAACCCAAAGACCAACCGTGTTCACCTTAAAGATGGCGCCAAAACCACTTAGGTTCTATACCAAAAATGTGGTATACCACCTAAGGCACCCCCTGGAAAAAGTGGAAACCGAGACTTGGACGTTTGATAGGATTTGGCATCAGTTTTGTCGCGAGGTGGGCAGTGAGACAAGCCAGATTTGGCGCCCGTCTATCTCCTGATCTAGGGCATATCCTCCATTGGAACTCACACATGTGAGATAGCCCTAGGTGCCAGGAAGAGGTCTGCGCCGGATTCATGGCAAGATTCGCACGTTTGCGATCTCTGGAGACGTTTGAACAATGGAAGAAACACACCTCCACGTGTTCGACGCTTCCTGCCCGCGCCAGAGCACGCTCGCGCGCGCCCCCGCATGCCCAGCGCCGCGCCCGAGCCAAGCCAGCGCCATGACCCGCGCCCGCGCCTATAAAACCCTCCCAGACTTCGATTGTACCCTTCCGCGCACCCTCAAACCTCACTGGAGTCTAGCTCGCCGCTGTTTGCCCGTGCGCAGCGTGTCCGCGGCCGCCCAATCCCTCTGCCACCGTAGACCGGCCAGTGGAGCCATTCCCAACTCCGTCCAGCTCTCGGAGAAGACTGTGCACACCTCCGTGAAGCTCCCCGAGCAAGGAATCGGAGTTTGCTTCGCCGGAGAGGCTAGTCCACGCTCGCCGGAGCTCTCAACCCCGCCGGAGTACGTGGACCGGGTAAACCACTCCACCATCCTTCGATTCCTTGTGCACACGGTCGCTACGTTACCCCGTGAAGCTCACCATGCCCTCGGATTGAACCAGTTCGCTGTGGTTTGGCCGGTATACTCGCCATCGACGAGGACACCCGCCTGCACGCGTGGACCGGGCGATTCCGGCCATCCCCGACGTCAAGTCGTACCTCGACGTGATCGCCAGAGTCTCCCCGAGCCAACCCCACCCTTCGCCGGACCTCCCTCGCCGCCGGTAAGCCGCGCCACCCTTTTCTTTCCCGCGGTTACTGTTTGCATAAGGGGAAGGACTGCGGGTGAGAGGGAGAGAAGGTCAGGGGGTTTTGTGAAATGTCAGAGACACAGGGGAATAGTGGCGCGAGGGTAGATTTGCGAAGGTTGATTTAGTTTAAACCCAGGGACCTCAGTGTAAACTGTTTTTCCAGAAAACCTTTATTAAATCTGTTTTTAAATTGGACAGAAACTTTGAAAATTCATAACTTCTGTTTAATTCATCCAAATTTGGTCAAACCAATTTTGTCAGACTCTAAATAATGTAACCTACTTAAGAAAAATATAAAACCCCCTATGTACTATAGAAAACTTTAAAGCTCTGATTTAATTATAGTTTTGACCAAAAGCTTAATAATAGGGCCAAAATTAGTTGCACTATTTGACTGGGGTTAGAAAAAAATTTTAAGAAGTTTGTATCTACCTACTAACCCAAATAAAAATATTAAACCTCTCTGTCCACTCCATTAAGTTAGTTTTTACCCCTTATTCTATAATATGTTTAAGGATAAGAAAAATAGAAAATGTAATTTAAACAATGAACCAGAGAGCACCTCTATTTTTGTTAGGATACTTGTTTAATGTAGTTCACTGGAAAAATATATCATACCCTGGTTTAGTATAAAATAAGTAGGATACCTTTTATTTTAATAAACTAAGGATAACTTAGAAAAACCCTACAAAAATAACCCCAAGGTAAAAACACCCCACCCTTGGGATAACTAATGTTTTATTAATGAGAACTTAGGAAAAATATGAAATCTGCTGTTTGACATTTTTTCAAATAATAATGTAGTAGAAAGTGCCTTTTTGACATTAAACTTAAGAAAATCATAACTAAGTAACCACCCCTTAGTTTTCAGTGATTTTTAGCACAGAAGCCTATTATTACTATGGGATGCCAAAAAAAATAACCTTTAGGACAGAACCTACCCCTAACTAAGAGATGTAGTGTAAAGTGGCCCATTTTGCCTAACTATTGTTATTTTTGTTTAAAGCCTAAGCGTTGTACTTTAAGCCTCACATTCTTTAAACAAGCTAGAATAGCAAATGACAACCCACTGTAATTTTTACAGAATTTTTGGAAATTATTAAAACACTGTCGTAGTTCAAACCTACACTAGAAACCCTAAATGGAAATTAAAGAAAGGAAAATGAATAATGTAAATTAAAGTCATCCTAAAACCTTTGTAATCTGTCCACTAAAATGTATCCAGGCAATACCAATCCACTATGTTATCTTCACTGAAAACCCAAGCCTAAAGAGTAATAAGCCTAACCCACTGGAAGCCCCGCATGACTAAGAAACCCTAAGTTACTTCTTAACTTAGTTCTCTTTAGCATAATATTATTAAATCCTGCATAATCATGACATACATGTTCATTGCATTTCGATAGACTGTAATCTTGCTGACGGAGAGTACATCCTCGTGCCGGAGCAAGGAGCTGCTCAGGAGGTAGCCCCGGATCCAGCACCCGAGCCTGCACCAGAGGACCTGCCAGCCACTGCTTTGGAAGGCAAGCCCCGGTTTTATGCATAACCTGTTAGTTATGCTATTTTACTTCACTTAATGATTGTAGGATTGATTGTGCACTTAGGTGTAGGAATTGTTTGAAACCCTAGTTGCATGATCTCAGGAACCCTTTTGAGATGAATACTAGTATGATAGGTCGAGTAGTTGCTTTATTTAATTAGGATCTCGGTAGAAGACGAGTGATTTTTCTAGCACTCGCGCGAGATCAGGAAATTGATTGTACCCACTTTCACACTATCATGATACTAGTTGGTGGACAACAATCCATGGGGATTGGTTGTTTACGAGATGGAAAATGGAATAAGGATTAACGTGCGGATACCTGTGTCAAGCGTTTGAACGTACTAAACACATACCGAGAAATATGGTAAATCGGTAAGCCTAGTACCTGAGTGAACCTGCCCGCAGACATATCCCCTCACGCGACCTGAGACGAGGTCTCCCATTCCGGTTTTGGTGGGTACAAGTGCGGTCACTGCACGACGGCCAGTCGGGGTCAGTGGGGCATTGTACGCCAAGGCGGTGAGCCCTGATCTGTTGCCAGGGAATCGATGGGGACAGTTGATGTGTGTGGGGACGGAGTGCCCCTACATGTCGTGTGTTTAGGTTTACCTTGCAAGGATAAAAACTCGATTCGAATCGTCTGCTTCTCGCAGCTAATGAGACTGCTTGATCCATTGTACTGCATTGAGTAACAAGTGGAAATATGATGAGTTGATATAAGATGTTGATTGCTAAAAATGCTTGCTACCATGTATGAATAAGATAGCCCACTTTTAGCCTTAAGAGAGTCACACTTAATTTTGACAAAGTTAAAAACTTGATTTAGAAACTCAGCTAGTGCTTTTGGCAACCAAACCCCACAGCCAAACAGCTGCATGTCTAGAGGTAGAGGAGTAGACTCCTCACACCGGGTAAGTCTAGCTGAGTATAAGTATACTCAGCCTTGCTTGTGGCATAATTTTTACAGGTTCTCTGGAGAAAATGGTTGCTGGAGTGACTTGGCCGTCCATCTTGCCACCGGGTTGGACTGTCGAGTGGGACCCTGCCTCGGCTGAGGAGGAGCATGAGGAGTGATGAGACAGGCTTCCCCATCTCTCCATTTATTTACCGTTAGTTTATTTCCGCTGCACTTCGAACAATGATGGTTACTTTCGCAAAAACTCCGATGATGATGATGATGATGCTGTAATAATTTAATACTCTGACATGTATGGTTTTATGCTTTATTGTATTTGCTCTGTGACTCACCATCGAGTGAGATTGTGGTACTTGATCCTGTCAGTGGCCGTGTCGGACTAGATCCGAGGGATTGACGGGTTATTCCCATTTAAGTGTGGTCTAGCCTCTAAGGCGGGGCTTAGGCACTTAAGTTGGAATAATTCGGGCAGTTCCGCCACAGCTGGTATCGGAGCTTGTACCACCACAGAGGAATCAATAAAACATGAATACCATCCTTTTTCCAAAGTAAAACTTGATAGAAACAATGTTGGATAGATAGTAGGACGAGCAGGATAGACCTAGGACGTGAAGCGTTAGGGTAATAGAAGGGTAGCTAGGTGGCTAAGTAACTAGGCCCTACAGGCCACATTTACAGGATGTGAGTTCTTCCCTATTCCTTTTATCTTGTTGTGAGGCCGTTCAGGACGAGCATGCATGCATTCATAATTAAGCAAATGGATAACTGAGTAAAGGACTTAAAAACAAGATAACAACCAACTAGGTCCCCAGTGCCTTTTCATTTAACTAGAGAAGGGCTGAGTTTTATTTTTCCTTGTTCTTTTTATAATTCTTTTTCTTTTACTTACGCTTAACCG
Source organism: Zea mays (assembly GCF_902167145.1). Taxonomy (NCBI): domain Eukaryota; kingdom Viridiplantae; phylum Streptophyta; class Magnoliopsida; order Poales; family Poaceae; genus Zea; species Zea mays. Next base: position 40,040,652 of record NC_050100.1, on the reverse strand, counting down.
TACACAGATGACTTCCCACGGATCCTCCGATGACGGAAATGCACTGACCCACACTGACGGACTTGCACGAGAGGGCTTTCCCCGCATTTTGTGGGAGGTACTTCAGGGGGCCGGATACACGACACCCCCTCAGTACGCGGTGCAGCAGTTCGAGAAGCACCGAGTGCCTCGCTGTAGAGTGAGGATGACTTTGGAGCCTCATCCCCTGCAGCCAGGCTGGCGCTCTTTGGACTCCGAGTCTTTCGGATACCGAGCAGAGGACACGATCGAGGCGATCGCTCTGCATGGATTGACTACTTTTTGCGGATTCCATCCTTTGGAGCTGGCCACCCACTCCATTGGCTTGTTCCCCGCTGAGAGGGAAGACGACCCAATGTGGAAAGATCGGGTGGAGCATGCCAAGGACATCTGGGCCATCTACCCAGGACAGACTGCGCACTTGACCGTACGGTGCATGAATGCTCTGTACCGTCTGCAGGTGATGCGCGGTGAGGCGATGTCCCATCTGATGGCACTGCTGGAGGCAACAAAGATTACGTTGGACAACAGAGAGGAACTCGTGGTTGACTTGTCTCAAGAAATGGTGGAGAAGGACTTGCAGGTGGAGCAGCTATCCACTGATATTCAGGAGTTGGAGGAGCTGGTGGGCACCAGGGAGAACACCATCGAGGTTCTAGAGGATCAGCTCATTAACACTCAGCAGCAGCTTGCTGAGGCTAACGAGCACCTGGACATGCATCACCAGGAGATCCAAGACCAGGAGGCCAACGAGGACGTCGACATCGAGGGAGGAGATGAGCCTGCCTCCAGTGTGGACACTGCTGGCTCGGGAAGACCACCTTCCCCCGAGTCGAGTGTTGCTTCGTTCGCTCACTAGGTGTTCGGGATAGGATTAGAAGTGGAGTGGTCGGACTCCTCGCAGCTAGCTTAGCTTTTGCACCCTTGGGGTACTAGGCTAGATAGAGTTGAGTCATTTTGGGACAATTGATGTAATCATGTTAAACTCTCTTGAAAGCTTGTTTGATGGATGCTGTCATAAGTTTAAATTTGGAAGGAAGAATTTGTGCCTTTTAAAATCCTTTTGTTGAAGCCGGAGTCTATCATGTTGTTTTTAACTTTTTCTCTGTGATGAATCTTGAACTTGGAGATGTGGTGTTAAGCATGTATGTGGTTTTTCAGATGGCCGGGAAGCAGCGTCGTGGCCAGAATGAACACGTTCCTCCACCGCCACCGCCTCCCACTCTGCAGGAGCTCATGGCTCAGCAGAATGAGATCCTGAGACAGCTGGCCAAACGTCAGCCACCACCTCAGCACTATGGTGGTGGAGACCATCAGCGTCACCCTACGGCGGCTACATACCAGGAATTCCTCAGCACCCAGCCTCCATTGTTCACAAGGGCGGAGGACCCACTTGACGCAGATGTATGGCTGCGAGTGGTGGAATCCAAATTCCCACTACTCCATGGAGCTTGCTCAGAGGTCACCAAAGTCAGGTTCGCCACCCAGCAGCTTCGCAGACCCGCAAGGACTTGGTGGGATCATTTTCTTGCTATGCAGCCAGAGGACCGAGAGGTGGAGTGGAGGGAGTTCAAAGCAGCTTTCAGAGGACACCATATACCCGCCGGGATCATGGACAGGAAGCTCAATGAGTTTTTGGCACTCACTCAGGGCAACAGGACAGTGTTGCAGTATGCCCAGGCCTTTAATGACTTGTGCCAGTATGCGGGATATCATGCAGATACAGATGAGAAGAAGAGAGACAGGTTCAGGAGGGGGCTCAGCACTAAGCTCCGTGACCGTCTCAACACCGTCAGGGCCAACAGTTACAATGAGTTGGTCAACATGGCTATCTCCCAAGAGGACTGCATTACAGCTAGGCAGGCAGAGAAGAAGAGGAAGACCCCTGTGGCAGGACCCTCAGCTCAGCCACAGCGCTTCAGGATTGTGTCCGACACCCAGAGCAGGGGACCCCAGCAGCAGCAAGGGCGATGGGTGATCCGACCTCAGCAGCAGCAGCAGCAGCAGGCGCCCAACCGCACCCAGTTTCCAGCTCAGAGGAACAATCAGCAGCAGCAGTACCGCCAGGCAAATGACAACAGGTGCTTCACATGTGGCAACACTGGGCATTATGCCAAGAATTGCCCCAGGAACCAACAGAGGCAGGGGCAGAATGTCAATCAGAACCAAGGCAAGAGACAGAAGGTGCAAGTGAGGCAGGGCAGGCTGAACTTCACCACCATGGCTGATATTCCAGAGGGAGCACCCGTCATGACTGGTATCTTTACAGTTTTGAATTATCCTGCTATTATTCTTTTTGATTCTGGTGCATCACATAGTTTTATCAGTGCCAAGGTTAGTGCCAAGTGCTAGTTACCTTTTCACCACACCAATGGAGGTATCACAATTTCCACCCCCGGAGGCAGGGTTGCCACCTACCAAATTAACAAGAATGTGCCTATAAAGTTTGGTAGTCTGATAATTAAAACCAACCTCCTCGTTTTGGGGTTGGATAGTGTGGATATCATTTTGGGAACTGACTGGTTGACCAAACATCAGGCTGTGATTGATATTGCAGCTAGGGCCATTGAGGTGCACTCGCCAATTTGTGGTGAAACTACACTATATCTGCCTGACCAGGGTTGTACCCGTTCTTGTGCTTTCGTCATGATAAATTCCCCAGTGGAAAAGATCCCAGTGGTCCGTGACTATCCGGATGTTTTTCCGGAGGAATTGCCAGGGATGCCACCTGACCGAGATATTGAGTTCGCCATCGAATTGCAACCCGGGACCGCTCCTATCTCCAAGAGACCCTATAGGATGCCCCCCGCGGAATTGGCGGAATTAAAAAAGCAATTGCAAGAGTTGTTGGACAAGGGGTTTATTCGTCCAAGCACTTCACCATGGGGATGTCCAACATTATTTGTGAAGAAAAAAGGATGAGAGTTTGAGGATGTGTGTTGACTACCGTCCTCTCAATGCGGTGACTATCAAGAACAAATACCCACTGCCCCGCATTGATGTTCTGTTCGATCAGTTGGTAGGAGCCAAGGTATTCTCCAAGATAGACCTTCGCTCAGGATACCATCAAATCAAGATCCGTGCCAGCGATATTCCCAAGACGGCCTTCTCAACCCGATATGGACTATATGAGTTTCTGGTGATGTCTTTTGGGCTGACCAATGCCCCGGCATATTTTATGTACCTGATGAACTTAGTGTTCATGCCAGAGTTGGATAAGTTCGTGGTTGTTTTCATTGATGATATTCTAGTTTATTCCAAGAATGAAGCCGAGCACACCAAACATTTGCATACTGTACTTCAGAGACTGCGTGACCATCAGTTGTATGCTAAGTTGTCTAAGTGTGAGTTCTGGCTAAAGGAGATTAAATTCTTGGGTCACACAATTTCTCAGGATGGGATATCAGTTGATCCTGAGAAGGTACAAGAGGTAATGGATTGGAAACCCCCGACTACAGTGAAGCAAATTCGGAGTTTTCTGGGATTGGCAGGGTATTATCGACGATTTATTCCGGATTTCTCCAGAATTGCCAAACCAATGACTGAACTGTTGAAGAAGGGAGTCAAATTTGAGTGGAGCCAAAAGTGTGAAGATGCCTTTCACACCTTGAGGCAGCATTTGACAACAGCCCCAGTGCTGGCCCAACCTGACAACACCAAGCCATTTGAAGTTTATTGTGATGCTTCTGGTACAGGATTGGGATGTGTCTTGATGCAAGAGAATAGAGTCATTGCTTATGCTTCCCGAGCACTCAGGCCCCATGAGCAGAACTACCCTACACATGATCTAGAATTGGCAGCTGTAGTTCATGCTCTAAAGATATGGAGACACTACTTGATGGGAGCCCACTGTAACATCTACACTGATCACAAGAGTCTCAAATACATCTTCACTCAGGCAGATCTGAACATGAGGCAAAGGAGATGGTTGGAGTTAATCAAGGACTATGATTTGGAGGTGCATTACCACCCTGGTAAGGCCAATGTTGTGGCAGATGCTTTGAGCAGAAAGGCCCAATGCAATTGTATGAGCATGGATGCAAGAGTCACCACCGTGTGCGATGAGCTGTCCAAGCTGAACCTGGAAGTTGTTTCTTCGGGTGACTTAAGTTATATCTCGGTGGAGCCCACATTGCAAGAACAGATAGTCAGGGCACAGGTTGAGGATAAGGGTGTTCAGGTTATCAAAGATATGATCAAGCAAAAGGCAGAAAAATACAAGTGTTTCCGACAGGACAGCAAGGGAATTCTATGGTTTGGAGATCGATTGGTTGTTCCCAAGGACCCTTAGCTTAGAAAGAAGATACTGGATGAAGCTCACCTCTCCAAATTCTCCATGCACCCTGGTAGCAACAAGATGTACCATGATCTTAGATCTCTATATTGGTGGACTAGAATGAAAAGGGAAATTGCCAAGTACATATCCGAGTGTGACACCTGTCAGAGGATCAAAGCTAGTCATTTGAAGGCAGCAGGCCCTCTGCAACCCCTTCTCATACCATCTTGGAAATGGGAGGACATTTGCATGGACTTCATAGTGGGATTACCCAATACATCCAGGCACCATGATTCTATTTGGGTTATTGTGGATAGATTGACTAAGACTGCTCATTTCTTACCAGTGCACACCACCCACAAGACAGAGAAGTACGCAGAAATTTATGTTGATCAGATAGTAAGATTGCATGGTATTCCAAAGACCATCATATCTGACAGAGGAGCACTGTTTGTGGCACGCTTTTGGGAGCAACTGCAAGAATCACTTGGGACCCACGTAATCCGAAGCTCGGCATATCACCCTCAAACGGATGGCCAGACAGAAAGGGTGAATCAGATTTTGGAAGACATGTTGCGAGCATGTGCACTACACTATGGAAAGGATTGGGACAAGTGTCTGTCCTTGGCAGAGTTTTCTTACAATAATAGCTATCAGTCCAGTCTGAAGATGGCACCTTTTGAGGCATTATATGGGAGAAGGTGTAGGACCCCACTAAATTGGTCTCAAGCAGGAGAAAGGGAAATTTTTGGGCCAGACTTGGTACTCGAGGCAGAGGCAAATGTCAGGGTTATTACCAAGAACTTGGAAGCTACTCAGGCCAGGCAAAGGAGCTATCATGATAAGAGGCAGAAGCCTCTACAGTTTGAGGTGGGAGATCATGTCTATCTTAAGGTATCACCCACCAAGGGTGTCCAGAGATTCGGGATCAAGGGCAAGTTAGCTCCTCGCTACATTGGACCCTATGAGATCAAGGCAAGCTGTGGACCCGTAGCCTACCAATTGGAATTACCACCTCACATGCCAGCAGTTCATAATGTGTTCCATGTATCTCAGCTGCGGAAATGTGTTCGTCTACCCACTGAAGTGCTACCGGAACCAGACATGGAGATAGAACCAGACTTGTCCTACCAAGAGTACCCCGTCAAGGTATTAGATCAAAAGGAGAGATCAACTCGGGCAAGGTCGGTCAGAATGTACAAGGTTCAGTGGAGTCACCATTCAGCAGTAGAAGCTACATGGGAGACTGAGGATTTTCTACGCTCTCGCTTCCACGACTTTCTGCCCAAAGGAGTCGGTATGTAACCCCAAAACCCCACCCCCACCTGCCCTTCGAATTCAATTATAAGAAAAACTCAGATAACAAGGATAGTCTAAGTTGTGGATTTAACTTAAGAAGGGCTTCCTTCTGAAGTTGCAAAGAGGATGACATTCGAAGAGCAGTTAATAAGAGAAACTTAAATATAAAGGGAAAAACAACACCAGCACACCTTCAAGCACCCTCCAAGGGACTCTACCAAAAATCTCGGGACGAGATTCCTTTAAGGGGGGAGGGCTGTAACACCCCAGGTGTTACCATGGCTAGAGCACACCTTGACACTAAGGACTGTGAGTTATATGAGGTAAAGGCTTAGGGCAACACATGAGAACTTGGAGATCAAGTGCTAATAAAGTTGCCAATGACATAAGAAGCATTACTCTAATCCTTGCTCACTTACTACCTTGGATAAGAGGGGAGAAGAACCCTAGACCTCTCTTAAACCCTATCTCCCAAAACCCTAGGTAAGAGGGGAAAGAGAGTGAACAAGTGTGCAAAGCATGAGTAATTTTTACCCAAACCTTAACTAACCTTGTAACCATCAATTAGGGGAAGGAAATATTGCAAAAAGACCCCTGGAGAAACCCCAATTCAAATCTCCAAGTGGAGAGAGAGCTAGAGCTCTCTATTTTCCCTCTAAGTCAAATTCTAACCCTAACCCAAAGACCAACCGTGTTCACCTTAAAGATGGCGCCAAAACCACTTAGGTTCTATACCAAAAATGTGGTATACCACCTAAGGCACCCCCTGGAAAAAGTGGAAACCGAGACTTGGACGTTTGATAGGATTTGGCATCAGTTTTGTCGCGAGGTGGGCAGTGAGACAAGCCAGATTTGGCGCCCGTCTATCTCCTGATCTAGGGCGTATCCTCCATTGGAACTCACACATGTGAGATAGCCCTAGGTGCCAGGAAGAGGTCTGCGCCGGATTCATGGCAAGATTCGCACGTTTGCGATCTCTGGAGACGTTTGAACAATGGAAGAAACACACCTCCACGTGTTCGACGCTTCCTGCCCGCGCCAGAGCACGCTCGCTTGCGCCCCCGCACGCCCAGCGCCGCGCCTGAGCCAAGCCAGCGCCATGACCCGCGCCTGCGCCTATAAAACCCTCCCAGACTTCGATTGTACCCTTCCGCGCACCCTCAAACCTCACCGGAGTCTAGCTCGCCGCCGTTTGCCCGTGCGCAGCGTGTCCGCGGCCGCCCAATCCCTCTGCCACCGTAGACCGGCCAGTGGAGCCATTCCCAACTCCGTCCAGCTCTCGGAGAAGACTGTGCACACCTCCGTGAAGCTCCCCGAGCAAGGAATCGGAGTTTGCTTCGCCGGAGAGGCCAGTCCACGCTCGCCGGAGCTCTCAACCCCGCCGGAGTACGTGGACCGGGTAAACCACTCCACCATCCTTCGATTCCTTGTGCACACGGTCGCTACGTTACCCCGTGAAGCTCACCATGCCCTCGGATTGAACCAGTTCGCCGTGGTTTGGCCGGTATACTCGCCACCGACGAGGACACCCGCCTGCACGCGTGGACCGGGCGATTCCGGCCATCCCCGACGTCAAGCCGTACCTCGACGTGACCGCCAGAGTCTCCCCGAGCCAACCCCACCCTTCACCGGACCTCCCTCGCCGCCGGTAAGCCGCGCCACCCTTTTCTTTCCCGCGGTTACTGTTTGCATAAGGGGAAGGACTGCGGGTGAGAGGGAGAGAAGGTCAGGGGGTTTTGTGAAATGTCAGAGACACAGGGGAATAGTGGCGCGAGGGTAGATTTGCGAAGGTTGATTTAGTTTAAACCCAGGGACCTCGGTGTAAACTGTTTTTCCAGAAAACCTTTATTAAATCTGTTTTTAAATTGGACAGAAACTTTGAAAATTCATAACTTCTGTTTAATTCATCCAAATTTGGTCAAACCAATTTTGTCAGACTCTAAATAATGTAACCTACTTAAGAAAAATATAAAACCCCCTATATACTATAGAAAACTTTAAAGCTCTGATTTAATTATAGTTTTGACCAAAAGCTTAATAATAGGGCCAAAATTAGTTGCACTATTTGACTGGGGTTAGAAAAAAATTTTAAGAAGTTTGTATCTACCTACTAACCCAAATAAAAATGTTAAACCTCTCTGTCCACTCCATTAAGTTAGTTTTTACCCCTTATTCTATAATATGTTTAAGGATAAGAAAAATAGAAAATGTAATTTAAACAATGAACCAGAGAGCACCTCTATTTTTGTTAGGATACTTGTTTAATGTAGTTCACTGGAAAAATATATCATACCCTGGTTTAGTATAAAATAAGTAGGATACCTTTTATTTTAATAAACTAAGGATAACTTAGAAAAACCCTACAAAAATAACCCCAAGGTAAAAACACCCCCACCCTTGGGATAACTAATGTTTTATTAATGAGAATTTAGGAAAAATATGAAATCTGCTGTTTGACATTTTTTCAAATAATAATGTAGTAGAAAGTGCCTTTTTGACATTAAACTTAAGAAAATCATAGCTAAGTAACCACCCCTTAGTTTTCTGTGATTTTTAGCACAGAAGCCTATTATTACTATGGGATGCCAAAAAAATAACCTTTAGGACAGAACCTACCCCTAACTAAGAGATGTAGTGTAAAGTGGCCCATTTTGCCTAACTATTGTTATTTTTGTTTAAAGCCTAACAGTTGTACTTTAAGCCTCAAATTCTTTAAACAAGCTAGAATAGCAAATGACAACCCACTGTAATTTTTACAGAATTTTTGGAAATTATTAAAACACTGTCGTAGTTCAAACCTACACTAGAAACCCTAAATGGAAATTAAAGAAAAGAAAATGAATAATGTAAATTAATGTCATCCTAAAACCTTTGTAATCTGTCCACTAAAATGTATCCAGGCAATACCAATCCACTATGTTATCTTCAATGAAAACCCAAGCCTAAAGAGTAATAAGCCTAACCCACTGGAAGCCCCGCATGACTAAGAAACCCTAAGTTACTTCTTAACTTAGTTCTCTTTAGCATAATATTATTAAATCCTGCATAATCATGACATACATGTTCATTGCATTTCGATAGACTGTAATCTTGCTGACGGAGAGTACATCCTCGTGCCGGAGCAAGGAGCTGCTCAGGAGGTAGCCCCGGATCCAGCACCCGAGCCTGCACCAGAGGACCTGCCAGCCACTGCTTTGGAAGGCAAGCCCCGGTTTTATGCATAACCTGTTATTTATGCTATTTTACTTCACTTAATGATTGTAGGATTGATTGTGCACTTAGGTGTAGGAATTGTTTGAAACCCTAGTTGCATGATCTCAGGAACCCTTTTGAGATGAATACTAGTATGATAGGTCGAGTAGTTGCTTTATTTAATTAGGATCTCGGTAGAAGATGAGTGATTTTTCTAGCACTCGCGCGAGATCAGGAAATTGATTGTACCCACTTTCACACTATCATGATATTAGTTGGTGGACAACAATCCATGGGGATTGGTTGTTTACGAGATGGAAAATGGAATAAGGATTAACGTGCGGATACCTGTGTCAAGCGTTTGAACGTACTAAACACATACCGAGAAATATGGTAAATCGATAAGCCTAGTACCTGAGTGAACCTGCCCGCAGACATATCCCCTCACGCGACCTGAGACGAGGTCTCCCATTCCGGTTATGGTGGGTACAAGGGCGGTCACTGCACGACGGCCAGTCGGGGTCAGTGGGGCATTGTACGCCAAGGCGGTGAGCCCTGATCTGTTGCCAGGGAATCGATGGGGACGGTTGATGTGTGTGGGGACGGAGTGCCCCTACATGTCGTGTGTTTAGGTTTACCTTGCAAGGATAAAAACTCGATTCGAATCGTCTGCTTCTCGCAGCTAATGAGACTACTTGATCCATTGTACTGCATTGAGTAACAAGTGGAAATATGATGAGTTGATATAAGATGTTGATTGCTAAAAATGCTTGCTACCATGTATGAATAAGATAGCCCACTTTTAGCCTTAAGAGAGTCACACTTAATTTTGACAAAGTTAAAAACTTGATTTAGAAACTCAGCTAGTGCTTTTGGCAACCAAACCCCACAGCCAAACAGCTACATGTCTAGAGGTAGAGGAGTAGACTCCTCACACCGGGTAAGTCTAGCTGAGTATTAGTATACTCAGCCTTGCTTGTGGCATAATTTTTACAGGTTCTCTGGAGGAAATGGTTGCTGGAGTGACTTGGCCGTCCATCTTGCCACCGGGTTGGACTGTCGAGTGGGACCCTGCCTCGGCTGAGGAGGAGCATGAGGAGTGATGGGACAGGCTTCCCCATCTCTCCATTTATTTACCGTTAGTTTATTTTCGCTGCACTTCGAACAATGATGGTTACTTTCGCAAAAACTCCGATGATGATGATGATGATGCTGTAATAATTTAATACTCTGACATGTATGGTTTTATGCTTTATTGTATTTGCTCTGTGACTCACCATCGAGTGAGATTGTGGTACTTGATCCTGTCAGTGGCCGTGTCGGACTAGATCCGAGGGATTGACGGGTTATTCTCATTTAAGTGTGGTCTAGCCTCTAAGGCGGGGCTTAGGCACTTAAGTTGGAATAATTCGGGCAGTTCCGCCACACCAGGTGTACAATGGGGGGTGTAGCAGAATGCTACGTGTCTAGCGGAGTAGAGCTAGCGCCTTAAGTACACTCCATCGTGGCGGCCGGAGAGATTTTGGCGCCCGGTTTGTGTGATGTCGTGGCCGTCGGAGGAGCGCTGGAGCCTGGCGGAGGGACAACTGTCGGGGCTGTCGAGTCCTTGCTGACGTCCTCTTGCTTCCGTAAGGGGGGCGAGAGCCGCCATCGTCAGGGAGCGTGCGGGGCGCCATCATTGCCTATCTGAAAGGGAAATGTGCCCTTGGGCCATTTCTAAGTATTTTGGTGATTTAGTGTCTAACACAAGTGCTAAAATGTAAAATGGTGGACAAAGTACAAACCAAGGATAAAGGTATGTTTCTCAGACTTAGTACATTGTTTTATGGACTAATGTATTATGTCTAAGTGCTGGAAACAGGAAAAATCCAATTGAATTTGTCTTGGCTCGAGCAGCCAAGACTCTGCTCAGTCTGGGAGCACCGGACTGTCCGGTGGTGCACCGGACAGTGTCCGGTGCGCCAGGCTGGTTCGAGCGAAGTGGCCGCTCTCAGGAATTCACCGGCGACGTATGGCTATAATTCACCGGACTGTCCGGTGTGCACCGGACTGTCCGGTGAGCCAACGGTCGGCCGGGCCAACAGTCGGCCGCGCGATCTGCGCGGGACACGTGGCCGAACCAACGACTAGAAGGGGGCACCGGACTGTCCGGTGTGCACCGGACATGTCCGGTGCGCCAACGACTCTCTGGCTGCCAACGGTCGGCTGCGCCAGTTAAGGAAAGAAATCGGGCACCGGACAGTGTCCGGTGTGCACCGGACTGTCCGGTGCGCCACGCGACAGAAGGCAAGAATTGCCTTCCCAGATTGCTCTCAACGGCTCCTAGCTGCCTTGGGGCTATAAAAGGGACCCCTAGGCACATGGAGGAGATAACTAAGCATCCTTTGAGCATTCTTGATCACTCACACTCCACTCTTGCGCACTTGTTCGACATTCTAGTGATTTGAGCCCTGTTCTAGTGTGCTAGTCTTTTGAGCTCAAGTCTTGGTCTTGTGTGTGCGTAGTTGCTGTGATCTTTGTGTCTTGTGTGAGTTGCTCATCCCTCCCTTACTCCGTGATTCTTTGTGAACATCAAAAGTGTAAGGGCGAGAGGCTCCAAGTTGTGGAGATTCCTCGCGAACGGGATAAGAAAAGAAAAGCAAAACACCGTGGTATTCAAGTTGATCATTGGATCACTTGAGAGGAGTTGAGTGCAACTCTCGTCCGTTGGGACGCCACAACGTGGAGTAGGCAAGTTTTGTACTTGGCCGAACCACGGGATAAACCACTGTGTCATCTCTGTGTTGATCTCTTTGTGGTTATCGTATTGTGCAAGTTCTTCTCTCTAGCCACTTGGTGATTATTGTGCTAACACTTAACCAAGTTTTGTGGCTTAAGTTTTAAGTTTTACAGGATCACCTATTCACCCCCCTCTAGGTGCTCTCAATTGGTATCGGAGCCGTTCTCTTCAAGAAAGGGACTAACCGCCTGAAGAGATGGATCCTAAGGGGAAGGGAATCGTGATCAACGACAAGGAGAAGGAGTCCTTCGTCAACGAGCCGAAGGATGACAAGCCTACTGACTCGGGCTCGGGCCACAGACGCAAAGATGGGAAGAAGAAGAAGACAAGACGCATCAAGGAGATCATCTACTACGACGACAGCGATGAGTCCACTTCTTCCCAAAAAGACAACGACGACAACGACTGCGAGAGAAGGAAACCGGTTAATTCAAACTTTTCTTTTGACTACTCTCGTATTCCGCATAATACAAATGCTCATTTATTATCCATTCCACTTGGTAAACCTCCTCACTTTGATGGAGAAGACTACGGATTTTGGAGTCACAAAATGCGTAGTCATTTGTTCTCTCTCCATCCAAGCATATGGGAGATAGTTGAGAATGGAATGCATTTTGATAGTAGTGATAGTCCCATGTTTATCAATGAGCAAATTCATAAAAATGCACAAGCTACTACTGTTCTTCTAGCTTCCTTATGCAGGGATGAATACCACAAAGTGAGCGGCTTGGATAACGCCAAGCAAATTTGGGACACCCTCAAGATCTCTCATGAGGGGAATGATGTCACAATGCTCACCAAGATGGAGTTGGTGGAAGGCGAACTCGGGAGATTCGCTATGATAAGGGGAGAAGAGCCAACTCAAACGTACAACCGGCTCAAGACCCTTGTCAACAAGATAAGAAGCTATGGAAGCACGCGATGGACGGACCACGACGTCGTCCGCCTAATGCTAAGGTCTTTTACTGTCCTTGATCCTCATCTTGTGAACAATATTCGTGAGAATCCTAGGTACACCAAGATGACGCCCGAGGAGATACTTGGAAAGTTTGTGAGCGGGCGAATGATGATCAAGGAAGCAAGATACGTGGACGACGCATTGAATGGTCCAATCAATGAGCCTCAACCTCTTGCTCTCAAGGCAACAAGAAGCAAGGAGACGCTACCTAGCAAGGTGGCACAAATTGAGGCTGCTGGACTTAATGATGAAGAGATGGCTCTTATCATCAAAAGATTCAAGACGGTGCTAAAAGGTTGCAAGGGGCAGCCAAGCAAGACCAAGACAAAGGGGAAGCGCTCATGCTTCAAATGTGGTAAGCTTGGTCATTTTATTGCTAACTGTCCCGACAATGATAGTGATCAGGATCAAGGGAGCAAGAGGGAGAAGAAGAAGAACTATAAGAAGGCAAAGGGCGAGGCGCATCTAGGCAAGGAGTGGGATTCGGATTGCTCCTCTTCCGACTCCGACAATGAAGGACTCGCCGCCACCGCCTTCAACAAGTCATCCCTCTTCCCCAACGAACGTCACACATGCCTTATGGCAAGGGAGAAGAAGGTATGTACTCGAAACTCTACTTATGCTTCTTCAAGTGAGGACGAATCTAGTGATGAGGATGAAATAGATTATTCATGTTTATTTAAGGGCCTAGATAGAACCAAGGTAGATAAAATTAATGAATTGATTGATGCCTTGAATGATAAGAATAGGCTTTTAGAAAAACAAGAGGATTTGTTGTATGAAGAACATGACAAATTTGTAGAAGCACAAAAATCTCATGCTCTAGAAGTTAAAAGAAATGAAATGCTTTCTTGTGAATTATCTTCTTGCCATGAGACAATTTCTAGCTTAAGGAGCATTAATGATGATTTGAATGCTAAGTTAGAAATAGCTAGTAAATCAACATCTTGTGTAGAAATTGTTGAAACTTGCAATAGGTGTAAAGACTTTGATATTAATGCTTGTAGCAAACACCTAGCCTCAATTTCTGAATTAAGTGATGAGGTGGCTAGTCTTAATGCCCAACTTAAGACTAGCAAGAGTAATTTTGATAAACTAAAATTTGCTAGGGATGCCTACACGGTTGGTAGACACCCCTCTATTAAGGATGGACTTGGCTTCAAGAGGGAAGCCAAGAACTTAACAAACCATAAGGCTCCCATCTCCGCCAAGGATAAAGGGAAGGCTCCTATGGCAAGTAGTACTAAAAAGAACCATGCTTTTATGTACAATGATAGAAGACAACCTCATAGGAGTTGTAATGCTTTTGATGCACATGCCTATGATTCTTGTGCTATGTTTGTTTCTAGTTCTTCTTATTTGCATGATAGAGATATGTCTAGGAGTTATGTTCATCATGTGCCTAGAAAGAATATTGTTCATGTTGCTAGGAAAGTTATGGATGGTCCTTCTATCATGCTTTAAATGCTTCCTTTACTATTTGTAGAAAGGATAGGAAGATAGTTGCTAGGAAATTAGGGGCAAAATGCAAGAGTGATAAAACTTGCATTTGGGTCCCTAAGACAATTGTGACTAACCTTGTAGGACCCAACAAGAGTTGGGTACCTAAGTCCCAAGCCTAAATTTGCCTTGCAGGTTTATGCATCCGGGGGTTCAAGCTGGATTATCGACAGCGGATGCACAAACCATATGACGGGGGAGAAGAAGATGTTCACCTCCTACGTCAAAAACAAGGATTCCCAAGATTCAATAATATTCGGTGATGGGAATCAAGGCAAGGTAAAAGGATTAGGTAAAATTGCTATTTCAAATGAGCACTCTATCTCTAATGTGTTTTTAGTTGAGTCACTTGGATATAACTTGCTATCTGTTAGTCAATTATGCAACATGGGATATAATTGTCTATTTACAAATGTAGATGTGTCTGTCTTTAGAAGAAGTGATGGTTCACTAGCTTTTAAGGGTGTATTAGACGGCAAACTTTATTTAGTTGATTTTGCAAAAGAGGAGGCCGGTCTAGATGCATGCTTAATTGCTAAGACTAGCATGGGCTGGCTATGGCATCGCCGCTTAGCACATGTGGGGATGAAGAACCTTCACAAACTTCTAAAGGGAGAACACGTGATAGGTCTAACCAATGTTACTTTCGAAAAAGACAGACCTTGTGCAGCATGTCAAGCAGGTAAACAGGTGGGAGGAGCACATCACAGCAAGAATGTGATGACCACATCAAGGCCCCTGGAGCTGCTACATATGGACCTCTTCGGACCCGTCGCTTATCTAAGCATAGGGGGAAGTAAGTATGGTTTAGTTATTGTGGATGACTTTTCCCGTTTCACTTGGGTATTCTTTTTGCAGGATAAGTCTGAGACCCAAGGAACCCTCAAGCGCTTCCTAAAGAGAGCTCAAAACGAGTTTGAGCTCAAGGTGAAGAAGATAAGGAGCGACAACGGGTCCGAGTTCAAGAACCTTCAAGTGGAGGAGTACCTTGAGGAGGAAGGGATCAAGCACGAGTTCTCCGCTCCCTACACACCACAGCAAAATGGTGTGGTAGAGAGGAAGAACAGGACGCTAATAGATATGGCAAGAACGATGCTTGGAGAGTTCAAGACCTCCCGAGCGTTTTTGGTCGGAAGCCGTGAACACGCTTGCCACGCCATCAACAGGGTCTACCTTCACCGCCTCCTCAAGAAGACGTCGTATGAGCTGCTAACCGGTAACAAACCCAATGTATCGTACTTTCGTGTTTTTGGAAGTAAATGCTACATTCTAGTGAAGAAAGGTAGAAATTCTAAGTTTGCTCCCAAAGCTGTAGAAGGGTTTTTGTTAGGTTATGACTCAAATACAAAGGCGTATAGGGTCTTCAACAAATCATCGGGTTTGGTTGAAGTCTCTAGCGACGTTGTATTTGATGAGACTAATGGCTCTCCAAGAGAGCAAGTTATTGATTGTGATGATGTAGATGAAGAAGAAGTTCCAACGGCTGCAATTCGCACCATGGCGATTGGAGATGTGCGGCCACAGGAACAAGATGAGCAAGATCAACCCTCTTCCTCAACTATGGTGCATCCCCCAACTCAAGACGATGAACAGGTTCATCAACAGGAGGCGTGTGATCAAGGGGAGCACAAGATGATCATGTGATAGAGGAAGAAACTCAACCGGCACCTCCAACCCAAGTTCGAGCGATGATTCAAAGGGATCATCCCGTCGATCAAATTCTGGGTGATATTAGGAAGGGAGTAACTACTCGGTCTCGATTAGTTAATTTTTGTGAGCATTACTTCTTTGTCTCTTCTATTGAGCCTTTCAGGGTAGAGGAGGCCTTGCTAGATCCTGACTGGGTGTTGGCCATGCAAGAGGAGCTCAACAACTTCAAGAGGAATGAAGTGTGGATGCTGGTGCCTCATCCTAAGCAAAATGTTGTGGGAACCAAGTGGGTGTTCCGCAACAAACAAGACGAGCACGGAGTGGTGACAAGGAACAAGGCTCGACTTGTGGCAAAAGGTTATGCCCAAGTCGCAGGTTTGGACTTTGAGGAGACTTTTGCTCCTGTGGCTAGGCTAGAGTCCATTCGTATCTTGCTAGCATATGCCGCTCACCATTCTTTTAGGTTGTTCCAAATGGATGTGAAGAGCGCTTTCCTCAACGGGCCAATCAAGGAGGAGGTGTACGTAGAGCAACCCCCTGGCTTCGAGGATGAACGGTACCCCGACCACGTGTGTAAGCTCTCTAAGGCGCTCTATGGTCTTAAGCAAGCCCCAAGAGCATGGTATGAATGCCTTAGAGACTTTCTAATTGCTAATGCTTTCAAGGTTGGGAAAGCCGATCCAACTCTTTTCACTAAGACTTGTGACGGTGATCTTTTTGTGTGCCAAATTTATGTCGATGACATAATATTTGGTTCTACTAATAAAAAGTCTTGTGAAGAGTTTAGCAGGGTGATGACGCAGAAATTCGAGATGTCAATGATGGGCGAGTTGAACTACTTCCTTGGGTTCCAAGTGAAGCAACTCAAGGACGGCACCTTCATCTCTCAAACGAAGTACACGCAAGACTTGCTGAAGCGGTTTGGGATGAAGGATGCCAAGCCCGCAAAGACTCCGATGGGGACCGACGGACACACCGACCTCAACAAAGGAGTCCGTTGCAAAGTGATGCACATGTTTAGGGGGAGATGTGTTACAACTTGACCATTTGAGACTAACCATGTGCTTGAGTTTGATGATTTAGTCTCGGAGAAGGATTGAAAGGGAAAAGGTGGACTTGGACCATGAAAGACTTCCACTGCACTCCGATGAGAGGGTAACTTATTCCAAGTTCATCTCATGTACTCTTATTGCCTTTGTATTCTTATTGAAGATTTTGGTGAGGCAATGGGGTTCAAGGGCCAAGATTAATCCTGTTTTGGTGTTTGATGCCAAAGAGGGAGAAGATAAAGGCCAAAGCGATAAATGGATCAGCTACCACTTGAGAGATTTTGAAAATAGTAGAATAGAGCTTTTGGTTTGTCAAAACTCTTTTATTGTCTCTCTTGTCAAAAGTTGGCTTCTTGTGGGGAGAAATGTTGATTATGGGAAAAAGGGGAGTTTTTGAAATCTTGAATCAATTTCTCTTGGAATGACTCTCTTAACATGTGTGTTTGACTTAGAGATAGAAATTTGAGTTTGATTTGCAAAAACAAACCAAGTGGTGGCAAAGAGTGATCCATATATGTCAAATTTGAATCAAATGATTTGAGTTCTTATTTGAAGTGATATTGTATTTGTTCCACTTGCTTTATATTGTGTTGGCATAAATCACCAAAAAGGGGGAGATTGAAAGGGAAATGTGCCCTTGGGCCATTTCTAAGTATTTTGGTGATTTAGTGTCTAACACAAGTGCTAAAATGTAAAATGGTGGACAAAGTACAAACCAAGGATAAAGGTATGTTTCTCAGACTTAGTACATTGTTTTATGGACTAATGTATTGTGTCTAAGTGCTGGAAACAGGAAAAATCCAATTGAATTTGTCTTGGCTCGAGCAGCCAAGACTCTGCTCAGTCTGGGAGCACCGGACTGTCCGGTGGTGCACCGGACAGTGTCCGGTGCGCCAGGCTGGTTCGAGCGAAGTGGCCGCTCTCAGGAATTCACCGGCGACGTACGGCTATAATTCACCGGACTGTCCGGTGTGCACCGGACTGTCCGGTGAGCCAACGGTCGGCCGGGCCAACAGTCGGCCGCGCGATCTGCGCGGGACACGTGGCCGAACCAACGGCTAGAAGGGGGCACCGGACTGTCCGGTGTGCACCGGACATGTCCGGTGCGCCAACGACTCTCTGGCTGCCAACGGTCGGCTGCGCCAGTTAAAGAAAGAAATCGGGCACCGGACAGTGTCCGGTGTGCACCGGACTGTCCGGTGCGCCACGCGACAGAAGGCAAGAATTGCCTTCCCAGATTGCTCTCAACAGCTCCTAGCTGCCTTGGGGCTATAAAAGGGACCCCTAGGCGCATGGAGGAGATAACTAAGCATCCTTTGAGCATTCTTGATCACTCACACTCCACTCTTGCGCACTTGTTCGACATTCTAGTGATTTGAGCCCTGTTCTAGTGTGCTAGTCTTTTGAGCTCAAGTCTTGGTCTTGCGTGTGCGTAGTTGCTGTGATCTTTGTGTCTTGTGTGAGTTGCTCATCCCTCCCTTACTCCGTGATTCTTTGTGAACATCAAAAGTGTAAGGGCGAGAGGCTCCAAGTTGTGGAGATTCCTCGCAAACGGGATAAGAAAAGAAAAGCAAAACACCGTGGTATTCAAGTTGATCATTGGATCACTTGAGAGGAGTTGAGTGCAACTCTCGTCCGTTGGGACGCCACAACGTGGAGTAGGCAAGTTTTGTACTTGGCCGAACCACGGGATAAACCATTGTGTCATCTCTGTGTTGATCTCTTTGTGGTTATCGTATTGTGCAAGTTCTTCTCTCTAGCCACTTGGTGATTATTGTGCTAACACTTAACCAAGTTTTTTGGCTTAAGTTTTAAGTTTTACAGGATCACCTATTCACCCCCCCCCCCTCTAGGTGCTCTCACTATCTGGCGGAGCGAGCCAGATGGGACGCCGGTCTTGTTCCCCGTAGCCTGAGTCAGCTTGGAGTAGGGTAATGATGGCGCCTCCCGTTGACGTGGCCGGCCCGCGCCCTAGGTTGGGCGATGTGGAGGCTCCTCCGAGGTCGAGGTCGAGTCCGTCTTCCGTGGCCGAGGTCGAGTCCGAGCCCCTAGGTCGGGCGAGGCGGAGGCCGTTGGCTGAGGCCAGGGCGGAGTTCGAGTCCTGGGGTCGGGCGAAGCGGAGTTCATCGTCTTCTGGGCTGAGCCCAAGTCCGAGCCCTGGGTCGGGCGGAGCGGAATTCGTCGTCTTCTAGGGCTGAGCCCAAGTCCAAGCCCTGGGTCGGGCGGAGCGGAGTTCGCCGTCTTCCGGGGCTTAGCCCGAGTCCGAGCCCTGGGTCGGGCGGAGCGGAGTTCGCCGTCTTCCGGGGCTTAGCCCGAGTCCGAGCCCTGGGTCGGGCGGAGCGGAGTTCGCCGTCTTCCGGGGCTTAGCCCGAGTCCGAGCCCTGGGTCGGGCGAAGCGGAGCTTCCTATGGTGCCTGCGGCCGGGCCTGACTGCCTGTCAGCCTCACTCTGTCAAGTGGCACCACAGTCGGAGCGGCGCAGGCGGCGCTGTCTTTCTGTCAGACCGGTCAGTGGAGCGGCGAAGTGACGGCGGTCATTTCGGCTCTGTCGGCTGAGGGGCGCGCGTCAGGATAAAGGTGTCAGGCCACCTTTGCATTAAATGCTCCTGCGATTTGGTCGGTCGGTGCGACGATTTGGTCAGGGTTGCTTCTTGGCGAAGACAGGGCCTCGGGCGAGCCGGAAATATGTTCGCCGCTGGAGGGGGGCCTCGGGCGAGGCGGAGATCCCCCAGGGTCGGCTGCCCTTGTACGAGGCTAGGCTCGGGCGAGGCATGGTCGAGTCCCTCGAATGGACTGATCCCTGACTTAATCGCACCCATCAGGCCTTTGCAGCTTTATGCTGATGGGGGTTACCAGCTGAGAATTAGGAGCCTTGAGGGTACCCCTAATTATGGTCCCCGACAGGTGGTGCACCGGATAGTGTCCGGTGCGCCAGGCTGGTCTCCGGCGAACTGGCCACTCTCGGGAAAACTTCAGCGGTGTACGACTATAATTCACCGGACTGTCTGGTGGTGCACTGGACTGTCCGGTGAGCCAACGGCCACCAACGCAACGGTCGGTCGCCAAATCCGCGGGCGACGCGTGGCCCGCTCCAACGGTCGACAGGGGGCACCGGACTGTCCGGTGTGCACCGGACAGTGCCCGGTGCGCCAACTGCCACAAGTTTGCAACGGTCGGCTGCGCCAGGAATGGAAAGAAATCGCGCACCGGACATGAAAAGTGGTTGTCCGGTGGCACACCGGACTATCCGGTGCGCCACCCGACAGACGACAAGATTAGCCTTCCAAGAATGCCTCCAACAGCTCCTAGCTGCCTTGGGGCTATAAAAGGGACCCCTAAGCGCATGGAGGAGATACCGAAGCATACTTTGAGCATTCTAAGTCTTCCACACTCCGTCTCCGCACACTTGATCGACCGTGTTAGTGATTTGAGCTCCGTTCTTGTAGTGAACTAGTTGTGCTTCATTTTGAGCTCAAGTCTTGGCTTGTGTGCGTGTGTATTGCTGCGGATTTGTGTGTGTTGTTTCCCATCCTTACTCTTGTGCTTTCACCGTGATCTTTATTGTAAGGGCGAGAGACTCCAACTTGTGGAGATTCCTCGCGAACGGGAAAAGGGATAAGCAAAGAAAAGCCGTGGTATTCAAGTTGATCATTGGATTACTTGAAAGGGGTTGAGTGCAACCCTCGTCCATTGGGACGCCACAACGTGGAGGTAGGCAAGTGTTATACTTGCCGAACCACGGGATAAACTCGCGTGTCTTTTGTGATTGTTTTTTTTTTTCTGTGATACTTGTGTTCGCAAGAGCTCGCTACTTAGCCATACTAACACTTAACCAAGTTTTGTGGCTATTAGTTGTTGAATTTTACAGGATCACCTATTCACCCCCCTCTAGGTGCTCTCAACATCCAGCGGTCGTACCTGGGTTAGGTTCTGGTGCAGTTTAACAGTGTGCTTGATAGAGACAATCTTGTCTCACTTGGACCGCAACAATATCTCGATGCCACCTTCACTGCTCAGCGACATAATGATGCTTGGAACCACAGGGCACTTTTTTTAATCATGAGTGCTGGCTTATGTTGTTGGGATTCCCCCTTGATTATCGTTCCTCAGAGTACTTGCAGGCTGCTATTGGCTCCTTTAGTAGATTAATCTTATGGGAGGAGGACAACACAATGTGAATAGGACTATGCTTAGGGTTCGGGTCACGTCCCTCGAGGAGGTCCCCCAGTTCATTGTCTTCTAGGAAGCTGATGGTTTTCTCAGTGACTCGTGGACAGTGCAGTGTGAGATCATACAACAAAACTTGTTGGGGGGCCAACCCCAAGATGAAGACCCAGTGCCAGTGGTCCCAGAAGATGGTCAGTAGCTCCCTCTCGCGTTCTTTGGTTTGGGCCAACCTCTGCCCGCTGCTGGTTGGGATCTTAATTTCCCGCCAGAAGACAATGTTTAGGTTCAGCCAGCAGACAATATTCAAGGGGATTGGGACCAGTGGATTGTTAATGACCCACCTGCTCAGCAACCCCAGCAAGACCTGCCACCTAACGAGCAACAAATCAGCAATCAGCATTCGAGCCTGTCCTCAGATAGTTCTTTTGGTCCCATCCAGGGTGTTCCTGTGCAGAATGGGCATATTCTGGAGGACTTGGATGTGGTTGGGCCTGTGCTGCACAATAATGCCCCAAATATCCCTGCTATGGGTGATGTTCCTATGAATGGGCTTCAGGAGGTTGACGACCCACCTAACCAAGGAGACCACCATGTGCTAGAGGATATTCTTCTCCCTAATGCCCAACTAGGGGAACAAATCAACAATGGTCCCAACAATGTGGTGATGAATTATATGTTCTCCTAGGATTGGTAGCCAGAACCTATTTTCTTGAGCCACATGGAAAGGAAAAGGAGTGCTCAATTTTACATGATCTGGGCAAATTATTTTGCTCCTGCTGGTAATCCTGACTTCTCAGTGCAGAT
Source organism: Zea mays (assembly GCF_902167145.1). Taxonomy (NCBI): domain Eukaryota; kingdom Viridiplantae; phylum Streptophyta; class Magnoliopsida; order Poales; family Poaceae; genus Zea; species Zea mays. Next base: position 40,018,961 of record NC_050100.1, on the reverse strand, counting down.
CCCTAAGAAGTGGTCTCCTTTTTTTCCTGTCAAACCTGCTCCATGAAGATTCCTTCAGCTGGTCAAAGTCATTCTTGTCTTCAGACATTCCTCCTGCCTTGCTGGAGCCTGAGTTTGAGACTCTCTCTTTTGCTATCCCCAAGAAATGTCTTGATAGCAAGTTCCTAGAGTCTGTTCAATCAGAGGAATCAACTGGTAGTGTTGGGGACTTGTTCTCAAATGCTATGAGTTAAGAACAAGGCAACACAAAAAATGTTAAACGTTAATGCCCTTCGTCTTTCGAGGCATTATTTCCCTTAGGATATAATGATCTTCGGACGAAGGTTATGAAGGACATACCTTCATCAGTGTAGCATATGATAATGAAAAGAGAATCATATGAAATGTAAAAGATAACATTAACAATTATGTATTATTATCAGCTCATTTCTATTTTATTATCATAGAAAAATAGAAATGATATCAAGTTACAAATGTACCTTCGGCTTGAAAGAAGGTAAGGGTACAAGCATGACGCAAAAGCAAATGCTAAGTCAGCGTGAACAGTACAAGAGCACTGTTCATCTATTTATAGGCACAGGACGCAACCATGTAAAATTACACCCATGCCCTTTACATTTGCTAATGACTCTATAGTGATCCATCAAGGTCTAAATAGCCTTTTCCCTTTTAAGTTGGTTCCCTTTTCTGCTATCATGCCGAAGCTCCCTTGCGCATAGCTTCGGCTCTGCGCCAATCTTCGTATTCTTTGTGCTTCTTCACACTGTGGTTTTGATCCGAGTCCGAAGGTACCTGTTCATGTATTATACTCTAGAAACATTGTTAAATCATGTTTTTGAGGACCTTTAGAAGACGAAGGCCCCCAACAGTAGCCCCTCGCAAGGTTAATTTGTTAGAATAACGAATTCAGATTGCGATATGGACGAAGGCCCTAAGCCGAAGGTCCGAAAAACACCTTCCCTTTGCTAGAATAGCAACAGTAAATGACAGACGGGGCCCTCCAACTTGGAGCGCACTGGGCGTATAAATAAGAACCCACCCCGAGCACATTTGGTACGCTACTTGTCGCCTGCTTTGTTTGCTCAATTTTTTAGCTCTTGCCTACCAACGCTTGCTTGGTTTTTTAGATTTTCTAAGTGTCACACCCGTTTCTAAGGGCAGAGCCGGATGCATAGCATATGTGTGCCAGGATCTATTTCCACACATATGTTGACGTCACAAGTGTAATATATCAAAAGAACAATGCATAAGAGCGTAAATAACGATTATATTAACATATTACACTTCGAACAGACATAAGTCTTAACCTTTATTCATCAAAGTACAGCGAAACAAGGACATCCATCCACAGGAAGATGACCGGGGGTATCACTAGACTAGCATCCATGGAGCTCAACATCATAACTTCATCTGCAAACTTCTGATCAAAATTAAGAAAGGGTGAGCTCACTTATGGTCGGGGCTCAGCAAGTGGGGGAAAAACTAATGCAAGGTAACAAGGTGAGGCTAAGGTTGAGCAGTAAGTATTTTAGTTGGTCAACATTTTATTAACAACACCTATCTTACTAATGCGTGTGAATCCCAAGTATTCCCATTAAACAAAGGTACAAGAGTATATAAACAACACTTAAGTGAAATCACTTAAGCAAACCATTGGCAGATCATCGGATCTCGATTTATTTCCATCTTCAAGTTCAATTATCATGTGAGGAGTCCAGGCTGCTCATAACCGTGAGCACGGCTGATATATCAGTTTTACACTCTGCAGAGGTGGCGGATCTTTACCCATGAGTCGTGATTCCCTTCTAGCCCGGGTTAGCTAGACCCATATTCACTTCCGAGGTGAATGGCCAGGGTCTCACTACGAGGCTTCTCCCTAGAGTCCTCATTACGCAAATGCTGGAAATGGTCAAACTGCATAAGGCACACCTACCGTAACCAACTTATAGTCCAGACTACAGGGTAAAGCTTTGGGAACTATGCCCGTATCCAATCTGCCTGAGCCGGAACTATAAGAGCTTGCCAGATGCCCCCGTTCCTGTCGACCACGACCAGCACCCAACATAAGACTTCCCTAGTTATTTAGCCAAGACCAGAGCCATGATAGTTCTCATGGTAGCACTGTTTTCCCGGGTGGTCACTCCATGTTCCAATTAATAAGCAACGATCTTGTTTAACCATCAGGTTAACAATATAAAGTAAACTTACTATTTTGGAACATTAATATCACAAACCGGAGTGACTGCATAAAGTTAAGTTGTAGCAATAGCATAGCTACTAAGGTAAAGTATAATTCCCAGGTTTGATCATGGAATAAGGTTGGAAAGGTTATCTAAATAGGTAACCCGTCAAATTATGCATATATATCCAAAAGAATAAACTTTATTAAATGTATTGTTTGGGATCCAACAGAGTATGCAGAGGGAGAAGTCCACTTGCCTTGCTTATTGAAAGCTTGAGGTTCTTCCACGGATAGGAATAGATCTTGAGTCTTAACTACTAGATCAACCACTGAATATCACACGACAAACAAGAAGAACAAACACCACTCAATAACATACAACATTCACCATACGTAAAGCTAAAAGAAAGCCTAACAAAAAGAGCGTTTGCTTTTAAAGAACATCGCAAGTAATGGTTATAATAAGAGGGTATTCTTTTAAAAATGTGTGATCTATACTTTATAAAACAAGACATGAGCTTAAAATGTCTTAATTAAACTATACAAATATTAGGTTCTGATAGTCGCCTAGAGGGGGGGTGAATAGGGCGAAACTGAAATTTACAAATATAAACACAACTACAAGCCGGGTTAGCGTTAGAAATAACAACGAGTCCGCGAGAGAGGGTGAAAACAAATCGCAAGCGAATAATGAAGTGAGACACGTGGATTTGTTTTACCGAGGTTCGGTTCTCTCAAACCTACTCCCCGTTGAGGAGGCCACACAGGCCGGGTCTCTTTCAACCCTTCCCTCTCTCAAACGGTCCCTCGGACCGAGTGAGCTTCTCTTCTCAAATCGAAACCGGGAACAAAACTTCCCCGCAAGGGCCACCACACAATTGGTGCCTCTTGCCTTGATTATAATCGAGTTTTGATCACAAGAACAAGTGAGAAAGAAAAGAAGCAATCCAAGCGCAAGAGCTCAAAAGAACACGACAAATCTCTCTCGCTAATCACTAAAGCCTTGTGTGGAATTGGAGAGGATTTGATCTCTTTAATGTGTCTAGAATTGAATGCCTAGCTCTTGTAAGTGGTTGAGAAGTGGAAAACTTGGATCCAATGAATGGTGGGGTGGTTGGGGTATTTATAGCCCCAACCACCAAACTTGACCGTTGGTGGAGGCTGTCTGTCGATGGCGCACCGGACAGTCCGGTGCACACCGGACATGTCCGGTGCCCCCGCCACGTCATCAATGCCGTTGGATTCTGACCGTTGGAGCTTCTGACTTCTGGGCCCGCCTGGATGTCCGGTGCACACCGGACATCTCCTGTTCATTGTCCGGTGCGCCAGTATGGGCGTGCCTGACTTCTGCGCGCGCAGAGCGTGCATTAAATGCGCCGCAGGTAGCCGTTGGCGCCGAGATAGCCGTTGCTCCGCTGTTACACCGGACAGTCCGGTGCACACCGGACATGTCCGGTGAATTATAGCGGAGCAGCTGCTGCGCGTTCCCGAGGCTGGCGAGTTCCGGAGGCCGCGCTTCCATGGAGCACCGGACACTGTCCGGTGTACACCGGACAGTCCGGTGAATTATAGCGCGCCGGCCTGAGAAATTCCCGAAAGTGGCAAGTTTGAGTTGGAGTCCTCTGGTGCACCGGACACTGTCTGGTGTACACCGGACAGTCCGGTGCCCCCAGACCAGAGGTGCCTTCGGTTGCCTTTTTACTCCTTTGTTGAATCCAAAACTTGATCTATTTATTGGCTGAGTGTGAACCTTTTACACCTGTATAATCTATACACTTGGGCAAACTGGTTAGTCCAATTATTTGTGTTGGGCAATTCAACCACCAAAATTAATTAGGGACTAGGTGTAAGCCTAATTCCCTTTCAATCTCCCCCTTTTTGGTGATTGATGCCAACACAAACCAAAGCAAAAATAGAAGTGCATAATTGAACTAGTTTGCATAAAGTAAGTGCAAAGGTTGCTTGGAATTGAGCCAATATAAATACTTACAAGATATGCATGGATCGTTTCTTTCTTATTTAACATTTTGGACCACGCTTGCACCAAATGTTTTGTTTTTGCAAACTCTTTTGTAAATTTTTCAAAGTTCTTTTGCAAATAGTCAAAGGCAAATGAATAAGATTTTGCAAGGCATTTTCAAGATTTGAAATTTTCTCCCCCTGTTTCAAATGCTTTTCCTTTGACTTAAACAAAACTCCCCCTAAATGAGATCCACCTCTTAGTGTTGAAGAGGGTTTTGATATATCATTTTTGAAATACTACTTTCTTCCCCCTTTGAACACAATAAGATACCAATTTATAATATTCTTGGAAACACGAAGTTTTTGAAATTGGTGGTGGTGCGGTCCTTTTGCTTTGGGCTCATATTCTCTCCCCCTTTGGCATGAATCGCCAAAAACGGAATCATTAGAGCCCTCTGGTTCCTTCTTTCCCTTTGGTCATAATAAATGAGTTAAGATTATACCAAAGATGAAGTCCTTTTGCTCTCTCCCCCAAAGATGGAGAGTGGCACGGAGTGATGGCGAAGGATGAGTTACGGAGTGGAAGCCTTTGTCTTCGCCGAAGACTCCAATTTCCTTTCAATGCACCTATGACTTGGTTTGAGATAGACTTAAAAAACATATTAGTCATAGCATATGAAAGAGATATGATCAAAGGTATATAAGTGAGCTATGTGTGCAATCTATCAAGAGAAGTTGCGCGAATCAAGAATATTGAGCTCATGCCTAAGTTTGTTAAAAGATTGTTCATCAAGAGGCTTGGTAAAGATATCGGCTAATTGATCTTTAGTATTAATGTAAGAAATCTCGATATCTCCCTTATGTTGGTGATCCCTAAGAAAATGATACCGAATGGCTATGTGTTTAGTGCGGCTATGCTCGACGGGATTATCCGCCATCTTGATTGCACTCTCATTATCACATAGCAAAGGGACTTTGGTTAATTTGTAACCGTAGTCCCGCAGGGTTTGCCTCATCCAAAGCAATTGCGCGCAACAATGGCCCGCGGCAATGTACTCGGCTTCGGCGGTAGAAAGAGCGACCGAATTTTGCTTCTTTGAAGCCCAAGACACCAAGGATCTTCCCAAGAACTGGCAAGTCCCTGATGTGCTCTTCCTGTTGATTTTGCACCCCGCCCAATCAGCATCCGAATAACCAATCAAATCAAATGTGGATCCCCTAGGATACCAAAGCCCAAACTTAGGAGTATAAGCCAAATATCTCAAGATTTGTTTTACGGCCGTAAGGTGAGCTTCCTTAGGGTCGGCTTGGAATCTTGCACACATGCATACGGAAAGCATAATATCTAGTCGAGATGCACATAGATAGAGTAAGGAACCTATCATCGACCGGTATACCTTTTGATCCACGGACTTACCTCTCGTGTCGAGGTCGAGATGCCCATTGGTTCCCATGGGTGTCTTGATGGGCTTGGCATCCTTCATCCCAAACTTGTTTAGAATGTCTTGAGTATACTTTGTTTGGCTAATGAAGGTGCCCTCTTGGAGTTGCTTCACTTGGAATCCTAAGAAATACTTCAACTCCCCCATCATAGACATCTCGAACTTTTGTGTCATGATCCTACTAAACTCTTCACATGTAGACTCGTTAGTAGACCCAAATATAATATCATCAACATAAATTTGGCATACAAATAAGTCATTTTCAAGAGTTTTAGTAAAGAGTGTAGGATCGGCCTTTCCGACTTTGAAGCCATTAGCAATAAGGAAATCTCTAAGGCATTCATACCATGCTCTTGGGGCTTGCTTGAGCCCATAAAGCGCCTTAGAGAGCTTATAGACATGGTTAGGGTACTCACTGTCTTCAAAGCCGGGAGGTTGCTCAACATAGACCTCTTCCTTGATCGGTCCATTGAGGAAGGCACTTTTCACGTCCATTTGATAAAGCTTAAAGCCATGGTAAGTAGCATAGGCCAATAAAATGCGAATTGACTCAAGCCTAGCTACGGGTGCATAGGTTTCACCGAAATCCAAACCTTCGACTTGGGAGTATCCCTTGGCCACAAGTCGAGCTTTGTTCCTTGTCACCACACCATGCTCATCTTGCTTGTTGCGGAAGACCCATTTGGTTCCTACAACATTTTGGTTAGGACGTGGAACTAAATGCCATACCTCATTCCTAGTGAAGTTGTTGAGCTCCTCTTGCATCGCCACCACCCAATCTGAATCTTGGAGTGCTTCCTCTACCCTGTGTGGCTCAATAGAGGAAACAAAAGAGTAATGCTCACAAAAATGCGCAACACGAGATCGAGTAGTTACCCCCTTATGAATGTCGCCGAGGATGGTGTCGACGGGGTGATCTCGTTGGATTGCTTGGTGGACTCTTGGGTGTGGCGGTCTTTGTTCCTCATCCTCCTCGTCTTCCTTATTTGCATCTCCCCCTTGATTATTGCCATCATCTTGAGGTGGCTCATTTGCTTGATCTTCTACTTCATCAACTTGAGCTTCATTCTCATTTTGACTCGGTGGAGATGCTTGCATGGAGGAGGATGGTTGATCTTGTGCATTTGGAGGCTCTTCGGATTCCTTAGGACTCACATTCCCAATGGACATGTTCCTTAGCGCGATGCACGGAGCCTCTTCATCACCTATCTCATCAAGATCAACTTGCTCTACTTGAGAGCCGTTAGTCTCATCAAACACAACGTCACAAGAAACTTCAACTTGTCCAGTGGACTTGTTAAAGACTCTATATGCCCTTGTGTTTGAATCATATCCTAGTAAAAAGCCTTCTACAGCCTTAGGAGCAAATTTAGATTTTCTACCTCTTTTAACAAGAATAAAACATTTGCTACCAAAGACTCTAAAATATGAAATGTTGGGCTTTTTACCGGTTAGGAGTTCATAGGATGTCTTCTTGAGGATTCGGTGTAGATACAACCGGTTGATGGCGTAGCAAGCGGTGTTGACCGCCTCGGCCCAAAACCGATCCGAAGTCTTGTACTCATCATGCATGGTTCTTGCCATGTCCAATAGAGTTCGATTCTTCCTCTCCACTACACCATTTTGTTGTGGCGTGTAGGGAGAAGAGAACTCATGCTTGATGCCCTCCTCCTCAAGGAAACCTTCGATTTGAGAGTTCTTGAACTCTGTCCCGTTGTCGCTTCTAATTTTCTTGATCCTTAAGCCAAACTCATTTTGAGCTCGTCTCAAGAACCCTTTTAAGGTCTCTTGGGTTTGAGATTTTTCCTGCAAAAAGAATACCCAAGTGAAGCGAGAATAATCATCCACTATTACAAGACAATACTTACTCCCGCCGATGCTTATGTAAGCAATCGGGCCGAATAGATCCATGTGGAGTAGCTCAAGCGGCCTGTCGGTCGTCATGATGTTCTTGTGTGGATGATGAGCACCAACTTGCTTTCCTGCTTGGCATGCGCTACAAACCCTGTCTTTCTCAAAATGAACATTTGTTAGTCCTAAAATGTGTTCTCCCTTTAGAAGCTTGTGAAGATTCTTCATCCCAACATGTGCTAGTCGGCGATGCCAGAGCCAGCCCATGTTAGTCTTAGCAATTAAGCATGTGTCGAGTTCAGCTCTATCAAAATCTACTAAGTATAGCTGACCCTCTAACACACCCTTAAATGCTATTGAATCATCACTTCTTCTAAAGACAGTGACACCTACATCAGTAAAGAGACAGTTGTAGCCCATTTTGCATAATTGAGATACAGAAAGCAAATTGTAATATAAAGAATCTACAAGAAAAACATTGGAAATAGAATGGTCAGGAGATATAGCTATTTTACCAAGACCTTTGACCAAACCTTGATTTCCATCCCCGAATGTGATAGCTCGTTGGGGATCTTGGTTTTTCTCGTAGGAGGAGAACATCTTCTTCTCCCCTGTCATGTGGTTTGTGCACCCGCTGTCGAGTATCCAACTTGAGCCCCCGGATGCATAAACCTACAAAACAAGTTTAGTTCTTGACTTTAGGTACCCAAATGGTTTTGGGTCCTTTGGCATTAGACACAAGAACTTTGGGTACCCAAACACAAGTCTTTGACCCCTTGTGCTTGCCCCCAACATATTTGGCAACTACTTTGCCGGATTTGTTAGTCAACACATAAGATGCATCAAAAGTTTTAAATGAAAGACTATGTTCATTTGATGCATTAGGAATTTTCTTCTTAGGCAACTTAGCACGGGTTGGTTGCCTAGAGCTAGATGTCTCACTCTTATACATAAAAGCATGGTTAGAACCAGAGTGAGACTTCCTAGAATGAATTTTCCTAATTTTGTCCTCGGGATAACCGACAGGGTATAAAATGTAACCTTCGTTATCCTGAGACATGGGAGCCTTGCCCTTAACAAAGTTGGACAATCTTTTAGGAGGGGCATTAAGTTTGACATTGTCTCCCCTTTGGAAGCCAATGCCATCCTTGATGCCAGGGCGTCTCCCACTATAGAGCATACTTCTAGCAAATTTAAATTTTTCATTTTCTAAGTTATGCTCGGCAATTTTAGCATCTAATTTTGCTATATGATCATTTTGTTGTTTAATTAAAGTCATGTGATCATGTATAGCATCAATGTTAACATCTCTACATCTAGTACAAATAGAAGTGTGCTCAACGGTAGATGTAGAGGGTTTGCAAGATTTTAGTTCTACAACCTTAGCATGCAATATTTCATTTTTACTTCTAAGGTCGGAAATAGTAGCATTGCAAACATCAAAATCTTTAGCCTTAGCAAGTAATTTTTCATTTTCATTCCTAAGACTAGCAAGAGATATGTTCAATTTTTCAATCTTAGCAAGCAAATCATCATTATCATTTCTAAGATTGGGAATTGAAACATTACAAGCATTTGAATCAACCTTAGCTAACAAATTTGCATTTTCATTCCTAAGGTTGTCAATAGTTTTATGGCAAGAGCTTAGCTCACTAGAAAGTTTTTCACATTTTTCTACTTCTAGAGCGTAAGCATTTTTAACCTTAACATGCTTCTTATTTTCTTTAATAAGAAGGTCCTCTTGGGTGTCCAAGAGATCATCCTTTTCATGAATGGCACTAATCAATTCATTAAGTTTTTCTTTTTGTTGCATGTTGAGGTTGGCAAAAAGAGAGCGCAAATTATCTTCCTCATCACTAGCATTATCATCACTAGAGGATTCATATCTAGTGGAGGATTTAGATTTAACCTTCTTTTTGCCGTCCTTTGCCATGAGGCACTTGTGGCCGACGTTGGGGAAGAGGAGTCCCTTGGTGACGGCGATGTTGGCGGCGTCCTCGTCGTCGGAGGAGTCGCTAGAGCTTTCGTCGGAGTCCCACTCTCGACAAACATGGGCATCGCCGCCCTTCTTCTTGTAGTACCTCTTCTTCTCCTTTCTTCTCCCCTTCTTGTCGTCGCCCCTGTCACTATCACTTGATAATGGACATTTAGCTATAAAGTGACCGGGCTTACCACACTTGTAGCAAACCTTCTTGGAGCGGGACTTGTAATCTTTCCCTCTCCTTTGTTTGAGGATTTGGCGGAAGCTCTTGATGACGAGCGCCATTTCCTCATTGTCGAGCTTGGAGGCGTCTATTGGTTGTCGACTTGGTGTAGACTCCTCCTTCTTTTCCTCCGTCGCCTTGAATGCGACGGGTTGAGCTTCGGATGTGGAGGGATCATCAAGCTCGTTGATCTTCCTCGAGCCTTCGATCATGCACTCAAAACTCACAAAATTCCCGATTACTTCCTCGGGGGTCATTAGTGTATATCTTGGGTTGCCACGGATTAATTGAACTTGAGTAGGGTTAAGGAAAATAAGAGATCTTAGAATAACCTTAACCACATCGTGGTCATCCCACTTTTTGCTCCCGAGGTTGCGCACTTGATTCACCAAGGTCTTGAGCCGGTTGTACATGTTTTGTGGCTCCTCCCCTTTGCGAAGCCGGAACCGACCGAGCTCCCCCTCGATCGTTTCCCGCTTGGTGATCTTTGTGAGCTCATCTCCCTCGTGCGCGGTTTTGAGCACATCCCAAACCTCCTTGGCGCTCTTCAACCCTTGAACTTTGTTATACTCCTCTCTACTTAAAGAGGCGAGGAGTATTGTTGTTGCCTGAGAGTTGAAGTGCTCGATTTGGGCCACCTCATCTTCATCATAGTCTTCATCCCCTACGGATGGCACCTGTGCACCAAACTCAACAATATCCCATATACTTTTGTGGAGTGAGGTTAGATGAAATCGCATTAAATCACTCCACCTAGCATAATCTTCACCATCAAAAGTTGGTGGTTTGCCTAATGGGACGGAAAGTAAAGGTGTATGTTTGGAAATGCGAGGGTAGTGTAGGGGGATCTTACTATACTTCTTGCGCTCTTGGCGCTTAGAAGTGACGGAAGCCGCGTCGGAGCCGGAGGTGGATGGCGATGAAGAATCGGTCTCGTAGTAGACCACTTTCCTCATCCTCTTTTTCTTGTCCCCACTCCGACATGTCTTGTGAGAAGAAGATTTCTCCTTCTTCTCCTTGTGGTGTGAAGAAGACTTCTTCTCCTTCCCTTTGGAGGAGTTCTTTTTCTCCTTCCTCTTGGTGCGGGACTCTTCTGATGAAGTGCTCCCGTGGCTTGTAGTGGGCTTTTCGCCGGTCTCCATCTCCTTCTTGGCGTGATCTCCCGACATCACTTCGAGCAGTTAGGCTCTAATGAAGCACCGGGCTCTGATACCAATTGATAGTCGCCTAGAGGGGGGGTGAATAGGGCGAAACTGAAATTTACAAATATAAACACAACTACAAGCCGGGTTAGCGTTAGAAATAACAACGAGTCCGCGAGAGAGGGTGAAAACAAATCGCAAGCGAATAATGAAGTGAGGCACGTGGATTTGTTTTACCGAGGTTCGGTTCTCTCAAACCTACTCCCCGTTGAGGAGGCCACACAGGCCGGGTCTCTTTCAACCCTTCCCTCTCTCAAACGGTCCCTCGGACCGAGTGAGCTTCTCTTCTCAAATCGAAACCGGGAACAAAACTTCCCCGCAAGGGCCACCACACAATTGGTGCCTCTTGCCTTGATTACAATCGAGTTTTGATCACAAGAACAAGTGAGAAAGAAAAGAAGCAATCCAAGCGCAAGAGCTCAAAAGAACACGACAAATCTCTCTCGCTAATCACTAAAGCCTTGTGTGGAATTGGAGAGGATTTGATCTCTTTAATGTGTCTAGAATTGAATGCCTAGCTCTTGTAAGTGGTTGAGAAGTGGAAAACTTGGATCCAATGAATGGTGGGGTGGTTGGGGTATTTATAGCCCCAACCACCAAACTTGACCGTTGGTGGAGGCCGTCTGTCGATGGCGCACCGGACAGTCCGGTGCACACCGGACATGTCCGGTGCCCCCGCCACGTCATCAATGCCGTTGGATTCTGACCGTTGGAGCTTCTGACTTCTGGGCCCGCCTGGATGTCCGGTGCACACCGGACATCTCCTGTTCATTGTCTGGTGCGCCAGTATGGGCGTGCCTGACTTCTGCGCGCGCAGAGCGCGCATTAAATGCGCCGCAGGTAGCCGTTGGCGCCGAGATAGTCGTTGCTCCGCTGTTACACCGGACAGTCCGGTGCACACCGGACATGTCCGGTGAATTATAGCGGAGCAGCTGCTGCGCGTTCCCGAGGCTGGCGAGTTCCGGAGGCCGTGCTTCCATGGAGCACCGGACACTGTCCGGTGTACACCGGACAGTCCGGTGAATTATAGCGCGCCGGCCTGAGAAATTCCCGAAGGTGGCAAGTTTGAGTTGGAGTCCTCTGGTGCACCGGACACTGTCCGGTGGTGCACCGGACACTGTCCGGTGTACACCGAACAGTCCGGTGCCCCCAGACCAGAGGTGCCTTCGGTTGCCTTTTTACTCCTTTGTTGAATCCAAAACTTGATCTATTTATTGGCTGAGTGTGAACCTTTTACACCTGTATAATCTATACACTTGGGCAAACTGGTTAGTCCAATTATTTGTGTTGGGCAATTCAACCACCAAAATTAATTAGGGACTAGGTGTAAGCCTAATTCCCTTTCAATCTCCCCCTTTTTGGTGATTGATGCCAACACAAACCAAAGCAAAAATAGAAGTGCATAATTGAACTAGTTTGCATAAAGTAAGTGCAAAGGTTGCTTGGAATTGAGCCAATATAAATACTTACAAGATATGCATGGATCGTTTCTTTCTTATTTAACATTTTGGACCACGCTTGCACCAAATGTTTTGTTTTTGCAAACTCTTTTGTAAATTTTTCAAAGTTCTTTTGCAAATAGTCAAAGGCAAATGAATAAGATTTTGCAAGGCATTTTCAAGATTTGAAATTTTCTCCCCCTGTTTCAAATGCTTTTCCTTTGACTTAAACAAAACTCCCCCTAAATGAGATCCACCTCTTAGTGTTGAAGAGGGTTTTGATATATCATTTTTGAAATACTACTTTCTTCCCCCTTTGAACACAATAAGATACCAATTTATAATATTCTTGGAAACACGAAGTTTTTGAAATTGGTGGTGGTGCGGTCCTTTTGCTTTGGGCTCATATTCTCTCCCCCTTTGGCATGAATCGCCAAAAACGGAATCATTAGAGCCCTCTGGTTCCTTCTTTCCCTTTGGTCATAATAAATGAGTTAAGATTATACCAAAGATGAAGTCCTTTTGCTCTCTCCCCCAAAGATGGAGAGTGGCACGGAGTGATGGCGAAGGATGAGTTACAGAGTGGAAGCCTTTGTCTTCGCCGAAGACTCCAATTTCCTTTCAATGCACCTATGACTTGGTTTGAGATAGACTTAAAAAACATATTAGTCATAGCATATGAAAGAGATATGATCAAAGGTATATAAGTGAGCTATGTGTGCAATCTATCAAGAGAAGTTGCGCGAATCAAGAATATTGAGCTCATGCCTAAGTTTGTTAAAAGATTGTTCATCAAGAGGCTTGGTAAAGATATCGGCTAATTGATCTTTAGTATTAATGTAAGAAATCTCGATATCTCCCTTATGTTGGTGATCCCTAAGAAAATGATACCGAATGGCTATGTGTTTAGTGCGGCTATGCTCGACGGGATTATCCGCCATCTTGATTGCACTCTCATTATCACATAGCAAAGGGACTTTGGTTAATTTGTAACCGTAGTCCCGCAGGGTTTGCCTCATCCAAAGCAATTGCGCGCAACAATGGCCCGCGGCAATGTACTCGGCTTCGACGGTAGAAAGAGCGACCGAATTTTGCTTCTTTGAAGCCCAAGACACCAAGGATCTTCCCAAGAACTGGCAAGTCCCTGATGTGCTCTTCCTGTTGATTTTGCACCCCGCCCAATCAGCATCCGAATAACCAATCAAATCAAATGTGGATCCCCTAGGATACCAAAGCCCAAACTTAGGAGTATAAGCCAAATATCTCAAGATTCGTTTTACGGCCGTAAGGTGAGCTTCCTTAGGGTCGGCTTGGAATCTTGCACACATGCATATGGAAAGCATAATATCTGGTCGAGATGCACATAGATAGAGTAAGGAACCTATCATCGACCGGTATACCTTTTGATCCACGGACTTACCTCTCGTGTCGAGGTCGAGATGCCCATTGGTTCCCATGGGTGTCTTGATGGGCTTGGCATCCTTCATCCCAAACTTGTTTAGAATGTCTTGAGTATACTTTGTTTGGCTAATGAAGGTGCCCTCTTGGAGTTGCTTCACTTGGAATCCTAAGAAATACTTCAACTCCCCCATCATAGACATCTCGAACTTTTGTGTCATGATCCTACTAAACTCTTCACATGTAGACTCGTTAGTAGACCCAAATATAATATCATCAACATAAATTTGGCATACAAATAAGTCATTTTCAAGAGTTTTAGTAAAGAGTGTAGGATCGGCCTTTCCGACTTTGAAGCCATTAGCAATAAGGAAATCTCTAAGGCATTCATACCATGCTCTTGGGGCTTGCTTGAGCCCATAAAGCGCCTTAGAGAGCTTATAGACATGGTTAGGGTACTCACTGTCTTCAAAGCCGGGAGGTTGCTCAACATAGACCTCTTCCTTGATCAGTCCATTGAGGAAGGCACTTTTCACGTCCATTTGATAAAGCTTAAAGCCATGGTAAGTAGCATAGGCCAATAAAATGCGAATTGACTCAAGCCTAGCTACGGGTGCATAGGTTTCACCGAAATCCAAACCTTCGACTTGGGAGTATCCCTTGGCCACAAGTCGAGCTTTGTTCCTTGTCACCACACCATGCTCATCTTGCTTGTTGCGGAAGACCCATTTGGTTCCTACAACATTTTGGTTAGGACGTGTAACTAAATGCCATACCTCATTCCTAGTGAAGTTGTTGAGCTCCTCTTGCATCGCCACCACCCAATCTGAATCTTGGAGTGCTTCCTCTACCCTGTGTGGCTCAATAGAGGAAACAAAAGAGTAATGCTCACAAAAATGCGCAACACGAGATCGAGTAGTTACCCCCTTATGAATGTCGCCGAGGATGGTGTCGACGGGGTGATCTCGTTGGATTGCTTGGTGGACTCTTGGGTGTGGCGGTCTTTGTTCCTCATCCTCCTCGTCTTCCTTATTTGCATCTCCCCCTTGATTATTGCCATCATCTTGAGGTGGCTCATTTGCTTGATCTTCTACTTCATCAACTTGAGCTTCATTCTCATTTTGAGTCGGTGGAGATGCTTGCATGGAGGAGGATGGTTGATCTTGTGCATTTGGAGGCTCTTCGGATTCCTTAGGACTCACATTCCCAATGGACATGTTCCTTAGCGCGATGCACGGAGCCTCTTCATCACCTATCTCATCAAGATCAACTTGCTCTACTTGAGAGCCGTTAGTCTCATCAAACACAACGTCACAAGAAACTTCAACTTGTCCAGTGGACTTGTTAAAGACTCTATATGCCCTTGTGTTTGAATCATATCCTAGTAAAAAGCCTTCTACAGCCTTAGGAGCAAATTTAGATTTTCTACCTCTTTTAACAAGAATAAAACATTTGCTACCAAAGACTCTAAAATATGAAATGTTGGGCTTTTTACCGGTTAGGAGTTCATAGGATGTCTTCTTGAGGATTCGGTGTAGATACAACCGGTTGATGGCGTAGCAAGCGGTGTTGACCGCCTCGGCCCAAAACCGATCCGAAGTCTTGTACTCATCATGCATGGTTCTTGCCATGTCCAATAGAGTTCGATTCTTCCTCTCCACTACACCATTTTGTTGTGGCGTGTAGGGAGAAGAGAACTCATGCTTGATGCCCTCCTCCTCAAGGAAACCTTCGATTTGAGAGTTCTTGAACTCTGTCCCGTTGTCGCTTCTAATTTTCTTGATCCTTAAGCCAAACTCATTTTGAGCTCGTCTCAAGAACCCTTTTAAGGTCTCTTGGGTTTGAGATTTTTCCTGCAAAAAGAATACCCAAGTGAAGCGAGAATAATCATCCACTATTACAAGACAATACTTACTCCCGCCGATGCTTATGTAAGCAATCGGGCCGAATAGATCCATGTGGAGTAGCTCAAGCGGCCTGTCGGTCGTCATGATGTTCTTGTGTGGATGATGAGCACCAACTTGCTTTCCTGCTTGGCATGCGCTACAAACCCTGTCTTTCTCAAAATGAACATTTGTTAGTCCTAAAATGTGTTCTCCCTTTAGAAGCTTGTGAAGATTCTTCATCCCAACATGTGCTAGTCGGCGATGCCAGAGCCAGCCCATGTTAGTCTTAGCAATTAAGCATGTGTCGAGTTCAGCTCTATCAAAATCTACTAAGTATAGCTGACCCTCTAACACACCCTTAAATGCTATTGAATCATCACTTCTTCTAAAGACAGTGACACCTACATCAGTAAAGAGACAGTTGTAGCCCATTTTGCATAATTGAGATACAGAAAGCAAATTGTAATATAAAGAATCTACAAGAAAAACATTGGAAATAGAATGGTCAGGAGATATAGCTATTTTACCAAGACCTTTGACCAAACCTTGATTTCCATCCCCGAATGTGATAGCTCGTTGGGGATCTTGGTTTTTCTCGTAGGAGGAGAACATCTTCTTCTCCCCTGTCATGTGGTTTGTGCACCCGCTGTCGAGTATCCAACTTGAGCCCCCGGATGCATAAACCTACAAAACAAGTTTAGTTCTTGACTTTAGGTACCCAAATGGTTTTGGGTCCTTTGGCATTAGACACAAGAACTTTGGGTACCCAAACACAAGTCTTTGACCCCTTGTGCTTGCCCCCAACATATTTGGCAACTACTTTGCCGGATTTGTTAGTCAACACATAAGATGCATCAAAAGTTTTAAATGAAAGACTATGTTCATTTGATGCATTAGGAATTTTCTTCTTAGGCAACTTAGCACGGGTTGGTTGCCTAGAGCTAGATGTCTCACTCTTATACATAAAAGCATGGTTAGAACCAGAGTGAGACTTCCTAGAATGAATTTTCCTAATTTTGTCCTCGGGATAACCGACAGGGTATAAAATGTAACCTTCGTTATCCTGAGACATGGGAGCCTTGCCCTTAACAAAGTTGGACAATCTTTTAGGAGGGGCATTAAGTTTGACATTGTCTCCCCTTTGGAAGCCAATGCCATCCTTGATGCCAGGGCGTCTCCCACTATAGAGCATACTTCTAGCAAATTTAAATTTTTCATTTTCTAAGTTATGCTCGGCAATTTTAGCATCTAATTTTGCTATATGATCATTTTGTTGTTTAATTAAAGTCATGTGATCATGTATAGCATCAATGTTAACATCTCTACATCTAGTACAAATAGAAGTGTGCTCAACGGTAGATGTAGAGGGTTTGCAAGATTTTAGTTCTACAACCTTAGCATGCAATATTTCATTTTTACTTCTAAGGTCGGAAATAGTAGCATTGCAAACATCAAAATCTTTAGCCTTAGCAAGTAATTTTTCATTTTCATTCCTAAGACTAGCAAGAGATATGTTCAATTTTTCAATCTTAGCAAGCAAATCATCATTATCATTTCTAAGATTGGGAATTGAAACATTACAAGCATTTGAATCAACCTTAGCTAACAAATTTGCATTTTCATTCCTAAGGTTGTCAATAGTTTCATGGCAAGAGCTTAGCTCACTAGAAAGTTTTTCACATTTTTCTACTTCTAGAGCGTAAGCATTTTTAACCTTAACATGCTTCTTATTTTCTTTAATAAGAAGGTCCTCTTGGGTGTCCAAGAGATCATCCTTTTCATGAATGGCACTAATCAATTCATTAAGTTTTTCTTTTTGTTGCATGTTGAGGTTGGCAAAAAGAGAGCGCAAATTATCTTCCTCATCACTAGCATTATCATCACTAGAGGATTCATATCTAGTGGAGGATTTAGATTTAACCTTCTTTTTGCCGTCCTTTGCCATGAGGCACTTGTGGCCGACGTTGGGGAAGAGGAGTCCCTTGGTGACGGCGATGTTGGCGGCGTCCTCGTCGTCGGAGGAGTCGCTAGAGCTTTCGTCGGAGTCCCACTCTCGACAAACATGGGCATCGCCGCCCTTCTTCTTGTAGTACCTCTTCTTCTCCTTTCTTCTCCCCTTCTTGTCGTCGCCCCTGTCACTATCACTTGATAATGGACATTTAGCTATAAAGTGACCGGGCTTACCACACTTGTAGCAAACCTTCTTGGAGCGGGACTTGTAATCTTTCCCTCTCCTTTGTTTGAGGATTTGGCGGAAGCTCTTGATGACGAGCGCCATTTCCTCATTGTCGAGCTTGGAGGCGTCTATTGGTTGTCGACTTGGTGTAGACTCCTCCTTCTTTTCCTCTGTCGCCTTGAATGCGACGGGTTGAGCTTCGGATGTGGAGGGATCATCAAGCTCGTTGATCTTCCTCGAGCCTTCGATCATGCACTCAAAACTCACAAAATTCCCGATTACTTCCTCGGGGGTCATTAGTGTATATCTTGGGTTGCCACGGATTAATTGAACTTGAGTAGGGTTAAGGAAAATAAGAGATCTTAGAATAACCTTAACCACCTCGTGGTCATCCCACTTTTTGCTCCCGAGGTTGCGCACTTGATTCACCAAGGTCTTGAGCCGGTTGTACATGTTTTGTGGCTCCTCCCCTTTGCGAAGCCGGAACCGACCGAGCTCCCCCTCGATCGTTTCCCGCTTGGTGATCTTTGTGAGCTCATCTCCCTCGTGCGCGGTTTTGAGCACATCCCAAACCTCCTTGGCGCTCTTCAACCCTTGAACTTTGTTATACTCCTCTCTACTTAAAGAGGCGAGGAGTATTGTTGTTGCCTGAGAGTTGAAGTGCTCGATTTGGGCCACCTCATCTTCATCATAGTCTTCATCCCCTACGGATGGCACCTGTGCACCAAACTCAACAATATCCCATATACTTTTGTGGAGTGAGGTTAGATGAAATCGCATTAAATCACTCCACCTAGCATAATCTTCACCATCAAAAGTTGGTGGTTTGCCTAATGGGACGGAAAGTAAAGGTGTATGTTTGGAAATGCGAGGGTAGCGTAGGGGGATCTTACTATACTTCTTGCGCTCTTGGCGCTTAGAAGTGACGGAAGCCGCGTCGGAGCCGGAGGTGGATGGCGATGAAGAATCGGTCTCGTAGTAGACCACTTTCCTCATCCTCTTTTTCTTGTCCCCACTCCGACATGTCTTGTGAGAAGAAGATTTCTCCTTCTTCTCCTTGTGGTGTGAAGAAGACTTCTTCTCCTTCCCTTTGGAGGAGTTCTTTTTCTCCTTCCTCTTGGTGCGGGACTCTTCCGATGAAGTGCTCCCGTGGCTTGTAGTGGGCTTTTCGCCGGTCTCCATCTCCTTCTTGGCGTGATCTCCCGACATCACTTCGAGCAGTTAGGCTCTAATGAAGCACCGGACTCTGATACCAATTGATAGTCGCCTAGAGGGGGGGTGAATAGGGCGAAACTGAAATTTACAAATATAAACACAACTACAAGCCGTGTTAGCGTTAGAAATAACAACGAGTCCGCGAGAGAGGGTGAAAACAAATCGCAAGCGAATAATGAAGTGAGACACGTGGATTTGTTTTACCGAGGTTCGGTTCTCTCAAACCTACTCCCCGTTGAGGAGGCCACACAGGCCGGGTCTCTTTCAACCCTTCCCTCTCTCAAACGGTCCCTCGGACCGAGTGAGCTTCTCTTCTCAAATCGAAACCGGGAACAAAACTTCCCCGCAAGGGCCACCACACAATTGGTGCCTCTTGCCTTGATTACAATCGAGTTTTGATCACAAGAACAAGTGAGAAAGAAAAGAAGCAATCCAAGCGCAAGAGCTCAAAAGAACACGACAAATCTCTCTCGCTAATCACTAAAGCCTTGTGTGGAATTGGAGAGGATTTGATCTCTTTAATGTGTCTAGAATTGAATGCCTAGCTCTTGTAAGTGGTTGAGAAGTGGAAAACTTGGATCCAATGAATGGTGGGGTGGTTGGGGTATTTATAGCCCCAACCACCAAACTTGACCGTTGGTGGAGGCTGTCTGTCGATGGCGCACCGGACAGTCCGGTGCACACCGGACATGTCCGGTGCCCCCGCCACGTCATCAATGCCGTTGGATTCTGACCGTTGGAGCTTCTGACTTCTGGGCCCGCCTGGATGTCCGGTGCACACCGGACATCTCCTGTTCATTGTCCGGTGCGCCAGTATGGGCGTGCCTGACTTCTGCGCGCGCAGAGCGCGCATTAAATGCGCCGCAGGTAGCCGTTGGCGCCGAGATAGCCGTTGCTCCGCTGTTACCGGACAGTCCGGTGCACACCGGACATGTCCGGTGAATTATAGCGGAGCAGCTGCTGCGCGTTCCCGAGGCTGGCGAGTTCCGGAGGCCGCGCTTCCATGGAGCACCGGACACTGTCCGGTGTACACCGGACAGTCCGGTGAATTATAGCGCGCCGGCCTGAGAAATTCCCGAAGGTGGCAAGTTTGAGTTGGAGTCCTTTGGTGCACCGGACACTGTTCGGTGGTGCACCGGACACTGTCCGGTGTACACCGGACAGTCCGGTGCCCCCAGACCAGAGGTGCCTTCGGTTGCCTTTTTACTCCTTTGTTGAATCCAAAACTTGATCTATTTATTGGCTGAGTGTGAACCTTTTACACCTGTATAATCTATACACTTGGGCAAACTGGTTAGTCCAATTATTTGTGTTGGGCAATTCAACCACCAAAATTAATTAGGGACTAGGTGTAAGCCTAATTCCCTTTCAGGTTCACTAATTTAATCTTTTATAAAACGTCATACGCGATACGTCTAAATTAAGGATTTATAAGACGATAAAACACGTTATAACAATATTAAACATTTTTAACCTTTTAGAATAGATATAAGTTATATATCTAAGGTTAATGGCCTACGAAACACGTTATTAATTTTAGAAGCATTATGGAACATATTATAAATCATTGTTAAACCTTCACTTATGACAAATTAAGATATAAGTCTAAATAGGTTTTATGTGAAAAGATCATTATTATTAAACACATATTTATGGAAAGCTATGATATATGTCTTAAATGAACTTTTATGCAAAAGACAATGAACAAACAACTATATTTTATTTTTATTAGAAAGTACATGTCCTATATTCTTTATTAAGAAAGCTATATACAAAACAATATATAAACAAACATTTTAATTATTATTAAAGAACATAAACACAAATTTCATTAGTTTATTCTTTAGGAAAAACTAAGTGATATATATAACGTGGACTAAATGTGATGGTATGATTAATCAAGCCTATATAACTAGTTATGAGCAAATTGATGATGGGTTTGATTAATAAATTATGACAAAGGATAATTAATCTATTAATTATCTTTAGTTCTAATTTAGAAACAAAGGATCTAATTCATTAAAAAGGAAAATTTGTTCAATAATATTTAATCGATCATTTTAGTTATGTGGGCACTTAATCAAGCTATATTAATATTATTAGAAATCCCTATCTGGCATACACATATGTAAATATGAAATACTTGAATCTAAATCATAAATAGGTAATTATATAATTATTCATCTCGTACATTTGATTAAGAAAAGGTGAACTACAATTGTTTTAACTTCATAATTAGAAAATTACACATAAATTTATTATATCAATAACAAATCGAATTTAAATTACACAACATTTGAACAGTTAGAAACACTAACTAAAAATACTTATCATATAATTGTGAAACTAACGAAACCATTTCTATTTTATTTGGATTCTAAATTTATATTTTATAAAAACTGTAACAGGAACCTACACATAAATAAAGGTAGACTATAAGGGGTAGCTAGTAAATATTTACATTTTTGTGTACAAATATCATGATAAATAACTATCTCTTATTTTTGTTTACAAAAACATAAAAGCTGTAATTCGTTTTAATTTCTAATTTGAAAACCACACATTATAACAAATACAAATTATTTTACAAAACATATAAATCGTTGCAACTATCAATTCAACTAATCAGCACACTAATACATAGCTATCTAAATACTATTTATTTTATTTGCATATCAAATACACATAAATCAATGTCGCAAGAATTAATACATTATTAACCATAGCTTCTAGGAAGTAGATTAGAAATATAACATTTTTCTACCTTTGTTTGCAGCAACGACAGCGTCGTCGGACGCGACAGCAATGGGACGCGGACGTAGAGAGTTGAGGAACTATGCGGCAACGAACGGCGAGGCTTCCAGTGAGAGAAATTCGCGAACAGCTAGGCGTCGTTACGACGAGCAGGGTACGAGCGTGGCGAGGGCGTGGTGCAGGCGGACGGTCCGGCGAGTTCCACGGGCGGTCCGAGCACGGCGAGGCGGTGGATGGTCCAGCCGGGGTGCTGCGCGGTTGCGTCGACGGCCGTCGTTGAGCTGGGTACGGCGCGAGCGTGGCCTATGGTGAGAGCAAGGAGAACGAGAGAGATGGCGAGTTTGGGGAGGGAGAGCTCTTGGGCGTGGCTGTCCAATTTATAGAGGAGGAGAGGGAAGGGAAGAGGGCGCCGGGAGGGAGAGGAAACAGCCGACATCAACTCCATTGATGGCCATCAATGGAGGTTTTGAATGGAGGGAGGGAGAGAAGGGGAAACGACTGGGAGAGGAAGGGGCGACGGTTTCCTGTTGGGCGCGAGGCACGGCTGGACGGTTGAGGCGTCGTGGCGGCATCCTGGCGTGGGCTTGGGCGCAGCTGCGCGGCGTCGGCGGCTGCGTGCGTGCGTTTCCTGATTTAGGGAGGAAGAGAGAGCTTACATGTGGGCCCCACATGTCATAGAGAAGGGAAGAGAAGAATATGGGTCCACATGCATAGAAATGAAAATGGGAGGGAGGAGAACGTGTAGGTGCCTGTGGAAGTTGGGCTGATCGGCTAGCGACCGTTCCTTTCCAAAAAAAATGTTTTTTTTATTTCAAAAATTCAATCTCGTTTTCTTTTCTTTAGATTAGGTTATTCGTAAATAACTATATTTAAATATTTAAAAAATATATATAATAAATCTAATAACAATATTTAATAAAAACATTATAAATAAGCTTTAGGCAATTTCTATTATTTAAATAAATTGGGCTTCACAAAGAGGATAAATTAAAATAAAGGTGTTGCAATTTATTATCAAACAAAGAAATTGTGCATCGATAATGAATGCATCAAACACTTGGCAAAAATTTATCTATTAAAAATTTATTCGATTTATTTGTATCACCTTTTTCTTATTTGAAATCATAAATATTTTTATTCCTATTGAGAATTAATAATATAAACTAGGTTGCTTTTTAACCGATGAATTTAGGGTGTTACAAAATCTACCTCTCTTAAAAAGAATCTCGTCCTCGAGATTAAGAAAGGCTAGCACGAAAGCAACGGAGATACATGGTTTATTTGTAGGTTCTTAGTTCTCATTGAACTCCTCCAAACTTAAGGAACTTCCTTACTTCTCTGCTCCGAAATGTATACTAATCAAGCGTCCTTCATCATCATACTTATAAATGGTAGGTCTTCTGAATTATTGCTTAGGTCATGTTTGGCAGCTTTCTTCTCTAGTCGGTCTAGACGCTTCTTGGGGCATTCGCGAATAAGATGTCCTTCGTTTTTGCAGTAGTAGCAAGCACCTCTTGCTTTGAGTTCTTTGCGAGTCAACTTTGCTTGACCAACAGGGGGTGAGGGTTCATTGGGTGTCTGTATCTCATGTAGCTGAGCCTGAATTGATTCTTCTGTTTGGGTATCCATATGTTTCGTGGCTTTTGCTTGTGGTTGAGATGAACTAATCATGTATCCAAACATTTTTCTATTCCTTTTGTTGTTCTTCATTCCATTCATCGAATATCTCGGTGACTCATTTTTCTCGTTCATGGTTGTTAAGGTAGGGGTATTGTCATTGGCACCATTTACTTCATTTTCATTGGGGTTCATCATCTAGTCAGAGGATAAAAAAGTTAGTGAGACAGACTGCATAAGAGGCTTGTATGACATTAAGATGAAGAGTGAACACAACTTTTTGATTTCCAAGATAAGATTACTCAAGGAACAAGGATGGTTTCTAGCTTCCTCATAATTCAAGAGTTTACAGGTGTTATATTCCTTAACAAAGATCTTTTGAACTTTATAGATTTCAGAGCATGATATCCAAATAATCTTTCTGATCCAAGAGTATTCTTTGAGTATAAATTGAGAGAAAGACTTGAGCGGGACTTTAGGGCAACTAGAGCATCACATTGTTTGCATATAGTAGATGACACCATACTTTATTATCTTTATAAAGAGGCAAAACACAATAGGTGCGAGAGATTCTCCAAATTTATTCATATATCACTTAGCACAATTACAAATCTTGAAAGGGGCAACACTTTGACACATTTTTTTCGCGAGACATACTCCTTTTAGCTAAATGATATATTATTCTTCTTTGGTAGATGTACCAATCTGAGCTGGAGGTCGATTGTCTTCAACTACTATTCTTTCTCCAGACGGGGTTTCCAAACACATGGTTCTCTCAGTATGTTGGATTACTGCCTTAGTTCTTTGTAACCAATTCTTTCCAAGAATCACATCCTTTCCCATTGATTCTATCACTAGGAGATCAGCTGAAAAATCTATCCCGTTGATTTTAATACTTACTTTTGGACATATGTAGTTCACTAACACTTTCCTTTCAGGTGCAATGATGGTCTTCCTTGATCTCAAGAGACACTTGAAGATACCATACTTTGTTGCAAACTGGGCACTGATAAAAGAATGCGTTGTACGAGGATCATACAACACGGTGGCGATGGTTGTGTGAATGACTAGTGTTCCAAAAATCACTGCATCATCATATGGAATAGTTCCTGTTACTGCATAACTTATTCTTCCTGTGGTCTCTTTCCGTTGTTTATTATTTGTTGATGCATGAGTTTGAGGGTGTTGTCTTTTCCTTTGGACCTTATTGATCTCCACATCTTTCTTAGGACAACCATTAACAAGATGGCCGGTATCACCACAGCCAAAGCAAGCACGACTTGATAGGTTACATTGTGGAGTTGTCTTTATGTTGTTGGTAGAAGTTTCTCTGCATTTTTGTTCATATTCCATGTCTGAAGACTGAGATAACTTTATCTTGGAGGTGATCTGTAGTGAACTCTTCTCAGGACAGTTATGGAAGAAATGACCTTCACGTCCACATTGATAGCAAGCTTTTCTTGATGTTATTTCTTGACTTTTTCCATGTTTCCCTTTTTGTTTCTTGGAATTGATGTGACGACGAGGCTAAAACTGTGTGCAAGTAATAGTCCATCCATCAATGTAACACTCATGTGTTTCTTCTTGGGGTTGGGCATCCTTGTGATGTTTCCTTTTTGGAATACTTTGCAATTCATCAACTGACAGTGCATTAGGTATGAGAGAATCTGCTATTAGTTGTTCTTGGGGAGACATTTGTCTGTTTATGCCAGAAAATAAAATTTGGTTCTTCTGTTTTGTAGTTTCACTTTCGTTTGTATTGATCTGGCGACAAGGAATTCCATAGTACTCACAACAACAACATGTTCCAAGGTCACTTGTCTGTTGGTTTGGTTGTTCATCCTTTTGTGTCTTGAATGTCTGTTCATCAGCTGTTTTATTTATAGTGTTGTTTTGACTTGCCAACACACCACATTATTTGCATTTAGTGACATCACTTGTAGTTGACATTCCAAGGTCTGACATCTGTATGGGTATGGAAGAATGGAAGGGATGAAAGGGTTGAGCAAAGACAGATTATAGAGAGCAGAGAAAACCCATCTATCTAAGGTTTTACCTAGCTAACTGATGTCATTATGGACAAAAGTCACACAATACACCAACAATCATTTCAAAGAAGCAAATCAAACATGAACACAAAGGACAATGAATTCAAGCATACCAGCACAACACAATCCAATTCTACTCATTCAACCAAAACAAAAGGTGAGACGAGGTTTGGAATAAGAAAGATATTATAACATCAAGGAGTTGGGTAAGAATTATCAAGGAGTTAGACAAGACATATTTGTCGGTGGCCAATAGTGAAATAAGATAATCATGAACTATTAAAGTCAGGATAAATGATACAACCAAGGATATAAAGTGAGTTAGGGAGAAAGCATTATCAAGGGGAAAAAGTAGAGAGGCAAAGGTTTAATATATATCAAGGTAGATATTGCACAAAGGGGGCAATACAATGGCACGAAAGCAAAAGTGTAAGAATTTAATAGGGAGAAATCATTATCAAGGAGAAAAGTAGAGAGGCAAAAGTTTAATATATATCAAGGTAGATATTACGCAAGGATGGCAATACAATGGCAAGAAAAAGTATAAGAAGTCAAGGGTTATATAGCAATATTAGGGATTAGAAAACCACTTATAATATAATATCACCATTACCGATCTAGTCGAAAATCTTAATACTAAAGAACTATCCTATCAACCTAGCAAAGAAGTCAAACAATAGATCCAGGGGATCCATAGCAAAACTTCTTGCAGAGTGGGGGTAAGACAGAGAATAGGGCATCATCGATAGCTTCGAAAGGGTTTCTTCTAGCAAACTTCGCTTCAAGTTCCGAAATCCTAGCTTGATCATCTTGCAATGCTTCTCATTAGAATCTTCTGATAGACGAAGAATCAGATAAGTAGAGTTGAAAATAAAAGAGACTAGTCATGATATAAAGTAAGTTTTTATGGAGGAAAATATATCAGGCTTTGAAAGACTGACTAGGCTTTCCATTTCTAACTAATCTAGCGACCTACGGTCACATTGCTTTGATACCACTTCTGTCACACCCGTTTCTAAGGGCAGAGCCGGATGCATAGCATATGTGTGCCAGGATCTATTTCCACACATATGTTGACGTCACAAGTGTAATATATCAAAAGAACAATGCATAAGAGCGTAAATAACGATTATATTAACATATTACACTTCGAACAGACATAAGTCTTAACCTTTATTCATCAAAGTACAGCGAAACAAGGACATCCATCCACAGGAAGATGACCGGGGATATCACTAGACTAGCATCCATGGAGCTCAGCATCATAACTTCATCTACAAACTTCTGATCAAAATTAAGCAAGGGTGAGCTCACTTATGGTCGGGGCTCAGCAAGTGGGGGAAAAACTAATGCAAGGTAACAAGCTGAGGCTAAGGTTGAGCAGTAAGTATTTTAGTTGGTCAACATTTTATTAACAACACCTATCTTACTAATAAGTGTGAATCTCAAGTATTCCCATTAAACAAAGGTACAAGAGTATATAAACAACACTTAAGTGAAACCACTTAAGCAAACCATTAGCAGATCATCGGATCTCGATTTATTTCCATCTTCAAGTTCAATTATCATGTGAGGAGTCCAGGCTGCTCATAACCGTGAGCACGGCTGATATATCAGTTTTACACTCTGCAGAGGTGGCGCATCTTTACCCATGAGTCATGATTCCCTTCTAGCCCGGGTTAGCTAGACCCATATTCACTTCCGAGGTGAATGGCCAGGGTCTCACTACGAGGCTTCTCCCTAGAGTCCTCATTACGCAAATGCTGGAAATGGTCAAACTGCATAAGGCACACCTACCGTAACCAACTTATAGTCCAGACTACAGGGTAAAGCTTTGGGAACTATGCCCGTATCCAATCTGCCTGAGCCGGAACTATAAGAGCTTGCCAGATGCCCCTGTTCCTGTCGACCACGACCAGCACCCAACATAAGACTTCCCTAGTTATTTAGCCAAGACCAGAGCCATGATAGTTCTCATGGTAGCACTGTTTTCCCGGGTGGTCACTCCATGTTCCAATTAATATGCAACGATCTTGTTTAACCATCGGGTTAACAATATAAAGTAAACTTACCATTTTGGAACATTAATATCACAAACCGGAGTGACTGCATAAAGTTAAGTTGTAGCAAGCATAGCTACTAAGGTAAAGTATAATTCCCAGGTTTGATCATGGAATAAGGTTGGAAAGGTTATCTAAATAGGTAACCCGTCAAATTATGCATATATATTCAAAAGAATAAACTTTATTAAATTTATTGTTTGGGATCAAACAGAGTATGCAGAGGGAGAAGTCCACTTGCCTTGCTTATTGAAAGCTTGAGGTTCTTCCACGGATAGGAATAGATCTTGAGTCTTAACTACTAGATCAACCACTGAATATCACACGACAAACAAGAAGAACAAACACCACTCAATAACATACAACATTCACCATACGTAAAGCTAAAAGAAAGCCTAACGAAAAGAGCGTTCGCTTTTAAAGAACATCGCAAGTAATGGTTATAATAAGAGGGTATTCTTTTAAAAATGTGTGATCTATACTTTATAAAACAAGACATGAGCTTAAAATGTCTTAATTAAACTATACAAATATTAGGTTCACTAATTTAATCTTTTATAAAACGTCATACGCGATACATCTAATTAAGGATTTATAAGACGATAAAACACGTTATAACAATATTAAACATTTTTAACCTTTTAGAATAGATATAAGTTATATATCTAAGGTTAATGGCCTACGAAACACGTTATTAATTTTAGAAGCATTATGGAACATATTATAAAACATTGTTAAACCTTCACTTATGACAAATTAAGATATAAGTCTAAATAGGTTTTATGTGAAAAGATCATTATTATTAAACACATATTTATGGAAAGCTATGATATATGTCTTAAATGAACTTTTATGCAAAAGACAATGAACAAACAACTATATTTTATTTTTATTAGAAAGTACATGTCCTATATTCTTTATTAAGAAAGCTATATACAAAACAATATATAAACAAACATTTTAATTATTATTAAAGAACATAAACACAAATTTCATTAGTTTATTCTTTAGGAAAAACTAAGTGATATATATAACGTGGACTAAATGTGATGGTATGATTAATCAAGCCTATATAACTAGTTATGAGCAAATTGATGATGGGTTTGATTAATAAATTATGACAAAGGATAATTAATCTATTAATTATCTTTAGTTCTAATTTAGAAACAAAGGATCTAATTCATTAAAAAGGAAAATTTGTTCAATAATATTTAATCGATCATTTTAGTTATGTGGGCACTTAATCAAGCTATATTAATATTATTAGAAATCCCTATCTGGCATACACATATGTAAATATGAAATACTTGAATCTAAATCATAAATAGGTAATTATATAATTATTCATCTCGTACATTTGATTAAGAAAAGGTGAACTACAATTGTTTTAACTTCATAATTAGAAAATTACACATAAATTTATTATATCAATAACAAATCGAATTTAAATTACACAACATTTGAACAGTTAGAAACACTAACTAAAAATACTTATCATATAATTGTGAAACTAACGAAACCATTTCTATTTTATTTGGATTCTAAATTTATATTTTATAAAAACTGTAACAGGAACCTACACATAAATAAAGGTAGACTATAAGGGGTAGCTAGTAAATATTTACATTTTTGTGTACAAATATCATGATAAATAACTATCTCTTATTATTGTTTACAAAAACATAAAAGCTGTAATTCGTTTTAATTTCTAATTTGAAAACCACACATTATAACAAATACAAATTATTTTACAAAAACATATAAATCGTTGCAACTATCAATTCAACTAATCAGCACACTAATACATAGCTATCTAAATACTATTTATTTTATTTGCATATCAAATACACATAAATCAATGTCGCAAGAATTAATACATTATTAACCATAGCTTCTAGGAAGTAGATTAGAAATATAACATTTTTCTATCTTTGTTCGCAGCAACGACAGCGTCGTCGGATGCGACAGCAATGGGACGCGGACGTAGAGAGTTGAGGAACTATGCGGCAACGAACGGCGAGGCTTCCAGTGAGAGAAATTCGCGAACAGCTAGGCGTCGTTACGACGAGCAGGGCACGAGCGTGGCGAGGGCGTGGTGCAGGCGGACGGTCCAGCGAGTTCCACGGGCGGTCCGAGCACGGCGAGGCGGTGGATGGTCTAGCCGGGGTGCTGCGCGGTTGCATCGACGGCCGTCGTTGAGCTAGGTACGGCGCGAGCGTGGCCTATGGTGAGAGCAAGGAGAACGAGAGAGATGGCGAGTTTGGGGAGGGAGAGCTCTTGGGCGCGGTTGTCCAATTTATAGAGGAGGAGAGGGAAGGGAAGAGGGCGCCGGGAGGGAGAGGAAACAGTCGGCATCAACTCTATTGATGGCCATCAATGGAGGTTTTGAATGGAGGGAGACAGAGAAGGGGAAACGACTGGGAGAGGAAGGGGCGACGGTTTCCTGTTGGGCACGAGGCACGGCTGGGCGGTTGAGGCGTCGTGGCGGCATCCTGGCGCGGTATTGGGCGCAACTGCGCGGCGTCGGCGGCTGCGTGCGTGCGTTCCCTGATTTAGGGAGGAAGAGAGAGCTTACATGTGGGCCCCACATGTCATAGAGAAGGGAAGAGAAGAATATGGGTCCACATGCATAGAAATGAAAATGGGAGGGAGGAGAACGTGCAGGTGCCTGTGGAAGTTGGGTTGATCGGCTAGCGACCGTTCCTTTCCAAAAAAAATGTTTTTTTTATTTCAAAAATTCAATCTCTTTTTCTTTTCTTTAGATTAGGTTATTCGTAAATAACTATATTTAAATATTTAAAAAATATATATAATAAATCTAATAACAATATTTAATAAAAACATTATAAATAAGCTTTAGGCAATTTCTATTATTTAAATAAATTGGGCTTCACAAAGAGGATAAATTAAAATAAAGGTGTTGCAATTCATTATCAAACAAAGAAATTGTGCATCGATAATGAATGCATCAAACACTTGGCAAAAATTTATCTATTAAAAATTTATTCGATTTATTTGTATCACCTTTTTCTTATTTGAAATCATAAATATTTTTATTCCTATTGAGAATTAATAATATAAACTAGGTTGCTTTTTAACCGATGAATTTAGGGTGTTACACTAAGCTTCGGATTTAAGGACACATTTTTGTGATTTCCGAAGATAAGATGTCTCAAGATAAAGAAGTTGTTGCTGAGATGAAGCTGAGCGAAGAGGAGAAGCTCCTTGAGGAAAAGACTGCTGGATTCATTGAGTCAATTGCAAAAACAAATACAGAGAAAATTACGAAAGAAATTCTAGAAGGCTTATCTGAGGATACTGATGACAATGACAGTTATGATGTGGAAAGTGGGGGCAAAGACTCCAAAGATCGGCCCTGGCGACCAAGTCATGCAGTTTTTGGGAAATCGACTATCAGACAAAGTCATCTTGATAATATGAGAAGAAGGTATTTTCGAGATATGTCTACTGTGAGGGCTGACAACGGAGACAGGACTTTTCCTGTTCCCGAAGAAAATGAAGTCGTGATCTACCGAAGCTTCTTCAAGGCTGGGCTTCGCTTCCCCTTAAACAGATTTGTTGTTGAAGTTTTAAAGATATATGAGATTTTCCTTCACCAGATTACTCCCGAAGCAATTATCAGAATGGGTATCTTCGTCTGGGCCGTGAGGAGTCAAGGTTTGGAGCCAAGTGCAAAATGTTTCTACAGCATGCACGAACTTTCATATGAGACGAAGCCCTGGGGTAAGGAACAATATCATAACAATTTCGGTTGCTATAGCTTCGTTGCTCGCTCTGGCGCAAGCTGCCCGGTGCCGACATTTCGGAAAAGATGGCCCGAAGACTGGATGAAATAATGGTTCTATGTGAAGAATGATTTAAAGGCAAGAGAAGATATTACAGAGATCATTATGCGCCCCCATTTGGTCCCGCTTTGGCCTTCGGAAACCGAAGGTAGAAATTGATGAAGTAGCCGAAGAATGCCGAAGGGCCTTCGGCACAGTTTGCTCTTTCCTCGGGACAAGAGATTTAGTCCAAGAACACGTGGCCTATAGGATATGGCCATTGATAGACAACTGGGAGATGCCAAAAGAGACCATCAGCAACCCTAACGAAGGTGGTTTGGTTTGATTGAAATATACCTTCAGGTTTAGAGACCAATTTATCGAACCAGACGATGACTGGCTGAAATGTGTTGAAAATACTAGTGATGAATTACTTGGAGCATACTCCAAGTCTGAAGATAATGCATTATCCGTGGCCTTCGGGAGCCGAAAAAAGAAAAGACTAAATAGGGTTTTTTATGCTATTGGATTTGTGTACCCTGACTATCGGTACCCGCCGCGGGGGCAAAAAAGAAAGGGTGCAACTTTTGAGAAGGCTGCTGCTTCAGCCGCTCCAAGCGAGCTCGCGTCGAAGAGGAAAAATGTGAAGATTCTTACTCACCGACCGCGCTATATTGAACCGGCCACAGTGCCTGAATTTGGCGGTGAGACCTCTTCGGCTACTGAAGCCAAAGGACCTGCTCTTACACAGAGGATTGAAGAGCCGACTGCAATGCTGAAAGCTAGCAAAATTGAGAAACCGAGAACCGAAGGGATGGAAACATTAGAAATTCTAAGCCCTTCGGCAGGAGTGGAGGCACCGAAGACGCAAAAAGATCTAGCAGCAACCCCCAAGAGAAAAAGGATGGCTAGCGTATTAGATGTGCTGGAGACGATAAAAACTTCAAGCTCTACTCCAGGAAAAATTGCCAAGGCTTCGTAAACACAGGTTGAAACCGAGACAAAACTGACCGAAGCCGAAGCTACAATGAGCCGGGCCGACACCGAAGCTGGGCCTTCAGAGCCCACCAAAGAGAAATCCTCGGAAATTGGAGAAAAAGCAGCGGAGGAAGAAGCTATAGAACAAATTTTGCCTGAAAAAGCTGCCGCTCCTACTCCCGAAGCTTTGAAAGAAAATACTGAATATATTATCCGTCATGCTTCGGAAAAAAGCTCTCTAAAGAAGAAGAACGAGAAGCTCAACACTATGCCCAGAAGTTGAAATATCCAAAGGGGGCATTAGTATTCAACGGCAGCGGAGAAGAGGATTTCTTGTATTGTCTCTCAGGCAGCAAGGAGATTTCTGTCTGCCACGAGATGAGCAGAAGCTTCGGATTCCCGACATTAGAAGACGGGCTTTCGGTGCTATCGAAAGATGAATTGGCCGACAGTTTAGCATATAATAGTATAAAGATGTGAAAATCATTTTTTGTACTTCAAAACGAATTTTTTTATTTGCTTATACTCAATACCGTACTTCTTTTGCAGGGCCTGATTCTTAGCAATGCCCTCAGGGCGCAGAAAAATGCTGAAGACGAAGGATGCACTATAGCTCTGAACAACCTTCGTTCCGAAGTAATTGAACTAAGGTACGAAGGTCTTGAAAAAGATAAAATATTAAATTCATTGATGTGCAAAATAAAAGAAGACGAAGCAACTTCCAAAGCCCAAGCTGAAGCCCAGAAATGTGACATTGAAGACCTTCGGAAACAGCTGTCTGAAGCCAAATTAAAATGCGCTGTTGCCGAAGCTGAACGAGATGCCAGTGATTACTGAAAAAATTACTGGGAAAAAACAACTGCAGAACTTCGCGCAACAAAAGAAAGATGTTTTGAAAAATCTATAGAATGCGTGAAAAATATAAAAACTAGCTTCGCCAACGTTAGCGCATATTCAAGTGAAGATAACTTCATACGGGGCGACCCCGAAAGTCCAATTGAGTGGATCAGCAACGAAGCCGAAGCTTTTGAAGAAATTTTAAGCAACCGCGGGGACGTCTGTGCCTTCTCCGGTGCAAGAGGAGTTGCAGCTATTTTGGAGAAAGCAGGGTGCGAACATGTGAAAATTCTGGGCCACGCCGAAACTGCTTTCTCTGTTGACAATACGAAAGACCCATCGGCCGAAGCAAGCTTAATTGGTGGAAAAAATTTCACTGACATCTGGGAAAATGGCAGCCGAGGGATGGCCCACGAAATAATAAAGAAGAGCAAAAAAGATACTCATGATGCTAGAGAAGCAACGAAAGCAGCTGAAAAAACTGCGGAACTCGAAAGGCGGATAGGTATTACTTATTAGCGTTTAACTTTACTGTTTATTTTTATGACTTCGAACTAATTTATGTTTTCTACCACAACTGAACTATCTCCTCCCCCAGAGCCCTTCGAGTCACTGGCCGACCCAGAGGCAAAGGAATCAATAGAAATTATTAGTATGGCCGAAAGTATTATGGACGAAGTCGTTACCCAACTGCTGACCGAAGCTGCAGATAAAGTTTTGAAAGAATAATAGCTATTTGTAAAAACATTGCTAGAATATTAATGTAACATTTGCTAGACTATGATTGTAATATTTGGTGCTCATGGATTTTGAATGTAATTTATAAATGGCTTTTGTAATTCATTTCTTTGCGATGCATGAAACTTTTATGTACATACCGTTTTTGAGCCTTCGGCGAAAAAACACCTTCCCTTCTTTTCATGCTTCGTAAAGAAGAGCTTTTATGCTTCGTAAAAATCCTCCAATCGTGGCAAAAACATTAATGCTTCGTCAACAATAGATTTTTTCCTCCACATCAGAGCTGATGAAGCTGTATTTCTTGAAAACTTATTTTGTGCCTTAGCACAATTTCACTTTTTCGAATCATTCTCCGAAGGTCCATATTGTATCCCCTTCTTGTGCCATTGATGCAATATGATGTATGATGTTATGCTATGCGAAATGATGTGATGATGTTATGTTATGCAAAATGATGTTTGTGTCGAAGACACACATTCACATCTCCATAATGGAATAAACAATCTCTTTGTCGTTTATTTTTTGGCTTCACCGCTTATTTTTCGGTGTATCAGCGCTGACTTTTCACTGTAAGTTCTGCATTCCCTTAGGAACGTCTTTTGAACTTCTTCGCCTTCTATTTCGGCGGTATTTGCGTTGACTTTTCGCGCTTCGCCTTATATTTCGGTGGTATTTGGCTTTGCATTCCCTTTGGAACGACTTTTGAGCAGGAAACTTACACTGTGCTCCCTTAGGAACAACTTTTTGTAGCTTCGACAAACTTACTCTGCGTTCCTTAGAACGACTTTGTGTAGCTTCGGCAAACTTACGCTGCGTTCCTTAGAACGACTTTTTGTGCTTCAGCAACTTTTCGAACTTCATGAGTCTGTGGAGAAGATATATTTCACTATGGCAAGAACGAAGTTATTACAAGAAATTCAAAATAACAAGAGAGCTAAGTTTTCAATAATTGTTCCTTAGTGAAAAAGAAAATGACGATGAATGTAAAAACTGCTTCAGGGGTAGGATATCTCTCAATAGATATGCTTCGATTCTGGCACAGTACTATTGACTGTGCGAGCTTCGGACTCCCCCTGAAATCTCGCTGCTGATGGGTATGCTGGCTCCCTTCTGGCTACTGGCCTCATGAATATACAGGTTGTAGTGGTGGTGGAGGTGGAGGCTGTTGCCAAGATGCATGTGACTGACTAGCCGAAGCAACAGAAACTATAGGGTGGTTACCCACATACTCTGGTATGTAGGGTGAGTGATATGAAGCAGTGTGCATGACCTGCTTCGGCTGGTTCTGTTGAGCTGCAGCTTCTGCTATTTCCTTCTGTTTCTGAATGGTGACATGGCACATCCTTGTAGTATGGCCCTTGTCCTCACCACAGAATAAGCAATAAATTTTCCTAGGCTGATCCCCAAACCTTCCTCCGAAGCCCCTGGCACCTCTGCCTCTTGGAGCTGGCGACCGGAAGGAGCTTTGTTGTTGCCCCGAAGCTTGCGAGGAATATTGTGGCCTCTGTTGTTGACTTCCTCTGTCGTCACTCTAGGTGGAGTGGATTGACCTGACATGCCTTGGGTGGATTCTTCCCTCGAAGCCCCTGGTCTTCTCAGAGAACCTGTAGGCTTCCTCCCTTCTTTGACGAAAGTCATTATCAGCCTGGATGTATTCATCCATCTTTTGAAGCAGTTTCTCCAAAGTTTGTGGAGGTTTTCTAGCAAAATATTGAGCAGTAGGTCCTGGACGAAGCCCCTTGATCATGGCCTCAATGACAATTTCATTGGGCATTGTAGGCGCTTGTGCTCTCAAACGCAAGAACCTTCGGACGTATGCCTGAAGATACTCCTCATGATCTTGTGTGCATTGAAACAGAGCCTGAGCTATGTCTGGCTTCGTCTGAAAGCCTTGGAAACTCGTCACTAACATATCCTTGAGCTTCTGCCATGAAGTAATGGTTCCTGGCCGAAGAGAAGAATACCACGTTTGAGCCACACTCTTAACTGCCATGACGAAGGACTTGGCCATGACAGCTGTGTTGCCTCCATATGAAGATATGGTTGCTTCATAACTCATCAAAAACTGCTTCGGGTCTGAATGCCCATCATACATTGGAAGCTGAGGTGGCTTATTTGATGGGGGCCATGGGATAGCCTGCAGTTCTGCTGCCAAGGGAGAAGCATCGTCAAAAGTAAAGGTACCATGATTAAAATCATCATACCATCCATCATCATCGAACAAGCCTTCTTGATGAAGCTCTCTGTGTTGGGGCCTTCGTTCTTGTTCATCTTGAGCAAGATGGCGTACTTCTTCAGTGGCTTCGTCAATCTGCCTTTGAAGGTCGGCTAGTCGAGCCATCTTCTCCTTCTTCCTTTGTACTTGTTGATGAAGCATCTCCATGTTTCTAATTTCTTGGTCCAACTCGTCCTCCTGGGGTGTTGGACTAGTGGCCTTCCTCTTCTGGCTTCGGGCCTCTCGAAGAGAAAGGGTCTCCTGGTTCGGGTCCAGCGGCTGCAGAGCGGCAGCCCCTATCGCTGAAGCTTTCTTTGGTGGCATGACGAAGGTCAGTGCTTGCCGAAGGTGGTCGAAAAGGATTCACCGGAGGTGGGCGCCAATGTTGGGGATTTGTTCTCAAATGCTATGAGTTAAGAACAAGGCAACACAAAAAATGTTAAACGTTAATGCCCTTCGTCTTTCGAGGCATTATTTCCCTTAGGATATAATGATCTTCGGACGAAGGTTATGAAGGACATCTTCATCAGTGCAACATATGATAATGAAAAGAGAATCATATGAAATGTAAAAGATAACATTAACAATTATGTATTATTATCAGCTCATTTCTATTTTATTATCATAGAAAAATAGAAATGATATCAAGTTACAAATGTACCTTCGGCTTGAAAGAAGGTAAGGGTACAAGCGTGACGCAAAAGCAAATGCTAAGTCAGCGTGAACAGTACAAGAGCATTGTTCATCTATTTATAGGCACGGGACGCAGCCCATGTAAAAATACACCCATGCCCTTTACATTTGCTAATGACTCTATAGTGATCCATGAGGTCTAAATAGCCTTTTCCCTTTTAAGTCGGTTCCCTTTTCTGCTATCATGCCGAAGCTCCCCTGCGCATAGCTTCGGCTCTGCGCCAATCTTCGTATTCTTTGTGCTTCTTCACACTGTGGTTTTGATCTGAGTCTGAAGGTACCTGTTCATGTATTATACTCCAGAAACATTGTTAAATCATGTTTTTGAGGACCTTTGGAAGATGAAGGCCCCCAACAGGTAGTGTCTCTGATTCGACAGGTTCGGGCTCTTCCCCTCCAGGCCAACCATTGTGGAGTCTGACCTTAGGAGGAGTAAAAGACTGCGTGAAGCTAGGGCTGGGTTCATGCAGGGTTCCTGCCAGAAAAAGAACTGTTTAATGTGCCAACATAAATTTGAGGGCCCTCCTTCCTTATCTGCCAAGGTCATCAGGAACCTTGGGGAAAAATTCTGCAATCTGTCAGAGGTGGATCTGTCTGATAAAGCTCTGAAGAAGAAGAAGAATCCCACAGGCTATGTTGGCCCCAAGAAGCCAGGGAAAAAAGACAAAGATGACAAGAAACAGGATTCTGTAGATGAAGACAAGTAAAGTGTTGGTGTTGCTCCGGATGGGGAGATTTTGCAGGACTTTGTTTTGCCGGGCTTTTTGGCTGTTTCTGCCCCGACGAATTTGTCTAGTTGTCACAGTGTCAAACTTTATGGTTTCTGGCTATTTCTCGTTGTCCTGTTTTAACAGATACTTGTTTGCCCACCTAGTATTTGGGTTGGGGCTTTCTTTCTCTGACAAACCTGATTATGTCCCTGATGAATAGTCACAACGCGGTTATTTTCTCTGAGTGGTCTATCTTAAGCTTTAATGTTCGTGGGATCAATTTTGTGGTTAAAGGGAATGGTATTCGTTGTGCGATTCGGGAGTCCAGATGTGATGTTATCTGCTTGCAGGAAACCAAGAAGAAATACTTTGATAGGGCTGACCTCAGAAAATTTTGCCCTAATTCCTTTGACTCGTTTGCTTTTGTCCCCTCGGTGGGAATTCGGGTGGTTCCATTACTGTTTGGAAAATAGCTCGAAATTGGTGGGCAATGTTATTTATCAGAATGAATATGCTCTTTCGGTTGAATTTTCTGCTAATTCGTCGAATGAATCCTGGATTATCACAAATATTTACGCGCCCTGTTCTCCGCATGGGAAAATTGAATTCATCAACTGGTTCTCCAATATAAATATGCCCTCTGATAGGCTTTGGCTGATTGTTGGGGACTTTAATCTTACTCGTAGGCCCGAAAATAGAAATATCGCTCGGGGAGACCTTAGCCTGATGTTGAAATTTAATGAGGCCATTAGCCAACTTGACCTGATGGAAATCCCCCTCCATGGTATGTCCTTTACCTGGTCGAATAGGCAAAGGGAGCCCCTTCTTCAAAGACTTGATTGGTTTTTCATCTCGCAAGAATGGTCGGTAATCTACCCAGACACTCGCGCAACAACGCTGCCTCGGGATATGTCTGACCATGTGCCATGTCTGGTTTCTTTCAAGTCAAAGATCCCCAAGCCTAAGATTTTTAGGTTTGAAAATTCTGGCTGCAATTTGAAGGGTTTATGTCTGTCTTTCAAAATTCTTGGATTGGTCAGCCAAATCTTATCGACAAAACGAAGAACTTAACAGCAAAATTCAAGAACACCAGGAAGGTTCTCAAAGAGTGGTAGCGTTCTCTGCCAAAGATTGATAAAATAGTAAGACACATTAAGTTACCAATTGAGTTCATTGACATAATTGAGGAGCATCGGGACCTATCGATTGAAGAATGGAATTTCCGGGAGCTTATGCAAACCAAAATTGCTGATCTGCTTCAAATTCAGAAAATTTATTGGAAGCAACGGGCTTCCATCAAATGGGTCACTGATGGAGATATCTGCTCTAGATTTTTTCATGCTCATGCAACGGTAAAGCATAGGCGTAACTCAATTGCTTTGCTCTCTGATGATAATGGGACAAGCTACTCAGAGCACGACCATAAAGCAAATCTTCTGTGTAATGTTTTCAAATGTCGTTTGGGTTCTTCTGACTTTTTAGGGAATGTTTTTGACCTATCAGACCTGATAATTATGCAAGATGGCTTGCAATGGTTGGATTCGCCTTTTTCCAAGCAAGAAATTGATAGCATTATTGCAGCACACCCTTCAGACAAATCCCCGGGCCCTGATGAATTTAACACCAACTTTATCAAAAAATGCTGGCACGTCATTTCCCAGGATTTCTATGACTTATGTGACCAATTTTACCATGAAGATGTCTGCCTTCGAAGTATAAATGGTTCATTTATCGTTCTGGTTCCGAAGAAGGAAAATCCCCAATTAGTGGGAGATTTTAGGCCAATTTCGCTTCTAAATAATAGTATGAAAATTATCACTAAGCTTCTGGCCAATCGACTGCAGACAGTGATGACTTCCCTCATTCACAAAAATCAATATGGCTTCATAAAAGGAAGAACCATACAGGATTGCTTGGCCTGGGCCTATGAATATATTCATTTATGTCATATTTCCAAAACAAATCATTGTGCTCAAGCTGGACTTTGAAAAGGCCTTTGATATCGTTGAACATGAACTTATCCTTCAGGTGCTGTCTCATAGAGGATTTGGACCTAAATGGCTTAACTGGGTTCGAAATATCCTTCAGTCTGGCACGTCATCGGTCTTACTTAATGGCGTCCCAGGGAAAACTTTTCATTGAAAGCGTGGGGTCAGGCAAGGTGACCCTCTCTCGCCTTTATTGTTTGTTTTGGCGGTAGATCTGCTTCAGAGTATTATCAATAAAGCAAGACAACAAAATTTACTCCAGTTGCCCCTGACTGAAAACTGTGGCCAAGATTTCCCAATTGTTCAATATGCTGATGACACACTATTGATAATGGAAGCTTGCCCCAGGCAATTATTTTTCCTCAAAGCAGTTCTTAACTCTTACGCAACCTCGACGGCGCTCAAGGTGAATTATAATAAATCAAGTATGTACCCGATCAATGTCTGCCCAGAAAAGATGGAGGTTCTCTCCAGAACGTTCAACTGTTAGACAGGATCAATGGCTTTCACCTGCCTTGGTGTCCCTCTGGGCTTGTCAAAACCCAGAATCCGTCATTTTTTACCACTTATCTAAAGGATTGAAAGGAGACTGTCTTGCACATCTGCTCTCCTCTCTCAAGCTGGAAGATTGGAGTTGGTTAACTCAGTTCTCTCAGCTCTCCCGACTTTTCTTATGTGCACGCTTAAAATACATGCCGCCACAGTCAAGAAGATAGACGCTTACAGGAAGCACTGCCTCTGGAGAGGAAACAATGTGAACTCAAAAAATCGCCTCTAGCTGCATGGTGCATGATTACTCAGCCAAAGAGCAACGAGGCCCTCGGAGTGGTCAGATTGGAGACGCACAACAAGACGTTGCTATTGAAATTTTTACACAAGTTCTTCAATAATTATGACTTACCCTGGGTAAATATCGTATGGAACAATTATTACAGGTCAGACAGACTCCCTAGCTGCTCAAGAATTGGTTCCTTTTGGTGGAGAAGTCTTCTTAGTCTTGTTCAAAATTTCAAGGGACCGACAGCACCAACCATTGGCAATGGGAGAACTATCCTTTTCTAGGAAGATCTGTGGAATAAGGGCATCCCAGCTCAACAATATCCATAATTATTCTCCTTTGCTTGCAACAGTAAACTCTCTATCAAAGAAACAAAACAAAAAAGAACACATTTTCGAGATTTTTCAGCTTCCTCTGTCTGCACAGGCTTACGAGCAGTATCTTGAGCTAAATGAGGCCCGGGGGCAAATCACTGTGACCAACGCAAAGGACATTTGGAAACTTATTTGGGGATCAGAGATTTTCTCTACAAAGAAGACTTACAGGCATCTTATGGGACATTTTCAAGTTCACCATATTTTCAAATCGCTTTGGAAAAATAAATGTCAACCAAAGCATAAAGTTTTTTATTGGTTGTGGCTGAAAAACAGACTGAACACAAGGAATATGCTGAGGAGGAAAAACATGACACTTGAGTCATACACATGCGTAAACTGTATCTGGCAAAAAGAGGAAACACTATACCATCTCTTCCTCAGATGCAACTTTGCTAAGGCCTGCTGGAATTCAATTGGTTTGATGCCTCCTAGAATTGCTAATCCCGAGGAGGCTTCGGTAAATCTCAAACAACAGCTCAATGTTCCCTTCTATATGGAGATAGTTATCCTCATGACTTGGAGCATTTGGAAGTGCCAAAATGCATGGTTATTTCAGAACAAAGATCCAACGGTGCAGAAATGTAAACATGAATTCACAAAAGAATTACTCTTGGTCATCCATAGAGCTCGAGGAAGATTCGATTCCTCCATTCCTGACTGGCTTCACCAATGGCAGTAATAACTAACACTTTCCTTGTGTAATATGTCTATCTGTATGCTCTAAAAACTATAATTTTTTCTAGTTTTAATAAAATTTTCAGTAGGGTTCCCCCCTCCTGTTCTCTAAAAAATCAAAAATAGCCGCTAATAGCCTTATTTAGCCCGCTAAATACGCAACATTAGCTCGATTTAGCTGCTAAACATGCAATCTTTTTTACTGGCCGAACCTTTGAAACATTAAGGCCCAAAAACAAATTGTGGGGAGGTTCTTTAACTTAATGTTTGTTAGGTAGTGGTTAAATGACTTTTACATGTGCCGTTGAACGTTGAATTTGCATGTATTTTGATTTATTATTGAACATTTGAACTACTAGTTTGAATTGTCTGATCCAAATATTGAACATTTAAACTATCTATAAAGTTATATCATGCTTTTTTAAAACCCGCTAAACGAAATAGCTTACGGCTATAGCCGGCTATAGCCTTTATAGCTTATCCAAAAGCTCGCCGCTAAGGCCCTTAGCCGAACATTTAAAACAGTGATATAAACATGAAAAATTATCACCGACCGGTAAAGGAACATGGATGAGGAAACATTTTCTATCCATGTTTTTCATGGGGACCCGTTAAACTTGCATGTGATGATGTTTTTATGTAATATTTAATGATAACAACAAATAATTGTCTTGTCAAGAGATCACTATACAAATGTGTTTATTTTGATGTACATATAATGATTTCTTGCACATGACAATGTTTTACAATAATAACAAAGAACGTACGTTCTAATTATAATTTAAACGGAGACGGACATCCCCGTCGGGGATTTATCCCGCGGGAAATGAGGATGAGGAAGAAACGTTCCTTGCAAGCGTTTGCGAGGATCCCCGTGGGGAAATCTTTTCGTATGGGGGATGAGTATCGGGGATGAGGATGTGAAGGTATTCCCCGACGGAGAATTTCCCATTGCCATCCCTAGGTATGATGTTTACATCATGTTATGTGTATTAAATACTAACTAGTTAGTTGTCCGTACGTTGCTTCAGTTTTTATATATTATATAGGTATATCTTGCTTAAATGAGATATTTATTCAAACACAATCCAAACCATTTCTAGATCACACTAAAGGGAGAAAACTGGGAACCAAAATAGGGTTAGCACACACATCAATAGTCGACGTGCCTCTGGATTGAGCCAAACCAAATGCCAAGCTAGGTGTGCGGTGGTGCCATCCCACTACACGACGGTTCACTTACAGCGACCTACGGTTGGTTGCTAAAACGGCCTTCAGCGACCTACGGTTGGTCGCTAAAAATTTTTAGCGACCCATAAGGATGGTTGCTGTAAGTGCTGTCGCTAAAGGCTTTAGCGACCGACATCTTTTTAGCGACCGACCGTCCGTTGCTAATATTGTATATTTAGCGACCAGTCGTGAGTCGTTGTACTATAGATTTAGCAACCAATCGTGAGTCATTATACCTATACATTTAGCAACCAACAGAAAGTTGCCCCTAGTTATAGTCGTTAATAATGATAATATACCATTAATTAGCATTAAACAACTATTATATATAATCACATAGATATACAAATTTAATTAGTATTGCACAATAATAGATCCACATCACATAAACCATCAACAAGCACCACAACAAAATCATTCACAAAACCTACATATGTTATTATGTTTTACACATATTTGCAAACACTTTACAAAATCATTCACAAAAGTCCTAACGCTTCAAGTGATTCGCAAAAGCCTTCACAAAAGCACTCCAACTTCTTGTGTATCCTCTTGTTTTAAGGCACAAGCTTGTAGGGGTTGCGATGTCGCCACTTGATGCTAACAAGACATTTCCTTCACCAAAGCCATCTTCAACACTTCGCCCATAAAAAAGATCAATTCTCTTTTTCAATTGTCTATCTGCAAGACAAGTGATAATTGCAATAAGTAACATGATATGTTAACCAGAAGGTATGCTAGCACCAGAAACGACCAAAGAAGATGGTATGCTATGAAAGATATTATGAAGAAGACATTCGCCCGGCTCAGGAAGGAATCGCTCCCCTAGTTTTCAATCAAAATCACTTACTCGAGCAATCGCTGATGGCGACGACGACATATAAGTTCTAGTTTATAACGAACAATTTAAAATTAAGCAACAATGATAATATATTCTATAGCAAATAAATATAAATAAGAATGTTGAGAGATACGTTAACTAAATAAGATGAATTTACCATTGCTAATGTTAATGACATAAATGGTACTAAAAATCTGAAATAACACACAATTTTTACTTGTATTTAAAAAATCTTCAATGCATCAGCAATGAGATTACCAACATATTCATCATTGCCAGATGATATTGACGCAACAGCAGAAAATGAAATTCAGAATTACTATGGCGACCACTGAGTAATCTGATGATGCAGATCATGCATACACAAACATGACATGTCATACTTCAAAGTAATGTTTTTTAGAAGTAACCAAAAAAAGATAGCTCATATTTTTCCATCATTTGAGGATATGCAGGGGTGCAGTCTTACTTTTCTAACCTAGCAATTGTCGTTATAGTTCCATCACCAACAGCGCTATTTGTCTTGGATGCTATCTAGCTAAAACATGTCCAATGAACAAGCAACAATGGTATTAGACCAAAATGCTACTAGTCAATAAACTAGTCTGTAAACCAAAATCAGGCAAACAAGACGCAAAATCAGACTATGAGCTACTAGTCACGCATCAAGCTTCAATCGAGACAGTGGAAGGAAGCGGTCCATGCCGACAAAAGCAGACGACCTTGTGCCTCCTCCTACCCCACGGTCACAGCGAGCAAAGCTCTCAAATGAAAGCAGCCAAGGTCAGGGGGCGACTGAGAGCTCACCGGAGAGGGGCGACTAACGGAGCGTGGGGGCGAGGCGACGGGAGACAGAGGGTGGGGCGGCGAACGCTCCCTTCTGCGGCCTAGGGCAGGCGCTGCTCCTGGCGGGCGGATGCAGAGGCGGGGCGCCTGGGCGGTGTTCCAGGCGCGGTCGCGTCGGGTGCACGCCGGCAGGGGCTGCGCGGCCAGGTCGGGTGGGGGCTCGGGGTGGCCGGGCGGTTCGGCGGGTGCGCAGGTGCGGGGCAGGGGCGCTGGATGGCAGCTTCTGGCAGCTGCTGAACTTCTGGTGGCGCGGCTTGGGGAGAGGAGGTGGAGAGAGGTGGGCGGTAGAGAGAGAAGAGAGAGAAAGGGGGAGGGAGAAGGAGTGGCGGCGGCTTGGGAGAGGGAGCAGGGTAGTGGCGGCTAGGGTTGGGGGCATGGCCGGTTTCATGGGCCCTGGTGGGCCGGCTAGGTTAGGTTAGGTTAGTTTTTTTATTCTTTTCTAATTCCTTTCTAATTTCAAAATATAATTTTAAATAACCATAAAATTTATAACAATTAACTCAAAACTATTTATAAATAAAATATTTATTTTTGGGACTAATAATTATATTATTAATTTACTAGGATTTTCATTTAACAATAAATGTTTATTAAATATCCAAAAAATCAATTATAAGCAATCAAAAATCATTCCAAAGGTAAATAAATAACAAGCATTTTTTAAAATTACTCAAAAAATTCATAAAAAAGCTAGAAAACCATTCATCCCTTGTTTATAA
Organism: Zea mays; assembly: GCF_902167145.1. Classification (NCBI taxonomy): domain Eukaryota; kingdom Viridiplantae; phylum Streptophyta; class Magnoliopsida; order Poales; family Poaceae; genus Zea; species Zea mays. Next base: position 39,974,115 of record NC_050100.1, on the reverse strand, counting down.
ACCTTTGTCTCTCTAGAAAACCATTCACTTGTGATCCATGATTTATCCATACTCTTTATGTAGGATTTGAAACGACTTTCAACTCGAATCTAATATCATATAAGCACAAAGAACATAGTTGCATACTATAGTCATATCCATACATAAACAAACCATGAAATAAACATACAAGCAATATAAAAAAGAAATAAATCACCACGTAATTTAGCGATCAATGTTTACTTGTTTTAATTAATTTTTAGTCACTAACATCTATAGGTACGTTCAGGCTATAAGATTTGATAGTTATCCTTGCTCTATAGCGACCCACCGCTAGTCCCTGACGACATCTATAGCGACCAACCATAAGTTGTTAAATTTCTAAACTTTTAGCGACCAACCGACCGTTGCTACAAAAGGATTTAGCGACTGACCGTCGGTCCCTAACCTTTAGCAACCAACAGTTGGTACCTAATAAGGGATCAACCGTCGTGTAGTGTCCCTATCGATGCGATGGATCCAGCAGCGCACCTCACACAAATTTTAACGCATGATGACACGCTCTAAGGGTCAGATCCGGCTGCGCCTTGAAGTGCACCTAGGATTTCGCCATAGAGACAACGAACAAGGTGGCGAGAAGAGAGGCGAAGATGATGACCGACGAGATATGTGGCGTGGGGTGAGACGAGATAGTGTTTTTCTCTTATTGTTTTCCACGCTCGTGAGATTAGGGACAATGAAGGCAGATGTATTAGATTATAGATGGCCAAATGAGTCGTGCTTAGTGGGCCAGCCCAAGGCACGACCCTTTTAATAGTGTCTCAGCCTTAGTAACCGGGAACTGGGAACGTGGCCACGTTCCTCGTTCCGGGAACGTTCATTCTGTTTCAGGAACGTGGGAACAATCTCGTTCCCGTAGTGTCAAAACCTATTTTAGCAGTGTATCGTGTACCACATTTTTGTTTCTCGATCCCATCGATCCGGGAACCTGGTTAAAGTCTCAGCCTTATGTGACACGATTCAACGTGGGTCCGTGCCGGCCCAACCCGAGAACCATGATGTGCCTGGTATATATTAGATAATGGAAACATAGTCCGACCTTGTCGGCGTTTCGAGACAGGGGGGTCCCTAAGCCGACGAGTGAGTGTGCTGCGTGCCCCAGCCCAGATGGGTCGAGCGCGTGGGCGAGCGCGAAGGGGGGAGAGGCGAGGTGGCCGGAGTCGAGCGTGAGAGAGGTGGAAGTCCCGCGGCCTTCGTGTTCGTCCCGCGCCCAGGTCAGGTGCGCTTGCAGTAGGGGGGTTACAAGCGTCCACGCGGGTGAGGGAAGCGAGCGGCCCCAAGAGAGCGCCTGTCCCGTCCTCGGTTCCGCGCGGCCAACCTTCTCTAAGAAGGCCCTGGTCCTCCCTTTTATAGTCGTAAGGAGAGGATCCAGGTGTACAATGGGGGGTGTAGCAGAGTGCTACGTGTCTAGCGGAGAGAGAGCTAGTGCCCTAGGTACATGCCAATGTGGCAGCCGGAGAGATCTTGGCACCTTGCTGGCGTGATGTCGTGGCTGTCGGAGGTGCGACGGAGCCTGGCGGAGGGACAGCTGTTGGAGCGGTCAAGTCCCTGCTGACGTCGTCCTGCTTCCGTAAGAGAGCTGGGGGCCGCCGTCGTCACAGAGCTGGTGGAGCGCCATCATTGCCCATCCGGCGGAGCTGGCCGGATGGGATGCCGGTCTTGTTCTCCATGACCCGAGTCGATTCGGGGTAGGATGATGATGGCGCTCCCTGTTGACGTGGTGGGTCTGTGCCCTAGGCAGGGTGACGTGGGGGCTCCTCCGAAGCCGAGGTTGAGTCTGTCTTCTGTTGACGAGGCCGAGCCCGAGCCATGGGGTCGGGCGAGGCGGAAGTCGTTCGGCCGAGGCCAGGGCGGAGTCCGAGCCCTGGGGTCGGGCGAGGCGGAGTTTCGTCGTCTTCCGGGTCTTAGCCAGAGTCCGAGCCCTGGGGTCGGGCGGAGCGGAGTTCGCCGTCTTCCGGGTCTTAGCCCGAGTCCGAGCCCTGGGGTCGGGCGGAGCGGAGTTCGCGTCTTCCGGGTCTTAGCCCGAGTCCGAGCCCTGGGGTCGGGCGGAGCGGAGTTCGCCGTCTTCCGGGTCTTAGCCCGAGTCCGAGCCCTGGGGTCGGGCGGAGCGGAGTTCGCCGTCTTCCGGGTCTTAGCCCGAGTCCGAGCCCTGGGGTCGGGCGGAGCGGAGTTCGCCGTCTTCCGGGTCTTAGCCCGAGTCCGAGCCCTAGGGTCGGGCGGAGCGGAGTTCGCCGTGGCGCCTTTGGCAAGGTCTGACTGCCTGTCAGACTCACTCTGTCGAGTGGCACCGCAGTCGGAGTGGCGCAGGCGGCGCTGTCCTTCTGTCAGACTGGTCAGAGGAGCGGTGGAGTGACGGCGGTCACTTCGGCTCTGCCGGGGGGGCGCGTGTCAGGATAAAGGTGTCAGGCCACCTTTGCGTTAAATGCTCCTGCAATTTGGTCAGTCGGTGTGGCGATTTAGTCAAGGTTGCTTCTGAGCGAAGCCAAGGCCTTGGGCGAGCCGGTGATGTGTCCGCCGTAAAAAGGGGGGCCTCGGGCGAGACGGAAGTCTCTCGAGGTCGGCTGCCCTCGGCCGAGGCTAGGCTCGGGTGAAGCGTGATCAAGTCACTCGTGTGGACTGATCCCTGACTTAATCGTACCCATCAGGCCTTTGCAGCTTTATGCTGATGGGGGTTACCAGTTGAGAATTAGGCGTCTTGAGGGTACCCCTAATTATGGTCCCCGACAGTAGCCCCCGAGCCTCGAAGGGAGTGTTAGCACTCGCTTGGAGGCTTTCATCGCACTTTTTTGCAAGGGGACCAGCCTTTCTCGGTTGCATTTTGTTCCGGTGGGTGCGCGCGAGCGCACCCGCCGGGTGTAGCCCCCGAGGCCTCAGAGGAGTGGTTACACTCCTTCGAGGTCTTAATACCTTGCGTAATGCTTCGGCTGGTCTGGTCGTTCCCTCATGCGAACTGGCCGTAGCCCGGGTGCACGGTCGGGGCCCAAGCTCTCGGGCTGGTATGTTGACGCTGTCAACGGGTTGGCCGGAGCCGGTTTTTGCGAGAGCAGCCCCCGAGCCTCTACACAGGGCGAGAGGACGATCAGGGACAGACTCGACTTTTTACATACGCCCCTACGTCGCCTTTCCGCAAGGAGGAGGGGGGAGTGCGCCATGTTACCCTCGATGGGCACCGAACATGGTGTCTCCGGTGAGCTGCAAGCGGGTAATCCGAGTGGACGTCCGTGCCCTGTTCGTTGGGGGTCGACTAGGGGCCCAGAGGCACGCCCAAAAGTACCTGCGGGTGATTTGCCGGACCCGGTCCCCTGGCGACGGGGTCCGAGGGCTCGATGCCTCCCTCCGATGGGATTCCGTTACAAGATCGTTCCCGCTGGTCTCGGAAATGTCCTAGGGTACCTCGGGAGCGCAGCCCGAGCCTCGGTTATGTATCGAACGTACCCCTGGTCATCCCTCGCTCGGTGTCTGAGGCGACTGTGAACCCTTCGGGGGCCAGCCTTCGAACCCCTGATCAGTAATGGGCGCGGAGCCCGAGTAGCCTGAGGCGGCCATGGAACCCTTCGGGGGGCTGGCCTTCGAACCCCTGACTAGTAGTGGGTGTCGGGCCCACACGATCTGAGGCGACTGTTGAACCCTTCGAAGGGCCAGCCTTCGAACCCCTGATCAGTAGGGGGGGCTCGGAGCCCGGTTCCTTCGCGGAGAAGGATCCTTTTCGGGGTATCCCCCTTTCCCGGTCCCTGTTGCAAGAGATAGAGAAAGAGGAAAAAGGAAAAGGATACGAAATCGAACGACGTGGCGTACCTTTTCTGACGCGGTTATTACGGCGAAGGCGAAGCGTCGCGCGCTCCTCCCGTCAGAGGCGCCGCCTGTCCCGTCGCGGAGTTAATGCGATGGGGCGAGTGGTTGGCGGGGCGGCCGTTGCGCGTGCGCGATCCGTTCGAGGAACGGGTCACGGGTGCACCGTCTTCACGCCGTGAGAGGAGGCTCTTTTGCTGTCCCAGGATGGGACGTGAGCCTGGCCGACGACGTGACTGCTGCGCCCGCCCGCCTGCCACCGCCATTACTGCCGGCCCACTTTCGGTCGCTTTGACCGACGCGCCAGGCTGGCGCTGTTGGGTCGTGCGCTGGGTCGCCTCAAGTCGCGACATAGGCTCCACAACCGCAGAGGCGCGACGGTGGTACAAGTGGCGGTGCGGTTGCTTGCATGCAGCAACTGGCGCGCCGGTTGCTTGACGCGTGGGCCTGGGCTTCCAAGCTGGCGTATCAGAAGTCGGAGAAGCGCGTCCACCTGGCGTGGTTGCATGCCGCCTGCATGGCTGCCTGCCCCTTCCGCCCGTTGGTCTGGGCAAAAGTGGGGGGTCGCTTGTAACCGCTGGACGGTCGTGCGCACCACGCGCGGCGGTTTGGCTTCTTCTGCCCTGAGCCGGTTTGCATGACATGCGGGACCCAGCCCCCCGAGTCGCAGGGGAGGGCCTTGGAGCATGTTGGAGAAGACTCAGCCCGCGGCGTCTGGGGGCGCACGTAGGGAGAGTTTCCTTTAAAAGGAGGGAGACTCCTTTCGGAAGGCAACCATGCCTTCTTCCTCCCTTATGCGTCGTGTCTTTCCATCTTCCAAGCCCCCGGATGGGGGGTATCCGCCGCCTTTCCACCTCCTCGTTGGAGGGACGCAACTCCATGGGAGTTGGCACCTCTCAGCCATCGTTCGGCTTCAAGGATTTTCATCATGCAGCCCGGCTGCTCCCCTCCGCCGGCGGTCACCTGAGATGGCGACCTCCGGCTTGGTGGTGGGGGAAAGCGAGCCGGGCTGCGGCCTCTGCCCCTCCCTCAGCCTCAAGGATTTTCATCACCAGGGCTGGGGAGGGGAGTGCGCCGAGTTGAGGTCGGCCCCCGCGTGGGCGGCGGCCCGCTCCTTCACTCAGTGATTGGAGGGAAAGGCGGCCGTCGTCCGTGGCGCTGGCAGCTGCAGCGTGCCTGGCTTTCAGGCGCGAGTGGCTTCGGAGCCGCTCGCGGTGCCGGCATCCGCCACGGCAGCTTGAAGAGGTTCTGCTGCCGGCGAGATAGCCGGGGCCGGCCACGGACTGACCTCCAACTCTACGGCCTTCTGCCCGTCCTTGCCTTACGAGTTTTGGCATGGGCGGGGGCCTCCTGGCAGCGGCATCTAGCCTGAGGTCAGCGTTGCCGCTGCTTGGCCCCTCGGAGCAGAAGTCGTCGTCGTCGCCGCTGCTGGGGCAGGTGACGGCGCACCATTCGTCGGCCTTCCGTTGCTCCGCAGGCCTTCCCCCTCGGAGGGGGGTTGTTCGTACCTGCGGAGGGGGAACCGGAGTTCCGTTTGTAATGGCACTTCGAATGCCAGTGTTTTTTGTTCATTGTGGCTGTCGGGGCCTGAACATGTACGTAATTTTGGCACGGAGCCGTGTTTTTTCCTCATTTTCGAGCACTAAGTCTCGCCTGTTGATTATCTGAACCGCTTTACCAAGCATGAGTCGCCCCGTGTCAAGGTGACGAGTGAGGTATCCGTATCCCGGAGGCGTAGGAATCCCTCGGCTCGATCGGCCTTGTTGTCTGGGGCTCCTCTAGCTTAGTTAAAGAGACCCCTCGGCCGCCCTTCGATGGGCCGAGGCCAGGGGTAGCGATATCAGTATGAACAGAGGCGGAGTCGGCTCGAGAATGGGAACCTGGTTGGCCGGAGCCCAGTCGTGTTGTCCGTCGGTGGAGCCGACGCCAAAGTCGATCAGCCGAGGCCTCGGGTCGGGCCGGCGCCCTTGGAAGCCGGTTGGCCGAGGCCCCAGGGGTAACCGGCCGAGCCGCCTGCTCGGGCCGGATTCCCGGAGGAGTCCTTGGACCGTGTCGCCGTCCGAGGCTGGGTCAGACTTTGCTGAAGACGTCGTCGATGCCGAGGGTGCTATGGCTCCCTTCGGCGTGAAGACCCGAGCCTACAGGATCAGATCGTCTTGTAGCGTGTGCCTTCTGCGGCCGCCGAGGCCGGAAAAAACACACCCTCGCCGCGCTTGCGAAGCTGCGTCTTTTTTCCTCTTGTTTCGAGCATCTGGACTCTGTCGGTAACAGGGATGTTTGTGTGAGCGAGAGTTGCTTCTCGCGGAAGGGACGAGTGAGGTATCCGTATCCCAGAGGTGTGGGAATCCCTCGGCTCGGTCGGCCTTGCCGTTTACGCGTACTTTCACCCGTTCATGAGGCCCTGTTCCCGACTTAGTCGAGAAAGCTTGAAAGACTGCTTCGGCAGGAGAGCTTCCGAATGTGAAGACTTGTTCAGTCCATGGAGTCGCTTTATCCGAGCGTGAGTTACTTATCGCAGAAGGTGATGAGTGAGGTATCCGTATCCCGGAGGCGTAGGAGTCCCTCGGCTCGGTCAGCCTTGGCTGCTTACGTGTACTCCGTCGTTTCCAGGATCCGCTTTCCGAAGTAGTCAAGAAGCATGAAAGAAATCCTGCTAAAAAGAGATCCTTTTTCGAGGAAAAAATTCGACGCAGAGGGGGTCTCCCCCCTTTTAGCCCCCGAGGGAGGGTCGGGCTTTGCCGAGGCTAAGCCGACCCTTCCTTGACGACTAAACTTGCGTAGGTGCGAGGTATATGAACAACTTGAAAACATCTTAAGGGTAGAAGCGACGTAGCTGTTTGATGTTCCAAGCGTTGCCGTAGATCTCGCCTTGATTGTTGGCCAGCTTGTATGTTCCGGGCTTCAGAACTTTGGCGATGACGAATGGCCCTTCCCAGGGGGGCGTGAGCTTGTGCCTCCCTCGGGCGTCTTGCCGCAGCCGAAGCATCAGATCGCCCACCTGGAGGTCTCGGGACCGGACCCCTCGGGCGTGGTAGCGTCGCAGGGACTGCTGGTACCGCGCCGAATGCAGTAAGGCCCTGTCCCGAGCCTCCTCCAGCTGGTCGAGCGATTCCTCTCGGCTAGCTTGGTTGCTTTGATCGGTGTAGGCCCTCGTCCTCGGGGAGCCGTATTCCAGGTCAGTGGGCAAGATGGCTTCAGCCTCGTAGACCAGGAAAAACGGTGTGAAGCCTGTGGCACGACTCGGCGTCGTCCTTAGGCTCCAGACCACCGAGGGGAGTTCCTTCATCCATCGCTTGCCGAACTTGTTGAGGTCGTTGTAGATCCGAGGCTTGAGCCCTTGTAGAATCATGCCGTTGGCACGCTCTACTTGCCCATTCGACATGGGATGAGCCACGGTGGCCCAGTCCACCCGGATATGGTGATCCTCGCAAAAATCCAAGAATTTTTTGCCGGTGAACTGGGTGCCGTTGTCGGTGATGATGGAGTTCGGGACCCCGAAGCGATGGATGATGTTGGTGAAGAACGCCACCGCCTGCTCGGACCTGATGCTGTTCAGAGGTCGGACCTCGATCCACTTGGAGAATTTATCGATGGCGACCAGCAGGTGCGTGTAGCCCCCGGGCGCCTTCTGCAAGGGACCGACGAGGTCCAGACCCCATACAGCGAAGGGCCAGGTGATGGGTATTGTCTGCAGAGCCTGAGCGGGCAGGTGGGTCCGCTTCGCATAGAATTGGCACCCTTCGCAGGTGCGGACAATTCTAGTGGCGTCAGCCACCGCCGTTGGCCAGTAGAAGCCTTGTCGGAAAGCATTCCCGACAAGGGCTCGGGGCGCTGCGTGGTGGCCGCAAGCCCCCGAGTGTATTTCTTGCAGCAATTCCCGACCTTCGGCGATGGAGATGCATCGCTGGAGGATGCCCGAGGGGCTGCGATGGTAGAGCTCCTCTTCATCGCCCAGCAAGACGAATGACTTGGCGCGTCGCGCTACCCGCCGAGCCTCGACTTGGCCGAGGGGTAGCTCTCCTCGACGGAGATATTGTCGGTACGGGGCCTGCCAATCCCGATCTGGCGTGGCCCCGCTCTGCTCTTCCTCGACGTCCAGTGTCTCGCCCTCGGGGGCCGAGGGTACCTTGGGCTATGCCGAGGGTGCCTCGGGCTGAGCCGAGGGTGTCTCGGGCTAAGCCGAGGGTACCTCGGGCTCGGGCGCATCGTCGATCTTGACGGAGGGTTGATGCAGATCCCGGGAGAAGACGTCCGGGGGGACCGTAGTTCGCCCCGAGGCTATTTTAGCCAGCTCGTCTGCAGTTTCGTTGTAGCGCCGAGCGATGTGGTTGAGCTCGAGCCCGAAGAACTTGTCTTCCAGGCGCCGAACCTCGTCGCAGTAGGCCTCCATCTTCGGGTCGCGGCAGTGGGAGTTCTTCATGACTTGGTCGATGACGAGCTGCGAATCACCGCGGGCGTCGAGGCGTCTGACCCCTAGCTCGATGGCGATCCGCAACCCGTTGACCAGAGCTTCGTACTCGGCCACATTGTTGGACGCCGGGAAATGGAGGCGCAGCACGTAGCGCAAGTGCCTTCCGAGGGGCGAGATGAAGAGTAGGCCCGCGCCGGCTCCTGTCTTCATCAGTGACCCGTCGAAAAACATGGTCCAGAGCTCCGGTTGGATCGGAGCCGTCGGCAACTGGGTGTCGACCCATTCGGCCACGAAGTCCGCCAACACCTGGGACTTGATGGCCTTCCGAGGGGCGAACGAGATCGTTTCGCCCATGATTTCCACCGCCCACTTTGCGATCCTGCCCGAGGCCTCTCGGCACTGGATGATCTCCCCCAGGGGGAAGGATGACACCACAGTTACCGGATGAGACTCGAAGTAGTGTCGCAGCTTCCGCCTTGTCAGGATCACAGCATACAGCAGCTTTTGAACTTGTGGGTAGCGGATCTTGGTCTCGGACAGCACTTCGCTGACGAAGTAGACCGGCCTCTGAACGGGCAATGCATGCCCTTCCTCTTGCCTCTCGACTACAATCGCGGCGCTAACCACCTGAGTGGTCGCGGCGACGTAGACCAAGAGGGCTTCTCCATCCGCCGGGGGCACCAAGACAGGCGCCTTTGTAAGGAGCGCCTTCAGGTTGCCGAGGGCTTCCTCGGCCTCAGGGGTCCAAGCGAAACACTCGGCCTTCCTTAAGAGGCGGTACAGGGGCAGACCTCTTTCGCCGAGGCGTGAGATGAAGCGGCTCAGGGCCGCGAGGCATCCCATGACCCTCTGTACACCTTTTAAGTCCTTGATGGGTCCCATGCTGGTGATGGCCGCGATCTTCTCCGGGTTGGTTTCAATGCCTCGCTCGGAGACGATGAACCCTAGGAGCATGCCTCGGGGCACCCCGAAGACACACTTCTCAGGATTGAGCTTGACTCCTTTCGCCTTGAGACATCGGAATGTCACTTCAAGGTCGGAGAGGAGGTCGGAAGCCTTCCTTGTCTTGACTACGATGTCATCGACGTAGGCCTCGACTGTGCGACCGATGTGTTCGCCGAACACATGGTTCATGCACCGCTGGTACGTCGCGCCCGCATTCCTCAAACCGAACGGCATGGTGACATAGCAGTACATGCCGAACGGCGTGATGAAAGAAGTCGCGAGCTGGTCGGACTCTTTCATCCGGATCTGGTGATACCCTGAGTAGGCATCGAGGAAGGACAGGGTTTCGCACCCAGCGGTGGAATCCACGATTTGGTCGATGCGAGGCAGAGGGTAGGGAACCTTCGGACATGCTTTGTTGAGACCAGTGTAGTCTACACACATCCGCCATTTCCCCCCTTTCTTCCTCACAAGCACAGGGTTGGCAAGCCATTCGGGATGGAATACCTCTTTGATGAACCCTGCTGCCATTAGCTTGTGGACCTCTTCGCCAATCACTCTGCACTTTTCCTCGTCGAATCGGCGCAGAGGCTGCCTGACGGGTCGGGCTCCGGCCCGAATATCCAGCGAGTGCTCGGCGACATCCCTCGGTATGCCGGGCATGTCCGAGGGACTCCACGCAAAGACGTCGGCGTTTGCGCGGAGAAAGTCGACGAGCACTGCTTCCTATTTGGGGTCGAACCCGGAACCGATCCGGACCTGCTTGGAGGTGTCGCCGCTGGGGTCGAGAGGGACGGCCTTAACCGTCTCCGCTGGCTCGAAGTTGCCGGCATGGCGCTTCACGTCTGGCACCTCCTTGGAGAGGTTTTCCAAGTCGGCGATGAGGGCCTCGGACTCGGCGAGGGCCTCGGCGTACTCCACGCACTCCACGTCGCATTCGAACGCGTGTTTGTACGTGGGGCCGACGGTGATGACCCCGTTGGGGCCCGGCATCTTGAGCTTCAGGTAGGTGTAGTTGGGGACGGCCATGAACTCCGCGTAGCATGGCCTCCCTAGTACGGCGTGGTAGGTTCCTCGGAACCCGACCACCTCGAACGTCAGGGTCTCCCTTCGGAAGTTGGAGGGCGTCCCGAAGCAGACGGGGAGGTCGAGTCGCCCGAGGGGCTGGACGCGCTTCCCGGGGATGATCCCGTGGAAGGGCGCAGCGCCTGCTCGGACGGAGGACAGATCGACGCGCAGGAGCTTGAGGGTCTCGGCGTAGATGATGTTGAGGCAGCTGCCCCCATCCATCAGGACCTTGGTGAGCCTGACATTGCCGACAACGGGGTCGACGACGAGCGGGTATTTCCCCGGGCTCGGCACATGGTCGGGGTGGTCGGCCTGGTCGAAGGTGATGGGCTTGTCGGACCAGTCTAGATAGACTGGCGCCGCCACCTTCACCGAGCAGACCTCCCGGCGCTCTTGCTTGCGGTGCCGAGCCGAGGCATTCGCCGCATGCCCTCCATAGATCATGAAGCAGTCGCGGACCTCGGGGAACTCTCCTGCTGGGTGATCTTCATTCTTGTCGTCGTCGCGGGCCCTGCCACCCTCAGCGGGTGGCCCGGCCCTGTGGAAGTGACGCCGAAGCATAACGCACTCCTCGAGGGTGTGCTTGACGGGCCCCTGATGGTAGGGGCACGGCTCCTTGAGCATCTTGTCGAAGAGGTTCGCACCTCCGGGGGGCTTCCGAGGGTTCTTGTACTCGGCGGCGGCGACAAGGTCCGCGTCAGTGGCGTCGCGTTTCGATTGCGACTTCTTCTTGCCTTTCTTCTTGGCGCCGCGCGGAGCAGACGCCTTGGGAGCCTCTTCCGATGGGCGGCCCTGGGGCTGCTTGTCCTTTCGGAAGATAGCCTCAACCGCCTCCTGGCCAGAGGCGAACTTGGTGGCGATGTCCATCAGCTCGCTCGCCCTGGTGGGGGTCTTGCGACCCAGCTTGCTCACCAGGTCGCGGCATGTGGTGCCGGCGAGGAACGCGCCGATGACATCCGAGTCGGTGATGTTGGGCAGCTCGGTGCGCTGCTTCGAGAATCGCCGGATGTAGTCCCAGAGCGACTCCCCCGGCAGTTGCCGGCAGCTTCGAAGGTCCCAGGAATTCCCGGGGCGCACGTATGTGCCCTGGAAATTGCCAGCGAAGGCTTGGACCAAGTCGTCCCAGTTGGAGATCTGCCCCGGAGGCAGGTGCTCCAACCAGGCGCGAGCAGTGTCGGAGAGGAACAGGGGGAGATTACGGATGATGAGGTTGTCGTCGTCCGTGCCACCCAGTTGGCAGGCAAGGCGGTAGTCCGCGAGCCACAGTTCCGGTCTCGTTTCCCCCGAGTACTTCGTGATAGTAGTCGGGGGTCGGAACCGGGTCGGGAATGGCGCCCGTCGGATGGCCCGACTGAAGGCCTGCGGACCGGGTGGTTCGGGCGAGGGACTCCGATCCTCCCCACTGTCGTAGCGCCCCCCACGCCTGGGGTGGTAGCCTCGGCGCACCCTTTCGTCGAGGTGGGCCCGACGGTCGCGCCGATGGTGCTCGTTGCCGAGGTGGCCCGGGGCCGCAGGCGCGGTGTTGCGCGTGCGCCCGGTGTAGACCGAGGCTTCCCGCATGAATCGGGAAGTCGCGGCATGAGGTTCCGAGGGATATCCTTGCCTTCGGGAGGCAGTGCTCTCGGCCCGTCGGGCCGCAGCGCCTTCCAGGAGATTCTTGAGCTCTCCCTGGATTCGCCGACCCTCGGTGGTTGATGGCTCCGGCATTGCGCGGAGGAGCATCGCTGCGGCTGCCAGGTTCTGACCAACCCCGCTGGATGCGGGCGGCGGCCTGACCCTGGCATCGTTGGCGACGCGGTGCTGGAGACCTTGGGGCAGGTGACGTATTTCTCTGGCCAGGGGTTGGCCCGCCCATACCTGCCCGACGTCCCGACGGACCGGCTCAAGCGCTCCTGTTCCCTCGTTGAGCCTGGCCTGCGCCTCGCGGACTTGCTCGAGTTGTGGGTCGTAACCCCCCGCCGGAGCGGGGACCACAGCTAGCTCCCGTGGGATGTCGGCGCGAGGCACCGGCCTAGGAAGATCACCGTCCTCCGGCATGCCGAGATGGTTGCCTTCGGAGGGATCCCCTAGCTCGATGTGGAAACATTCGCGGCTTGGGCCGCAGCTCTCGTTGCCAAGGCTGTGGCTTCCGTCGGAACAGTCAGATAGGCAGTAGTCACATGCGGTCATGAAGTCCCGCATGGCACTGGGGTTGCCAAGTCCGGAGAAATCCCAACAGATGCTGGGATCGTCATCTTCCTCGGACCCAGAGGGCCCGTAGGTTGAGACGTCCGTCAGCCGGTCCCAAGGTGACCGCATACGAAACCCCAGTGGGGTTGCACTCGCCTCAATGAGAGCGCCCGCCAAAACGAGGTCGTGTGGCGGGTTGAGGCCGAGTCGAAATGACGCAAGATGGGAGTTAGTCGGTACCTTTTGGTCGACGAGGAGCGACATAGTCACATCGGGGACTGGTTGCACCGTCGTCTCAGGTACAAGGGCGACGTCCTGCAGGCTTTCCGCGAGCGCGCCGGCGTCGTCTTCTTGTTCGGGGTCAGCGTGTCGCGGGGGGACGGCGCTTGCCTCCGTCTTGAACGCGAGGTCGACGTCCGGCGTGCCTTCCGTCGGGGCGTCGGGGGCGTCGATTCGCTCGACGGCCAACGAAGCGCGGCCTCCCGCCTGGCCTTGATGGCCCTGCCTCCTCCTCCGTTGGCGGGGGAGAGGACGGTGCGAGCCCGAATGTTGCTCTTCCACCACGCGGGGAAGATGTCGTCGATTCCGCCGCCGGCGGGCGGGTTGTCGGCCGCCATTGTCGTCGTCACGCGGCGGTGGAAGAAGTATCATGTCGTAGCTGCCGTCGAAGGACATGAACTCAAGAGTCCCGAAACGAAGCACCGTCCCGGGCTGGAGATGTTGCTGGAGACTGCCCATCTGGAGCTTGACGGGGAGCTGTTCGTCAGCACGCAGCAGGCCCCTACCTGGCGCGCCAACTGTCGGCGTTTCGAGACAGGGGGGGTCCCTAAGCCGACGAGTGAGTGTGCTGCGTGCCCCAGCCCAGATGGGTCGAGCGTGTGGGCGAGCGCGAAGGGGGGAGAGGCGAGGTGGCCGGAGTCGAGCGTGAGAGAGGTGGAAGTCCCGCGGCCTTCGTGTTCGTCCCGCGCCCAGGTCAGGTGCGCTTGCAGTAGGGGGGTTACAAGCGTCCATGCGGGTGAGGGAAGCGAGCGGCCCCAAGAGAGCGCCTGTCCCGTCCTCGGTTCCGCGCGGCCAACCTTCTCTAAGAAGGCCCTGGTCCTCCCTTTTATAGTCGTAAGGAGAGGATCCAGGTGTACAATGGGGGGTGTAGCAGAGTGCTACGTGTCTAGCGGAGAGAGAGCTAGTGCCCTAGGTACATGCCAATGTGGCAGCCGGAGAGATCTTGGCACCTTGCTGGCGTGATGTCGTGGCTGTCAGAGGTGCGACGGAGCCTGGCGGAGGGACAGCTGTTGGAGCGGTCAAGTCCCTGCTGACGTCGTCCTGCTTCCGTAAGAGAGCTGGGGGCCGCCGTCGTCACAGAGCTGGTGGAGCGCCATCATTGCCCATCCGGCGGAGCTGGCCGGATGGGATGCCGGTCTTGTTCTCCATGACCCGAGTCGATTCGGGGTAGGATGATGATGGCGCTCCCTGTTGACGTGGCGGGTCTGTGCCCTAGGCAGGGTGACGTAGGGGCTCCTCCGAAGCCGAGGTTGAGTCTGTCTTCTGTTGCCGAGGCCGAGCCCGAGCCATGGGGTCGGGCGAGGCGGAAGTCGTTCGGCCGAGGCCAGGGCGGAGTCCGAGCCCTGGGGTCGGGCGAGGCGGAGTTTCGTCGTCTTCCGGGTCTTAGCCAGAGTCCGAGCCCTGGGGTCGGGCGGAGCGGAGTTCGCCGTCTTCCGGGTCTTAGCCCGAGTCCGAGCCCTGGGGTCGGGCGGAGCGGAGTTCGCCGTCTTCCGGGTCTTAGCCCGAGTCCGAGCCCTGGGGTCGGGCGGAGCGGAGTTCGCCGTCTTCCGGGTCTTAGCCCGAGTCCGAGCCCTGGGGTCGGGCGGAGCGGAGTTCGCCGTCTTCCGGGTCTTAGCCCGAGTCCGAGCCCTGGGGTCGGGCGGAGCGGAGTTCGCCGTCTTCCGGGTCTTAGCCCGAGTCCGAGCCCTGGGGTCGGGCGGAGCGGAGTTCGCCGTGGCGCCTTTGGCAAGGTCTGACTGCCTGTTAGACTCACTCTGTCGAGTGGCACCGCAGTCGGAGTGGCGCAGGCGGCGCTGTCCTTCTGTCAGACTGGTCAGAGGAGCGGTGGAGTGACGGCGGTCACTTCGGCTCTACCGGGGGGGCGCGTGTCAGGATAAAGGTGTCAGGCCACCTTTGCGTTAAATGCTCCTGCAATTTGGTCAGTCGGTGTGGCGATTTAGTCAAGGTTGCTTCTGAGCGAAGCCAAGGCCTTGGGCGAGCCGGTGATGTGTCCGCCGTAAAAAGGGGGGCCTCGGGCGAGACGGAAGTCTCTCGAGGTCGGCTGCCCTCGGCCGAGGCTAGGCTCGGGTGAAGCGTGATCAAGTCACTCGTGTGGACTGATCCCTGACTTAATCGTACCCATCAGGCCTTTGCAGCTTTATGCTGATGGGGGTTACCAGCTGAGAATTAGGCGTCTTGAGGGTACCCCTAATTATGGTCCCCGACAGACCTTGACCTCCAGAGAGGCTACGACCAACGTTTACAACTAAAGGCAACTTACTGCCTTGACACATCACACGACTGCACCCAAGACCACCTATGACAAGATCAAAGTTACGATAATGTTAATCGCCAAGCAGCTCCTCATCCGAAATTGCGAAAAAACTTTAGTAGCACCATCTCCATCTCGTGACATGAAGATTTTATTAACTGTTGGTCCTCCATCTTAAGCTGCAGCTGTGCCCAGAAGCGACACCAATATGTTGCCCTGAAGGTTACCTGCAAAAAAGATTTAGGAGAAGATTTATTAGAAACCACATCATTCCTACTTAACCAAATGGCCCAGCAAATTGCAGATGCTGTAGTTAGTAGTAAACGACGTGATTTGACTAATAGCACCCTCGCCCAGTCCCCAAACAAATCGTTCGCATCCCGAGGTGGTCTCAACCATGTGCTTATCTGAACCAAACGCCAGATGAAAGACGCATAAGTACACCTGAAAACCAGGTGATTTATTATCTCCGGTCTGCTACAAAAGCAACAGGTCTGATTACCAGGCCAATTCCTCCTGGCCAAGTTATCCTTTGTCAAAGTTACACCTCTTTTGAGGTACCACATAAAAACCTTTATTTTTAGAGGTATCTTAAGCTTCCAAAGGTCCTATATATATATATAGTATCTATCCTTTGTATCACAAGTTATTATAATATCTATCATTTATATAACACAAATAGATGACAGCTCTAATGGCTACAAGATGAGGGTTACATTCCTTGCTTGCTTGGACAGCCAGGCTTCAAAGTCCAATGCCATCGTGCTTGTTTCTTTTTTGTTATTTTCCTAAATCGCTGGTGGGACTGCTGTGAAAGATACTATTTTTTTTATAGATCGTTCTCTTTAGCTAGTAGGATGAGACTATGTAGCTAAACATTCATCATACAACTGACCATGGCAACGAGTATGCTTTGTAGGGGAGGGAAGAACATATGGGGAGGAAGACAACGGCGTGTTAGAGGTTGCAGTATTTTGTTTTTGCTTATCCCCTGGGCTTGTTAGTTTCAACGTTAATCCATGTGGATTGGATGGTATTAAGTCCGTTTAAATCTATAGAAGTCAAAATCTATCTCAATGCATTCCAATACACTCTAATCCACATGAAATTGGAATGACCGAACAAATCCTTACACCTGTGCATCCTTATATATTGCACCCAACATCATCCACGCTACAACGCAGTGTGGCCTGGCGGACATGCACATCTCGACGCGGTCTAGTAGCTTTAGCTTCAGCAGACACCTCCTATGCAGACACCACAACCTAATCTCCCAGAGTATCCACAGCGCTAGCACCATGTTTAATTTTGGCTTTTATTTTGCTATCTCGAAATGATTTGGCTCAGAGACATGCATGTTTATCCAGCAGAATATCGTTGTTTATTCCATTGCACACAAGCTAAAACAATCGCGCAAATACAAAAGCTCTTTATTTATAGACACAATTTCACATAATGAGCTCAACATTGCAAGACACATGGAGTTATGCTGTGGAGTGTGGACTCCCTAACAAACACAGACACACATTTCTGCTCTTGAATCCTCTTCGTACCTGCAAGAAATTGCAAGAAGTTCTGGAACACAAACAAAGTTGTCTTGAGTATCCATCTCTTGACTGCTCTTTTCGTACTTGCAAACAAGGTGCAAGAAGTTCTAGAAGGCAAACAAAGTTGTCTTGAGAATCCATTTGTCAACAAACAGTTTGCCTACTGAAACCATCTTCATTCCTTTTTTTTGAAAGTCGACGGGGGAAAGACTCCCCACCAGATTTCATTGCCTTGTTCTTTTGCCCCATGGGGCGTAACAGATTGAGTACATAACCGGTTAAACTGGAATGAAAGGAACATAGGGTAGGGGGAGTTTTTGAGCATAATGTAATTTACCTAGAACTCGATAACACCATTAACCAGGCATCTCACATGCCTGCCTCTTTGAGCCTAGGTCTATAGCTCCAATTCCCAGCTTCGACGTTGCATCACTGAATGGCCTGGTTGACGGAGTGAGTTTCTTGTTAGAACACCAACGCATTCTGTCGCTTCCATAGTTGCCAACAACGTAGAGAGATGAAAGAAGTGAATTCCATCGTTGGGATAGCTGGCGGCCTTGGGACTTGGTGTATGTTCTGCACTTCCAAGTCTTCGCTTATGTGCATACCTATCTGCTGCCAGAATTTTTTTTTGCAAAGGCACAGTGGAAGACAATGTGTCCCACTGTTCCAGGTTCCTGGCCGCACTCCTCGCAGATGTCATCCTCAACTATCCCCTTGATCAGCAGATTGGTTTTGCATTGTATTCTACCTTGAGTCAGCAACCAGGCAAAAAAACTTTACCCTTTGTTTAATGCTAAAAAGAGCAGTGCGGACGGTTCGCGGTCCGGACAGTCCGTGGTGGTGGCGCGGACGGTCCGCGCGTGCGCAGAGTCAGTTAGGGTTCCTAGTTTCTCGCGGGATTTGTTACCTAAAACCGCGGAATTAACTCCGAAATCAGTTTAAAGCGGATCCAGACCTCCCCTTTATATAGATGAAGGGCTACGGCTGATTGAACCCCATCAATCGAATCAATACAACTTCTATTTCGCATTTATTTCCAGTACAATTAGGAGTAGTTCTAGTCTAGTTCTAGTTTAGTCTCTCGATCCCCAAATTCTCCGCTTCTATTCGACTCTACGTCGATTAGAGGAGTCTAGGTCGGCCGGCCCGAGCCTAGACAACTCCTAGGATCTCTCCTCCCCGACGGGGTCCCTCCCGGGAGCGAGATCCAGGCGCCGTCGGTGATCTTCCGCGGCCCCTGCATACGCGCGGACCGTCCGGCCCCTGGGCGCGCACCGTCCGACCGTCAGGCAGGAGCCCTAGCCTTGCACCAGGCCACGGACCGTCCGCCCCTGTGCAGAGAGCACCGCCGCGCCTTGCACCAGGCCGCGGACCGTCCGGCCCCTGCGCGCGGACCGTCCGCCCCTGTGCAGAAGGCACCACCACAGTTCTTGTTGAGTGTTTGGCGCTCCAAAAAGGCGTCAACATACTTTTGGCGACTCCGCTGGGGAAGGTGTTTAGATCTACTAAAAATCAGGCCCTCAAATGGTCGGTTCTAAAGATCACACCAATATCTCCCCTGACAATATCCTGAAGCCGGCTCTTGAAAGTCTGACGGCCGATGAGCAACAGCAATACGAGGACTACATGCGTCAAGCGAAGGAGAAATTCTTATCACAATACACGGTGGATCGCCACCAGAAAGTTGTAAAACATGGAGAGACCGACGTCGCATCTCTTCTATCTTCGCTTCAAGTCCCCAACGTAAGTAAACCCGGCGACATCCAATTTATTAAACAGTATGTAGATCATCAGCAAAATCAAATGAAACAACAGATTGGAGGGTTAGAAGAGTCAATTAGAAAATTAACGCATACGTTGGAGAAGTATGTTGCTCCTAGTTTTCCATCATATGAGACTAGTAATAGGATATCTATGTCTAATACATCGGCAACAAATGGGGATTTGCAGACCCAACCATTATATGGTATGCCGATGAACTCATATCCAGGGCAAGTACCACCGCTGCCATCCCTGCTTGGCAGATCGGCGCCCCTGAATACGGTCGGACCGTCCGAGCTTCTGCCCAGACCATCTGGCCCATACGCGGACCGTCCGGCTTGCTCTGCCGGACAGTTCGGGGCCGCCCTAGGACCGTCGCCGTCCCTGTTTGGCAGATCGGCGACCCTGGACGCGGTCGGACCGTCCGAGCTACTATCCGGACCGTCCGACCCTTACGCGGACCGTCCGGCTTTCTATGCCGGACAGTCCGGGGCCGTACCAGGACTACCGTGTGGCGCCCCAATAATGGCGAACACGACCAGCCAGTTCGGATGTACCACCGTACAAACCGGATACACATATGCGGAACCTGCTGTTGCACACCATGCACCAAATTATTACACACCACAACAGCAGTATATTTCACCCTCTACATATTTAAACCATAATGCACCATACAATCACAGACCGATCAACACTATCGATCGGTCACGGCAAGAAGGTCGGTATACTAATACCCGACCAAATGAGCCCCACAGCCCAGGATCCGGTGGTCTACCACCGGGTGCAATGGAAAAAATTAGGGAAGAGATGACTAAACTATTTCGAGATAAGTTCAGAGTTAATGTAGCCAGAGTAGGGCAATCATACCAAAAGCCATATAATCACCGGTTTGACACTGTCCCATATCCACAAGGGGCAAGGATACCGGAATTTTCTAAGTTTTCTGGTGAGAATGGGAGAAGCACATACGAACACATAGGCCAGTTCCTAGCACACCTAGGCGAATTGGCTGATGGAGAAGCATTTCGTGTTCGGTTATTTTCTTTATCCCTTACTGGTACCGCTTTTGCATGGTACGCCGCCCTGCCTCCTAATTCCATTAATTTCTGGAATGAGTTAGAAAATAAATTTCATGAACATTTCTTTGCCGGGGAATATGAATTAGGATTAGCTGACTTAGCTTCAATCCGACAAGGACGCGAAGAATCGGTTAATGATTATATCCGGAGGTTCCGGGACACTAGAAACCGATGCTTTCGGATCCATGTTGCAGACAAAGAGCTAGCAGGGCTAGCTTTTAATGGGTTGCTATCCTACTTAAGAGACAAGTTAGATGGAACCCAGTTCTTTTCGATAGCCCAGCTACATCAGCGGGCTTTAGCCTGTGAAAGCCGATTTAAAGAGACATCAAAATCGGTTGCACGTACTATACATCTAATAGAGCGTGATAGTTCAGATGATGAATCCGCAGATGTATATACCGCTGAGTTTATTTGGCCAACAAAGGCCAAATCTTCAGCATGTTCTTCCTTACAGCCGGTTCAAAAGAATCGACAAGAAGAGATTAAATTTACCTTTAATGTTGCCAAATGCGATAAGATATTTGATGAGCTACTTAAAAATGGCAACATTAAATTAACTCATAATATCCCTCCTATAGATGAATTAAAGAGGCGTGCTTATTGTAAGTGGCATAATTCTTTTTCTCATGCCACCAATGATTGTAATGTTTTTCGTCGACAGGTACAATCGGCCATAAATGAGGGTCGGTTGGCTTTTCAGGAAATGCAAGTGGACACACAACCATTTCCTGTTGATACAATAGATATCGCATGCAAAAAGATCTTAGTTCGGCCCGAAATAGCCGATAAAGGCAAAAGCAAAGACATCCTCATTGGCGATCCTCGCATGTCAAATATATCACAAAAGGAGATTGCTCGAAAGGCTCCGGATGATAAGGTTACAAAGTCCGGAGGCACCGGGGGGCAAGCACAACAGCCTGGCCTGAGCATCACGGACGGGCTGGCACATACGTGCGGACGGTCCGGTGCTCTGACAGACGGTCCGGCTAACTCTGCCGGACAATCCGCCTATGGCCAAAGACGTCAGCCTCCACACAAAGCTTTAAAAGGGAAGGAGACGCAAGGGCAGAACACATATGGTCAGCTGATCAAAGCCGACCCTACTTTTGATCAGTTGCTCTCCAAGGATACTAGCAAGAAGACCGTTCTACGTGATCGGTCAACGAAGAAACCCCGGTCACTTGCTAAGACGAAACGAGTAAACAAAACGACCCGAAAGGCGACACAACAAGCATCGCCTATTCATCCTATGAGGCCAGGGTACTTTCCACCCGTTTACTCATCATCGTTATATTATCATGTTCAAACATGAAATGGTATAATGATGAATCCATGGTACATGTATAGTCCCTTTGTCTATCCAGACTGGGGGGCACCTCCATTCTATTCCTTTTGATCCATTGACCAAATGGTCATGGCCGAGATGGATACAATCTGAAACGGCCTTTATACATTGGTGCTTTATTGAATGATCTCCATGTTGAAAAGCCGATGACTTACATCAGGTTTAGTTCATATGCTTTTGGTTCATCAACCTTCACCAAAAGGGAGGGGGCATATGTTTAATGCTAAAAAGAGCAGTGCGGACGGTCCGGCCCCGTGGCCGAACGGTCCGCGTTCCGGACAGTCCGCGGTGGTGGCGCGGATGGTCCACGCGTGCGCAGAGTCAGTTAGGGTTCCTAGTTTCTTGCGGGATTTGTTACCTAAAACCGCGGGATTAACTCGGAAATTAGTTTGAAGCGGATCCAGACCTCCCCCTTTATATAGATGAAGGGCTACGGCCGATTGAACCCCCATCAATCGAATCAATACAACTTCTATTTCGCATTTATTTCCAGTACAATTAGGAGTAGTTCTAGTCTAGTTCTAGTTTAGCCTCTCGATCCCCAAATTCTCCGCTTCTCTTCGACTCTATGTCGATTAGAGGAGTCTAGGTCGGCCGGCCCGAGCCTAGACAACTCCTAGGATCTCTCCTCCCCGACGGGGTCCCTCCCGGGAGCGAGATCCAAGCGCCGTCGGCGATCTTCCGCGGCCCCTACGTACGCGCGAACCGTCCGGCTCCTGCGCGCGGACCGTCCGGCCCTGTGCAGAGAGCACCGCCGCGCCTCGCACCAGGCCGCGGACCGTCCGGCCCCTGCGCGCGGACCGTCTGGCCCTGTGCAGAAGGCACCACCACGGTTCTTGTTGAGTGTTTGACGCTCTAAAAAGGCGTCAACACGAGGCATTTTGTTGTTCCACACGAAAGTTGTTAATGCACTCATAGTCCTCGCAGACGGCTTCAGAAGGTCGTACAGAACAAACGTCTGAAACTCGCCCTTCTGATTGACTAACAGGCATCTCCTTGTATCTGGTTGTTGCGGCAGGCTGACATTGCTAATGATTTCTTGCGCTTGCTGCAATTCCAACTGGACTGCTTTTGCTCACAATGAGAGAATAACGCTGGCAATCTCGTTGCCAGATCCCCCTCTTCAAGCCAGGCTGACAGTCGGAGCTTGTGCGGTGGCAGTGGAAGTCCGAGGTATGTTTGGGGGAATCTCTCAAGTTTGCACCCGAGTGTATCCACCATGGCTTGCATTTGATCTCCTTCCACGTGCATCATAACTGTCGTGCTTTTTTGCAAAGTTAATTCTGAGCCCCGTTGCTTCCGAGAAGTCATCCTGCATCTTCTTGAGCGCCCTGACGTCATCCAGTTCTGCCCGTAGCAATATCAGGGTGTCGTCGGCATACTGCATCTCCGACCTCTCCTGCACTTGAACCAGGGTGTGGGCACCCCCATTCAGTAAAACTGCAGTATTGGAAGTGTTTGGCAGCTGCAGCGTCCATCTCCTCCATATGGTTGAAACCCCTCACACTTAGAACAGTCGTCAGACTGTCCTAGTTCACCCACTACAGTAAAGACGTACATTTTCAACGGCCAAAGCCGTCGGATATAAGCCCGAAGCCGTCTGAAATAGCTTATTTCCGACGGTCGAAGGCCTATTTTCGATGATACGTATCTCTCGGTCATAACAGATCGAAAATAGGCTTATTTCCGAATGTAGCCGTCGGACATAGCTTATGTCCGATGGCCGAAAGAGGTCGTCGGCACTTAACCTCGGTAACGGTATTACCGGTCATGAGTGGGGCCCACTCCTCTTATGTCCGACGGCCTCTACTATGTCGTCGGGCATAATACATCCTTATGTCCGACGGTCTCACTGAGCCGTCGGACATAATACATCCTTATGTCCGACAAAGCCATCAGACATAATGATACTCAGCAGTGGCAAAAAATCCTATTTTTGTAAACAAAGTATCGTGTTAAAAGCTTTTGCAAAATCCAACTTTAGTACTAGAATCGATTTTTTCCTTTTATGACAACATTGAGTCATCTCCATTGCATAAACAAAGTTTTCTGTGACGGACCGTCCTTAGATGAACCCCGTTTGATCCAAGTCTATTAAGGAGCGGATTTGTCGTTGTAGTCTCACAGTCATGATCATCGTTATAATTTTCATAGTAGGTAGAACCTTAGATAGTTAGGTTTTCTCTGCTCTATGTACCCTGTCTTTGCTCAATATTTTCATCCACTCTTTCCTTCCAATACCCAAGCAGAAGAATCAAATCAGGCCCAATTGTTCAATATACATGCACTCAACCAGTCATCATCTGCCATCAGTCAAATGAAGTTGTCTCACAAAGAGCTCAAAGCAAGAGGTGATTGCTACTACTACTACAAAGATGAATGACATATCATTCGTCGATGTCCTAAGAAGCGTCTAGATTGACTTGAGAAGAAGTCCACAAAACAATGAGTTCCTTAAGTTTGGAAGTGTCCGTTGTGAACCAAGAACCTACAAATAATCATGTATCTCCATTGTTTTCTTGCTAGCCTTCCCTAATCTCGAGGACGAGATTCTTTTTAGGGCTAGATTTTGTAACACCCTAAATCCGTCAATTGAAAATAACTTAGTTTATATTATTAATTTCTAGTAGAATGAAAAAATTATGTTTCCAATGAAATGGTGATTTCCTATTTGGATAATTTTTTGTCAATTGTTTGATGCATTCATGCCGAAGTACAAATTTTGTTTGACTCGATTTGTAAATCTAATAATTAAATTTAATTTGGTGAGAAAATATCATTTTATAAAATAATGAGTCGTTAAAATATTATTTTTGGATTATGCATAGGTTTAGTTTGTAGGTATTTATAAAAACTTCATTTTGATTTATTCATTTTTGTGGAGCCTAATTTATTTAAATAGTAGATTTTTTTCTTAAAATTATCCATTCTTTAAAATTGTGTATTCAATATATGAAAACATTTTTTGAGATATTTTAAAAAATATTTATTTATAATTTTTAATGAATTACCTATTTCAAAAAAGAATTTGAAAAAAAAGAAAAGGAAAGAGAATTTTGAAATAAATAAATAAATAAAAGAACGCACGAGCCCAGCCCCACTCTCGCCGTACGTGCCTCCCTCCCTCTCCTACGCTTACAGGTGGGCCCCTTTCTATTTTTTTGGGTTTTTTAAGGTGATGCTCTCGGTTTTGCTGGTTTGCTTATTTTTATCTCTAGTCGTGTTTTTTTTGCTTAATTTTGTTCTTCTGTTATATAGCACTGTAAGAATAAAACTAAAAAAAAATACGATTAATGGTAAAAATGAGCACACCAACAAATCAATGACACTACCTTAAAAACCCTTTTGGGTTTTCTTGCTGCTCATCTTCCACGGTTGAAATTTGGAAAGCACCGGGCACCATTCTCGTGCACGCAGCCGCCGCCGTTTCTTTTCTGAGAATTACGCCGTCCATACCGTTCATCTCCCCGCTTATGCCTCCACTTGTGAACACCATTATTGGAGCCGCTCCATCGTATGGTGCCCCTCGATCTGCCCTGCTCACCTATAAATGGAGTCGGTGATTTCTCCTCGTTTCCTTCCCGATGCTGCTCGCTCTCCTCTCTCGCTCTCTGCTCTGCCAGCGTCATTTGTTGTCGCCACCACGCCCCCTCGCCGGAATTCAACGCTGTGACGTCGCCAGAGTCGCTGCAGCCTGTGCCTCTGCTACTCACCCACGCAGCGACGTCGCCGGAGCTCCGTCCGTCGGTGCCAAGCTCCCCTGCGTCCGAGCTGCATGTCTCGCCGTCGGAGCTTTGGTCTCATCTCTGCTTGCCATCGTCCATGCTCGCTTGCCGTCGTGTCGACGTCTGCTGCTACACATCATCATCGTCGTTGTCCTGCTGGTACCTTGCCGGAGAATCTAACCAGCACCGTGCGTTCGTCGCTCGTCGTCCCTGCTGTTGTTGGAGACCTACCCACCAACAATAGCGTTCGATTCCTCGCCGACCGTCGAGTCCCTGCTGCAGCCACGTCATGATGCTACACGTGTTTGTTCAGCTCGACAGATCGTCCTCGTCGTCATGTGTCGAAGCCACTCTCTGCCTTCTCTACTGTTGCGAACAAGGTACAAGACGACGTCCAATTACTTGCTACTTCCTAGCTTGTACAAATAATAAGCGTATATGACTCTACGACAATTTTTCTATTTTGAAATGCATATTTGAGATCTAAATAAATTAAATAATACTTTGCTAGTGTTGTGTTAGTGTGCTAAACAATTTAAATTTATAGTTGCAACAATTTACATGTTTTTGAAAATTAATCTGTATTATGTTTGTTATAATTTATAGTTTTCAAATTCCTAGTCTATCTTTAATTATGTTTTGGTATTTCTTACCGTTTTTATTAATAAAATGTACTTTTGGAACGCAAATAAATTAGAAATGTTTTGTTAGTTTCATAATTAAGTAATAAAGCATTTTTATTAATGTTTCCAACATCTTTTTCATTTGAATTATGGATGTTTAAGTATAGCTTTCTTAAATAGAAATTTAAAAGAAACTATAGACCATATGTTTCTTAATAAAAATACAAGATAAATATATTTTCCGTAAAACTTGATTTAGTCTTCTCCCCCTATATATTCTGTTTGAACCTAATCAACACATGATAACTAAGTTTACATTCATGATATGAATAATTTGATGGGTTGCCTATTCAAATACACCTAACCTTTCCAACCTTATTCCTTGATCAAACCTAGGTATTATACTTTACTTTAGTAGCTATGCTATTGCTACAACTTTAACTTATGCAGTCACTCATGTTTATGATATTATTGTTCCAAAGATTAAGTTATTGTTATCATTGCTATTGTGGATGTCTCGATTGTTAAAGAAGATCATATGATTTAATTGGAACATGGAGTGACCACCTAGGAAAACAGTGCTTTCATGAGGGTGGTATGGGACGCCTTTGGCTAAATAACTAGGGAAGTCTTATATTGGGTGCTGGTCTTGGTCGATTGGAACGGGGCATCTGCCATGCTCTTATATTCTGGCTCAGGTAGATTGGATACGAGCATAGTTCCCAAGCTTTACCCTGCAGACTGGACTATAAGTTTGGGTTACGTCAGATGACTCTACGCAGTGACCATTTGCAACATCTGCATAGTGAGGACTCTAGGGAAAAGCCTCGTAGTGAGACCATAGCCACTCACCTCAGATGCGAATACGACACTTGCAAACCCGGGCTAGAAGGGAATCACGACTCATGGGTAAAGTTGTGCCACCTCTGCAGAGTGTAAAACTGATATATCAGTCCTGCTCACGGTTACGAGCGGTCTGGATCCTCACATGATAATTGAACTTGAAGATGGAAATAAATCGTGTTCTATTGCGCTCAAGTGGTTGAGCTTCATGTTCATGATATTTTGGTCCAAGTGCTTCAAATCTTATGCTGGTGATTATTTATGCTGATGAATATTTCTTATGCTTAATATAGGCTTGGTATATACTTATATGTAGTAATCAGGTGTTGATAATAAAATGTTGATCAACTAAAATGCTAATCGCATTAAACTTTAGTCTTACCTTGTTAACCTTGCATTTTCACCTCACTTGCTGAGCCCCCACCACAAGTGAGCCCACACTTGCTTAATTTTGATCAGAAGTTGCAGATGAAGATTATGATGGTAAACTTGATGGATGCTAGTCTAGTGATACCTCCCAGCCATCTTCCTGTGTAAGGATGCCCATGTTCTGCTGTACTTTGATGAATAAAGGTTAAGACATTAAGTCTGTTCAAAGTGTAATATGTTAATATAATCTTTATTTACGCTTTTATATATTTTTTTGATATATTACACTTATGACGTCAATATATGTATGGAAATAGATCATGACATACATATGCTATGCATTCAATTTTGCCCTTAAAAACGAGTGTGACACTGGGGAGGTGGCCGGGAGACGCGCCACGTATGTGGGCGCATCCACGGCGGGGCGTGCAGGTCGTGCGCGCTGACAATTGGAGAGGACGGGACTAACAGGCGGGGTACACGGGTCAGCGAGAGGGGCGCACGAGTGAGTGGGCGACACTGACAGACGGGGTTGGGCCGACAGAGAACGATGGGGAAATGGGTGCGCGCGCGGGCGAGGGGATCGACGCTGACAGGCAGGCCCCACCGCGCGGGTGCGCGCACGGGTGTGGGCGAGCTGGGCCGAGGGAGGGGAGGCTGGGCTACTTTGACCTTTTCTTTTATTCTGAAATTTCTAACCATTTTCTTTTTATTTTCTCTAATGGATTTAAATCTAACGAAGCCACAAATTCAAATTTGAACATTTCAAGCATATGCATCAAACAAAAAGCAAAGTCTAAGCTCAGCATGATGCAACATTTCATGTCTCCAATAGGGTTTCATCTACTAAAGTAATAATACATTTCCCAAATAAATAAGCACTACCGGAATCCGAGGCTTTGCCGAGTGTTGTATTCTTTGCCGAGTACCTTTTGTCGGGCACTCGACAAAGAAAGCTTTGCTGAATGCCGCACTCGGTAATGTTAGGCTCTCGGCGAAGAGCCCCTTTACCGAGTGCTGAACACTCGGCACAGGACGGCACTCGGCAAAGACAAGTTTGCCGAGTGTCAAACACTCGACAAAGGGGGCTCTCGGCAAAGGGCCGTCAGCGGCCGTCCCAGAGCTGACGGTCGTCAGTCTTTGCCAAGAGCCAACGGCTGGCACTCGGCAAAGAGGCTTCTTTGCCGAGTGCCACATAGTAGACACTCGGCAAAGCACTCTTTGCCGAGTGTCATCTCCAGACACTCGGCAAAGTATATTTTCATTTTTTTAATTTTGTCTCTCAAACTTTTTGTGGTATGTTCCTACACTATGTAGACCTACATGTATCATTTGTGGACAATTATAACATAGTTTCAATAGTTAGTAGATTTAGTTCGTTTATTTGAATTTCTTCGGAAAATTCAAATTTGAACTGCAGGTCACTCGAAACTTGGAAAACCGTGCATGAAAAAATGATATTCATGTTACTTAGCATAAGTTACGACCAATTGCAGAAGCGTACCGGAAACTTCGAGCAACATGCTCACTAAACATGGCCGTGAACTTGGCATTCACATGTTTAAAAATTGTATAAAACACAAACAAAGTCAGAAAATCATGAAACTTGTCCACGTGTCATGATATCATATGTACAGGCTGTGATAAAAATTTTAGAATGTTTGGAGAAAGTTGTGAGACACTATGTGTAGAAACGTAGAGGACTACACATGAAATCAAAGAGTTTCAATGTGGGTCTCTTAGGTTTCTACACATAGTGTCTCACAACTTTCTCCAAACATTCTAAAATTTTTATCACAGCCTGTACATATGATATCATGACACGTGGACAAGTTTCATGATTTTCTGACTTTGTTTGTGTTTTATACAATTTTTAAACATGTGGATGCCAAGTTCACGGCCATGTTTAGTGAGCATGTTGCTCGAAGTTTCCGGTACGCTTCTGCAATCGGTCGTAACTTATGCTAAGTAACATGAATATTATTTTTCATGCACTGTTTTCTAAGTTTCGAGTGACCTGCAGTTCAAATTTGAATTTTCCGAAGAAATTCAAATAAACGAACTAAATCTACTAACGATTGAAACTATGTTATAATTGTCCACAAATGATACATGTAGGTCTACATAGTGTAGGAACATACCACAAAAAGTTTGGGAGACAAAATAAAAAAATGAAAATATACTTTGCCGAGTGTCAAGAGGTGACACTCGGCAAAGAGCGCTTTGCCGAGTGTCAAAAGGGTGACACTCGGCAAAGTGTAATGACAAGTTCTTTGCCGAGTGTCCCCCGGATGACACTCGGCAAAGACGCCTTTGCCGAGTGCCGCATCTAGGACACTCGGCAAAGTGTATTTTAAAATTTTAAAAAAATCTTTGCCGAGTGCCAGATCGCGGGCACTCGACAAAGACCGTTTACATACCGCCAGTTAACCTTTCTTCCTCACTTCACTCTCACTCTCTCACACCGTCGCCGCCGCCGCGCCCACGCCGCCCGCTTCGCCGCCGCCGCGCCCCCCGCCCTCGACCTCGCCGCGCCGGGGCCGCCCGCCGCGCCCGCGCCCCTCGCCCTCGCCCTCGCCGCGCCGGGGCCGCCCGCCCGCGCCCCTCGCCCTCGCCGCACCGGGGCCGCCGCCCGCCCGCGCCCTCGCCCTCGCCGCGTCGGGGCCGTCCGCCCTCGCCCTCGCCGCGCCGGGGCCGCTCGCCCGCGCCCCTCGCCCTCGCCCTCGCCGCGCCGGGGCCGCCGCCCGCCAGCGCCGCTTGCCCTCGCCCTCGCCGCGCCGGGGCCGCCCGCCGCGCCCGCGCCCCTCGCCGCGCCCGCCCGGTTCGCCGCCGTCGTGCCCCTCGCCGCGCCCCTCGTCGTCCGGTTCGTCGCCGTCGCGCCCTCCACGCCCTCGCAAGCCCGTCGTCGCGCCCTCCACGCCGTCGCGACCTCCACGCCATCACGCCCGTTCGCCGTCGTGCACCGTCCACGCCGAGCAACTAGGTATAAACTCATTTTGATTGTGTATTGTGAAATAGAGTTAGTTTTTTGTGTGTGATTGTGTATTGTGAAATAGAGTTAGGTTTCTAGTGGTCACTTTGCTTGCATTAGGTTAGTCTTTTAATTGCACAAAATATGTTTATGTGGTTATTTAGGCATTAATGTATATGTGTGGATGTCAGCCATCGTGCTGCTACTTATATTTACAGGCTTTGAAAACCTCCTCGTGCAGGGGAGGTGCTGCCGGATTTTTTTGTTGATAGGCTTTGGTTAAATATGTTATAGGATGGAGGACCGTGAGTGGATGTACACGGGCCGTAGAGGAAGGAACGAGGTCACCACTGAATGGATTAGAAAGACCGATGATTTCGTGGAACGGGCATATGGCGAAGCTGCTAAAGGAGCGAGTCTAGTCTCATGCCCGTGCAGCAAATGTGACAACCGGAAAAGAAAACTAAAGAAGACCATGGTAGAACATATTTGGAAGAATGGATTTACGCCGGGCTATACTCGGTGGATATTTCATGGTGAAGCGCATCGTACGAGAGAGGAGGTGCTGAGACAACGTGTCGAGGATTATGACGCGGATGCGGGGGTAGCAGATATGTTGAACGACTATCAGGAGGCACAGTACACGGGAGGATGTATGGATGACGAGCCAGAGCCGACTGCAAAGGCGTTCTACGACATGTTCGACGCGGCACAGAAGCCCCTTCACGGCCAGACAAAGGTTTCTCAACTGGATGCCATTGGGCGTGTAATGGCGTTCAAGTCACAGTACAACATGAGTAGAGACGCATTCGATGGCTTGTTGACGGTTATTGGGAGTCTGCTTCCGGATGATCACGTTCTACCAAAGAGCATGTACGAGGCACATAAACTACTTCGTGCACTCAAGATGACGTATGAGCAGATTCATGCTTGTCCGAAGGGTTGCGTGCTATTTAGGAAAGAATACGCAGAGGCAAAGTACTGTCCCAAGTGTAATTCATCTAGGTTTATGGAGGTAGACTCTGGTGATGGACAGAAGAGGCAGCTCGACATCCCCTTGACAATCCTACGACACCTTCCGTTCATACCGAGGATCCAGCGTCTGTACATGACAGAGGAATCCGCGAAACAGATGACATGGCACAAAAATGGAAAACGATACAATCCTGACAAGATGGTGCACGCATCAGATGGTGAAGCATGGAAACACTTTGATGACATTCACCGTGAGAAAGTCGAAGAGGCTCGTAATGTACGTGTTGCGTTGGCCACAGATGGGTTCAATCCCTATGGAATAAGCGCTGCCCCGTACACATGTTGGCCCGTGTTTGTTATCCCAATCAATCTCCCCCCTGGTGTGTGCTTTCAAAGGCAGAATATATTCATGTCGTTGATAATTCCCGGACACCCGGGGAACAAAATGGGCGTGTACATGGAGCCTTTGATCGATGAATTGGTACGTGCCTGGGAGGAAGGGGTATGGACGTTTGACCGAGCTACGAAGACAAACTTCAGAATGCATGTTTGGTACCAGTACTCCATGCATGACTTACCGGCCTATGGGCTATTCTGTGCCTGGTGTGTTCACGGTAAGTTCCCATGCCTAGTTTGCAAGGAAGCTCTCAGGTTCATTTGGTTGAAAAAGGGTGGCAAATATTCGTCCTTCGATAAACATCGACAATTTCTTCCTGCTGACCATCCATTCCGCCTAGACATCAAGAACTTTACGAAAGGTGTCGTAGTGACAGACCGCCCACCTGCAACGATACAGAAGATGGGCTCGTGGCCAATACAGAAGGTGGGCTCGTAGCATATTTCGAGGCCAACTCGGAAGCGCAAGTGGCTCGACCACCAAGACCCTGACACATGAAGAGTGGCGGCATATCATGCTATACGTATTGACCAACCTTGAAGAGGTGACGCCATACATGGAACAATTTCTTCATGAATTCTGGCGTCGATCAAGGGATCCCACTCCACAGGAATATGACGCTCTTCTTAGAAAGGGTGCGAGAAATGGGTTGCCCGATTTCATTTCCTGGTTCAAACGTAAGGTACGTGCTTAGTTTGTAAAAGAGATACGTCTTTGAACTCAATTTAGCGTCTTTTAACTTGCAAATACTTGCAGGGCCAAAGAGATCCGTCTATGAGTGCCGAGTTGAGACAAGTAGCCAACGACTTTGCTTATAGGGTCAAGAAATATTCTGGGTATGACGTCAATGGATACCGTTTTCGCACAACACACTACGACAAAAGTCGGCCCAATCGAAAAACAACGTGTTCTGGAGTCTTTACGCTGGGCCTTGACAATGTCGATTATTTTGGACGAATTGAAGAAATATATGAGCTCAATTTTTATGGTTCCAAACCTCTTACTCTAGTGATATTCAAATGTCATTGGTTTGACCCTCAAGTGACGAGACAGGCACATTCTAATCTTGGGATAGTCGAAATTCGACAAGATTCCACCTTAGCAGGAGACGATGTCTATATCGTGGCCCAACAGGCCACACAAGTGTATTATCTCCCATATGCGTGTCAAACGAAAGAACATCTTAAGGGTTGGGATGTTGTGTATAAGGTATCGCCGCACGGGAGGTTACCTGTTCCTAACAATGAAGATTACAACTTAGACTCGGACACATATGATGGAGAGTTCTTCCAAGAAGATGGGCTAGAAGGGCGATTTGAGATAGACTTAACTGAAGCTATCGGAATGGACGTAGATATTGAAATGGTTGTAGAAGAGGAGGATGATGAGGTGCAAAATGATAATGACTTAGTAATCCTTGAAGGCAATGATGAGGTTGCGTCTTCCGATGATGTTGAGATTGAAATGCTTGATAGTGATGATGAGAGTTATGATCCGGCTAACCCCAACACATATGAAGATTATTTTTAATCGATGTAATGCTATATGACTTTTTATTTCGCACCTGTTTTTAAATACATCTTTTTATATGTGCTTATTTGTTTACTCTTAATTGTAGGTTGTTGGACAAATATGGTGGGCGGTTTCCTGAGGAGGAGGAGGGGGAGGAGGAGTAGGACGGCGGACGATGCAGAGCAGGCAGCGCAGCAGGACGAGGCAGAGCAGGCAGCGCAGCAGCAGGCGGCGCCTTAGGACGACGACGACCAGCAGCAGGACGACGACGACCAGCAGCAGGACGTCTCAGGTTCAGGCGGCTCTAGTTCGAGGAGCATCTACCTGCGAGGCCCCGCGAGTCTCCCGCCGCGTCCCATACTTCGGGACAGACGACCGCTGATTCAGCCGGAAGGGGAGAGGTATGTAACTTTATGTTCTTCATTCTTGTTCATATTATGTGTTCAAAATCATAATATAAACTAATACTTTTTATTTATCACTTGGACAGGTCTTGGACGGTTTTGGATTATGCTGGGGGTCATCGTCGCCCCCAACAACATCCTCGGCCTGCTGTGCAGGGAACACTTCCCTGGACTTGTGGAGTACGCCGGAGTGACGGGCCCAGCCTTCACCTTCGACCACTACGCCGTCGCCCCCGATGCAGTAGACCGGGACGGCAGGGAATTCAATAACAAGGCGGAGCGGGTAAAGCAAGAGCTGTGGGTAAGTCTTAGTATATTGTAAAATATGTCGCATTCGTTGCAAATTCTTGAAATAATGTATGGATACATCGTTTTTGTATGCAGGATTTCTTCAGATGCGATGTTGGATATGAGGCTAGGGTGGATGTGGTGGCCACCACGAGCTGTAAGAAGCTCGTTGTGGACATGCACTATGAGGCCCGCATCCAGGCCATCATCACCTACCACAGCTCCGTCCTTAGGGAGAAGGTGACCAAACCTCAAGCCCGAACCATGTCGTTGACCAGGGAGCAGTACCTGCAGGTAAAGTCATGCATGTTTGGTACCAGTACTCAATGCATGAATTTTATTTTATCTTCTGATATGCACTTTATGTGTTTACTTTGCAGGTGATTCCACATTGGTGCGCCGCACATCCTCTGTGCTGGGAGCAGATGGTGGATAGGTGGTGTTCGGCTGAGTGGGACGAGGCGCACATAGCTAGCCGGGAACGGCGTTTGATGATGCAAGGCCCCTCCCACCACCAAGGCAGCCGGAGCCTGGGCCAATATGCCGAAGCATGGGTACGCCACCTTTTTTATTTAGATATATATCACTAAGTTAGATATTATTTCCAACTATCTCGTTGGTTTTCGTTGCAGTCGGCGTCACATGGTGGCAGGCCTTGCTCCACCTTCTCGGCCTATGCTATGGCCCATAAGGGTAAGGTGACGTCCGACGTCACCTACAACCCGGATGACGGGCCCGAGGCCTACACCAACCCCGCCGTCTACAGCCGCCTCCATGACTACACCGCCATGGCGCAAGAGGTCCATGGCCCAGACTATGATCCGAGCACCGAGCCGATCGACCCCGATGTGCTCATGAGGGTCGGAGGAGGCAAGAGACATGGGCGGTACTGGATTGCCGACGGGGCAATCGACTCGTCCTCCACTCCCACTCTGTCTCAGGTGAGAGCAAGGAGCACGGGCTCGAGTCCAGCCATTCGACCTCGGCACGACAGCTCACAGCATCGCATACAACAACTCGAGGTTAGTGCTTCTGTAACTCGTCCTTCCTTGAGTTATATACCTATTCTTTGAGTTACTATAACGCTGGCTTGTAATATTACAGACCCAACTAGAAGAAGAGAGGAGGGAACGTCACGAGATGGAGGCGAGGATGATGGCAGAGCGGGAGGCAGAGCGCCGGGCAGATCATCAGAGGATGGCGGAGATGTTCCAGTACATGCAGAGCCTTGGCGCCGCACAGGGCATCGCTCCACCACCTCCATTGTTCCCTCCAGTTGACCCTGCTCTCTTCCACACTCCTGTGAGTATCAAAATTGTAGTTAGATTTTTGTAATGCATCTGGTATAACACATGCAATCTCTTCTCTGTGCAGGGCCAATCTGGAGCGGCATCCAACAACCCTCCGGAAGGGTTCAGCCCAACGCAGCCCCGGTCAAACCGCCCACCTCCATGAGTGTTGTGTTTTCATTGTTTTAGACTTCAGAACTTATGTATAATACTTATGTCTGTGTTTGATACTTATGTTTGTGTTTGATACTTGTGTTGAACACTTACGTTTGTGATGGATATTTATGTTTGTGGTGACGGTTTTATGTTTGTGTTGGCTATTTATGTCTGTGATGATATCTGTGATGTATATATGTGATATATATGTGATATCTTCTGTTTGTTTGGATGGAATACAAAAAACAAATAAAAAAGGTATATACTGGTCACTTTGCCGAGTGTAACACTCGGCAAAGAGGTTGTTTGCCGAGTGTCAGGGTCATAACACTCGGCAAAGAGCACAGACCTGGGCACCGGCTTAGGTTCTTTGTCGAGTGTTATGTTGCTGGCACTCGGCAAAGAGGTCGGCTTTGCCGAGTGCCACTTGGGACACTCGACAAAGAGCCTGACATGGGGACCCTCTCTGGCGGGCTCTTTGCCGAGTGTCCCAACTGGCACTTGACAAAGAAGGCGGCTTTGCCGAGTGCTGCCTGGAAGACACTCGGCAAAGATATCTTCTTGTCACACCCGGGTTTCAGGGCACCAAGACCCGGGCGCGAACATAATCACCAGGTGTGCTGGGACCAAGTCTCACACATATGATGAATCATGGCACATGATCGAATGTCACAACTTTACTATATAATAGGAGTTCTATACAAAATAAATAAATAATTACATTATAAGGAGACAACGGTCCAGCAGCCCAAAGTTGACTGGGAGACGACGGCCTAGATCTCTCACGAACTCATCGCAGCATCCTCCTTGCGCCTCATCCTGCGGTACCTGTTCTTGACCTGTGGGGGGTGTGAGACAGCAAGAGTGAGCTCACATACGTTCATCGCTCAACAAGTTGTGGGGAATAATGTGCATGAACTCGCCAAAGGTGGGAGCTCACGTGAAGTGTAAGGCTTACCAAAGAGGATGGTTAGAGCTGAGCATTGCTTTTAAAGTTGGTCAAAATTTTATTAGCAGTTACTAAGTATAAGTAAATACCAACCCAATTAAGTAGTAGAACAAAAGTAACATCATCACTTGCGATGCAATGCATATGACAAATTGAATTTAGTTCCATAAATTAATCATGTGAGGGTCCGAGCTGCTCATGACCGTGAGCACGGCTAGTATACCAGTTTTACACTCTGCAGAGGTGGCGCATCTTTACCCACAAGTCATGTTACCCATCTGCCAAGGGATCGCGACTTCCCATACACCTCTACCGAGGAGGCGAGGCAGGGTAACACTACGAGGCCTTTACAAAGTTCCACTAGCTTCAGAAAACCCGCTACAGTTTATAGGAAGCTCCAATGCAGGAATCCCTTGCATGACCGCCATCGCAGCAAAATCATCCCGAGGGCCTCCCTACACTGACCACTCCCTTACTGCCCTTGCCCCTTTCGGGTAAGGTAGTCCTCCACTAGCTTTCCTAATTAATCAGCCAAGGGCGTCCCATTATACCCTTGTGGTAGCACTGTTTTCCCGGGTGGTCGCTCCATGTTCCAATTAACATAATGATCTCATCATGAACGATAAATAACAACGGATAACAAAAGTATAATCATGAGTAATGTATCTTCATACCCAAAACCACATAAAGCACTAGCAAGTACTACCCAAAAAGTTCAGTGGTAACAAGGTATAAAGATAATCAAACTAGGGTAACCTATTGGGTCCCATCAAAATTAACCTATGCAGATCATTATGATTAATCAGAACATGGCTGGGTAAAAAGAAGTGATCAAGGGCACAACTTGCCTGACACTTGAGATTCCAGGTACCAACTTGCTCTTCAGGTGATACGTGTCCTCACTGCTAAACGTACCAATACAAACAAACATGTATAGGCAAATTTAACATTACATCAAACATAAGATCAAACTGCATAAAATAATCTACGCGACGTTACGAGATCGTAGAAACAAGAACCATTAAATTCGGAGTTGCGGTTACCGAGTTATGAATTTCGGAAATTATTTAGTGCTTAGAATAGATTAATCCAAATGAATAATTTTAATTCAAATTTCACGGCTAAACAATATTACTAGTTGGTATACAATATTAATACAAAATTATTGCAACTAGAATGACTCAATTTGGAGATAAAATGAATTATATACGAATTATACAAGTTTCTAGTATTATTTTTGTATTAAAAATCATTTTATATACTTAATTTTCTATTTTTATTGGTCTCTGGACTGGGCCTCAATTTTCAGAGAATGCAGGGGGCTCGGGACAAGAAACCCGAGACACAGCGCATAGTTACTATGGACGGTGGATTTATTTTAATGAAACCGAGGGGCTATTTTGCAGTTTTGGCTCGGCGAAGGGGTAAGCTCAATTCTGGGCCGTTCAGATCTGATCCGAGGGCCACAAATAGATCCCACACATCGCTCAACCACCCACTCCCGTGACCGCCCGATTAAAGTTTAACGGTCACGATATAAAAGAACCCGGATCTAATCCGATGCGCACAATACGGGATCAACAGCTCGGATCAACGCAGCGAAGGGGTAAGATGTGATCTAATCTCAGCCACAGGGAACCAATCCAACGGACATGGCGGCACGCGCGCTCTCCTTCTCAAACACCGTACAGCGACGGCGGCGCCGCCCACCAGGCTGCGGCGAAGCATCGCCGGAGTCGGGCTATCCTACGATTTAGTGCATGAAACAGAAGACTAACCCGCACAGCATGGACTAGACGGCTAGGCGCATGACGGCAGAGCAACTTACCAAGTGTTCAGGCGACCACGAGGTCGATCCACGGTGAACCGCGGGTCTGCGACAGAGGCGCGAATCCGGCGACGAGTATTGTACACCTCAGTCGAGCTCCGTTCGCAGCGCACCAACAGAACTCTCCCGAGACCCACACCGCGCACACAAGGTGGTTCTAAGGGCGGTATCAACGGCGGACAGTCGGATTTGGCAATTGGTAGCCTCACGGGTCGCGGCGGCGCGTTGCCGTGCGTGATGGGAGAAGATGATGGCTCGACTAGGGGACCCGAGAGGCGAGGCAAGAGGTCGCGGCGGGTTTTATGCCCCCCCGCATGCGGAATCCACCTTCCCCCAAGCACACGGCGAAAGGATGAGGATCCGGGCGAGGTTCTCGCCATTTCTGTTGAAGTCAACCCCGGAGAAGACGGCGCACATGTCGCAACAGACGGGGTCGAAGACCACCCTGACCGTGGGCCCCGCACGGCAGAGATTCTCCCCGGTATAATCGGCTTCGGATACGCGGGACTGGAGCTCAGCCATGGACTCGGTACACCCGCATGCCCCGAGCGGACCGTGCGGAGGGAAGAAGATAACGCATCTGACGTGCAGGGCTACGATGTCAGTGACCGAGCACCAGGCGAGCGCGCGGGTCAGAGAGGCTGCGAGCGGGACCCGCAGGTCAGCGCGCGCGTGAGCGTGAGAAAGACCATGCGTGGGCCGCGTGGGTGGGTTTGACTGCTGGGCTGAATTGAAGTCTCGAGGCCCATGAAGCTTTTATCTTTTTTCCTTCTCTTTTTTTTCTTTTCTAAGTTTAGTTTGAGTTTGAATTTAAATGTGAATTTGTGCAATTTAATCTCAAATCACATTGCGAAATGAAAAGC
The DNA here is from genome assembly GCF_902167145.1 of Zea mays. Lineage (NCBI taxonomy): Eukaryota > Viridiplantae > Streptophyta > Magnoliopsida > Poales > Poaceae > Zea > Zea mays. The sequence continues at coordinate 39,936,231 of NC_050100.1, read as the reverse complement.
ACCAATTTGAGGAATATAATGATATATATTATTTATATCACCTCTTTCTTATTTTTAAAACCCTACTTTCATTTTAGGGTTTAATCCAACTTTTAGAATTATTATTTTATTATCATTATCCTTATTATTTTATTTAATGCACAAACAAAACTCCAATATGATGCACTTTACTTTATTTTAGTGTCATTGGTTAAATTTACTCACTCTTAATAATATATTTTTTTTATGTGTGCTCTTTTCATGATGCACATAAGGCACATAAAATGAGGAGACCTCTCTATATTCTTTGTATACAAATTTGAGTATTACAAATCCTACCCCCCTTAAAAATAATCTCGTCCTCGAGATTTGTAAGGACAGGGATGTAAAAAGCTTTTATTTATAGTTTAACCTTTAACTTCTAATTAGTTTAAGAATAATAAGTTTCATGTTATTTAGAAAGTGGTTATGAAAGTATGGGTATATATATGTATAGTCACCTTATTGTGTAGTGTAAAAGATAGGTTAGGGCAAGAATAGCCTTGGGTGAGAAAGTTTATAGTGGGAAAGAACTCTGTGTTGAGTGGTAAAGCATCTGAAGATTGAGTTTGACTTCTCTATCCTTCCTTGTCGATGTTGATCTTTTCTTCTTCGGTCTTGGTCTTATTGATTCGAGGTTAGTGTATATCATCGGGGTTGGGGAATATGGTTAAAATAGATATGGATGAGATAGACTACATGATGTAGGTCAAAATCTTGTTTGATGTTTGGTGGAGATAGACGGATTATACAGTCCATCGTGACTATTCGTTAGGTTAGCTCAACTTAAGGCTAGACTTCGTTAGGTTAGATTAATCTATTAGATTGGATCAGATCTAGAATAAATTGATATAACTATTTTCAACTATATAAGATCTAAATAAATTTTAGATTAGCTCATGGTTGTTATTCTATAGTGGGATAAATTAGGGCAAGATGACTCCATAAGGATAAGGTAGAATTTTTTTAGGTCAGTTAGATCTATTAGGATGACATAAGATCTTTTCAAGATAAGATGAGTACCTTTTAAGATAAGATAGATCTATGAGTGTAGGATAAAATCTTTTAAGATGAGATGGATATTGTTAGGCTAGATACTTTAATGATGGATAATCTAGTTTGTCTGAGTATTTTTTTTATATATGTATGTGTAGATGTAATTATGGACATTACTCCACAACTCATCACACTCAATCAAAGAACCAAATCAGACAAATATCATAAGAACAACATTCAAGTTCATAGATATAAAAAAATAGTTTGTTTTTGTTCCTAAGATTAGGTCTCCTATTCCTAAAAGTCACTTTAGGCACAGGATTTCAAAGTGTGAAATCCACTTTTGTCTTTTAGAAAGAAAAGATAAGAATAATCAGAGTAAAGCGGAAATAGATGAGAAAAGATTAAGATAAGTTTAGAAAAGAATCAGAGTAGCAGAGGTATGTAAGTAATGGTTGTTCAGTTCTATCTAGGTTTCGTCCTACAGTCAACATTCCTCTGATACCACTTCTGTCACACCCGGGTTTCAGGGCACCAAGACCCGGGCGCGAACATAATCACCAGGTGTGCTGGGACCAAGTCTCACACATATGATGAATCATGGCACAGGATCGAATGTCACAACTTTACTATATAATAGGAGTTCTATACAAAATAAATAAATAATTACATTATAAGGAGACAACGGTCCAGCAGCCCAAAGTTGACTGGGAGACGACGGCCTAGATCTCTCACGAACTCATCGCAGCATCCTCCTTGCGCCTCATCCTGCGGTACCTGTTCTTGACCTGTGGGGGGTGTGACACAGCAAGAGTGAGCTCACATACGTTCATCGCTCAACAAGTTGTGGGAAATAATGTGCATGAACTCGCCAAAGGTGGGAGCTCACGTGAAGTGTAAGGCTTACCAAAGAGGATGGTTAGAGCTGAGCATTGCTTTTAAAGTTGGTCAAAATTTTATTAGCAGTTACTAAGTATAAGTAAATACCAACCCAATTAAGTAGTAGAACAAAAGTAACATCATCACCTGCGATGCAATGCATATGACAAATTGAATTTAGTTCCATAAATTAATCATGTGAGGGTCCGAGCTGCTCATGACCGTGAGCACGACTAGTATACCAGTTTTACACTCTGCAGAGGTGGCGCATCTTTACCCACAAGTCATGTTACCCATCTGCCAAGGGATCGCGACTTCCCATACACCTCTACCGAGGAGGCGAGGCAGGGTAACACTACGAGGCCTTTACAAAGTTCCACTAGCTTCAGAAAACCCGCTACAGTTTATAGGAAGCTCCAATGCAGGAATCCCTTGCATGACCGCCATCGCAGCAAAATCATCCCGAGGGCCTCCCTACACTGACCACTCCCTTACTGCCCTTGCCCCTTTCGGGTAAGGTAGTCCTCCACTAGCTTTCCTAATTAATCAGCCAAGGGTGTCCCATTATACCCTTGTGGTAGCACTGTTTTCCCGGGTGGTCGCTCCATGTTCCAATTAACATAATGATCTCATCATGAACGATAAATAACAACGGATAACAAAAGTATAATCATGAGTAATGTATCTTCATACCCAAAACCACATAAAGCACTAGCAAGTACTACCCAAAAAGTTCAGTGGTAACAAGGTATAAAGATAATCAAACTAGGGTAACCTATTGGGTCCCATCAAAATTAACCTATGCAGATCATTATGATTAATCAGAACATGGTTGGGTAAAAAGAAGTGATCAAGGGCACAACTTGCCTGACACTTGAGATTCCAGGTACCAACTTGCTCTTCAGGTGATACGTGTCCTCACTGCTAAACGTACCAATACAAACAAACATGTATAGGCAAATTTAACATTACATCAAACATAAGATCAAACTGCATAAAATAATCTACGCGACGTTACGAGATCGTAGAAACAAGAACCATTAAATTCGGAGTTGCGGTTACCGAGTTATGAATTTCGGAAATTATTTAGTGCTTAGAATAGATTAATCCAAATGAATAATTTTAATTCAAATTTCACGGCTAAACAATATTACTAGTTGGTATACAATATTAATACAAAATTATTGCAACTAGAATGACTCAATTTGGAGATAAAATGAATTATATACGAATTATACAAGTTTCTAGTATTATTTTTGTATTAAAAATCATTTTATATACTTAATTTTCTATTTTTATTGGTCTCTGGACTGGGCCTCAATTTTCAGAGAATGCAGGGGGCTCGGGACAAGAAACCCGAGACACAGCGCATAGTTACTATGGACGGTGGATTTATTTTAATGAAACCGAGGGGCTATTTTGCAGTTTTGGCTTGGCGAAGGGGTAAGCTCAATTCTGGGCCGTTCAGATCTGATCCGAGGGCCACAAATAGATCCCACACATCGCTCAACCACCCACTCCCGTGACCGCCCGATTAAAGTTTAACGGTCACGATATAAAAGAACCCGGATCTAATCCGATGCGCACAATACGGGATCAACAGCTCGGATCAACGCAGCGAAGGGGTAAGATGTGATCTAATCTCAGCCACAGGGAACCAATCCAACGGACATGGCGGCACGCGCGCTCTCCTTCTCAAACACCGTACAGCGACGGCGGCGCCGCCCACCAGGCTGCGGCGAAGCATCGCCGGAGTCGGGCTATCCTACGATTTAGTGCATGAAACAGAAGACTAACCCGCACAGCATGGACTAGACGGCTAGGCGCATGACGGCAGAGCAACTTACCAAGTGTTCAGGCGACCACGAGGTCGATCCACGGTGAACCGCGGGTCTGCGACAGAGGCGCGAATCCGGCGACGAGTATTGTACACCTCAGTCGAGCTCCGTTCGCAGCGCACCAACAGAACTCTCCCGAGACCCACACCGCGCACACAAGGTGGTTCTAAGGGCGGTATCAACGGCGGACAGTCGGATTTGGCAATTGGTAGCCTCACGAGTCGCGGCGGCGCGTTGCCGTGCGTGATGGGAGAAGATGATGGCTCGACTAGGGGACCCGAGAGGCGAGGCAAGAGGTCGCGGCGGGTTTTATGCCCCCCCGCATGCGGAATCCACCTTCCCCCAAGCACACGGCGAAAGGATGAGGATCCGGGCGAGGTTCTCGCCATTTCTGTTGAAGTCAACCCCGGAGAAGACGGCGCACATGTCGCAACAGACGGGGTCGAAGACCACCCTGACCGTGGGCCCCGCACGGCAGAGATTCTCCCCGGTATAATCGGCTTCGGATACGCGGGACTGGAGCTCAGCCATGGACTCGGTACACCCGCATGCCCCGAGCGGACCGTGCGGAGGGAAGAAGATAACGCATCTGACGTGCAGGGCTACGATGTCAGTGACCGAGCACCAGGCGAGCGCGCGGGTCAGAGAGGCTGCGAGCGGGACCCGCAGGTCAGCGCGCGCGTGAGCGTGAGAAAGACCATGCGTGGGCCGCGTGGGTGGGTTTGACTGCTGGGCTGAATTGAAGTCTCGAGGCCCATGAAGCTTTTATCTTTTTTCCTTCTCTTTTTTTTCTTTTCTAAGTTTAGTTTGAGTTTGAATTTAAATGTGAATTTGTGCAATTTAATCTCAAATCACATTGCGAAATGAAAAGCACCAATTTGAGGAATATAATGATATATATTATTTATATCACCTCTTTCTTATTTTTAAAACCCTACTTTCATTTTAGGGTTTAATCCAACTTTTAGAATTATTATTTTATTATCATTATCCTTATTATTTTATTTAATGCACAAACAAAACTCCAATATGATGCACTTTACTTTATTTTAGTGTCATTGGTTAAATTTACTCACTCTTAATAATATATTTTTTTTATGTGTGCTCTTTTCATGATGCACATAAGGCACATAAAATGAGGAGACCTCTCTATATTCTTTGTATACAAATTTGAGTATTACAAATCCTACCCCCCTTAAAAATAATCTCGTCCTCGAGATTTGTAAGGACAGGGATGTAAAAAGCTTTTATTTATAGTTTAACCTTTAACTTCTAATTAGTTTAAGAATAATAAGTTTCATGTTATTTAGAAAGTGGTTATGAAAGTATGGGTATATATATGTATAGTCACCTTATTGTGTAGTGTAAAAGATAGGTTAGGGCAAGAATAGCCTTGGGTGAGAAAGTTTATAGTGGGAAAGAACTCTGTGTTGAGTGGTAAAGCATCTGAAGATTGAGTTTGACTTCTCTATCCTTCCTTGTCGATGTTGATCTTTTCTTCTTCGGTCTTGGTCTTATTGATTCGAGGTTAGTGTATATCATCGGGGTTGGGGAATATGGTTAAAATAGATATGGATGAGATAGACTACATGATGTAGGTCAAAATCTTGTTTGATGTTTGGTGGAGATAGACGGATTATACAGTCCATCGTGACTATTCGTTAGGTTAGCTCAACTTAAGGCTAGACTTCGTTAGGTTAGATTAATCTATTAGATTGGATCAGATCTAGAATAAATTGATATAACTATTTTCAACTATATAAGATCTAAATAAATTTTAGATTAGCTCATGGTTGTTATTCTATAGTGGGATAAATTAGGGCAAGATGACTCCATAAGGATAAGGTAGAATTTTTTTAGGTCAGTTAGATCTATTAGGATGACATAAGATCTTTTCAAGATAAGATGAGTACCTTTTAAGATAAGATAGATCTATGAGTGTAGGATAAAATCTTTTAAGATGAGATGGATATTGTTAGGCTAGATACTTTAATGATGGATAATCTAGTTTGTCTGAGTATTTTTTTTATATATGTATGTGTAGATGTAATTATGGACATTACTCCACAACTCATCACACTCAATCAAAGAACCAAATCAGACAAATATCATAAGAACAACATTCAAGTTCATAGATATAAAAAAAATAGTTTTGTTTTTGTTCCTAAGATTAGGTCTCCTATTCCTAAAAGTCACTTTAGGCACAGGATTTCAAAGTGTGAAATCCACTTTTGTCTTTTAGAAAGAAAAGATAAGAATAATCAGAGTAAAGCGGAAATAGATGAGAAAAGATTAAGATAAGTTTAGAAAAGAATCAGAGTAGCAGAGGTATGTAAGTAATGGTTGTTCAGTTCTATCTAGGTTTCGTCCTACAGTCAACATTCCTCTGATACCACTTCTGTCACACCCGGGTTTCAGGGCACCAAGACCCGGGCGCGAACATAATCACCAGGTGTGCTGGGACCAAGTCTCACACATATGATGAATCATGGCACAGGATCGAATGTCACAACTTTACTATATAATAGGAGTTCTATACAAAATAAATAAATAATTACATTATAAGGAGACAACGGTCCAGCAGCCCAAAGTTGACTGGGAGACGACGGCCTAGATCTCTCACGAACTCATCGCAGCATCCTCCTTGCGCCTCATCCTGCGGTACCTGTTCTTGACCTGTGGGGGGTGTGACACAGCAAGAGTGAGCTCACATACGTTCATCGCTCAACAAGTTGTGGGAAATAATGTGCATGAACTCGCCAAAGGTGGGAGCTCACGTGAAGTGTAAGGCTTACCAAAGAGGATGGTTAGAGCTGAGCATTGCTTTTAAAGTTGGTCAAAATTTTATTAGCAGTTACTAAGTATAAGTAAATACCAACCCAATTAAGTAGTAGAACAAAAGTAACATCATCACCTGCGATGCAATGCATATGACAAATTGAATTTAGTTCCATAAATTAATCATGTGAGGGTCCGAGCTGCTCATGACCGTGAGCACGACTAGTATACCAGTTTTACACTCTGCAGAGGTGGCGCATCTTTACCCACAAGTCATGTTACCCATCTGCCAAGGGATCGCGACTTCCCATACACCTCTACCGAGGAGGCGAGGCAGGGTAACACTACGAGGCCTTTACAAAGTTCCACTAGCTTCAGAAAACCCACTACAGTTTATAGGAAGCTCCAATGCAGGAATCCCTTGCATGACCGCCATCGCAGCAAAATCATCCCGAGGGCCTCCCTACACTGACCACTCCCTTACTGCCCTTGCCCCTTTCGGGTAAGGTAGTCCTCCACTAGCTTTCCTAATTAATCAGCCAAGGGTGTCCCATTATACCCTTGTGGTAGCACTGTTTTCCCGGGTGGTCGCTCCATGTTCCAATTAACATAATGATCTCATCATGAACGATAAATAACAACGGATAACAAAAGTATAATCATGAGTAATGTATCTTCATACCCAAAACCACATAAAGCACTAGCAAGTACTACCCAAAAAGTTCAGTGGTAACAAGGTATAAAGATAATCAAACTAGGGTAACCTATTGGGTCCCATCAAAATTAACCTATGCAGATCATTATGATTAATCAGAACATGGTTGGGTAAAAAGAAGTGATCAAGGGCACAACTTGCCTGACACTTGAGATTCCAGGTACCAACTTGCTCTTCAGGTGATACGTGTCCTCACTGCTAAACGTACCAATACAAACAAACATGTATAGGCAAATTTAACATTACATCAAACATAAGATCAAACTGCATAAAATAATCTACACGACGTTACGAGATCGTAGAAACAAGAACCATTAAATTCGGAGTTGCGGTTACCGAGTTATGAATTTCGGAAATTATTTAGTGCTTAGAATAGATTAATCCAAATGAATAATTTTAATTCAAGTTTCACGGCTAAACAGTATTACTAGTTGGTATACAATATTAATACAAAATTATTGCAACTGGAATGACTCAATTTGGAGATAAAATGAATTATATACGAATTATACAAGTTTCTAGTATTATTTTTGTATTAAAAATCATTTTATATACTTAATTTTCTATTTTTATTGGTCTCTGGACTGGGCCTCAATTTTCAGAGAATGCAGGGGGCTCGGGACAAGAAACCCGAGACACAGCACATAGTTACTATGGACGACGGATTTATTTTAATGAAACTGAGGGGCTATTTTGCAGTTTTGGCTCGGCGAAGGGGTAAGCTCAATTCTGGGCCGTTCAGATCTGATCCGAGGGCCACAAATAGATCCCGCACATCGCTCAACCACCCACTCCCGTGACCGCCCGATTAAAGTTTAACGGTCACGATATAAAAGAACCCGGATCTAATCTGATGCGCACAATACGGGATCAACGGCTCGGATCAACGCAGCGAAGGGGTAAGATGTGATCTAATCTCAGCCGCAGGGAACCAATCCAACGGACATGGCGGCATGCGCGCTCTCCTTCTCAAACACCGTACAACGACGGCGGCGCCGCCCACCAGGCTGCGGCGGAGCATCGCCGGAGTCGGGCTATCCTACGATTTAGTGCATGAAACAGAAGACTAACCCGCACAGCATGGACTAGACGGCTAGGCGCATGACGGCAGAGCAACTTACCAAGTGTTCAGGCGGCCACGAGGTCGATCCACAGTGAACCGCGGGTCTGCGACAGAGGCGCGAATCCGGCGACGAGTACCGTACACCTCAGTCGAGCTCCGTTCGCAGCGCACCAACAGAACTCTCCCGAGACCCACACCGCGCACACAAGGTGGTTCTAAGGGCGGTATCAACGGCGGACAGTCGGATTTGGCAATTGGTAGCCTCACGAGTCGCGGCGGCACGTTGCCGTGCGTGATGGGAGAAGATGATGGCTCGACTAGGGGACCCAAGAGGCGAGGCAAGAGGTCGCGGCGGGTTTTATGCCCCCCCCCCCCGCATGCGGAATCCACCTTCCCCCAAGCACACGGCGAAAGGATGAGGATCCGGGCGAGGTTCTCGCCATTTCTGTTGAAGTCAACCCCGGAGAAGACGGCGCGCATGTCGCAACAGACGGGGTCGAAGACCACCCTGACCGTGGGCCCCGCACGGCAGAGATTCTCCCCGGTATAATCGGCTTCGGATACGCGGGACTGGAGCTCAGCCATGGACTCGGTACACCCGCATGCCCCGAGCGGACCGTGCGGAGGGAAGAAGATAACGCGTCTGACGTGCAGGGCTACGATGTCAGTGACCGAGCACCAGGCGAGCGCGCGGGTCAGAGAGGCTGCGAGCGGGACCCGCAGGTCAGCGCGCGCGTGAGCGTGAGAAAGACCATGCGTGGGTCGCGCGGGTGGGTTTGACTGCTGGGCCGAATTGAAGTCTCGAGGCCCATGAAGCTTTTATCTTTTTTTCCTTCTCTTTTTTTTTCTTTTCTAAGTTTAGTTTGAGTTTGAATTTAAATGTGAATTTGTGCAATTTAATCTCAAATCACATTGCGAAATGAAAAGCACCAATTTGAGGAATATAATGATATATATTATTTATATCACCTCTTTCTTATTTTTAAAACCCTACTTTCATTTTAGGGTTTAATCCAACTTTTAGAATTATTATTTTATCATCATTATCCTTATTATTTTATTTAATGCACAAACAAAACTCCAATATGATGCACTTTACTTTATTTTAGTGTCATTGGTTAAATTTACTCACTCTTAATAATATATTTTTTTATGTGTGCTCTTTTCATGATGCACATAAGGCACATAAAATGAGGAGACCTCTCTATATTCTTTGTATACAAATTTGAATATTACACTTCTTTGCCGACCGTGGACACTCGGCAAAGCCGCCGTCTCCGTCACCCGGCGCCGTAACGGCCGCTTTTCTTTGTCGAGTGCTCTCTCGCACTCGGCAAACATCTTTGCCGAGTGCCCGAGAAAAAGTACTCGGCAAAGAAGGCTTTGCCGATGCACTGTTTGTCGAGCCTTCTTTGCCGAGTGTAACACTCGACAAAGCCTTTGCCGAGTGTTTTTAAGGCTTCGCCGAGTGCTTTAGGCACTCAGCGAAGCGATTGATTCCGGTAGTGAAGGGGATCTATAAATAAACAAAATTCTATTAAAAGGAAGAGAAAAGAAATCTATAGAAAGAAGAAAACAGGTAACACCTGAATTTTGTAGGTATCAGGAAATAAATTTTATACTTTAAATTCATGGTGTTACAGCATGCATACTTGTCGTCCAGAGTGTTGAGGAAGAAACCGTACCATTGGCTGTACTACGTCAAGAAGCGATCGAGGACGATAGGCACCAGAGCACGGAAGTTCTGGACCGCAACAACTTGAGCGTGCAGAGAGGCGGCGAGTGTGCGTTGGTGACGACGAGAGCGTGCTGGTGCGCGCATTCTGCCTCAGCATCAACCGCAGCCTTCTTCGGGAGCTGCCTGGTAGTGCGGGCAGCATCGTCTTCGGTCATGGCAGTTAGTTGGCGGTGGCTAGAGCGGAAGCATCAGGTCGCAGGAGCGATGGCAGGTACCATTAAAGCAGAGATATATATAATCTCACACGATACTTGATTAGAGGGTCAAGGTTTACAATATATAGTAGTGACTGTAGCCGGTTCATAGAAATAGAGCTCGGCCGGTGAAATCAATCACTAGCATACAGAGAATGTATGTATGCAGAAGGCTAGAATGTCCTATTTGTAGCCAAATCATTCTATTCTTAATTCTAACATTGGCGAATGCTAAGGCCGAGCCTCGTCGAGCAAAGATGAAGCCGAGCCGTACGTTTGAGTTATATGCAATTCGAGGTAAGAGAGATATGCCCCCGCCGCCGCCCCCCACCCCGTCGCCGCCTCCTCCTCCCAACCCACCGCCGCCACCGCCGATTGCCCTCCCTAACCCTGCTGCTGGCCAGCCCCAGCGTGCGTCGCCTAGTCTATTCAAACATCTCTTCCCGCACCTCGCTTTTCCCGGAGACTCCATTGCCCCAGCTGCCGTCGGGTCCCGTCGGACATCTGCTCCAAATCCGGCGCCCTCCTGCCATGCCCGCCCGAGCCTTGGTCTTCCCGTTCCAGATCTGCGTCCAGGCGGGGGTCCGGGCTCGCGCCGTGCGGGCTCGTACGCGGAGGCTGTCATGGGCGGACCAACGGCATTTACTCGCCCACAGCCACTCTGCTTCAATTCGTGTCCCATCGGGCGGCGACGGAGCGCTGACCCGGTGCCTCGCCACCCCTCGAGCCGTGCAGCGCCGCGCACTTCAATGGCTCCCCTCACCGCGAATCCGGAAGAAGATTTGGGCTGGCACACAGTCAAGGCAAAATACTGGTGGCGACGCCGACCACTCTCAACTCGACACGACGGGCTCCAGTCGACCAACCGGCCTTCAATTCCCCTGCACCTCTTCAATACCCGCACGACGGGTCGCTGCTTCAGGTGCCTCGCCCCAAATCACCGCTCCTCCGACTGCCGCAATCCCGTTCGCTGCTTCGGCTGTCGGCACTACGGCCACCGTCTCCGCGACTGTAAGCCCCCTCGCGGCGACCGTGCTGCTGCTCCCACGTCTGTGCAGCCAGTGCGGTCGGCGGGTAGCCAGCAGAGGGCCCAGGCGGCCTCCGTGACCATGGTGGTCCTCGGTGACCCCTGCACACGCCCGGACGAAGAAACGTGCATCATCCCAACCTCTTTCGACATCGAGCAGGAGGCCAAGGAGTGGGAATCCACTGCTCTCGTCCCATGGGCTTTCAGCCTACCCCAGGGGGCGGGTGTCCGGCAGGTTGAAGAGACGATTCTCTATGAGCTGCGCCTCAAGCGCGGCGAGGTAACTGTCTCCCAGCACTCCCCTGAGGCTTTCTTGATCAAATTTGAGCAGCAGAAGCATTGCGAGGCGGCGCACAGGAGACGCTGCATCAAGAGGAATGGTGTCGTCCTTTGTCTCCGGCCGTATCGCAGCCTGGAGCATGCTATTGGCGCGCACTTCTTCTACCGCGTTCGCATCTGCCTCGAGGGAGTGCCGAGGCACGCGTGGCTCCCTGACGTGGTAGAGAGGCTGGTGGGCCGGTCCTGCTCCATGCAATACATCGAAACTGACCTGCTGCACCCGTCGGACACCCGCAGCATCAACCTGTGGGCGTGGACGCGCAACCCATGCAAGATTCCTAAGAGAATTGGGCTCATCTTCACTAACCGTGCTGTGGGAGATGCTTCTTCTTCTTGGCAGGTCATGGACGAGCTTCCGTCCAAATGGCAGTTCGGCACTGCGTTCCAGGTGCTGGTGCACTTGGACTCGATGGAGGACTACACGACGGCGCCATCCCCCCTTATTGGAACCGCTATTCCGCAGTTCACGTCGGCGCGCCATCCCTTCATTTGGTACTGGGGCAAGGCGGACGGCGAGCCAGGGCCGGACCGCGTCTACGAGCACCCTTCCCCCCCTCGCGAGGCCATGGCTAGTAATGACCATGGGCGCGGGGCTGGGGCGGATGCGGGGAGGAGGCGGGATCGTCCCCGAAATGCTCCCCGCCCGGGCGTCACGGACGACCACCCCAAGCCCCAGCTGCTCCGCCGTCGCGGCGGCCCTGACGATGATGAGGAGGATGGGCCTGGCCGCCATGGTCATCGGCGCGCTGTCGGCTGGCCACAAGGCTCTGCGTGGACGCGCACACGTTCCAGGTCCCCAAGACGTAGGGAGTTCGGCCGTTCCAGTCACGGCGGCGGCGACGGCCGTCGACACCAACAGCTGCACGTCCCTGTCGGGTTCGAGCTCAAACTCCCATCTTTGGAGGAGCTCAGGGCTCGGGACAATGTGGGGCTGCAGAAGATGTTCGCCACTGAAGCTGCTACCCTGCGCACCGACCTCAGCCACCTTCTTGAGGATCAGGTGCAGCGCCCAGTAGAGAACCTCTTGGCCCCTGCGCGCGCTTGGCTACACGACGCGGCAGTCAAGCAGCAGCAATGGCTCCGGCAAGCAGACGACTACATCACCAAGGCCTGCCACCTCGCGGACAGACTCAACATCGCTACTGTGCCATTATTGCCAGGGAACCGGGCCGGGTCCAGTGCTGATACTGTCCCTGTCAGCAGGGCCATGGGGCGCATCTTGTGCGCCATACCAGCTCATACCAGCGGGGGCGATGGTGGTCCGTTCATTGATCATGTCGATGAGATGGTGGTTTCCATGCGCGAGCTAGAGATTGTGACTGATTCTGTGGTTGATGTGGCTGCTGACTCTGGGGATGCTGCGGCCGCTGCCTGCGAGGTCACGGCCGGATGCAGCAAGGTGGTGGGCTCCCTCGTGGAACCTGCAAGCGACAGCGAGGTGGTGGAGCTTCCCGGCTCCCCCAGGGAGCATCGTTCTACCGTGGCGGCGACTGGAGCGTCTCAGGTCCCCCTGCCTTCACCAACACAAGCAATCCATGGATGCTTCTTCTCCACGCCGCCGTTACCGCTGCTGAAGGAAGCGCCACCCCTTCCTCAGCAGAGGCGACGGAGGACGTACGACATGACGAAAGTTCGCCGCAGCGCGCGCCTTGCCAATCGTCCGGCAATGCCGGCCCTAAAGCGGGCCCAAATCATCCTCTGCCAACGGCTTGGGCTCACTGCAGAGGAGACTAATCACAACTCGGTAGAGCAGGCTCTGAAGAAGTACGTCGCCATGTTCAACACTGCTCTGCCCGAACCTGTCACCGCCGCTCTTACCAGCTTGCTGGGAATCGACGACGAGCATACGGAACAACTTGATGAGGCATTGATCGGCTTGGTGGGGCAGGGGATCGACGGCATCAATCCAATGGAAGGCGTCCCAGCCGCAGGGGGGGGCGGTGGATGAGTGAACCTGCTGGCCACTCCATGAGTTCCAACGTTTTGATGAATCAAGCATCCTGCATGTACCCTGCGTCTTCTGTTTTTATTCTTCGCCTATTTGAAAGACTGCTGATATGTTGCCTGCCCAGTGTCGTGCTTCATTTTGCGAGAATAGGCATGCTGCTGCTGATCTGCGTCTTCAGATCCGAACTTCATCTTGTAATGGCATATCCCCTTCTGAGGGGCATGATGATATTGCGTATGGCTGTTCTACGTAGTTGTTTCATTCCTTCTAGCATCCTTGGTGTGCTCAGCTGCCAGTCAGCTGATGAGCGAAATTTCGGATTAAATGAATCAAATCTTTGATGCGATCTGCTGGAATGTGAGGGGGCTAAACTCGGCGGCAAGATGTGTCACGGTTCATGAATTTCTATCCGCCACCTCCTGTCAGTTGGCGTGCCTCCAAGAAACCAAACTTGCAAATATTGATGCCATGCTTGCTGCGTTTTTGGGAGGCCACAAGCTGAACAGCTTCGCTTACAAACCAGCTAATGGGACCAAGGGTGGGATCCTACTACTCTGGAACGACACATTTATTGACCTCACCGACATTACTATCAAGCGTTTCTCGGTCTCGGCTACGGTTACAATCAAGACCTCCGGGGCCTCTTTCCTGATTACCGTGGTGTACGGACCTACACGCCGCAACCAAAAACCGACATTCCTTCGTGAGCTGCGTCGCCTCAAGCCTCCGGATGGCCAGAAGTGGTTAGTCCTTGGTGATTTTAACCTCATTTACCGTGCTCGGGATAAGAACAATCGGAACTTAAACCTTCGTCAAATGAGTCTATTTCGGACAACGTTAAATTTTTGTGAGCTTCGTGAAATCCGCCTTCAAAACCGAAATTTCACTTGGAGCAATGAGCGTCGTCGGCCTACTTTGGTCAAGCTGGATAGAGTCTTTTGTAATGAAAGCTGGGATCTCTCCTTTGATTCTCATGGTCTACAAGCACTAGCCACCTCAATCTCAGATCACTGTCCTCTACTTCTCTCTAGTCTTGCTGGGCCCCGCCGACCGCGTCCGTTCCGTTTCGAGAATTTCTGGATCAAACTTCCTGGGTTTCAAGACGAGGTCACGAAGGCTTGGGCCATGCCTACGGCCCCTATGCACTCTGTCCAGGCGCTGCACCACAAGCTTGCTACTACGGCCAGACACTTGAGAGCTTGGAGTCGTTCGCTCATCTCCGAGGCGAGGCTAAAATTTGTAATGGCTCTGGATGTATCTCACCGTTTGGACGTCGCACAGGAGTCCAGGGAGCTCTCTGTTGCCGAGCGTCATCTAAGATCCGGCCTTAAGCGTCGTGTGACTGCACTTGCCGTCATTGAGCGTGCCCGCAAGCGGCAGGCCTCTAGAGTCACTAACCTCAAGCTGGGTGATGCGAACACTAAGTTTTTCATTCGAGGATAAATTCAAGGAGAAGAAAAAACTGCATTCAAAGGCTTAACCAAGAAGGCGTTTGGGCGACCTCACACGAGGACAAGGAAAAGTTTGTGCACGATTACTTCAATGCTGCGCTGGGAGCTCCTGGACCAAGGGAGGTCGACCTGAATTGGGGAGCCTTATGTCTCCCACGTTTTGAGTTGACACATTTGGAAGCCCCTTTCGCTGAGGAAGAACTTCTTGAGGCAATTAGGAATTTACCTCCAAACAAGGCACCGGGCCCGGATGGGTTCACGGGTGCCTTCTACAAGTCATGCTGGTCCATCATCAAGGCAGATGTAATGGCGGTCATGAATTCTTTGCACGATCAACGATTTCTAAATTTCGACCTCCTGAATAGGGCCAACATTGTGCTACTCCCAAAGCATGATGGCGCTGAGAATTTATCCAGCTTCAGGCCCATCAGCCTCATCCACAGTGTCGCAAAGCTATTCATGAAGCTGCTTTCTATGAGGCTTGCGCCCACCATGAGGGATATCATCTCCAAATGTCAGACTGCGTTCATCAAAGGCCGAAGCATTCACGACAACTTTCTTTTCGTCCACAACATGGCCAGGAGATATCACCGCAATGGAACTCCCATGCTTCTTGTCAAGCTTGACATCTCGAAAGCCTTTGACTCTGTTCGGTGGGACTACCTACTCGCTCTCTTGGCTCATCTTGGCTTCCCTCCTAAATGGCGAGATTGGGTGGCATCTTTACTGGCTACCTGCAGTTCTCAAGTGCTTCTAAATGGAATTCCTGGTCAATCAATCACTCATGGTAGGGGCCTAAGGCAAGGAGACCCCCTCTCGCCATTTTTATTCGTGCTCGCCATTGATCCCCTGCAGCGCCTCCTCCACTTGGCCACCGAGGCTGGCATTCTGTCTAGAGTTGCCAAGGCTAGAACACGTCTCCGGATCGCTATGTATGCGGATGATGCCATCATCTTTGTCAAACCTGAAAAGAGAGAGCTGGATTCCTTCGCAACCTTGCTACATCAATTCGGGGAAGCGACTGGTTTGCGTACCAATATTCAGAAATCCTCAGTCGTTCCGATTAAATGTGCTGGCCTCAATCTCGACGAAATTCTTGCTGGCTTCCCTGCTTCAAGATCGCAATTCCCTATTAAATACCTTGGGATTCCTTTGTCGGTTGAGAGGCTCAAAAAAGTTGACTTCCAGTATCTTCTCGATAAGGTTAGCAGCAAGTTAACATGCTGGCAAGGTCGCAATTTCACTTTTGCAGGAAGACTCGTTTTGGTCAAATCCGTGTTGTCTGCACAACCTGTTCACACTCTTACGACCATTAATGTACCTAAGGTGGTGCTCGAAAAAATTGACAAATTTAGGAAGCGTTTCCTCTGGGCAGGGAATGAGAACCTCACTGGTGGCAAGTGCAAGGTTAACTGGCCGACGGTGGCGAGGCCGTTGGATCTTGGGGGGCTCGGCGTTCTTGACATCCATCGCTTTGCAAGGGCGCTGCGGCTCCGCTGGCTGTGGCGGGAGTGGGAGGTCCCAGAGGCCCCTTGGGCAGGGTTACAGACCCCTTGCAACGACACTGATAAACTACTCTTTGCAGCAGCCACGAGAATCGCAATTGGCGACGGCGCCAAGACCTCCTTCTGGCATTGCGCCTGGGTCAACGGTCGACGACCCAAGGACATTGCGCCTGACATCTTCGCTGCCTCCTCTGACTGCAGGCTCTCTGTTCGGGAGGCCTTGACTGACAGCACGTGGGTCAACCGCATTGATCTTCACGCGATCCACACGGCGGATCATCTAAAACAGTTTGTGGAGCTCTGGTCCTTCGCCCATTCGGTCTCCTTGGTGCAGAACACAGAGGATCGCATCGATTGGATCTACAACGCCTCCGGTGAATATTCTGCAGCCTCTGCTTACCGGATTCAATTCATGGGTCACACTTGTTCCAATCTCAAAGCCCTTATTTGGAAGCCATGGGGGCCATCGAAATGCAAACTATTCGCTTGGCTTATCATCCGCAACCGGGTTTGGACCTCTGATAGGCTCGCAGCTCGTGGATGGCCGCACAGTCCTTCTTGTCCGCTTTGCAAGCGGCACCCTGAGACAGCTCATCACATTATTGCTGGTTGCCGCTACTCGAGGAGAATTTGGGACGCCCTAGCATCTTGGCTCTCCATTGGCCCTTTAGCTCCAGCTACCTGGCCGGACTCTACTTCCATCAAGCAGTGGTGGTTTATGGTCGGCTCAGTCGCTGTGCCCAAAAAGGGAACGCGCTCCCTGCTCCTACTGGTGGTCTGGCACATTTGGCTGGAAAGGAACAACCGCACCTTCCAAAGGCAAGAGAGGTCAGTGGCAGATCTGCTATCAGCAATTAAGGCAGAGGCAAGGCTGTGGGGTGTCGCAGGTGCTAAGCACCTTCTTGCGCTTTTACCTATGCTGTAATTACGTAACCTCTATGTACCCTTCCTGCGGTGTCTCTTGGGCACTGCTTCACTCTCTTCTTTATTAATAGAAACGTGCACAATCTCGTGCCGTTCGTTCAAAAAAAAAATATATGCAATTCGAAACATCATACATGAGAATGAGAGTTCCACGCGTCTCCTCACGTAGAATTTTTTTCCGGTCTGGATTATTATTAATTTATTATACAAATTAAGGAGTATCCATGCTCCGATTCGTTGAGCAAAGTGGAAAAATCCATCAACGCCATACTACATGGCCTAAATTTAGAAAGCATGGTAGAAGAGACAAGTGGTTAGGCGGCCAGGCCACTGGCGAAACCGCGCGCGACCGCTCGTTTAGTGGTCGCGCTGCTCCCGCGGCGCGCCCCACGTGGACGCCGCGCGCAGCTATATAATGGTGGATTAACCCTAGGAACCTGTTGGGTCCGCGCAATCGTCGACTGCTGCTGCGTTCTGTTCCGTTCGGAAGATGTTCTTGGAGAGCTTCCGGGTGGAGAGCCCGCGGGTGAAGTACGGCGACGGCGAGATCCAGTCGGAGTACCGCTACGACACCACCGAAGTCGTCCCGCCGGGGAATGGCGGCGGCGCGGGGTGGGTGGTGCGCCCAAAGTCCGTCACCTACAACTTCAAGACCAGCACCAACGTCCCAAAGCTGGGGTGCGAAGAACCAACAACTCATCGATCCGGCCGCCTCCATATATAGATAGATCGATCGATCGTCGATCGATCATAAACGATTGACTAATAATCGTGCCGTCGTCGTTTCATTCCAAATGATCGATGCATTGGCTGCAGGGTGATGCTCGTCGGATGGGGCGGCAACAACGGGACGACGCTCACGGCCGGGGTGATCGCCAACAGGGAGTAAGTTGATGATCCAATTAGCTGCAATGCCACTTCCACCATGTTCCATCCGTATTGCAATATTATTGTTCCACGATTCGGACGATGGTGTTTTCTTGCAGAGGGATTTCGTGGGAGACGAAAGAGAAGGTTCACAAGGCCAACTACTTCGGCTCCCTGACCCAGGCTTCCACCATCAGGGTCGGCTCCCACAACGGGGAGGAGGTCTACGCGCCTTTCAAGAGCCTCGTGCCTATGGTGATCCTGCTCTCTCCCCCCTGCACCTCCTCTTCACTCGATTCACGTCACAATCCATGAACGCACATGAAGATTATCCCGTATTTAATTATGTGTAATTTTCCTCGATAAAAAAAAGTATCAGTTTTGCTGTGTCGACACTGTGATGTACGCAAATCCCTTTAATTTCTTCAATAATAGCCATATTCTATTGCTTGGATCATGCATGCAGGTTGACCCCAACTCTATCGTGTTTGGTGGATGGGACATCAGCAAGCTGAACATGGCCGACGCCATGGCCAGGGCCAAGGTCCTAGACTTTCACCTCCAGAAGCAGCTCAGGCCCTACATGGAATCCATGCTGCCACTCCCTGGCATTTTCAACCCAGACTTCGTCGCCGCAAACCAAGGTGCCCGTGCTGACAATGTCATCAAGGGCACCAAGAAAGAGCAGGTGGAGCAGATCAAGAAGGACATCAAGTACTTAAATCCTACTCAAAACATACAACACTGACAAAAAAAAGCATAATATATAGTACTCCTGTTTTTCTGAATGCGGCCGGATTGTTGTGAAGTTAATCATGGATGGGGCCGGTTCTTCATGAACTCTATATATATATGCACAGGGAGTTCAAGGAAAAAAACAAGGTGGACAAGGTAGTCGTGCTGTGGACGGCGAACACCGAGAGGTACAGCAACGTGGTTGCAGGGCTTAACGACACCATGGACAAGCTCCTGGCTTCGTTGGACAAGAACGAAGCAGAGATCTCGCCATCCACCTTGTATGCGATAGCCTGTGTCCTCGAGGGTGTCCCGTTCGTCAATGGAAGCCCTCAGAACACCTTCGTGCCTGGTGCGTGGCGCTAGCTAGCTGCTCTGCAAAGATTCTACAAGCAAGTGTGTTCGGTGCCGCATTATTCCTCGTTCCATATGCTTGTGGTAATGTCCGTCTGTTCATGCATGCGCGCGCAGGGCTGATGGAGCTTGCCATAAAAAAGAATTCGGTGATAGGAGGCGACGACTTCAAGAGTGGGCAGACCAAGATGAAGTCTGTGTTGGTCGATTTCCTCGTCGGCGCTGGGATTAAGGTACGTACCATCGTCATATATGTATATCTCTATATATAATGCTGGGATTAATTAAGATAATTTGTGTTTGACATTCAAGAATAATCTATCCATCTTTAAATATTGGAATTATTAAAGATTGGCACATTGGATAATAAGGTGGATTTGTTTTTTCCCGTAGCCCACCTCAATTGCAAGCTACAACCATCTGGGAAACAACGACGGCATGAATCTCTCTGCCCCACAAGTCTTCCGGTCCAAAGAGATCTCCAAGAGCAGCGTGGTGGACGACATGGTCGCTAGCAATCCCATCCTCTACAAGCCCGGCGAACATCCGGATCACGTAATCGTGATCAAGGTGGGTCGGTCGACACTAGCTAGTTGTGTTTGTGACTGATGCTGCTTCTTGCTCAAAGGTTGATGAATCATCCCTATATTTTGCAGTACATCCCCTACGTGGGTGACAGCAAGAGGGCTATGGACGAGTATACCTCTGAGATCTTCATGGGTGGCAAGAACACCATCGCGCTGCACAACACCTGCGAGGACTCGCTTCTCGCCGCGCCCATCATCCTTGACTTGGTGCTCCTAGCTGAGCTCAGCACTCGGATTCAGCTCAAGGCCGAAGGGCAGGTGAACAGATGAGCTATATATATGCTTGCACAAACCAGTGTTTGGATAGAAATTATTGACGACGTTTCTACGTTTGCTCTTTGTGCAGGATAAGTTCCACTCCTTCCACCCTGTCGCCACTATTCTGAGCTACCTCAGCAAGGCTCCTCTTGTAATTAAGCTTTTCATTTTGTTTGCAATTGATACCGTTTTTTTTTGTCATCAGCATGTTTATATTGGTCTCTAAAATGGAGTTTCAAAGAATTTAGAATGAAAACATCATGATTGTCTTATGCATGAACTTGGTAGTAAATTGGTTTCCTAAACAGGTACCTCCTGGCACACCAGTGGTGAATGCTCTAGCCAAGCAGAGGGCCATGCTGGAAAACATCTTGCGGGCCTGCATTGGCCTTGCCCCTGAGAACAACATGATGCTTGAGCACAAGTGAAGAGTTTCACGTCCCTTAATTAACTACCACAAGATAGGATGAATGGAAAAAGGAGGGATCAAGCGAAGGTGTGGGAATAATCAGTGACTCCTCTGAGCCCAACGAAGAAATGTCAGGAGGCTACAGGAAGGAGAAGTGTAAGGAGAGAAGACCAAGCATGGATATATCCTCTTTTCGAAGGCAATCTATCTATTCTTTTTTTGTAGATTTGACTCGTTTTTTGTACTCGTGGGACGAGATTGTGTACTGGCTATATATCCACTGTATGCAGCATGAAACCTTTATTTGTTCTGTTGTGTGATAGAGGTTATATATAGAAGTGTCCAGCCTAGTTTTTGAAACTCCTAGTTGATTAATATTTTCACTAGGTGGTTGATGAACACATTTGATATGCTCTAGAGACGTCAATGGAGCTTTGATCGCTGATTCAGGGCCAATTCTTCCCCATGTGGATGGATATGGTTCTCTATTCTCCATCCCAAATCCCCGTGTCCACGTCCTTTTTTGTATTTACTTATAATGTATTTGTTGTGCAGTATTTATATTTGTATTGCATCTTAAGTCATCAACTATGCGTTTAAAATGAACCTAAACTTAGTTTTATGTTAAATTTGAATTGTCATCAAGGACGAGAATCATGCATGAATTATTTTCTGTGATGGGACATGAATACGGACCAATTCTCTCCGGCAAACTTTAGGCCTTGCCGGTTAATGGGATCCAATCTCTGGAATAATATTTTCCACTCCAGAATTGAGTGGATCCCTAGTTGTCAATCTAATCTTTGTTAGGACTTGTTCGGTTATTTCCATTTCATGGCAGTTAATAGGGATTATGAGGGATTAGAAGGAATTTTGATTTGCTAGGGATTTAAACTCACTCAATCCCTTTAATATAAATGGATTGAGATTAAAACAAATAGTCCGTTAGACACAATTGTTTCTTAATTGTAATACATGCTCTCCATTTGTTGTTTGGTTAGACTAGTCTCACCATTCAATCGCACACATGTTTGTAGCACTATTCCATTAAGGCCTTGTTCAGTTATCCTATGCCATATGGATTGGACAGGGTTAGAAAAAAAATATAAGGTCCCGTTTATTTCCTTTCATTTTGAGGAATTGGAATCTAACTAATGGAATAAACTATTTTTTTAGAATGTGACATTCCACCACTTTCCAAAGTTATCATATAAGCCTATCTCAAATTTATGGGGTGAGAGATAGAAATTGATTCTATAGATTTACATGCTATTTTTCCGATACACAACTTATAGCACACTCTTCTACTTGCTTCGCTATAACATAAATATAGTATATAACTATCTCTCTCATATGATTTATGATAATATACAAATATATTATATATATAAATATATGAACTTAATTAGTTTTGTCTAAATTATAATTATTAAAATGGAATTCAATTCCAAAGAAATAAGCGGGGCCTAAAGGATTTTGACTTGCCATGGATTGAAACCCATCCAATCTCCTCCAATCCCTATGGATTAAGAAGAAAACGAACAACCCCTAAAATGGTTGCACTCATAATAAAGCAAAAACATGATAGAGTAGATTTCATCTCCCTTTAACACACATTAGTTTGGGTTTCCCATTCCTCTAGCTATGATGCCTGTCAGAGTCCACTATGCTACTTTCTATTGTAAGATTGAAAGCAATCAAAGGCCAACAACAAGAGCATATCAACACAAGCGGTGAGGCTAGCCATGGCATTTTCATCCAGCATGGAGATGTAGGGCAAGGACGATCATGTTGCATCGAAAGCATCCATCAAAGAGTGTCTGGAGAATCTGAACTTACATAGAGAGGAGGAAGACCTTGATCTCTTAGGGGAGATGGTTGAAATGATCAAGGAGGCTCACTGGTTGGAATTGTTTAGGTTTTATACCATGAAATGTTTAGCCTTGTAACATTGTTCAGTGCCTTGCACGAGTGGCCACGAAGGATGTCAAATTCAAGGTGCTAGAACCAAATCTATTTCTAGTGTGATTTCATTACCTTAGAGATTGGAATCGGGTGATGGAGGGTGGTCCTTGGTTGTTCAACGAAGCGCCTATTGTTCTACTGAGTATAGCTTCTCAAGAGTAAAAGAATACACGCTTGATAAGATACAGTTTGGGTGTGGGGTCAAGGAGTTTTGAATGCTTTGATGAAGAGGACAGATTTGGCAAAGAGAGTGACAAGGGAAGTTGCATAACCTCCCATTTTAATGATGGTAAACGACAGGAAAATAAATTTGACAATGTATCTTAATTCAAGAGTATTTGTAGATATTGGGAAACCCATGGTTTAGGTCATGCCAATCATAATGAAAGAGAAGAGGAGATTTATAGTCAATATGAGAAGCTTCCAAACTTCTTTGATTTTTGTAACTTCATTTGTCAGGATGTGATAGAGTGCAAAGATGGTTTGCATAAGAAGAATCGTGAGTGGGATAATTTACTATTGGTCAATTTTAGCTCAATCTAGTGCTAGAAAAAGCAGGAGAGAAAGAAAACCAAGAGGTGGAATGTAAGGTTGTGGTCGTGGCCATGATATGGGATGGGGTGTTGTATTGGCAGATGATACAAATGACATGGATCTCTATGAAAAGGAGAATCATGATGAATCTAGACAATGTGCTAATAAGAACATGATGGTCAAGACACAATGATCAACCAATCTAGGGTTCCAAGGATGGTGGTAGGAAAAGTTATGTTGATGGGATGGAGCTAACCAGTCACTAATGAGCCCTTTGAAGGAGCAAGATAAGAAGAGCCCAAGGATGAGGGTTCCTTAAAAGATTGTTTAGGCTCAGGGGCCATAGGATACATATACTCAAAAGATGTTTTAAAAATCTTTAAGAGGATTCTTTAAAGATGGGGAGATTTGTAGAAAAGACTCTCAAGCTATTTATATTAAATAGTGAAAGGCTTGGGGACTAAGCATATATACTTCATCATACAATAACACACATACAAAAGACTTGAAGAGAATTTCATGGATTCTCTTAAAAAGACCACTTAGATGTTGCTTGATTATACATGGACATGATCAGGAGATTAAAGAAGGCATCAAAATTTCAACCATGAAGAGCTCATGGGCTTAACGGACCAAGATCCTAAGGTTGTTTATCTATTATGTGGTAGAATATGGATGATCTTTCTTACAATGTACACATTACCTAACTTTTTTGATCCGATAGAGTTGAGATCACTCATAATTAGATTTAAATGAGAATACTTATCTATAATGAAGTCATTTTGTTTGATTTGAAATGAACCATAACAGTTTTTAGCTAGGCAAAATGTTTTTGCTCGCGGACATTCATTATGTCTCATAGAGCTCATGTAATTGTAACCAAGTTTCATTTTTATGTGAACACTTGGTTAAAAATCCATGCTTAAATATTGAAACAAGAATTTTTTGGCTCTTGCGTTAAGATGAATTTGTTTTTCGTCATCTATGGTTGTTTTTTGAAATTTATTAACAGTTTCATCTCATTGTAAGTGACTCTCCAAACACCTATATCAATCGCTTCTATGTAGTAAGCCTTTCTATCACTCCAATAGGAAAAGTTAGTGACATAAAAGTGTAGAGGCCTTAAGGTATTTTTTGGGGCCCTCTTTAGCCGAAGCTCCTCAGAACAATAACTTATCAGTTATTGTTGAGTATGTTTCAAGTGTATCAGGATGAATGTCAAAGAATACCTTCAGCTGGAGATGATGTGCAGCCATTGTTATTACAAAGATGAAGTTTTGAGCTTTGGATCATCATTGAATGCACGTGATGAAATAAGTTGACTGGAGTAGGGCGGGTCATCAAGACTTGTTTGACAAGATTACAAGGAGAAAAGGCAACAATGCCCTAGCCTACCCATTAGCTCATATGTATAAGTTTGAGGGAATGAATGTAATTTTGATGAAGTTGTATCCTATGACTATAAATAGAGGAATGGTACCCTGCATTCGGAACACTTTTTTGGCCAGAATAAATTGGCTCGCTCCGCCTACGAAGCTGCGCTTCCTTCTTGCCTTCAATTTGCGATGATGAATTCATCATCCAAGTGTAGTACTTCTCTCAGGTACCAAGTCTTGGGAAATAATATAACTTGTAGACCAGACATTGAGCAGGAAAGTTCACCCGTCTATGTCGCTTAAGGATTGTTCATTGTAGGCTTGCTGATCTAGGACCTTTTAGCTAGCCACATACCCCGTGGGGTAAGCTTGAACTCGGCTCTTCCATCACGTGAAAAGGCAACCACGCACTGGGCATGGGAGATGGTGGGAGTATTGTGTACCCTTCTGGCAAGAGGCTAGATGGAGCAGTACTGTGGTCTCGGGTAGTGTAGACTGTTCACGTTTGGAGGGTCCGTGGGAATGGTTGACATGTGCAAGGGTTAAGTGATACATATGTCGTGTGGTTATGGGTGACAATGGGCTCTAAATTTTACACTAAGATTTAAGGATCGGATTAGGATCGGCCCTATTTCTACTCATTTTTGAACTAAAATTTATTTAGGGCCCTACCATTTTGTGAAGAAGCATTTGGATCGTGATCCATTACCACCCCTACGTGTGGTCTGAGATCCTCAACTGGGTATTAATCGATTCGGATCGCCGTTACTTCTCAGATATGAAGACTGGATCACTGCACTGCATCGTAGTTAATAAGTACAACATGGAATTTGGTAAAAGAAAGCTAGATCAGGACAAGTGAACGATCTAGATTAGGCAAATTTAGAATCAGGTAAGAACTTAACTTGATAAGTAAAAGATGGCATAAGGATCCACTATTAGTAAGCTTTTCTGCAAAAAAAGTCCTTGATTATTGCTTAGTCTTACCTTGGTTCCTAAATGCCAACATATCCTTGTAGTCTTTTCTTTAATCTGGTAAGACTGCAACGACTAAAGTAAATACTCCCTCTGTCCCAAACTAAACTTTGTTTTGCTTTTTACTAAATTCATATAATAATTAATGTACGTGTTGTATATATCTAGGTTTATAATCATCCATATGAATATAGATATAAAAATCTAGAGCTAAAACTGCTATTTTGAATCAGAATGAGTATAAAATACCCTCTTCATCCCAAAATATAGTTCTTTCTAGCCCTCTTTTTTTCGTCTACATACAAATGAATGATACAGCCTGATTGGATGGCCGCATGTCCATGCGTAGGCTGGCGCCGCCCTGGTCAGTTAGATACGATAATTTTGAGCATATGAGTGGATGCAGGTTAATAGTATCTAAATAGCTTATTTTGCATCCATTTATACAGACTGTGACTTCCTCGTACAAACAACCAAACATAATCTCAAATAAAATCAATACAAACAACCAAACATAATCTCAAATAAAATCAACGCATGCGGTGATCCAAGATAAGATGACGCGGGTAACCAATCAGACGAATAGTGGATGTAGACATATATATAAACTATATTCATAAATTAATTAATAAATGAGTGTTTAATCTAAAATGAATTATATTTTAGGATAGAGAGTATATAAGATGCCAAAGTACAAGATAAGATATTGACATAGACACATGATTATAACATACTCCCTTATCAAATTAGTTTTTATATATATATATAACACATACACTAAGTATTATATGAATCCATTAGAAACCAAAACGAATTTTAATTTATGACAGAAGGAGTACATGACATTGGTTTAATGGCAAGGGCAACATCTAAATGCCTTATATTTTTATAGCGAAACCAAAAATCAAAATGTGGCGCCGGTGCACTGGCAAGGGCAACAGGAAGGGGCTTCGCTACAATGCTGATGTCCAATGGTTATTGGCCCGCCTATTGATGATCGAGCACGGTGTATGATGCTGATGCATACGCCCTTAACTTTCCAGAAATCGCCACATAGCTGCAGTTCTAGCAGTACAGAATACTGATAGGGCAACCCGCGTGGTCGCTTGGTGTTGAGCTTCCACAAAACATGAGCTTCTTTTCTGCATAGTCATCTTAGCCTATCCTCTTGAATTTCAGTCCGGACAATTGATACAACGACGGCTATGTCATCCAGTTTGCCCCCACTGTAGCCAAGGTACCCAGCCGAGAGAGCAGCATCTGAAAATGGGCTTCTCCCAGCCCCAGACCTCCCTACTTCCTGGGCCTTCACAGCCAAGTGTTCCGCAATCTCCTGCAAGTAGAACAACCATTGCAATTGAGTCATTTTATTACGCACTGGACATTTTTATTTACCAAGATAATTGATTCTGACCGCTGGTTCTAGATCTGCCTGTAACGATTTGGAGACAATTCCAGCTATTTCATGCTCGTATACATTATCAAAAAGGCCATCGGTTGCTGTCACAATTGCATCGCCGTCCTCTAGATCAATAGCATAATTCTGAAACAAGAATGAAACATAAGCCCAAACGTTGATATTTAAATATTCATGTGGTTGAATATGATTACCAGGGTTAGTCATTGTTTGCACCTGTACAAACTTTGAGGGGTCATCTCCCTTCTGAATTTGTAGTGGGAAATTGAAACCATAAAGCGTAGGTTTAGACTTTTTGAACACTTCTCCATTTCTTATCACTATAAACCCAGAGTCCCCAATATTTGATGCTTGAAGGGCCTGCAACATTGACAAGGGCAGTGAGCTCCATGAGAAAGCTCCATAAGAAACATGGGAAAGTGTTCATCCAAAAAGCAGACCTGGCCATCAAAATGAGCAACTAATACAGTGCAAGAACCAGGTGAACATGCTTCATCTACTGCTTTGGAAAGGATCTGCTCTGGTCTAAGATCTGGATCCCCTTGATTCTCGGTAACGAACTTTTTGCAGCCATCCATTAGTTCTCTTGCATAAAGCCCTGCGTTGATTCCTGAGCACAGAATTTACATCAGCACTCACTGTGTTTTGCAAATTAGAAAATTCGACAAATAAATTATGGTTGGAGCCTTAAACCCTTGACATTTTAGAATTTCATTCTCCTAGGGTATGATGATAAAAGCGGACTTCAATTCCTCAACTGATTCTATTGCAAGCAAGTTACGATCTTTTAGTGTAAAACAGGAGTATTTTTTGTGGGAGGAAAAAAAGTGTGGTAATAGATACACTGAAATCTCAAAATTCTTCAATGATAAAGCTTTAGAATTATTTAATTAAATGGGTAAAACCAAATGTAATTATCGCAGCTCGATTGTCATTTTCCAGCGTTGACATTTCTGGTCTTGTCATTATCCCGTATTTGACAGCAATCAGTTCAAACCACCTTGAATTGAACTGGCTGAAACTATTATAAACTAAATGCAATGAAGCTTAAAATGATTTTCACTAGGGAGGGCTGCCCGGTGCCAAAGGCTCCCACATGT
This sequence comes from Zea mays, assembly GCF_902167145.1. NCBI lineage: Eukaryota > Viridiplantae > Streptophyta > Magnoliopsida > Poales > Poaceae > Zea > Zea mays. Next base: position 39,908,241 of record NC_050100.1, on the reverse strand, counting down.
GTCAGGTGATCAGGTCTAGGAAGGGATATGTTGAGGCAAGCTTTCTCCCGCAAATGCAAAGAGCCTGTTTCGAACCCACAACCTAGTTACTCAGTGAGAAGGCTCTCACCACTGGTCCACTGCGCCTATAAAATTTACAATGAAACAAATAATTTCAATTCTCTCGAATCTTGACCATTATGGTTGTTTAGATGTAGATATATTCAGGGACATGGAATTGTACTGGCCATAATTCAAATTCTGTTGTTTGGATCACTATTAAATTGGTTTCTAGAATCCTATAAAGAAGCGTTGTCATGCAGAAAAGGAGACGGGCCACCGAACATGGGGAAGAAGAGAGGGGCTCGCCAACATTCGGCCACAGAAATGAAGACAAGGGCACGCCGGCCCCTAGCCATAGGGAACAAGGGAAAGGAACACCACCAACCGGCCATGGGGAAGAGGAGAAAGGTCGCCAACCATGGGGAAGAGGCAGGGAGGTGCATCAAGGGCGGCACATCAGAGGTGGAGGCGCCTTGGGCAGCGCATCGTGGGCGCCTGGGCGGTTTGTCAGGGCTAGGTGTGTGTTGGGATTCCAGTTCTGAATTATTAACCTTCCAAAAAACTACATTATGAATACCAATTCTAAATTCTTAGGCTGAATATCTACATCCAAATGGGGTATTATTAACTTTCTAGGGGGATATAAAAAAGGCAAGACCCAAAATATGACCAAGCCCTATTTAGAACATGTTGCTTCAGAGTATATCCTATAATCCAAGTTGATTCATAGTGTGTAAGAGCTTGGAAGTTTTTCTTGTATCATATGTCAATGTAATGTCAGATTATTAGTTCAGGATTTCTCCACAGTCTATACATCGTTTTACCTGTCTATCTTATCCACAGAACATTCAATACCAACTTACCAAGTACTCATGAACATTCTGTTCAGCATCCTACTATTAGTTCTCCAATGAACATGGACTCTTAGCGTAATGGCTAAAGCTTCCGAGCAGCACACCAAAGACCCATAGTTGTTAAGGCGGCAAGGCAAGGTAAGGCGACTGGCCCCATCCTTACCTTTTAAGCGATAAGGCGTAAGGCGAGGCGACGTCTTAAATATAGTTAAAATTAGAAAACATATTGATATTTGAGAAAGTATTTAGGATAAGAACATTAATAAAATAGAGAAAAAGATAAAGAAAAGAAAAAACTAGCCCCCAGCCTACAAATCAGCCAAAAAGCCCATTAGCCCAGTAAAACTAGGTTAAGCCCACTTCCCCTCCCTCTCTCCTAGACCTCTCCCTCTATCTTCTCCCAGCAGCCTCACTCCCAACTCCCTCCTCCCAGCGACCTAGCCGCCTCTCCCTCTCTCCACACTGGCGTCTCTTCCTCTCTCTCTTCCCCGCTGGCTCCCTCTCTCCTGTGTCGATCGCTGCTGGAGGAGTCTTTGGGGCCGTCACCGCTCTGCTGCTGGAGGAGCTGCGACACGCGCTTTGCTGCTGGAAGAGATGTCGCGCCACTGTTGGAGCCGTCGCTGGCCTCTCCCACTCGCCTTAGGTGTGGGCGTAAGGCGAGCAGGACGCCTTACGTCGCCGGGGCGCTTTACCGCCTAGGCGACGCTTAAGCGTCGCCTTGGGACACCTTAACAACTATGCAAAGACCCAAGTTCGAATTCCCGTGGGAGCGAATTTACGTTGCTTAGGTAAAAAACTCATCTGACTCCACACCAAAGCACGGCTTAAGGCCCGGCCCCAACACACATGGGCATCATGTCCGCCATGTAAGGGTGGAGGAAAAAGACTTTCTGATCTGCGTGAGATCTTTTCTATCAGCCAATGACCAGGGGGCACAGTTTAAGGCACGGCCCCAACACACATGCATCATGTCCGCCATGTAAGGGTCGGGGAAAAGACTCAGAGGTTTTCCTTGATCTGCGTGAGAGATCTTTTCTATCAGCCAATGACCCCCCCCCCCCCCCCCCCCCACCCCCCCGGCGCAGGTCAAAACAAAAACATGGTTCGCTCAGAAAATTTTGTTCCACATCTATTTGTTTTTCTTTAAAGAATAAGAATCTCTATCAGCCTGACAAAATAGTGAATAGTTTCCTTGAAATGAACTGCTCTATCAACATACAACTGCTGTGAGGAAACTTGCCGCCCAGCAGTCTGAGCATACTTCATAAGACTGAACTAACAACCAGAGCATGAAAAAGATCATGAGGTTTACCTTCAAATGACCACTGGCCAACTCCATCTGCTACACCAAACCAGCCATTGGCTGCAATGAAATATGCATCTTCTCCACCTGTTGCTACCTGGAAATGGGTATACGAATATCATAAGTTCATAACTTAAGCATCCGGAAAGTATGGGTCGGGTTGGTCTTTTGATGAAAAGTTTTTTTTCAACCTAAGGGAGTATTTTATAGAAAATAATACCATGTGGAACGTTACTTAACAAGGAAAGATAGGATTTGGGATTTGAGATCTCACAAGTAAAATTTCTTCTTGTCAATTAGTGAGAAGTAAATATTTCACAAAATGATAAAAGCAGAATATACCTTTGACGGATGAGGCAATATTGCAGCACCTGACGATAACACACGTGTCCGTTGAGCTATTGGAATCATCCTAGATGTGAATTGAAATATTAGAAAATGGTTTTCTTTTTAAAGTCCTGAAATACAGGCATAGAGCTCATGAAACCCTGTAAGGTGTGTGACAGAGATAATTAAATGAAGGGAAAACTGTGTCTCGTATAAAAACAGTAGAAGCTATTACAGGATAGTTTATTACTGACAGCTACATGGTTTGGAACACATAAAATCAAAGTAAGACAGAGATTACCTATCAGAACTCTTCACCTCTGAAGTGTCATTTTTCCAATCCGCCTTGTTGCTAACTTGTTCCTATAGGATGAATCAAGCACGTTAGTCCCAGACATGTAAAAATTCAAGTCCAATCCAATACTCCCAACAAATGTCCATACAATGATATAAATGCACAAGGTTTCTGCCCACAAGGCACATAATGTTCACATTGATTTTGCCATTTTGTACACAAACTCGACAGGCCATACTATTTAGGGAGTGTTTGGTTAGTAGGGACTAATTTTTAGTCCCTCCATTTTATTCCACTTTAGTCTATAAATTGCAAAATATGGAAACTATAACTCTATTTTAGTTTCCATATTTGACAATTTAGTGACTAAAGTGGAATAGATTGGAGGGACTAAAAATTAGTCTCTAAAACCAAACACCCCCTTAATGGATACATATGTGTCATCTTATGTCGTTTACTCGTTTAGTTGAAGGTGTGGTCCCATGCAAGCTGTATATGGTCACAATGTGATGAACGGACCAAACAAAAATATGACAACAGCGATACACGATATAAAACATGATCGAGAATGTGAACAGAAAGGGGGGGGGGGGGGAGATGGTATAACAGCTAATTCTTCCAAAAAAAATTAAAGATACGGCTGTCAGTATACTTAAGAAATATGGAAGGAAAAGGGGGACTTGCGACAAAACTTTGTCGTTTGTGTTCACAATTTTAGCTAACATAGAAGTTCTACTCAACGGCACCGCATCTTACAAGATCCGCTACTTCTAAATTTGCACTTCATCACAATCATGAGTCAAGAACTCCACACTTAATTGAATGAACTCCACACTTTATTGAATGAACTCAACACTTAGTGAGTGTTTGGTTACTAGGGACTAATTTTTAGTCCCTCTATTTTATTCCACTTTAGTCTATAAATTGCCAAATACGGAAACTATAACTACATTTTAGTTTCCATATTTGGCAATTTATGAACTAAAGTGGAATAAAATAGAGGGACTAAAAATTAGTCCATAAAACCAAACACCCCCTTAATTGAATGAACTCAATACCAGAAATTTACCATTATTCCAGTAAGAAACAACATTTTTTTGTCAGCTGTTCAGTTGTTTTCCAGAATATCATCACTTTACTTTAGTTAGGGGAATGCATTTATGAAACAGGGTAGAAGTTCATGATAAGTACAACAAACTGCACATCGAAATTCAGAAGATTGGAGCACTTCATACCGGTGGTGGTAAGGAAAAGCCGAACTCAGCTCTCTGCTCGTCGCTGCTGGAGCCGCTGGACTCCGTTTCAACGTCGGTGTAGAAATCCTGTGCAGTGGAGCCTTCCGATGCGGCTTCGGAGTCCTCCAAACCGGAAGTCGCCGCCTCATCCAAGCCACCACTCACATCAACTGCTGAGTCATCCTCGCTTGCCCCGCGCCCCTCCAAAGCAGTCTCAATCGTATCCATGGCAGCACCACTGGTCGGCATGCCAGCCTCAACAGCGACGCCGTCGCCCTTTGGCCCATCCTCTGATCTCGACGGGACAAGAGACTCTGCGGATGATGGCCTGGTGTCCACCTCCTCAACGGCAGCATTGGAACCCGCCTCCTGCTCCGGCGCCTCCTCTAGCGCAGCGGAAGTGGCACCGGTTACCGCGCCGGCGTCAGGAGGTGGAGGTGTCGGCCAGGCCTCGGCTGCGGCATTCGGGCTCGGCTTCTCAACCCCAGCCGTGGTGCCTATTCGCACGCCGTCTAATCCATGTTCAGAGTCAATCTCCGGCTCCATCTGGCTGCCGGGCACAGCGCCCGAGGCAGGGGCAACTCTGGAGTAAGGGCTGGTCTTTACGCTCGCCGGCTCCGGCTCCAGCGCCTTGGACTTAGGATGGCCGAAACGGAAGACGATGCTCCCGTCCGCCAGCTCTGCGCGCGGCGACAGCACACCCAAATCAGCGACTAAGACGAAGAGGGAGGGGACAGGGGAGAGAGTGGAAACCAAATAACGCTTACCGGTAGTGGAGTGGAGTTCGGGGACCGCATGGCGCGGGGACGGGGCCGTCGTAGCCGTGGCGCTTGTGTGCATGCGGCGGAGCGCGGGGAGTGGCAAGGGCGGCGCTGGCTTCGGAGAGAGCTTGCAGTTGCGAAGGTCCATCAGCCCCGCTGCCAAAGGCAACTCTGCCATGGCTTACCTCCTGTGAGAGAGAGAGAGAGAAAGAGAGAGATTGATTTGAATGCTGTGACTGCGGAGCTTCAGCCTCCAGCTGTGGAGTCGAATGGTGGTGAGGATGGATCGTTTGAGCTCTCGAGAACTCTTGACCGGAAGGTGCGGGTCGCTGCTGACTGCTGAGTGGGCTCGACGTGCCGTGAGGAGTTACCGCAGGCCGTCCTAAAATTCGACGTATGGGGATTTTGCCGATGACTTGTTATAAATACTGTTTGAATCTACGAAGGACCTGTCTGTGTCTGTAAATTGTGTGATTGAGGATAAAATTTAAAAACTAATGTTGAAATGCGCAAAAAATAAATCTCTCCCAAAAAATCTTTTGTATTTTTATATATATGTCATTATTGAAATCGCATATTTTAGAGATGTCATTATAATCCGTGATATCCGGTGGCTATTATTATTCGATCAAAAAATGTTATATACCATTATCTATGTTCGTGTGTACATGACTCACCTAAGAAGACGAAAATGCCCTCTGCTAGATCAATGTCGACAGTGACCGCTCCGCTAGGGCCCACCTCCTCGAAGCTGCCAGCAGCCGGTGCATCGGCCCGTCCACTGGCATAGCAAGGTCGACATGGAACATGTTCAATGGGGAGGGAGAAGACCAGCGAGGAAGAGAGTAAAAAAAGATAATACTAATGTATAGTACACGTGCAACCGTAGATAATGGCAGGGGCCAAATTTTTTTATCGAATGATGGCAACCACCGGGTATCACAAATCATAATGGTATCGTTAGCTTGCTCAATTTTCATAATGACATATATATGAAAAACCTAAAATCTAACTGTGTGTATGCTTCGCTATCTCAAGCAATGCACGCGTGAGGAAAATGGGAAAAATCTAAAAGTACAAGAGATGATGGACTGGAAACCTCCAATTATATCTTGTCAAATTCGAAGCTTTCTAGGATTAGTAGGATATTATCGCTGATTTATTTCTGACTTCTCTCGGATTGCGAAACCGATGATAGAATTACTAAAGAAGGGAGTCAAATTTGTGTGGAGTCAGAAATGAGAGGAAGCTTTTCACTCCTTATGACAACTATTGGTGACTTGTTCTCAAATGCTATGAATTAAGAACAAGGCAACACAAAAAAAGATTAATGGTTAATGTCCTTCGTCCTTCGAAGCATTATTTCCCTTAGGATATAACGATCTTCGAATGAAGGTTATGAAGGACGTACCTTCATCATCACAATACATGTTAATGAAAGACGAAGTATATGAAACATGAGAAATAACATGAATAAGCATATGACATTGTTAATATCTCTTTATTATATCATCATGAATAAATAAGAACAACATCAGATTACATTTGTACCTTCGGCTTGACAGAAGGTGAAAAGTCCAAGCGTGACACACAAGTGAGTATAAGTCAGCGTGAACGGTACGGGGGTACTGTTCATCTATTTATAGGCACAGGGCGCAGCCTATGTGAAATTACATTTATATCCTTCATGTTTACTATTAACTCGATAATAATCTATCGAGGACTAAATAATCTTTTCCTTCTTAAGTCGGTTCCTTTTTCTGCTACTGAGTCGAAGCTCCCTTGCGCGTAGCTTCGGCGCTGGTTCAACCTTCGCTCCGACCATGATTTTCATATTGTGTACAGCTTTGTCGGCGTTTCGAAACCCGGGGGGTCCCTGGACCGACGAGTAAATGATCGCCGCGTGCCCCAGCCCAGATGGGTCGGCGCGAGACGGAGCGCGAAGGGGGGAGGCAGCCGGAGGGAGACGGGCGTGAGAGGTGGAATCCCGCGGCCTTCGTGTTTGTCCCGCGCCCAGGTCGGGTGCACTTGCAGTAGGGGGTTACAAGCGTCCACGCGGGAGGGAGCGAGCGGCCTCACGCGAGCGCCGTCCCGTCCTTCCCCGCGCGGCCAACCCTCTGTAAGAGGGCCCTGGTCCTTCCTTTTATAGGCGCAAGGAGAGGATCCAGGTGTACAATGGGGGGTGTAGCAGTGTGCTAACGTGTCTAGCGGAGGAGAGCTAGCGCCCTAAGTACATGCCATCGTGGCAGCCGGAGAGGTTTTGGCACCCGGTTCGTGTGGTGTCGTGGTCGTCGGAGGAGCGCTGGAGCCTGACGGAAGGACAACTGTCGGGGCTGTCGAGTCCTTGCTGACGTCCTCTTGCTTCCGTAAGGCGGCTAAGAGCCGCCGTCGTCATAGAGCGTGCGGGGCGCCATCATTACTTGTCTGGCGGAGCGAGCCAGATGGGACGTCGGTCTTGTTCCCCGTAGCCTGAGTCAGCTTGAGGCAGGGTAATGATGGCGCCTCCTATTGACGTGGTCGGTCCGTGCCCTGGGTCGGGTGATGTGGAGGCTCCTCCGAGGTCGAGGTTGAGTCTGTCTTCCAAGGTCAAGGTCGAGTCCGAGCCCCTGGGTCGAGCAAGGCGGAGACCGTCGGCCGAGGCCAGGGCTGAGTCCGCGCCCTGGGGTCGGGCGAAGCGGAGTTCATCGTCTTCCGGGGCTGAGCCCAAGTCCGAGCCCTGGGGTCAGGCGAAGCGGAGTTCGTCGTCTTCCGGGGCTGAGCCCGAGTCCGAGCCCTCGGGTCGGGCGGAGCGGAGTTCGTCGTCTTCCGAGGCTGAGCCCGAGTCCGAGCCCTGGGGTCGGGCGAAGCGGAGTTCGTCGTCTTCCGGGGCTGAGCCCGAGTCCGAGCCCTGGGGTCGGGCGGAGCGGAGTTCGCCGTCTTCCGGGGCTGAGCCCGAGTCCGAGCCCTGGGGTCGGGCGGAGCGGAGTTCGCCGTCTTCCGGGGCTGAGCCCGAGTCCGAGCCCTGGGGTCGGGCGTAGCGGAGTTCGCCGTCTTCCGGGGCTGAGCCCGAGTCCAAGCCCTGGGGTCGGGCGAAGCGGAGTTTCCCATGGCGCCTAGGGCCGGACTTGGATGCTGTCAGCCTCACTCTGTCGAGTGGCTCAGCAGTCGGTGCGGCGCAGGCGATGCTGTCCCCTTGTCAGACCGGTCAGTGGAGCGGCGAAGTGACTGCGGTCACTTCGGCTCTGTCGACTGGAGGGTGTGCGTCAGGATAAAGGTGTCAGGCCACCTTTGCATTAAATGCCCCTGCGATTTGGTTGGTTGGCGTGGCGATTTGGCCTAGGTTGCTTCTTGGTGAAGACTGGGCCTCGGGCGAGCCGAAGGTGTGTCCGTTGCTGGAGGGGGGCCTCGGGCGAGACGTAGATCCTCCGGTGTCGGCTGTGTAGGATTACGGGGATGCTACACTAGCGCAAAACAAAATTTTCAACCCCATAATACCAAGAACTACTACGGTTATAGGTCATGGAATTACCACTAGACGCGCAGAGCAGCGGAAGACGTCTCGATGTAGACGAACGCGTCGAGCAGTGCCGTGCAGTCGCCGGCGTCCTTCACGTCCTCGCACGGTTCGTCCAAGTGCTCCAGATGCAGCACCTCCGAGGTATCCACACGTACAGGGAGGAAGCGCCGCGTACCGAACTGCTAGGTTCGCGACGGTGGCTTGGCGAGGGCGAGAGGCGAGCGGCGGCTACTGGTTTGCAGGTGGCAAATTAGGTTATCACTTAACCGCGCCCCCGCCCCTCATTATATAGGCGTTATGGTGGGCTTCTGACGTCGAGGCCCATCATTAACCCTAAAGCCCAGTCTAATTTCGGATCTAATCCGAATTAGGCTTCCTTCCCCTTAAGTGTGTGACCCTATAGGTTCACGTACAAATAGACATAGCCCGAGTACTCTTACTTGGCCCAATAGTTGACAGCGGCCTCTAGCAAGACATGTCAACTCCTATGTGTACGTAAAGATCATATCAGACGAACCATTGCGACATTACGTACATGCTGTTCCCTTTGTCTCACGATATTTGGTCTGGCTCTAAGCTGACCTCTCTTTCTCGATACTGTGAATTGGAATCCTTTCAATGGTTAACTCTTAACCCTAGCACGGCCATGCATTTCTTGATCCAATCACTCGAGGGGCCCAGAGATATCTCTCTCACAAAGAGAGGGACAAATTCCATCTTGACTGACCATGCCTCATAGCATGCTTCCTGACAAACCCAAAACTACCTTTATAACTACCCAGTTACGGGATAGCGTTTGATAGTCCCTAAGTAAGTCAATTCACATCTTGAGAACATGCGACAATCTCAGGTCTAAGGATACAATATTCATGTTGCAAGAAGAGAACTATATTACAATATCTCACGTTGGGTCGGTCCAGCCTCATGTCATACATGCACCCACATTATTAATTTAACATCTCCATGTTCATGACTTGTGAAATGTAGTCATCAACTAATACATGTGCTAGTCATCGACTCTGACTAGGGACATCATTTAGAATAACCATATAAGTAAAGAATCTCACAAACAATTCACATAATTGCTAATCAATACAAGGTGCCTTCCATGGATATTCAATTAAGCAATATATATATATCATGGATACAAAGAAATATGCTCATCTCTATGATTATCTCTAGGGCATATTTCTAACAGGCTGCCCTTGCCCGAGGCTGGGCTCGGGCGAGGCGTGATCGTGTCCCTCGAATGGACTGATCCTTGACTTAGTCGCACCCATCAGGCCTTTGCAGCTTTGTGCTGATGGGGGTTACCAGCTGAGATTTAGGAGTCTTGAGGGTACCCCTAATTATGGTCCCCGATAGTAGCCCCCGAGCCTCGAAGGGAGTGTTAATACTCGCTTGGAGGCTTTTGTCGCACTTTTTTTGCAAGGGGACCAGCCTTTCTCGGTTGCGTTTTGTTCCGGTGGGTGCGCGCGAGCGCACCCGCCGGGTGCAGCCCCTGAGGCCTCGGAGGAGTGGTTTGACTCCTCCGAGGTCTTAATGCCTCGCGCAATGCTTCGGCTGGTCTGGTTGTTCCCTCATGCGAGCTGGCCGTAGCCCGGGTGCACGGTCGGGTCCCAAGTTCTCGGGCTGGTATGTTGACGCTGTCAACGGTTTGGCCGGAGCCGGGTTTGCGAGAGCAGCCCCCGAGCCTCTGCACAGGGCGAGAGGACGGTCAAGGACAGACTCGACTTTTTTACATACGCCCCTGCGTCGCCTTTCCGCAAGGAGGAGGGGGGGAAAGCGCCATGTTTCCCTCGGAGGGCGCCGAACATGGTGTCTCCGGTGAGCTGCTGGTAGGTAATCCGAGTGGATGCCCGTGCCCCATTTGTTAGGGGTCGGCTAGAGGCCTAGAGGCGCGCTCAAAAGTACCTGCGGGTGATCTGCCGGACCAGGTCCCCTTTCGACGGGGTCCGAGGGCTCGATGCCTCCCTCTGATGGGATTCCGTTACAAGATCGTTCGCGCTGGTCTCGGAAATGTCCTAGGGTACCTCGGGAGCGTAGCCCGAGCCTTGGTTATGTATCGAACGTACCCAGGGTCATCCCTCGCTCTGTGTCTGAGGCGGCTGTGAAACCTTCGAGGGCCAGCCTACGAACCCCTGATCAGTAGTGGGCGCGGAGCCCGAGTGGCCTGAGGCGACCGTTGAACTCTTCTGAGGGGCCGGCCTTCGAACCTCTGACCAGTAGTGGGCGCAGAACCCAAGCGCTCTGAGGCGGCTGTTGAACCCCTCCGAGGGGCCAGCCTTCGAACCTCTGATCAGTAGTGAGGCTCGGGGCCTGTTTCCTTCACGGAGAAGGATTCTTTTCGGGGTATCCCCCTTTCCCGGTCCCTGTTGTAAGAGAGAGAAAGAGGAAAAGGAAAAGGATACGAAATCGAATGACGTGGCGTACCTTTTTTGACGCGGTCATTATGGCGAAGGCGAAGCGTCGCTCGCTTCTCCTGCCTGAGGCACCGCCTGTCCCGCCGCGGAGTTAATGCGACGGGGCGAGTGGTTCGTGAGGCGGCCGTTGCGCGTGCGCGAGCCGTTCGAGGAACGGTCGTTTCGCTTTGAGTCTTTGAATCCCGCGGCGGGTTCGGGCGACGCGTTGAACGGGTCTCGCCTTGGTCTTTATATACTCGGGGGAGGGTCTGGTGACGGTTCTTTGCTCCGCTCCTTGCTTCCTTCTCAGGTTTTCGCAACCTGAGAGTTTTAGCTAGAGAAAAGGAAACCGCCGCCACCCCTTCTGCTTGGTGATGGCCGACCGGGTGACCATTGTCTCGCCGCGCGACCCATGGCCTTTCTCCACAGTCACGGCGGATGACCTGGAGGACCTCGTTGCTGAGGGTTTACTTCGCCCTCTCTCTGATGAGAGGCAGCCAGAGTGGATTCCCCCCCCCCCCGAGCGGAGCCGCCCCATCCCCGCCGCCGGGGTACATCGTGAGCTTCGTCTCCTTCCACGAGCGGGGATTCGGTGTGCCGGCAAGCCGCTTCATGCGGGCGATCCTGCATAACTATGGGGTGGAGTTGCACAACCTCAGCCCCAACTCCATCTCGCAAGCCGCCATCTTCGTAGCGGTGTGCGAAGGATACTTGGGGATCGACCCCCACTGGGACTTGTGGACTCATTTCTTCTCCGCGGAGCTTTTTGCTTCGTCGACGGGGGAGAGAAGGGTCCGTGCGGCAGTGTGGGCCAGCGGCTGCATCCTCCAGCTGAGGCAGTCGCGGGCGTCGCAGTATATTCCTGCCGTCCTTGCGTCCTCGAATAAAGGGTAGCAGCGCCGGTGGTTCTACCTCCGGAATGACGACGAGATGCTCCCGCTATTTTCTCAGCGAGTGGTCACCGTCGCCGCTGATGCTTGGCGCTTCGGGACTTCGCATGACAGACAGAAGAATCTCGAGCCCCTTCTCAAGGCCCTGGAGGCGTTGCGGAAAGGAGGGCTCACCGCCGCGGGAGTGATTGCCACCATTCACCGCCGGAGGGTGCTTCCCTTGGCGGAGCGGCGGTTGCCGCTTTGGGAGATGACGCCGGAGGCTGACTTGGAGGGCTCGCGGATGTCCTCGGATCCCCTTCCCATCGACGTTCTCCACGGGCATGTGGCCGTCGCGTTGGGAAAACCGGACACCAGTGCCTTCTCTCAGCCCTTGATGCGCCCCGACCACGGGTGTGTGTCCCTGGTGAGTGTCCGCTCCTTCTTTCTCCTTGCGTCGGATTGCCCTTGGTACTTACGGTCGAGACTTTTCATCTGTCTCCAGGAGGTAGGGTGTCACAAGCCTTCCCGGCCACGGGTCCCGGAGGACGCGGTGGACCGAGCAGCGCGGCGGGTTGCCGCGGAGGAGGAGAAGAAGAAAAAGGACGCGAAGAAGGCTCGGGCCCGCGAGCGGGCGCGGGCCCGAGACGCCTTGGAAAAGCTCTGTCGTCGGCAGGAGAGGGATGGACTCCGAGGGAGCCGTCGCCGGAAACGCCTGATGACGACGACGATGATGAAGACGATGACGAGGATGACGACATGGCTGCCCGCCTTGGCCTCGGCCCGGGTTTGAGGCTAGGCCAGGAGTCGTCAAGCCAGCCCCCGAGCGGGTTGGCTCCGTCAGTTCCCGGGGTCGGGACGCCGAGGTCCCGGCCTGAAGAGCGGGGGCAGACCGAGGGGGTACTCGACCCCTCGGCTGGGGAAGTTGAGGTGACCCCGGGGAGTCAGGCCGAGGCGCCTGTTCCCCGAGAGTCGTCGCCCACGCCGGCAGCGCAGGAGAGCGACCCTCAGGTCGCTGTGGCAGCGCCTGGGCAGTCCGTCTCCCGGGCGTCCAAGGTGCCCAAGGCGAGGATGGTACCGAAGCTGGCGGCGAGGCGGACCTCGGCGGCACCTTCGGGGGTCGAGATCCGAGAAACCTCTCCTCAGGCACGGTTGATCATGGTCCGGAGCGGGTAAGTACCTTAGAACATCTTCGTCCTGGCTCCTCATTTGTATGTCCCGACCGCGACTTTCCTTTCCTCCTCAGCAAGCGAAGCCATGGCCTGACCGATCTGGCTCCCCGGAAAGTCCTTAAGACGGCGTCGGCTTCCGCAGCCGGTGCCGCGCCGGGCCTCGCCGTTCAGCTGACCTTCTCGCAAGGCGCCCCACAGCGGGGGGCTCAGGCGGCACCAGTCGCCGTGGAGCGAGTTCCCGAGGCTGGCTCTTCTGTCGAGGCGGCCGTCGCGCTGGGGGAGGCGGCTGGCGCGGACGTGGCCTCGGGAACACCAGACATGCTGCCGGCGTTGACGCCAGCTGCTGCCGAAGCCGCTGCCGTCCCGGTCGGGGAGCGACCTGTCGCCGCCGACGCTGAGATGGCCGAGGCGTCGACGCTTGGTGCCTCGGAGGAGGGGGGCGTGGAAACGCGGCCCGTCCCGCCGAGCGGTAGCCTTGTCCCTGCGCGGCGGAGCTCCGAGGGGCGGCGCCAGTTGCTCCGGTTCTGGACCCGTGAGGCTTCGGATCCCTTCTTCGTTCTTGATGATGAGCGGGAGGGGCAGTCTTGGGACGAGCTCCGCGAGTGTGCCGAAGCAACGATGGGGTCGCTCCGGTCATCCTTGGAGGTCTTTTGCAGAGACGTCCCCAAGATCCTCTAGGTAATGATTTCAGGCATACCTTTTTTGTGATCAAGGCGTCCTTTGTGACGCCCCGCTTTCTTCCCTCAGGATCTGATGAATCTGAGCACCGCCAAGTCGTCGTTCATCCGCCACGAGGTTGATGTCTGGGGCTCGCTGCAATCCCTGAGGACCTCGCTCGTCGGAGCTACCGCGTGCCTCTCCCAACAGGGCGCCGAGGTGACGGACCTTCGGCTGCTCTGCGCCGATCTGAGAGCAGAGGCATCAGCGGCACGCGCAGAGGTGCAGCGACGACAGTCGGAGTTTGACCAGGTCGTCGATGAGCGAGATCAATCTCGGGGCCGGGCTGCCGAGGCTGAAAGCCGGGCCGGAGCCCTTGCAGCAGACCTAGTCGTAGCCCGAGCCGCAGCCTCGAAGCAGCATGCCCGAGCCGGAGGTACGTCCTGGCTATTCTCGGTTTTCGTTCCAGCTTGTTTCCTCCACTTGTGTTTGAGGCCTTGCGCTCTGGCCATTCGCAGAGCTTGAGTCTGCCCTTGATGAGTCCACCAGGGCGCTTGCCGAGGCGGCCGAGCAGAAGGAGGCCGACCACGCGGCCATGTCCGAGGCCATCTCGGACTTCTATCGGGTCTTTGGCTTCGGCGACGTCCCCTCAGGAAGCTCCCCTCAAAGTCGTCTGCAGGCCTTGGGTGACCACGTGCGCGGCAGACTCCGCGAGGCGCTACACCACGGCGTCAGGCGGGCCTTCGCCGTGCTTGCTTCCCACTACATCGTGGATCTGGAGCGGGTCAGCGAGGGGTATTGCCTTCCTGACGAAGATGAAGCCGCCCTGGCTGAAGTCCAGAGGCTCGACGCGGGCGCCGCGGGCCCAGCGCAGTGCTGGCGACCACCTTCGAGGCAGAGATCCTCCCGCTTGCGCCGTCGTCCGAAGCCGGGGTGGACTTTGCCGAAGGCGGGGACGAAGTCGAAGGTGCGGCTCCTTCCCTGGGCGACGCCTAACTCTGCCGGAGCAGTTTCCTTTGAATGCACGTGTGTCTTTTACGGCCGCTGAGGCCCGAACACTTTATTATCATAGTATAAAGTTGTGCCCCTTTTCCTTTCATTTCGCGTGCCCGGCCCCGTTCGTCAGTAGCAGGGTGGCTTGCCCAAGTAGGGGTCATTTTTCGTGGTAGGTGATGAGTGAGGTATCCGTAACCCAGAGGCGTAGGAGTCCCTCGGCTCAGTCAGCCTTGCCACTTACATGCACCTGCGTTTGCTTCTTGGGGTCCTGCTACCGACATAGCCGGGGGAACGCAGAAGCCTTTTTGATTGAAAATTTTGACGCAGAGGGGGTTCCCCCCTTTCAGCCCCCGAGGGAGGGTCGGGCTTTGCCGAGGCAAGGCTGACCCTTCCTTGATGACCAAATTTTGCATGGGAATGAGGCATACGAACAACTTGAAAGCATCTTAAGGGTAGAAGCGACGTAGCTGTTGGATGTTCCAAGCATTGCTGTAGACCTCGCCTTGACTGTTGGCCAGCTTGTACGTTCCGGGCTTCAGAACTTTGGCGATGACGAACGGCCCTTCCCAGGGAGGCGTGAGCTTGTGCTGCCCTCGGGCGTCTTGTCGCAGCCGAAGCACCAGGTCGCCCACCTGGAGGTCTCGGGACCGAACCCCTCGGGCGTGGTAGCGTCGCAGGGACTGCTGGTACCGCGCCGAGTGTAGTAAGGCCATGTCCCGAGCCTCTTCCAGCTGGTCCAGTGAGTCTTCTCGATTAGCTTGGTTGCTTTGGTCGGCGTAGGCCCTCGTCCTCGGGGAACCGTATTCTAAGTCTGTGGGCAAGATGGCCTCGGCCCCATAGACTAGAAAGAACGGTGTGAAGCCCGTGGCTCGGCTTGGCGTTGTCCTCAGACTCCAGACCACCGAGGGGAGTTCCTTCATCCATCGCTTGCCGAACTTGTTGAGGTCGTTGTAGATCCGAGGCTTGAGTCCTTGTAGAATCATGTCGTTGGCACGCTCTACTTGCCCATTCGTCATGGGGTGAGCCACGGCGACCCAGTCCACCCGGATGTGGTGATCCTCGCAGAAGTCCAGGAACTTTCTGCCGGTGAACTGGGTGCCGTTGTCGGTGATGATGGAGTTCGGGACCCCAAAGCGATGGATGATGTTGGTGAAGAATGCCACCGCCTGTTCGGACCTGATACTATTTAGGGGTTGGACCTCGATCCACTTGGAGAATTTGTCGATGGCGACCAACAGGTGCGCGTAGCCCCCGGGTGCCTTCTGCAAGGGGCCGACGAGGTCCAGACCCCACACAGCAAAAGGCCAGGTGATGGGTATCGTCTGCAGGGCCTGAGCGGGCAGGTGGGTCTGCCTTGCGTAGAACTGACACCCTTCGCAGGTGCGGACAATTCTTGTGGAGTCGGCCACCGCCGTCGGCCAGTAGAAACCTTGTCGGAAGGCGTTTCCAACAAGGGTTCGAGGCGTTGCCTGATGGCCGCAAGCCCTCGAGTGTACCTCTTGTAGGAGCTCCTGACCTTCGGCGATGGGAATGCATCGCTGGAGGATGCCTGAGGGGCTGCGGTGGTAGAGCTCCTTCCCGTCTCCCAGCAAGATGAACGACTTGGCGCGCCGTGCCAACCCCCGAGCTTCGGCTTGGTCGAGGGGTAGCTCTCCTCGGTGGAGATATTGCAGGTACGGGGTCTGCCAGTTTCGATTAGGCGTGACCCGGCTCCGCTCCTCCTTGATGCGCAGTGCCTCACCCTCGGGGGCCGAGGGTACCTCGGGCCGAACCAAGGGTGCCTCGGGCCGAGCCGAGGGTGCCTCGGGATGGGCCGAGGGTGCCTCGGACTGAGTCGAGGGTGCCTCGGACTGAGTCGAGGGTGCCTCGGGTTGGGCCAAGGGTGCCTCGGGCCGAGCCGAGGGTACCTCGGACTGAGCCGAGGGTGCCTCAGGCTGGGCCGAGGCCTTCTCGGGCTCGGGCGTGTCGTCGGTCTTGACAGAGGGTTGATGCAGGTCTCGGGAGAAGACGTCCGGGGGAACCGTTGTTCGCCCCGAGGCTATTTTAGCCAGCTCGTCCGCAGTCTCGTTGTAGCGTCGGGCGATGTGGTTGAGTTCGAGCCCGTAGAACTTGTCTTCCAGGCGCCGAACCTCATCGCAGTAGGCTTCCATCTTCGGGTCGCGGCAGTGGGAGTTCTTCATGACTTGGTCGATGACGAGCTGCGAGTCACCGCGAGCGTCGAGGCGTCGGACCCCTAGCTCGATGGCGATGCACAAACCGTTGACCAGAGCCTCATACTCAACCACATTGTTGGACACCGGGAAGTGGAGGCGTAGCACGTAGCGTAGGTGCTTCTCGAGGGGCGAGATGAAGAGCAGGCCTGCGCCTGCACCTGTCTTCATCAGCGACCCGTCGAAGAACATGGTCCAGAGTTCTGGTTGGATCGGAGCTGTTGGGAGCTGGGGGGACGGATTTAACCGTCTCCGCTGGCTCGAAGTTGCCGGCGTGGCACTTCATGTCTGGCACCTCCTTAGAGAGGCTCTCCAGGTCGGCGATGAGGGCCTCGGATTCGGCGAGGGCCTCGGCGTACTCCACGCACTCCACGTCGTATTCGAACGCGTGTCGGTACGTAGGGCCGACGGTGATGACCCCGTTGGGGCCCGACATCTTGAGCTTGAGGTAGGTGTAGTTGGGGACGACCATGAACTTTGCGTAGCATGGCCTCCCTAGTACTGCGTGGTAGGTTCCTCGGAACCCGACCACCTCGAACGTGAGGGTCTCCCTTCGGAAGTTGGAGGGCGTCCCAAAGCAGATGGGAAGATCGAGTTGTCCGAGGGGCTGGACGCGCTTCCCGGGGATGATCCCGTGGAAAGGCGCAGTGCCTGTCCGGACCGAGGACAGATCAACACGCAGGAGCCCGAGGGTCTCGGCGTAGATGATGTTGAGGCTGCTGCCTCCGTCCATGAGGACCTTGGTGAGCCTGACGTCGCCGATGACGGGGTCGACAACGAGCGGGTACTTCCCCGGGCTCAGCACGCGGTCGGGGTGGTCGGCTTGGTCGAAGGTGATGGGCTTGTCGGACCAGTCTAGGTAGACTGGCGCCGCCACCTTTACCGAACAGACCTCCCGACGCTCTTGCTTGCGGTGCCGAGCCGAGGCGTTCGCCGCTTGCCCACCGTAGATCATGAAGCAGTTGCGGACCTCGGGGAACTCTCCTGCCTGGTGATCTTCCTTCTTATCGTCGCCGCGAGCCTTGCCACCCTCCGCGGGTGGCCCGGCCTTGTGAAAGTGGCGCCGAAGCATGGCGCACTCCTCAAGGGTGTGCTTGACGGGCCCCTGATGATAGGGGCACGGCTCCTTGAGCATCTTGTCGAAGAGGTTGGCACCTCCGGGGGGTTTCCGAGGGTTCTTGTACTAGGCGGCGGTGACAAGGTCCACGTCGGCGGCGTCACGTTTCGCTTGCGACTTCTTCTTGCCTTTCTTCTTGACGCCGCACTGAGTTGACGCCTTGGGGACATCTTCCGGTGGGCGGCCCTGGGGCTGCTTGTCCTTCCGGAAGATGGCCTCGACCGCCTCCTGGCCAGAGGCGAACTTGGTGGCGATGTCCATCAGCTCGCTCGCCCTGGTGGGGGTCTTGCGACCCAGCTTGCTCACCAGGTCGCGGCAGGTGGTGCCGGCGAGGAACGCGCCGATGACATCTGAATCGGTGATGTTGGGCAGCTCGGTGCGCTGCTTCGAGAATCATCGGATGTAGTCCCGGAGAGACTCTCCCGGCTGCTGTCGGCAGCTTCGGAGATCCCAGGAGTTCCCAGGGCGCACGTACGTGCCCTGGAAATTGCCGGCGAAGGCTTGGACCAGGTCGTCCCAGTTGGAGATCTGCCCCGGAGGCAGGTGCTCCAACCAAGCGCGAGCAGTGTCGGAGAGGAACAGGGGGAGGTTGCGGATGATGAGGTTGTCATCATCCGTTCCACCCAGTTGGCAGGCCAGCCGGTAGTCCGCGAGCCACAGTTCCGGTCTCGTCTCCCCCGAGTACTTTGTGATAGTAGTCGGGGTTCGGAACCGGGTTTTGAACGGCGCCCGTCGTATGGTGCGGCTGAAAGCCTGCGGACCGGGTGGTTCGGGCGAGGGACTCCGATCCTCCCCGCTGTCGTAGCGTCCCCCACGCCTGGAGTGGTAGCCTCGGCGCACCCTCTCGTCGAGGTAGGCCCGACGATTGCGGTGATGGTGCTCGTTGCCGAGGCAACCCGGGGCCGCAGGCGCCGTGTTGCGCGTGCGTCCGGTGTGGACCGAGGCTTCCCGCATGAATTGGGAAGTCGCGGCGCGATGTTCCGAGGGGTACCCCTACCTTCGGGAGGCAGAGCTTTCAGCCCGTCGGACCGCGGCGCCCTCCAGGAGATTCTTGAGCTCTCCCTGGATACGCCGCCCCTCGGTGGTTCATGGCTCCGGCATCGCGCGGAGAAGCATTGCCGCCGCAGCCAGGTTCTGGCCGACTCCACTGGAAGTCGGTGGCGGCCTTACCCTGACATCGTCGACGATGCGGTGCTGGATACCCTGGGGTAGATGACGCACTTCTCCGGCCGGAGGTTGGCCCGCCCATTCCTGCCCGATGTCCCGGCGGATCGGCTCAAGTGTTCCTGCTCCCTCGTCGAGCCTGGCCTGCACCCCGCGGATTTGCTCGAGCTGTGGGTCATGACCCCCCGCCAGAACGGGGACCACAGCTAGCTCCCATAGGATGTCAACGCGAGGCACAGGCCTAGGGAGATCACCATCCTCCGGCATACCAAGATGGTTGCCTTCGGAGGGACCCCCTAGATCGACGTGGAAACATTCACGACTTGGGCCGTAGTCCTCGTCGCCGAGGCTGCGGCTACCGTCAGAACAGTCGGAAAGCCAGTAGTCACACGCGGTCATAAAGTCCCGCATGGCTCTGGGGTTACCAAGTCCGGAGAAATCCCAACAGAAGTCGGGCTCGTTATCTTCCTCGGACCCCGAGGGCCCGTAGGTCGAGACGTCCGTCAGCCGGTCCTAGGGTGACCGCACACGATACCCCAGAGGGTTTGGACTCGCCTCTACGAGGGCGTCCACCAAAGCGAAGTCGCTTGGTGGGTCGAGGCTGAATCCAAAAGGCGTGAGATGGGAATCGGTCGGTACCTCTTGGTCGACGGGCGGTGACGAAGTCACGTCCGGAGCAGACTGCACCGCCGTCTCAGGTACGAGGGTGACGCCCAGCAAGTCCTTCGCGAGCGTGCTGGCCTCGTCCGTTTGCTTGGGATTGGCGTGTTGCGGGGAGACGGCGCTCGTTTTCGTCTCAGACGTGAGGTCGATGCCCGACGTGCCCCCCGTTGGGGCGCCGGCGCCATCGACTCGCTCGACAGCCGACGAGGTGCCGCCTCCTGCTTGGCCTTGGTTGCCCCGCCTCCTCCTCCGTCGGCGGGGGAGGGGACGGGGTGAGCACGAATGTTGTTCTTCCACCACGCGGGGAAGACGTCGCCGATTCTGCCACCGGCGGGCGGGCTGTCGGCCGCCATTGTCGCGTCCCGGGCTGGAAAGGTTGCTGAAGACTGCCCATCTGGAGCTTGATGGGGAGCTGTTCGTCAACACGCAGCAGGCCCCTACCTGGCGCGCCAACTGTCGGTGTTTCGAAACCCGGGGGGTCCCTGGACCGACGAGTAAATGATCGCCGCGTGCCCCAGCCCAGATGGGTCAGCGCGAGACGGAGCGCGAAGGGGGGAGGCAGCCGGAGGGAAACGGGCGTGAGAGGTGGAATCCCACGGCCTTCGTGTTTGTCCCGCGCCCAGGTCGGGTACGCTTGTAGTAGGGGGTTAAAAGCGTCCACACGGGAGGGAGCGAGCGGCCTCACGCGAGCGCCGTCCCGTCCTTCCCCGCGCGGCCAACCCTCTGTAAGAGGGCCCTGGTCCTTTCTTTTATAGGCGCAAGGAGAGGATCCAGGTGTACAATGGGGGTGTAGCAGTGTGCTAACGTGTCTAGAGGAGGAGAGCTAGCGCCCTAAGTACATGCCATCGTGGCAGCCGGAGAGGTTTTGGCACCCGGTTCGTGTGGTGTCGTGGCCGTCGGAGGAGCGCTGGAGCCTGACGGAAGGACAGCTGTCGGGGCTGTCGAGTCCTTGCTGACGTCCTCTTGCTTCCGTAAGGGGGTTGAGAGCCGTCGTCGTCATAGAGCGTGCGGGGCACCATCATTACTTGTCTGGCGGAGCGAGACAGATGGGACGCCGGTCTTGTTCCCCGTAGCCTGAGTCAGCTTGGGGCAGGGTAATGATGGCGCCTCCTGTTGACGTGGTCGGTCCGTGCCCTGGGTTGGGCGATGTGGAGGCTCCTTCGAGGTCGAGGTTGAGTCTGTCTTCCAAGGTCGAGGTCGAGTCCGAGCCCCTGGGTCGGGCGAGGCGGAGACCATCGGCCGAGGTTAGGGCTGAGTCCGAGCCCTGGGGTCGGGCGAAGCGGAGTTCGTCGTCTTCCGGGGCTGAGCCCGAGTCCGAGCCCTGGGGTCGGGCGAAGCGGAGTTCGTCGTCTTCCAGGGCTGAGCCCGAGTCCGAGCCCTGGGGTCGGGCAGAGCAGAGTTTGTCGTCTTCCGGGGCTGAGCCCGAGTCCGAGCCCTGGGGTCGGGCGGAGCGGAGTTCGCCGTCTTCCGGGGCTGAGCCCGAGTCCGAGCCCTGGGGTCGGGCGTAGCGGAGTTCGCCGTCTTCCGGGGCTGAGCCCGAGTCCGAGCCCTGGGGTCGGGCGAAGCGGAGTTTCCCATGGCGCCTAGGGCCAGACTTGGCTGCTGTCAGCCTCACTCTGTCGAGTGGCTCAGCAATCAGTGCGGTGCAGGCGACGCTGTCCCCTTGTCAGACCGGTCAGTGGAGCGGCGAAGTGACTGCGGTCACTTCGGCTCTGTCGACTGGAGGGCGTGCGTCAGGATAAAGGTGTCAGGCCACCTTTGCATTAAATGCCCCTGCGATTTGGTTGGTTGGCGTGGCGATTTGGCCTAGGTTGCTTCTTGGTGAAGACTGGGCCTCGGGCGAGCCGAAGGTGTGTCCGTTGCTAGAGGGGGGCCTCGGGCGAGACGTAGATCCTCTGAGGTTGGCTGCCCTTGCCCGAGGCTGGGCTCGAGCGAGGCGTGATCGCGTCCCTCGAATGGACTGATCCTTGACTTAGTCGCACCCATCAGGCCTTTGCAGCTTTGTGCTGATGGGGGTTACCAGCTGAGATTTAGGAGTCTTGAGGGTACCCCTAATTATGGTCCCCGACAAGCTTCATCACGAGTCCGAATGTTCCTATATATATTACACTTGGAAAACATTGTTAATCATGTTTTTGAGGGCCTTCGGACCTTCAAAAGACGAAGGCCCCCAACAGTAGCCCCTCGCAGTATTAATTTGTTATAATCAACGAATTCAGACTGCGACGTGAACGAAGGCCTTAAGCCGAAGGTCCGAAAAAACACCTTCCCTTTGCTAGAATAGCAACAATCGATGACAGCCGGGGCCCTCCAAGTTGCAGCGCACTGGGCATATAAATATGAATCCACGCCGGCAGCATTTTACACGCCATCTCTTCCGTTTGCAATATTTTCTCAAACTTTTAGTTCTTACTCACTAGCTCTCACTAGATTTTCAATCTTTTTGAGCCTCGGCTTAAAGACGCGTTTTCACCATGTCTGGAGAAAAAATAACTGAGGAGATGAAGCTGACTGTGGAAACGAAGGTAGCTGAAGAGACAAAGTTGTTTGAAGGAAAGAAAGCTGTGAATCCTTATATTGCTGGATTCATTGAGTCCATGGCAAAAACAAACACAGAAAATATTACTAAAGAGATACTGGAAGGTTTGTCTGAAGATACAGGTGATAGTGATAGCTATGACGTGGAAAGTGGGGATGAAGATTCTGAGGATCGACTGTGGCGCCCAAGCCATACTATCTTCGGAAAATCAACTATCAAGCAAAGTCATATTGATGCCATGAGAGGGAGATATTTTCGCGACATGTCTATTATCAGAGTTGGAGGAGACAACACTACCCTTGCTCTGGAGGAAAACGAAGTTGTTATATACCGAAGCTTTTTTAAGGCTGGTCTTTGGTTCCCTTTAAGCAAGTTTGTTGTTGAAGTGCTGAAGATATTCCAGGTCTTCCTTCATCAGATCACCCCCGAAGCTATAATGAGGATGGGGATTTTTGTCTAGGCAGTAAGGAGTCAAGGACTAGAGCCAAGCGCGAAGTGCTTCTGCAGTATGCACAAACTTTTGTATGAGACGAAGGCCATTGGTAAAGAACAGTACCACAACAACTTCGGTTGTTATGGATTTATCGCTCGCCCCAACGCAAGCCACCCGGTGCCAACATTTCGGAAGAGATGGCCCGGAGCCTAGATGGAAGAATGGATTTACGTGAAGAATGATTTAAAGGCAAGGGAAGATATTAAAGAGATCATCCAGCGCCCTATCTGGTCCCACTTTGGCCTACGAAGGCCGAAGGTAGAAATTGATGACGTTGTCGAAGCGTGTCAGAGGGCTTTCAACACTGTTTGCTCCTTCATTAGTACAAGAGATTTGATTCAAGAACATATAGCCTTCAGGGTATGGCCGCTTGTGGAAAGCTGGGAAATGCCGAAGGAGACCATCACTGATTCCGGTGAGGGTAATTTAGTCTGATTAAAGTATACCTTTAGGTTTGGGGATAAGTTTGATGAGCCAAATGATGACTGGCTGAAGTGCATTGAAGCTACTAGTGACGAGCTACTTGGGGCATACTGCAAGGCCAAGGACAATGCCTTATCCACAGCTTTCGGGGGTCGGAATAAGAAAAGATTGAACAGGGTATTTGATGCTATTGGCTTCGTATACCCTGACTATTGCTACCCGCTGCGGAGGCAAGGGATAAAGAGAAAAATTGCTGCTTCGGGAAAGATTGCTGCTTCGGCCATCACATTTGAGCCGAAGGGCAAGAAGATGAAGGTTTTGACCCACCGGTCGCGTTATATCGAACCAGCCGTGATACCTGAATTTGGCGAAGGTACTTCTTCAGCTGCCAAAGCAAAAGAAATTGTTCCAATTATGCAGAGCACTGTAGAGCTGAGTGTAGTACCGAAGATAACTATAGTTGAGCCAGCCAAGGCTGAAGATAATAAGGCCAAAAAGCCACAGGTGGAAAGAGTGACAAAAATGTCAGAAATCCTGAGTCCACCAGGAGAGGCAGGTTTGCCGACGATGCAAAAAACTTCTGTCGCAACTCCTAAGAGGAGGAGAATGGCTAACGTGCTAGATGTTGTACTGGAGACTACAAAGGCGCTGAGCCCTGCTCCTGCAAAGAAAGTCGCTCTAACTGAAGCCAAATCGCAGGCCGAAACCAAAACTAGGCAAGCAAAAGCTGAAGCTACACAAGTTCAAGCTGAAACCAAAGCTGGGCCTTTAGTGCCCACCGAGACAGAGCCTGCCGCACCTGAAGAAAAGGCGACAGAGCAAACTGCTCCAGAAAAGATTGAGATTCCTGCCCCCGAAGCTTTAATCGAAAATGTTGACTACATCTTTCGACATGCTTTGGGGAAGAAATTGTCCGAAGAAGAAACTTTGGAAGCCAGGCACTATGCGCGAAAGTTGAAATATCCAAATGGTGCCTTGGTTTTAATGGGAGTAATGAAGATGATTTCTTATACTGTCTCCCATACAACAAAGAAATATCCGTTTGCCGGGAGATAGGTAGAAGCATCGGATTCCCGAAGCTAGAAGACGGTCTTTCAATTCTGTCGAAGGATGATCTTGCTGACAGCCTATCATACAACAACATAAAGGTATAGAAGTTAATTTTGAATTTGAAAATGAAGTATTTTATTTGCTATACTCAATTATGTCCTCCTCTTGTAGGGTTTAATTCTTAGTAATGCCCTTAGGGCGCAGAACAATATTGAAGACGAAAGCTATACGATGGCTCTGAATAACCTTCGTTCAGAGGTGATTGAGTTGAGAAACGAAGGTCTTGAAAAAGACAAAATCTTAATTTCTCTAGTAAACAAAGTGAAGGAAGACGAAGCTAATTTCAAAGCTCAGGCAGAAGCCCAAAAGACTGAAATTGAAGACCTTCGGAGACAACTGGCCGAGGCTAAGGAAAAACGCACACTCGCGTAAGCTAATCAAGAAATTAGCGAATATTGGAAAAATCATCTAGAGAAAAATGTTGAAGAACTTCACACATCCAAGGAAAGGTGCTTTGAAAAATCCTTGGATTGTGTGAAGAAAATAACAGCTAATTTCGCCGAAGTGGGTGCCTATTCTGCCGAAGAAAACTTCATACGAGGCAACCCCGAAGGCGTTATTGAATGGATAAGTGGAGAGGCCGAGACCCTCGAAGAAATATTAAGTGATCGCGGGGATGTTTGCGTGTTTTCCGGTGCGCGGGGAATTTCAGCCATCTTGGAGAAGGCGGGATGTGATCACATCAAGACCATGGCCTAGGCCAAAGCTGTCTTCTCCATAGATGATACGAAGGATCCTTCAGTTGAAGCAACCTTGATGGGCGGGAAATTTTACAATGATGTCTAGGTGAATGGTGGCCGAGAGATGGCCCATGAAATTATAAAGAAAAGTGAAAAGGATACCCATGATGCCCGAGCAAAAGCAAGGCGAGCTGAAGAAGCTACAGAGCGCGAAAAACGTATAGGTATTGCTTTTTGGCTTTTAGCTTCGGCATTTGTTTTTGTGGCTTCGGACTGATTAACTTTTCCTATTTTAGCTGAATTATCTCCGCCGCCGGAACCGTTCGATCCCCTAGCGGATCCATAAATGAAGGAAGCGCTGGACATTATAAACATGGCTGAATCCATTGTTGATGAAGTTGTTAACAAATTACTGCACGAAGCTGCAGAGAAAGTCCTTAAAGAGGAATAGCACTTATTGTAAAAACATTTTGAGATGGTCAATGTATGAGACACTAGAATGGACATTGTACTTTTATTGTAACAAGACTATAATATTTGATGTGTGTAGCTTCGAATCAAATATGCAAAGTATTGTAATTCATTTCTTTGCGATGCATGAAACTTTACATACATACCGTTTTTGAGCCTTCGGCGAAAAAACACCTTCCCTTCTTTTCATGCTTCATAAAGAAAAAGGTCCATGCTTCGCAAAAATATCCATGCTTCGCAAAGAGGGATCCCTTCTTTTGTGACAAGGCTGATGAAGCTGTATTTCCCGAAGCTTACTTTGTGCCTTAGCACATTTTCATTTTTACGAAGCATTCGCCGAAGATCAACTCTGTATTCGATTCTCGTGTCATTGATGCGATATGATGTATGATGTGATGCTATGCGAAATGATGTGATGATATGATGCAAAATGATACTGATGCCGAAGACACACACCCACACACCCACACTGGAATACACAAACTCTGCATCCCCTTAGGAACGACTTTTGAGCTTCTTCACCGTTTATTTTTCGGTGTTCACCGTTTATTTTTCGGTGTAAGTTCTGCATCCCCTTAGGAACGACTTTTGAACTTCTTCGCCTTCTATTTCGGCAGAATAAGTTCTACATCCCCTTAGGAACGACTTTTGAACTTCTTCGCCTTATATTTCGGCGGTATTTGGCTCTGCATTCCCTTTGGAACGACTTTTGAGCAGAGAACTTACGTTGCGCTCCCTTAGGAACGACTTTTGTAGCTTCGGCAATTTTGGCTTTGCATTCCCTTTGGAACGTCTTTTGAGCTTAAAACTTACGCTGCGCTCCCTTAAGAACGACTTTTGAGTAGCTTCGACAAATTTAGCTCTGCATTCCTTTAGAAATGACTTTTGAGCTTCGAAATTCTGTGAAGAAGATTTTGGGCTTCGTAATTCTGTGAGGAAGATATATTTCATTCTGATAGAAGCAAAATCATTACAAGAATTTAAAACTAAATTTACATTACTTGTTCCTTATTAAAAGCAAAATGACATAGAACTCAAAAGCATTTCGGAGGTAGGATATCGCTCAGTATATGTGCTTCGATTCTGGTACAGTACTATTGATTGTACGAGCTTCGGACTCCTCCCTGAAGTTACGTTGTTGCTGGGAGTGTTGACGCCCTTCTGGCTGTTGGCTTCGGGAATAAGTGGGCTGCAGTGGTGGTGTCGGTGGAAGCTGAGGCCAAGAAGCCTGTGAATGGCTTGCCGAAGCAACAGAGGCTGCAGGTTGATTGCCCACGTATTCTGGTATGTAAGGAGAGTGGCACGAAGCAGTGTGCAAAACCTGCTTCGGCTGATTCTGCCGAACTTCGGCTTCGGCGATCTCCTTTTGTTTCAGAATAGTGATTTGGCACATTCTTGTAGTGTGGCCCTTGTCTTCGCCATAAAATAAGCAATAAATTTTCCTGGGCTGATCCCCATATCTTCCTCCGAAGCCCCTCGCGCCTCTGCCCCTTGGAGCTGGTGGCCTGAAGGAGCTTTGCTGCTGTCCCGAAGACTGCGAGGTGTGCTGCGGTCTCTGAAGCTGGCTTCCTTTATCGTCATTATGACTGGAGCTGTGGATTGATCTGACATGCCTAGGGTGGATTCTTCCTCCGAAGCCCCTAGTCATCTCAGAAAATCTGTAAGCTTCTTCCCTTCTTTGTCGGAAGTCATTGTCAGCTCGGATGTACTCATCCATCTTCTGAAGCAGCTTCTCCAGAGTTTGGGGAGGTTTCCTAGCGAAGTATTGAGCTGTGGGTCCTGGCCGAAGACCCTTGATCATGGCCTCAATGACAATTTCATTAGGCACTGTGGGCGCTTGTGCTCTCAGTCGCAAGAACCTTCGGACATACGCCTGAAGGTATTCCTCATGGTCTTGTGTGCACTGGAACAAGGCCTGAGCTGTGACTGGCTTCGTCTGAAAGCCTTGAAAACTGGTAACCAGCGTGTTCTTGAGCTTCTGCCACGACGTGATTGTCCCTGGCCGAAGGGAAGAATACCATGTCTAGGCCACGTTTCGGACTGCCATGACGAAGGACTTTGTCATGACAGCTGTGTTGCCTCCGTATGAGGATATTGTTGCCTCATAGCTCATCAAGAATTGCTTTGGGTCCGAGTGCCCATCGTACATGGGTAGTTGAGGTGGCTTGTAGGATTGTGGCCATGGGATAGCCTGCAATTCTGCTACCAGAGGAGAAGCATCATCAAAAACAAAGGTAGCATGATTAAAATCATCGTACCATTCATCTTTGTTGAATGAGCCCTCTTTATGAAGCTCCCGGTGTAGGGGCCTTCGGTCGTGATCATCTTGAGTAAGATGACGCACTTCCTCAGTAGCTTCATCGATCTTCTTCTGAAGGTCGGCCAGCCGAGCCATCTTCTCCTTTTTCCTTTGCACCTGCTAGTGAATGATTTCTAGGTCCCTGATCTCTTGGTCCAACTCCTCCTCCCGAAGTGTTGGACTGGTGGCCTTCCTCTTTTGGCTTCGGGTCTCTCAGAGAGAGAGAGTCTCTTGGTTTGTGTCCAGTGGCTGTAGTGCAGCCCCTGGCGCTGTTATCTTCTTCGGCAGCATGACAAAGGTCGATGCTTTGCCGAAGGTTGTGGAAGTGAGTACACCGGAGGTGGGCGCCAATGTTGGGGACTTGTTCTAAAATGCTATGAATTAGGAACAAGGCAACACAAAAAGAGATTAATGGTTAATGTCCTTCGTCCTTCGAAGCATTATTTCCCTTAGGATATAACGATCTTCGGATGAAGGTTATGAAGGACATACCTTCATCATCACAGTACATGTTAATGAAAGATGAAGTATATGAAACATGAGAAATAACATGAATAATCATATGACATTGTTAATATCTCTTTATTATATCATCATGAATAAATAAGAACAACATCGGATTACATTTGTACCTTCGGCTTGACAGAAGGTGAAAAGTCCAAGCGTGACGCACAAGTGAGTACAGTCAGCGTGAACAGTACGAGGGTACTGTTCATCTATATATAGGCATAGGGCGCAGCCTGTGTGAAATTACATTCATACCCTTCATGTTTACTATTAACTCGATAATAATCTATTGAGGACTAAATAGTCTTTTCCTTCTTAAGTCGGTTCCTTTTTCTGCTACTGAGCCGAAGCTCCCTTGCACGTAGCTTCAACGCTGGTTCAACCTTCGCTCCGACCTTGATTTTCATATTGTGTACAGCTTCATCACGAGTTCGAAGGTTCCTGTATATATATTACACTTGGGAAACATTGTTAATCATGTTTTTGAGGACCTTCGGAAGACGAAGGCCCCCAACAACAACATTTGACCACCGCCCTAGTCTTGGCTTAGCCAGATAATGCCAAGCCATTTGAGGTGTATTGTGACGCATCATGCACTAGACTTGGCTATGTTCTAATGCAAGACAATTGAGTTATTGCCTATGCTTCATGATCACTCCGGCCACATGAACAAAATTATCCCACTCATGACTTGGAGTTAGCAGCTATAGTCCATGCTCTAAAGATCTGGAGACAGTATCCTATGGTAGCTCATTGCGACATCTATATCGACCATAAGAGCCTTAAGGGTCCGTTTGGTAGGGCTCTGGCTTGCCTAAAAACAGCTTTATCTCAGGCTTTTCCTAGAAAGCAGCTTTTCTGGTAGAGCTGAAACCATTTCGCAAATCGTTTGGCAGAAACGACTTATCCTAAAGCACGAGCTATTTTCCTGTTTTAAAGTGCTAGAGCCAGAGTCAAAGCTGACAAAGCTATTATTTTTGGCTTCTTCTGCGTAGTACAAAAATGGATCTAGCTTTTAGGTGCTTTTCGCACTAAGTTGTTTTAAAAAATAGTGTTTGACAGAGTCTGGCTTTTTTCATAGAAAAGCCAGAGCCGAAGCCCTGCCAAACGAGGGCTAAGTATATGATCACTCAGACCGATCTGAAGATGAGGCAAAGAAGATGACTGCAATTAATCAAGGATTATGATTTGGAAGTGCATTATCACCCTAGAAAAGCCAATGTGGTGACCGATGCGTTGAGTCACAGAGCTCAATGCCATTGTATGACAAGGGAATCCTATACCACCACCTTATGTGATGAGTTGAGTAGATTGAGTTTGTAGATTGTTCCTTTGGGCACTCTAAATCACATCTCAGTAGAGCCAATCCTACAAGATTAGATCATTATGGCTCAGCTCTATGATAAAGGTTTAGGGTTTAGAGCAATCATACAGAGGAAGAAGCAACTAGGGAAAACGAGAAATTCCTAAATAAGAACTATCCCGAGTTTCTACCAAAAATGTTGGTATGTGACCTCTACCCCACTTAGTTTATTCCAATCTTGAGGGCAAGATTTCTTTTAAGGAGGCTAGGTGTAACACCTTAGGTGCTTACTAGAGTGTTAACCCAAATCTACATCACTTGACCTATTATCACATGTGGGTTTAAGAGAGGCAAACCCCACCAAAAACCATGGCTAAGCCCTATAATTGAGTTGTAAATGTACTAGATATATTAACTTACCCAACCCATGTGAAAAAAGGTGAGAGGATATGGCCAAAACCCTTAATCCCCTTTATATGTGAAATAAAGTGCTAAACAAGATTATTAAAGAAATCTAACCTAAACAATTAACTAAGGTTGGACCCTTAACAAAAGTTGTAATTAATTAAGTGGCAAACAAAAAGTTATTGAGGGTTAGTTGTAAGAAAAGGGAGAGAGATACCTAAAACCTACTAGAGAAGTGAAGAAGAGGGGAGGAAAAATTCAGAAAAAAATTCCTAAGTCCCTGTACCGTCACTCAAGTTGGGCTATGTTCATTAAGATAAAAACCTCAAATAGTTTAGCCCCAATGATCAAAAGTGTGCTTAAGTATGCCCTATAAAAAGTTGAACTCGAAACCAAACCATTTGACATGACAAGTCACTAGATTTCTCTCGGATTTGGGCAGTAAGACACACCCCACTTCAACACTCCATATCTTTTGAACCTTAACCCTAAATCCCTCAATCTCCACACGAAGTTGATAGCTTAAGGTGTAGGAAACATCTTTGGTACAAGGATTTTGGCCAAATTTGGCTTGGGTTTGTGACAACATGCAATGGAAATTGGGCTCAAGCAATGGTGCTAGGTGTTCGACGGGAGCTGACACGCTTCACGCACTGGCCGCGCCTACCCCATGTGTCGGTCAACCACCCGCCACGCCTGCGCTCTCCTCGCAGACTCGCACCTATGAAACCTTGTGCCATGAGCATTGCTCTCTTCCCCCTCGCTGTCCTCGACCATTTCTTCCTCTTCACGCCCAATGATTTGTCGCGACCATCCTGGATGAATAACATGTACCACAACCTGAGGTCACTTTATTGGTGGACAAGAATGAAAAGGGAAATTGCCAAGTATGTGTCTGAGTGCGATACTTGCCAGCGAATCAAAGCAAGTCATATGAAGGTAGCCGGTACTTTGCAACCCCTCCCCATGCCCTCATGGAAATGGGATGATATTAGTATGGAATTTATTGTGGGCTTACCCAACACCTCTCAGAAACATGATTGTATATGGGTTATCATGGATAGACTCACTTCATACCCATGCACACCACCTACACCACAAGGAAGTATGCCGAGCAATACATGGAACGAACTGTCTGCATACGTGGAATACCTTGGACCATTATTTCGGATCGAGGAGCTTAGCTTGTGGCATGTTTTTGGGAACAATTGTAAGATTCACTTAGCACTAAACTGATTAGAAGCTCAGCGTACCACCCCCAAGTAGATGGTCAAACTGAGAGAACGAACCAAATCCTTGAAGAAATATTATGAGCTTGTGTGCTACAGCATGGCAAGAACTAGGACAAATGTCTATCTCTAGCTGAGTTTTCCTATAACAATAGTCATCAAGTAAATCTAAAGATGGCACCATTTGAAGCTTTATATGGGAGGAAATGTAGAACCCCACTAAAATGGTCACAAGCCAGAGAACAGGAAGTCTTTGGCACTGATTAAGTGATCGAGGCCAAAGAGAAGGTTAGAATCATCAAGAAGAATCTCGAAGCCACCCAGGCTAGGCATAAGCGAGCTTTCATGATAAGAGGAGAAACCCCCTACAGTTTGAAGTAGGAGATCATGTATACCTCAAGGTATCTCTGACCAAGGGTGTATAGAGATTTGGGGTAAAAGGTAAATTAGCTCCACACTACATCAGACCATATGAGATCATCAAACTATGTGGACCCGTGGCATACAAACTCAAGCTTCCACCTAAGATGTCTGTAATTCACAATGTCTTTCATGTGTCTCAGCTAAATAAATGTGTCTGAGTACCTACAGAGGTCATTGCTAAAGAAGATATCACCAAAGAACCAGATCTATCTTATGAGGAATGTTTTGTTAAAGTCCTGCATTGTAAAGAAAGAGCTACTAGAAGGCAGACAATTAAGATGTTTAAAAAGTGCAGAGGAGCAATCATACAAAGGAAGAAGCAACCTGAGAAAACGAGGAATTCCTAAATAAGAACTACCCCGAGTTTCTACCCAAAAATGTTGGTATGTGACCTCTACCCCGTTTAGTCTATTCCAATCATGAGGGCAAGATTTCTCTTAAGGGGGCTAGGCTATAACACCTTAAGTGTTAACTAGAGTGTTAACCCAAATCTACATCACTTGACATTTTATCACATGTGGGTTTAAGAGAGGCAAACCCCACCAATACCATGGGTAAGCCTTATAATTAAGATGTAAATGAACTAGAGATATTATTTTACCCAACCCATGAGAAAAAGGTGAGAGGATATGGCCAAAACCATAAGTACCCTCTATATGTGCAATAAAGTGCTAAACAAGATTATTAAAGAAATCTAACCTAAACAATTAACCAAGGTTGGACCCATAAACAAAAGTTGTAGTTAATTAAGTGGCAAACAGAAGTTATTGAGGGTTAGTTGTAAGAAAAGGGTGGGGCGAGACTGAAAACCTACTAGAGAAGTGAAGAAGAGGGGAGCAAAAATTCAGAAAAAACCTAAGTCCCTATACCCTCACTCCAACTTGGGCTATGTTCATTAAGATGCAAACCTCAAATAGTTTAGCCCCAATTATCAAAAGTGTGCTTAAGTATGCCCTAGAAAAAGTTGAACTCAAAATCAAATCATTTGACATGACAAGCCACTAGATTTCTCTCGGATTTGGGCAGTAAGGCACACCCCACTTCAACACACCATATCTTTTGAACCTTAATTATAAATCCATCGGCCTCCACACAAAGTTGATACTTTAAGGTGTAAGGAACACCTTTGGTGCAGAGATTTTGGCCAAATTTCGCATGGATTTGTGACAATACACAGTGGAAATCGGGCTCAAGCAATCGTGCCAAGTATTCGACGGAAGCTAACACGCAGCACGCACTGGCCGTGCTTGGCCCGTGTGTCGGTCAGCCACCTGCCACGTCTGCGCTCCTCACATACCTATAAAATCTCGTGCCATCGCTACTGTGCTCTCCCTCGCTGCCCTCGACCATTTTCTCCACTTCGCACCCAATGATTTGCACTTCGGTGAGCTTGCCATGATTCGTCGCCTCCACGAGAGCTCGATTAATGTGGCCACAGCAACTGGAGCCCTCCCCTGTCCAATTTTGACTCGTGACTAGCTTCAACATGTCCCTGCAAAGCTCCCAAGACTTTACCCCAATCCTCTACCGCTCTGAGCGAGACGGTCCACCAACTCCGGTGAACTCCTCTGCCCGCACTTGTGGCAAGGCCGACTCCAACCACCTCCATGCACGCCACGACCACCAACGCATTAGCCAGAGCAGAGATCTATTTTGGAAAACACTTTAGCTCTAGATAGTTGATAAAAAGGGCATGAACATGGGGTAAAGGATACTTATCCTTGATTGTGGCCGCATTGAGAGGGCAGTAATCCACGCATAGCCTCAAATTTTCATCCTTCTTCTTAACAAACAAGGTAGGGCATCTCCAAGGTGAAGTACTTGGTCGAATGAAACCCTTGTCCAGTAATTCTTGTAGTTGCTTCTTCAATTCCACCAATTCTACTGGTGGCAACCGATAAGGTCTCTTAGAGATGGGTGTTGTGACTATCTACAACTCTATGGCAAACTCTATGTCTCTGTCAAGTGGCATTCTAGGAAATTCCTCCAAAAACATTAGCATATTCGCATACTACCTGGATTCCTTCCAAGGGACACCCTATCATGGAAAAGGCACATGAATTTGTGCATTTCTAGCTGGGTAGATATAGGGTAAGTTCTTTGCAACTTGGGGAATGTATTTCAACGGCTTGGGTTGCGACGTCTATCAAGACTTGGTGTTGGGTCATCCAATTGGTTCCCAAAATGATATCTACACTCTCCAAACCCAAAATAAGAAGAGTGGTTTTGAATATTTTACTACCTAGTTGAATTGGCACTTGCCGCGTGAGTTGGTTGGCTGCAACCTTACCACCTGGCGTTGCAATCATATAGGTACCTTTTGTATCACACAAGGGCATCTAGCATTTGACACTTAACTTTTGGCTGATGAAACTATGCGATGCAGTAGAGTCAACTAATATAAATGCAAGTTGGTTAAGGATATAGAAGGTACTAGTCATCCCATCTGCTTCTGGCATTTCCACGTGAGTAGTGAAATTTAGCTTTCCATGCTTAATCTGAATTGTTTGCTTCTTTCCCTTATTTTGTCACTAGTGATTTTGGGGGCATTCCTTGGCATAATAGCCAGTACTACCATATGTAAAGCATATGTTCCCGCTCCCTTAGCGGTTTTACTGTGGAGCATTCTGAGTATTGCCCCGGGGTGCTGAGCCTTAGAAGCAGGAGTTGACTTACTGCTGTTGAGGTGGCCTGATCACCCACCTTCCTTGCTGCTGGGGCTGCGAAGGGCCTCGACTCTGATTGCTAGAAACAATCCTGAACCTCAGGGGCTAAGAGTGCGATGGTGCTGCAGGTGCCTTCCTCTTCTTTTCCACCCGATGGGCCATGATACAATCTTCCTAAGAGATGGCCAAGTTAAATAGGTCGTTGTAGGTCTCTGCACAGACCATGTTCAAGAGATCCTTGGGCTTAGTACTAAGACCGTGGTGAAAATGATCTCTCTTCTTGGCGTCAGTGTCAGCATGATACCCAGCATACTGGCATAGACTGTTGAAAGCTTAGGCATACTGCAGGACAGTATGGGAGCCTTGGGTAGGTGCTAGAAACTCATTTAGCTTCCTCTCCAATAGTACCTCTGGAATGTGATGTCCACGGAAGGTTGTCTTGAATTCCTCCCAAGTCATCACGTGGTCCGAGGGCAACATGGCGTGGTAGTTGTCCCACCACATCTGAGTTGATTCTTGAAGTTGCTGGGCTGCAACCCTAGCCTTGTTGGCATCTAGACATGCCCCAATGAGTAGAGTAAACTTTGACTCGATGACATAGAGCCAGACATCCGTATCAAGGGGTTCTTCAGTCTTGCTAAAGAGCGGTGGTTGGCTGCTCAAAAAGTCTTGATAGCTAGCCATTGTCGGTAGGTGCTGGTGGTTATGGCCACCCATCGGCTGTGTTTAGGATTGACATTGAACCATCTGCCATAGAATCTCGTTCTGCTGAGCCATGAGTTCCTGCATGGTAGGGACAGTGGTGGTGGTGGCGGAGCCTGCTGGTCCTGTCTGTGATGTTGCCTTCCTGCCATCTATGAATGCGAGGTTTCTCTCATCAGTTTTATGAGCCAACGTATGTGATGAACGTTGAGTCAAGTGGTATGTGTAGGGACTTTTAGGGAATAATCAGACGAGTCATGAAAAACAAAACTTTGCAGCACAAAGTAATCAGAAAATATCACGAGCAAGACAATAAGGGTGTGAGATTCAGAATAGTAGCAAATTAGCCGATGCATTATGTCATTGTTCTCATAGAGGATCTGCACCACACAGGGTGTTACAATGCAAAAGAAGAGCTCTACTCACTAGCCTACTGTAGAATGGTTCCAAAAAGCTAGGCTACAATGAAGAGTACACTTGTCTTGTCACATCTGCTAACTACTCAATGGTTAATTGAGGCAGCATTAGACTCAAGAGTAGGTGGTCCTCTAGAGTGGTACACAATCTTAGAATCTAGGCTAATGACTTCCTCCATCTCTTATGGGTCTTCTTCTTCCACCTTCATAGCAGCTTGCTGCTTCTGATGATGCATATCAATGTGCTCATGGCATCATCGAGCTCAAGCTTCAGGTCATGGAGTTGGCTCTCCAAGTCCTCAATGGTAGTCCCTCGTTCATCCACTTGCTCTTGGAGATCATGGATCTGGGTCCCCATTCTCTCAATATGGAGATCCTTCTCCACCAGATTAGAGGAGAGATTAACCGCAAAGCCCTCTCGGTCACTTAGGGTCTCTCGAGGTGTTTGAGCCAAGCCGATCAGCTGCAACATAGCCCCGCTCTGCAACACAAATGATACAATACATTCATGCATCGGACCGATGTGCTAATAGTCCCTCTAGCATGGTCAAGTCTATCGCCCTACATAGGGTCGTCATTCCAAACAACTGGGAAGAGACTGATGGAACGGGTCGCCACCTCCAAAGGATGGTATTCGCAGAAACTGGACAGGGTCAGTAGGGCGGCGACCTCACATGTGTCGTCGTTCCTGAACGTAATGACCTCAGTGTCCAGAGAATGCTAGCCTAGGTGCAGCCCCAGAGCAAGCGACACATGGAACCGAGGTACCCCATGCTCCTC
Source organism: Zea mays (assembly GCF_902167145.1). Taxonomy (NCBI): domain Eukaryota; kingdom Viridiplantae; phylum Streptophyta; class Magnoliopsida; order Poales; family Poaceae; genus Zea; species Zea mays. The sequence goes on along the minus strand of NC_050100.1, from coordinate 39,872,232 downwards.
ATATTGCTAAGTGGTGTAGCGGGGAGGTGTAAGGTAGCCAACGATCCTCAGGACTCCCCACTAAATAGAGGTAAAACCCTCCCATCCTAAGTTGTCATAATGGATAGGCTCCCCTTCCATCACAATACCACATGTGGGATCCGACATATGGCAAAGGCAAAAAAAGAAGTGAGGGGCTGAAAAATAGTGAACATATTTCTAAGTGCTAGAAGAAAGGGTTATAACTCAAAAACTATAAACCCAAACCTGCTCAAAATTTAATTGGTCCTTCCTTAGGTTAGGAGGTACAACTTTGTTATTTAGGTGTTCAGCCAAAAAGGACTTTAGGGTGCTGATTTAACCAAATCTTTACAGGACAGACAATCTGTTTTTAGTTTAGGACAACAACTCGGTGCACGATGCATAATTAGAAACTTATTTAGGTGAACCTTATAGTTTTTGGGTAGCAAACTCTCAACTCAATTGGGAGCAACTTTAGTGTTTAATGTTAGGTGAATTAAGGTTGCTAAAATAACTTAAACAATAAAAGTTTAGCTAGCTACTACAATTGACATGTTATGCTAATTTTTAACTATTATGCATGCATGCTCGTCCTAGTCATCCTCTCGAACTTTCTATTTCTTCAACGCTATTATGACGCCCTTCCTAGTACTATTTGCCTTCACGACATACCTATGTAGTGAAAGGGAAATGTGCCTTTGGGCCATTTCTAAGTATTTTGGTGATTAACTATCCAACACACCACTTTGAACTAACTATCTTGGAATGAGCATGATCACAGGTGTATAAAGAGCAAATTGAAGATGTCAAGTCCAAAAGATCACAAACATGGACCCAAATATGAAACTTTATGATAAATGGTATAAGTGTGAGGTTTGCACTTCTAAATATGTTGCATAGGTCCTTTACAATGTTTCTAGTACTTGTGTTTGGGCTCTAACTCATCTTGTAGAGAAAAGTACTTTTTGGGCTTGAGTTTGCACATATTGCAAATCCTACTGAAATGAAGTTGCAAAGGTATGATTCTAGCACTTAGTAAATTGTTTTAGTTACTAATAATGTTCATACAAGTGCTAGGGAACTTCTCAAGTCAAGCTAAAAAGGAGTTAAGAAGTTTGGCTCGAAAGTGGACAAAGTTTGGCCAGACTGAGCCTCACCGGATAGTCATGTCCGATGGCCAGCCTGGTCGGCTGGCCAACTAGTCGCTCTCGGCAAAATGCTGGGGCTCGCTGGCTATAGTTCACGGGACAGTCCGGTGGGCACCGGACGTGTCTAGTGCGCCATGCTGCCAACGGCTCTCAGGTGGCGCAACGGTCGGCACCGTGATCAGCGCCGGACACATCAGTAGGCAACGGGCAGGAAGGGGCACCGGTCATGTCCTATGCGCCACTAGACAGTCCGGTGCACCTGCAGATAGAAGGCAATGAGAACCTTCCAAATGGAGGAGCAACGAATCCTTGGCCCCTTAGGGCTATAAAAGAGGCCTCTAGGCGCCTCTACCATGACACCAAGCAATCCTAAACCACAATACAACTCCGAGACTCCGCGACCACGCCTCCAAAGTGTTTGAGAGAGAGAGTTGAGCGCATTTTCTAAGTCGTTACTTTGTCGCTTTATTGTTACGCTCTCTTCTTTGTATTTGTGTGTGTTGCTGCAATTGTGCTCTTATGTGTGTATTCTCACTCCCTCCCTTACTCTAAGTTTGATTGTGATCATTTGTGTAAGGCCGTGAGAGACTCCAAACCTATGGAGATTCCTCACAAATGGGTTTGATATAAGGAAGACATACGTGGCACCCTAGTTTGATCTTTGGATCACTTGAGGGTTGAGTGCAACCCTTGAACAAAGGAGGTCCCCACAACATGGAATAGGCATTGGCCGAACCACGGTAAAAATTACGGTGTCTCTTGGCTTTAGTATTTTCTTTTTCTTTATATTTCTATTTTCTAAATTCAATTCTACAATCTTGTTTCCCATCAAGTTTGAATAAACTGGATTTTAAATGCACAATCAAAGATCACAACATGAATGCAAAATTTATTTGATTTATTAACTATTTATTTATATAAATACCTCTAACTATAATTCATGGAAGGAGTAATAAAAAATAGTTTTACCACTTTATTCATTCAAAATAATAGCTTTAACTTGTAACTTCATTAGAAGACACTTTAAACTTTAAAACTTTTAGGAAAATATTTATTAAACCCAAAATTAGGACTTTGGGGTGTTACATGTGTGTGTAGTATCACTCCCTCCCTTACTCTAAGTTTGATTGTGATCATTTGTGTAAGGCCGTGAGAGACTCCAAACCTGTGGAGATTCCTCACGAATGGGTTTGATGTAAGGAAGACATACGTTGAACTCAAGTTTGATCTTTGGATCACTTGAGAGGGGTTGAGTGCAACCCATGACCAATGGTGATCACCACAATATTAAGTAGGAATTGGCTGAACCACGGTAAAAATTGGTGTGATCTTGTCTGTATACTTTATTGCGATTATTCTCTTCTTGAGTTCTCATATTCACTTAGAATATTGCTCCTAGTTTAATACTAATCTCAATTGAGCAATCAAGTGAAGAGTTCTCATCTCCCTTCTCTCACTCTCAAACTTGGCTTTTATTTTCTCAAGCCAAGGGGAAAACAAATAAATACACACCCGAAAGGATAACTTTCCAAATCAAGCTTAATTCTATCTCTATCAAAGAAAAAAGGAAAAGAATTAGGACCAAACTTTGGTGGGCTATACGGATGCTTGATATCTGTCAGATACTCAGACCCCCATAATACTAGATCTCAGATCGGTTTTGTGTTTCTTTGTGGTGGTACTACCGTATCTTGGATATTGTGCGAATAGATTCTAGTAGCGATGTCTAATAACCATTCAAAGATAATTGCTTCATATGAAGCCATACGTGAGTGTGCTTGGCTACGGCGGATGACTAATCACATTCAGAAGTTGTGTGGTTTTGGCACTGCAAGTACCTCTACCATTATCTATGAAGATAATGCATCATGTTTTACACAAATGGAAACAAACTATATTAAGAGTAATATGACTAAGCATATTTCTTCTAAGTTCTTCTATGCTCACGAACTCCAGAATGAGGGAGAGGTGTAGGTCCTGCAAGTCAAGTCTTGTGATAATCTAATTGATTTATTCACTAAACCCTTACCTGTAGTCACATTTGGAAAATGTGTTTGAGGTATAGGGATGAGACACTGATTTGCAGGGTTTAGGGGGGAGAGCATGACTGAGTTTTATCCCTTTCTATTCGATCCCGAATACTGTAAGCTATACATCCTTGAAGGTTGTAGTTGTCATAAAGACACCCATTGTACTTTTTTTCTATCGTCGAAGTTTCTCACATATGGTGTTTAATGAGGCAACAAGTGCAACACATGGAGTGACCATGTGTACTCTTTCTCTATTCTTTCTCACTGGGTTTTTCGGAGTTACAACGAGTGACGAGTTTGTCGCAATATTTATCCAAGGGACTGCTAGAAAACCCTACGAAGGTTTATGTGGACTAATAACAAATGCATCCCTAAGGGATTGTACTTATCCATATACATATATAGAACTTGTACCTTCTCTCATAAAGAATAACAAGGAAATAGTCTCCCACCTTTTGTGTCTCCCGTGCTTGCCTTTGACACGGAAGAAAACGAGTCTTCTACATCTGTCACGCCTCTATTTGTAATGGGAGGGATTGAGGTCGTCTAGGTCTGAGATATGAGAAAAAACTTTTCTCAACTTTTTTTTTCTTTTCCACAACAAGTCAATTCAAAGGAACTTACCTGCTTCCCACGCAAGCCTTTAATTTGTTGTTATCCATGTGAAGTGTGCCACATCGATCAGTCGTCATTGGAAAGCTATATATAGAATAACTCGCTTAAGTTACAGCTCACCTTCACAAAAGACTATACGAGAGAGAATTTTATTGCTGTTACATTGGGCCATGTGCAATGGGTACAGTACTTACCCATAAGTCCCCAAAAGTCAACGACGACGCAGTGCTCTAATCTCTGGATCTACTTCTTGTCCAGTAGATAATGTGCTCTCTGTTCTTTTTTACTCCGTACTTGACCAAGAGACGACCCAATGCATCGGTGGAGATGGACCACATATAGACTCAGGATATACTTAAAATGGTGCGAGAGTCTGTTGTTCGTGGCTTACCCAGCCAGCTACCCTGGTAAACACGCAATGGATGGTCCACTTGTATTCTATCCGTCTGCGCCCCAACCAACATGCCGATCACTTTGTAAAATTACACATAATTTATTTACGAAACCGGCAATGGGCCGGGGTAGGTATGTTTCCGACCAACTACTGAAGCATTATCCGAATTGTGTCGTGAATTTTGCGGGACGTTTTTATAAGCCCCACAGTTGGGGTTAATTAGCCAATTTGTTTTCGTATTTAACTCTGTAGTAGCCGTACGAAAACGTAGAGACGCCTTATTGTATTCGATATTTGGTTTTTGTAACTATATATCATCTCGTGTTGACGATTTTCATGATTTCTTTTCCCGCAAAGATTATTTTCAAATCGGTGCACGTGTCACATTTATATTTATATTATTAACTAACACAACTGCTACTTTGGTGCATATTCACGGCAAAATCCCTGTGCACCGGCCATATATAAGTGCCAAAATTAGGATCTAATAAAGATAGGTGTGCCGTGTGCGTCATGTAAGGCCCCATTTCAATCTCACGGCATAAACTTTAACTTCCTGCTAAATTTTAGCTATATGAATTGAAGTGCTAAAGTTTAGCTTCAATTACCACCATTAGTTCTCCTGTTTAGATTATAAATAGCTAAAAGTAACTAAAAAAACTGCTAAAGTTTATCTCATGAGATTGGAACAGGGCCTAAGTCTATGGCTTTCGTTCCTTCTATCAACTACGACGAAAAAGCTGAAAGGCAAGCAACATTTGTCCTAGCGAAAAGGTCAAAAGCGCATGCTAGCACGTGGGTGAGCATGTACATGCTGTGCACTTTTTGCTGGCCGTGGCTGAGTGAAGGCCGGCGACGTACGACGACGACGATCTGGGTTGGAAACTTGGATAATAAAAAGGGGGGTGCTCCATTAGATCTCATATATCATGGAGCTCGTCTATACCATCGAAATTAAAGATCACTATATTAGAACTTTACTATTGAATAAAAGTATAATCTATATCTAAGATTCACCGTGCACTACAAGAAAAAAGGCAAACGGTGTCGGCCAAAAACCCACACTCTTACTGAAATAAGCCGACACTCTTAGTATAAGAGTGTCGGTTGACCGACACTCTTAGCCGACACTCTAAATTGGACGCTCTTATTCGTATAGAAGTGTGGGGACCGACACTCTTATATTAAGAGTGTCGGTTCAACACGCAACCGACACTCTTATCTTAAGAGTGTCGGCCAAGGACGTGGCAGACACTCTTACTGAGCGCGCGGTCACCAGGCTACCTGGGCGCATATAAGAGTGTGGGGGCCGACACTCTTACTGAATAAATTTTTTTAAATACCCAGTTTTATTTTTCTCCCTCCCCGGATGGGAAGCCTCCATAACAGCACAATACAAGCACAACATTCAATATATCACAATACAAACACCATATTCAATATGTCATAACACAAGCACCATATTCAATATTCATACAAGTTCAAATCCATCTGAAACAAGTTCAAGTCCATAAGAAAGAAGTTCAAATCCATCCGAAACAAGTTCAAGTCCATACAAAACGCAATGATAGTAAGTTCCACACAAGCCTCCATATTAATTCATTCCGTTGGTGGGTCATTGGAGCCGCCGCCACTTGTGTTCATCAATAAGTCCATAAACGTGCTCTGATCCAGAGGCGGACTAGCATGATGTGAGCCTGAACCCTTTAAAAGAAACAAAAATTTATTAGTTTACCGAGTAACTAATTAAACATATACATAGACTGTAACATATACATGCATGTTTTCTAGTAACTGCTTAAACAACGAAGCAAATAGAGATGCAAAGGGTATCAACTTAACGTACTGATCCTGGTGAGTGTGAGGGCAATCCTGGTGAGTGTGACTGACCGCGAGGAGGAAATCCCCACGGCATCGGTGGCGGCATCTGTGTTTGCATCGGTGGCCAAATGCCTGGCTGGCGAGGTGCCCACGGCATCATTTGCCCTCCTATCAGACTCGATGGCATCAATTGGTCTTGGACAGAAGTTGCAGAACCCTGAAACAGAAGACACTCTTGTTTATGATTAAGAAGTTGCGGTGATCAACAATTAAAGTAATTATAGATCATGCGAATGACAAAAGTTTAAAATAGATCATGTACAAGCAAACATGTAGAAAGACAGAGAGCAAGCAACCAATGATTATCGGACAAATGATGTTTAGTAGACGATTGTACCTGTGATCCATCCGCCCCTGCAGTGGAGCGATCCGATGATTGTCCAGACACCGGATGTGTGATGATAGGGGGTTGTTGAAAAGGCGACATGCCGAACTGAGTTCCGGCACCTCCGTACATCTGCAAATAGATTATTCATCAGTTTTTCAGTTAATCGGACTTAAGAAACAACGAAAAAACAAAAAATTGATACCTGATGTAGCATCCAATTTTGCATCTGTTGCATCTGTTGCTGCACTTGTTGCTTATATTGCGTCATACTCTCCTCCATCTGAGTCATCTTCTCAAGCAGCTCTCCTTCACGTGCAGATGATCGTCGGGGTCGATTCGACCCAGCTGAGAAATTGGACCGTCTACTGTAACTCCGACGGGGGACAACACCGTCGCCGATTGCTAACCTGTAAGAGTATCATATACATATATATATGTAGTAAATGATAAGACATCACTAAACAGTAACAACGTGACAAGCGTATATACCTCCCATGCGGCATGCCTCCGCCAGCCTTATAAGCCGCCTCCGTATCGAACTCACCAGTGAGCCAGTCCGCGTCTGGACCATTTTTGTCTCTCACGTTCTCAATGTAGCGAGCCTGTGAAAAAATCATCCAAGTTACAGACAAAGGCATATCATGTTCATGTTAGAGTCAATTTTCATACTTACCAGTTTCTCTGTCGCATTACTATCATTCAGTATTTCTGGATGATTCGGATCGGGACCCTTGTGTCCCTCGACGAAGACTTGAAGCAAAGTAGGCTCCACTCCATTTCGAGCCTCCTGCAACACATGATTAGAAAATCTAGACAAGTCTATGCAATTAACAATTGACCAGGCAATTTGACACATACCATACGTGCGGCCTTGCCAACGTGTCCATCTGCCCCGAAGAAGTGGACCCCTGGCTTGCTCAATCGATTCATGCGATTTCTATTAGATATGGACAGGAACTCCTCAGAAGCCCAATACTCGCACATCCACGCCCAAGCATCCGAATGGTGGCTCAACCAATCCACCTCACTCTCTTTGTACTGCTGAGCAGTCAGGTGGATTTCCTTTGCCATATTCGTGTCACAATAGTTCCCCTGACGCTTTTGGTACACCGTGACGGCCCTCAATCGTGCTTTATACATCATGCCCTTTACTGCTCTATCTGCTGAGCCATTGAATACCTCACGCACATATGGATCATCCAAGGTATAGGGGTCGCACACGCGAAATTGGCCCTGCAAATTTGAAGATCACCGAAGACTTACAAATGCAAAATCTGAATTAAATTTGAATATCACAAGAGACTTACCCAAAACAAATCCCACACTTTGCTTGTGTGTGTCCCATCATTCCCGTACGGCTTGAGGTCCCAATGAGCCCAGTAATGAGCAGCTATCTCTTGACCGCCCTCTGTCACCATTGCCGGGTAGGCGAATCGCAAACAAATCCCCAACTCTGTGAGGACTGGTGTGCGATGCCCTGTCCCGTCCCAACTAACCTCCTTCCATGCCCTGGTGCCTTTCGGTTCAATCACCCTCCGCTGATCGAAGGGTTTAGAAGGCTTCAATGTGAGGGACCGACGAAACCTGCAAATGAAAGTTTGTTATTTCACAATGAAAATCATTTATTTAAAACTTCAACTCAACAATAAGAATACCTGATGACACGCCGTGGCGCAGCCTGTGTGGCAGCCTCCTCTGTAGAAGCGTCTGCTCCAGAAGTCTCCTCTCCATCCTCCAGTTCTGCGGCAGCTTCCTCAGCCTCCTCGTCCACAGCCGCCTCCGCAGTAGGTGCCACAGTAGGTGCCACAGTAGGTGGCACTGAAGCAGCTGCATGCGAAGTAGCCCCATCTGTATTAGAGGGTCCGCTGGTATCCCGCATCTCCTCTAGGGAGGCAAGCAACTGCTCTTGCCTGCTCCTGTTTGTTGTGGTGCCCTGAAATGTAAACAAATTTAGATTGCTAGTTGGTCCTAGTAATTGAACTAAGAAAAAAACAAGTACCTCAAACATGTTAGGAGTACCACTGGAACCCCTTGACCTTCGTTGTCTGGATCTCCTACCAGACGAATCCATCCTAAACATCTGTAATAAATTCACAAAAGAGTAAGTATGAATAAATTTTTCACAAAGTAATGCATATTAAATAAACAAAAACAAGAGTGTGCTATTACATCTACGAATTATGTATCAAAAATCGTCGGCATCAGAGTCCTCTTCGGCGACACGTGTATTAAGTTGTTCAACCCATTGTTGTGTTTCAAGAACTGTTTCTTCAAACCTTTGACGTTTTGAGTTTGATGAAACTGGTTCCTCCATTAACTCTACGGTAAGAGAAGCTAACTCATTTAGTCCTGCCCCTTCGGATACAATACTATCATTGTCGCTATCGTCTGCTTGATCACCGACTTCTTGGAAGACATCATCATCATCATCATTGTTGGTGCTTAAATTGTAGTTTTGATATCGGTAAGGATGAACCTCTGGATTAACTTTATATGCAACCCACCAGGTTTTAAAACTTTTATGAGGATAACTCAAATAGTACACCTGATGCGCTTGATGTGCCAGGATGATATTGTTGTACTCATTTCCTTTATACCTTGATGCGTGCTTTACCTCCACCATCCCGAATTCGTCAACTCGCGTGCCAACATGTGGATCAAACCATATGCAATCAAACGTCACAAGTCTCAAAGGTTTGTGACCTCCAAACGTATACTCAGTTATGTCTTGAACAATACCATAATAGTCCTCCAATTGTCCATCATCGCTATACGAACTTGCTACAACTCCACTGTTTGTTGTAGCTGCAAGTGGACGACTCGCTTCTAGTTTTGCTGTTCGAAAACGATATCCATTAATATCATAGCGATCAAATTTTCTTGCGGTCAATTGACCATGTGATATTTGTTGCAAGTCTTTGGAGACACTGGCTTCAGGTTTCTTACACTACAAAAATGAGGAACATATAAAAATAAATACTATGGAACATCTGAACTTAAGTTAGAAAAAAGATAGGCATGGGGGAAATTACATGCTCGTGGAACCACTGCACGAAGGACGGGCCACCGTGTAACCCTTTCAAGCGTAGGTCATCCAACTGCTTTTGAGTAAGTTGTTTGTTGGGTTTATATATGCTATCAAAGATTTGGAAATAAGGATGAAGTTCCGGCATATTGACATACAAGAAAAGCAAGGTCTTGTTACGCTCTGTCGTTCCCACAAGATGTGATGTGTAAGCTCCGACACCTTTACCGTCCCACTTAAAAGCACTTAGATCAGTGATTGGAGCTTGCTCGGCAACATGGTACCGTGTTGTTTGCGCATTCACGTTGTTTGTGTCTGAAAAATACTTGCTTGAGAATAATGTGATCTCTCTGGCTGCGAACGCCTCTGCAATACACCCCTCAACCCTTGCCTTATTCCGCACCATTCCTCTGAGTTTTTTCAATTCTCTTTCTTGACTATACATCCACCTGAACTGTGCAGGTCCTCCTACCAACGCTTCCCAAGGAAGATGCACAAGCAAATGTTGCATACAATTAAAAAATCCAGGTGGGAATACTTTTTCCATCTTACATACAAGGACAACGATTTCCTTCTCAAACCTCATCATCAATTTCTTTGAGATTTCCTTAGCACATATCTGCTTATAAAAATAACTGAGTTCTGCAAATATCTTCCACACATCGGGACTAAAGTATCCACGGAACATTACTGGCACTAGTCTTTCAATCAAAATGTGATAGTCGTGACTCTTCAACCCAACGAGTTTACTAGTGTCGAGGTTAACTGCTCGTTTTATATTAGCCGCATAGCGATCTGGGAACCTCAACTTTTTCAACCATTGAAATATCTCCTCTCGCTCTTGTCGTTTCAGACAATAAGGAGCTAGTGGCCGACTCTCAGATCCACTTGGATTTTTTCTAAGCTCAAGGTGCGGACGATCACAAAGTTCAACTAAGTCTCTTCTTGCATTCATGTTATCTTTGGTTTGACCGGTGAAGTCGAAGCACATGCTTATGATGCTTTCCGCAACATTACGTTCTTGGTGCATCAAATCTATATTATGTGGTAACAGCAATGCCTTCGTGTAAGGTAGCTCCCAGATAAACGAGATGTGCGTCCAATTGTGTTCTTTACCATACCCTTGAAACCGACCTCCTACGCCCGGTTTTAGGTCACGATGTTGTCTCATGATATTTTCACCAGTTTGCCGCTTCGGTGGCCCATCTCTAACCCTCTTGCCTTTTCGGAATGACTTTGTATCCTTTCTAAAATGATGATTATAGGGAAGGAGGCGTCGATGAACATCAAAAAATGTTTCCTTCTTACCATGTTCTAACCTATATGCTTGTGAGTCACCCATACATATCGGACAACGCAGTATGCCATGGACACACCAACCAGAAAAAATGCCATATGCTAGCAGATCATGAATTGACCATAGATATGCTGCGTGTAGAGTAAAACGACATTTCAGATGACTATCATATGCCTCAACCCCCTGCCACAACATTTTTAGTTCTTCGATCAACGGTTCCATAAATACATTAATTTTCGTTACAGGATCCTTCGGACCTGGAACAATAAGGGCAAGAAACATGACCTCTTCCTTCATGCATTTGTTAGGAGGGAGATTGTAGGGCATCATAAAAACTGGCCAACATGAGTAAGAAGTGGAATTATTGGAGTAAGGAGTGAATCCGTCCGTCGACAAACCAAGACGAACACTCCTAGGGTCTCTTGCAAATTCTGGATCAAAACGGTCGAGAGCCTGCCAGGCCTCGCCATCTGAGGGATGCACCATGACATCCGGATCTTGACCCTGCCGATCCCCTTCCTTATGCCACCTCATTTGCTTTGCTGTCTCTTGATTTAGAAAGAGACGCTTAAGCCGTGGAGTGATAGGCATGTACCGGAGTTGCTTCATCGGCACCTTTGTCGTAACCTCGTTTCCATCCTCATCTAGCACCACTGCATATCTTGACTTACTGCAGTGGATGCAATGTGTGGTATTTTCATGCTCCTTCCAGAACAACATGCAATTGTTCTCGCAAGCATCAATCTTTTGGTAGTTCATGCCAAGACCAGCTACGAGCTTCTTGCAATGGTACAAGTCCTTCGGCATGTTATGATTCGGTGGGATGATATCAATAATCAGTTTCACAATATCGTTGTAACAGTTGTTGGAGAAGGTGTACTTTGACTTCATCGCCATAAGACGTGTTACCACCTGCAGTACGCTCACATTGGTTCCTTCATGCACTTTAGCCTCTGAGGCTTCAAGAAGCTTATAGAACTCTCTCACATCCTCTGGAAAAGCTTCATTATTCTGTAGTTCTGGGTACTCATTCCTAATATCATCCAACATCTCTTCCATTCGGTCTACATCCAGGTCCCCATCCGACTCAATAGTATGGTCCACCTCTCCATGCTCATGCCATACCAGATAGTTCGGCATAAAACCATGTTTGAAAACATGATACGAGAGCTCCACTTTTTTCAACCGAACCAAGTTCTGATATTTTATACACGGGCACCTCGCTAAACGAGCATCACCAGCAAATGCGAGTGCCACGAATTCATCTGCAACTCTCACCCATGCATCAGAGTGCCCATGAGTGGCACTGTCGAATCCATCGTACATCGCCCTTCTTCGATCATCACTCATATTCAAAGCTAAAGAAACGACACATATTTAATAACATATATACACTTAGGTACGAGTTAAAGCATCACTACAATTACACATTAGAAAAATATACAAGTTAATGCATATTTATACTAAAAGTTGGTAGATATTTGTACTCACAGGTTAATGCAGGGCGTTGCGGGCGGGGTGGCGCGTCGGCGAGGCTGTGCTCAGGACGCAGGAGGCCGTGGGCGACGCAGGAGGCCGTGGGCGGCGCAGACGGCGCTGGACGTCGGCGGGCGTCGCTGGATGTCGACGGAAGTCACGGGAGAGAGCGGGCAGCACTGGAGCGGACGGGGTGAGCGGCGCTGGAGCGGCGGCCGGCGCGCGGGAGGGAGCGGTGAGCAGGCGGCGCTGCGGGAGGGAACGGGTGGCGCGCGGGGCGCTGCGCAAGCGAGCGGGGCAGCGACGCACTGCGCAAGCGAGCGGGGCGGCGGCGCGCTGCGCGCAGAGGGAGTGGGCGTCGGCGTTGCGGCGCGCTGCGCACGGAGGGAGCGGGCGCCCGGGGCGTCGCGGGTGGGCGCCGGCGTCGTGGCTGCGCGCGGAGGGTGGGCGTCGGCGTCGCGGCGTCGCGGCGCGTGGAGGAATGGAGGTGGGCGGCGCGTGGAGGAATGGAGGCAGCCGGGCGTGGGGGAATGGAGGTGGGCGGCGCGTGGCCGGGCGTGGGGGAATGGAGGTGGGCGGCGCGTGGAGGAATGGAGGCAGCCGGGCGTGGGCGACGGCGAACGGGGGTGGCGGTCGGGCGCCGGTGTCGCGGCGGATTGGAGAAGGGCGGCGGCGGCGCGAGCAGGATGGAGAATGCGGCGGCGCGTGGGCTGGTGAAGCTGACCGAGTAGTTTCGGGTGGCTAGGGTAAAAGAATAAGAGTGTGCGGCAAATGGTGGGCCGACACTCTTAAATTAAGAGTGTGGGTTCACGCGAGACCCCGACACTCTTAATTTAAGAGTGTCGGTACTTTTAGAACCTACACTTTTACAGTAATAAGAGTGTCGAGACCGACGCTCTTATATTTACCGACACTTCTTCAACATTTTCTTGTAGTGGTGTTTACACAGCTCCATCGTGGATCTAATATTTACCCGGAATTGTTTGGCTAGACAGCAGTAGTTTATGATCCATGCAGGGCATTATAGCTAACATAAACTAACCAGTACGAGAAAAGATTTTGTAATCAGAGATGTGGTGGATAATTTTCTTTTAACTTCACCAAACTTGAGCTAAGGCCATGTTTATGACAGCTCTAGCTACAGAAAATTTGGTGTAGTTGATAGAGCATGTCACTAGATGCTCTAAAAAAAGTCATGGAGCTAGAGTGTTTTAACTCTTTACAAAACATTTAGATAAGTCATTTTATTTATTATTTATATTAAAAATATTTTTAGATCTATTTAAACTGATATTATAAATCACAACTCCACAACCTACAGCCATCCCAAACACATCCTAGTGGAGAACGTAGCTCCACCAAAATGGGGAAGCTGACCTCCACATCCACCACCGTTTTCGTGAATCTAAATATAGTGTATATGATTGTTTAAGAAATTTTTTTTTGTAGAATAGAGTTGTTTTTAGTAAACCTAGAACTGATGGAGCTCTACCAAACAAAACCTAAATCTTATAATGGCTTAATTAATTAATTAATTACACGAATATACTTTTGATTGACACCAAGGTCTTTTAATTTACACGCCGACGACGGAATCTCTATCGTATCCAACAACTAGCTAGAGCACAAGCTGGCATGCATGCATGAGCGCAAAATCTATGCTGTGTGCACGCAATAACTATACGTGGAGTAGGACATTATAGTTGTACTTATCTTCATGTGAGTGCGCAGCGCGCATGAGTCGTGGCGGAGTATTCTTCTGCTCGATCGAAAAGATGAAAGCGCTCCGGCCGGCGGGCAAAACCGGCCAGCGACGGCGGAAAAACACGCTGCTGCTAGAATACGATTCAAAGGCAGCAAGAGGGCCGGCACCACCATCCCACTAGCAAAAGTGCTACCCTCCCCACTAGTTCTTTTAAAACAACGTTAACATCAACCATTTTGGACTCGGGAAAAAAAAATGCAATGGATAACACACACCATAGGATATTTTGCGCATATACTTTAATTTAGTGCATTATATATGGATGGCACATCATATCAACGGAGAGGTGAACACGCTTGATGTTGACAGAACTTTGAGTTGAAAGGTTATATACCTTTTCTCTTTTTCTTTTTCTTTTTTTAAAAAGGCATTTTCTAATTGGGACTTCTCATCTGATGCTGTGCGTCCGGCTTGGCGGCTTGAGTGCAAAAAGGCAAGCTTGCTGCTGCTGCCGACAATTTATTCTCGTAGTGGATGCTGCCGAAATCGATCGCCATTCTATGCATATAGGAAAAGTGTCTCTCCTGGTCGCAGATATCTTATAATATCTGAAAAGATATTTTTAGATACCTCCTGCTTTTTGTTTGTAACTAGCTCTAGGAGCATCGCAGCTTATAAATCGTTCCTAGAGATATATTTTTAGACACAGTTTTGCGAAGTAATCGACGGTTGTCCTGCATCACACGTAAAACGTGTAGGTTTATTCCCACCCCTTAGCAGTGGGTTGTTATCCTATACATAGACCGTGAAAACCACCCAAACCATTATCAATGGGCCGAGCGAACCCTTCAAACTCCATAGGGACTAGGAAGTATTTGGGCTCGTACGTGCGTAGGTGGAATGCTTCGGCCTTGGTGTGTGGAAGGTGGACGAGGGTAGTTGTAGGATTAAAGACACCGGCTAGAGGGAGGGTGATTAGACGGTTTTAACTAAATTCAAAGACACAAAGAAAATTTAATTAGAATCACAAGAGGATTAAATCTTCTAGCCTATGTTGAGCTAAATTTGGTTTGCAACCTAGGATGGACAGACAATCAAGTAATGCTAGGAATGAGAGATTGCACAAAGTAAACACAAGTAATAACTTTGAGACAAGCAATCGGTCACAAGGGAGACCAAATTTTTTACCATGGTCTTAGTAATTTGTCGGCTACCCCTAATCCACGTTGACGTGGATTCAAAGCACTTAACCGCTCCTCTATCAAGGCTTCGCTTGATTTTCGAGTCGGTTGGTCGATGAACCTCTCACTACAAGAAACTGGTTAAAGAACGTGGGTGAAAAACCGTCGAACTTAATGTAATAAGCCGTCGAACTTACCGTAAGAACGTGGGTTTACCGACGAACATAGCCGACGGCGATTTTCGGACGAACTTAGAGAAGTAAGTTCGACGGCCCCGTCGAACTTAAGGTTAAGAACGTGGGTACCGTCGAACTTAATGTTAAGAACGTGGGTACCGTCGAACTTAATGTTAAGAACGTGCGTTTTTAAGTTCGACGGGGGCCGTCGAATTTTTTCCCATAAGTTCGACGGCACCCACGTTCTTAACCTTAAGTTCGACGGGGCCACGTGGCCGTCGAACTTATGTGTCCTGCGGACGTCTGCACGGACTGCACAATAAATTCGACGGTACCCACGTTCTTAACATTAAGAACGTGGGTACCCACGTTCTTAACCCTGCGTGGGTCTGCACAGACTGCACAATAAGTTCGACGGTACCCACGTTCTTAAGGTTAAGAACGTGGGTACCCACGTTCTTAACCCTTTTCCAGAAAAAAAAAAAATAAAAATACAAAAATGAAAAAATAGACACACAAAATATCACATGCAACACAATATATCACATACAATACAGATTTCAAACACATTGATATATGTTCATATCACAAATTCACAGAAGTCCAAATATATAAGTTCGCAAATTCACATAAGTCCAAATACATAAGTTCACAAATTCACACAAGTTCACATCCATAGTTCACAAGTTCAAATACACAAGTTCAAACATTAGCTCCGTCGCTCTCGATCAGGACATCAGATTGTTGTTCGTAGCTCCACCACATTAGCACCTCATTTACTGTTTGTTTGAAGTCTACACCAAGCACCTCGCATAACGAATGCAAAGTGTTAAGATGTTCCATGACTTGCTTCAGCCGATCACTCTGTTAAAAACAGGCACAGACAATAAGATTTATAGACTTGTATGAGTATTGAAGGAAAATAATAGACATGGGGAGTAATATTCATTAGACAGATAAAGAGGATTTGAACAAGTGATGCTGACCTTCTCCTTCTGAAGGGATTGCAGCTCTTTCGTTAGCTCCTCCAACTTTCTTAAAGACAGATCAGACTGATCCACAGGAATTCTAAAGGGTACAAAATCTGCAGGCCTGATTTCAGATGCAACCTTCTTAATTTGCTCTATGACATCAACAAATTGGTCCCATCTTTCAACTTTCTTCTTTCTCATCTCCTCCAAGTATGGGACAATCGCATTCAATTCTTCCCTTAAACCTTGTAACTTCTCATTTGACTGCCATTTAAAAGAAAACAAATTACTGATGGAGTCACTACTGAAACATTCAATCTTCATACCATCATAACAGAAGAAACAATACACATATATCAACTTGAAAGGAATAAAACTTAACATAAAACAATATTATACATTAATTTAGAGTGTTACTCAAACAGACCATGGCTTTTAGAGAACAATACGGTACACAAAGTTTTATCACATCATGATCTAGTCACGTAAGTCAGATGTAGTGCCTTAAAAATGAGAATAGAAGCGAAGAAAAAAATAGGCACCTGAGAAACCCCTGCTCTGGTTCCAGCTTGGTTAGCCTGTCCTCGGTTTCCAGTAGCAAGTGAGTACTTCAAGCCACTGGTAACAGTTTTTGCTTTGATAGCAAATTGAAAATTAACTTCCTTTCCATTATCTACACACTAGGATCAAGGAAAGGGAAGAGTTAATAACCAGAACGATCAAATGGGCCAGAAAATTAGAACTTAACAGTTTAGACAGAAAAAAACCTTTTGCATGTAAGATCTCACATCCCTTGTTAACTTCCTGAAAAGCTATAGTTGCAGAAGAAAACAAAATCAGGCTATTAATCCAGAAAAAAAAGAATTAAGAGCATTTAATATTCTGGTATATTTAGGCAAACCATTCTAAACAGCCCTCCAAGCAGTGGACCAGCAAGATCTAGTCTTTTGTTTCCATAATGATCTCGGTCATCCTCAGCTCTTCGACTAAGAGCACACATCAGTAGGCGGTGAATAATATACCTGCAAAACAAATGAACCTCACTACTTTCAACAGAAACTTAATATTTGAAGATGCCAGCCACAAGTCCACGAGGCTTGACAAGGAGCACATACCCAAAATAGTATGTCTTCTTAGTTTCACATAATTCCCCAACACGTAACATTTCCTTTTGAAGTATTTCTTTTGCATATCTGAAATAGAAAAAATGTAAGCATGAGTGAAACAACACAAACATAGTGATGTTATGTCAACTCTTTGCTTGACATACTTAATTCTCTTTTCTCGAGTGACACCAACTGTTGCGCCATGTTTTCCAATGTAGTCTAGAGCAACCTATGAGGATTCAAACTAAAGCTTTTAAAAGAAGAAACATAAGCCTGAGCTCAGCTCAAAATGTGCCACAACAACTGAATAAAACAGCATGCTCAAAGCAAACATTGGTTGAAGTAAAAAAATGTGTTCCTCCAGTCGAGCAGCTGAATAAGTACCTGTTGATTTTGAATGACAAAAGCTTCCTCCAGGGATGGGCGTAGCAATTCCATCATTTGTGTATCAGAAAAGTCATAACATATATGCTCCAGTATACCCTTGTCAGCAACAAATCCTAATGCTCGAAATACAATGATAATGGGAATGTTCGCACGAATATAAGGTAGAGTAGCACAGACATATTGACCAGATGATCCCTGCAGTATAAGGAACATATCACAGCTTTAACATTTTATAAAGTCAGTTTGCCTCACTGTGGTACTACACCCCCTGACTTGTACAAGTAAGAAGCACGCATATGCATTGAAAACTATTTTTGAAAACTTATAAGTCACTGACCCCAGAGCCGCTACTGCTCAAGTCGAGGCTGATCAAGAGTTACCCTACTCCAAGGTTAACCCAAATTCACTGCCTCAATAAACCGAACATGGTTCAGCACCAAACTAACTTGACAGAGAGCATTTAGGGCAGATTTATTCCTATTTTTGTACACTACCAAACCCCACCTTCTCAAGAGAAAATGTTCTCCAAATATAGATCTCCAAGGTTGCTATAGTATTCCAAGGCCAAAAGTGCATGAGTTCAATATTATGGTACTCCAAAACTGCTCACAAAACACTGAATCCAGAGGCAGTTTCTGAAACAGACACCATACACCTAATCTGACAGGGCAAGTTTGGGAGCATTTTACTCCAAGGTTTATGTGGAACCAAGTCCAACCCTCTTTATAAAACTTGTTCTCTGTACTATGGGCTCCAACGTTGCTATGGAAACTTTAGTCTAAAACCACTTGGATTGATCACAAATGATCTCCAAACTTGGCACCATTTACTGAATTTCAGTTTTTGTTAACTGAACTGATTTCAGTCACCAACAACTCAACAGTCCATTTTCAGTCAACTTTTTCTACACTTTTTGTGTAGGATCATATACATCACCCTTAAAGACATTTGTACCCCAACTTATGGTCTTCAATTCCTTTATAGAAACCATAGTTCAAAACCTTATGGATTATGCACTAGGAAGCCCCAAATTCAGTCACAATCACTGAAATTCAGACTTAGACGCTATTCCAAATCTGAAAATTCAGAATTCAACCACCTAACAGTCCAAATTTGAGCCGCTGTTACTCCAATTTTCGTATAGGATCATGTCCATTACCTTTGAAGACTACATTCTGAACGAGCAGATCCCTTATAACAAAGATTCATGAATCATGCACGTTCTGGTCATTTATAACAAGTTGAAAAAAAACATACCTCAATTGTCTTCCCATTGGAAGCAGTTACAATGTCACCAGTTCTCATGCCTGTGCCACTGATCATATTTTCACAGGCAGCGATTATAAAGTGAACCTGTGAGAAGGGAAAAAACATAGAATTAACAGATAAACTAATTTGGGTAAAACCTCTACATCTATACAGCTAGGTGGCTGTGAAAAATGAAGTACCTCTACTCCAGGAGGCTTTATTTGTCCCAAAGCTTTAGCTGCACCAAATACAGCTGTAGAGCCTCCCATGTCAAATTTCATCAGCTCGATGCTGTAGCCTGGCCCGGTCTTAATGTTGTAGCCACCACTGGATTCATTGGCAAATCAAGCATAAGAAAAATAACAAACGGTTCCATCTACTTGTCTACTTCTAACTTTTATAAACCCAATAAATATGTGGCAAGTACTACAAACCTGTCAAAAGTTAAACCCTTCCCAACAATAGCCAGCTTTCTCTTGACGTTCCCATCAGTGGGTTTGTAGCACAAATGGATGAAGTGAGGAGGGTTAGCAGAAGCTGCAGCAACTCCCAAGTAGGAACCCATCTTTAGTTCTTTGCATTTCTCTACATCCAGTACTGTGGCAGTGAACACATCACTGAAAGTAGAAGCGATCTTTGACGCCTCCTCCGCAAGCACAGCTGAAAGAACAAAGGATGACTGCGATAAGTATACTGGCAACAAATCTATGAAGAACAATAAAAGTTTGGTGAAAGATCTACTAACCAGGGGTAAGGACATTTGCAGGCGAGTTCACAAGCTCTCTTCCGAATATCACACCCGACGAAAGATCATTAGCATACTTAAGTTTCTGATCCACCTTCGCACCAGAACCCACTCCAATAATATCAACATGTTTCAGGTGCACCTTTTTTGATTCAGACTTGTATCTGCTGTCCTCATACAACCCCAGCACGGTTCCTGTGATTCAGACCGGCAGAAATTTCAGCATCCATCCACTGCACTTCATAACCATGACATCAGAGAAGAAAAAGGAGCGTGTGCAGGAGAATCGAGTACCAGAAGCAACTGCTGCTCTGCAGCGCTGCTAGCTTGAACTCTTCCTGGATCCCACTGGGGGAGGCAAGAACGATTGCAGCGCTGCTAGCTTGAGCGGCCTTGGCAACCGACGCGACAGACTCACGGAGGCCTCGGCTAGCGGCGGCGGTGGACGAGGCGCTCTGACCAAGACCGATCAGGCCCACCCTCTTGAAGCCCTGCCCCGCGAGGCGGAGGACCACCGACTGCCCCGTCTTCCCAGTGAAATCTTCCTCCACCCCAGCCTCCGACAAGAGGCCACCGAGCTGGCCGTCCAGCTTCTTCAAGACGGCATTCTCAAATTTGGAGTAAGCGTCTTTGGACAGATCCTTCTCCGTGACGGTGATAGCGAGAATATCGCCCTTCCACTCGGAGAATTCGATGTCTTTCGCAAAAAAGGTGACCTGGAAGAACGACAGAGAGCACAGGTTGAAGCTCTGTCACTTCAGGAGGATAGAATCGACTAACTTCCCACGGATCAAACCGATAAATCTTAGACGAAGACGTGCGGTTTTGGAGAAGGGAAAACGCTAATTCTGATCTCGATCTAGCGCTTGTTTTAGCGCAGCGAACGTAAGCCACGATCAAGTCAACACACGAGAGTATCAGCAGGTTTTGTTGGAGACGGGTTGTAGGCACACTAACAAAGCAATCGAATCCACGAACAATTCGAAGCAGTGCTGGATGGAAGCCTAATCCAGAGGCAGGAACGCACGCGAGGTTACACAGATGACAGACCTAAGGCGGCTCGACGACGTTGGGCTTGGTGAGTCCGAGAGCGGGTTCGGCGGCCGCGGCCGCAGCGGCGGCGGTGTGCCCCATCCAGGTGCGGTGATCGAGCGGGTGGCCCTCCTGCTATACAACGAGAGTCGAGGTGGTGATGTCGACAGAGGAGAGCGCGGTGGGCGGGCTGGCGGCGGCGCGGTGGGCTGGCGGCGGCGCGGTGGGCTGGCGGTGGCGCGCTGATCTGGCGGCGGCGGCGTGCTGAACAGGCGCGCGGTGCGCTTATCGGGCTGGCGGTGGGTGGGCTGAGAGCTGGTGAGAGAGACCCGCGGCGTGGGATAGGGATTTGGTATTTTGGGTTAAGTTCGACGGTGTCGAGTTGGCCCACGAACTTAATCTAAGAACGTGGGTACCCACGTTTCTAACAGGTTAAGTTCGACGGTTTTGGCTAGGGCCTACGAACTTAAATTAAGAACGTGGGTACCCACGTTCTTAAAAAAACCCATGAACTTAACTAATGTAAGAACGTCGGTACCCACGTTCTTAACAAAACCCACGAACATTTATCAGTTTCTTGTAGTGTCTCAAACCTTGATTTCACTATAGTAGCTTTTCACCGCTCCGGTAAGGCAACACGAAGCCTCTCACAATCTTCGTTGAAGAGCTCAACGTTGAACCTCCATCAAGCCATCTAGGAGGCAACAACCTCCAAGAATAATAAGTCGATGACGCTTTCTTAATGAACTCCTAGTGCCTCAAAGATCAACGACTTGATGTAATTCACTAGATGTTTCTCTAACTCACTAGAATGTGTTGGGGCAAAGACGGAACCAACCCTCGATCACCCTCTGTACTTACCAAACAATGAATGCTCTGATGCAGAGGTAGACAACCAGAGAGAACGAAGGTAGCGCGGGGGGGCTAAGTTTCCGAGGAGCGAAGTCTAACCCATGCTTACACGACGGAGTCATTGGCGCACAAGGTCAGGGGCCTAGTCCGAGTGAGGGGGTTGCCTAACCCCCTTCGGATTATGCAGGTCAGTGAAGACATCGACAGATGGAACAACACCTGCAATCGAAGGCCTCATGTCAATTCCCTGACGAGGGCCACCCATCTTCGTTGCTTCTATCGTAGGAATGTTTCCTCTAAAGGAAAAACCCTCGATTTCTCTAAGAGGAGGGCCCACTCCCAACCAGACGGTAATGGCCCCACCTATTAGCCTCTATTGAGGGTATAATGTCGGGTGTAATTAGAATAGCGGGTCACTGCCCTATAGTTAATCTGTTATACATCATATTTTAGGAATGTAGCAGGTAACCAGGGGCATAGACGCATTTATGACACTGGCCCCTAGATGCCCTATAAATACTCATGTTCTGTAGCTAGATGGGACATGCTTGAAAAGACATTTGAGCTTCCAACCATCCATTTTATCACGCCTGCTATCTTATTTGCTCCCAAGTGTTTGGACCCACTGTTCACAGTCCCAATGGAATGCAATGCCAAGCAATGAATGTGAGTGAGAGAGGAAAAAGGCTTGAATATGCTCAATAGGTGATCCAAATGGCCAAGAGAGATGACCACACCCAGAACACATCATATTTATACCCCCTTCACACATACTAATCGTTATGGAACATTCCTACGAAATCTACGTATTCATGAACGATTCAATGTTCAAAGTCTGGATGGTTCTCACTTGAAAACCAACGTCTAATTTTACATTAAATGCATTACCAGAGCTATAAAAAAGTCACGAATAATGAGGCAGACACAAAACTCTATAGAACTTGGCTTGATTCAAAAATTAGTACCGCGGACAGTTCATGCCCCTAGGCTGAATGACTTGAGTTCACGAATAAGGCCCATTCCAGAGCAAAACTCATTCTAACCACCACTTTCTTTGACTCACCCCGAGGCCAAACCCAGGTAGAGACATAGTCACAACTCGTCACGACTCGCCCGAGGGTGGGAGACACAGTCACGACTCGCCCGAGGCCAACCCCAGGTGGGAGACGTAGTCAGGACTCGCCCGAGGCCATCCTTAGGCACGAGATGCAGTCACGACTCGCCCGAGCCCAACCTTAGATGGGAGACGCAATCATGACTCACTCGAGGCCAAACCCGGGCGGAAAACACAGTCACGACTCGCCAGGACTCACTCGAGGGCGGGAGATGCAGTCACGACTCGCTCGAGGCCAACTCCAGGCGGGAGACGCAGTCACGACTCGCCTGAGGCCATCCTCGGGTGGGAGACGTAGTCAGGACTCACCCGATGCCAACCCCGGGTAGAAGACGCATTCACGACTCGCACGAGGCCAACCTCAGGCGAGAGACACGATCACGACTCGCCCGAGGCCAAACCCAGGCGGGAGACGCAGTCACGACTCGTCACAACTCGCCTAAGGATGAAAGATACAGTCACGACTCGCCCAAGCCAACCCTAGGCGGAAGACGCATTCACGACTCGTACGAGGCCATCCTCGGGTGAGAGACACAGTCACGACTCGCTCGATACCAACCCAAGCGTGGGAGACACAATCACGACTTGCCCGAGGCCAACCTCGGGCAGGAGACACAGTCACGACTCGTTTGAGGCCAAACCCGGGTAGGAGACACAACCACAACTCGTCACGACTCGCCCGAGGCCAACCCTAGGCGGGAGACACAGTCATGACTCGCCTGAGGCCAACCTCGGGCAGGAGACGTGGTCACGACTCGCCCGAGGCCAAACCTGGGCACAAGACGCAGTCCTGACTCGTCACGACTCGCTCGAGGCTAAACTCGGAAGGGAGACACAGTCTTGACTCGCCCAAGGCCATCCTCGGGCGAGAGACGCAGTCCAGACTCGCCTGAGGCCAACCCCAGACGGGAGACACAGTCTCGACTGACCCGAAGCCAACCTCAGGCGGGAGACGCGGTCACGACTCGCCCGAGGCCAACCCTAGGCGAGAGACGCATTCACGACTCGCCCGAGGCCATCCTCGGGTGAGAGACGAGTCATGACTCGCCCAATGCCAACCCCGGCGTGGGAGACATAGTCACGAGTTGCTCGAGGCCAACCTCGGGTGGGAGATGCAGTCACAAACTCGCCCGAGGCCAAACCTGGGTAGGAGACGCAGCCACAACTCATCACAACTCGCCCGAGGCCAACCCTAGGCAAGAGATGCAGTCATGACTCGGCTGAGGCCAACCTCGGGCAGAAGACACAGTCACGACTCACTCGAGGCCAAACCCGAACGCGAGACGCAATCATGACTCCTCACGACTCGCCCGAGGGTAGGAGACACAACCACGACTCGCCCGAGGCCAAACCCGGGCAGGAGTCGCATTCATGACTCGCCCGAGGCCATCCTCGGGCGAGAGACGCAGTCACGACTCGCCCGAGGCCAACCCCGGACGAGAGACACAATCACGACTGGCCCGAGGCCAACCTCGGGCGGGAGACGCAGTCACGACTCGTCCGAGGCCAACCTCGGGCGGGAGACGCAATCAGGACTCGCCCCGAGGCCAAACCCGGGCGGGAGACACAGTCACGACTTGTACGAGGCTAAACCCGGGTGGGAGACGCAATCATGACTTGCTCGAGGGAAAACCCGGGCGGGAGACACAGTCACGACTCGTCATGACTCGCCCGAGGGCGTGAGATATAGTCACGACTCGTTCGAGGCCAAAGGAGGCAAGGGTTGTATGGGACAACCCATCTCTTGTCTAATTCGCATCCTCAAACCTTTTCCTTACGCCCATAGTCACGACGTCTGTAAACATGATATGAATCTTTCCCTTGCACGGCTCGCCTCGCCCGAGGCCAACCTCGGGCGGGAGACGCAGTCATGGCTCGCAAGGCCAACCTCGAGCGGGAGACGCAGTCACGTCTCGCTCGAGGCCATCCTCGGGAGTTAGCTGTTACAACCTACACGATTGATTTGCCGTGTAATTACCAAAAAGCTGTTTGTGTTCCGTTGCAACGCACGGGTACCATACTAGATAGATTTCTTTACGTCGTCTAGATATGCGCAGGTAATAAGCATTTAATGAATAGTTTGTTTAAATGAGGTAACCGGTCTACCACGTCGTAATCTGCAGTGGGTACCATACTAGATAGTTGGTGTTGCAGATGATTAATAAGTCTGTTCACAACAGTTATCTCACATAGATAGATCTTATTTAAATGAGGTAACTAGTCTACCACGCCGTTTCAATATAGATATGTGCATGTAATAAGCATGCATTTAACGAATAGTTTGTGTTCCATTGCAAGCACATGAGTACCATATAGTTAAGAATGATGCATGGACGGGCGGCATCACGATATCTCTCAACTCGATGGAAAAGCATTGGTTGCATCCTCGTGTTGATCCTTTTGATGCATGATGCAGACGTTGCTTTCAAGGAAGACGAAGGAATTAACAAAGGTCCTTCGTGGAAGCAGCTCACAGATCTTGGCAAATTTGTCAACCGCTGGGTACACACCTGAGGTGTATGGATGACCTCTTGGCAGTTGGCATACCTCGCCACGCACCACTTGTCATGATCTTCGACAGTGATCTCGTTTATTATCAATGCAGATTATGTTTGGCCCGAGGGGTGATGGCTCACTTTTGTGAGGTCAGCTATCCTATCATTACTATCTCATCTATTATTTTAAATTTCACTCTCTGTAAACAGCATAATTTACATAAACTTCTATCCGCTGCGGATGACCCCTGAGCTGTAGCTACAAATATCGCTACCACGGCTACAACATGATGCCGACAGATACTCCGTCGTTTCTGAATTATGACCCAGCAGAGCAACTCAAACACAAGTTCGATTCGTAGCGGTTGATCGAGTGCCTTCATTTCAAATCACTTTTGGATGTCGAGAAAACTAACGTCCAGCGGCTATTGCGTCAGTGGCCCACGGGATCCTAAAATTCGTCGTGTACCTTTGATAGCGTTCTATGAGATGATGCCCGGGGCTGGGAGCTATCTGACATCCTAGAGCTTAAGGAACTAGAACGCTGAAATTTTTAATGACCTGGTAGCCTGGTAGGTTAGGTAGTGTCGTGAGGGCCTGAGCCATCAATACAGAAAGCACACACGCACAGAGCTCGTCCACTCGGACCTTCGCCGCTGCCCTCGTTTTGGTAGTCTAGGACATCAAAATCAAAAACTAAATTGATTCTCCAATTGAGAAATACAAAAAAAAAGTATAACTCTCGAGGCCTCTTCAGTACTCCTGGGCCGATGTCCGCTGGGGCTGGGCCATCAAAGGCCGAAGCCCAGCCACGTGTTCGAGCTAGCCGGGCCTAGATTCCTAAACTGGAAAATAGAAATGAGATTCCAATTACGTGTCTATAGAGATCACAACAATCTACTAAACCCTAAACAGCACAGGTCTATAAAGAAGGCACTACCATACAACCTGCAAAAAGCACATCCTCAATTATGGCCGTGTCGTGCCAGCACATGGGCTCAGCCATTGGCCCATAATTACTTATATGTGTCAGGCCAGCCCAAATAACCTAGAATGCTAATAGAGTGTTTGGTTTGAGAAATCATATCATCCAAATTAAGGTGGTGCATCATGGGTTCATTCCTCAGATTTGGTGGGATGACTCCATTCCTCATATTAGTACTAACTAACTAACTATGAGGAATGAGATGGTGATGGATCAACTCATTCTATTCCACAAACCAAACAAAAATAGTGAGGAGTGAGAAGACGATGGACTAGTTCATTCCTCAAACCAAACACCCCATAAGTGTGTCATACGGACCCATATACATACAACAGTAATACATAAACAGAAAGTACATAATATATATATACACACGACTAAAATAAAATTAAGATGTTTTGTGACTGCCACAATAAAAACATTTGGTCACAAAGAAAAATAGTATAACTAGCTCAGAAATAATATTCAGTTCTCAGTTAAGTGTTTAGTTGAGTACTATACGGCCATACAGAATACATATACAATTATTATCATCACTATTCACTATCCCCATCTAAGTATTAGTTCTCGGAGGCCGGTTGAAGCTCTGGATTCTCCAAGTTGTGTTGGTCCTGTGGGCTTTGACGAACCTTAGTTAAATACTGAGTCTATGTTTAGTGAGCTTCAATGAGCCTTAGTTAAATGGGCTCTGTCAGACCGGCCTGTGAGCTTGACTTGAGGCCCAGGCACGACCCACATATTAAATCGTGCCGGACCAGACCCATAATTAGGTTAGACCGTACCAGACCCAGACCGTGCCTAAAATTGTGTACTTTGGACCGGTCTATTAGGCACAACACAAATGTACACCAATACCTCGCTCCATTACTATCCTGTCTGTCGATGTGCACATTACCATTGTTATTAGGCAATCGTCACCATCACCAAGGCGGAGATAGCACCAAGATGCTAGAACGAGATTGCAAATCGTGGCATAAATGTTAGCGGTCCCAAATTACAGTACATGATAGTACTTACTGATAGTCGCCTAGAGGGGGGGTGAATAGGGCGAAACTGAAATTTACAAATATAAACACAACTACAAGACGGGTTAGCGTTAGAAATATAAACGAGTCCGCGAGAGAGGGCGCAAAACAAATCGCGAGCAAATAATGAAGTGTGACACACGGATTTGTTTCACCGAGGTTCGGTTCTCTCAAACCTACTCCCCGTTGAGGAGGCCACAAAGGCCGGGTCTCTTTCAACCCTTCCCTCTCTCAAACAGTCCCTCGGACCGAGTGAGCTTCTCTTCTCAAATCAAAGCCGGGAACAAAACTTCCCCGCAAGGGCCACCACACAATTGGTGCCTCTTGCCTTGATTACAATGGAGTTTTGATCACAAGAACAAGTGAGAAAGAAAAGAAGCAATCCAAGCACAAGAGCTCAAATGAACACGGCAAATCACTCTCACTAGTCGCTAGGGCTTTGTGTGGAATTGGAGAGGATTTGATCTCTTTGGTGTGTCTAGAATTGAATGCTAGAGCTCTTGTAATAGTTGGGAAGTGGAAAACTTGGATGCAATGAATGGAGGGGTGGTTGGGGTATTTATAGCCCCAACCACCAAATGTGGCCGTTGGGAACCTGTCTGTTCGATGGCGCACCGGACAGTCCGGTGCACACCGGACAGTCCGGTGCCCCCTGCCACGTCATCACTGCCGTTGGATTCTAGCCGTTGGAGCTTCTGACTTGTGGGCCCGCCTGGGTGTCCGGTGCACACCGGACATGTACTGTTTGATGTCCGGTGCACCAGTATGGGCGTGCCTGACGTCTGCGCGCGCTGCGCGTGCATTAAATGCACCGCAGGGAGCCGTTGGCGCCGCAGGGAGCCGTTGCTTCGCTGGCACACCGGACAGTCCGGTGCACACCGGACAGTCCGGTGAATTTTAGCGGAGCGGCTGCCGCGCGAACCCGAGGCTGGCGAGTTCCGGAGACCGCGCTTCCTTGGAGCACCGGACATGTCCGGTGCACACCGGACAGTCCGGTGAATTATAGCGCGCCGGCTTCCGAGAATTCCCGAGGGTGAAGAGTTTGAGTTGGTGTCCTCTGGGCGCACCGGACACTGTCCGGTGCACACCGGACAGTCCGGTGCCTCCAGCCAGAGGTGCCCTCGGTTGCCTCATTGCTCCTTTGTTGAATCCAACACTTGGTCTTTTTATTGACTGAATGTGAACCTTTACACCTGTATATTCTATATACTGGGGCAAACTAGTTAGTCCGATTATTTGTGTTGGGCAATTCAACCACCAAAATTATTTGGGAACTAGGTGTAAGCCTAATTCCCTTTCAATCTCCCCCTTTTTGGTGATTGATGCCAACACAAACCAAAGCAAATATAGAAGTGCATAATTGAACTAATTTGCATAATGTAAGTGTAAAGGTTGCTTGGAATTTGAGCCAATAAAACTACTTACAAGATATGCATGGAATGTTTCTTTCTTATTCAGCATTTTGGACCACGTTTGCACCACATGTTTTGTTTTTGCAAATCCTTTTGTAGATCCATTTCAAAGATCTTTTGCAGATAGTCAAAGGTAAATGAATAAGAGTTTGCAAAGCTTTTTCAAGATTTGAAATTTTCTCCCCTCGTTTTAAATGCTTTTCCTTTGACTTAACAAAACTCCCCCTAAAGGAGATCCACCTCTTAGTGATCAAGAGGGTTTTGATATGTATTTTTAAAATACTACTTTCTTCCCCTTTTGAACACAATAGGATACCAATTGATAAATACTTTTGGAAAACACTAAGTTTTTGAAATTGGTGGTGGTGCGGTCCTTTTGCTTTGGGCTCATTTCTCCCCCTTTTTGGCATGAATCGCCAAAAACGGAATCATGAGAGCCCTTTGGTGCAATCTTCCTCTTTGGTCATAAATAAATGGGTTAAGATTATACCAAAGGAGAAGTCCTTTTCTTTGATGCTCATTTCTCCTCAAAGAATAGAGGGTTGCTTGGAGTGATGGCGAAGTATGAGTTACGGAGTGGAAGCCTTTGTCTTCGCCAAAGACTCCAATTCCCTTTCAATGTACCTATGACTTGGTTTAAAATAGACTTGAAAACGCATTAGGCATAGCATATGAAAGAGACATGATCAAAGGTACATTTATGAGCTATGTGTGCAAGCTAGCAAAAGAAATTTCTAGAATCAAGAATATTGAGCTCATGCCTAAGTCGGGTAAAAGATTGTTCATCAAGTGGTTTGGTAAAGATATCGGCTAATTGATCTTTAGTATTAATGTAAGAAATCTCGATATCTCCCTTTTGCTGGTGATCCCTAAGAAAATGATACCGAATGGCTATGTGCTTAGTGCGGCTATGCTCGACGGGATTGTCGGCCATTTTGATTGCACTCTCATTATCACATAGCAAAGGGACTTTGGTTAAT
The DNA here is from genome assembly GCF_902167145.1 of Zea mays. Taxonomy (NCBI): domain Eukaryota; kingdom Viridiplantae; phylum Streptophyta; class Magnoliopsida; order Poales; family Poaceae; genus Zea; species Zea mays. The sequence goes on along the minus strand of NC_050100.1, from coordinate 39,842,624 downwards.
TTGTAACCGTAGTCCCGCAGGGTTTGCCTCATCCAAAGTAATTGCGCGCAACAATGGCCTGCGGCAATATACTCGGCTTCGGCGGTGGAAAGAGCGACCGAATTTTGCTTCTTTGAAGCCCAAGACACCAAGGATCTTCCCAAGAACTGGCAAGTCCCCGATGTGCTCTTCCTATTAATTTTACACCCCGCCCAATCGGCATCCGAATAACCAATCAAATCAAATGTGGATCCCCGAGGGTACCAAAGCCCAAACTTAGGTGTATAAGCCAAATATCTCAAGATTCGTTTTACGGCCGTAAGGTGTGATTCCTTAGGGTCGGCTTGGAATCTTGCACACATGCAGACGGAAAGCATAATGTCCGGTCGAGATGCACATAAATAGAGCAATGAACCAATCATCGACCGGTATACCTTTTGATCCACGGACTTACCTCCCGTGTCGAGGTCGAGATGCCCATTTGTTCCCATGGGAGTTTTGATGGGCTTGGCATCCTTCATTCCAAACTTGCTCAGAATGTCTTGAGTATACTTTGTTTGGCAAATGAATGTGCCCTCTTGGAGTTGTTTGACTTGAAATCCTAGAAAATACTTCAACTCCCCCATCATAGACATCTCGAATTTCTGTGTCATGATCCTACTAAATTCTTCACATGTAGATTCGTTAGTAGACCCAAATATAATATCATCAACATAAATTTGGCATACAAACAAATCATTGTCAAGAGTTTTAGTGAATAAAGTAGGATCGGGCTTGCCGACTTTGAAGCCATTAGTAATAAGGAAATCTCTTAGGCATTCATACCATGCTCTTGGGGCTTGCTTGAGCCCATAAAGCGCCTTAGAGAGCCTATAGACATGGTTAGGGTACTCACTGTTTTCAAAGCCGGGAGGTTGCTCAACATAGACCTCTTCCTTGATTGGTCCATTGAGGAAAGCACTTTTCACGTCCATTTGATAAAGCTTAAAGCCATGGTAAGTAGCATAGGCCAATAATATGCGAATTGACTCAAGCCTAGCTACGGGTGCATAGGTTTCACCGAAATCCAAACCTTCGACTTGGGAGTATCCCTTGGCCACAAGTCGTGCTTTGTTCCTTGTCACCACACCATGCTCATCTTGCTTGTTGCGGAAGACCCATTTGGTTCCTACAACATTTTGGTTAGGACGTGGAACTAAATGCCATACCTCATTTCTAGTGAAGTTGTTGAGCTCCTCTTGCATCGCCATCACCCAATCCGAATCTTGAAGTGCTTCTTCCACCCTGTGTGGCTCAATAGAGGAAACAAAAGAGTAATGCTCACAAAAATGTGCAACCCGAGATCGAGTAGTTACCCCCTTATGAATGTCGCCGAGGATGGTGTCGACGGGGTGATCTCGTTGGATTGCTTGGTGGACTCTTGGGTGTGGCGGCCTTGGTTCTTCCTCATCCTCCTTATCTTGATCATTTGTATCTCCCCCTTGATCATTGCCATTATCTTGAGGTGGCTCATCTTCTTGATTTTGTCCTTCATCAACTTGAGCTTCATCCTCATTTTGAGTTGGTGGAGATGCTTGCGTGGAGGAGGATGGTTGATCTTGTGCATGTGGAGGCTCTTCAGATTCCTTAGGACACACATCCCCAATGGACATGTTCCTTAGCGCTATGCATGGAGCCTGTTCTTCACCTATCTCATCAAGATCAACTTGCTCTACTTGAGAGCCGTTAGTTTCGTCAAACACAACGTCACATGAGACTTCAACTAGTCCAGTGGACTTGTTAAAGACCCTATATGCCCTTGTGTTTGAGTCATAACCAAGTAAAAAGCCTTCTACAGTTTTAGGAGCAAATTTAGATTTTCTCTACCTCTTTTAACAAGAATAAAGCATTTGCTACCAAAAACTCTAAAGTATGAAATGTTGGGCTTTTTACCGGTTAGGAGTTCGTAGGATGTCTTCTTGAGGATTCGGTGAAGATATAACCGGTTGATGGCGTAGCAGGCGGTGTTGACCGCTTCGGCCCAAAACCGGTCCGGTGTCTTGTACTCATCAAGCATGGTTCTTGCCATGTCCAATAGAGTTCGATTCTTCCTCTCCACTACACCATTTTGTTGAGGTGTGTAGGGAGAAGAGAACTCATGCTTGATGCCCTCCTCCTCAAGGAAGCCTTCAATTTGAGAGTTCTTGAACTCCGTCCCGTTGTCGCTTCTTATTTTCTTGATCCTTAATCCGAACTCATTTTGAGCCCGTCTCAAGAATCCCTTTAAGGTCTCTTGGGTTTGAGATTTTTTCTGTAAAAAGAATACCCAAGTGAAGCGAGTATAATCATCCACTATTACAAGACAATACTTACTCCCGCCGATGCTTATGTAAGCAATCGGGCCGAATAGATCCATGTGGAGTAGCTCAAGCGGCCTGTCGGTCGTCATGATGTTCTTGTGTGGATGATGGACTCCAACTTGCTTCCCTGCCTGGCATGCGCTACAAATCCTGTCTTTCTCAAAATGAACATTTGTTAATCCTAAAATGTGTTCTCCCTTTAGAAGCTTATGAAGATTCTTCATCCCAACATGGGCTAGTCGGCGGTGCCAGAGCCAACCCAAGTTAGTCTTAGCAATTAAGCATGTGTCGAGTTCAGCTCTATCAAAATCTACCAAGTATAGCTGACCCTCTAACACACCCTTAAATGCTATTGAATCATCACTTCTTCTAAAGACAGTGACACCTACATCAGTAAAAAGACAGTTGTAGCCCATTTGACATAATTGGGAAACAGAAAGCAGGTTGTAATCTAAAGAATCTACAAGAAAAACATTGGAAATAGAATGGTCAGGAGATATAGCAATTTTACCAAGTCCTTTGACCAAACCTTGATTTCCATCGCCGAATGTGATAGCTCGTTGGGGATCTTTGTTTTTCTCATATGAGGAGAACATCCTTTTCTCCCCGGTCATGTGGTTTGTGCACCCGCTGTCGAGTATCCAACTTGAGCCCCCGGATGCATAAACCTACAAAACAAATTTAGTTCTTGACTTTAGGTACCCAAACTGTTTTGGGTCCTTTGGCATTAGAAACAAGAACTTTGGGTACCCAAACACAAGTCTTGGAGCCCTTGTGTTTGCCCCCAACAAACTTGGCAACGACCTTGCCGGATTTGTTAGTAAGCACATAAGAAGCATCAAAAGTTTTAAATGAAACAGCATGATCATTTGATGCATTAGACGTTTTCTTTCTAGGCAACTTGGCACGGGTTGGTTGCTTAGAGCTAGATGTCTCACCCTTATACATAAAAGCATGATTAGGGCCAGAGTGAGACTTCCTAGAATGAATTTTCCTAATTTTGTCCTCGGGATAACCGGCAGGGTACAAAATGTAGCCCTCGTTATCCTGAGGCATGGGAGCCTTGCCCTTAACAAAGTTAGACAAGTTCTTAGGAGGGGCATTAAGTTTGACATTGTCTCCCCTTTGGAAGCCAATGCCATCCTTGATGCCAGGGCGTCTCCCATTATAAAGCATGCTACGAGCAAATTTAAATTTCTCATTTTCTAAGTTGTGCTCGGCAATTTTAGCATCTAGTTTAGCTATATGATCATTTTGTTGCTTAATTAAAATCATGTGATCTTGAATAGCATCAATATCAACATTTCTACACCTAGTACAAATAGTGACATGTTCAATGGTAGATGTAGATGGTTTGCAAGAATTAAGTTCAACAATCTTAGCACGAAGTATATCATTCTTATCTCTAAGATCGGCAATTGTAACTTTGCAAACATCAAAATCTTTGGCCTTAGCAATCAAATTTTCATTCTCTAATCTAAGGCTAGCAAGAGAAATGTTCAATTCTTCAATCCTAGCAAGCAAATCATCATTATTGTCTCTAGGAGTGGGAATTGAAACATTACAAACATGAGAATCAACCTTAGCATTTAAACTAGCATTTTCATGTCTAAGGTTATCAATCATCTCACGGCAAGTGCTTAGCTCACTAGATAATTTTTCACATTTCTCAATCTCAAGAGCATAAGCCTTTTTAACCTTAACATGTTTCTTGTTTTATTTAATTAGACAATCCTCTTGAGAATCCAAAAGATCATCCTTTTCATGAATAGCACTGACTAATTCATTTAATTTTTCCTTTTGAGCTATGTTAAGGTTGGCAAAAAGGGAACGCAAACTATCTTCCTCATCACTAGCATTATTATCACTAGAAGATTCATATTTAGTGGAGGAGTTAGATTTAACCTTTTTCTTTTTGCCGTCCTTTGCCATGAGGCACTTGTGGCCGACGTTGGGGAAGAGGAGTCCCTTGGTGACGGCGATGTTGGCGGCGTCCTCGTCATCGGAGGAGTCGCTTGAGCTATCGTCGGAATCCCATTCCCGACAAACATGGGCATCGCCGCCCTTCTTCTTGTAGTACTTCTTCTTCTCCTTTCGCCTTCCCTTCTTGTCGTCACCTCGGTCACTGTCACTAGATATAGGACATTTAGCAATAAAATGACCGGGCTTACCACACTTGTAGCAAACCTTCTTGGAGCGGGACTTGTAGTCCTTCCCCCTCCTTTGCTTGAGGATTTGGCGGAAGCTTTTGATGACGAGCGCCATTTCCTCGTTGTCGAGCTTGGAGGCGTCTATTGGTTGACGACTTGGTGTAGACTCCTCCTTCTTCTCCTCCGTTGCCTTAAATGCAACGGGTTGAGCTTCGGATGTGGTGGCATCATCAAGCTCGTTGATCTTCCTCGAGCCTTCGATCATGCACTCAAAACTCACAAAATTCCCGATAACTTCCTCGGGGGTCATTTTAGTATATCTAGGATTACCACGAATTAATTGAACTTGAGTAGGGTTAAGGAAAATGAGTGATCTTAGAATAACCTTAACCACCTCGTGGTCATCCCACTTTACGCTCCCGAGGTTGCGCGCTTGGTTCACCAAGGTCTTGAGCCGATTGTACATGTGTCGTGGCTCTTCCCCTTTGCGAAGCCGGAACCGACCGAGCTCCCCCTCAATCGTTTCCCGCTTGGTGATCTTGGTGAGCTCATCACCTTCATGCGCGGTCTTGAGTAAATCCCAAATCTCCTTGGCGCTCTTCAACCCTTGTACTTTGTTATACTCCTCTCTACTTAGAGAGGCGAGGAGTATTGTTGTTGCTTGAGAGTTGAAGTGCTCGATTTGGGCCACCTCATCCTCATCATAGTCCTCATCCCCTACCGACGGTACCTGTGCACCAAACTCAACAACATCCCATATACTTTTGTGGAGCGAGGTTAGATGAAATCGCATTAAATCGCTCCACCTAGCGTAATCTTCACCATCAAAAGTTGGTGGTTTGCCTAATGGGACGGAAAGTAAGGGTGTATGTTTGGAAATGCGAGGGTAGCGTAGGGGGATCTTACTATACTTCTTGCGCTCTTGGCGCTTAGAAGTGACGGAGGGCGCATCGGAGTCGGAGGTTGATGTTGATGAAGTGTCGGTCTCGTAGTAGACCACTTTCCTCATCCTCTTATGCTTGTCGCCTTTCCGATGCGGCTTGTGGGAAGAGGATTTTTCCTTCTTCTCTTGGTGGTGAGAAGAGGAAGACTTTTTCTCCTTCCGTTTGGAGGAGTCCTTCTTCTTCTCCTTCCTCTTGGTGCGGGACTCTTCCGATGAAGTGCTCCCGTGGCTTGTAGTGGGCTTTTCGCCGGTCTCCATCTCCTTCTTGGCGTGATCTCCCGACATCACTTCGAGCGGTTAGGCTCTAATGAAGCACCGGGCTCTGATACCAATTGATAGTCGCCTAGAGGGGGGGTGAATAGGGCGAAACTGAAATTTACAAATATAAACACAACTACAAGACGGGTTAGCGTTAGAAATATAAACGAGTCCGCGAGAGAGGGCGCAAAACAAATCGCGAGCAAATAATGAAGTGTGACACACGGATTTGTTTCACCGAGGTTCGGTTCTCTCAAACCTACTCCCCGTTGAGGAGGCCACAAAGGCCGGGTCTCTTTCAACCCTTCCCTCTCTCAAACGGTCCCTCGGACCGAGTGAGCTTCTCTTCTCAAATCAAAGCCGGGAACAAAACTTCCCCGCAAGGGCCACCACACAATTGGTGCCTCTTGCCTTGATTACAATGGAGTTTTGATCACAAGAACAAGTGAGAAAGAAAAGAAGCAATCCAAGCACAAGAGCTCAAATGAACACGACAAATCACTCTCACTAGTCGCTAGGGCTTTGTGTGGAATTGGAGAGGATTTGATCTCTTTGGTGTGTCTAGAATTGAATGCTAGAGCTCTTGTAATAGTTGGGAAGTGGAAAACTTGGATGCAATGAATGGAGGGGTGGTTGGGGTATTTATAGCCCCAACCACCAAATGTGGCCGTTGGGAACCTGTCTGTTCGATGGCGCACCGGACAGTCCGGTGCACACCGGACAGTCCGGTGCCCCCTGCCACGTCATCACTGCCGTTGGATTCTAGCCGTTGGAGCTTCTGACTTGTGGGCCTGCCTGGGTGTCCGGTGCACACCGGACATGTACTGTTTGATGTCCGGTGCACCAGTATGGGCGTGCCTGACGTCTGCGCGCGCTGCGCGTGCATTAAATGCACCGCAGGGAGCCGTTGGCGCCGCAGGGAGCCGTTGCTTCGCTGGCACACCGGACAGTCTGGTGAATTTTAGCGGAGCGGCTGCCGCGCGAACCCGAGGCTGGCGAGTTCCGGAGACCGCGCTTCCTTGGAGCACCGGACATGTCCGGTGCACACCGGACAGTCCGGTGAATTATAGCGCGCCGGCTTCCGAGAATTCCCGAGGGCGAAGAGTTTGAGTTGGTGTCCTCTGGGCGCACCGGACACTGTCCGGTGCACACCGGACAGTCCGGTGCCTCCAGCCAGAGGTGCCCTCGGTTGCCTCATTGCTCCTTTGTTGAATCCAACACTTGGTCTTTTTATTGACTGAATGTGAACCTTTACACCTGTATATTCTATATACTGGGGCAAACTAGTTAGTCCGATTATTTGTGTTGGGCAATTCAACCACCAAAATTATTTGGGAACTAGGTGTAAGCCTAATTCCCTTTCACTTACACTCTCATACAACACTAACACACCCTCATGCTTCGCACTAAACGGCCAAATGGACTGTGATAAACGGATCAGCAATAGACACGACACAACTCATAATAATATTTACGGTGGTTAAGTGATAATATGAGAAGTGTTCTAAAATGATATGAATATAAAAAAACCCTTTTTGTCATCCTAAATGAGAGTTGGAGAGGGCAAAGCCCACGGTGGCGGTGTGCTAGGGCAGATCGACCACTTCGGTGCATCAGTGTGGCGTGTCACATGTCAGTGAGTCCAACACGAAACGGTGACGGTGAGGTGACAACAGGCGAGGGTTAGCAAGGGCAGGCGATGATGTGGTGGTACATGGCGACGGCGGCAAGCGACAGCCATTGCCTCGTTGCAACGGTATAGTGAGACCTAATTAGATAGTGAGCGCATGTGACGTCATGGTGCCAAGGTAAGATCCTACCGATAGCCTACCCATCTACTGGTGCGGACTACGAGGCAAGGTAGCGGCACTGTGTGCAAGATACTGATGAGGCTTTATTTGGGTACTCTAGTATTCATCTCGATCCACATGTATTGAGGTGTATTGGGGTGTAAAGTACCCAGACAAAGCATGAGGCGACAAGATGACAAGTGATGAGGAGGTAAAGGAGCAGCGGAGGAAAAGGAGCAGCAAGACGGCGGGCGGCTAGGGTTTTACGGAGCGCGGAAGGCAGAGTTCAAACAGCGCCGCCCCCGCCCCCTTTTATAGGCAGGGCGCGGCTCTTCGGGAAACCCGCAATCCAACAGGCCGCGACGCTTCGGGAAACCCGCAATCCAACAGTACGCCGTCCATCAACGGTCACATCAAAAACCCCCGCGGAACCACTTTGAGCGAGGGCAGCGTCTCCGCCATCTAGCGACGTCTTCGGCACCAGGTGACTTTGTCGAACTGGTCCCTCGGAGGGCAAATGTTGGGGCGAAGGCAAAGACGCCACCCTTCGCTCGAGGCCTTCGCTGCAGCCGCTGGTCCGACGGAGACAAAGCGGGCAGGGACACCCTTCGCAGGACTCGGCACTTTGACGAGGGCCTGCGGCGACGTCCTACCACGGCGCGTCCTCGTTCAGTCCCAAGGCCCACGTGTGATCTGGCCCATTGTAACGGGCCCCGCGTGGCCGCCTCTGTATTATGGGCCTAACTTGTAAAGGAATACTTGTAATTACGGTCTGTAACCCTGCTTTATGGGAATATTCTGGGGATAAAATAGGTGCCTGAGGGCACATGCGTCCTTAACACAAGACGCTGGGCACTCAGATACCTATAAATACCCCCGCACAGTGCCCGTGAGAGGCTAGATGAACAGAGCTATTGCCCCCGTGCACGTAACCCTGTTGTCACCACTATTCACCCTTGTTGGCTTTCTTGCTGCTGTGAGCGAGTTCCAACATTTGGCGCCCACCGTTCGTGCTACGATAAAACCACCCGCGATGGCACCCAAGAGAGCTAACCCCAAGGCTGACGAGGCTGCGAAGGCAGCACTGCTGGCCGCAAGAAAGGGCAAGGCCCTCGTCGTCACCCAATCCACCCACCAAGAGCCCACTGAAGACAATGTTCCCCACATCGGCGAAGACGACACCTTCCGCACCTGCGGAACCGAAGGACAGTCACAGCCGCCCCCAGGCTTCGCCCCACTGGAAGGCGCAGACCTCACCGAGGACGGTGAGGTCCTCGGCGTCTCAACAGAAGAACAGCTGCAGCTGCGCGCCCTGCGCCTCAGGAACCGCAATCTCCAGAGGCAGAAAGAGTTACTGGAGGCCAAGCGCCAGCGTGTGTCCGCATTAGCCAAAGTGCGGCAAATGATACGCGACGAGGAGCAGAAAGCTCAAGACCTCGAGCGCGAGATCGCGCTGATGCAGCGCGAAGGCCACCTCGGTCTACAGCAAGAGCCACCCCTCCAACAGCGCACACAACCGGAGGACACGCGCGAAGGCCACCTCGGCCGGCAGCATGGCCCACCCCTGCAGCACCGGGCGCAGCCGGAGAACCCGCGTTTCCCCCAGCATGACTACGTCTCCCAGCACGGCGCGCCATTCCAAGGGGTCAACTACCTCGACGAGCAAAGTCCCCTGGCGCCACACCTACAAGTGACGCCTTGGCCAGCTAACTTTCGAGCGGGGGCATACCCCAAGTACAACGGCAGCACCGACCCGGCGCAGTACATCATGAGTTATCAAGTCGCCGTTGCATCAGCCGGAGGGGACGACGCCACAATGGCGAAGTCTTTCATCATCGCACTAGAGGGCCCAGCACTCACCTGGTTCACCAGATTGCCTCCGCTGTCCATTGATTCGTGGAGAAGTCTCAGGGACAAGTTCCTCCTCAACTTCCAAGGGTACCGTCCAGACACTGACGCTTTGGCTGAGCTCTCGCTTTGCAAACAGCTAGAAAAGGAGACTCTGCGGGAGTATTACCGCAAGTTCTTAACACTCAAGTCGCAGCTGCCCTCTGTCGACGATCAGATCGCCATCCACTACGCCATCAATGGCCTTCGGGCCGGCGTCCTCTACAGCCATTGTATCAGAGATCCACCTAAGAGCTTGCAGGAGCTATATCAGCTCTTCGAAAAATATGCCAAATCCGAAGAGCTCCACCAGCGCAAGGTCGAGTCACAACGGAAACCCAAAGATGCCCCGCAGTCCAGCCGCACGTGGACAAGGACTCCGCAGCCAGACTCCGGACGAGAGGGCCGCAGTCAGCAGCAAGTGCACAACATCGTCAACCAACAACCTGCTGCTGATCCCCCTCGCCGCCAGGAATATCCCCCCCAGGGCCGCGGAAATGGAACGCGCGGCAGGGGTCGAGGGCGGGCGCAGCAGCCGCCGCGCCGGTTCTATTACCTTTTCCACGGCGAAGACTGCGCCCACCAGACCAAAGACTGCCCCGAGACGAAGGCCACCAGAGAAAGAATGGCGCGGGTGCAGCGAGCCGACAATCCTAGAATTGTCGCGCATAATTACCAACCACCCCCTCCACCATACATCCACGCTCCCGCTCCGCATCCACCGCACCACGCTTACCAACACCATCAGGAAGTACAAATCGTACCTCCTCCACCCCCACCGCCACACCAGCAACACCAAAACATCCCCCACGCCCCAAAACAGGAAGACTTCGCCGATCAACCATATCGCGGAGTCATTCACATGATAACAGGGGGGTCCAGCACTGACTTCGACACCAAGCGGCAGAAGCGGGACCACTACCGCAGCATCAACCACGTCGCCGTCACTGGCCCAGTCGTGCAGACGAAGTGGTCCCATATACCGCTAACCTTCGACGCACGAGACGTCGACCTACGCAGCACCCCCCACATCGACGCTATGGTCATCAATTGCAGCGTGGCAGGCTGGGACTTACACAAAGTCCTAGTCGACAACGGCAGTCAGGCGGACATCATCTTCCTCCACGCCTTCGACCGCATGGGTATAAGCCACAGCTTGCTGAAGCCTTCGGACAACCCGTTGTATGGTTTCGGCGGCAAGGGCACCTTTCCAGTTGGCAAGATAGAGTTGCCCCTCTCCTTCGGTGTAGCGCCCAATGCCCGAAGTGAGCAAGTAACCTTCGACATTGTCGACATGGTATATCCATACAACGCCATCATGGGCCGGGGATCCATCAACAAGTTCGAAGCTGCCATCCACGGGTTGTACCTATGTATGAAGATACCAGGCCCGCTAGGCGCCATCACAGTCTACGGCAACCAGCAGACGGCGCGCAACATTGAGCGGGACTTCGTGCCCGGTTAGAGAAACGTACACTGTCTCACGACCCAGCGCGAGGTCCCTGCGCCGGCCAGCCCAACCGACAAGCAGCACGACAAGGCACAGTTGCAGTGCCAAGACGGGACCAAGACTGTCCCCCTCGATCAGGCCACGCCCAAGCAGACAGTAACTATCAGCGAAGACCTCACCTCACTTGAAGAAGAGAGACTTCTCTGCTGCCTGGCCAAGAATAAGGATGTCTTCGCCTGGTCTGCCCTCGATCTGGTCGGAGTCAGCCGAGCCATAATTGAGCACAGCTTGGGGATTAACCCTTCGGTGCGACCCAAAAAGCAGAAGCTTCGCAAAATGTCAGACGAAAAGACAGAGGCCGCCAAGGCGGAGGTGCATCGCCTCCTGGAGGCTAAATTCATCGAGCCAGTGGCTTACCCCACGTGGCTCTCCAATGTTGTGATGGTGCAGAAAAAAAGCGGAAAATGGCGCATGTGCATAGACTTCACCAGTCTCAATAAGGCCTGCCCAAAGGACAATTTCCCGTTGCCGCGGATCGACAAAATAGTCGATAGCGCGGCCGGATGCGAGGTCATGTCCCTCCTCGACTGCTTCTCCGGCTATCACCAGATATACATGAAGGAGGAAGACAAGGCTAGCACCAGCTTTATAACACCCTTCGGCACTTATTGCTTTGTCAGAATGCCGGAGGGTCTCAAGAATGCCGGATCCACCTTCTCCAGACTCACCAAAACGGTGCTCGAGGGGCAGGTCGGCAGAAATATATTCACATATGTGGACGACATCGTCGTCGCCAGCAAGAATAAGGAGGACCATCTCGTCGACCTGGCAGAGACATTCACGAACATGCGAGATGCACGACTCCGCCTAAACCCGGAAAAGTGCGTTTTCGGTGTTCGCCAGGGCAAGATATTGGGCTACCTGGTATCCCGCCGCGGCATCGAGGCCAACCCAACCAAGATCCAGGCCATCGTCGATATGTCGCCTCCGCAGTCCGCCAGGGACGTCCAGCGCCTGACAGGCAGGATGGCCGCTCTCAACAGATTCATCTCCAGGTCCGCCGAGCGAAGTCTCCCCTTCCTCAAAACACTCCGCGGCGCGAAGGACTTCGCTTGGGGACCGGAGCAAGCAGCGGCCTTCGCCTCACTAAAACAGTACCTGTCGGAGCTGGCCATCCTCACGAGCCCCGACTCCTCGCTCCCCCTATTGCTCTATGTCGCGGCTTCGCCGCACGCAGTCAGCGCGACACTGGTACAGGAGCAGACAGTCGAGGGCGCAGTCAGACAGTGCCCTGTCTACTATGTCTCCGAAGTCCTGACACCGTCCAAATGCAACATGACAGAGCTGGAGAAGATTGCCTACGCAGTTGTTATGTCCTCGCGCAAGCTGCGCCATTATTTTGAAGCATTCAAGGTCCGAGTCACCTCAGACAGGGGGCTCGGCGAACTATTCAGGAACCCGGAGGCATCAGTGAGGATTGCCAAGTGGGCAGCCGAACTCTCCGGCTACCACATCAGCTTCGAGCCCAGAACAGCTATCAAGTCGCAAGTCCTGGCAGACTTCGTCGTCGACTGGACTGGGCCAGTAACACAGCCGGACCCATCCACAGAAAAGGTCTGGACTATCCATTGCGATGGTGCATGGTGTCATGCGGGGGCAGGCGTCGCTGCAGTCGTCACCTCGCCAGCCGGAGTCAAACACAGATATGCAGCACGCCTCAGCTTCGCTCTGGAATCCGACAAATGTACAAACAACATAGCAGAGTATGAAGCAGTCATCCTCGGCCTCCGCAAGCTAAGGGCCCTCGGAGTCACCACATGTATCATCAAAACAGACTCCAAGATAGTTGCCGGTCAGGTCGAAAAAGACTATGCAGCAAAAGACCCCGCCCTCATGCAATACCTCGCGGCTATCCGAAGTCTCGAGAGACAATTCAAGGGATTCACCCTGCAGCATGTGGACAGGGCCAAGAACGAGGAGGCCGATGCCTTAGCCAAGGCCGCCGCCAGGGGCGAGCCCCTGCCCTCCGACGTGTTTTTCCACACCATCGGCACTCCAGCTGTCCGGAGCCCCGAAGGGCTCCAGATAACTAATGATAGCGAAGGCCACCGTATAGTCAACCTAATCATGACAGAAGACTGGAGGGCACCAATAACCCTGTTCCTACAGGGGTACTATCATCCAGACGACGTCAGTGAGGCAAAGCGCCTCAGACATCGAAGCCGGGACTTCGCTCTGATCGAGGGCCAACTGTACAAGAAAAGGGTCAGTCAGCCAATGCTCAAATGCGTCACCGAAACCGAAGGCATGCAGATCCTACGCGAAGTCCACAGTGGCACGTGCGGCTCGCACGCAGGGCCAAGGGCCCTGGCTGCCAAGGTGATCCGACAAGGGTTTTACTGGCCCGCAATGATCTGCGCCGCAAATCGGGTCACGAGGTCCTGCGAAGCCTGCCAGAAGTTCTCCCCTCGGTCAGGCAACCCCTCGCAATATACAAAGCTGATTGCCCATACATGGCCTCTCCAGCGCTGGGGCCTAGACATCGTCGGGCCCCTGCCCACCGCTCAGGGGAACCTTAAGTTCGCCTTCGTAGCTGTCGAATACTTCACCAAATGGATTGAAGCGAGGGCTGTTTCCACGATCACATCAAAGACTGCCCAAAAATTCTTCTGGCAGAACATCGTTTGCCGCTTCGGAGTACCGTCCGAGCTAACAGTTGACAACGGCAAGCAGTTCGACAGCCAAGATTTCAAGGATTTTTGTTTCTCCATCGGCACCAAGCTTGCCTTCGCTTCAGTCTATCATCCGCAATCCAACGGGGTCGTGGAGCGCGCCAATGGGAAAATATTCACAGCTGTCAAAAAGATGCTCCTCGATGAAAGAAAAGGCAGATGGACAGATTTATTACCAGAGGCGGTCTGGGCGCTAAACACAACCGAGTGCAGAGCGACCGGGTTCACCCCTTTCCGCCTTCTATACGGATCGGAGGCAATGACCCCGCAAGAAATAAAGCATGGGTCCCCGCGTACAGTTCCGTCAGCCGTCCCCGAAGTGGATGAGCCAACTTCAAAAGATCTCATTGACGGAGACCGGGTCTTCGCCCTACAGGCCCTAAACAAATATCAGGCCCAGACCAAAGCATGGCGCGACCGTGCAGTCATCCCAAGGGAGTTCAGCGAGGGGGACCTCGTACTCATCCGAACAGCTCAGACGGAGTCCAAGGGCAAGTTGGAGCCCAAGTGGGAGGGCCCCTTCATAGTCAAGTCAAAAGCTTCCCCCAGCGCTTACAGGCTCACAACGCCAAACGGCGAGGACCTAGAGCACTCCTGGAACGTCGACAACCTTCGCAAATTTTTTGTTTGACCCATTTAGGGCTGATTTCGCCCTTGTAATTCGCCGCAAACAATCTTGTACCGGCCCGCACTCTTTTCCTCCCGGGGGGTGAGGTTTTTAACGAGGCGGAGCCATGTAATATATGTGAGAAAAATCCCCCGCAAAAGCATGTGTCGAAAAAAGACCGCAACAACGGTCTTCGGCATTCGACCAAGTCGAAGTCACCGCGAGGCTAAGCGCTAGCCACCCTCGCGTGCGACCAATCCGCGCAGAAGTCGCCTAAGGGTGCAGCCGGACTCAGCACAACAAGTGCGCAAAAATCCGAAGTCTATCGCGAAGACTATCCGCGCAGAAGTCGCCTAAGGGTGCAGCCGGACTTAGCACAACAAGTGCGCAAAAATCCGAAGTCTATCGCGAAGACTATCCGCGCAGAAGTCGCCTAAGGGTGCAGCCGGACTTAGCACAACAAGTGCGCAAAAATCTGAAGTCTATCGCGAAGACTATCCGCGCAGAAGTCGCCTAAGGGTGCAGCCGGACTTAGCACAACAAGTGCGCAAAAATCCAAAGTCTATCGCGAAGACTATCCGCGCAGAAGTCGCCTAAGGGTGCAGCCGGACTTAGCACAACAAGTGCGCAAAAATCCGAAGTCTATCGCGAAGACTATCCGCGCAGAAGTCGCCTAAGGGTGCAGCCAGACTTAGCACAACAAGTGCGCAAAAATCCAAAGTCTATCGCGAAGACTATCCGCGCAGAAGTCGCCTAAGGGTGCAGCCGGACTAAGCACAACAAGCGCGCAAAAATCCGAAGCTTATCGCAAAAACTTCGCGCAAGAGCCGCCTAAGGGCGCAGCCGACCCAGTACAACAAAAGCAGAAACGACACCAAGACCAATTATAATCGTGCTGGCACAGCATAATCAATCACACCAGACAAAGTACACAGCGCCCTCGCAGGCACAGGCACGCGAGGGCACACAACTCCATTTTACAAGCCCTTACACATACACAAGCGAGGGCACCGCGCCCTACATCGGCTCAACCTTAGGAATAATCCCCATCTCTCTATAATTAAACAACATTATCCTAAGCTCCTCACCCGCAAAAAGGCTTCGCAGCTCCCCTTCCCCTGCACCAGCGGCGGCCGGCAAAGACAGCAGCTCCTGCCGACCAGCCCTGCTAACGCGGAGCCGGGCCCCTTCCTCCGCACTAATCCTACGCTTTGCAACCGCCCTTCGTCGTCGGTGCCCGGTGCTAGGACCGGGCACGTCTGGCGCGTCCGCAGCGTGTGGCGCAGCCTCCGCCGCAGCCACGTCCAAGGCCGCAAAATAATCCAAGTCCCCCTCCGAAGACTCCTCAGTCCACTCAACCGAGCTCCCAGAGTCAGTAAAATCACAAAACTCAGAAACAGACCCACCATATTCATTTCCATCTTCCGCGGTCGAAGCCGCCAAAAACTCAGTAGTAGCGGTTGCGTGCGCAGGCCCAAAATCTCGAACCTGCGCAGCAACCAAAATTCAGTACAACATCCAAAAATTCCTCAACCCTAAACACCACCTATGCCACCTGCAAAGGCCCTGCCGCTGCGGGAGCCTCCGCCGAGGCCTCCGCCGCTGCCTCCGCCCCCACCTCCGCTGGATCTTCAGCGCTCGGCACAGCAGCTGCGGGGGCATCGGGCGCGCCTTCGACCACCTTTGGGGGAAGGTCTTCGCCGGCCGCAGCAGGTGCAGGGGCGCCTGGTGCATCTTCCGCGGTCTCCGGGGTCGGTCCCGGGGCGACTCCAGTCGCGGCCTCCGCAGGGGTCGTCTCCGGGTCAGGCAGCACGCTGTTCAGCGCCCCGAAGTCGTCCACCCGCTCGCCGCGCTCCGCCTAAGACAAAACGCACAAAAATTCAGCAAACACACGCACAGACCGCATCCAGCAAACGCCGAGCAAACGACAACGTTACCTGAGCCCTCGCAGCCTCGGCCCGCGCCCGGACCACCTCACAACCGTATGAACTCCACATCCGGTCATAGAGGGCCCCGGCGGATTCCTTCACCACGGGGTCTTCGACCTCAAAGATATCTCGCCCAAAATCCTCATCTGCCTGGTCGAGGGCCTCAAAGTGCCGGCAGCCTTCGCGAGAGAGCGCGTTCATTGCTGCCTCGCAGGTGACCAGGGAGGTGAACGCCATCAACCCCGCCAAGACAGTGGGGAGCTCCTGCAGTTCCTCCTGCACCCATTCCAGACAGCGAAGTCCGGCCTCTCGCTCCGGCACCTCGAAGTCACCCGTCCGCACACCTAGCTCGCGGTATGCAGTCATGAGCTGCGTGCGCGTCCGTTCGGCCTCCGCTCGCATCGCGGCCTCGGCCCCCTCCGCGCGGCTCTCCAGGGCAGTAAGCCGCCGCTGCAGCTCTCCGGCGAGCTCCTTGGCGATATTGCCTTCCGCCCGCGCCAGCCTGGCCTCCGCCTGAGCAGCCTGCTCTTTGGCGATGGCTTCGCTGGCCTCCCTCCTCTCCCCCACCAGCTGGCGCCGGAGGTCAGCCTTCTCCTTCTCCAGGGCGGCCACCTTCTCCGACAGTTTGCGGCACTTGCTGTCGGAGGCCGATTTCTCACGGACAGCGTCAGCATGTTGCGTCCGAAGTCTCTCGACCTCGGCAGACAAAGCTGCCGTGAGGGCCCCCGACGCGGTGCGGCTGGTGAAGTCAGCCACCTGCAGAACACACGTAAGGCCGTTGCAAAAAAAAGAGAGGGGGGGGGGGGCGGAGAGGGCATAGCTCGGCGGACCTGACTCAGCGCCTCCGCCGCTCGACTCAACGCCTCCGTCGCTCCCCTCAGCCGGCGGGTCGCCACGCCCGCCTCGTCCCTGACCAGCGCGAGGGCAGACACCTCGCCTCCGGCGCCAAGGGTCTCTCCCCCCGCCTTCGGCGCTGGCGCAGCCATCGCGATCGCCGCGCCAGGCATAACCAGAGCAAGCGGGCCCTCGTCCGACCCTGCAACGCGTCAACAAATTAAAAAAAAACGTGTGTATATATTTATATAGACTTACCCCCAAGATAATCCTCCACATTAATCTCGGTGCCGAAGTCGGCAACGCGTTTGCCGGGCGGCGGTAACGTTCGGGCCGCCTTCGCAGCCTCCGCCACTCCGCTGACAGACGGCACCACCTTCGTCAGCGTGGGGCCTCCGGCGCCCACCATCACCTCCGGCGCCTTGCCAGGCGCAGAGGCGCCCACCTTCGCCGGCAGCGGCGGCTTGCCTCCGCCGGAGGCCTCCGCCTTCGCCGTTCCCCGCTGCCTCTTCGGCCGAGCTTCGTGAACCCTCACAGTCGCCTGGCGTTTACGCGCCGCCCCTTGGCGATCCTTGTCCATCACTGCCCACACAACATGACCGATATTTCGCCCATAAGGAAAAACTCTCCACCGATGAACCATACGAGATGTAAAACAGTCCTCCTCAGCCGCGCAGGGGATAGGAATGTCTTTAGGCCAACAACCCCCGGTAACCCTCAGCATCCGAGCCGAAGACTCCCGGAGCTCGGGCGAAGACATCCTCTCCCACGGGGCCGCACACGTCCTCATTAACTCTCTAGCGAAACTATCAGACACCCCAAGTCTTCCCATCGCAGTACCTAATTTTCTCTTTTTCGAGGAGGCGGCGGCCACCAGCGCAGGGTCGCCTCCAGTCTCCACCGCCGGTTTCTTCCCACGGCGGTCCGCTTCGTCTTGACCAGGGTAGCCGTCGTACGGCAGTTGATTTAATTCGAAGACCCTGTTCAAACGTTCATTTGACCCGCGGATGTCAAAGCTGCGCTGGCCTTCCGTCCTCGGCACATAACGCCCCACGAGCCGCACCGCCAAGTCCTCCGCATCACGCACAAAGGCGGCCGGGTCACGGTTTCGCAAATTCAGTGCGAAGGCAGGACTTCGCACCACCCTTCCTCCGTGAAAGGGCATCTGGCGAGGGCATACTTCGCCCAGCGCCCAGCCGTGCGCCAAGTGCCAGACCCCGTACGCCACGAACTCTTCAACTAAATCTCGACCGCTGCTCTGACCGGCGGCGCACCGAAGGGCCCCTTCGTCTGCATCATCTTCTGCTACTTCATAAGGCGGATACGCAGAGTAATAGTGAGAGCACATTTCGGACACGGGGAGCCCTTTATGGCCTTCGATAGTAGCCTCAGCAACATAAAACCAAAATTCATTCCAATTGCCCCACTTGTTGCGGGCGCACGGGACCAACTCCACTACTGGCATTGTGGTCTTGCCGGTCTTCGGCGTGAATGTGCATGACCCGAACTGGGCAACTCCGTCCTCAACCATCCTTTTCTGCCAATGCAAACAATAATTCTTCGCAAAAACTTCAACTGACGGCTGTCCGCCGTACGAAGTCGTCGCCCAGACATACTTCGCCAGCGCCACTATGGCGTTCGGTGTCAGCTGATGTATTTGAACGCTGAATCTACGCAGGACTTCGCTGACAAAACGGTGCGCAGGCAAGCGAAGTCCGGCGACGAAGAACGCCTCGAAAACAACCAACTCGCCCTCCGGCTCGGGGACCTCCTCCGTCCCCGGAGCACGAGCGACTCCGCCGCCAAAGTAGCCCAACCGCTGCATATCTTCAATACGGGCTGACGTCATCCGCGACACACCAAATTCAACAGAGTCGCCGGCGCGCAACTCCTCCACCACCACGTTACTCAACGTCTCCTCAGACGAGGCGGCGGCCGGCGGCGCAGCGTCGGCGGAAGAAGAAGAGGATGGCATTGCTACGTACCGTCGTCGGCGGCGGGCGGTCTGCTTCACTCGAGCCAGAACGCCGGCGAGCAAAGGGAGCAGCGGAGGAAAAGGAGCAGCAAGACGGCGGGCGGCTAGGGTTTTACGGAGCGCGGAAGGCAGAGTTCAAACAGCGCCGCCCCCGCCCCCTTTTATAGGCAGGGCGCGGCTCTTCGGGAAACCCGCAATCCGACAGGCCGCGACGCTTCGGGAAACCCGCAATCCAACAGTACGCCGTCCATCAACGGTCACATCAAAAACCCCCGCGGAACCACTTCGAGCGAGGGCAGCGTCTCCGCCATCTAGCGACGTCTTCGGCACCAGGTGACTTTGTCGAACTGGTCCCTCGGAGGGCAAATGTTGGGGCGAAGGCAAAGACGCCACCCTTCGCTCGAGGCCTTCGCTGCAGCCGCTGGTCCGACGGAGACAAAGCGGGCAGGGACACCCTTCGCAGGACTCGGCACTTTGACGAGGGCCTGCGGCGACGTCCTACCACGCCGCGTCCTCGTTCAGTCCCAAGGCCCACGTGTGATCTGGCCCATTGTAACGGGCCCCGCGTGGCCGCCTCTGTATTACGGGCCTAACTTGTAAAGGAATACTTGTAATTACGGTCTGTAACCCTGCTTTATGGGAATATTCTGGGGATAAAATAGGTGCCTGAGGGCACATGCGTCCTTAACACAAGACGCTGGGCACTCAGATACCTATAAATACCCCCGCACAGTGCCCGTGAGAGGCTAGATGAACAGAGCTATTGCCCCCGTGCACGTAACCCTGTTGTCACCACTATTCACCCTTGTTGGCTTTCTTGCTGCTGTGAGCGAGTTCCAACAAGCTCGTCCACTCGGACCTTCGCCGCTGCCCTCGTTTTGGTAGTCTAGGACATCAAAATCAAAAACTAAATTGATTCTCCAATTGAGAAATACAAAAAAAAGTATAACTCTCGAGGCCTCTTCAGTACTCCTGGGCCGATGTCCGCTGGGGCTGGGCCATCAAAGGCCGAAGCCCAGCCACGTGTTCGAGCTAGCCGGGCCTAGATTCCTAAACTGGAAAATAGAAATGAGATTCCAATTACGTGTCTATAGAGATCACAACAATCTACTAAACCCTAAACAGCACAGGTCTATAAAGAAGGCACTACCATACAACCTGCAAAAAGCACATCCTCAATTATGGCCGTGTCGTGCCAGCACATGGGCTCAGCCATTGGCCCATAATTACTTATATGTGTCAGGCCAGCCCAAATAACCTAGAATGCTAATAGAGTGTTTGGTTTGAGAAATCATATCATCCAAATTAAGGTGGTGCATCATGGGTTCATTCCTCAGATTTGGTGGGATGACTCCATTCCTCATATTAGTACTAACTAACTAACTATGAGGAATGAGATGGTGATGGATCAACTCATTCTATTCCACAAACCAAACAAAAATAGTGAGGAGTGAGAAGACGATGGACTAGTTCATTCCTCAAACCAAACACCCCATAAGTGTGTCATACGGACCCATATACATACAACAGTAATACATAAACAGAAAGTACATAATATATATATACACACGACTAAAATAAAATTAAGATGTTTTGTGACTGCCACAATAAAAACATTTGGTCACAAAGAAAAATAGTATAACTAGCTCAGAAATAATATTCAGTTCTCAGTTAAGTGTTTAGTTGAGTACTATACGGCCATACAGAATACATATACAATTATTATCATCACTATTCACTATCCCCATCTAAGTATTAGTTCTCGAAGGCCGGTTGAAGCTCTGGATTCTCCAAGTTGTGTTGGTCCTGTGGGCTTTGACGAACCTTAGTTAAATACTGAGTCTATGTTTAGTGAGCTTCAATGAGCCTTAGTTAAATGGGCTCTGTCAGACCGGCCTGTGAGCTTGACTTGAGGCCCAGGCACGGCCCACATATTAAATCGTGCCAGACCAGACCCATAATTAGGTTAGACCGTACCAGACCCAGACCGTGCCTAAAATTGTGTACTTTGGACCGGTCTATTAGGCACAACACAAATGTACACCAATACCTCGCTCCATTACTATCCTGTCTGTCGATGTGCACATTACCATTGTTATTAGGCAATCGTCACCATCACCAAGGCGGAGATAGCACCAAGATGCTAGAACGAGATTGCAAATCGTGGCATAAATGTTAGCGGTCCCAAATTACAGTACATGATAGTACTTACACTCTCATACAACACTAACACACCCTCATGCTTCGCACTAAACGGCCAAATGGACTGTGATAAACGGATCAGCAATAGACACGACACAACTCATAATAATATTTACGGTGGTTAAGTGATAATATGAGAAGTGTTCTAAAATGATATGAATATAAAAAAACCCTTTTTGTCATCCTAAATGAGAGTTGGAGAGGGCAAAGCCGACGGTGGCGGTGTGCTAGGGCAGATCGACCACTTCGGTGCATCAGTGTGGCGTGTCACATGTCAGTGAGTCCAACACGAAACGGTGACGGTGAGGTGACAACAGGCGAGGGTTAGCAAGGGCAGGCGATGATGTGGTGGTACATGGCGACGGCGGCAAGCGACAGCCATTGCCTCGTTGCAACGGTATAGTGAGACCTAATTAGATAGTGAGCGCATGTGACGTCATGGTGCCAAGGTAAGATCCTACCGATAGCCTACCCATCTACTGGTGCGGACTACGAGGCAAGGTAGCGGCACTGTGTGCAAGATACTGATGAGGCTTTATTTGGGTACTCTAGTATTCATCCCGATCCACATGTATTGAGGTGTATTGGGGTGTAAAGTACCCAGACAAAGCATGAGGCGACAAGATGACAAGTGATGAGGAGGTAATGTGACGCTGGTAACGAGCGAATTAGGTCACCCAACTGATCATTCGATGGCCGAAGGAGCGAGCGAACCGTGAGTGAGCTAGCGCTAGAGGAAGAAATCGAACGGCTCGATGGGGAGTTGGCTGAGCAGTGGAGCGTCGAGAAAAATTAGATCAAAGCCTAATTTTCATTAATTACAAGCACGGCGGGAGAGGGGAAGTCCTCAAGTCCCTTGGAATGATTGAGGCAAGTGCCAATATCGAAGATTGAGTGGAGAAGAGAGTGTTCGTTTGTGTGTTGCTTGTCTTGCTGTTTGGTCTCCTGTTGCAGGGACTCTACTGACATATTTATACATGGAGGGGGTGTCCGCAGTGAAGCCTGGTGTTGTATTCGAAGGAGAGGTGCCCTACAAGCTGACGTGACGATGTTGTTGACTTGCGCCCGCTGGTTTCCCGCTGAGAGCCGAGGAAGAGGCCGTACGCCCGAGCCCCCGAGGGAGAGGCTGCCCATTCCGTAGTTGTTGTAACAGCGCCAAGTATGGGCTAAAGGTCTGCTTACGGGGTGCGTCAGTGTCCTTGCGTGGGACGACGTCGAGATTCCCTGCGACGCTTATCAAGGTCCGCGCTTGCCGTTGGGCGAGGCGGAGAAATTGCCTGAGGGCTAGACTCGGTGTCAGGTGAGGCGGAGATTGCGCCCGTCGGTTGGACTCAGCGTCGGGCGAGGCGGAGATTGCGCCCATGGGTTGGACTCAGCGTCGGGCGACGCGAAGATTGCGCCCGTGGGTTGGACTCGGCGTTGGGTGAGGCGAAGAATTGAGCCCAAGGGCCAGTCTGCTCTATCTTGTCGTATTAGATGTCCCATCAGGGGATGACAGGCGGCGTGCGCGCACTGTAGCGGAGACGTAATCATGTTGTTGCGCCCAGATGTGATTCCCGTCTTGTTAGCCACTATGCTCTGCTGTCGCGGCGTGGGGTAGGTACACACATTAAATGTGGATGTTTCCTTCCTATTTTCGGGTGCTTCTATCTCATCTGCCTGATATTGGCTCGGTCGAGTCAGACAGAGCGATGGTGACCTCGGGCGAGGCGGAGTTCTGCCCGAGGCGAGAGACTCTCGGGGAGAGGTCTCGGTTTTAGTAGGTTCCTCGATCATTTCCCCTCGGGGGGTTTCGTCCTTACCTCTCTGAGTGCATTCTTCGGGGGATAATTCAGGTATCCCTAATTTTTACCCCCGACAGTAGCCCCCGAGCCTTCCAAGGAAGTACTTTGGTACTTGTTTGGAGGCTTTGCTGCTCGCTCGCGAGTGTGCTGCTTTTTGAGAAGTAGAACATTTTATTTTCCGATGGGTGCACGCGAGCACACCCGTCGGGTGTAGCCCCTGAGGCCCCGAAGGAGTAGTTGACTCCTTCGGGGGCCTTTGTATTTTAATAGGCCCCGTTTGATCTTCAGTCGATTTGTGGGAACCTTTTACGTGGTTTGCGAGGACAACCCTCGAGCCTTTTCATGGAGCAAGAGGTCGGTCGAGGGATGTCTCGACTTTTGGTTGATACGCCACTTAGTCACCTCTCCGCGAGGAGGAAGGGGGAATCTGTCATGCTACCCTCGATGGGCGACGGGCAGGACGTTTCCATTGAGCTGTTACCGGGTAATCCGAGCGGGGGTCCGAGCTCCTTTCGATTGGAGTCGGCTAGTGGTTTAGAGACATGCCCCAAAAGATGCATGCGGGTGATTCGCCTGGTCCCGAACCCGTTTGATGGGGTCCGAGGGCCCGATGCCTCCCTATGATGGGATACCGTCACGATTCGCTCCTGACGGTCTCGGATATGTCTTAAGGTACCTCGGGTCGCAACCCGAACTAGGGCCATGTATGGGCGTACCTATAGTCATCCCTTACTTTGTGCTCTGGGGCGGTTATGGAGCCCTTCTAAGGGGCCAACCTTCGAACCCTTGATCAGTATTGGGCTCGGAGCCCTGGAGTCCTAAGGCGGTTCTTCCATACCCTGCCAAGGGCTGAACCTTCGAACCTCTTAACAGTATTTTTCCTTGCTTTTTCTCCTCCCGCCTGAGGCAGAAAATGCCTTCTTTCGGTTTGTTGGTTCCTTTCCGAGGTGTGTTTTCCGAGGCAGAGGACGCTTCCTTCCGGTTAATTGCCAAGAGGATAGAGGGTAGAGAAGCTGAGGGTGGAGAGCGTACCTTTTGAGGCAGAATGCGGAACGACGCTCGGCGTGTTTGGGATTCAAAACGACCGTCGTTCGACCATTTACAATTCGCACCTTGGTGGCTCCGTCCGTCCTATATAAAGCTGACCGAGACAAAGACTTTGGACCGTTACCTTTGTCGTTCCAGCCTTCTTGCTTTCATACACCATTTTCTCCTTCCGCAAAAGAGCCTTTCGTCATCTTCTCGTCCTCTTCCTCTGTTTTGATGGTGGAAAAGATCACCGTTCTTCCTCCTCACGACCCATGGCCCATTTCCTCCGTCAATGATGAGGATTTGGAGGCACTGGTTGAAGCTAGCTTGCTCTGCCCCTGTTCCACTTGCCCGTAGCCCGAGTGGATCGCGTCGCATGACGAACAGGTGCCAGATCCGCTCGCGGGCTACATAGTGAGCTTCACCTCGTTCCATGAATAGGGTTTTGGAGTTCCAGCAAGCCGCTTTATGCGGGCTCTGCTGCACTACTATGGGGTGGAGCTGCACAACTTCAACCCCAACTCCATCGCCCAAGCGGCCATCTTCATCGCCGTCTGCGAGGGTTACTTAGGGATCGAGCCCCATTGAGACCTGTGGGTTCACCTCTTCCATGCGGAGCCCTTCTCCCCGCCCAGCGAGGTGAGGAGGGTGCGCCTCGCCGTTTGAGCTAGCAGCTGCACGCTCCAGTTGCGCTCGGACTGGACGCAGTTGTACATCCCTGTCACCCTTACCTCGTCGAACAAGGGGTGGCAGAGTCGGTGGTTCTACCTCCGCAACGACGACGAGCGGTTGCCGGCGTTCACGCACCGCGTCGTCCTCGGAGCGGACGAGCGATGGAGGTGGGGCCTGCCTCGGGAGCTCCAGACTCACTTGAAGTCACTGTTGGAGGCCCGACGGAAGATTTGAGATCACGGTCTCACCACGGCTGGAGTTGTCGTGGCCTTCCACCGGCGGCGGGTTCTGCCACTGGACGACCGCCGGCTCCGCCTCAACGAGATGACCCCCGAGGCCTCCGTGGAAAGCTCCTGGATGGCTTTGGCCGCCCTCCCCACTGACAAACTCCTCTAGCGGGTGAAGGAAACAATGGGGAAGGCGGATTACTCCATCGTGGTGCTGATGCGCCCCGAGCAGGGCTATGTATCCTGAGTGAGTCCCCTATTTTTCGTCTTTGTTTTCGGTTTTTTCCCTCTTCTCATCTTAGTATTACCTTCTAATCCCCTATATAGGGGCTCCGGGGCTTCCAGACTGCACGACTCTCGGTCCCAGAGGATGTGGCGGCCAGAAAGGTGCACCGGCTGGCGGCCGAGGAGAAGAAGAGGAAGGACGAGGAGAAGAAGCGGGCCCGCAAGAAGATGTTGGCCCGTGATTCTTTGGAGAAGCGCCATAGAGCGCGGGCAAGAGATGGGCTTCCACTCGAGGCCTCTCCCAGTACCGAGGAGGAGGACGACGACATTTTTGATGAGGGGATGGTGGTTCGCATGGGCTTCAGCCCCATGGTCAGGCCCAGGTCCACGCTAGCCTTGGCAGGCCCCTATGGCGGCGCATCCCCTTCCGCGTAGGGGCCAACAACATCCCTGTCTAAGGCGCGAGTATCAGCTGAGCCTGCCCCCGTCCGTGTCTCGGTGGAAGAGGCGGGAGCAGTGGAGGGGGAAGCCACCCCTCCCCGAGGAAGCCGGCGTGGCACCCACGAGTGCAGAGGCCGGGACCCCTCAGCGGCTGCCCATTGCGGGGAACACGGAGGAGGGGCCCATCACCCCCTCATGCAGTCGTTCTGGGGCCCGTAGCGGCCCCGACCATCGTTCCGCCCTGGCCCTACGTCGGGGGTTACAGAAGAGGTGACCACTGCCCCGCCTACGTCAGTGGTGGGGCAGCAGGGGCCGGAGAGCCGGAGGCCGAGGCCTTCTGCCATGTCTATCTCTAGGTAAGTCGTTGAAATACGAGAACGTCTTATGTGTAAGGTTTTTTCTCTGATTGTCGTTTTTGACCTTAGCTCTAAACATCGAGCCAATGCGCCGATCTTTATGGCCACCAAGGCGGTGAAGCGCAGCGTCGGGACGTCTGCGGGGGCCTCATCCCGCCCCCTTCAGCCTAGTAGACACCTCAGGAGGGCGCAGAGGTGGTTGTGCTCGCTCCTGGGGCAGCGGTCGAGCTCGGCACCCCCGTGGCCGAGGTGGCTCCCACGCGTCCCGCATCACCGGTGGAGGCCATCGTCGTCACCTCCGAGGATGAGGCGGAGGCGGGTACCGCTGCGCCGCGTGCAGCATCGCCCATAGTCTCTAACCTCTTACGCACCATCACCGACACCCCCGAAGTTGCATCGAGCTCGGGGGTGGGGCACGCCAAGGAAGCCAGTTCCTTGGTGTCGCCCGAGAGGATAGTCGGCGAGAGTCTGCTCGGCGACAAGCTTATCATCGAGCTCCTATCTCGGGGGGTAGCGGTGACCTTGTTCGCTCTGGGCCGGACCCCTCTATATGGAGATGCCGACCCTAGCGTGGACGTCCACCGAGGGCGACCCGTACTTCGTCCTCAACGACCTCGAGGAGCAGGAGTTCTGGGCTGAGTTCAGGGCGTTGGGCCACGTAAGGGCGTTGCTCTCTTTGTAGAAATTCTTTATCCCTTAGCAGCATGATGACGAGAGTATTCTCCCCCTTAGGAGCTCATGATGAGGTCGATGTCTAAGTCCATCTTCATCCGCCGCGAACGGGGTGCCTGGTCTGCGCTACAGCGCCATTGGGCCGTGCTACTTCGGTCGAACGAGCAGCTGGCATGGAGGATCATCGAAGTGGTGGACATGATGTCTCGGTGCGAGGGGCTGAAGGAGGAGGGCGCGACCGACCGTGAGGAGGTCCATCGACTCAGGGACAAAGTCCATGGCCTGAAGGTAGAGGTGGACCGTCATGAGGGGGAGCTGCGGCAGGCGCAAGATTGCTTCCAGGTGGTGGCGTCGAGCAAGACGAGGCTTCCCTCCACGCTGACTCGCTCTCCAAGTCCCTGGAGGATGAACGGTCTTAGGGTCGGGCTCTGAACGCCAGGATAGAAGGTATTTCGCCGAATTCTTGTTTCGCCTTTTGTGTTCGATCTTTTTTCTTAGCCTTAGCTTGACACCCTCGTCCACTTTCTAGGTCTTGAGAAGGATCTGGAGGCCGCAGCTAAGACCTCTTTGACCCTGTCCTGGACCGTGGAGCAGAAGGGGACCGAGCTGAGGGAGTTGACCGACGTGGTGGCAGACCTCTTCTGGGACCTCAATGTGGTGGGCATCCCTCGGAGTGGATCCCCGTGGCCCCGTATGCAAGCCCTAGGTGGCTACGTATGGGAGAGCTCCACGGTGCCGTCCACCTCGGGGTGAAGCGGGCCCTGGCCATGATCGCCTCCCACTATGAGATCGATCTTGAGCGGGTGTGCGATGGCTACGTGATCCCCAATGAACCCGAGCTGGCCACCACCGAGATGCAGAGGCTAAACGATGTCGTCGAGGGGCCAAGGACTTCGCTGGCCCACCACTTTGAGGTCAAGGTGGTTCCTCCTCCCCCGTCGCCAACCGCTATCGTGCCCCCTGCAGGACGTCCTCCGATGGCATGAACCTGGTCATCGCCCTGCAGGGAATTTTGAAATTTTTTGTAATATATGCTAAGAACATGGTGGATGCTGGATATCAAACTTCTATCATTTGCTGTGTGGTTTTTTCCGTTGCTTTGTGCCCACCGCCTTAGTCCTACTGTCGTGTCCCCGTCTGAACGTGAGTTACCCTTTAGGGAGAAAATAGTGAGTGAGAAAACCGTATCCCTGAGGCGTAGGTGTTCCTGCAGCTCGACTATCTATTCTTAGTCGGGATGTTCTCTATTCCTAAGGGTTTTCGCGTTATGACTTGGGCGAGGCTATGAAACATGTTTGTTTTCAAAACTGCGAGAAAAAAGGCAACACAGAGGAGGGGTTCCCCATTCTAGCCCCCGAGGGAGGCTCGGTTTTGAAAGCAAGGCCGAGCCTCTCATGAGAGCTATTCTTTATTAAATATAGAGGACATAGTACAAATAGGCCTGCATGCCTAAGGGTAGAAGCGACGTCGTTGTTCTATATTCCACGCATTGTCGTAGACTTCTCCTTCTTTGTTATAGAGCTTGTATGTTCCTGGCTTCAGCACCTTGGCGATGATGAAGGGCCCTTCCCAAGGAGGAGAGAGATTGTGGCACCCTCGATTTTCTTGTCGTAATCGAAGCACCAGGTCGCCTTCTTGGAACCCTCAGGGTCGGACACGCCTTTCGTGGTAGCGCCGAAGGGACTATTGGTAGTTTGCTGAGTGAAGGAGTGCTACGTCCCGAGCTTTGTCCAGTTGGTCTAGCGAATCTTCATGGCTGACTTGATTGTTGTGTTCGCTATATGACTGCAGCCTTGGGGAACCATACTCCAAGTTAGTGGGTAAGACGGCCTCGGCCCCGTAGACGAGGAAGAACGGCATGAATCCTGTGGCTCGGCTCGAAGTAGTCCTCAGGCTCCAGATCACTGAGGGGAGCTCGATAAGCCACCGCTTGGCGAACTTGTTCAGGTCATTGAAGATCCTCAGCTTCAAACCCCGCAGGATCATGTCGTTAACATGTTCCACCTACCTGTTGCATCTCGGATGAGCCATTGCGGACCAATCTACACAGATGTGATGATCGCTACAGAAGCCGATGGACTTCTTCCCTGTGAACTGGGTGCCATGGTCGGTGATGATTGAATTGGGGACCCCAAAGCGATGAATGATATCTGTGAAGAATGTGACCGCCTGCTCAAATTTAATATTGGTGATGGGCCAGACCTCGATTCACTTGAAGAATTTGTCGATGGCGACCATCAGGTGCGTGAAGCCTCGGTTGCCATTTGCAGAGGATCGACAAGATCCAACCCCCACACCACAAACGACCACATTATTGGGATCATCTGTAGGGCATGGGCTGGCATGTGTGTTTGCTTTGTGTAGAACTGGTAGCCTCAGTAGGACCGCATGATCTTGATAGCATCAGCTACCATAGTAGGTCAGTAAAACCCTTGCCTAAAGGCATTGGCGATGATGGTTCAGGGCGACGCGTGGTGCCCGCAAGCCCCCGAGTGGATTTCTCCCAGCAACTTTTGCCCTTGGTTGATAGGTATACATCATTGGAGTATTCCTGAAGGGTTGCATTGGTACAACTCCTTCTCTTCTCCTATCAGCACAAAGGTCTTCCCTCGGCGGGCGAGGCATCGAGCCTCGGCCTTCCCTATAGGGAGCTCTCCTTGGAGGAGGTACTCTAGGTAAGGCATCCTCCAGTCCGAGGCTAGGGCGACCCTATCACTATCAACGTCAATCTGCATAGCCTCGGGGCCATCAGCCGGCAGCGTTTCGTCGTGGGGGGCGAGCTCGGACGCCTCTCTAGGTATCATCGAGAGCTTGTAGATGTCCCTAGCAAAAAATGTTTGGGGGACTGTGGTCCGAGCCAAGGCGATCTTCTCCAGTTCGTTTGCTACCTCGTTGTACCAGCACACGACGTGGTTGAGCTCCAGGCCGAAGAATTTATCTTTGAGGCGCCGAACTTCCTCGCAGTAACCCTCCATTCTTGTGTCATGGCAGCTCGAGTTCTTCATCACCTGGTTAATGATGAGCTGGCAGTCCCCTCGGACGTCGAGGCGCCTGACTCCTAGTTTGATGGCGATGCGCAGACCATTGACCAGGGCTTCATACTCGGAGACATTGTTGGATGCAGCGAAGTGGAGACGTATGACGTATCACAGATGTACTGAGGGGTGAGCTGAAGAACAATCCAGTGCATGCCCGGTTTTCATCAGTGATCTGTCGAAATACTCAGCCCATAGCTCTGCCTGGATTGGAGTCATTGGCAACTGGGTATCAGTCCATTCGGCCAGAAAGTAAGCCAAGGCCTGGGATTTGATTGCCTTCTTGGGGGCGAACGAGACAGTCTCTCCCATGAGTTCGACCGCCCACTTGGCCACCCTGCCCGAGGCTTCCCTACTCTGGACAATTTCCCTAGAGGGGAGGATGACACCACCATCACGGGATGAGACTCGAAATAATGGTGTAACTTCCTCCGAGCCAGGACCACCATGTACAACAACTTCTGAACTTATGGGTAGCGTATCTTTGTCTCGAACAATACCTCGCTGATGAAGTACATGGGCCTCTGAACCAACAAGGCATGTCCTTCCTCCTTCCTCTCTACTATGATAGCGACGCCAACCACCTAGGTGGTTGAGGCTACATAGAGTAAGAGGGGCTCCCCTTCGGTAGGGGCACCGGGATGGGCGCGTTGGAGAGGAGCTTCTTGAGGTTCTTGAGGGCTTATTTAGCCTCGGGCGTCCAAGCAAAGCGCTCGGTATTCCTCAAGAAACGATACAGGGGTAGACCCTTCACGCCGAGGCATGAATGAAGCGGCTCAGGGCCGCAAGGCATCCCATAACCCGCTGAACTCCTTTGACATCTTTGATGGAACCCATGTTGGTGATAGCCGAGACCTTCTCTGGGTTGGCCTCGACCCCTCGCTCTAAGACTATGAACCATAAGAGCATGCCTTGGTGGACGCTGAAGACACGGTTCTCAGGGTTGAGCCTGACACTTTTAGCTTGGAGACACGCGAAGGCAGTTTCTATGTTGGTGACGAGGTTGTCAGCCTTCCTGGTTTTAACCACTATATCATCAACATAGGCCTCAACGGTTGGGCCTATCTGGTTGCCGAACACATGGTTCATGCAACGTTGATATGTGGCCCCTGCATTGCGCAACCCAAAGGGCATGGTTGTGTAGCAGTACATGCCCTACGAGGTGATGAAAGAAGTCGCTAGCTGGTCGAACTCTTCCATCCAGATCAGATGGTAGCCCGATTACGCATCAAGGAAGGAAACAGTTTCACATCCTATAGTGTAGTCTACAATTTCATCTATTTGAGGAAGAGGGTAAGAAACTTTCGGGCATGCTTTATTTAAACCAGTGTAGTCTACACACATCCTCCATTTCCTCTTCCTTTTTACTAACTAGTATAGGGTTTGCTAACCATTCAGGATGGAACACTTCCTTGATGAATTCGTCTGTCAAGAGCTTGTGGACCTCCTCTCAATGACCCTATGCTTTCCTCGTCGAATCGGCGCAGGTGCTGTCTCACCGGCCTGGAGTTGGCTCAGATGTCTAAGGAGTGCTCGGCGACTTCCCTCGGTATGCCCAGCATGTCCGAGGGACTCCAAGCAAAGACCTCGGCATTCACGTGGAGAAAGTCGATGAGCACTACATCCTATTTGGGCTCGAGCTGAGAGCCAATCTACAACACCTTCTCATCGGAGCCACTAGGGTCGAGGGGGATGGTCTTCGTGGCCTCGAACGACTCGAAGTTGTTGGCGTGCTTCTTGGCATCGGGTACCTCTCCAGCAAGGTTCTCCAAATCAATGATGAGTGCGTCGGAGTTGACGACTGCCTCGGCGTATTCTACGCACTCGACGTCACACTTGTAGGCATGACGGTCCCGCTGGCCCAGGCATCTTAAGCTTCAGGTACGTATAGTTCGGAACGGCCATGTGGCATAACATGGCCGCCTGAGCACATCATGGTATGTACCCCGGAACCCCACCACTTCAAAAGTGAGGGTTTCCTTTCTGAAATTGGCAGGGGTCCCGAAGCAGACGGGCAGGTCGACCTACCCGAGGGGATGCACCCTTTTGCCAGGGGTGATCCCGTGGAATGGCGTGGCCCCGGGCCGGATCTGTGATCGTCTGACCCCCAGGAGTTCTAAGGTGTATGCATATATGATATTGAGGCTGTTGCCTCCATCCATGAGCACCTTTGTGAGGCGCGTGTTGCCAACGATGGGGTCGACAACAAGTGGATACCTCCCAAGGTTCGGGATGTAGTCCGGGTGATCGTCTCGGTCAAAGGTGATGGCACGGTCCGGCCAATCTAGGTAGACCGGGTCGCTACCTCGACCGAGAAGACTTCCCGGCGTTCTTGCTTGCGCTGCCTTGAGGAAAGGTTGACAATGTCCCCCCCTTGAAGATCATGTAGCAGTTATCTACATTGGGGAAGCCATCGCCCTTGTCGTCGTCTCCGCTGTCGGGGGCCTTCTTACTTTCCCCTCCTACTGAGGGACCAGACTTGTTGTAGAAGCGTCGTAGCATGTCGCACCCACCGAGGGAGTGTTTGACTGGGCCCTTGTGGTAAGGGAACGACTCCTTCAACATCTTGTCGAAGACCCCTGTCCCCCCTTGGAGGCTCGGGGGTTGCGCTTCTCCGCTGCGGCGATGAGCTCAGCGGTGAGGGCCTCGGGTGGGCCCTGCTACGTCTTCTTCTTCTTTCCCTTCTTTGGGTTGCGTTGGGTGGACGCCTCTGTGCGCCCTCCTTTCGCTTCTCGACCCCCTTGTCCTTGTGGAAGAGGGCCTCGACCGCCTCCTGCCCCGAAGCAAACTTCATGGCGATGTCCATCATTTCATTGGCCTTGGTCGGGGTTTTGCGACCTAGCTTGCTGACCAGATCCCGATAGGAGGTCCCGGCGAGGAATGCCCAATGACGTCGGAGTCAGTGATGTTGGGGAGCTCGGTGCGTTGTTTCAAAAACTGGCAAATGTAATTGCAGAGGCTTTCGTCGTGCTTCTGTTAGCAGCTTTAGAGGTCCCAGGAGTTTCCCGGGCGAATGTACGTGCCCTGGAAGTTCCCTCCAAAGAGCTGGACCAGGTCTTCCCAGTCATGGATCTGTGCCGATGGAAGGTGCTCGAGCCAAGGTCTGGTAGAGTTAGATAGAAAGAGAGGGAGGTTCCGAATGATGAGGTTATCATCATTCATTCCATCAAGTTGATAGGCAAGTCTATAGTCAGCAAGCTAAAGCTCTAGCTTCGTCTCCCCCGAATACTTGATGATAGTAGTCGGGGCTCTAAATCGAGACGGGAATGATGCTCTGTGGATGGCCTTGCTAAAGACCTAAGGTATTGGCGGCTCGAGGGAGGGGCTTTGGTCCTCCCTGCTGTCGTAATGGCCGCCCCACCGAGGGTGGTAGCCGAATGTCTCGTGATGTCGTACGCGTCCGCCGAGACGATCATGAATTGCCTAGGGCTGGCGGTTGTCCCAAAGACGATCACACACTGTGGGCGCCCTCTCTCTGGTAGGCATAGGGTGCATTGAGGCTTCCCCTTGAAGCAAGAGGGCCCTGCCTGATGACTTGAGACGAGTTCTTAGAGCTGAGAGGCAGAGCTCTCGGCCTGCTAGACTACGACGCATTCCATAAGCCCCCGAAGTTCGCCATGGATGCGACATCCTTTGGTGGTGGAGGGCTCTGGCATGGTGCAGAGCAAGAGTGTTGCCACGATGAGACTTTGACTAGCTCGGTTGAGGACAAGGGGCGTGACAGTGTCGACGTCTTCCTCGATGCAACGTTGGATGTCACGTGCCTTCGCTCACGCGCCTCCGTCGAGGGCTTTGCCAGTTGCCTCCCACTCTAGAGCTTGTCGTAGCTATTGTGGCCGTTGTTGTTCCTCCTTGATCTTGATGTGTAGCTCCCGAAGTTGCTCGAGTTGAGCCACAAGGCTCTTAGGGGGAGCCTGGGCCCCACTTGGCTCCTGAACGTGTGGTGGAAGCTGGTCACCTTCTTGTGGCATGCCAAGGTGATCTCCCTCGTTGGGGATCTCTGAGTCGATGAGGAGGCATACTTGGGTTAGATCGTAGCCTTCCCCACTAGAGCTGTAACCCTCTGAGCATTCAGAGAGCATCTCGCCACATACATACAGAAACTGCAGTATGGACTCAGGATCTCGCAGCCCTGAGAAGTCTAGGGCGAAGCTCGGACTGTCTTCTTCCTCAGAGTCCAAACACCCTGAGGGAAAAGGAAGCCCGACATACATCCTTGTGACGGAGCTGGTGTCGAAGCTTGGCTCAAAGGGGATGGGGTTAAACACAGACAGTTCTCCTCCAGCCCCCGTCATGTCTCTCCAAGGAGCGACCGGCTCTTCCCGACCCGTGGGTGGGAGGACCGGTGCGGCTAGAACCGCTCGCTCAACGACATGGGGAACTGGCGTTTCCCACATGGGTGGAACTTGTGCTAGAAGAGTCGGCGTAGGTGCCACCGGTGGTGCTCCAAGTGCAATGCTGGTGCTGGCTAGGTCCCCTCGAGAGGGAGTCTGTGCTATCAACCATCCTAGGGCTCCTCTAGGGCACGGGGTGCCATGAGTAGCACGATCTCGGTTGCTTCGTCTCTGCCTCCTGCGACGAGAAGGGCAGCGACGGGAGCTTGGATGCTCGAGAGGGACAGGCGGGAGGAGTATCATGCCATACTCGATGCTTAATGACATGAACTCCAGACTCCCGAATCTGATCACCGTCCCAAGCCTAAGTAGATGGTGGAAACCTGCCATCTAGAGTCTTGGCGGGAACTGAAAGTGTTTCACGCGACAAGCCCCTACCTGGCGCGCCAACTATCAGTGTTTGGACTAAGGGTCCTTAACCAACTAGTAAATAATGTTGCGTGGCAAGAATCTAGATGGTGTGCGAGTAGACACCAGCGATTTATCCTGGTTTGGGCAATGTAAGGCCCTACTTCTAGCAGAGGGGGATGAGGCTTATATTACTCACACCGAGGTGCCTGCAGTAGGGATTACAAGCATGACGGGAGAGGGGAAGTCCCTAAGTCCCTTGGAATGATTGAGGCAAGTGCCAATATTGAAGACTGAGCGGAGAAGAGAGCGTTCATCTGTGTGTTGCTTGTCTTGTTGTCTGGTCTCTTGTTGCAGGGACTCTACTGCCCTATTTATACATGGAGGGAGTGTACACAGTAAAGCCAGACATTGTATTCGAAGGAGAGGTGCCCTGCAAGCCGACGTCACGGTGCGTTGTGTTGTTGACTTGCGCCCGCTGGTTTCCCGCTAAGAGCCGAGGCAAAGGCCAAGGGATTGTCCGTACGCCTGAGCCCCCGGGGGAGAGGCTGCCCATTCCGTAGTTGTTGTAACAACACCGAGTATGGGCTAAAGGCCCGCTTACGGGGTGTGTCAGCGTCCTTGCACGGGAAGACATCGAGATTCCCTACGGTGCTTATCGAGGTCTGAGCTTGCCGTCGGGCGAGGCGGAGAAATTGCTCGAGGGCTGGACTCGGCGTCGAGTGAGGCGGAGATTGAGCTAGTGGGTTGGACTCGGCGTCGGGCGAGGCGAAGATTGCGCCTGTGGGTTGGGCTCGGCGTCGGGCGAGGCGGAGATTGCTCCCGTGGGTTGGACTCGGCGTCGGACGAGGTGGAGAATTGCACCCGAGGGCAGTCTACTCTGTCTTGTTGTATTAGATGTCCCATCGGGGGATGGTAGGCGACGTGTGTGCACTGTAATGGAGACGTAATCATGTTGTTGCGCCCAGATGTGATTGTCGTCTTGTCAGCCACTGTGCTCTGCTACCACGGCATGGGGTAGGTACGCGCATTAAATGCGGGTGTTCCCTTCTTGTTTTTGGGCGCTCCTGTATCATCTGCCTGAGATTGGCTCGGGCGACTCAGACGGAGTGGTGGCAACATCGGGCGAGGCGGAGTTCTACCCGAGGTGGGAGACTCTCATGGAGAGGCCTCGGTTTTAGTAGGCTCCTCAGCCATTTCCCATCAGGGGTTTCGTCCTTACCTCTCTGAGTGCGTTCTTCGAGGGATAATTTGGGTATCCCTAATTATTACCCCCGATAGGTAGGCAACACGATTTGTGAGGGAAGCGCCAGGCACAAGGTTTATTTGATGTTCAATCCCACTCTTAGGTGGTAGCCATGGTGGCACTTCATCAGGAAACACATACTCATATTTCTGTAATGTATCAAAGACAATACTTGGTAAAGTATAGGGTAAGTTGTTAGTAGAAAGAAGGGTGTCCTTGTACAGGAGCACAAAGAACATGGCATTAGGTTCACTCAGTTCTTTTAAATCCCCCTTTCTAATCATCATGTCTAATCCCTCTTTTCCCGATGCCTTGGACTTTGGAGGTTATGGAGTTTTAGCTGGCTTTGGAAACTCTTCCTTACTATTTTTGTGGATCACTCTCAAGTGGTTCTTCTTGTCTCGTTATTTCTTCTTTAGATCATCCTTCACAGTTCCTTCCGGTGTCAAAGGAAGCAAAGAGATTTGTTTTCCTTTGTACAAGAAAGACAACTTGTTGGTTCTTCCAAAATCTGGACATGATGATCATATATCCAAGGTCGGCCGAGCAACAATTGACATGCTTGCATAGGGAGGGCCCGCTCTCGACCGAGCAGCAATGGCCCCACTCATCAGCCTCTCTTGAGGGTAGAATATCGGGTGTATCCAGAATACCAGGCTTATTGTTCTATAGTTACCCTACTATATAGCATATTCTAGGAATGTACCATGTAACCGAGGCACAGACGTATTTTATGACATCGGCCCCTGGTTGCCCTATAAATACCCACGTCTTGTAGCTGGACGGGATACGCTTGACAAGACATTTGAGCTTTCGGTCATCTGTTTTATCATGCCACCTGTTGTTGGGGACTTGTTCTCAAATGCTATGAATTAAGAACAAGGCAACATAAAATGTTAAATATAAAGGCCCTTCGTCCGCCGAAGCATTATTTCCACAAGGATCTAATGAACCTCGGACGAAGGTCACAGGCATAATGTTACGAAGGTTTTCACCTTCGTAAGTGAACTTATAAAAATAATACAAAGTAAGGTAAAACATGAAATATTAGAGTTAAATACATTGAGAATAAACGATTTTATTCACATATCTTATTAAATGAATTTAGAATATCTAAATACAATGTTTAGGTACATTTATACCTTTGCCTTGACAAACAATAATTCCCGAGTGATGCGTTAGCAATTACAGGAATGCGTGAACAGTAAAGGAATATTGTTCACTATTTATAGGCACAGAACACGGTCTGTGAGAAATTACAATCATGCCCCTCATAAAAGTTTACTACAATGACTCAAACCCCTATGGGCTAAAAGGTCATTCTATCTTTAAGTCGGTTCGACCCTTCATCTTCGGATTTGTTATAGTACCGAAGCTTCATGAATGATGCCTTCGGCGTCACGTACGAGCAGCTTCAGCCGAAGCTGTTTCTTTTTGCAGGACCTTCGGAGACGAAGCATGGTCCCAACAGTAGCCCCTTCGCGGTGCTAGATCGTTTTTCGTAACGAGCTTGATCCGTGAAAAAAGTCTCTTAGGCTTCAGGAAGCCGAAGGTCCGAAAAACACCTTCCCTGAGCTCGTTGTCGAGAAACGACACAGCTTTCGAGCGCGTAGCGGTCCCACCATGCAGGTTCACTATTCTGGTTTTTGCGGCCCACCGTTCAGCGGGTGAGAGCAACTGTTTGCCTGGTGTAAAAATCCTGACGATTCACCTTCTTACCTGCAGCACTATATAAACAGACGGGTAGGTGTGAAGTTACCACAGCATTCATTGCTATTGCACTGTTTTGCTGCCAAAATTTTTAACCATAGCCGAAGCTTGACTTCCGCATTCAAACGAAGCTTCAGTTTGGTGTTTGCTTCGTTAGAAGAAAAAGCTTCGGAAGAAAAAAGGTTATTAATTTCCAAGAAATTTTTCAAGAAATTCAAAATTAAATGGCCAGGGTGCGCTCTACTGCTAGAATTGAGCGCGAGGGAGACGAAGCCGAAGGTGTGGAAACTGTTCCTATCTCTGAAGCAATGAAGCGATCTGGTTTGATGACATCAGAAGACATCCCTGCTGCTGAAGCAGAACAAGCAGATATAGAGGAGGCTGATTCTGACGGTGATTACAATATCGCAGTACCGAGCAAGCCTAGTCATCTGGACTTCGGAAAGTCGACTGTTTCGAAGGCTGATTTCCCAAAGATGGTGAAGTCGGGATACTTTAGCGAAGATGAGAAAAAGCTGATTCGCTTTGGTGGAGAAGAGATTACCCCGAAGCCTCAGAAAGATGAAATAGTGATTTTCAAGAGTTTCCTCAAAGCTGGCTTGAGATTTCCTTTGAATAGGATGATTGCTGATGTGCTAAAAAAGTTTGGGATCTATTTTCATCAACTAACTCCTAACGCTATTGTTAGGCTTAGTGTTTATATTTGGGCTCTCCGAAGCCAGGGGGTGGAGCCATTTGCCGAAGGTTTCTGCCGAGTACACGAGCTACATTACCAAACTAAGGCCAGAAAGGATGGGCTTCATGAAAATTTTGGTTGTTACAATTTCGCTTATCGGAAAACTACAAAATTTCCTGTGATTAGCTATCGAAGCAAGTGGCCAGCAGGCTGGAAATCGGAATGGTTCTATATCAAAGTTGATGACGACAAGGAGAAGCTTGTACAGAGTCCGCTTGAACTAATCTTCGGAGAAACCCGACCCTAGTGCAATATGACACCAGAAGGTCCAACCCAAACGGCGTTGGCTGAATTCAGAATTATTGCAGAGCACATTGGCACTAGGGATTTGGTGCAGGAATTTCTGGCTTTCAAAGTATTTCCAACTATGAAGGAATGGGCTATGCCGAAGCTTAAAGGAGAGAAGAAAGAGGGGGAGCTTGTCCGACTACCCTATCATTATAAATTCAAGAAATATTTTAAGGCACCCTGCCAAGAATGGCTCGAAACAACCGAAATAATGAGCACTGAAATTCTTGAAAATTATTCTAAAAAAGAAGACCAATTGATGACAGCAGCCTTCGGCACCCGGCCGAAACGAAGGCTAAACAGAGTACTTGATGCTATAGGCTTTGAATATCCTGATTATGGGCGATTGAGCGGAGATGCTGGAGGCCCGAAGAGAAAAAGAAT
The DNA here is from genome assembly GCF_902167145.1 of Zea mays. NCBI lineage: Eukaryota > Viridiplantae > Streptophyta > Magnoliopsida > Poales > Poaceae > Zea > Zea mays. The sequence continues at coordinate 39,804,003 of NC_050100.1, read as the reverse complement.
TGGCAGCGCCGTTGACGAAGAAAGCACCAAAGTGGCCAAAAAGAAAAATGAAATTTCTGAAAAACTGAGCCCTGAGCCGAAGGTGGCTGCTGCAAGAAAAAGGAAAACTGCATCTCCAGAACCGAAAGCATTGGTTCAAGAAGAAGAAACTCCTGCAACACCTTCTGCTGCCGAAGTAGAAGAGATTCTGAAGGTAATGACTGAACCCTTGCCTGTCAAGCTAAGTCCGCTGGCGCCGGAACTGATGAAGTTTTTTTCAGAAGGACAAAGAAGCTTCGGCAGCAGAAAGTCCTGCACTGCCGAAGAAACAAAGAATTATTCAAATAGCAGATGTGATTCATCAGACGCCGCCACCGGCGACAGTGTCAAAAATTGTTTCTGCCGAGACCGCTGAAGTCGAAGGTGCCACAGCCGAGGCTACCAGAGTGGAAACCACCGAAGCTGAAACCGGCGAAGCCGAAGCTACCGGGGCCGAAGCCGAGACCACGGAAGGTTCGAATCTGGAAACCACTCTTGAAGTTATTGACAACATACTCCTGAAAATGGCCGAAGAAGAAGCTGCTGTGGCCGCGGTAAACACGGCAACTGAAAAGGGAAAAGAACAGATCGACGACATTTTAGAAGAAGAAAATTTTAACTTTCAAGATTTGCTTGGACAGGAGCTAACAAGCGCCGAAAAAGAAGAGTTGAAAAAATATGCCATATCTTGCGGGTATAAACCAGGGGCTACGCTATTTGGTGGGGTCAACGAAGGGAAGCTAAGATGCCTTCGGAACCGCACCGAGGCTAAAGTTGTTAGAACCCTCTCCAAAAGCGTTGGTCTGCCGAAGCTAGAAGCGGACCTCTGCAGGTACCAGCGACACCATATCACCGGAAGCCTGCTCTATGCTAATTTTAAGGTAACAAATTTTGTTATTATTATTATATTTTTTTTATTTTTTAGGTCGTTTTCTGACGAAGATTGTTTTGGCAGAGTATACTATTGAGTAAGGTTCTAAAAATGCAACAAGATCTCGAAGAGGAGAAGAACAAAACTATCATTAAAGATTTGGAAGAAAAAGTTGAAAGTTACGAAGCTGTTCTGAAAAAGAAGGACTTCACCATCCAGGACCTTGAAATCATGGCTAAAGAACACGAAGGTGCATTAGAAAAGAAAGACTTTGTTATTCAGTCTATGGAAGGCTCCTTGGCTGAGGTCCAAGCCGAGAATAACAGTTTAAAGAATGAATTGCTCAAACAATCAGAAAAATCTGAGCAGGAAAAGAAACACCTTGAAGCAAGTCTTAAAACTGAGATGGAGAAGAATTCAAACTTGCAAAAATCCTTGAAGGAGCTTCAAGAAAAATGCCTAAGCTTCGGTAGCCGATGCGTGCAGCGGCTGAAGGATGTGTTTCATTCTATCGGAGCCAGCTCTGAAAAATTTACACCTTCAGCTGAAAACCTGCCCAGCACATTAGAATATATTGAAGGCGAGGTCGACGCTGTTGACGAAGTTATTGGTGGCTATGCTGACTTCTGCGCCCTGGTAGCTTCTCGGGGCACAGCTACCGCTTTTCTGAAGGCTGGCTGCACGCATGGAAAAATTGTGAATAGACCAAACTTCAGCTTATCATCATCAGATCTAATAGATATTCCAAGCCTGGCCCGAAGCATCGAAAATATATTTGTGACCCAGATTTGGGTAAATGGCGGGCGGAAAATGGCGGGTGACGAAGCTCGAAGTCATCTTAAGCCGGTAAGAAACTTATATTTATTACTTTTACATTCTCCTTGAAATTTGTACCTTTCTTATTCTATTCTTTAATATACGTAGGATGACGAAGCTGAAGTATGACGAAGCTGAAGTGTGACAAATCTGAAGTATGACGACGTGAAGCTTGATAGTTGCTACAATATTCTTTCCTGTAAAAATTCTGGAGAGACTTTTGTAATATCATTATGGAAAAACTCACTTAAATTTGTACATACCTTGTAATATATTTTATTCCCGCTATCTGTGTACAATCTGCTTTGCTGTGGACGAAACTTCTTTTTTGAGCCGAAGGCGAAAAACACCTTCCCTTCTTTTCGTACACAACGAAGCATAAAAATTTCCTTTTTCGAAGTCTTTCCTCATTGCCGAAGCACCTATCTTTTTATGTAGTATGATGATGATTCTATATATGTCTAAATGAATGTTTATGAATGCAAATGACATGATGAAATGCATTGTGTAGATGAATATTGGGACACATGCTCAAAAACCATAATCATAGCCCTTCATCCCCTTGGGAATGATTCAAATCTTTTTACTTTTCAACTTCATCATTTACTTTTTGATATATCAGCGTTGACTTTTCGCTGTAAGCCTCCCTTAGGAGCTTCTTCGCCTTTTACTTTCAGCGGAATCAGCGTTGACTTTTCGCTGTAAGCCTCCCTTAGGAGCTTCTTCGCCTTTTACTTTCAGCGGAATCAGCGTTGACTTTTCGCTGTAAGCTCTGCATTCCTTTAGGAACGACTTTTGAGCTTCTCCCTGTTTTCTTTTCTTTTCCCTTGGCATTTACATTTACATTTTTGGGGGATATCACTTTTATAGAATGGAAATAAGGAAAAGAAAAATTACATGTCGTGGCCCCATTAAAAACCTTTCTCCCCCTATGGAAAGGAAAAGGGTGCCACAAAAAAGAATAGAAAAAATTACATCAAACTAAACATAATATCACCAAAGCTCATCCGCATTCCATGATCTAGGAATGTCATTGCCGTCCATATCCTTCAATCTATAGGAACCGGGTCTTGACGAAGATACTACCAAAAAGGGTCCTTCCCACTTCAGCTGTAATTTGCCTACTGTTTCAGGGTTGGCTACTCTTCGAAGCACCAGATGCCCTGGTTCAATGTTCTTGAGCTTAACCTTCCTGTCACGCCATTTTATTGTTTTGGCTTGATATTTATTGATATTTTCCACAGCTTGAAGTCTGATCCCTTCTATAGCATCTTTTTCCACAGAGCAATCAGCTTCGTCTTCACCTTCTGCCGAAGCTACCGTTCTTATCGATCCTGCTTTGGCCTCTTCCAGGGTTATTGCTTCATCCCCAAACAATAGTTTGAATGGCGTAAAGCCTGTTGATCTTGACATGGTTGTGTTATGGCTCCACACCACTTTGATTAACTCGTCTGGCCACTTTCCCCTAGGCTGATTGAAGATTGACTTCATTATTCCTGTCATTATGATCCCGTTAGCTCTTTCGACAAGTCCGTTTGACTCCGGATGTCGAACTGATGCAAAATGGATCTTCGTGCCAATTTGATCACAAAATTCTCTGAAAGCTTCAGAATCAAACTGTGTCCCATTATCCACAGTAATGGCCTTCGGCACTCCGAAGCGACAAACAATATTTTGCCAAAAAAAACTTTTGAATGGTAACCGAAGTTATTGTGGCTAGAGGCTTTGCCTCAATCCACTTAGAAAAATATTCCACTGCCACTACAACATATCTTAAGTTTCCCTGTGCTGGTGGTAATGGACCTAATAAATCAAGGCCCCACCTTTGCAACGGCCAAGTGGGTTGTATTAATTGAGTTAAAGACGAAGGTTGTTTTTGATCTCTTGCACATTTCTGACAACCTTCGCATTTCTGGACTAAATCCGCTGCATCCGAAGCTGCCTTTGGCCAATAAAATCCTTGACGAAAAACTTTCCCGAGCAAAGGCCTAGATCCAATGTGAGATCCACACAGGCCTGCGTGTATTTCCTTCATTAATTCTATACCTTCAGATCTGGATAAACACTTGAGCAACGGGGAACAGACCCCACGCTTGTATAGCTCCCCTTCTATTATGACATATGGTCGAGCTCTTGCTTCTATCCTTCTGTTATAAGCTTCGTCGTCTGAAAAAAAAATTAAAAGTAGAGCCGTCTTTTGCATGGAATAGGCGAAAACCCTTGTTCCTTCTTCTAGCTCGGGAAGCAGTTTATTAGCGAGGAAAGACAAGCCTTCTGCTTCTGTTGATGCTGAGGATGTAGCCTAGCCGTTGTTGCAGGATTGGCAGGGATAGAGGAAACAAACTGGGAATAGCGATTCTTCCTCCAGATAGGATTTCATGATTGAAAGCTGTAGCTCATGATTGATTTGAAATACGCATCCCTCCCGTATTGGTGGAAGTAGATCTTATATCCCACCAAAGCATCGACTAGTTGCAAGAGATATTGTTCGTAATGCGCCCATAAAAAGCGGAATTTGTGCTTGTGGAAACTCTCGAGCGAGCGTAGCTGAAAACGAAGACGAAAGATTTTGCCAAAAATGCGGGGTAGAATTTGTTGATTCTCGGATACGAAGATATCAAATGGGATACATCAAACTAGCATGTCCAGTGACTCATGTGTGGTATTTGAAAGGTCTTCCTAGTTATATTGCGAATCTCCTGAAGGAAAGAGATGATTTCAGTTCTCCAATCTTCACTATGGACAGGGGATATGTTGAGGACCGCTCTTTCAAGAAGCTCGACCGAAGGTGCCTTTATTGTTTCGAAGAATACTTCCGAAGGTAAAGGTAGCCCCTGTGCTGCTGATTTGGCCAATAGATCAGCATATTCATTTTCTCCACGAGGAATATTTTTAACAGAGAATCCTTCAAAAGAAGCCTCAATTCTTCGGACTGTATCTAGATATTTTTCAAGCTTCGGATCTCTTGCTTTATAGCTCTTGTCAATATGACCAGAAATAACTTGGGAATCAGTTTTAAGAATGGCCCTTCTGATCCCCATTGCCTTTAACTTCCGAAGACCCAAGAGCAGAGCTTCGTATTCAGCAATATTGTTTGTACAACTGAAATCAAGTCTTGCCGCATAACAAGTTTTAACTTTGGAAGGTGAAACCAACACAGCAGCTGCTCCTGCTCCGAAGGTTCCCCAAGACCCATCGCAAAACACTGTCCAAGCTTCGGCATCTTTATTCGTTTCTTCCTCCTGAGCCCCTGACGTCCAGTCAGCAATGAAGTCTGCCAACGCTTGGGACTGAATCGAAGATCTATGGACATAATCAATACAAAATTCATTGAGCTCTGCAGCCCATTTTCCAATCCTTCCAGTAGCTTCTCAGTTTCTCATAATATCCTTCAAAGGTTGTGAAGAAGGAACAATTATGTTGTAAGCTTGAAAATAATGCCGAAGCTTCCTGGAGGCCATCAAAACAGCATACAGTACTTTCTCCAATTCTGTATAATTTTTCTTTGATAAGCTAAGAACTTCGGATACAAAATATATTGGGGCCTGCTTCTTGACTTGGCCTTCAAGCTTTTCCTGGACAAGTGTTGCACTTACCGCTGAGTGCGAAGCTGCCACATATAATAACAAAGGAGCCCCTGGCGTTGGTGGAGTTAGTGTTGTTAGTTCTATCAAATATTGCTTTAGTTCTTCGAAGGCTCTCTGCTGGACTGGTCCCCATTGAAAAACTTCGGCTGACTTCAGCACTTCGAAAAATGGTAAATTTCTCTCTGCTGATCTAGATATGAATCTGTTGAGAGATGCCAGCCTTCCTGTCAATCTTTGAGCCCCCTTTTTTGTACTTGGTGGTTCCATTCGAGGTATAGCTTCGATTTTGCTTGGATTAGCCTCAATTCCCTTTGTTGAAACTAGGCAACCAAGAAATTTCCCCTTCTTCACTCCGAAGACACATTTTTCTGGATTCAGCTTTAAACCAGCCTGTCTAAAATTAGCGAAAGTCTTCTGCAGATCAGCAATGTGATTATCTTGCTTCGTGCTTTTTACAATGATATCATCAACATAAGTTAGCACATTCCTGCCTATTTGAGAATGGAGAACCTTCGCTGTCATTCTGATGAAACTTCCTCCGGCATTCTTAAGCCCCTCAGGCATCCGAAGGTAACAATTTGTTCCACTGGGGGTTATGAAGCTAGTTTTCGGTTCATCCTCCTTCTTCATCCAGATTTGGTGGTAGCCTGAATAGCAATCCAGCAGACTCATAAGCTCTGATGAAGCTGCTGCATCGACTAAGGAATCTATCCTTGGCAATGGAAACTCGTCCTTCGGACATGCCTTATTGAGATCAGTAAAATCGATACACATTCTCCATTTACCATTGGCCTTCTTCACCATAACAGTGTTAGCCAACCATTCTGGGTATTTTACCTCTCTGATAACTCCGGCACTGAGGAGTCTTTTCACTTCGTTCCAAGCACCTTCGGCCTTGTCATCAGACATCTTCCGAAGCCTTTGCTTTCTTGGTCTGAAGGATGGATCAACATTGAGCGAGTGCTCAATAACATCCCTGTTAACTCCGCAAAGATCATTAGCTGACCAAGCAAAAACATCTTTATTGTTGAACAAAAACCTTATCAAGGTTTTCTCCTGTTCTTCGGACAATTGAGATCCCAATAGCACCTTCTGCTCTGCTATGTCCTCACATAAGAGCATGGGCTTCGGCTGATCAGCCGAAGCAGCTTTTTCCCTTCTGAACTTGTACTGCTCACAAGCTTCAGCTCCATCTATATTATGGATTGCTTTTGAGTCTGTCCAATTTCCTTCGGCCCTTCTGGCAGCTTCCTGACTTCCATGAATAGCAATGAGCCCTTGGTCCGAAGGTATCTTCATGCAAAGATAAGCTGGGTGCAGAATTGCTTCGAAGGCATTGAGAGTGCCTCGACCAATGATTGCATTGTAAGGGTATTCCATGTCAACAATATCAAACACAACTTGTTCAGTCCTTGTGTTGTTGATAAATCCGAAGGTCACTGGCATTGTGATTTTGCCGAGTGCTACAATCTGCCTTCCTCCAAAGCCACAAAGGGGATGTGTGGCATCATGAATTTTGTCTTCGGGCTCTTGCATCTGTCTGAAGGCCTTAGCAAATATGATATCAGATGTGCTGCCTGTATCAACCAAAACATTATGGACCAGGAATCCTTTGATCACACAAGAGATAACCATAGCATCGTTTGTGTGGGTAATCCTTGAGTTGAAGATCCTCTTGGGAGAAGGTAATTGGAATGTGATACCATCTTAACTTGATGAAGGGTCCCTGCACCCCGACATGTTGTACCCTTCTCTGTGCCTCCTTCTTCTGTTTCTTGTTGGCTGGCTCTGAGCATGAACCGCCTGTTATCGGGAGTACCAACTTTGGAGCCGAAGCAGCTCCAGCTTGAATGTTGAACGAAGCCATCAGCTCAAAAAAGTGGAAGTGAGTTCACCGGAGGTGGGCGCCAATGTTGGGGACTTGTTCTCAAATGCTATGAATTAAGAACAAGGCAACATAAAATGTTAAATATAAATGCCCTTCGTCCGCCGAAGCATTATTTCCACAAGGATCTAATGAACCTCGGACGAAGGTCACAGGCATAATGTTACGAAGGTTTTCACCTTCGTAAGTGAACTTATAAAAATAATACAAAGTAAGGTAAAACATGAAATATTAGAGTTAAATACATTGAGAATAAACGATTTTATTCACATATCTTATTAAATGAATTTAGAATATCTAAATACAATGTTTAGGTACATTTATACCTTTGCCTTGACAAACAATAATTCCCGAGTGATGCGTTAGCAATTACAGGAATGTGTGAACAGTAAAGGAATACTGTTCACTATTTATAGGCACAGAACACAGTCTGTGAGGAATTACAATCATGCCCCTCATAAAAGTTTACCACAATGACTCAAACCCCTATGGGCTAAAAGGTCATTCTACCTTTAAGTCGGTTCGACCCTTCATCTTCGGATTTGTTATAGTACCGAAGCTTCATGAATGATGCCTTCGGCGTCACGTACGAGCAGCTTCAGCCGAAGCTGTTTCTTTTTGTAGGACCTTCGGCGACGAAGCATGGTCCCAACACCTGTCATCCCCGTGTCTGAGTGCTTGGGCCCACTATTCTCAATCCCAACAATAATGAAACCCTAATTGCAAGCTCAACTTCACTCGACTGTCTAATGTGTATACAAAGAGTTTTGCACCCTAATTCTAACCATATACAATCATGTCAATTCTATGAATGTAAATACCCTAGTAAATGTAAGAATGTAATAGAGGAAACTAAAGTAAGGGTTTAGAAGACTCCTCAAGTTTTTCTAAGATCTCAAAGAGTCAATACTCTCCAATAATCCTCATTAGAACACCCTCGCAAGGGTGTTGCTCCCCTTTGGTCCATGCAAGGACCAAGTGATCACTATGAGCTGGTTCTTTACCGCTCTCGCATGGTGAACCACTCACGACCATGTACACTTCCTAAGCGGGTTCACCTAGAACCTCTCCAGGTGATCACCACACTTTGATTGTCATCAAACCACTTAGGCAATGTCGAACACCAAGAGTAATAAACATAAATTCTCACTTGACTATCAAGACCAATGAGAACAATGAGTACACAATAATCACTCTTGTGTCCTTTAATAAGGTCGCTAATCTAGCGAAATTGGACTCTCAAGTCCCTCACTATGCAATAGCTCCTTATCTCACACTATATGGGTTACTTTGGCTATTAAATAGGGCAAGGACAAGTGTGTTGGTTGGATGGTGAGGTATTTATAACCCCTAACCGGCCAACTAGCCGTTACTGGCAACTCAGTCTGAATTCGTGACTGCCAGACCATCTGATGGCCACCATCAAACCAAACCATAGGGCTCGATAAGACAAAATGGTAATAGTTATACTACTGTGTCAGAACTAGCCATTTGAAACTCAATCTGGGCATATGGTCCGACACCCACTATTGGACCAGTCTGATGCTCACTAGAACCTCTCTAGCCATTGCGATATTCATCGAATCCATCTAGTTTGGTCCGACAAGGCAACTGTTTATAGGTTTTAATGATCCTATAGTCAAAACCCAATTGAATTAGTGTCATCGTTTGGTACGACACATGTCATCAGCCTGGGCATATGTTCGCACGTACCCCTAAAACTCTCAGGTCCATCGGACCCAACATATTTGTCCAATGAGTTACCGTCCATAGATTTTGGTGACTGTACATGTCAGATTTTCTTTATAGAGGTGTTTGACCAATCCTTCGTGCTTCAACAACCCTGAAACATAAGGTATGATGCCTCAAAAAACCCTTCCAACTTGTCCAAAATTTGATACTTTGGTTTTTGTTGGTCACTTGTTCTCAATGGTTGTAGATCAAGAACAAGGCAACACAATTGTTAATTATTACGGACCTTCATCTTCCGAAGTATTATCTCCACATGGGTATAATACTCATCAAACGAAGGTTGAGAAGGACATACCTTCATCATTTAATATGTGAATAGAAATGTGAAAGGATAAAGACAGTGACTGCATCTCATTAATTCATTTATATTTGCATTCCATAAAACATGTATGAATATTAACAATATTAATATTACATTGATACCTTCGGCTTGCTCGAAGGTGAAGACGTGAGAGAGTGATTACAAGTCAGCGTGAACAGTACGGTTTTACTGTTCATCTATTTATAGGCATGGGACATAGCCCGGGTAAAATTACATTCATGACCCTCAACATTTATCTACAGACAACCTAAAATACTAAGGTATATGTGGTCTTTTCTTCTTCTACTTGACTTGAACCGAAGCTGATGGTAGCTTCGACATTTGGCAATATTGCTTCTACGCAAGGTCTTCGTCTTGAGAACCTTCGGCAGAGGAAAAGAGGACCTCTGTATCACTTTGCCGAAGGTGTTTTTGCCTTGAGGACCTTCAGCGGAGAAGAAGACCCCCAATAGTAGCCCCTTCGCGGTGCTATATCGTTTTTTCGTAACGAGCTCGGTCCGCAAAAATACGAAGGCTTCAGAATGTCGAAGGTCTGAAAAACACCTTCCCTGAGCTTGTTATCAAAAAAACGATTAAAATATTTCGAACGCTGGCCGAACCACCGTTCAGCCAGTATACACGCTCTAGCGGTTCGCCTTCTTCTCCTGCAACACTATATAAACAGACAGGTTGGTGAGAAGTTACCACATCATTCATTGTCATTGCACTATTGTGCTGTTAAAAATTTTAACCGAAGCCAAAGCTTTCTGCATTGTGCTTTTGAACAAGCACTTCATCGCTCGAGATCAGCTTGAAATGGGCAGAGTAAGATGCACTACTAGGGTGTCCCGTGAGGGAGACGAGACCGAAGTAACTGAAACAACACCAATATAAGAAGTGATGAGACGACCAGGTCTGGTTGTGCCAGAAGAAGCTACTGTCGAAGGTGCCTCCAATGCCGAAGTTGAACAGGTTGTGGTCGAAGGCGAAAGTGATAATGAAAGTGAGGAGGACAACAACATTCTAAGCCCAACGAAACCTAGTCACATTAAATTTGGAAAATCGACTGTAACAGCAGAGGACTTGGTTGTGATGAAAAAGCTAGGCTATTTTAGGGAAAATGAAGATGGACTTATTCGCTTTGCTGGAGACCAAGTAATTACAGAGCCAAAAGAAGATGAGGTTGTTGCGTTTAAGAGCTTCTTCAGGGCAGGGCTTTGGTTCCCCTTGTATGATATGATAGGGAAAGTTTTGAAAAGATTTGAAATATATCTCCATCAGCTGACCCCGAATGCCATTGTTAGGCTCAGCATTTACATATGGGCTCTCCGAAGCCAAGGAAAAAGTGCTAACACCGAAGGGTACTGCCAAGTGCACGAAATTCACTATCAGACAAAGGGCAGAGCCGATGGTCTGCACAAGAAATTCGGGTGCTATAATTTTGCATATTGGAAGGATACCAAGGCCCCAGTGATTGTCTACCGCACTAAATGGCCAACCGGGTGGACTAGTGAATGGTTTTACATGAAGGCTGATGAGAAGAAAAGGGAGAAGCTCATGACCATGGTAATGAGTCCCCTGAAAGTGAGCTTTGGCATGACTCGACCTTTTGAAAGTCGCCTAGAGGGGGGGTGAATAGGCAAATCTGAAATTTATAAACTTTAAGCACCACTACAAATCGGGGTTAGCGTTAGAAATAAAAGCGAGTCCGAAAGAGAGGGCGAAAAACAAATCACATGCAAATTAAGAGTGTGACACAGTGATTTGTTTTACCGAGGTTCGGTTCTTGCAAACCTACTCCCCGTTGAGGTGGTCTCAAAGACTGGATCTCTTTCAACCCTTTCCCTCTCTCAAACGGTCACTTAGACCGAGTGAGCTTCTCTTCTCAATCAATTGGGACACTTAGTCCCCACAAGGACCACCACACAATTGGTGTCTCTTGCTTTGATTACAAATGTCTTGGGAACAAGAATAGAGGAAGAAGAAAAGCGATCCAAGCGCAAGAGCTCAAAAGAACATGGCAAAACTCTCTCTTCTAGTCACTAATTGCTTTGAGTGGAATTGGGACTTGGAGAGATTTTGATTCAATCTATTTGTGTCTTGTATTGAATGCACTAGCTCTTGTATTGAATGTGTTGGCTAAAAACTTGGATGCCTTGAATTGTGGTGGTTGGGGGTATTTATAGCCCCAACCACCAAAGTGGTCGTTGGGGAAGGCTGCTGTCAAAGGGCGCACCAGACGCCAGCCACGTCACCCAACCGTTAGGGTTCGACCGTTGGAGCTCTGACAGGTGGGGCCACTGGACAGTCCGGTGGTGCACCGGACAGTCACTGTTCACTGTCCGGTGCGCCTTCTGCGCTTGCTCTGACTCTGCGCGCGCTGTTCACGCACTGTTCACTTTTGCAGACTACCGTTGGCGTTGTTGGCCGTTGCTCCGCTTGGCACACCGGACAGTCTGGTGCTACACTAGACAGTCCGGTGCTACACCGGACAGTCCGGTGAATTATAGAGGAGTGGCTCCCCAAATTCCCGAAGCTGAGCAGTTCGAGTGGATCCACCCTGGTGCACCGGACACTGTCCGGTGGCACACCGGACAGTCCGGTGCGCCAGACCAGGCAGCCTTCGGTTGGTTTTGCTCTTTTCTATTTGAACCCTTTCTTGGACTTTTTATTGGTTTGTGTCGAACCTTTGGCACCTGTAGAACTTATAATCTAGAGCAAACTAGTTAGTCCAATTATTTGTGTTGGGCAATTCAACCACCAAAATCATTTAGGAAAAGGTTTGACCCTATTTCCCTTTCAATCTCCCCCTTTTTGGTGATTGATGCCAACACAAACCAAAGCAAATATATAAGTGCAGAATTGAGCTAGTTGCATAAGGTAAGTGCAGAGGTTACTTGGAATTAAATCAATTTATACATTCATAGGATATGCATGGATTGATTTATTTCTTTTAACATTTTGGACCACGCTTGCACTACTTGTTTTGTTTTTGCAAACTCTTTTGGAAATTCTTTTCAAAGTCTTCTTGCAAATAGTCAAAGGTAAATGAATAAGATTTCGAGAAGCATTTTCAAGATTTGAAATTTTCTCCCCTTGTTTATAATGCTTTTCCTTTGACTAAACAAAATTCCCCCTCAATGAAATTCTCCTCTTAGTGCTCAAGGGGGTTTTAGATAATTTTTAAGGAGGTCATACCAATTTGAAATTATATCAAAAATAAGATACCAATTGAAAAACTTCTTTAATACCAATTGAAAGACTACATTTACACATTTTTGAAATTGGTGGTGGTGCGGTCCTTTTGCTTTGGGCTAATACTTTCTCCTCCTTTGGCATGAATCGCCAAAAACGGATACTTTGTGAGTGAAATATGAGCCCTTTTCAAACTCTCTCCCCCTTTGGTAAATAATAGAGGAGTGAAGGATTATACCAAAGTTGGAGAGCAGTGTGGAGTGACGGCGAAGGGTAAATAATATGATGGAGTGGAGTGGAAGCCTTGTCTTCGCCGAGGACTCCATTTCCCTTTCAATCTATGACTTAGCATGAGATACACTTGAACAACACATTAGTCATAGCAAATGAAAGAGATATGATCAAAGGTACATAAATGAGCTATGTGTGCAAAGTATCAATCAAAATTCCTAGAATCGAGAATGTTTAGCTCATGCCTAAGTTTGGTAAAAGTTTTCTCAACTAATGGCTTGGTGAAGATATCGGCTAATTGTTCTTTGGTGCTAACATAAGCAAGCTCTATATCCCCCTTTATTGGTGATCCCTCAAAAAGTGATACCGAATGGCTATGTGCTTAGTGCGGCTATGCTCAACGGGATTATCCGCCATGCGGATTGCACTCTCATTATCACATAGGAGAGGAACTTTGGTTAATTTGTAACCATAGTCCCTAAGGGTTTGCCTCATCCAAAGCAATTGCGCGCAACAATGGCCTGCGGCAATGTACTCGGCTTCGGTGGTAGAAAGAGCTACTGAGTTTTGTTTCTTTGAAGCCCAAGACACCAGGGATCTTCCCAAGAACTGACAAGTCCCTGATGTGCTCTTCCTATCAATCTTACACCCTGCCTAATCAGCATCTGAATAACCTATTAAATCAAAAATGGATCCCTTGGGGTACCAAAGGCAAAACTTAGGAGTATGAACTAAATATCTCAAGATTCGTTTCACGGCCCTAAGGTGAACTTCCTTAGGATCGGCTTGGAATCTTGCACACATTTATACGGAAAGCATAATATCCGGTCGAGATGCACATAAATAGAGTAGATATCCTATCATCAACCGGTATACCTTTTGATCTACGGATTTACCTCCCGTGTCGAGGTCGAGATGTCCATTGGTTCCTATGGGTGTCTTGATGGGCTTGACGTCCTTCATTCCAAACTTGGTGAGTATGTATTGAATGTACTTAGTTTGGCTGATGAAGGTGCCCTCTTGGAGTTGCTTGACTTGAAATCCTAAGAAATACTTCAACTCCCCCATCATAGACATCTCGAATTTTTGAACCATGATCCTACTAAACTCTTCACAAGTAGATTTGTTAGTAGACCCAAATATGATATCATCAACATAAATTTGGCATACAAACAAATCATTTGCAATTGTTTTTAGTAAAGAGAGTGGGATCGTCTTTTCCGACTTTGAAGCCATTAGCGATAAGAAAATCTCTTAGGCATTCATACCATGCTCTTGGGGCTTGCTTGAGCCCATAAAGCGCCTTAGAGAGTTTATACACATGGTTAGGGTACTCACTATCTTCAAAGCTGGGAGGTTGCTCAACATAGACCTCCTCCCTCCTTGATTGGTCCATTGAGGAAGGCACTCTTCACGTCCATTTGATAAAGCTTGAAGCCATGGTAAGTAGCATAGGCAAGTAATATACGAATTGACTCAAGCCTAGCTACGGGTGCATAGGTTTCACCGAAATCCAAACCTTCGACTTGTGAATATCCCTTGGCCACAAGTCGGGCTTTGTTCCATGTCACCACACCATGCTCATCTTGCTTGTTGCAGAAAACCCACTTGGTTCCTACAACATTTTGGTTAGGACGTGGAACAAGATGCCAAACCTCATTCCTCATGAAGTTGTTGAGCTCCTCTTGCATTGCCAACACCCAATCCAAATCTCTTAATGCGTCTTCCACCCTGTATGGCTCAATAGAAGACACAAAAGAGTAATGCTCACAAAAATGTGCAACACGAGATCGAGTGGTTACCCCCTTATGAATATCGCCGTGGATGGAGTTCACGGGGTGATCTCGTTGTATTGCTTGGTGGACTCTTGGGTGTGGCGGTCTTGGACCCTCATCATCTTCCTTGCCTTAATCATGGGCATCTCCCCCTTGATCATTGTCCTCCTCTTGAGGTGGCTCATCTTGATCTTCATTTTCATCATCTTGAGCTTGATCCTCATCTTGGGTAGGTGGAGATGCTTGAATTGAAGATGATGGTTGATCTTGTGCATGTGGAGGCTCTTCGGATTCTTTAGGACACACGTTCCCAATGGACATGTTCCTTAGCGCGACGCACGGGGCCTCTTCATCATCTAGCTCATCAAGATCAACTTGCTCTACTTGAGAGCCGTTAGTCTCATCAAACATAATGTCAGAAGAAACTTCAACTAGTCCAGTTGACTTGTCAAAGACTCTATATGCCCTTGTGTTTGAATCATAACCAAGTAAAAAGCCTTCTACAGCCTTAGGAGCAAATTTTGATTTTCTACCTATTTTAACAAGATAAAGCATTTGCTACCAAATACTCTAAAATATGAAACATTGGGCTTTTTACCGGTGAGGAGTTCATAAGATGTCTTTTTGAGGATTCAGTGAAGGTAGAGACGATTGATGGCGTAGCAAGTGGTGTTGATTGCTTCTACCCAAAACCGGTCCAAAGTCTTGTATTCATCAAGCATGGTCCTCGCCATGTCAAGTAGAGTTCTATTCTTCCTCTCCACTACACCATTTTGTTGTGGCGTGTAGGGAGAAGAGAACTCGTGCTTGATGCCCTCATCCTCAAGAAAGCCTTCTATTTATGAGTTCTTGAACTCCGTCCCATTGTCGCTTCTAATCTTTTTTATCCTTAAGCCGAACTCATTTTGAGCCCGTCTCAAGAATCCCTTTAAGGTCTCTTGGGTTTGAGATTTATCCTGCAAAAAGAACACCCAAGTGAAGCGAGAATAATCATCCACAATAACTAGACAGTACTTACTCCCGCCGATGCTTATGTAAGCAATCGGGCCGAATAGATCCATGTGGAGTAGCTCAAGCGGCCTGTCAGTTGTCATGTTCTTGAGTGGATGATGAACACCAACTTGCTTCCCTGCTTGGCATGCGTTACAAATCCTGTCTTTCTCAAAATGAACATTTGTTAGTCCCAAAATGTGCTCTCCCTTTAGAAGCTTATGAAGATTCTTCATCCCAACGTGGGCTAGTCGGCGATGCCAGAGCCAACCCATGTTAGTCTTAGCAATTAAGCAAGTGTCGAGTTCAGCTCTATTAAAATCAACTAAGTATAGCTGACCCTCTAACACTCCCTTAAATGCTACTGAATCATCATTTCTTCTAAAGACAGTAACACCTATATCCGTAAAAAGACAA
Source organism: Zea mays (assembly GCF_902167145.1). Lineage (NCBI taxonomy): Eukaryota > Viridiplantae > Streptophyta > Magnoliopsida > Poales > Poaceae > Zea > Zea mays. The sequence continues at coordinate 39,788,165 of NC_050100.1, read as the reverse complement.
TTGTAGCCCATTTTGCATAATTGAGAAACTGAAAGCAAGTGGTAGTTTAAAGAATCTACAAGAAAAACATTGGAAATAGAATGGTCCGGTGATATAGCTATTTTACCAAGTCATTTGACCAAACCTTGATTTCTGTCCCCGAATGTGATAGCTCTTTGGGGATCATTGTTTTTCTCATAGGAGGAGAACATCCTTTTCTCCCCTGTCATGTGGTTTGTGCACCCGCTATCAATGATCCAACTTGAGCCCCCGGATGCATAAACCTACAAAACAAGTTTAGGCCTTGTTCTTAGGTACCCAAACGGTCTTGGGTCCTTTCACATTAGAAACAAGCACCTTGGGAACCCAAACACAAGTCTTTGAGCCCTTGTGTTTGGCCCCAACATATTTGGCAACTACTTTGCCTGATTTGTTAGTTAAAACATATGAAGCATCAAAAGTCTTAAATGAAATGTTATGATCATTTGATGCAATAGGAGATTTCTTTTTTGGCATTTTAACATGGGTAGAACGCCTAGAGCTAGAAGCCTCATTCTTATAAATAAAAGCATGGTGAGAAATAGAATGAGTCTTCTTAGCATGAATTCTCCTAGGGATGGCAATCGGGCGGGTAGAACGCGGATATATGGTTCGCGTATCCATACCCACGAGATAAAACCAAACCCATACCCATACCCATTTACGCTCGTGGGTACGGATCTGTATCCGTACCCGTACCCACCGGGTATCCGTTATCCAATGGATATCCGTTACCCGCCCGCCCGCCCACTAAAATTTCAGCAACATTCCAATACAATTGTACCAGAAATAATTTCAACATTCAAACAATAATTTCAACATTCCAACAACATAAATAGATAACATTCCAGGCTTACAACAACATTTCACCATAGTGACATAGTCCATAGCAAGTAGTAGAAGTAGCAAAGACACTACAATGCATCATAAAACATGTTCTTGGAATGAAATTACAGTCATACATAGTTTCCAAATGCAACAACAAATTATTGTAATGAGCATGGCTGAATGGCATTCAACTTCATTTGACATCTTGTGAATTTTCCTTCAAATATCTTCATTTGGCATCGTGGAGAATCCAAAGGAGAGTTCCTACAATGATATATAATTAGTTATAGATATATCATGAAGTCATGGTAATTATCAGAAATGAATATGCTAGTTCTTACAACATACCACAAGTTCTTCTTGTATATCTTCAAGACAAGTCCACAAACCCATATAATCTTCTTTTCCTACAATAAGTGAGAGTATAACAAATGAGAGTAAACTGAAATCAAAACATACAAGTTACAACGACATACAATAATTTTAAAGATGTATTGTTTGTACCTTTTGCTTGACCAACACGAAGCCAATTTTGTGCACACATCAAAACCTCTAAAGTTTTGGGAGTAAGTCGACTTCGATGATCACTTAGCACTCTACCACTAGTACTAAAAGCGGACTCTGAAGCGACAGTTGTAACAGGAATAGCAAATATGTCACGGGCTATCATCCTTAGAGTAGGGTACCGTATCCCAGAAATTTTCCAATAGCCTAATATATCAAAATCCTTTGACTTGGGAATACGACCTTCATCCACATAAAGATCAAGCTCGGACTTAGCCTTTTCTTCATCACTGCACATGTCATCGAGCTCTTCTTCCATGGCAGAGAACAACTCATCCGTATATGTGGAAGCATTAGAAACACAAGATGATGATGCATTTTGTCCACCACTAGTAACAGGTTTAATGCATTTGTTGTTGTACTCTTTAATCAGTTCATCAAATAATTTCCTCACATTTTCTATCTCTAGCATTGCTCTACTTTGTGCACCAAATAGACGTGTATAGCATGCTTTCAACATTCCAAATTTGTATCTTGGATCAAGAACAACAGCAATAGCCATTAGACCATGAATGTCAGTCCAATATTTATCAAACTTTGTAATCATACGACTTGACATGGACTTGATTAACTCATCATCACACTCTAGCCACTTGCTCATGTGTCCTCTAATTGCACATATCTTTGGAAAGAAGTCATTAGCTGTTACATATTGTGTTCCAGAAAACAATTCTGTAATTTCATAGAACAATTTCAACCTATCACAAACTTCACTAGCAAACTTCCATTCATCCTCACTTGGAGAAAAATCATAAGCTCTTTCACATTCAGCCAAACGATCAAAAGCCTCTTTGTAACAAATAGCAACACTGAGCATGATATAAGTAGAGTTCCACCTAGTTTTGCAATCAAGTGACAATTTCTTGTTGCATTCAACATTAACTTGTGCAGCTATTTCTTGGAATCTCTCATGTCTTTTAGGAGTAGCATACCAAAATGCAACACTATTTCTAATCTTTTCAATCCCACTACCCATTACTTCCAAACCATCTATGACAATTAAATTTAATATGTGCGCGGAGCAACGCATATGCAACAGCTTGCCACCCAACAAAGGTTTCTTTCCTCTCAACTTTCGATTCATCAATGTGATGAGTGCATCATTAGTGGAACAATTATCAAGGGTTAATGTAGATATGTTCTTATCAATGTGCCAATCCATTAAACATTTCATAAGAACATCACTAAGTGCTTCAACAATATGTGGAGATGGAACATAAATGAACCTACATATAAAAATACAGGCATACAACATGGTATATCAATTAATAGCTAAAGGACAACAAGATATGTCAATTAATAGCTAAAGGACAGCAAGGTACCTCAAAATACAACTTCGAAGCTGCCATCCTTGGTCAATAAAATGTCCGGTAACAGTCATATAGCCTTTCTTTTGATTCTCAGCTGTCCACATATCATTCGTTATTGCAATTCTTGCATTATTCTTCTGCATAAAGCTCAAGGCCTTCTTCTTCTCAATCTCATAAATCCCAATGATGTCATTCTTCAAAGTGTTTCTAGTGATCATCTTAAACATCGGTTGAAGAGCACTTGAGTACCTTCTAAAACCAACATGATCCACAATGGACAATGGATATTCATGCAAAACAACCATTTCAGCAAGGGCCTTTCTCGCCACATCTTGGTCGAAAACATACTTCTCCACCGACACTTGTCCTTGTTCGCTACTAGATGTGAACCTCAAAGAGCTTTGTACCTTATCTGTAGGATTCCTCTTTCGATAGATGCATGTCTCTAGATGGGCTTTCAAATGAGATGTACCATTCTTTGTTACACCCGAAAGCTTCTTTGAACAATAATTACACTTTGCCTTCCAAACATCTCCAACCTTTACCCTCTTGAATTCACTCCACACTGCAGATTTCAATTTTCTTTTTCTCCCATTTTCTTCTACTTCTACTTCATCATCCTCATCACCATCTTGTTCAACAGTTATCACATTCTCTGGAAGCCCACTTCCACCCTCAACAGATGCTTGAGATGAGGGAGGTTGAAATTGAGTGTTGCTATTTTCGTTGGGAGTTGACATCACAATCTGTATAATTAAGTGTGCTGTGTCACTGTGTGTAAGGAAAGGGCAAACAAATGATGCAATGGCAAAAGCACTAACCTACGCGGCTGCACGGCCGGACGCGGACCGCGGATGTGCAGAGGCTGTGCGCCTGTGCTGTCTGCTCGTCGTCACTGTTGTGCGCGCGCCTGTGCTGTGCGCTTGTGCTGTCTGCTCGCCGTGGAGCGTGGACCCTGGTCGGTGCTTCCGGGATCTGCTGGAGGCCAAGCGGTGGACCGGTGGTCGGCTAGTCGCGTAGAGCCGTAGAGCGGTGGACCGGTGGACTGCCGAGCGGTGGAGCCTGGGCGCGGCGGTGGACGGCCGAGCGGTGGAGCGAGCCTAGCGGTGGACGGCCTGGAGTCCTGGACTGCCGAGCGGTGGAGCCTGGGCGCCTGGACTGTCGAGCGGTGGAGACTGGAGCCTGGGCGCCTGGCGGTGGACGGCCGAGCGGTGGAGCGAGCTTGGCGCCTAGCGGTGGATGACCGAGAGGTGGAGCGAATGAGCGAGCCTGGCGATGGCGGCTAGGGATCCCTAATGGCGGCTACCGGCTAGGGTTAGGACCTGTTGAGAGTTGGCCTATTGCTCGCTCGAATGGCTGGATGCCTCCGGTCTCCCTCCCAGTCCCAGGCTCCCAGCCTCTTCAGTCTTCACCGCTCACGGCCCACGGCCCACGGGGCTGGCAGCTGGCGCATGGGATTGGATCATTGGAGAATAGGATCTGGGTCCACATGTCATATGCCCAACGGGTGACGGATATGGATAGCCTATATCCATACCCGCGAAATTATTACCCGCGGATACTATATAGTATCCATACCCGTACCCGCGGATACGAAAACTCACCATATCCGTACCCGACGGGTAAATAACCGCGGTTATTTACCCATAACCGTACCCACTGCCATCCCTAAATTCTCCTAATCTTATCCTCAGGATAACCAGTAGGATATAAAATATAGCCCTTGTTATCCTGAGGCATGGGAGCCTTGCCCTTAACAAAATTAGACAATCTTTTAGGGGCATTGAGCTTGACATTGCCTCCCTGTTGGAAGCCAATGCCATCCTTAATGCCAGGGCGTCTCCCACTATAGAGCATGCTTCTAACAAATTTAAATTTTTCATTTTCTAAGTCATGCTCATTAATTTTAGCACTAAGTTGAGCTATGTGATCATTTTGTTGTTTAATTAAAGCTAGGTGATCATGAATAGCATCAACATTAATGTCTCTACATCTAGTACAAATAGTGATATGATCAACACTAGATGTAGAGGGTTTGCAAGCACTTAATTCATCAATCTTAGCATGTAATATAGAATTTTCATTTCTAAGATTGGAAATAGAAACATTGCAAACATTCAAATCTTTTGCCTTAGCAATTAATTTTTCATTCTTAATCTTAAGGCTAGAGAGAGATGCATTCAACTTGTCAATCCTAGTAATCAAACTATCATTATCATTTCTAAGACTAACAATTGAATCATCACAAACATCTAACTTCTCAACCTTAGCAATTAATTTTGCATTTTCATTTCTAAGGTTTGAGATAATATCATGGCAAGTGCTTAGCTCACTAGTCAATTTTTCACATTTTTCTATCTCCTGAGCATAAGCATTTTTAACCTTAACATGCTTCTTATTTTCTTTAATTAGGAAGTTCTCTTGGCTATCCAAGATTTCATCCTTCTCATGAATAGCTCCTATTAATTCATTTAATTTTTCCTTTTGTTGCATGTTGAGGTTGGCAAAAAGAGCAAGCAAATTATCCTCATCATCACTAGAGTTATCATCATCACTAGATGTTGCATATTTAGTGGAGGCTCTAGATTTTACCTTCTTTTTGCTGTCCCTTGCCATGAGGCACTTGTGGCCGACGTTGGGGAAGAGGAGACCCTTGTTGACAGCGATGTTAGCGGCGTCCTTGTCGGAGGAGGAGTCGGTGGAGCTCTCGTCGGAGTCCCACTCCTGACAAACATGGGCATCGCCGCCCTTCTTCTTGTAGTATCTCTTTTTCTCCTTCTTCTTCCCTCTCTTGTCGTCGCCCATGTCACTGTCACTAGAAATAGGACATTTTGCTATAAAGTGACCGGGCTTACCACACTTGTAGCAAACCTTCTTGGAACGGGGTTTGTAGTCTCTCCCCTTCCGTTGCTTGAGGATTTGACGGAAGCTCTTGATGATGAGCACCATCTCCTCATTATCGAGCTTGGAGGCGTTGATGGGAAGCCTACTCGACGTAGACTCTTCCTTCTTCTCCTCCGTCGCTTTGAAGGCGACGGGTTGCACCTCGGGTGTGGAGGTGGTGCCTCACTCGATGATTTGTTTGGAGCCTTTGATCATCAACTCAAAGCTCACAAACTTTCCTATAACTTCCTCAGGAGACATTAGTTTATATCTAGGATCACCACGAATTAATTGAACTTGTGTAGGGTTAAGAAAAACGAGTGATCTTAGAATAACCTTGACCATTTCATGGTCATCCCATTTTGTGCTCCCGAGGTTGCGCACTTGGTTCGACAAGGTCTTGAGCCAGTTGTACATGGCTTGTGGCTCCTCCCCTTGGTGAAGCATGAAGCGACCGAGCTCCCCCTCGATCGTTTCCCGCTTGGTAATCTTGGTCACCTCATCTCCTTCGTGCGCAGTCTTGAGCACGTCCCAAATCTCTTTGGCACTCTTCAACCCTTGCACCTTATTATACTCCTCTCGACTTAGAGAGGCGAGGAGTATAGTAGTGGCTTGAGAGTTGAAGTGTCGGATTTGGACAACTTCGTCCGAATCATATCCTTCATCCCCTACGGATGGTACCTGTACTCCAAACTCAACAACATCCCAAATACTAGTGTGGAGTGAGGTTAGATGGTGCCTCATTTTATCACTCCACATACAATAATCTTCACCGTCAAAAATTGGTGGTTTGCCTAATGGGACGGAAAGTAATGGAGTACGTTTAGAAATGCGAGGGTATCATAAGGGGATCTTACTAAACTTCTTGCGCTCATGGCGCTTAGAAGTGACGGACGGCGTGTCGGAACTGGAGGTGGAAGGCGACGAAGAGTCGGTCTCATAGTAGACCACCTTCTTCATTTTCTTCTTCTTATCGCCACTCCAGTGCGACTTGACGCGGGGCGGTGATTCCTCCCTTTTGTTGCCGGACTCTCCCGATGGAGCTTTCTCGTGGCTTGTGGTGGGCTTCTCGCCGGTCACCATCTCCTTCTTGGCGTGTGCTCCCGACATCACTTCGAGCGGTTAGGATCTAATGAAGTACTGGACTCTGATACCAATTGAAAGTCGCCTAGAGGGGGGTGAATAGGCAAATCTGAAATTTATAAACTTTAAGCACCACTACAAACTGGGTTAGCATTAGAAATAAAAGCGAGTCCGAAAAAGAGGGCGAAAAACAAATCACAAGCAAATGAAGAGTGTGACACGGTGATTTGTTTTACCGAGGTTCGGTTCTTGCAAACCTACTCCCCGTTGAGGTGGTCACAAAGACTGGGTCTCTTTCAACCCTTTCCCTCTCTCAAACGGTCACTTAGACCGAGTGAGCTTCTCAATCAATCAATTGGGACACTTAGTCCCCACAAGGACCACCACACAATGGGTGTCTCTTGCTTTGATTACAAATGTCTTGGGAACAAGAATAGAGGAAGAAGAAAAGCGATCCAAGCGCAAGAGCTCAAAAGAACATGGCAAAACTCTCTCTTCTAGTCACTAATTGCTTTGAGTGGAATTGGGACTTGGAGAGATTTTGATTCAATCTATTTGTGTCTTGTATTGAATGCACTAGCACTTGTATTGAATGTGTTGGCTGAAAACTTGGATACCTTGAAGTGTGGTGGTTGGGGGGTATTTATAGCCCCAACCACCAAAGTGGCCGTTGGGGAAGGCTGTTGTCGAAGGGCGCACCGGACAGTCCGGTGCACCACCGGACACTGTCCGGTGCGCCAGCCACGTCACCCAACTGTTAGGGTTCGACTGTTGGAGCTGTGACAGGTGGGGCCACCGGACAGTCTGGTGGTGCACCGGACAGTCACTGTTCACTATCCGGTGCGCCTTCTGCGCCTGCTCTAACTCTGCGAGCGCTGTCCGCGCACTGTTCACGCACTGTTCACTTTTGCAGATGACCATTGACGCTGTTAGCCGTTGCTCCACTTGGCACACCGGACAGTCTGGTGAATTATAGCGGAGTGGCTCCCCAAATTCCAGAAGCTGAGCAGTTCGAGTGGATCCACCCTGGTGCACCGGACATTGCCCGGTGGTGCACCGGACAGTCCGGTGCGCCAGACCAGGGCAGCCTTCGGTTGGTTTTGCTCCTTTCTATTTGAACCCTTTCTTGGACTTTTTATTGGTTTGTGTCGAACCTTTGGCACCTATAGAACTTATAATCTAGAGCAAACTAGTTAGTCCAATTATTGTGTTGGGCAATTCAACCACCAAAATCATTTAGGAAAAGGTTTGACCCTATTTCCCTTTCACCTTTGTGCAATATGCAGCTAGGGTCACCCTGCCAACTAGCCGAGGTGGAATTTAGGGTGGTGGCTGGGCATATTAGCACTAGGGATTTGGTGCAAGAATACTTGGCAAACAGAACCTTCCCAACCTCCAGTGGGTGGGGAATCTCGAAGAAGGAAGAAGGAAAAAAGTATGAACTCGTTTGACTTCCTTACGGCTTCAAATTTCAAACGAGATTTAAAGGGCCATGCACTAAATGGTTAGAATTAATAGAAATCATGTGCAATGAAATCCTCGGAAATTATACAAAGAAAGAAGATCAGCTAACGATCGCTGCCTTCGGCACCCGGCCAAAATGAAGGTTGAAACAAGTAATGGATGCTCTTAACTTTGAGTATCCTGACTATGAAAGTCTTGACGAAGGGGCCGGAGGGGTCAAAAGAAAAAGGGTTGTTAGCATTTTGAGTAGGCAAGCTACCCAGTTAGTCAAGGAGGACCAGAAAGCTTTGAAGAGACAGAAGACTGTATTGGAGCCAAAGGATTCGGCTCCCAAGAAGCGTAAACTTGCCAAGATATCTTATGTGGATCCGAAGGTACAAGATGTGCCAAAGAAGACAATAGGTCCTCCTTCACCCTCTGCTGCTGAAGTTTCAGAAATTCTAAAGGTAATGACTGAATCCATCCCATTTGCACTACTAAGTCCTCTAAGGTTAGATCTGAGTAGCCTCTTGCAATCAAAGGAAACCGCTCCAACTACGGAGGGGAAGGCCGGGGCGGAAGAAACGGTGGATGATGAATGTGATGCAAGCTATTGAGCAGACGCTGCCCCTAGCTTCAGCAAATAAAACAATTGTGCATGTTGATGCCGAAGATACCGCCAGAGCCGAAGCTGATGAACTCGCAACCACAATATCGAAAATTGACAGACTCATATCAGATGCGGTTGCCGAGAAAGACGTAGCCGCAACGCCTGACAAGGGAAAAAGAATTGAAGATGCCTCTTCAGAAGATAAAGATTTTGACCTTCACCATTTGGGTGGCCAAGAACTTCCCGAAGAGGACAAATCAGAATTAAAAGAGTTTGCAATATCCCGCGGTTACCAGCCCGGATCCATACTCTTCGGCGGGGTTGACGAAGAGATTTTGGGATGCATTCGTGACCGCACCGGGGCGAAAATCATAAGCACTTTATCCAAGAGTGTTGGGTTTCCGAAGCTAGAAACAGACATCAGTTGCTATAGGCGGCAATACATTATTGGCAGCTTATTCTACTCAAACTTCAAAGTAAGACTTCTCTACAACTCCCTATTGGTACCTTCATGGTGATTTGGGTATTCTATCTTTGATTTGTTTTTTAGAGTATGCTACTGAGCAAGGCCTTGAAGGTGCAACAGGATGTCGAGGACATAAAAAACGAAAGAATTGTTGAAGGCTTTGAAGATAAAATCAAAAAACTTGAAGATTCCTTGAAAGAAAAAGATAGCCTGCTGCGCTCAGCCGAAGGCTCACTCACCGAAGCTCGTTCTCAGAATGAAAAATGAGCAGAGAGCTGGATGAAGCTTGAATAACTTTGGAAAAGAACTCAGATCGCTTCGATCATGAGTCCAAAGCATTGAATGCAAGAGTTGAAGCAGAAATTGAAAAGAACGTTAAATTGAGCGAGACAATCACAAATCTTTGGGATAGATTCTTCGGCTTTGCTACTCAATGCATTGCTCGGTTGAAGGGGATATTAAAGCTCTATCGGAGCCGCATCTAAAGAAGTTACCCCTTCTTTCGAAGATATTCCCAGGGCTCTTGAACATATTGAAAAAGAAGTTGATGTCCTCGACGAGGTCATAACCGGCCACGGCGATTTCTGTGCGCTGGTGGCCTCTCGTGTTACAACTGCAGCTTTCCTGAAGGCCAGATGCAACCATGTGAGAGCCATCAATAGGCCAAACTTTGGTCTGTCGCCATCTGATTTAGTTGATACTCCAGTCGAAGCCTGGAGCATAGGGAACAGATTTATCACCCAAATCTGGGCGAAGGGTGGTCGAGAGCTAGATGGAGACGAAGCTCGAAACCTGCTCAATAAAGTATAGAAAATCTCTTTACCATTAAGCTTTTATTTTATATTTTCCCTTACCATGTTGCTCATTACCCTTGCTTTTGTCATTTTTCAGGGTGATGGTGCCGAAGGTCAATGGGCCGAATCTAGTTCTAAAGCGTTGAAGGCCTTAGAAACTCCTTTCGCTAACATCTGTAGAAACACTTTTGGAAATCCTTTGTACAAGAAAGTGTATCATTTGACAAAGAGTTGTAATTGAAAGTGAACAAATTATTGTAAATATTTGTAAAATGCTTCGTAATGCTATTTTACCTTCCGTTCGTATGCCATCTGCTTTGCTGTGGACGAAACCAATGCTCGTAGCTTTTTGAGCCGAAGGTGAAAAACACCTTCCCTTCTTTTTGTTCACATCGAAGCATCTTTCGTATACAATGAAGTTTCATTTGAGATGAAGAATCTTCGTATACAATGAAGTTTCATTTGAGGTGAAGCATCTTCGAAGCGTTTCTTGAAGACAGGAATCACCGCTTTTCCTGTTAATGATTTATGCGATGATGATGAACCTACGAATGTCTAATGTATGTTTGTATGAATGCACAAGATGATGTGATGAAGTGTGCAGATGTATGCTGAAGGTAAAAATCTAACACGAATACACACCCAGACTCTGCATCCCCTTAGGAACGACTTTGGAGTCTCTTCACCTTTGACTTAGGTGGTATTTCAGCTCTGCATTCCCTTAGGAACAACTTTGGAGCTAAGCTCTACATCATCTTAAGGATGACTTTGGAGTTTCTTCACCTTTTACTTAGGTGGCATATAAGCTCTGCATCCCCTTAGGAACAACTTTAGAGCTTCTTCACCTTTTACTTAGGTGACATCTTAGCTCTGCATCCCCTTAGGGATGAATTTGGAGCTTCTTTATACTTTCTTACACTTGATGGTGTAATCGCAGATTTTACATTTTACATGTGGTGGAATTTGGCCCTTGTATTACATAGGGATGCGCAAGAAAAAATGAAAATTACAACTTATGGCCCCATTAAAAACATTTCTCCCCTCTTGAAAGAAAAAGGGTGACATAGAGAAAAATAAGAAAGTTACATAGTTTACACATAATATCTCTGAAGCTCATCTGCATTCCAAGATCTTGGAATGTCATTGTCGTCCATGTCTTTCAACCTATATGAACCAGGTCTTGATGAAGATACCACTAAGAAAGGACCTTCCCACTTAAGCTGAAGCTTCCCCACTATATCTGGGTTGGCCACTCTTCGAAACACCAAGTGTCCTGATTTGATATTCTTTAATCTTACCTTTCGATCCCGCCATTTGACTGTTTCGCCTTAGTATTTGTTGATGTGCTCGATTGCTTGCAGTCTGGTCCCTTCTATGGTGTCTTTTGTTATTTTACAATCCTTTTCATCTTCTGCCAAAGCTAAGGTCCTTATTGAACCCGTTCTTGCTTCTACTGGTGTTATTGCTTCATCCCCAAACAGAAGCTTGAACGAAGTAAATCCTGTTGACCTCGAGACAACAGTGTTGTGGTTCTATACCACCTTTATCAATTCGTCTGGCCACTTTCCTCTGGGCTGCTTGAAGATTGACTTCATTGTCCCTGTTATTATGATTTCATTTGCTCTTTCTACCAGTCCATTTGATTCCAGATGTCTCACTGATGCAAAGTGTATTTTTGTATCGATCTGGTCACAAGAAGCTTTGAATGTTTCAACATCAAATTGAGTTCTGTTATCAACCGTGATAGCCTTCGGCACACCAAAGTGGCAAACAATATTCTGCCAAAAGAACTTTTAGACTATGGTCGAAGTTATTGTAGCTAGGGGCTTAGCTTCGATCCACTTTGAGAAGTACTCCACTGCTACCACAACATATTTCAAGTTTCCTTGTGCTACTAGAAGTGGGCCTAGCAAATCTAGTCCCCACCTTTGTAGTGGCCAGGTGGGCTGAATTAGTTGGGTTAAAGACGAAGGTTGTTTCTGGTCTCTGGCACACTTCTAGCAGTTTTCGCACTTTTGAACTAGGTCTGCTGCATCCGAAGCTACCTTCATCCAATAAAATCCTTATCTGAAAACCTTTCCCAATAAAGGCCTGGACCCAATATGAGCTCCACACAGTTCTGTATGTATTTCCTTCATCAGCTCTTGACCTTCAGTTCTAGACAAACAATTTAGTAATGGAGAGCAGACTCCTTGTTTGTACAGTTCTCCTCCTATGATTACATAGTCTTGTTCTTGTTTCCATTCTTTTATTGTAAGCTTCGTCATCCAAAAGACAATTGCCTTGCAAGAAAGATACAATCTCAGTCCTCCAATCTTCGATGTGCACTAGCAAATTTATAAGCACTGCTCTCTCCATGAGCTCGACTGAAGGTGCTTTTATTGTTTCAAAAAATACTTTCGAAGGTAGCGAAAGCCCCTGTGCCGCAGACTTAGCTAATAAGTCTGCATGTTCATTTTCTCCTCTTGGGATATTCTTTATAGAGAAACCTTTGAAAGAGGCTTTCATTTTTTTGGATTGTGTCCAGATACTTCTCGAACTTCGGGTCCCTTGCTTTACTGATTTTGTCAACGTGACCCGAAATGATTTGTGAGTTAGATATTTGAGGATTGCCCTTGTTATTCCCATTGCCTTAAGTTTCTGAAGTCCCAAGAGAAGGGCTTCATACTCTGCAATGTTATTTGTGCAGTTGAAGTCCAACCTTGCTGCATAGCAGGTTTTGAGTTTAGACAAAGAAATTAGAACGACAGCTGCTCCTGCGCTGAAGGTTCCCCATGACCCATCACAAAATACTATCCAAGCTTCGGCATCGTTTGTTCTCTCTTCGTCCTGAGCCCCTAGCATCCAATCAGGAATGAGGTCTGCTAATGCTTGGGATTGGATCGAAGATTTATGAACGTAATCAATAGTGAATTCATTCAGCTCTGCAGCCCACTTTCCAACTCTTCCTATGGCTTCTCTGTTTCTCATTATATCCTTGAGAGGTTGTGAAGAAGGTACTATGATATGGTACGTCTGGAAATAATGCTGAAGCTTTCTAGATGCCATCAGTACAACATATAGTACCTTCTCCAACTCTGTGTAATTTTTCTTTGATGGGCTAAGTACTTCGGAGACGAAGTACACTGGCACTTGCTTCTTTGCTTGGCCATCCTGCTTTTCTTGTACCAGCGCTGCACTAACCGCGGCGTGGGAAGCAACCACATACAACAGCAATGGAGCTCCTGAGGAAGGTGGGGTTAGAGTTGTTAATTCTATCAAGTACTGCTTCAGTTCTTCAAAGGCCTTTTGCTGAGTTGATCCCCATTGGAAGACTTCGGCTGACTTCAGTACTTCGAAGAATGGCAAGTTCCTTTCTGCTGATCTTGAAATAAATCTATTCAACGATGTCAGCCTTCCTGTCAACCTCAGGGCACGTTTTCATGACTTTGGTTTCTCCATCCGAAGTATGACTTCTATCTTGCTTGGGTTGGCTTCGATGCCCTTTGTTGATACTAGGCAATTAAGAAAATTTCCCTTCTTCCCTCTGAAGACACATTTTTCTGGATTCAACTTGAGACCAGCCCTTCTGAAATTAGCAAATGTTTCTTGCAAATCAGCAATGTGATTTTCTTGCTTTGTGCTTTTGACTATGATATCATAAACATATGTCAGCACATTCTTGCTAATTTGGGGGTGGAGAACTTTGGCAGACATCCTGCTGAAGCTTCCTCCAGCATTCTTGAGCCCCTCGGGCATCCGAAGGTAGTAGTATGTCCCACTAGGGGTTATGAAGCTTGTCTTGGACTCGTCTTCTTTCTTCATCCAAATTTGGAGGTAGCCTGAATAACAGTCCAATAGGCTCATTAGCTCTGAAGTAGCTGCTGCATCCACCAGAGAGTCTATTCTTGGTAAAGAAAACTCATCCTTCAGACATGCCTTGTTAAGATCTGTGAAATCAATGCACATTCTCCACTTTCCATTAGCCTTCTTCACCATTACAGTATTGGCCAACCACTCTTGATATGTTACTTCTCTGATTACTCTGGCACTTAGAAGTCTTTTGACTTCATTTCGTGCACCTTCAGCTTTGTCATCGGACATCTTCCGGAGCTTCTGCTTTTCTTGGCCTGATATCCGGATCTACATTGAGTGAATGCTCGATGACATCTCTATTGACACCACATAGATCATTGGCTGACCATGCAAAGACATCCTTGTTGTTGAACAGAAACCTCAACAGGGTTTTTCTTGTTCATCAGACAGTTGTGATCCCAGCAACACCTTCTGCTCGACTATGTCCTCACATAGAAGCATGGGCTTCGGCTGGTCTGCTAAGGCAGCCTTATCTCTTTTGTGCTTGTACTACTGATGAGCTTCAGCTTCATCTATGTTATGGATAGCCTTTGAATCTGTCCAGTTTCCTTCGACCCTTCTAGCAGCCTCTTGACTCCCATGCACAGATATGGGGCCTTGGTCTGATGTTATCTTCATGCACATATATGCTGGATGAAGTATTGCTTCAAAGGCGTTTAATGTTCCTCGCCCAATGATAGCATTGTAGGGATACTCCATATGAACAATGTCAAAGACAACCTGCTCTGTCCTTGTGTTGTGAACATAGCCGAAGGTGATCGGCATAGTTATCTTGTCGAGTGCCACTATCTGCCTTCTTCAGAGGGGGTGTTGCATTATGTATCTTTTCATCCCGCTCCTGCATTTGCCTGAAAGCTTTCGCAAAGATGGTGTATGTTGCACTGCCTGTGTCTACAAGGATATTGTGAACCAGAAACCCCTTGATGACACAAGATATAACCATTACATCATTGTGAGGATAGTCCTTGAGCTGAAGGTATTCCTGGGAGAAGGTGATTGGTATATAAGACCACTTGGACTTGATGAAGGGTCCTTGCACTCCAACATGTTGTACCCTTCTCTGTGCTTTCTTCTTCTACTTCTTGTTGGCTGGTTCAGAACTTGAGCCGCCTGTTATTGGGAGCACCAGCTTCGTAGCCGAAGGTGCCACAGCTTGGTTGCCTTGCGAAGCCACTGTCGCAGTCGTGGAAGTGAGTTTACCAAAGGTGGGTGCCAATGTTGGTCACTTGTTCTCAATGGTTGTAGGTCAAGAACAAGGCAACACAATTGTTAATTATTACGGACCTTTGTCTTCTGAAGTATTATCTCCACATGGGTATAATACTCATCAGATGAAGGTCGAGAAGGACATACCTTCATCATTTAATATGTGAATAGAAATGCGAAAGGATAAAGATAGTGACTGCATCTCATTAATTCATTTATATTTGCATTCCATAAAACATGTATGAATATTAACAATATTAATATTACATTGATACCTTTGGCTTCCTCGAAGGTGAAGACGCGAGAGAGTGATTACAAGTCAGCGTGAACAGTATGGTGTTACTGTTCATCTATTTATAGGCATGAGACGTAGCCCGGGTAAAATTACATTCATGACCCTCAACATTTATCTACAGACAACCTGAAATACTAAGGTCTATCTAGTCTTTTCTTCTTCTGATGGTAGCTTCGACACTTGGCAATATTGCTTCTACGCAAGGTCTTCGTCTTGAGAACCTTCGGTAAAGGAAAACATGACCTCTATATCACTTTGCCGAAGGTGTTTTTGCCTTGAGGACCTTTGGCGGAGAAGAAGACCCCCAACAGTTTTGATCCTTACTAGTTTCAGTCCTCTCCTAAGCCACCTAAAGCTAAAGACAACGAATGTGTGTCACACAAAACTTATTAGACTTATATAGGTTAAACTATTAGTTCATACCCTTTATATTATGATTAAAGGAAAAACAAAGTTCTAAACTAGTTTAAGTGCCTCTCAACTTCAATTAACACTTAGAAGTAATCCATCCTTAATCTTGTATTTCATCCATTTAAAACCACAATGAGGTCCATAGTCAGGGGCTTAAGAACCATACACCCTTCAAACTATTCTTCATTATTGTGAACTAACTCTAAGGCCTTGTTCTAAACCTCTAAAAATAATAGTTAGTAGCTAAAATTAGCTAAGAGGTTTATAACAAGTCAGCTAGTGGACAAGCTAACTAGTAGCTATACCTCTAAAATAGCTATAAGTTGTTAGCTCTGACCTAGCTAAAACCAGCTTTTAACACCCTAAATTTGGGGGTATAAAATTTCTTTCTAAGTATCTACCAAATTTAGGTGTTACTCTTGTATATCTCTCTCTTTCCATTTGAGTAGATTTATCTTAATTAGTGAGGGATTAAATATTTATTTTTGTCAAAACATTATGAGTCATGAAATGTTGCATCATGCTGAGCTTAAATATTCTTTGAATTGTTGCACATGTTTGAATTAGTTTGAATTTGAAACTTGGTTTGAATTTGAATTGAAAACCCTAGAGAAAATAAAATAGAAAAGAAATTAGAAATTCCAGGAAAAAGGAAAACTCTAATTCGGTCCAGGTCAGCCCAAGCCGGCCCAGCAGTGCGCGCCCGCCCGCGTTGACATGTGCACGCCTTTCCCCTTCCCCGCTCTCACCGCCATTTGGGCATGTCCTGTCGACGCCGCGCCCAGTTAGCTCGCTGGCCTTCTCCCTCTCTACGTAGTGGGGTCGCCTTGTCGGCGCCCTGGCCCATTGTGCGCTCGCGCGTCTGTGCCGATGTCTGTCGGGCCCCGCTTGTCAGCCCTCTCCCCCTCCTCTAACTCCTAGTCCGCGCGCCCGCCATGGTCACGCCCATGTCCGCGCCCACGTCCGCACGAATTTTGGCCACCACCCACGCGCCCAGCCCCTACTCAAGCCCCCTCCCGTCTGCTCGGCCATTTCCCAACTCGCAGACACCCTAGCTCGCTCGCGCTCGTGCGCCGTTCCTTATCGGAGCTCTCGGAAGACCGCTGCCGCTCGCCGTGCCCGCGCGCCCATTCCGCCGTCACCATTGGAGCTTCATCGTGCCTTTCACCTCGGTGAGTTGTGCCACGGTGCCCACAACTTGAGACACACCTCAACTTACTCTCTCCCTCTTTGGTTCCCTCTGCCCATGCTCACTGGAGCTTCCCTCGCGCAGTCGGAAAGCCGCCGCCGTCGACCCAAGCCCCTACCGTGTCCCTACCAACGTTCAAGGGTCCCGGAGCCGTCTCTCAAGGTAACTCACCTACCCACGCCCCTATTTTCCCTTTCCCTACCTTGTTGCTCGCACAATTGCTCGCCGGAGTAGGCTTGCGCCGCCGCCGGGCCGCTCTGCCGCAGACCGGTACCCTCCGGTGCCTCTGCGCCAGTGTCAAGCCCATGATCGAGTCCGCTGTGCCACCTCGAACCCGCCTGAGCCCTCTCCAGCCCCCAGGACCCCCCGCGTGCTCGTGCCCTCGCCTCCAGCGGAGCTCCAACGTGGAATCGGGCGGCGCTGCTGCTGGCAACCAAGGAGACCTTACCCAGGCTTGTCGTGGGATCTCAACGGTCCGTCTGAGATCAAGTGGCCTAGATTCAATTAGAGCAGACCTAATCCTACCCGTTTGATTCGGATCCGGTCGCTCGGGTCCGCTCCCTCACCCGCGCTCTGCCCCTGGGCCCTACCGGTCAGCGTTTGCGCCCCCTGGCGCTGGGCCCGACTAGTCAGCTCGCCTCCCTTCTCGGTTGCTGACACCGCCGGCCCGCCTGTCAACGTTCGCTCGTCCGCAGATCTAATCTCGGATGTTGATTTTAGATCTAACAGTTGAGCAGACCCGATACCCCTTCGCATGTAAATTTGTTAAAGAGACCCTCGGTTTGTAGGGAATCAACCCGTCGTCCCTAGTTTTCGCGCGCAGGCCCCTGAAATCTTGCAGATTGAACCCTAGGCTTTTAAATAATCACAGAATTAGACCTATTTTCATATTTCAAACTTCAAAACTTGTTTATTTCATATCTTTTTCATTTGAACTCAAATTTAGTGATTCAAATTGCAAAATGTTCATAGGAATATTCTCTGTTCAAATAAATTATGTTCATTCACAGTCTGTACACTATAATTTTATATCTAGACTATAGGTTAGTGTATGTGTTGAATTGTTCACTTAATAAAATAGATAAAAAGAAAACCCTAGTGGTTAAAGAATATGTAATCTTGTGAGATTAATAATGTGTATTACATGAATTTATATCTTGTTTAACTTTTATGTCTCATTAAAATGAATAGAATCAGATTATGTAATCATGGACAACACTTAAAGAATAACCAACTACTAAATGAGACTAACATATATCAAAGATATTTAAACCCATACCCTTTCTATATGTGCGAGTGTGTCAAATTTATCTTCAAATTGCCAAGAATCTAAAGCCTATGCTTTGATACCAACTGTAACACCTCGGGATCCTCAAACACCCAGAATGCTACTAAACTACACATCTAACATTCATATATAAAATTTCGACAGCATCCCCTTTGAAAATTACATAAACGGGGAAGCAACAAAATATAAATAGATATCATGATAAGAGAACATAATAGACATTAATAATCTGCTAGCAATGGAAAGACAACCATAACGACATGAACTAAATCAACCAGTGCGCACAACTAGTTAGAAACAATATCCGTTGACAAGAAGTTTCTAATTAAATCCTGACTGCGCCTAAGCAGCGTTATTATGAGAGTGAAGGTGGATGTGCTGCTACTTCCCACTTCCCTTGATGAGCAACAAGCACCTGCATTGAGTAATGCAAGAGTGAGATGAAACATCTCAGCAAGCGAATTGTTTTGACAAGATATTTAAACCACAAATTGAATTAATCAACATTTTAAAAGAATCACAATTAAGATCAGAAATTCTTGTAGATATAGAACTCAGTAGTCTCAATATAACCAATACCATCTCATTTCCTTAAACAACCACAATAGTTTGTATAACACTTCCCTGTGTCAACAATACCTGCAAATATCACTTCAATGTATGCATAGGAACACAAAGTGTAGGTACTCTGTCTTCATACCTCTGAGGGTATAAAACCACATCATATGCAAATATCACTTCAATGAATGCATATGAATGCAATGCATATGTCCTCTGCCTTCATACCTCTAAGGGTATGAAGCCGCATCGTACCCCTCCTCGGGCAACATATGATGCTAAGTTGTACCGGTACGGTCGGATCATAGGTCACGACCCAACTTCAGATGCAAGTGAATCATGCAATGTATATGGCATGCTGCATTTATCAATATACTTCACTTCCTTCACATACAATACAACCTCAAATAATACTTCATTTACCTTCAGATACAATATCAACCTCAAATAATACTTCATTTACCTTCAGGGGTGTGAATTAATCTCATGAGTCATACTCGAATCATAATCATCATCAATATATGATTGAGCATCAGTATAATGCAAGCAAGTAAAGCATCATCATAGAGTCCAATTATGAAAGAATCCAATACTTCTGAATATTAGAGTGTAGGCAATAGAAATAACAGGTCAGAACGGAAGCAACCACCGCTACATTCACTTGCCTTCATCGAAGAAGAAAAATGTACTAGGCATGATCTGGAGTGTAGCCACCTGCTAGCGGGCATAAAACTTAGTACAAATATTTCACAAACATTTGCCAACAATCAACAAATCGATCCTACACCTGAAACCAAGACCTGGTGGAAAACCTCCCACTCTGAACCACATGCCATACAACAGCAATGTTGTTTGATAATTTTGTATCTTTAAAATTATAGCAGTGGTGATATCAAACAAATACTCCATGAGTATCTACACAAAATATTCTACAACTTCGGTATTCGATGGATAATTAAATTCTGCCATCTATAAGTTCTAAAACATCTAACAAGATAACTGACTGAATCTGTTTTAGACAGCAGCATAGTTAACTTTCAAAATTCGATATCTCACAAACTAATCAACCAAAAATCATGAAATTCTGCTTAAAGTAAGAACTTTTATCCCTCTACAAAAGTCTCCATAGCTGGGAGAGCCAATTCGGCCATTTACTTGATGAAACCTACCAGTGAACAGACCCGCTCATTTCTGTCAGGCTAACAGAAACAGACACAGTAAAACAAACATAACTGGAGTTTCATAATTCATATGAATGCACTCTTTAACAATATGGAAAGCTTATGAAATTATCTACATCTGTTCTTACAAACCTAAGGTTTAATTCTGTTGATAAAATTGCCTAAATCTTAAGAGAACAGATTCTGTACAGAATTAAGAGACTGAAAAACTGCTATAATCAAACTGCAATAACTCTCTGATCTGATGTCCGATTGAGGTGTTCTTTGCGGCCACGAAAATATCTACAAATTATCTATGACTTATATATAGACCTTTTATTTTTTTGAGGCCTCTAAGACCACGGAAAACTGGGATTAACAGAAACTGTCGAATCTGCCATTCTGCAGAAAACTAAATTCGAGATCAAAACCTAACCCCACATCTAATCCAACCTCTAATCCTTTAATTCCCATGATCCACAACCTCCAAAAGCACATAATTGCAGGGAGGAACAAGGATCTCATCCATACCTAGGGTTTCCCCAAGAAATTCTGCAAGAAGAGATGGGGAAGAACATCTCCTTGATCCTCTCTTCCCCTTCAACTCAATGTGCTCCTCCTCTTCTCGATCCTTGCTGCACGGGGGGAGATCTAGAGGGAGGAGGAAGCCGTGGAGAGGGGCTGCCATGGGAGGAGAGGGCAGCCAGCCTAAGGGAAAAGGAGAGAGGGGCGGCCAAGTGTTGGAGGGGGGAAAGGGTTGGCGGCCAAGCAGGGGCAAAAGGGGGAAAAGGCCACCACTAGGGTTTTCTTTGCGGGAGAAAAGAAGCAACGCCACAGATGACTCCGACTTAGCATCCAACGGCCCACAACCCTTTTCCCACATCCACGCACCGAAGATCAACCTTTGGCAACATTTTTTTGGGATATTACACATGATCTCTGGGCAAAATGGGAATCATGACTCGTGGGTAAAGTGTACAGCCTCTGCGGAGTGTTAGAAACTGGTATATCAGCCAAGCTCACGGTTAAGAGCAGCCTTGGGATCCTCTTTGATTAGAAGAACTTTGGTTATTTTTATGATGATGGTTAATAATGATGGTTATAATTTCGATCTCTAGTATTTTCTTTTGGAGGGAATACGTTTGGGAAATAACTGAGTTATTACTAAAACTTGGCTTTACTAATAGTGATAAATACTTGACCAACTAAAAGCAATGGCTTAACCTTAACCCCACATACAGCTAGTCCACTTTAGCCAAACAGGACATTTGTTGAGTACGTTGATGTGTACTCACCCTTGCTTTACAAACCACCCCACCCCCAGGTTGTCCCCACTGTATTCAGTGCTCAGGAGGAGATGCTGGCAACATGGAGGACTTTGAGGAGTTCCAGTACTACGATGAGTTCTAGTTTTTCTTAGTGGCAAACCCCCAGTCAGCTGCCTGTGTAGGCCTTATCTATTACGTTACGTATTTCCGCACTTTGATATTAATGCTAATGACTATGGCTATGTATTAGACTCTGTGGATGTCTTGGACATCTTATTGTAATAAATTACCTTTCCGCTATTTACTTTGAGCAATGTGTGATGATGTCCAATTATGTAACGTTGTGTACGTGAGTTTCTGATCCTGGCACGTACATGGTTCGCATCTGGTTTGCCTTCCAAAACTGGGTGTGACATAAGTGGTATCAAAGCCTTGCTGACAGTAGGACCGCTAACCTAGACTAGAATGGTCACCATAAGGACTATAGACCCCTACTTTTACCCTGATCTTTAGTGTCACTTCAAAAGTTGGTCATCTTGACCAATTCTATGTTATTACTCATCTTACAAAACTTTGTCTCACTTTTCTTTCTGTTATTTGCTGGTCATATAGTTCTACTCTCGCTCTTGTGCTTACGATGTCTTTTGTAGATGACTTATATTAGATGCACTGCACGTAAGTCAGTGATCCCCTTTTTGCCTTCTTGCCTGGTGGAGCGTCTGAAAGGGAAATAGGGTCAAACCTTTTTCTAATTGATTTTGGTGGTTGAATTGCCCAAGACAAATAATTGGACTAACTAGTTTGTTCAAGATTATACATTCTACAGGTGCCAAAGGTTCAACACAAACCAATCATAAGAACAAGTTAGGTCTCAAAAGAAAGGAGCAAAAAGGAAACCGAAGGCTGCCCTGGTCTAGCGCACCGGACAGTGTCCGGTGCACCAGGGTGAATCAGCTCGAACTCTTCACCTTCGGGTTTCCCAGGCGCAGCTCCGCTATAATTCACCGGACAGTGTCCGGTGCACCACCGGACTGTCCGGTGCACCAGCGAAGCAACGACTATCTGCGCGCAACGGTCGACTCTAACGGATGAACAGTACCGTGGCAGAAGTCAGAGCAGCGGTCAGAGGGGCACCGGACTGTCCGGTGCCACATGAGGACAAAGCCTCCAACGGTCGACCAAGCTCAGAGGCATAACGACGAGGTGACGTGGCGACGCACCGGACACTGTCCGGTGGCGCACCGGACTGTCCGGTGCGCCCATCGCCAGCAGACTTCACCAACGGCTACATTTTGGTTGGTGGCTATAAATACCACCCCAACCGGCCACTTCAAGGTGTGGGAGCCCAAGCAACATTCCAAGTCATCTACTTGACATACTCAAGCCCTCCCAACCACATATATTCATTGATCCATTCTATACACAAGATTTAGATCACTACAAACAACACAAGTGCCACAAAAGAGAAAGTAAGCAAGAGAGAACTACTCATTTGAGTTTAGCACTAGTGCCTTGTGAGATTCATTGAGAGATAGTGTGTGCTACATCTTTATGTTCATTTGCGCGTGGAGTTTTGACTCCCATAGAACTTACTCTAAAGTTTTGGAGGCTTGTAAAAGCTAGCAAGAGACACCAAAGAGTGTGGTGATCCTTGCGGGGTCTTAAGTGATCCTTGAGAAGAAGAAGAGCTCGCCGATCTTGAGTGATCGGTGGAGAGAGGGAAAGGGTTGAAAGAGACCCGTCCTTAGTGGACTCCTCAACGGGGATTAGGCCTTCGAGGGCCTAACCTCGGTAAAACAAATCACCCGTGTCTCGTGTGCTTATTGCTTGTGATTTGTTTGTTCTTTCCCTTTCTAAGTTTTTCTTGCACTACTCTTTGCTAATTCTATTTGGTGTTGCTTTAAGTTAAATTCTCATTTCAATGAAGCAACACATTGCAAGAAAGAACTTGTGTTATTGCTCTTCTTATATGAGTCCTCTTGCTTTATTCTCATAGACTTATTAGTAGTATTGATTTATCAAATTCCGCATTATTTGAAAGCAATACTCTTTACGAGCAAGGACTTAGTTTTGTATACTCATAATTGTTTATCTTGTTCTAACCACTAATCAAGGGATCTAGTTGGGGGATAAAGTTTTAATTTTCAGGTTTCGCCTATTTACCCCCCCCCCCCCCCCTCTAGGCGACTTTCAGCGTCCACTGCGTCGCATGGTGCCTAAGGATGAAAACGGTCGGAAACGATCGGTAAATACTAAAATCATTTTCGTTTTCATATTTTTTCTCGGAAACGAGATCGAAAACGATAACTCCGAAAACGAAAACGACATCGATAATTCGGAAACATCGAAAACGAAAGTTCGGTACGTAAATTACACCGGTTACGATCGGACTCTATAATTCGATCGGTAAAAACTGTAACATGTATCCTCAATTGTATTCCTACTATAAAACGCAAGTCATACATTCATATAAAATTAGTAATAATATATAAGGTAGGAGGCCACAATAAATATATAAAGTAAGAAGTCTTACAATAATAAAATCATTATTATGTATTTAAATAAAGTAGAAATAAGATGTGTATAATGATATAGCACTTACATTCTATTTGTACTCCTACTACTTGGCATAGTCAATATAGTTAGTGTCATCTTGGCCCTTCTTAAGTTCTCGTGCAAATTATGAAAGTTTTATAAAAGTTTCAAACGATTCTAAACTATATACCATTAGATAGAACTTGATCTTAGGAAAATAATAAAATTAGTTTCATATTTTTCTAAGCTAAGATGAATTTATTATGAATTTATAAAGATCAGTTCAGATTTAATATTTTTCTGAAAATACCGAATTTATTACCGACGGTAAAATTCCGAATAAAAACGGTAATTTCCGGAAACGGTCGGAAGAGACTCAAACCGTTTCCGTTTCCGATACCGAGTTTTTCTACCGATTTCGTTTCCGTATTTTCCGTAACCGTTTCCGTTTCTGTTTAGACATAAATTTCGGTAAAACTTCGAAAACGATTCTCGATATCCGAAAATTATTGTTTCCGTTTTCACCCCTAATGGTGCCAGATCAGTCCAGTCACCTAGAGAGACTGCATCGTCACCTGCATGAGGAGCAGGAGCGCCGACGCCAGGAGCACGAGCAGCAGGACTCTTCCCCCTCGCCTCAGAAGGAGGTGGAATCTGGGAGGCAGCCTTCCCCTGCACCTCAGCCTGAGATGCCTCCTGCACCACCACAGGGCATCCCGGCTGCCGGAGGAGACCCTAACGGAGACGACACCGACGACGCCGGTGGCAGTTCGAGCCACAACATGGAGATCTCAGAGGAGCAGGAGCCTGAGGGATGGATCGTGTAACACTATAAAAATCATTAAATAAAAATAATATATTTAGTTATTAATGGTATTTATGGTAATAAATTTTTCTTTAAGTGTTTGTTATTTATGTTCATTTGGAATGATTTTTTATTGCTCATAATTGATTTTTGAATATTGAATAGCATTTCTTCTTAAATGGAAATCCAAATAAATAATATAATAATTATTAGTCCAAAAATAAATATTTTATTTATAAATAATTTTGGTTTAATTATTATGAATTTTAGGGTTATTTAAAAATATTTTTTTGATGTAGAAAAGAAAATAGAAAAAAAAGAAAGAAATTCGAAATTGAAAAAAAAAATA
The DNA here is from genome assembly GCF_902167145.1 of Zea mays. Classification (NCBI taxonomy): domain Eukaryota; kingdom Viridiplantae; phylum Streptophyta; class Magnoliopsida; order Poales; family Poaceae; genus Zea; species Zea mays. The sequence goes on along the minus strand of NC_050100.1, from coordinate 39,763,247 downwards.
AAAAAATAAAAAAAGAACAAAACGCTCGTTCTCAGCCCCAACCAATCCTGATCACTCACCCAGCCCAGCCTGAGCGCTCCTTTTCCCTCTCTTGATCACATAGTGGTGGGTCCCATTTGGCAGTATGTTTCTTCAATTTCCAGCGTCTCCTCTGCTCCTTCAACCGTGTAACCGCCATCCATGCCGCTTGAGCTACTTGCAAGTTGCTGCGTGTCCTCGCCACGCACCACTGATCTCCGTAGTGGAGCACGACCGGACCCTCTTCTTCCTCCATTACCGCGCCGCAAACTGCCCAATCCATTCCTTCTCACTAAATCAAGCGTTTCTAGTTTTAGCCTTCAATGGCCAGCCCCCTGTCTTCTCCCCACCAGGCCATCTCCCTGCTCACAGCAGCCGCCAGGAGCCGCAGAAGCCGTCGTCAGTCGCGCCCAGGCGACTGAGCCTCGCCTCCCCGACGCGCCCAGAGCCTGCGCGTCGAGCCCGACACCCACAAGACCCCGAGCCGACCGCGCCTCAAGCCGCTCGCTAGGAACCACGCGTCTGTCCCAGCGCTCCTGCCGCGACGCCCGCGCCCACGAAGCCAAGCGCCGCCAGAAGTCGCACCCTGCCAGCGCCAGGACACGGCCGAGCCCGACACGCCCGCGCCAAGCAGCGCCAGGACCGAGCCCCGCGCAACCCCGCGACCGACCGTTCTTCTCCCCACGTTATGGAGTTTATTGCAGCCGTTTCTTCCCCATTAATGGCGACAGTTTCCTCTCCATTACTTCATTCTGGCGACATTCTCCCTTCCCTGCTCCTATAAAGCTCGACGTCGTATCCCTGCGAACCGATTCTCGAAGACTCCTCCATGCCTCCCTGTTGTGCTGCTCGCCGCGTGGTGTTGGTACACGCGTGCTGCTGCACCGTCCTTTGCATTGCTCTCGGTTCGTTATGGTGCCTCGCCGGAGTCTATACCTCTGCTCACCGAAGTTCGCCGATGCCCCTGCTCACACCTCTCCACTAATACTCAGTCCCCCTGTACCGAAGACCAACACTGTGCAGCTATCTCACCGTCGTCTTCCTACCTCGTTGCTGGGATTCCTCCGCATCTACGACGTGCTGCTACACCGCCGTGTCCACCGCTCTGCTCACGTCGAGCACTGTCAACCCTCGCCAGATTTCGCAGTTTGCCAGTGCTGTGCCGATCTCCTACGCCAGTGTCAGTCGTGCTGTTGCTCGCTTGGCCGTCATTCTTCGCCTCGTCGAAGTCTGCCATGCCTCATTGTCACCCGTGCGCCTGCTGGTGCCTAGCATCCAGCTCGTCGAAGCCATGTACGAGTTCCACGTCAAGACCTTCTACTCCCTTACGACCGAAGCTGCAACTGCTTGCTGTGCGACGAACACGAGATTAAGAAGGTGAAAACAAATTGTGTGCTACTCTCTAAAGTCTAGGCACAATTTCGCATAAGTTCTTGTGATGATTTTTATTTGAGATTCAAATCAGCTGGCGATTGTTTTATTAGTTTCATATGTCTGTTCTAAAACTTCAAAAATTAGTATTTACGACTATTCACATGTTTCCATAATTTTAATATGATTTGCGAATGTTATAATAAATTTATGCGCAGGTTCCTAGTTATGAAGTTAAAAAGAATTGTAGATTATATTTTCTTAATCAAATGTACTAAATAAACAACTATAAAATGACCTTTTTATGATTTATATTTATATTCAAGTATTCATATTTAAATATGTATATTACAGATAGGGATTTCTAATAATATTAATATGGCTTAATTCACCCAAATAAGTCAAATGATAGATTACATATTGTTGAACATAGTTTTCTTTTTAATGAATTAGATCATTTGTTCCTAATTTAGAACTAAAAAGAATTAATAGATTAATTATTCTTTATCATAATTTATTAATCAAACCTATAGTCAATTTGTTCTTAACTAGATTTATGGCATGATTAATGATTTCATAGAATTTAGTCCACCTTATATACGAATCACTTAGTTTTTCCTAAAGGAATAAAATAAAGTAATAAGAGTTTATGTTCTTTTATAACTTAAAATGTTACTTTATATATGGACTTCGAATATAATAATATAGGCTATGTGTTTTAATGAAATTAAAAGATAGTTATTTGTTTATTATCTTTTGCATGAAAATCCACTTAAGGCTCATAACCTAACTCGTCTTAAAAAGGTGATTAATAATATTTATGATCTTTTCACCTAAAAGTTGTTTAAGCTATTTATGAGTTTTTTATAAAAGTAATGTCTAATAAGGTGTTTTATAACTCATTAACCTTAGATATATAACATATATCTTCTCTAAAAGATTAAAAAGGTTTAATATTGTTATAACATGTTTTATCATCTTATAAACCCTTAATCGTAGACATATCACATATGACGTTTTATAAAAGATTAATTTGGTGAACCTAATATTTGTATATTTTAATTAAGATATTTTTATAAGCTCATGTCTTGTTTTATAAAGTATAGATCACACATTTTTGAAAAGAATACTCGCTTATTATAACCATTACTTGCGACGTTTTTGAAAAGCGAACGCTCTTTTTGTTAAGCTTTCTTTAGCTTTACGTATGGTGAATGTTGTATGTTATTGAGTGGTGTTTGTTTCTTCTTGTTTGTTTGTGTGATATTCAGTGGTTGATCTAGTAGTTAAGAATCAAGACCTATTCCTTTCCGTGGAAGAACCTCAAGTTTTCAATAAGCAAGGCAAGTGGACTTCTCCCTCTGCATACTCTGTTTGATCCCAAACAATACATTTAATAAAGTTTATTCTTTTGGATATATATGCATAATTTGACGGGTTACCTATTTAGATAACCTTTCCAACCTTATTCCTTGATCAAACCTGGGAATTATACTTTACCTTCGTAGCTATGCTATTGCTACAACTTAACTTTATGCAGTCACTCTCGCTTATGATATTAATGTTCCAAAATGGTAAGTTTACATTATTGTTGTTAACCCGATGGTTAAACAAGATTATTGCATATTAATTGGAACATGGAGTGACCACCCGGGAAAACAGTGCAACCACGAGTGCTATCATGGCTCTGGCTTTGGTAATTAGCTTTATATGCTTAGTGCCTGGCAACCTTACCTGAAATATGGGCAAGAGGGGGAGCGGTAGGTGTTGGCAGCCCACGTTAACATGGGGATGTATTCTTGGCTAAGGTACCTCACCCAGGGGGCCACCACGATCGTCTTTAGAAACCTTAGCGGGTTGCTTCGTATTAAGTGTATTTTGTGAAAGCCTCATAGTGGATCCCTAGCCACTCACCTCGGAAGTGTTTACGGGTTTTGGCCGACCCAGGCTAGAGGGGATACACGGCTTGTGGGTAAAGTTGTACCACCTCTGCAGAGTGTAAAACTGATATATCAGCCGTGCTCACGGTTATGAGCAGCCTGGACTCCTCACATGATAATTGAACTTGAAGATGAAAATAAATCGTGGTCCTTTTTGGTTCAAGTGGTTCTGAGCTTATGCAGGTGATTATTTATGTTGATGATATATATATGCTGAAAATTATCGCTTATGCTTAATTGGGTTTGGTATATACTTACATTTAGTAATCAGGCGTTGATAATAAAATGTTGACCAACTAAAATGCTAACCGCATTAAAACTTTAGCCTTACCTTGTTACCTTGCATTTTCCCCCACTTGCTGAGCCCCGACCACAAGTGAGCTCACCCTTGCTTAATTTTGATCAGAAGTTGCAGATGAAGATATGATGCTGAACTCCATGGATGCTAGTCTAGTGATACCCCCGGTCATCTTCCTGTGGATGGATGTCCTTGTTTCGCTGTACTTTGATGAATAAAAGTTAAGACATTATGTCTGTTCGAAGTGTAATATAATCGTTATTTACGCTTTTATGCATTGTTCTTTTGATATATTACACTTGTGACGTCAACATATGTGTGGAAATAGATCCTGGCACACATATGCTATGCACCCGGCTCTGCCCCTCGGAGACGGGTATGATAGAAGTGGTATCAGAGGCAATGTGACCATAGGTCGCTAGATTAGTTAGAAATGGAAAGCTCAGTCAGTCGTTCAAAACTTGACTTAATTGTCTCCATAAAAACTTACTTTATATCAAAACTCGTCTCTTTTATTTTCAACTCCTCTTGTCTGATTCTTCGTCTAGCAGAAGATTCTAATGAGAAGCATTGCAAGATGATCAAGCTAGGATTGCGGAACTTGAAGCGAAGTTTGCCAGAAGAAATCCTTTCGAAGCTATCGACGATGCCCTATTCTCTGTCTTATCCCCATTCCGCAAGAAGTTTTGCTATGGATTCTTTGGATCTATTACTAGACTTCTTGGTTAGGTTGATAGGATAGTTCTATAGTGTTAAGTTTTCGACTAGATCGATAAAGACGACGCTATATTGTGGTTGTTTTCTAACTCATAACATTTCTATATAACCCTTGATTTCTTCTACTCTTGTTTTCTTGCCATTGTATTGTCATCCTTGGACAATATCTACCTCAAAATATTGAACCCCTTTGCCTCTCTACTTCTCTCCTTGATAATGCCTTTGTATTTTGTATCCTTAAAAAACTTTCTCATATCCTTGGTTGTATAATTTATCCTCGCTTCACCAGTTAGTGGTTATCTTATTTCATTATTGGTCATTAACAATAATGTTTTGGTCTTGTCTAACTCCTTGATAATTCTTACCTGACTCCTTGATTTTATAATATCTTTCTTATTCCAAACCTTGTCTCACCTTTTGTTTTGGTTGAATGAGTAGAATTGGATTGTGTTGTGCTGATATGCTTGAGTTCATTGTCCTTTGTGTTCATGTTTGATTTGCTTCTTTGAAATGATTGTTGGTGTATTGTGTGACTTTTGTCCACAATGACATCAGTTAGCTAGGTAAAACCTTAGATAGATGGGTTTTCTCTACTCTCTATAATTTGTCTTTGCTCAACCCTTTCGTCCCTTCCATTCTTCCATACCCATACAGATGTCAGACCTTGGAATGTCAACTGCAAGTGATGTCACTAAGTGCAAAGAATACATTGTGTTAGCAACTCCTCCAGCTAAGTCTCAGATGGAACAGTTCAAGAAGGCGCATGCACAGTTTCTGCAAGCAACCTCTCAAGTGGTAGCTAGACTCCAACAAGTTGATTTAGCAGAATTTATAGCACATGAGCAGACTACCGGTAACCATATGACATCAACCACAACATCACCCTCGATAGTTGACTTAGAAAAGTTGTTACAGGCACAAGCTCTGATAATACAGAAAGCATCTCAACTCACCTCCTCATACCAACAAGTGTTGGCAAGTCGAAACGTCACTAGAAATGAAACAACTAATGAACAGACACAAAAGGATGCACACCAACAGACAATTGACCTTGGAACATGTTGTTGTGAGTACTATGGAATTCCTTGTCGCCAAATCAGTACAAACGAAAGTGAAACTACAAAACAGAAGAACCGGATTTTATTTTCTGGCATAAAAAGTCAATGGTCTCCCCAAGAACAACTAATAACAGATTCTCGAATACCTAATGCACTGTCAGAAGATGAATTGCCAGGTTTTCCAAAAAGGAAACATCACAAGGATGCTCAGCTCCAAAAAGAAGCAAATGAGTGTTACATTGATGGATGGACTATCACCTGCACACAGTTTTAGCCCCATCGTCGCATCAGGTCCAAGAAACAAAAAGGAAAGAAATAACTTCAAGAAAATCTTGCTATCAATGTGGACGTGAAGGTCATTACTTCTGTAACTGTCCTGAGAAGAGTTCACTACAGATCACCCCCGAGATAAAGCTATCTCAGTCTCCAGACATGGAATATGAAACAAAATGCACAAAAACTTCTGTCAACATCGTGAAGAACAACAAAAGAAATAAGAAAATGTTTGGATACATGAGTAGTCCACCTCAACCACAAGCAAAAGCCCCGAAAAACATGGATACCCAAACGGAAGAATCAAGCCAGACTCAGCTATGTGAGATACAGACACCCAATCATCCCTCACCCCCTGTTGGTCAAGCAAAGTTGACTCGCGAAGAACTCAAATCAAGAAGTGCTTGCTACTATTGCAAAAATGAAGGACATCTTATTCGCGAATGCCCCAAGAAGCGTCTAGATCGACTAAAGAAGAAAGCTGCCAAACATGACCTAAGCGATAATTCAGAAGACCAACCATTTTATAAGTACGATGATGAAGGTCGCTTGATTAGTATACATTGCGGAGCAAAGAAGAAAGGAAGTTTCTTAATTTTAGAAGAGTTCAATGTGAACTAAGAACCTACAAATAATCATGTGTCTCCTTTGCTTTCGTGCTAGCCTTCCTTAATCTCGAGGACGAGATTCTTTTTAAGAGGGGTAGATTTGTAACACTATAAAAATCATTAAATAAAAATAATATATTTAGTTATTAATGGTATTTATGATAATAAATTTTCCTTTAAGTGTTTGTTATTTATGTTCATTTGGAATGATTTTTTATTGCTCATAATTGATTTTTGAATACTGAATAGCATTTCTTCTTAAATGGAAATCCAAATAAATAATATAATAATTATTAGTCCAAAAATAAATATTTTATTTATAAATAATTTTGGTTTAATTATTATGAATTTTATGGTTATTTAAAAATATTTTTTTGATGTAGAAAAGAAAATAGAAAAAAAGAAAGAAATTCGAAATTGAAAAAAAAAAGAACAAAACGCTCGTTCTCAGCCCCAACCAATCCTGATCACTCACCCAGCCCAGCCTGAGCGCTCCTTTTCCCTCTCTTGATCACATAGTGGTGGGTCCCATTTGGCAGTATGTTTCTTCAATTTCCAGCGTCTCCTCTGCTCCTTCAACCGTGTAGCCGCCATCCATGCCGCTTGAGCTACTTGCAAGTTGCTGCGTGTCCTCGCCACGCACCACTGATCTCTGTAGTGGAGCACGACCGGACCCTCTTCTTCCTCCATTACCGCGCCGCAAACTGCCCAATCCATTCCTTCTCACTAAATCAAGCGTTTCTAGTTTTAGCCTTCAATGGCCAACCCCTTGTCTTCTCCCCCACCAGGCCATCTCCCTGCTCACAGCAGCCGCCAGGAGCCGCAGAAGCCGTCGTCAGTCGCGCCCAGGCGACTGAGCCTCGCCTCCCCGACGCGCCCAGAGCCTGCGCGTCGAGCCCGACACCCACAAGACCCCGAGCCGACCGCGCCTCAAGCCGCTCGCTAGGAACCACGCGTCTGTCCCAGCGCTCCTGCCGCGACGCCCGCGCCCACGAAGCCGAGCGCCGCCAGAAGTCGCACCCTGCCAGCGCCAGGACACGGCCGAGCCCGACACGCCCGCGCCAAGCAGCGCCAGGACCGAGCCCCGCGCAACCCCGCGACCGACCGTTCTTCTCCCCACGTTATGGAGTTTATTGCAGCCGTTTCTTCCCCATTAATGGCGACAGTTTCTTCTCCATTACTTCATTCTGGCGACGTTCTCCCTTCCCTGCTCCTATAAAGCTCGACGTCGTATCCCTGCGAACCGATTCTCGAAGACTCCTCCATGCCTCCCTATTGTGCTGCTCGCCGCGTGGTGTTGGTACACGCGTGCTGCTGCACCGTCCTTTGCATTGCTCTCGGTTCGTTATGGTGCCTCGCCGGAGTCTATACCTCTGCTCACCGAAGTTCGCCGATGCCCCTGCTCACACCTCTCCACTAATACTCAGTCCCCCTGTACCGAAGACCAACACTGTGCAGCTATCTCACCGTCGTCTTCCTACCGCGTTGCTGGGATTCCTCCGCATCTACGACGTGCTGCTACACGGCCGTGTCCACCGCTCTGCTCACGTCGAGCACTGTCAACCCTCGCCAGATTTCGCAGTTTGCCAGTGTTGTGCCGATCTCCTACGCCAGCGTCAGTCGTGCTGTTGCTCGCTTGGCCGTCATTCTTCGCCTCGTCGAAATCTGCCATGCCTCGTTGTCACCCGTGCGCCTGCTGGTGCCTAGCATCCAGCTCGTCGAAGCCATGTACGAGTTCCACGTCAAGACCTTCTACTCCCTTACGACCGAAGCTGCAACTGCTTGCTGTGCGACGAACACGAGATTAAGAAGGTGAAAACAAATTGTGTGCTACTCTCTAAAGTCTAGGCACAATTTCGCATAAGTTCTTGTGATGATTTTTATTTGAGATTCAAATCTGCTGGCGATTGTTTTATTAGTTTCATATGTCTGTTCTAAAACTTCAAAAATTAGTATTTACGACTATTCACATGTTTCCATAATTTTAATATGATTTGCGAATGTTATAATAAATTTATGCGCAGGTTTCAAGTTATGAAGTTAAAAAGAATTGTAGATTATATTTTCTTAATCAAATGTACTAAATAAACAACTATAAAATGACCTTTTTATGATTTATATTTATATTCAAGTATTCATATTTAAATATGTATATTACAGATAGAGATTTCTAATAATATTAATATGGCTTAATTCACCCAAATAAGTCAAATGATAGATTACATATTGTTGAACATAGTTTTCTTTTTAATGAATTAGATCATTTGTTCCTAATTTAGAACTAAAAAGAATTAATAGATTAATTATTCTTTATCATAATTTATTAATCAAACCTATAGTCAATTTATTCTTAACTAGATTTATGGCATGATTAATGATTTCATAGAATTTAGTCCACCTTATATACGAATCACTTAGTTTTTCCTAAAGGAATAAAATAAAGTAATAAGAGTTTATGTTCTTTTATAACTTAAAATGTTACTTTATATATGGACTTTGAATATAATAATATAGGCTATGTGTTTTAATGAAATTAAAAGATAGTTATTTGTTTATTATCTTTTGCATGAAAATCCACTTAAGGCCCATAACCTAACTCGTCTTAAAAAGGTGATTAATAATATTTATGATCTTTTCACATAAAAGTTGTTTAAGCTATTTATGAGTTTTTTATAAAAGTAATGTCTAATAAGGTGTTTTATAACTCATTAACCTTAGATATATAACATATATCTTCTCTAAAAGATTAAAAAGGTTTAATATTGTTATAACATGTTTTATCATCTTATAAACCCTTAATCGTAGACATATCACATATGACGTTTTATAAAAGATTAATTTGGTGAACCTAATATTTGTATATTTTAATTAAGATATTTTTATAAGCTCATGTCTTGTTTTATAAAGTATAGATCACACATTTTTGAAAAGAATACCCGCTTATTATAACCATTACTTGCGACGTTTTTGAAAAGCGAACGCTCTTTTTGTTAAGCTTTCTTTAGCTTTACGTATGGTGAATGTTGTATGTTATTGAGTGGTGTTTGTTTCTTCTTGTTTGTTTGTGTGATATTCAGTGGTTGATCTAGTAGTTAAGAATCAAGACCTATTCCTATCCGTGGAAGAACCTCAAGTTTTCAATAAGCAAGGCAAGTGGACTTCTCCCTCTGCATACTCTGTTTGATCCCAAACAATACATTTAATAAAGTTTATTCTTTTGGATATATATGCATAATTTGACGGGTTACCTTTTTAGATAACCTTTCCAACCTTATTCCTTGATCAAACCTGGGAATTATACTTTACCTTCGTAGCTATGCTATTGCTACAACTTAACTTTATGCAGTCACTCTCGCTTATGATATTAATGTTCCAAAATGGTAAGTTTACATTATTGTTGTTAACCCGATGGTTAAACAAGATTATTGCATATTAATTGGAACATGGAGTGACCACCCGGGAAAACAGTGCAACCACGAGTGCTATCATGGCTCTGGCTTTGGTAATTAGCTTTATATGCTTAGTGCCTGGCAACCTTACCTGAAATATGGGCAAGAGGGGGAGCGGTAGGTGTTGGCAGCCCACGTTAACATGGGGATGTATTCTTGGCTAAGGTACCTCACCCAGGGGGCCACCACCATCGTCTTTAGAAACCTTAGCGGGTTGCTTCGTATTAAGTGTATTTTGTGAAAGCCTCATAGTGGATCCCTAGCCACTCACCTCGGAAGTGTTTACGGGTTTTGGCCGACCCAGACTAGAGGGGATACACGGCTTGTGGGTAAAGTTGTACCACCTCTGCAGAGTGTAAAACTGATATATCAGCCGTGCTCACGGTTATGAGCAGCCTGGACTCCTCACATGATAATTGAACTTGAAGATGAAAATAAATCGTGGTCCTTTTTGGTTCAAGTGGTTCTGAGCTTATGCAGGTGATTATTTATGTTGATGATATATATATGCTGAAAATTATCGCTTATGCTTAATTGGGTTTGGTATATACTTACATTTAGTAATCAGGCATTGATAATAAAATGTTGACCAACTAAAATGCTAACCGCATTAAAACTTTAGCCTTACCTTGTTACCTTGCATTTTCCCCCACTTGCTGAGCCCCGACCATAAGTGAGCTCACCCTTGCTTAATTTTGATCAGAAGTTGCAGATGAAGATATGATGCTGAACTCCATGGATGCTAGTCTAGTGATACCCCCGGTCATCTTCCTGTGGATGGATGTCCTTGTTTCGCTGTACTTTGATGAATAAAAGTTAAGACATTATGTCTGTTCGAAGTGTAATATAATCGTTATTTACGCTTTTATGCATTGTTCTTTTGATATATTACACTTGTGACGTCAACATATGTATGGAAATAGATCCTGGCACACATATGCTATGCACCCGGCTCTGCCCCTCGGAGACGGGTGTGACAGATCGCTAGACCCATCACTCGTGACGCCGCTTGCGGGTGTCACTTCCACGACGCTCTTGACACCTTGCTACATCGGGCCTTCGGCCGACACACTTGGTCTATCGAGTACTGTTGTGTACCCGGACTAGTGGGAGGCTACTTGTTTGTTGCGTCATCCGGACAATGATCTCCAGGGTGCAGAGGCCTTCTGAGAGCACTATTCTATTACTGAGAGGGATACTGTCGAGGCAGCCATGCAAGATGCAGCACGACGTGCACTTTCTCATTATTGCTCGTTGTTCAGCGGAGTAGCTGACGGCCTCGACCTGAAGTACTACCCTCGTCGTTCGACCGGCAGTGCTGGAGGTGTGATTGTCTCACCCGTTGGTGAGGGTAATCCTAGGCTGAACAGCATGGTCAACTTGGCCGCCATGCTCAACACTAAGCTGGACCACACCCTTGATGAGTTGGGTAAGGTTCAGGCGGAGGTTGCGGAATTGCGTGCTGAGTGCGCAGCACACCACTATTTGGATGGTGGTTCTCCCGTCCCTGTCAGGATTCAGCACCCTTACCATTCATCGCCCTGTGGTCGCTTCCATTACGGCACCCATGACTGCAGGACCCAGATAGATTTGGATCATAGATCGATAGAGTCAGAGTCTGTAATAATGCTTGATTTAGTATCTTAGTCTTAGTCAGTCTTAGTTAGAGTTAGTTTGCTTATCATATGTTGGGATGCTTGTTGTGATGAACATGTAATGAAGTTGGATCTTTGTAATGATTGTCATCATAGTGTGGGCATCCCCTGCAACTTGTAGTTATTAATAAAGTCAGTTATTTAGTTGGGCAACCTATTTACTTCCACTTTCCTCTTTATCTGAGAAGCTGTGTTGGGAGTCAATGAAGATGATCAATTGTTTAGTACTACGAAGATTTTCCATATATCTTTTCTTATGATGAAAGACTGCAGAGTCAGATCTGATATGTGTGTGCTTTCTATAGATGTCTAAGAACATGCGCCGAGGTGCAAGGCATGCTCAGCAGGAGCAGCAGGCACCCTAGGAAGATGCAGCTCAGCAGCAGTTGCCACCGCCGCCCTCGATCAGACCTTAGCAGCAATGCAGCAGGTGCAACAGCAGCAGTCACCCCCACCTCAACCTCAGGTGCAAGTCCAGATGCCACAAGTGCCCAGAGATAAGCGGGCAGAATTCATGAGGGGCCACCCCCTGTCTTTGCCCATTCTATTGATCCCATGGACGCCAAAGATTGGCTGTGTACAGTGGAACGTGAGTTGCACACTGCTCAGTGCAACGATCATGAGAAGGTGTTGTATGGTCCCCGACAGCTAAGGGGAGCAGCGCAGTCTTGGTGGGAGTCCTACCTCGCCACCCTTGCCGACCCTGAAGCCATCACCTGGGAGGAATTCAGGGACACCTTCTGTCGCTACCATGTGCCCGAAGGACTGATGATATTAAGGAAGAAGGAATTCCTAGCCTTGAAGCAAGGTCCCCTGTCTATCAGTGAATACAGGGACAAGTTTCTGCAGTTGTCACGTTATGCGCCAGAAGATGTCAATACAGATGCTAAGAGGCAATACTGTTTCCTGAGAGGTTTGGTGGATCCCCTTCACTACTAGCTGATGAACCACACCTTCCCTACCTTACAACATTTGATCGATAGAGCGATCATGACTGAAAGGAAGCGCCGAGAGATAGAAGACAGGAAACGCAAGATTAGTGGATCTCAGGCCGGGAGTAGCAGTTGTCCCCGCTACTCAAGCAACCCACATCAGCAATTCAAGTAAGGTCACCAGCACCAGCATCAGCGTCAGAACCAGCAACAGCAGTACCAGAGGTAGTTTCTGTGGCAGAACCACCCGAATTATTCCAGCTTAAGTGCCTAAGTCACGCCTCAGGGGCCGTAACACACTTAAATCGGAATAACCCGTCAGTCCCTCAGATCTAGTCTGATAGAGCCACTTAACCAGGATCAAATTCCACAATCTCACTCGAAGGTGAGTCACAGAAGAAATACAATAAAACAGGAAACCTCAAATTAAGTACTGAATTATTACATAGATCGGAGTTTTTGAGTAGCGAATAAGAGTTCACAAAATAAAGTGCAGCGGATAATCGATGTCGTCGGTAATGAGGAAATGGGCAAGGCCTAGCCCACTACTCCTCATGCTCCTCTCCTACCGGAGCCACGTCCCACTCGACCGTCCAACCCGGTGGCAGGGTGGTAGGCCAAGTCACACCATCAACCAATTCCTGCATGGTACCTGCAAAAATTGTGCCACAAGCAAGGCTGAGTATACTAATACTCAGCTAGACTTAACCGGTGTGAGGAGTCTACTCCTCTACCTCTAGACTATGCAGCTGTTTGGCTGAGGGGTTTAGTTTGCCAAAAGCACTAGCTATTTCTAAATTCAATTTTTTAGCTTTTCAAATTCTACCGTCATTAACTTTAGCTAGATTTGCTCCTTCCAAGCATTCATGGTAACAATCAATTAGTTCAATCAACAAGTTATCTCATATAACCACATTTCACTTCTTACTCGATGCAGTACAAGGAATGAAGCAGTCTCATTAGCTGCGAGAAGCAGACGATTCGAATCGAGTTTTAACCTTGCAAGGTAAACCTAAACACACGGCATGTCAGGGTACTCCGACCCCACACATGACAATCGTCCCCATCGATTCCCCGTTCGCGTCCAGGCCTCACCGCCTTGGCATACAATGCTCCACTGACCCCGGCTGCCGCCGTGCAGTGACCGCACTTGTACCCACCATAGCTAGCATGGGAGACCCAGTCTCAGGTCGCATGAGGGATAAAGTCCGCGCCCGGCTTCACTCAGGTACTAGGTTTACCGGTTACCATTTTTCCCGGCATGTGCTTAGTACGTTCAAAAGCTTGACTCAGGTATCCACACATTAATCCTTAATTCATTTTTCCCGTCTTATGGACAAGGCATCCTCCCTGGATCCAAGTCCATAGACCAAACATATATCCCGTTATCAAGATGAATACAATCAATTCCTGACCTCGCGCGAGTGCTAGAAAAATCACTCGACTTCTACCGAGATCCTGATTAGCAAGCAGCTACTCGACCTAGCATACTAGTATTCATCTCAAAAAGGAATCCTAAGTTCATGCAACTAGAGGTTTCAAGCAACTCCTACACTTAAGTGCACATTGCAATCCTACAAGCATTAAGTGTAGTAAAGTAGCATATAATAACATGGTTATGCATAAAACCGGGGCTTGCCTTCAATTGCTGGGGCTGCGGGGAGATCCTCGATAGCAGCCTCTGAAGCCTGCTCCTGGTCCTCCTCTTGGATAGGTCCTTGCTCGGGGATGAGCACGTACTCTCCGTCGGCAAGATTACAATCTAATGAACGCAATGCGTAAGATATATGCATGATATGATATGTGCTTTTTAGAAATTACAACTTTAAAGGTGTATGATCTTCTTGAGTTAAATAAGGTTAACTTAGCTTATGTAATACCCTTTTAGTGGTATACTTGGTAAGTTGGGTTAGACTTAGCTAAGGTAAGTAGTAGATTAAATTTTGGGGTTCCACTGAATTCCTTTTAAGTCTTAGGGAGAATTGATAAGTTCTCAAGTTAGGTTTATTGGGATGAGGTTTATTCCTTCTTTCCTTTTCTTTTATTCTCTTAAGGGTTTTGGAGTGGGTTTGAACTACAAGTTGCTTTTATAAAATTCCAAAAATTCTGCAAAAATTACAGTGGCTTGTTACTGGTGGGTGGTGCTCTGTCTTAAAATTTGGGGATCAGAAGGTGAATAGTTTTCTCTGGACAAAATTATTAAACTCTAGGGCAGAAGGGGTGCTTTGAACTACAACTATTATTTAACAGTAGGTAATTCTCTAAAACTTATTTTTGCTGGCTTTTAGGTGTTACAACATGACTTGATACAAATTTTTAACCATTACTACCTTTTAATTATTTTTCTATGGTTTTCTCAAGTTTCTAACCAAATGGGTGCTTTCTACTACCACTATATTTGAAAAATATCAAGCAACAGAGTTCTTATTTTTCATAGTTAGTATTTTGTGCAAGAGCAATCATTCTGAAGTTTGGCCTCTTTTTGCTTAAGGGAAGGGGTGGTTTGCATTATTTGAATTAAATGGCCTTTCTCATAAATTACTAGCAAAAGGTATGGGTTTACTTCTTTTTCATGGGTTTGCATTTTTCTCTGGTGGTTTGTCTCATCATAGACTTAGCAAATTTTTGGTTGCCCATTATCACATTAAAAGGGGTTGTTTATGATTTATTGGAAAAATGCCTTATTATCACTTTGTATTTATTTCCCCTACTTAAAAAGTTGGGCTGGGGTGTTCTGTATTTTTGTAGTGGGGCTCTGATGGTTGTAAGTTCACTGGATTTTTATTAATCATTTAGGTTATAGTTTTGCCTATTTAATAATTGATTTTCAGTCTATATAAGGCTAAACAAATCATCTTAATTTAAAATTGGTCCAAATTAATGGTCTCTATATTTTTCCTAGGTTCTCTGGTGCATAAGTAAACTAGGAAAAATATTATTAATCACTGTTCATTAATTTCTAATGCCTTTCTGATTTTCTCTAAGTTTTGGACAAAATAGCTTTAAATGAATAACCACATCATATTTTTCAATGCTGGGGTTCCTACTATTTTTAAACATTGTCTAAATAAGGTTTAAACATCTACAAATTTTCTTAAGCTCAGCTCAAAAGAAAAACTAATTTTTCTTATTTAAATAAGGTTTAGTAGGTTTCTGTTTTTAATTTTAAACTCTAAAATTTAGAACAGAAAGCATGGGGTTCACTATTTTTAAATTATAGGTCATAATATTCCAGAGCTAGCAAAATTGGTTTGACAACTTTCGATTAATATTTCATCAAGTTATGGATTTTCTAAGTTCTCTGGTCATTTTAAAAAGAATAACAGAATTGATTAAATGGAAATCCACCTTGCATTGGGGTCCCTGGCGATTTTCTAAGTTTTCTTCGCGAATCAGTCCTTAGGTTACTATTCACATGAGTCACTGGCATTACAGAAAACCCCTCGGGTTCTACAAATCCTAACCCGAGGTCCTTCTTCTACCTTAAACAGTAGCCGCGGCGAAGAAAAGGGCGGAGGGGCTTACCGGCGGCGAGACTGTTCCGGTGAAGTGGTCGAGGATGAAGGGGAGGTCGCGGGGATCACAACGGTGTGCGGAACGCCGTCGGAGATGGCCGGAGTCGGTCGGTCCACACGCGCAGGCGGGGATGCTCGTCGGCGGCGAGGAGACCGCCCTGGTCATGGCGAGGTAGTTCAATCAAATGGGTCAGGGAGGTCCACGGGATGCCAGAGAAGTTATGAGCGAAAGGAATTGGGCGGAGACTCACTGGATAGCTCGGTCCACGCGCGGCGGCGGAAGACCGAAGTCCGGTGAGGTCGATCTCGGGCCTCCGGTGAAGTCCGGTCGGGTCCGAGGGCTTGGCGAGCTTCACGGGCTACTGGCGGAGCTAGCCGAAGCACTGGCCTGCCCAGAGGATGGCTGGAGGGGGCTGGCCACGGTGGCCGAAGCTTCTGGCGGCAATGGCGGGCGGAAATGAGCTCGCCGGAGCTAAAGGAAAGTGGCTGGCCGGTGAGGGTGAGTGCGGGGCGAAGTGGGGCGCACCTAGGAGGGCTTTATAGGCACGGCGCGGTGCACGGGCGGTCGTGGACCGGCGAGTGCGCGCGGGCGTGCACTGGGAGGCGCGGTGCGCGAACGGGCGTGAACCAGGGGTGTCAGCCGCGGTCGAACACGTGTTCCCGTTGCCTCTGCCCCTGTTCAAGCGCCGATTGGGAGCAAATCTTCGCGAATTTGGGCAAGATCACTGCAAGGGATTTGTTCACCAGACCAAGCTTGTCTTTTATGTATGGACGACGTGCGGTTTTAGGCTAGGGACAGGGAGTTGTAGCGTCACCAAGGTGCCAGTGTCAGAATGCCTGGTCCCGAGGTTAAGCTGCGCCAAAACCGTGCCAAATGGATTTGGTTTGAGTTCAAACTTTCCCAGAATGTGTTCAAGGTAATTTGGCACGACTTTGATATTTGGATCTTCTGGCTTTGAGTTTTGAAAAACAGAGAACACAGATGATCTTTGAGAAGAGGTCTGAAATCCAGAAATTCAGAAATCTGAATTTCTCCAAGGGTTCATAGATCAAGGGCTGATTTGGGAATTTATTTGAGTTATTTTGACTAAGCCTTCTCAATCTTTCTTGTTGCTTAATAAATATACTTTAACTTATATAATTGGCTCAACTCAAAATTTTAAACTTTTCATCCCCTTTTTCATATTTTCTTGAATTTTGTTCATGGGGCTTACTTACGGTTTGAATTAGGATTGCACATTCTTATCTTTCAAAAGTCTCAATTGTTTTGATCATGACACTTTTAAGTATATACATTTGGTGAATTCTTTCTTACTTAAGTTATTTTGATTCTCATGCTTACTTTGGTTCACATAAAATAATGGCTCTTAGGTTTGGCATTTGAGAGAAACCCTAGGTGACACTGGGGTGTCACAGCCTTCCCCCCTTAAAGGAATCTCGTCCCGAGATTTGGGCCAGAGTCCTCCCGGGGTGAAGCGAAGGGTGAGACTGATAGGAAAAAGGGTGATGATTGTTATTATTAGGATAAACTGCTCTTCGAATGTCATTCTCTTTGCAACTTCAGAAGGAAGTCCTTTTAAGATTTACTTTATAGTTACTTCATTCTGAATTAAGATCATATTTTTGGGAATTAGATTCGAAAGGCAGGAGGAGGGGTTGGGGGTGATTACGTACCAGCTTCCTTAGGTAGGCAATCGGGGAAGTTGGATCTTAAGAATTCCTCGGTTTCCCAAGTAGCTTCCTCCTCTGAGTGATTACTCCACTGGACCTTGAACATCTTGATCGATTTAGCCCGAGTTGATCTTTCCTTGCAATCCAGAATCTTGGAGGGGTACTCTTGGTACGAGAGATCTGGCTCTATCTCCAATTCTGGCTCTGCTATGATCTCAGTCGGCAATCGAACACATTTTTTTTGGCTGAGATACATGGAATACACTGTGAATGGCAGACATCTTTGAAGGTAACTTCAGCTTGTATGCCACGGGTCCACATGCTTCTATGATCTCATAAGGTCCAATGTAACGAGGGGCTAGCTTGCCTTTGATCCCAAACCTCTGCACTCCCTTGGTGGGTGATACCTTGAGGTATACAAAACTTCCCACCGCGAACTGGAGAGGTTTCCTTCTTTTATCATGATAGCTCTTCTGCCTGGCCTGAGCAGCTTCTAGATTCTTCCTGATTAGCTTGACCTTCCTTTCGGCTTCAGTCACTAAATCAGGTCCAAAAACTTCTCTTTCACCAGGTTGAGACCAATTGAGTGGTGTCCTGCACCTTCTTCCATAGAGAGCTTCAAAAGGTGCCATCTTTAGGCTGGATTGATAACTATTGTTATAAGCAAACTCTGCCAAGGAGAGGTGCTTATCCCAGTTCTTGCCACAATCGATCGCACAAGCTCTCAGCATATCCTCCAGAATCTGGTTTACCCTTTCCGTCTGACCATCAGTCTGTGGGTGGTAAGCTGAACTCCTGATTAGCTTGGTTCCCAAAGACTCTTGCAATTGTTCCCAAAATCTGGCAACAAATTGGGCTCCTCGGTCAGAAACAATGGTCCGAGGTAATCCGTGCAAACACACGATCCGGTCAATATACAATTCTGCATATTTCTGAGCCTTATCAGTGGTGTGCACAGGAAGAAAATGTGCCACTTTCGTCAATCGGTCCACAATAACCCAAATCGAATCATGATGACGAGAGGTGTTGGGCAGACCCACAATGAAATCCATGCTGATGTCGTCCCACTTTCACGAAGGTACGGACAGTGGTTGCAAAGCTCCAGCGGACTTCAAGTGGCTTGCCTTTATCCTCTGACAGGTGTCACACTCTGATACATACTGGGCTATCTCCCTCTTCATTCTGGTCCACCAGTACAAAAGCTTCAAATCATGGTACATCTTGGTGCTTCCCGGATGCATAGAGAATTTGGAGAGGTGGGCCTCATCCAAAATTTTCCTCTTGAGATCCTGGTCCTTAGGAATTACCAATCTGCTCTTGAACCATAACACACCTTTCTCATCCTGGCGGAAACAATTATACTTCTCAACCTTCTGATGGAGATTCTTCTTGATAATCTGCACTCCCTTGTCACTGAGCTGGGCCTTAATGATCTGGTCTTGCAAAGCTGGCTCAACAGAAATGTGAGACAAAGAACCAGAAGGAATCACTTCAATTTGCATCTTGCTCAACTCATCACACAAGGTGTTAATGCGAGAATCCATCAGAATACAGTTGCACTGCAACTTCCGACTTAAGGCATCTGCTACCACATTAGCTTTCCCTGGGTGATAATGTACCTCCAGGTCATAATCCTTGATCAGCTCTAGCCATCTTCTCTGCCTCATGTTGAGATCAGCCTGAGTAAAAATGTACTTAAGGCTCTTATGATCAGTGAAGATGTTGCAGTGGGTTCCCATTAGATAGTGCCTCCACATCTTCAATGCATGAACCACTGCTGCTAACTCAAGGTCATGAGTGGGATAATTTTGCTCATGAGGCCTGAGTGCTCTTGAGGCATAAGCAATGACTCGGTTGTCTTGCATCAAGACACAACCTAGCCCGGTGCCAGAGGCATCACAATATACATCAAAAGGCTTGCTGCTGTCGGGTTGCGCCAATACTGGTGCTGTGGTCAGATGCTGCCTTAATGCATGGAAGGCATCTTCGCACTTCTGACTCCACACAAATTTGACTTCTTTCTTCAGCAACTCATTAATAGGCTTCGCAATTCGAGAGAAGTCCGGAATAAATCTTCGGTAATAACCAGCTAATCCCAGAAAACTCCGAATCTGGCGAACAGTCGTTGGTGGCCTCCAATTCATCACCTCTTGCACTTTATCAGGATCAACAGCTATTCCAGTCTGAGAGATAGTGTGACCCAAGAATTTGATTTCCTTTAGCCAAAAATCACACTTGGATAACTTGGCATGAAGGTGGTGCTCTCGCAGACGTTGAAGCACTACATGCAAATGCCCGGCATGTTCTTCTTCATTCTTTGAGTACACCAAAATATCATCGATGAAAACCACCACAAACTTGTCCAACTCCGGCATGAAAACAGAATTCATCAGATACATGAAATATGCTGGTGCATTTGTCAGCCCGAATGACATCACCAAGAATTCATATAGCCCATATCTGGTTGAGAATGTCGTCTTCGGAATATCACTTGCTCGTATTTTGATCTGATGGTAGCCAGAGCGAAGGTCTATCTTGGAAAACAC
Source organism: Zea mays (assembly GCF_902167145.1). Lineage (NCBI taxonomy): Eukaryota > Viridiplantae > Streptophyta > Magnoliopsida > Poales > Poaceae > Zea > Zea mays. The sequence continues at coordinate 39,743,196 of NC_050100.1, read as the reverse complement.
CTTGGCCCCGACCAACTGGTCAAAAAGAACATCAATACGAGGCAAAGGATACTTGTTCTTGATAGTTACCGCATTAAGAGGGAGGTAATCTATACACAGCCTCAAGCTTTCATCCTTCTTCTTCACAAATAGTGCTGGACATCCCCAAGGCGAAGTGCTTGGGCGAATGAAACCCTTATCCAGCAACTCTTGCAACTGCTTCTTCAACTCTGCCAACTCAGCGGGTGGCATTCGGTAGGGCCTCTTGGAAATTGGGGCCGTTCCCGGTTGCAACTCGATGGCGAATTCAATATCCCGATCCGGTGGCATTCCTGGCAATTCATCAGGGAAGACATCTGCATACTCACAGACCACTAGGATCTTCTTCAGGGGTAACTCTGTCATAGAGAAAGTACATGACTGAGAAGAACCCTGACTAGGCAGAATCAAAGTGAAATTCCCGCAGAAAGGAGAATTAACTTCCACGGTACGACTGGCTACATCAAGCACAACTTGGTGCAAGGTCATCCAATTTGCCCCTAGAATAATGTCCACATTTTCCAATCCCAACACAAGAAGAGTGGTTTTGATAATGTGGCTTCCCAGTTGAATAGGCACACTTTGGTTTAATTGATTAGTTGCAATTTTACCCCCAGGTGTGACTATCATGAATGACCCTTTTGAGTGAGAGAATGGCAGTTTGCATTTAGCACTGAACTTTTGGCTAATGAAACTATGAGATGCACCAGAATCAAACAGAATTAAAGCAGGTTGATTATAAACTGAAAAGGTACCGGTCATGATAGGAGCTCCTTCTGGCATTTCCTCTAGAGCAGTGAAGTTGAGCTTCCCTTGCCTGACTTGCACCTTCTGCTTTCTTCCCTTGTCTTGATTTGGTGCTGGCATCTGCCTTTGCTGGTTCCTGGGGCAATTCTTGGCATAGTGGCCCACATTGCCACAAGTGAAACACTTGTTCCCATTGCCCTGGCGGAACTGCTGCTGCTGCGGAGGCTGATTGTTTCTTGGGGCGGGAGCTGGGTAGCGGTTGGGTGCCGGCTGCTGCTGCTGCTGAGGTGGCCTGATCACCCATCTGCCTGCCTGCTGCTGAAAACCCCTGCTCTGATTGTGAGAAACAATCTGGAACCTCTGAGCCTGAGCGGATGGTGCTGCCATTGGTGCCTTTCTCTTCTTCTCTGCCCGGTGAGCAACAATGCAATCCTCCTGAGAGATGGCCATATTGACCAACTCATTGAAGCTATCAGCCCGAACAGTGTTGAGTCGTTCCCGCAGCTTGGTATTGAGACCCTTGCGGAAGCGATCCCTCTTCTTCTCATCAGAATCAGCATGATACCCTGCATACTGGCATAAGTCGTTGAAGGCTTGCGCATACTGCAGTACCGTGCGGGTTCCTTGATTAAGGGCCAGAAATTCATTCAACTTCCGATCAAGAATGCCAGCTGGAATGTGGTGTCCTCTGAAGGCAGTCTTGAATTCCTCCCAAGATACCTCACGATCAGCGGGGAGCATAGCACGGAAGTGGTCCCACCAAGTCCGAGCAGGTCCGCGAAGCTGCTGTGCGGCGAAGCGAGCCTTGGCCTCATCAGGGCAGTCTCCTGTGAGGAGGGGAAACTTGGACTCGACGACGCGAAGCCATATGTCGGCGTCCAATGGATCCTCTGCCTTGGTGAACAAGGGCGGCTGCGTGCTCAGAAACTCCTGGTATGTTGCCATAGCCGGAGGTCGCTGATGCTGGCCTCCACCATGATGCTGTTGGTGGGGCTGGTGCTGCAAGAGCTGTCGCAGAATCTCATTTTGCTGGGCCATCAGCTCCTGCACTGTGGGAGCTGGGGGAGGTGGCGGGGGAGCTTGCTCGTTCTGCCCGCGACGCTGCCTAGCTGCCATCTGAAAACAGAGATTGTCGCCATTGTTATCCCAACTCACAGTTTCGAACGACAAGATATCATTCATATGGAAGGAAAAATGCCATAATCATAATATTGGGTTCGAATGAAGATAACACGGTGACAAAGATCCCACAGATTTAAAAGTTTACAGGGTTACATCAATCAGGGGAAAGTACCCATAAGCCTAGTCCAAAATATGATACTACTAAGCTCGCATAGGTTCCTATCCGCCTAAAAGTGTCGAAACGACTGCTTAACCCTGAGCGGTGGAAGCGACACTGGATACGGGTGAAGGAGGCATCGCGGAGGTAGTCCCATTGGCACCAGGGGCTGGTCGTAGCTCCTCGGGAGCCTCTTCTCCCTCGCTTCCTGCTTCATTAGCCTCCATCTCCAGGTGGTGCATGTCCAAGTGGTCATTTGCTTCCTCGAGTTCCCTCTGCACATCGTGAAGCTGGTTTTCCAAGACATCAATAGTGTTGTCTCGGATCTCCACTTGCTGCTCCAGGGTAGCGATACGCTGGCTCAGCCTCTCCACCTGCAGATCCTTCTCCACCAACTCTGTGGATAGGTCAACCACAAAATCTTCCCGACTGTCGAGAGTGAGCTTGGCAGTCTGAGCGGTGTTAGCAAGAAGTGCCATAGCATCGCTCTGAAGGGCCTGAAGGCGGTACAGCGCACTCATGCACTGAACAGTGACCCTCCCAACCAAGTCAGGATACATTGCCCACACATCCTTCACATGGCTCACGCGGTTACACCACATGGGATCATCCTTCTTCTCAGCAGGGAAGAGTCCCAAGGGGTGCATCACCATCTCCAGGGGATGGTAGCCACAGAAAGTCGTCAGAGTCTTCATGGCTGCCGCCTCAACGGTGTCGTCCGTCCTGAGTCCAATCGTCTCGGAATCAAGAGAACGCCAACCTGGCTGAAGGGGATGAGCCTCCAAGGTCAGCCAGACCCGACAACGAGGTACCCGATGCTCCTCATACAACTGCACCGTGTACAAAGGGGGCGTAGGGTAACCGGCGGAGTTAAGCACTCCCCACAAGATGGAAGGAAAGCCATCGCGAGAAAGGAAGTCAGAACTGAAACGAGAGTCTCCTCCACTGGCAGGGGTGTGTGAATTCATCTGTGGAAGGGAATTAAAGATAAAGATTATGGTGGAAGGAAAAAGAAAAAGAGAGCCCGGATGATTTTAAAGAAAGGGGTTAGCTCAAATTTTAATTCCTCTTGGTGTTTTATAATGCATGCATGCTGTAAGAAACGTTGCCTCTCACAAGAAAATAGGGTGCCTTTTTAGGGCATCCTAAAAATATAAGTATTGGCCCACAGGGCCTAATTAATTAGCCACCTATTTCTCCCTCTATGCCTAAGGACTTTCGTCCTAGGTCTAGCGGTCTAATCCTGACGATCCGTAACAGTTTCTAGGCAAGTTTTAGGTTTTGAAAATTGGTATCCATGGTTTATTGTCCTTCTCTGTGGTGGAATTTGCTCCGATACCAGCTGTGGCAGAACCACCCGAATTATTCCAGCTTAAGTGCCTAAGTCACGCCTCAGGGGCCGTAACACACTTAAATCGGAATAACCCGTCAGTCCCTCAGATCTAGTCTGATAGAGCCACTTAACCAGGATCAAATTCCACAATCTCACTCGAAGGTGAGTCACAGAAGAAATACAATAAAACAGGAAACCTCAAATTAAGTACTGAATTATTACATAGATCGGAGTTTTTGAGTAGCGAATAAGAGTTCACAAAATAAAGTGCAGCGGATAATCGATGTCATCGGTAATGAGGAAATGGGCAAGGCCTAGCCCACTACTCCTCATGCTCCTCTCCTGCCGGAGCCACGTCCCACTCGACCGTCCAACCCGGTGGCAGGGTGGTAGGCCAAGTCACACCATCAACCAATTCCTGCATGGTACCTGCAAAAATTGTGCCACAAGCAAGGCTGAGTATACTAATACTCAGCTAGACTTAACCGGTGTGAGGAGTCTACTCCTCTACCTCTAGACTATGCAGCTGTTTGGCTGAGGGGTTTAGTTTGCCAAAAGCACTAGCTGTTTCTAAATTCAATTTTTTAGCTTTTCAAATTCTACCGTCATTAACTTTAGCTAGATTTGCTCCTTCCAAGCATTCATGGTAACAATCAATTAGTTCAATCAACAAGTTATCTCATATAACCACATTTCACTTCTTACTCGATGCAGTACAAGGAATCAAGCAGTCTCATTAGCTGCGAGAAGCAGACGATTCGAATCGAGTTTTAACCTTGCAAGGTAAACCTAAACACACGGCATGTCAGGGTACTCCGACCCCACACATGACAACCGTCCCCATCGATTCCCCGTTCGCGTCCAGGCCTCATCGCCTTGGCATACAATGCTCCACTGACCCCGGCTGCCGCCGTGCAGTGACCGCACTTGTACCCACCATAGCTAGCATGGGAGACCCAGTCTCAGGTCGCATGAGGGATAAAGTCCGCGCCCGGCTTCACTCAGGTACTAGGTTTACCGGTTACCATTTTTCCCGGCATGTGCTTAGTACGTTCAAAAGCTTGACTCAGGTATCCACACATTAATCCTTAATTCATTTTTCCCGTCTTATGGACAAGGCATCCTCCCTGGATCCAAGTCCATAGACCAAACATATATCCCGTTATCAAGATGAATACAATCAATTCCTGACCTCGCGCGAGTGCTAGAAAAATCACTCGACTTCTACCGAGATCCTGATTAGCAAGCAGCTACTCGACCTAGCATACTAGTATTCATCTCAAAAAGGAATCCTAAGTTCATGCAACTAGAGGTTTCAAGCAACTCCTACACTTAAGTGCACATTGCAATCCTACAAGCATTAAGTGTAGTAAAGTAGCATATAATAACATGGTTATGCATAAAACCGGGGCTTGCCTTCAATTGTTGGGGCTGCGGGGAGATCCTCGATAGCAGCCTCTGAAGCCTGCTCCTGGTCCTCCTCTTGGATAGGTCCTTGCTCGGGGATGAGCACGTACTCTCCGTCGGCAAGATTACAATCTAATGAACGCAATGCGTAAGATATATGCATGATATGATATGTGCTTTTTAGAAATTACAACTTTAAAGGTGTATGATCTTCTTGAGTTAAACAAGGTTAACTTTGCTTATGTAATACCCTTTTAGTGGTATACTTGGTAAGTTGGGTTAGACTTAGCTAAGGTAAGTAGTAGATTAAATTTTGGGGTTCCACTGAATTCCTTTTAAGTCTTAGGGAGAATTGATAAGTTCTCAAGTTAGGTTTATTGGGATGAGGTTTATTCCTTCTTTCCTTTTCTTTTATTCTCTTAAGGGTTTTGGAGTGGGTTTGAACTACAAGTTGCTTTTATAAAATTCCAAAAATTCTGCAAAAACTACAGTGGCTTGTTACTGGTGGGTGGTGCTCTGTCTTAAAATTTGGGGATCAGAAGGTGAATAGTTTTCTCTGGACAAAATTATTAAACTCTAGGGCAGAAGGGGTGCTTTGAACTACAACTATTATTTAACAGTAGGTAATTCTCTTAAACTTATTTTTGCTGGCTTTTAGGTGTTACAACATGACTTGATACAAATTTCTAACCATTACTACCTTTTAATTATTTTTCTATGGTTTTCTCAAGTTTCTAACCAAATGGGTGCTTTCTACTACCACTATATTTGAAAAATATCCAGCAACAAAGTTCTTATTTTTCATAGTTAGTATTTTGTGCAAGAGCAATCATTCTGAAGTTTGGCCTCTTTTTGCTTAAGGGAAGGGGTGGTTTGCATTATTTGAATTAAATGGCCCTTCTCATAAATTACTAGCAAAAGGTATGGGTTTACTTCTTTTTCATGGGTTTGCATTTTTCTCTGGTGGTTTGTCTCATCATGGACTTAGCAAATTTTTGGTTGCCCATTATCACATTAAAAGGGGTTGTTTATGATTTATTGGAAAAATGCCTTATTATCACTTTGTATTTATTTCCCCTACTTAAAAAGTTGGGCTGGGGTGTTCTGTATTTTTGTAGTGAGGCTCTGGTGGTTGTAAGTTCACTGGATTTTTATTAATCATTTAGGTTATAGTTTTGCCTATTTAATAATTGATTTTTAGTCTATATAAGGCTAAACAAATCATCTTAATTTAAAATTGGTCCAAATTAATGGTCTCTGTATTTTTCCTAGGTTTTCTGGTGCATAAGTAAACTAGGAAAAATATTATTAATCACTGTTCATTAATTTCTAATGCCTTTCTGATTTTCTCTAAGTTTTGGACAAAATAGCTTTAAATGAATAACCACATCATATTTTTCAATGCTGGGGTTCCTACTATTTTTAAACAGTGTCTAAATGAGGTTTAAACATCTACAAATTTTCTTAAGCTCAGCTCAAAAGAAAAACTAATTTTTCTTATTTAAACAAGGTTTAGTAGGTTTCTGTTTTTAATTTTAAACTCTAAAATTTAGAACAGAAAGCATGGGGTTCACTATTTTTAAATGATAGGTCATAATATTCCAGAGCTAGCAAAATTGGTTTGACAACTTTCGATTAATATTTCATCAAGTTATGGATTTTCTAAGTTCTCTGGTCATTTTAAAAAGAATAACAGAATTGATTAAATGGAAATCCACCTTGCATTGGGGTCCCTGGCGATTTTCTAAGTTTTCTTCGCGAATCAGTCCTTAGGTTACTATTCACATGAGTCACTGGCATTACAGAAAACCCCTCGGGTTCTACAAATCCTAACCCGAGGTCCTTCTTCTACCTTAAATAGTAGCCGCGGCGAAGAAAAGGGCGGAGGGGCTTACCGGCGGCGAGACTGTTCCGGTGAAGTGGTCGAGGATGAAGGGGAGGTCGCGGGGATCACAACGGTGTGCGGAACGCCGTCGGAGATGGCCGGAGTCGGTCGGTCCACGCGCGCAGGCGGGGATGCTCGTCGGCGGCGAGGAGACCGGCCTGGTCACGGCGAGGTAGTTCAATCAAATGGGTCAGGGAGGTCCACGGGATGCCAGAGAAGTTATGAGCGAAAGGAATTGGGCGGAGACTCACTGGATAGCTCGGTCCACGCGCGGCGGCGGAAGACCGAAGTCCGGTGAGGTCGATCTCGGGCCTCCGGTGAAGTCCGGTCGGGTCCGAGGGCTTGGCGAGCTTCACGGGCTACTGGCGGAGCTAGCCGAAGCACTGGCCTGCCCAGAGGATGGCTGGAGGGGGCTGGCCACGGTGGCCGAAGCTTCTGGCGGCAATGGCGGGCGGAAATGAGCTCGCCGGAGCTAAAGGAAAGTGGCTGGCCGGTGAGGGTGAGTGCGGGGCGAAGTGGGGCGCGCCTAGGAGGGCTTTATAGGCACGGCGCGGTGCACGGGCGGTCGTGGACCGGCGAGTGCGCGCGGGCGTGCACTGGGAGGCGCGGTGCGCGAACGGGCGTGAACCAGGGGTGTCAGCCGCGGTCGAACACGTGTTCCCGTTGCCTCTGCCCCTGTTCAAGCGCCGATTGGGAGCAAATCTTCGCGAATTTGGGCAAGATCACTGCAAGGGATTTGTTCACCAGACCAAGCTTGTCTTTTGTGTATGGACGACGTGCGGTTTTAGGCTAGGGACAGGGAGTTGTAGCGTCACCAAGGTGCCAGTGTCAGAATGCCTGGTCCCGAGGTTAAGCTGCGCCAAAACCGTGCCAAATAGATTTGGTTTGAGTTCAAACTTTCCCAGAATGTGTTCAAGGTAATTTGGCACGACTTTGATATTTGGATCTTCTGGCTTTGAGTTTTGAAAAACAGAGAACACAGATGATCTTTGAGAAGAGGTCTGAAATTCAGAAATCTGAATTTCTCCAAGGGTTCATAGATCAAGGGCTGATTTGGGAATTTATTTGAGTTATTTTGACTAAGCCTTCTCAATCTTTCTTGTTGCTTAATAAATATACTTTAACTTATAATAATTGGCTCAACTCAAAATTTTAAACTTTTCATCCCCTTTTTCATATTTTCTTGAATTTTGTTCATGGGGCTTACTTAGGGTTTGAATTAGGGTTGCACATTCTTATCTTTCAAAAGTCTCAATTGTTTTGATCATGACACTTTTAAGTATATACATTTGGTGAATTCTTTCTTACTTAAGTTATTTTGATGCTCATGCTTACTTTGGTTCACATAAAATAATGGCTCTTAGGTTTGGCATTTGAGAGAAACCCTAGGTGACACTGGGGTGTCACAGTTTCCTCAGCAGCAGCGGTACCGTTAGAACAACTAGTAGGGAGGAAATCAGTATCAGCGTCAGAGCAACCAGACACCTCACCTTCCTACCCCAACAACCAACCATAACAACCAAGCAGCTCCAGCGCAAGGAGGAGGTCATGCATGTTTCCACTGTGGGGAACAAGGCCATTGGGCGAATCATTGCCTAAAGAAAACAGCTCAGCAGCAGCCAGCTCCCAATGCCCCTATGAGGCAGAATGCAATGCAACAAGGAAGCAACAATCGTGGGCAGCCTCATGCCCAGTATGGAAAGGTGAACCACTTGGAGGCCGACACGGTCCAAGAGACCCCAGGAGTGGCACTAGGTACGTTCTCAGTCAAGTACCATTCTGTAAATGTGTTATTTGATACTAGAGCAACACATTCTTTTGTGACTGCATCATGGGTAGAATCACACAGTATATCAGTAGCACCCATGTATCCACCTATGAGGGTTAGTTCAATTGGTGGGAGAACTCAAACGGATAGATTTTGCCCTAGTGCAAGAGTTCAAATAAGGGGGGTAGAGTTCCCCGCTGATCTATAGTTATGGGTAACCAGGATGCGACTATAGATGTCATCCTAGGGATGAATTGGCTAACCAAATATCAAGCCAGTCTTAGCTGTGACAAGAGGATGGTGAAATTGGTGTACTTATCAAGAAAGGAAGTGTTAGTGGAGTTGGTCTTGTCTAGACCAAGGAAAGTAAGCTGTCACCAAGTCACCGCCCGTATTGAGGAGATTGAACCATCAAAAGCTATCAACGTAGTATCAGAATTTCTAGATGTGTTTTCCGAGGAGTTACCAGGCATGCCACCTAAAAGGAAAGTTGAATTTGCCATAGAGCTTATACTAGGAACCGCCCTTATTTCCGAGCCTATCGAGTGTCCAGACCAGAATTGGTGGAACTCAAGAAGCAGATTGATGAGTTGTTAGGGAAAGGCTACATCAGACCAAGTACCTCTCCTTGGGCAGCCACAATGCTATTTGTGGAGAAGAAGGATGGAACAAAGAGGATGTGCATTGACTACAGATCCTTGAATGAAGTTATTGTCAAGAATAAGTACCCCTGCCTAGAATTAAAGACTTATTTGATCAGTTGAGAGGAGTCGGGGTGTTCTTAAAGATAGATCTAAGGTCAGGTTACCATCAGCTCAGAATCCGGCCTTCGGACATACAGAAGATAGCCTTCATCACCAAGTATGGGCTATATGAGTTCACGGTCATGTCATTCAGTTTGACGAATGTGCTAGCTTATTTCATGTATTTGATGAACAGTGTGTTCATGGACTACCTCGACAAGTTTGTGTGGTGTTCATTGATGATATCCTTGTATAATCCCAGAATGAGCAGGAGCATGAAGAGCACTTGAGGAAAGTACTGCAAAGGCTACAAGATTGTCAGTTGTATGCCAAGCTTAGCAAGTGCGAGTTCTGGATCAGCGAAATCATGTTCTTAGGTCATATCATAAACCAAGAGGGATTGGATGTGGATCTGAAGAAGGTAGCAGCTATTCTAGACTGGAAGGTACCGAAAGACGCCTGGGGAATGAAGAGTTTCATTGGAATGGCTAGTTACTATCAGCGTTTTATTGAAGGTTTCTCCAAGATTGCCAGGCCAATGACAGCCTTGTTGGCAAAGAAGGTTGAGTTCAAGTGGACCCTAGCGTGCCAAAAGTCCTTTGAGACATTGAAGGAGAAGTTGACAACAACACCAGTATTGATTCTGCTAGATGTCCACAAGTCATTCTCGGTATATTGTGATGCTTCGTACACCGGACTAGGATGTGTGTTAATGCAGGAAGGGAGAGTAGTGGCATACTCATCGTGACAGTTGAAGATTCATGAGAATAATTATCCTACTCATAATCTGGAGTTAGTAGCAGTGGTTCATGCCCTGAAGACCTAGAGGCACTACTTGTATGGGCAGAAGTGTGATATCTACACAGACCAAAAGAGTCTCAAGTACATATTCACCCAGTCAGAGGTGAACATGAGGCAGCGAGGATGGCTAGAGTTAATCAAAGACCATGAGCTGGAGATCTATTATCACCTAGGCAAAGTAAATGTGGTTGCAGATGCTCTGAGCAGAAAGAGTCAAGTCAATATGTTAGCCGCTCACCCAATGTCGTATGTGCTAGCAAAGGAATTCGACAGATTGAGTCTCGAATTTCTGAACAACACTCAAGGAGTGACAATTGAGTTGGATCCCACTCTAGAGCAAGATATCAGGAAGGGCCAGAAGGATGATGAGAACATCAACGAGATCCGGCAGCTGATCATAGAGGGAAAAGGCAAGGATTTCCGTGAAGATGCAGAAGGAGTGGTATGGTTCAAGGATAGACTATGTGTTCCTGACATCAAATCGATCCAGGAACTGATTCTCAAGGAAGCTCATGAGACAACATATTATATACACCCTGGTAGCGAGAAGATGTACCAAGACCTAAAGAAAAGATTCTGGTGGTACGGTATGAAAAGGGAGATAGCAGAATATGTGGCTGTCTGCGACAGTTGTTAGAGGATTAAGGCAGAACATCAGAGGCCCGCAGGTTTGTTGCAGCAGTTGCAGATTCCTTAGTGGAAATGGGATGAGAACTGAGTTTTGAAGTGGGAGATTATGTCTACTTGAAGGTGTCACCGATCAGAGGAATCAAAAGATTCGGAGTCAAGGGAAAGCTAGCACCCCGATACATCGGACCGTACCAGATCCAAGCAAGAAGTGGAGAACTGGTATATCAACTCAGCTTACCAGAGAATCTGTCAGCTGTACATAACGTGTTCCATGTGTCCCAACTGAAGAAATGCTTGAGAGTGATAGAAGAGCAGTTGCCAACGGAGGACCTTGAAGTTCAAGAAGATCTGACATATATTGAGAAGCCAACTCAAATTCTGGAGACAGCAGATCGGGTCACTCGAAGAAGCACCATCAGGATGTGCAAAGTCAAATGGGGCCATCACTCAGAGGAAGAGGCAACCTAGGAAAGAGAAGATGATTTGAAAGCCAAGTACCCTGAGCTCTTTTCTAGCCAACCCTGAATCTCGAGGGCGAGATTCTTTTTAAGGGGGATAGGTCTGTAACACCCTGAATTTAGGGGTATAAAATTTCTTTCTAAGTATATACCAAATTTAGGTGTTACTCTTGTATCTCTCTCTCTTTTCCTTTTGAGTAGATTTAGCTTAATTAGTGAGGGATTAATTATTTATTTTTTTTGTCAAAACATTATGAGTCATGAAATGTTGCATCATCCTAAGCTTAAATATTCTTTGAATTGTTGCACATGTTTGAATTAGTTTGAATTTGAAACTTGGTTTGAATTTGAATTGAAAACCCTAGAGAAAATAAAATAGAAAAGCAATTCGAAATTCCAGGAAAAAGGAAAACTCTAATTCGACAAAGGTCAGCCCAAGCCGGCCCAGCAGCGCGCGTGCCCGCGCCCGCCCACGCTGACAGATGGCCCTCGCCTGTCACCAGTGGATCTCGCGCCTGCCTTTCTCCTTCCCCGCTCTCACCTCCATATGGGCCCGTCCTGTCGGCGTCGCACCCAGTTAGCTCGTTGGCCTTCTCCCTCTCTGCCAAGTGGGGTCGCCTTGTCGGCGCCCTAGCCCATTGTGCGCTCACACGTCTGTGCCGCTGTCTGCCGGGCCTCGCTTGTCAGCCCTCTCCCCCTCCTCTAACTCCCGTTCCGCGCGCCCTCCATGTCCGCGCCCACGTCCGCGCGAATTCTGGCCACCACCCACGTGCCCAGCCCCTACTCAAGCCCCCTCACGTCCGCTCGACCATTTCCCCACTCGCAGACACCCCAGCTTGCTCGTGCTCGTGCGCCGTTCCTTCTTGGAGCTCTCGGAAGACCACCACCGCTCGCCGTGCCCGCGCGCCCTTCTGCCGTCACTGTTGGAGCTTCGCCGTGCCTTTTGCCTCGGCGAGTTTTGCCTCAGTGCCCGCAACTTGAGACACGCCTCAACTTACTCTCTCCCTCTCTGGTTTCCTCTGCTCGTGCTCACTGGAGCTTCCCTCGCACAGTCGGAAAGCCGCCACTGTTGACCCAAGCCCCTGCCATGTCCATGCCGCCGTTTAAGGGTCCCGGAGCCGTCTCACAAGATAACTCACCTACCCACGCCCCTAATTTCCCTTTCCCTACCTTGTTGCTCGCACAATTGCTCGCCGGAGTAGGCTAGCACCATTGTCGGGCCGCTCTGCCGCAGACTGGTACCCTCCGGTGCCTCTGCGCCAGTGTCGAGCCCATGACCGAGTCTGTTGTGCCACCTCGAACCCGCCTGAGCTCTCTCCAGCACCCCAGGACCCCCGCTGTGCCCGTGCCCTCGCCTCCGGCGGAGCTCCGTCGTGGAGTCGGGCGGCGCTGCCGCTGGCAACCAAGGAGACCTTACCCAGGCTTGCCGTGGGATCTCAACCATCCGTCTGAGATCAAGTGGCCTAGATTCAATTAGAGCAGACCTAATCCTACCCATCCGATTCGGATCCGGCCGCTCGGGTCCGCTCCCTCACCCGCGCTCTGCCCCTGGGCCCTGCCGGTCAGCGCATGCACCCCCTAGCGCTGGGCCCGACTGGTCAGCCCGCCTCCCTTCTCGGTCGCTGACACTGCCGGCCTGCCTGTCAGCATTCGCTCGTCCACGCGCGTGCGTACTCGTTTGCGGATCTAATCTCGGTCGTTGATTTTAGATCTAACGGTTGAGTAGAACTGATACCCCTTCGCATGCAAATTTGTTAAAGAGACCTTCGGTTTGTTGGGAATCAACCCGTTGTCCCTAGTTTTCGCGCGCAGGCCCCTAAAATCTTGTAGATTGAACCCTAGGCTTTTAAATAATCATAGAATTAGACCTATTTTTATATTTCAAACTTCAAAACTTGTTTATTTCATATCTTTTTCATATGAACTCCAAACTTAGTGATTCAAATTGCAAAATGTTCATAGGAATATTCTCTGTTCAAATAAATTATGTTCAATAACAGTTTGTACACTCTAATTTTATACCTAGACTATATGTTAGTGTATGTGTTGAATTGTTCACTTAATAAAATAGATAAAAAGAAAACCCTAGTGGTTAAAGAATATTTAATCTTGTGAGATTAATAATGTGTATTACATGAATTTATCTCTTGTTTAACTTTTATGTCTCATTAAAATGAATAGAACCAGGTTATGTAATCATGGACAACACTTAAAGAATAACCAACTACTAAATGAGATTAGTTCACCCTATAATTTAAACTCCCTTTTGAGTTTATAATTTTCCCTTTTGAGATGTGTTCCCATGTTTGTACATGATCGATGTGTTGTTTATTTATCATTTACCAAATGTATTGAATGCATGATCGCTTTATTTAGACAACGAGCAGTCTGTGGTTCCTTAGTGTGTTGCTGAAGATCTTCCTGAGCAACAACCTAGTGAAGGCAAGTGTCCTCTGACCTATTATGTCCTACATATTTTATAATTCACCATCCGCATTACATTATTGAAACCTAAGGATTGACTAGTCTGTATTTACTTACCCCTGTTTACCTTTTGGGTTAATCATGGTTAGCTTATGCTATCGCTTCAACTTAATCAATGAACATGATGTGAACATTTATGATACGATGATGTTATCCCGATGATGATATTGTGATACTCTAGGGGACTCAGGCCATTTTCCCGAGTACCTCTCCGTAAGGACCTGTTCATGGAGTGACCACCCGGGATAACAGTGCAACCATGAGGGTGGAATGGGACGCCCTTAGCTAAATAATTAGATGAACCTGGGTGTAGTTGGCTTTGCATGAGGGCCGTCAGTGGGGCCAGGGCGTAGTGCTCGCTCTACCAAGGGGGGTCTAGAGGTTCTTTCGATTTGGTTTTGTTAGTAACCCACCTTGGGGAGGTGTACTGCGTTTGTACGACTGGCGAAACCTAACGAGCAGCTATGTACTAGGGGAGTCTTTGTAAAGGCTACGTAGTGAGATCCTGCCAGGTCACCTTGGCAGTGATCAATGGGGAGTCATGATCTCTGTAATACCCACTTCTTAAGAAAATCAAAAAGGAGAAATTACATTCATTTATGTATGTGTGTGCATCTCTATCTATCATCACATGTGCCTGATAATGATTAAAAATGAGTAAAACTCCACTAAGACAAAAATAAACCGTGGCATAATCTTGGATTTTTGTTTGTGCATTTAAAATAATAATGATATGAACAAAGATAAAATAATAATGAGGAGAAGAAGATTAGAGGAAAGGGGGAAATAATATCCAATATAAAATAATATTATAATTAAATAACATCCTCATAATTTGGTATGACCAATATGCATAGTTCAAATGAGTTTAAATTTGCACTTGAGATTACATTCAAAATTTGGATTCAAAAGAATTGTAAATAAAATAAAATAGAAAATAAAAACAAAAGAAAATGGGAAATAACCTAACTGGGCGGCAAACGCCCTATTCGGCCCACTGCCCATTTCCCTCTGCGCGGCCCAAGACCTCTCCTTTCCTAGCATGCGCTGTCACACTGGCAAGCAGGCCCCACTGGCAGCGATTCAGCTCTCCACGCGCGCGAGGGTCTTCCTCTCACCGCCCGGTGGGCCACGCGTGTCGGCTCCTTCTTCTCGCCGAGCCGCGGAGAAGACGCCGCGCTGACCGCAACGGCCGCCGCGGGATCTCCGGTGCTCACCAATCCGCTGGCACTTTGGACCCACTGTGCCCTCACGCCGCACGCATCTCGCTCTCTCGCCCACCGTTATCACCGCCTGAAACCCTCGCCGCCGGACTCAGACCTCCTCAGCATGGACCCACCGTATCAACGCATCCATAACCTTGAGTCTGTTCCGTGCTCTTGCCGTGGAAGCCGCCGGGATTCTCGACCATGCCCCATCCCTAGCTCTATAAATACATCCGCAACTCGCCCCTTAACAAATCGAACAAAGAAGCCGATTACCACCGTGTAATTTGGGGGAAAATCGGGTCCTGACCACCGCATAACATCGCTGTCGTGATATCTTCGCCGCGTCCTGACCGAGCCCTTGCATTGTGCCTCGGCGCTTCCTCTGGCCTGTGGGAGTGTGTCTGACGCCGCGCCGCTCGGAAATCCTTGACTGCGCCTCCGGAATTTCTCGTCGTAATTGCGGTGCCGCCATTCACCGTGGCCTCTTCGTCCCGTTGACCTCCATCAGTGGTACGTGCTCTAATCGAGTTCGACATCACCCCCTCTAGGTTTATCACCGACCAATTTTAGGTTAGGGGCGTCCGGGCATCAGATTGCGCGTCCGCCGGCGAAGCTCCACCGTGGGTGGGCGGCGCTGCTGTCCAGACCGTCGTGGGGAGGGAGAAGATCTCTAGATCGTCCATCTGCTGATGGATGGTCGCGATTAGAATAGGGAAAAGAAGATGTGGTATCCGTCGATTCCTCGATGAACGATTTAGATTAGATCATGCGCCCCCTTCGCGTGATTCGATTTGAACCGTTGGATCACGATCGGGCGGGTCCGGGGCAATCTTAGATTGTTTAAATCTGGGCCGTTAATCAGTGATCCAACGGTGGATGAAGGTAACCGGTTTGTGTCCTTGCGCGTCTAATCGGGACCGTGGAAACACGATCTGGCGGTCCAAATTGAGCGTGCCCCTTCACCGTTTACATTTTATAAAAGAAACCCTCTGTTTTCATGAAACCAACCCGCCGTCCTCTTTTGGGAATCCTGAGTCTTAGGGAGATTTGCGAGTTAGCCCCTGCAGTTTCTGATAATAGTGGCCACAGTCCAAGTAACTCAGAAATCCATTAAATTAAATACATAAATTCTTTTTAAAAGCAAAATAATGTCCCAAACTTAGGAAATTCATAACTTGATGAATTTAACTCCAAATTGAGTCATTCCAGTTGCAATAATTTTGTATTAATATTGTCTATCAACCAGTAACACTGTCTAGCCATGAAACATGAACTAAAATTATTCACATGAGTTATGCTATTGTAGGTACTCAATAACTTTGAAAATTCATAATTTAATAACCGTAGAACCAAATTTAGTGATTCTTGTTCCTATGATCTCGTTATGCAGCGTAGAATATTATTATGCAGTTCGATCTTATGTTTGGTGTGATGTTAATTTTGCATATACATGTTTGTCTGTATTGCTACGTTTAGCAGTGAGGACACGTGTTATCAGAAGAGCAAGTTGGTACCTGGAATCTCAAGTCCCAGGCAAGTTGTGCCCTTGATCACTTCTTTTACCCACTCATGTTCTAATTAATCATAATGATATGTATAGGTTAATTTTGATGGGACCTAATAGGTTACCCTAGTTTGTCTATCTTTATACCTTGTTTACCACTGAACTTTTTGGGTAGTACTTGCTAGTGCTTTATGTGGTTTTGGGTATGAAGATACATTGTTCACGATTATACTTTTATTATCTGTTTATTATCACTGTTCATGATAAGATCATTATGTTAATTGGAACATGGAGCGACCACCCGGGAAAACAGTGCTACCACAAGGGTTTATGGACGCCCTTGGCTGATTAATTAGGAAAGCTAGTGGAGGACTACCTTACCCGAAAGGGGCAAGGGCAGTAAGGGAGTGGTCAGTGTAGGGAGGTCCTTGGTTGATTTTGCTGCGATGGCGGTCAGGCAAGAACCCTGCATTGGAGCTTCCTATAAACTGTAGCGGGTTTTCTGAAGCTAGTGGAACTTTGTAAAGGCCTCGTAGTGTTACCCTGCCTCGCCTCCTCGGTAGAGGTGTATGGGAAGTCACGATCCCTTGGCAGATGGGTAGCATGACTTGTGGGTAAAGATGCGCAACCTCTGTAGAGTGTAAAACTGGTATACTAGCCGTGCTCACGGTCATGAGCAGCTCGGACCCTCACATGATTAATTTACGGAACTAAATTCAATTTGTCATATGAATTGCATTGCAAGTGATGTTATTACTTTTCTTAATTGGGTTGGTATTTACTTATACTTAGTAACTGCTAATAAAATTTCGACCAACTTTAAAAGCATTGCTCAGCTCTAACCATCCTCTTTGGTAAGCCTTACACTTCACGTGAGCTCCCACCTTTGGTGAGTTCATGCACATTATTCCCCACAACTTGTTGAGCGATGAACGTATGTGAGCTCACTCTTGCTGTCTCACACCCCCCACAGGTCAAGAACAGGTACCACAGGATGAGGCGCTTGGAGGATGCTGTGACGAGTTCGTGAGAGGTCTAGGCCGTTGTCTCCCAGTCAACTTTGGGTTGCTGGACCGTTGTCTCCTTATAATGTAATTATTTATTTTGTATAGAATTCCTGTTATGTAGTAAAGATGTGACATTTGATCTTGTGCCATTATTCAACATATGTGTGAGACTTGGTCCCAGCACACCTGGTGATTATGTTCACGCCCGGGTCTTGGTGCCCCGAAATCCGGGTGTGACAGAAGTGGTATCAGAGGAATGTTGACTGTAGGACTAAACCTAGATAGAACTGGACAACCATTATCTACTTACCTTTGCTACTCTGATTCTTTTCTAAACTTACCTTAAGCTTTTCTCATCTAATGCTGCTTTACTCTGATTACTCTTACCTTTTCACTTCTAAAATACAAATGTGGATTTCACACTTTGAAATCTTGTGCCTAAAGTGACCTTTAGGAATAGGAGACCTGCTCTTAGGAACAAAAATAAAACTATTTTTTTAGGTATCTATACGCTTGAGTGATTGTTCTTATGATAATTGTTTGATTTGGATCTTTGATTGAGTGCGATGAGTTGTGGAGTAATGTCCACAATTACATCTGTATATACATATAGTAAAAAATGTTGATAAAATAACTAGCCAACTTGGATTATCCCCCACTAAAATATGTTAAGCTTAATAGATCTACCTTACCTTAAAAGATACTATATTACTTTAGTAGACTCATCTTATCTTGAAAAGACTTTATCTCACCTTAATAGATCTAACTGACCTCAAAAGATTCTGTCTTATGTTTATGGATCCATCTTATCCTAATAAGCATACTTATCCACCCTAGTTTAACAACCATGATCTAATGCAAATTAATTAGATCTTATCTAGCCAAACTAGTCATACCAATCTAATCTAGATCCCATCTAATCTAATATGATCTAATCTAATGTGGTCTACTTAAACATATTAGTGATACTGGTAGAAGAGATTAAACCCTACTAGCCAGGTATTAACTTAACTTTGCACATTAGACCAACTCAACCATGGGCATAAGATCTAACCTAGCCAATAGAGTCTTGATGGATTGCATAACCAATCTATCTCCACCTAACCTCAAACAAACTTTTGACCTACATCAATCTCACCCATATCTATCTTAACCATACTCCTGTAACTCCGATGATAAACACTGACCCCGACTCAATGAGACCAAGACCAGAAAAAAACAAGATCAACCTCGTCAAGGAAGGAGAGAAGTCAAACTCGATCTTCAGATGCATTACCACCCAACAAGGAGTCCTTTCTCACCATAAACTGTCTTACCCCTAGCTATTCTTGCCCTAACCTATCGATCTCTTATATCCTACATAATAGGTGGCTAGAAACCCATGCTTTCCTAAATACCTATTTATTAGTATAAAAAAACTTTTCAATATTGAACTAAAAGACAATTACAAGCAAAACTTTCTATACCTCTTTCTTACTAATCTCGAGGACGAGATTATTTTTAAGGGGGTAGGATTTGTAATACCCACTTCTTAAGAAAATCAAAAAGGAGAAATTACATTCATTTATGTATGTGTGTGCATCTCTATCTATCATCACATGTGCCTGATAATGATTAAAAATGAGTAAAACTCCACTAAGACAAAAATAAACCGTGGCATAATCTTGGATTTTTGTTTGTGCATTTAAAATAATAATGATATGAACAAAGATAAAATAATAATGAGGAGCAGAAGATTAGAGGAAAGGGGGAAATAATATCCAATATAAAATAATATTATAATTAAATAACATCCTCATAATTTGGTATGACCAATATGCATAGTTCAAATGAGTTTAAATTTGCACTTGAGATTACATTCAAAATTTGGATTCAAAAGAATTGTAAATAAAAGAAAATAGAAAATAAAAACAAAAGAAAATGGGAAATAACCTAACTGGGCCGCAAACGCCCTATTCGGCCCACTGCCCATTTCCCTCTGTGCGGCCCAAGACCTCTCCTTCCCAAGCATGCACTGTCACACTGGCAAGCAGGCCCCACTGGCAGCGATTCAGCTCTCCACGCGCGCGGGGGTCTTCCTCTCACCGTGCGGTGGGCCACGCGTGTCGGCTCCTTCTTCTCGCCGAGCCGCGGAGAAGACGTCGCGCTGACCGCAACGGCCGCCGCGGGATCTCCGGTGCTCACCAATCCGCTGGCACTTCGGACCCACTGCGCCTTCACGTCGCACGCATCTCGCTATCTCGCCCACCGTTATCACCGCCTGAAACCCTCACCACCGGACTCGGACCTCCTCATCGTGGACCCACCGTATCAACGCATCCATAACCTTGAGTCTGTTCCGTGCTCTCGCCGTGGAAGCCGCCGGGATTCTCGACCATGCCCCATCCCTAGCTCTATAAATACATCTGCAACTCGCCCCTTAACAAATCGAACAAAGAAGCCGATTACCACCGTGTAATTTGGGGGGAAATCGGGTCCTGACCACCGCATAACATCGCCGCCGTGATATCTTCGCCGCGTCCTGACCGAGCCCTTGCATAGTGCCTCGGCGCTTCCTCTGGCCTGTGGGAGTGTGTCCGACGCCGCGCCGGTCGGAAATCCTTGATCGCGCCTCCGGAATTTCTCGTCGTAATTGCGGTGCCGCCATTCGTCGTGGCCTCTTCGTCCCGTTGATCTCCATCAGTGGTACGTGCTCTAATCGAGTTCGCCATCACCCCCTCTAGGTTTATCACCGACCAATTTTAGGTTAGGGGCGTCCGGGCATCGGATTGCACGTCCGCCGGCGAAGCTCCGCCGTGGGTGGGCGGCGTTGTTGTCCAGACCGCCGTGGGGAGGGAGAAGATCTCTAGATCGTCCATCTGCTGATGGATGGTCGCGATTAGAATAGGGAAAGGAAGATGTGGTATCCGTCGATTCCTCGATGAACGATTCAGATTAGATCATGCGCCCCCTTCGCGTGATTCGATTCGAACCGTTGGATCACGATCGGGCGGGTCCGGGGCAATCTTAGATTGTTTAAATCCGGGCCGTTAATCAGTGATCCAACGGTGGATGAAGGTTACCGGTTTGTGTCCTAGCGCGTCTAATCGGGACCGTGGAAACACGATCTGGCGGTCCCAATTGAGTGTGCCCCTTCACCGTTTACATTTTATAAAAGAAACCCTCTGTTTTCATGAAACCAACCCGTCGTCCTCTTTTGGGAATCCTAAGTCTTGGGGAGATTTGTGAGTTAGCCCCTGCAGTTTCTGATAATAGTGGCCGCAGTCCAAGTAACTCAGAAATCCATTAAATTAAATACAGAAATTCTTTTTAAAAGCAAAATAATGTCCCAAACTTAGGAAATTCATAACTTGATGAATTTAACTCCAAATTGAGTCATTCCAGTTGCAATAATTTTGTATTAATATTGTCTATCAACCAGTAACACTGTCTAGCCATGAAACATGAACTAAAATTATTCACATGAGTTATGCTATTGTAGGTACTCAATAACTTTGGAAATTCATAATTTAATAACTGTAGAACCAAATTTAGTGATTCTTGTTCCTATGATCTCGTTACGCAGCGTAGAATATTATTATGCAGTTCGATCTTATGTTTGGTGTGATGTTAATTTTGCATATACATGTTTGTCTGTATTGCTACGTTTAGCAGTGAGGACACGTGTTATCAGAAGAGCAAGTTGGTACCTGGAATCTCAAGTCCCAGGCAAGTTGTGCCCTTGATCACTTCTTTTACCCACTCATGTTCTAATTAATCATAATGATCTGCATAGGTTAATTTTGATGGGACCTAATAGGTTACCCTAGTTTGTCTATCTTTATACCTTGTTTACCACTGAACTTTTTGGGTAGTACTTGCTAGTGCTTTATGTGGTTTTGGGTATGAAGATACATTGTTCACGATTATACTTTTATTATCTGTTTATTATCGCTGTTCATGATAAGATCATTATGTTAATTGGAACATGGAGCGACCACCCGGGAAAACAGTACTACCACAAGGGTTTATGGACGCCCTTGGCTGATTAATTAGGAAAGCTAGTGGAGGACTACCTTACCCGAAAGGGGCAAGGGCAGTAAGGGAGTGGTCAGTGTAGGGAGGTCCTTGGTTGATTTTGCTGCGATGGCGGTCAGGCAAGAACCCTGCATTGGAGCTTCCTATAAACTGTAGCGGGTTTTCTGAAGCTAGTGGAACTTTGTAAAGGCCTCGTAGTGTTACCCTGCCTCGCCTCCTCGGTAGAGGTGTATGAGAAGTCGCGATCCCTTGGCAGATGGGTAGCATGACTTGTGGGTAAAGATGCGCAACCTCTGCAGAGTGTAAAACTGGTATACTAGCCATGCTCACGGTCATGAGCAGCTCGGACCCTCACATGATTAATTTATGGAACTAAATTCAATTTGTCATATGCATTGCATCGCAAGTGATGTTATTACTTTTCTTAATTGGGTTGGTATTTACTTATACTTAGTAACTGCTAATAAAATTTCGACCAACTTTAAAAGCAATGCTCAGCTCTAACCATCCTCTTTGGTAAGCCTTACACTTCACGTGAGCTCCCACCTTTGGCGAGTTCATGCACATTATTCCCCACAACATGTTGAGCGATGAACGTATGTGAGCTCACTCTTGCTGTCTCACACCCCCCCACAGGTCAAGAACAGGTACCACAGGATGAGGCGCTTGGAGGATGCTGTGACGAGTTCGTGAGAGGTCTAGGCCGTTGTCTCCCAGTCAACTTTGGGTTGCTGGACCGTTGTCTCCTTATAATGTAATTATTTGTTTTGTATAGAATTCCTGTTATGTAGTAAAGATGTGACATTCGATCCTGTGCCATTATTCGTCATATGTGTGAGACTTGGTCCCAGCACACCTGGTGATTATGTTCACGCCCGGGTCTTGGTGCCCTGAAATCCGGGTGTGACAATCTCCGGGTAGAATGGGAATCACAACTCGTGGGTAAAGTGTGCAACCTCTGCAGAGTGTTAGAAACTGGTATATCAGCCGAGCTCACGGTTAAAGCAGCCTTGGGATCCTCTTTGATTAGAAGAACTTTGGTTACTTTTATGATGATGGTTAATAACGATGGTTATAATTTTGATCTCTGGTATTTCCTTTTGGAGGGAATACGTTTGGGTAATAACTGAGTTATTACTAAAACTTGGCTTTACTAATAGTTATAAATATTTGACCAACTAAAAGCAACTGCTTAACCTTAACTCCACATACAACTAGTCCACTTTAGCCAAACGGGACATTTGCTGAGTACGTTGATGTGTACTCACCCTTGCTTTACAAACCACCCCACCCTAGGTTGTCCCCACTGTATTTAGTGCTCAGGAGGAGATGCTGGCAACATGGAGGACTTTGAGGAGTTCCAGGACTACGACGAGTTCTAGTTTTTCTTAGTGGCAAACCCCCAGTCAACTGCCTGTGTAGGCCTTATCTACTACATTACGTATTTCCGCATTTTGATATTAATGCTAATGACTATGACTATGTATTAGACTCTGTGGATGTCTTGAACATCTTATTGTAATAAATTACCTTTCCGCTATTTACTTTGAGCAATGTGTGATGATGTCCAATTATGTAATCGTTGTGTACGTGAGTTTCTGATCCTGGTATGTACATGGTTCAGATCTGGTTTTGCCTTCCAAAACCGGGTGTGACACAACTAACAACCTATTAGTTGACCAACAATTAGTTCTAGAGGTTTGGAACATAGCCTAATTTGTCTCTACGACATATTAGTTAAAATAATCATATGTTGTTATTAATCACCAAAATACCTAAGGACATAAATGCTTCACACTTGCGTTTTGTTAATTATTTTTTGTTATAATATACTAAAATTTTATCCTCATCTCATTATAAAAATTATTATTGGCTTTGTGCGAACATAAATTATATTTTGTCTCATCTTTAGTTTTGTCTAATACTCCCTCCATCATAATTTATAATTTGTTTTACCTTTTTTTACCAAGTTCGACCGGTTCACATTATTCAATATTTTGCGAAAAAATAAAAAATTCAAAGCCATACTTAAATTATATTATATGCTAAACAGTATCACAGTAAAACTTAATAATATTTATGATTTTTTTGAATTAGACAAGCCGTTAAAACTTGGTATAAAAAGTCAAACGAATTATAAATTGGAACGGAGGGAATTTGTTTTCATTCTCTGATAAAAATATAGAGTGTGATTACAGAAATTTTACCAAACTAAAGTTATAACTTTACATAAAACATATACATCAATAGTAGTCTTAAAAGAATCTTAAATTTAGGCACTCGAATTTTAGCAATCTTATTTTCTCTTTTCATATGAATATGTTCGTCGCAGCTTTTTCCATAGCTCATAAGTGATCCGTGAGAAACATTGTAGACACAACAGTTGTTGTGGCTAGAAAAGATGGCATAGAATAGGCTAATAAATCATTATGCCATTTACAATGGAAGTTTCATAGTGATTTTATTGGCATTTAATAGTGTGACACATCAGCAGATGCCATAATATAATATTTAATATAAAATGAAGCAAAATGGTTTCGTCCTCATTATTGAGCACCAGATTTGGCACCTGGGTACGGCTGGACGGTCCAGCCATGTGGCCCGGACGGTCTACTCCCCAGATAGTCCACGATACGGATGGTCCGCAATTAGATTAACTCATGTGAAAGTCCTTATCCTACGTGTGTGTTGATCACTAGCTCTGATTCCTAAAGGGAGACCAAACCAGGGCAACATGATCAATTATATGAGACCTTTGTTCCTCTAATCTATTTAAAAGATAGATTACAGGAAGAAGATTAGGAAATTTAAAAACCTCCAAAAAGGATAAAGATGCTCAAAAGAGACAATTACTGACATATTATTTCTATTATTGCTTTTTCACCATCATAAACAATTACATTACAAATCTACCTCCGTAAGTAAAGGAATAAGTGTTAATGTGAAGAAGACACTGCTTCGTAGGGGGAGCAAATCAGGTCCAGTCACCATAAAAGGAAGGGTCCATATGCATGACACTATACCTCTATTTATAGCCATAGGGTACAACTTCGGCAAAATTACATCCATGCCCTCAAATCTATAAGGATAATCTACGGAGCAATCTAGGGGCATTGTTGTCTGTTTTTTGATAACCTTGCTGAACAAGTCTTGGTGACCTCGTTCTTCTCTTACTGGCTTCTTCGTTGTACATGCACACCGCATATACAAAGTTTATAGCTTCGAGCTTCGTCTTCGCGATTGTGATCGCAAGTAGTCATCTTCAAATGAATGTCTCTCTTCGGCATTTATCATGTTACTCTTGAAACAAACTAAAGAATTGGTTAATTATTATTTTGAGGACCTTCGGCTACAAAGGGCCCCAACATCGTGCTTATCCAGCTAATCACGCGGGAATCTGTTAGGAAGCGCCTAGGAATGGGTCTAGACCTCCACCCTAATATATATGAGGAGGTACAACCGATTGAGGCATATGACCTAATCAATCAAATCAATCTATTTACTGGTTCCTTTAAATTCTTAACCCTAGGAGTAGCAATAACTTAGCCTAGATTAGTCTTCTTCATCCTCATTCTTCACCTCTCCTTGGCTCGACGTCATTTAGAGTCATCTTGGGCGACATGTCGATCCCAAGATAACCCTAGGATCTTTCCTCTCTGATGGGTCCTTTCGGAGGCGATATCTAAGTTCTGCATGAGATCATCGCAACCTCTGCGCACGAGTGGATGGTCCAGATGTCTTGAGCAGACAGTCCACGCGCTCGTAGAGAAGAGCAACTCCCTCTGCGCAAGTCACGGACGATTCAGTGACCTATCATAGATGGGCCACGCTCACACAAAGAGCACCCCAGGTCCTCGCTCCTTATGAGTGGGATTAGGATGTGCCAGGTGATTGACCTAAAATAGCACCAACACCCATGAAACTATGTCAACTCATTTACGAAGTCTAGGAAACTGTTTGAAAACCACTATTTAGAGTAGTTTGTTTTATCTCAACACAATTCATGAATTTTCATTGGTCATGGCCATTTATATGGAACATTTAAGTGTTATGTCAGCCTAAGAAACCGTGAAATGAAACTTTGCAATGAGAGAGCTTATTTGATTCCTGATTTTATCTCATCTTTGATGATGTCGCATTGCTAGAAATAGAGATACCAAACTTTCATAGTGACTGTCTTAATAGCCTCTTAGTTCTAAGGTGACATTTGGGTGGTTTTGCATCCAAAGTCCAATGCCGAGCCAACAAAATTTGAGGCCCTGAACGAAGTTTTAAAATTAGACATACCTTTACATATAAAAATATAACTATATTGATGCGTACTTTATAGTAATATCGTACATTTCAATAGAATAATTAAGAAACATATCTATTGTTGAACTCTTCATTTAAGCAACATTATTCTTTTAGTGTTTCTTGAAATGAACTCTTCAAATATATGCTCATATCAAATCTTCTCTAAAAGTGCACTTTCAAGTGCAATTGTGGCCAGATCATTAAGTCTTTGTTGTATCATTATACAACATAAATAACACTTCAATAACTTTAATTTAAAAAACATTGAAACTAATAGGATGAGAGCAAGTGAAAAAGTTGAAACAAAAGCGGATGTGTGTTGTCTTTTGCACTTTTAGCAAACCGACATGCGCAAAACGAATATGCCTGCTACCAGAGTCCTATTTATATTATATTCATGTTGGATCTATACATACACATATACTATATTAGAAAAAATTAGAGGCCCTCTAAAATGGAGGTTGTTGGCACCGATCTGGGCGCCAAACACCGGGAGATGAACCGTCCAGCGATGCTCTCTATATATGGCGGCGTGGACGGTCCACAGCTCTGGGCCGGACGGTCCGCGACCTAGGTGTAGGAGTGGCTCCTTCCCTGCATCACGTCGGATGGTCCGCGCTCTGGGCAGGACGGTCCGTGATGGCACTGGGTCGTCTTCTTCCTCACAGGAACCTAGATCTCGCCCTTGGGTGAGAGATCTTAGGGTGCTCCAGATCGACAGGTCACCCGGGGCGTCCCCAGATGATGTAGAGTCGCCTAGGAATTAAAAGATCAACTCGAGGAAGAGATCTCTTGGATTGACAAACATATCTTGCCTTTGGGAGAGGTAAGATCCTTGGGTCGTCTTGGGGTCGGCAAGCCACCCAAGACGGATATAGATGACGTAGAGTCAAGTAGAGATAGAGGTGGAATGTGGAAAGCTATAACTAGACTATGCCACATCTACTCCTAGGACATGAATGTTAAAGGAATGATAAAGAAAGTAATTTGTTCGATTGTAATGTGTTTGAGAGTTCTCAATCAGCCATACCCCTTCATATATATAGGTGAAGGTCTGGATCCATTCCTAGGCGATAGCTAACAAATCCCACGTGATTAGATGGATAACCACACACGATATAAGGATAATCATCCGAGCTAATATGATTGCAGGGCGTGGACTATCTGGGCCCTAGGGCTGAACCGTCCGCCACTTTTGGTGTTCAACATATGCCCCTGTCTTTTGGTGGAGCTTGGCGAACCAAAAGCACCAGCGTACTTTGAAAACATTAGATCTCATGAGTTATTTTGTTTACAAAGTAAGTACTAAGCTCAATGCAAGTCATCGACTCTTGTGGCCAGATAATATAATTATTTGATAGAACTTAGATATACAAAGGCCGTTTTGGATTGCATCCTCTTCGGCCATGTCTACCTAATCAACATGTTAATAGGCAAAAACTTGTGGTGCCCCCCAGGTTGAATAAGTAAACGGATTTGGCCAGTAATACGTATTCATCGCCATACCACCCCACACTTGAGTAGGACAACACATCGGCGATGAATAGATCGAAAAACACCATGACATCCCTGCAGGAGGATGACCAGGCAATCTTGGTTGCACCACTTTTTGGACCAGTTTAGTCGGCCTTTGCATTCATACAGATCATCTTTTTGACTTTGTTTATTATTGGTCGGTTGTGTGGAATGACCTTTTCATATATTTAGTAAGCAGCTGATCGAAAGTAGGGCCAACTCTGTGGAGCTGGGCAGACGTCACTACATGAAAACACTTAATTCCCGTCGGCCAGAAACCGACGGGAATAAGTAATTCCCATCGGTTTAGGGCTTATTCCCGTCGGTTGTCAGCCGCCAGGCGTCCCTTGTCAGGGATAAGGTTATTCCCGTCGGCCGCTGACGGGAATAATTAATCCCCGTTGGCCAATAACGAGCCGACAGGAATTACAGCTAAATCCCATCGGCCAGGTCAGCCGACGGGAATTAACTATTAACTCCCGTCGGCCAGGTCAGCCGACGGGAATTAACTGGACCGACGGGAGTTAATAGTTAATTCACGTCGACTATGGTCAAACCGACGGGAATTAAATGGGCCGATGGGAGTTAACCTATAATTCTGCAACAGCAACACCAAATTAGATATTTCTCCACAATTGCACACATAACATACACAAAACATACACATCACAAACATATTGATATCACACATACACATTGACATCACACATCACAAACGCATTGATATAATTCACACATCACAAACATTTCAGATACGAGAGTGGTTACACAAACATAACGTCCACGAGTTAAAATACATAACGAGCACGAGTTCAAGTGTTTAGAGATAACCACCACTTGGGTGGTTAGAGCTTTGACTGCTGCCGCCACCACCACCAGGAGGAGGGAACGCGAAGAGCGAGTCAACAAATCCAGTCCCTGCTATGGGATCAGACCCACTACCACCCGCTTCGGGCGTAACCTATGCAAGTTAGCAAATATCAACACGTTAAATGCAAATATCAAAAAGTATACAAGTGTATAAATTAATCGACAGTTATCAAACGTACTCTATCTCCAGGTGCAGGTATATGTGTCGGAAGGGTGTTGAACTGTGGTGGCGGAGCTGGTGTGTTTGCAAACTGGCTCTATTGTGGTGGCGTGGAAAATTTGTTGCCATGCCCTGTTGCTGCATTAAGAGGCTGTTTGGTTCGTGGCTAACTATGCCACACTTTGCCTAAGGTTAGTCGTTCGAATTGAAGAACTAACCTTAGGCAGAAAAGTTAGGCAAAGTGTGGCAAGTGAGGCTGCGATCCAAACATGCCATAACTGTTAAACATATGTGTTAATATTGAAGACGTTGTATTGAAATATAATAATTTAGAGTTCGAATTATGTATACTCACTTGATACATCGCTTGGTTCTGTGCATTGCATGCCTCCATAAATTCTCGTTGTTGTCTCATCTCCTCACGCATCCTCATAATCTCCAACTCCTGCTCGTTCGGTCGACGAGAACATGAGCTACGGGAAGACGAACCCGTCCTCTGAGATCTCACCGACGACGAGTCAATGAATCCGTCGAAGAGTGTGTATCTAAGTGATTCAAAAAATGTGATTACTGCATAATCAATTGAGTGTCAACCATATAATTTCATAAGTTAGAGCTTACCATCCATGCGTTTTGCCACCACCACTTGCGTACACCACCGAGGGATCCACCGGTTCATGGCGCCAGTCGAAGTCAGGGCCATGGCGACGAACCATCTCCTCCCCATATGTCGCCTATACATCATTCACAACCTTACAAATGCAGGAATTTCTATACTTTGAACGTTTGTACTTTTTGGCCAAAACTCACCAGCCGATCCGTGGCTGTCTGGCTGCAGAGCTGGTCAGGGTTGTTCGGGTCCGGTCCTTTGTGGCCCTCCTGGTAGACCTCAATGTCACTAGGCTTTTGGCCACTCGTAGCTTCTTGTATAAACAAAAAACATTCATAAGCAATTGTATTATTTGCTGATCGACATAGATAGATCAAACTTACCATTCTTTTAGCTTTTCGTATCATGTCGTCACCACCAAACTTGTGGTTAGGATTGGTTCCTCGACATTGTCTGTGATGCGCTGACGCTTTCTGGAAGCCATCGGAAGCCCAATATCGACACCAAGCATAGTACGCATCAGGCATGGGCGCCATCCATGGAACCATCACCTGCACACACAATGTTACATATTATATCAATCACAACAATCAATATAAAGGGTAAAACAAATTGAATACTAACCTCACGATATTGATCCTCAGTCAAATATATCTTTGAGGACCCTTCCTTTTTATTCAAGGGGCCAGCTTCTTCCGGATGCTTTTGAAAATACAGGTTTATAGCCTGAATTCTCGCATAGTATATGGCATCCTTCACCAGCTTCTTTGCATTGTTTTGGAAGACACGTTCAGCGTGCCCCATGTAATCCTCTCCGTCAGGCAACCAATATCGAAGCTACAACATAAAGAATACAAATACAATGGTATAAGTCATAGATTTACAATATTAAGAAACATAACAAAAATAATAAAGAATTCATTCCCAAAAGTCATTATGCACAAGTCCATGTCTGTCGGTGTGGTTTCGTTCCTTTTTAAACTTGTACTCGTCCCAGGTACTGACGAGCACCTCATCCTCGGTATCACCGTTTGACACCTTCACTATACCAGGGTAGTGAAGGTGGCAAAGAGAACCCAACGTAAGGTTAACCTGAGTGTGGTGTCCCTTGCCGTCAAAGGACAGGTCCTCCCAATTCCTGCATTACACAAAAACATTAACAATACACATAATAGTTATATGAGATAAGTTAATATATTACACTCACTGATCTCCATGTGGCATGATTAAAGTCCTATCAGCCTCTCGCTCTATCGCGTGACGAGGCTTTACTGAGTGGTTTTTTCTTGAGCGATGTGTGCGTGTCGCTGAAGAGCCTCCCGAGCCATCATCCATCGGGTTGTCAGCCGGTTCGCCCTGTTGGCCCCACTGGTCCCACGCCTGTTGCTGCTCTCTCTGGTGGTCCCACTGGTCCCATGGCTGGTGATGCTGTGCGGCCTGGTCCCATGTCACGTGCTCCACCTCCTCATTGTGCTCCACCTCCTCATTGTGCTGCTCAGCCTCATTGTGTTGCTCCTCCTCAATGTGATGCTCCTCAGTGTGCTCCTCATCCTGGTACATACAACTCAAGATTTATTTGTAAATATGTAAACAAATTTATTTGTACAAGATATGTTACCTCATCTCCATGTACCGCGCTCAACAGCTCTCGACGTCTGCTGCTGCTCGAAGAACTGCACTGAAAAAGGCCCAGGCCCTTGAACAGCCCCTTCACTGACTTCTTTGATTTTGGCGGCATCCTGCATAAAAAATAAGAAATTATTCATTAGTGCATCAAAAATGACATAATACTTAAAAATATAAACAAATGAAATAACAAAACAACTTTACTTGTTAAATATCATCAAAATCAGGATCTATTTGTTCTCTTCTATGCAGAGGTCGCGATGTAACTTTTCTCCTAACAGGTTGTCTTCTCCGTCTCTCGGGAAAAGTTAAGTCGTTAACGTCTGCAACTAGTAAATCTAATGCTGGTGCAGGATCAATATGAAAACTAGTTGGCAACTCTTCTTCTTGAAACACCTCATCAACCTGCTCAAGGTGACCAATTTGATATTCGTCCTCACCAGGAGTGTATAGGCATTCGCTGGGATTTACATTGTACACAACCCTCCATTTAGAAATTTTTTTGCATGGATATGTCGAGAAATAAACTTGATCTGCTTGATGGGCAAGGATATACGTGTCGTGTCCTTGAAGCAATTTTTCAGGTTGGATCTGTGTCATCCCAAATTCGGTCCTATAATACTTCGGGTCATACCATTTACACTCAAAGAAAACTAGCGCTAAAGGCTTATTTCCAGCAAATGTAATCTTGATTATATTTTTGATTTTCCCGTAATAGCAGGCTTCGTGTCCTTCCATGTCGGTTGCCCTAGTAACGACTCCACTATTTTGAGTGGCGGCCATAGGATGACTTGATTCGAAAATGCTTGAACGAAAGCGATATCCATTGACGTCGTAACGTCCATAGCTTTTGGCAGTTACGCTTCCAATAGATAACCGACGTAAGTCATCATTCAAATTCATTTCCTCCCCAAACTGTCAATGCCACAAAGCATTAGCAAATTCTGTAATATGAGTTAACTGAAATTAGCTCTCAGAGCCACATAATTAAGACTTACACAGTCCCGAAGCCACATAATGAAATTAGGTCGCCCATGCATACCATCGCGTCGCAATTTGTCTATGTCTCTCGCTGTTGGCCTACCGAGACACCTCATGTTTTGTTCATCAAACTCGCTATCAAATATTATTGTATGACATGAGATATTTGATAACATAAACTAATTCACATATGAACAGTTTAAAAAAATAGGTCTTACACAAAGTATTTCTCCACCTCAGGCATATTCGTGAACATGTACAGTAAAGCAGACTTCCGTTCTTCCATACTGAGGTGATATGCCTTGGGTGGACCAACGGCTTTGCCGTTTGTCTAAAAAATTGAAAGATCACTACACGGAGGCATCTCTCGTTCATCATCATGGTACCTTTTCTTTCGAGCAAATACATTATGTTCTTCTGCAAAGTAACAACTTGTGAAGTGTGCTACCTCCTTTAGTTTAAATTGTTTCGCAATACATCCTTCAACTATTGCCTTATTGCCCACCATTGCTCTAAGCTTCTTTAATGCTCTTTCTATATGAAACATCCACCTATACTGAACAGGACCACCGACCTTAGCCTCATATGGAAGATGTATAAAGAGATGCTGCATAGGATTGAAGAAACCCGGTGGAAATATTTTTTCCAATTTGCACAAAAGCACCGGTGCCTCTTTCTCCAACTGTTCCATCACATCTCTTCTGATTTCTTTAGCACACAACTGTCTGTAGAAATAGCTAACTTCAGCTAACGTTTTCCACACAGCTTCGGAAATGTACCCACGAAACATTACATGCATGAGCCTCTCCATAATTATGTGGAAGTCATGGCTCTTCAGTCCATTCATCTTCATTGTCTTCAAGTTCACAGATCTTCTAAAACCAGCGGCATAACCATCGGGAATTTAATATCCTTCATCCACTTCATCACTTCTTTTCGTTGCTTAGATTTCAGACAATAGTCGGCTTTTGGTTTGCCTCCATTTTCTCTAAGCACTTGGGTTGGACGATCACATATCACTGCTAAGTCCATGCGTGCATTGTCATTCTCTTTCGTTTTATGAGGGAAATCCATGCATGTATTTATGAGGGCTTGGCAAAAGTTACTCTCTTGATGCATGACGTCGATGTTGTGCATCAAAATCAATGACTTAGCATAAGGAAGCTCCCACAAGCCACATATGTGAGTCCAGTTATGCTCCTCACCAAAACCTTGATACCTTTTCCCACTCTCGTCTAGGACAAGTTTCATATGCTCTTCTGTAATTTCTATCCCACTACGTCGCTTGGGTGGTCCCTTCGTGACAATGGTGCCCTTCCTAAATTCCTTTCTCTGCCTTCTGAAGGGGTGATTGAAGGGTAGAAAACATCTATGGCAATCAAAGTAACATATCTTGCCACCAGCACTAAGACGAAAACAATATGTATCTTTAGCACAATAAGGACACGTCAATCTACCATGCACGCTCCATCCAGAGAAAATACCATACGCCATGAAATCATGAACCGAGAACAGATATGCAACACGAAGATTGAATTTCTGCTTCTTGAAGCAGTCATAGGCTTCCACACCTTGCCATAGCTTCTTTAACTCTTCAATCAGTGGTTGAAGCATCACATTGAGGCGTACGCCAGGATGCTCAGGCCCAGGTATAACAAGACATAGGAACATAAACTCATATTTCATGCAAAGAGCAGGTGGAAGGTTGTACGGTATGGCAATGACAGGCCAACATGAATACGACGCATCGGTCATATTGAACGGCGTGAAACCATCAGTTGCCAAGCCGATACGAACGTTTTTTGCATCGTGGCAAAATCTAGATCAAATTTGTCAAGAGCCTTCCATGCGTCACCATCTGACGGGTGCACCATTAACCCATCTTATCTGTCTGTACAATCTTTATGCCACCTCATGTGCATAGCGGTCTTCCTCGAGAGAAACAAACGTTTCACTCTAGGAGTGAGAGGCATGTACCGAAGCTGTTTATGTGCAACCTTTGTCACCACCTTCTCCCTATCTTCATTTACAAGCTCCACATACCTCGACTTCCCACATTTTAAGCATTTCTGTTCTCTGTCATGTTCCTTCCAAAAAAGCATACAGTTGTCTTGGCAACCATCAATCTTCTCATACTCCATACCAAGACCTTCAAGCAATTTCTTGGACTGGTACATGTCTTTGGGCATCTTGTGACCCGTAGGAAGAACCTCGCTAATCAAATCCACAAGCTCCTTGTAACAATTAATTGAGAATGCAAACTTGGACTTGATTGACATCAGCCGGGTCACGAATTCGAGTACGGTCATGTCAGTGTGCCCATGAAGAGGCTCTTCTGACGCTTTGAGTAGGTCGAAGAACTTCTGAACCTCCGGTGTAGGTGAATCATGATGATCTGGTGCTAGTTCAAGCTGCAGATCCTCAAGCATCTGGTCCATCCTATCAACATCATCTTCACCATCATCAACTTCTACTTCTGTTGCTCGTTCAACATCTTCACCGTGGAGATACCAGACCTTATAGCCTGGCACGAAACCATGTGAGCACAGGTGTAGTGTGACCTGCCTCTTGGTGTGGCTCGTCATATTTCTACATTTATTGCATGGACACCTAATATTATCTATTTGTGACAAAGCAGCTGCATGGTCCAGAAATATCTGCGTCTTGGCAAACCAATCACTTGTGTGACACCCACCCTTCTTGAAACCTTCATACATCCAATCACGTCTATCACCCATTATTGCGGCTGTGTGTACGAGTAAAGAGTGTGTGTGAGACAATCACGTTTCTACACGTCACACATACATCTATAGGTAAGTAGTAAAACTATATATATACATAAATAACTATATATATACATAAATAATATTAATTTTATCAATATCGAAACCTTCATACAACCTAATATTATAAGTTAAATCTAATTATTAAATAACATCAAATTCAACAATTCAATAGCATAAGTTAAATCTATTATAATAATAGAATTAATACTTACCTAACATC
The DNA here is from genome assembly GCF_902167145.1 of Zea mays. Taxonomy (NCBI): domain Eukaryota; kingdom Viridiplantae; phylum Streptophyta; class Magnoliopsida; order Poales; family Poaceae; genus Zea; species Zea mays. The sequence goes on along the minus strand of NC_050100.1, from coordinate 39,708,843 downwards.
AAGTCACACATGTGATATTAAACTAACTCTAATCACACTCTAATCACATGTGATATTAAACTAACTCTAATCACATGAAAGTTAACTCCCATCGGCCATAAAAAACCGACGAAAATAAGCATGTATACACAAATTTAACAATCGCACTCGCATTTACATTCAATAATCGCACTCACATTTACATTCAATAATGCATAAAGTCATATGAAAACTAAGAACACTATAAATTAACAATTTTAAACTAACTCTAATCACATGAAAGTTAACTCCCATCGGCCACAAAAAACCGACGAAAATAATCACATACTTATTTACATATAGATAGGATTATACCTCAGTGGCTGACCGGCGCGTCGGGGCACGAGCGGACGGTGGACGACGGCGGGCTGGGGACGACGACGCTCGGGGTACGAGGAGCTCGGGAGCTTGTGGTGGCACTCGGGCGGCGACGCTCGGGCGGGGCGGCCTCGGGTAGGGCGGCCTCAGGGGCAGGGCGGCCTCGGGCAGGGCGGCGGCGCTCGGGCGGTGGCGGCGCTCAGCCAGGGTGCCGCTCGGGCAGGGCAGCGGCTCGGGCGGGGGCGGGGGCGACCTCGACGGCGGCCTCGGGCAGGGCGACGCTCGGGCAGGGGCGGCGGTCGGGCAGGGAGGCGCTCGGGCAGGGGCGGCGGTCGGGCAGGGACGGCGGCGCTCGGGGCGGAAGTTTGACCGTTTGAGTGAACGGAGAAGGAATGGGCCCGCGCGTCTACGGCCTGGCTCTAAAAAGATTAATCCCCGTCGGCTAGAATACGGGGCCGATGGGAATTAACTAATTCCCGTCGGCCAGAACACAGGGCCGACAGAGATTAGTTAATCCCCATGGGCTTGGGACGGGGCCGACGGGAATTAATATAATGCCCGTCGGCTATTTGGTGGCCGACAGGAATTACCCTGACCGACGGGAATCAGTAGAATTCCTGTAGTGCGTCTTAGTAGTGTTTTGCTTCCTAGTATCTGTTTTACGATGTTGTGGTCTGACGGTCTGAGATCGCTACTGCTTCTGGTTGTCAGTGGACCATCTAGCCTTCATAGTTGGACTGTCTACGCCTGTCCCGGACTGTTCCGCCTTAGTGCCCGGACCGTGCGACGTACACAAGACATGTGACTATGATCAGGTGTCCGATCGTGCTTGCCCCCCGGCGCCTTCGGTCTTTCTTTTGTCTGAAGCCTTCCAAGCAACCACTCTACGTGACATATTTGGCGTGCGAAGATCCCCAATGATGATATTTTTATCTTTGCTTTTATCAGCCGCACATGGCCGAACTAACTTTTTTTACTCGTCGGCTCTAATGTGGCGACAGGGACATGTTGCCTGTCAAACTTCACCTCTTGAAATCTCAACCGACCTTCGTTTATAGACGATTGTATTTGCCGATGGAAGACAACATAATCGTTGGTGTTATGAAGAAAGGAGACATGCCATTTATAATACACACGCCCTTTTAATTCTTCAACCGGAGGAATTTTATGTGACAATTTAATATTACCATGCTTAAGTAACTCATCAAATATTTTATGATACTTAGTTTAGTAATATTAAATATGAACTTAGCTTTCCCCTTTAGTGTCAAGTGCGGGTGAGAGCAAGCAGAAGATTTGACCTTAGCAGGCCAAACAAACTCAGCGACGTGCAACCTTTTTGGCTCTTGGGGCTTAGGTGGCCGACTATCTTTATGTCGACCTTCTGTACTAGGCTAATCACAGGTGAATTATGGTTCTTCGGATGGTCCAACCTGTGTAGTCGGACCGTTTGCAAGCGAACCGGACGGTCTGGAACTATTCCCGGACGGTCAGGTACTATTCTTCGACGGTCCGGTACTAATCTCGGACTGTCTGGTCGTGCCGGGTAACGCCTGCGAACCTTGTGATGGGCTCTATGTGACTCTGGACTGTCCGGCGTAGGGTGCAAGACGGTCTGATGGAGGTGCGAACGATCCAAGATCGTGTGCAGACAGTCTGGGCATGCTCAGAGTTGACCCACCGTTTAGCGAAGATGGCGGTGATGGTCGTCTTGGATATGAGTCCACTGACATATCCAATTTGTTGCCGATATGTTTGGCGCAATTGTTTCGGTTCCCAATTTATGTGAAAAAATTGGGCATGTGAGTTTTTCCTAATGCATGCACCATCTTCTCTATATCCTCTTTGATACTTTTAATCCAATTATCAAAAGAAAATTTAATTGAATGAATATCATCGGCTGACTTGGTATCACATATCGTGGGGAGCTTCTGCGACACGACTGACATATAATCGACATTTATTTCTCTCTCCCGGATGACCTTCTGGTGGTAATCTACCCTAAAGTGCGAGAGGTACCACTTCTTTGCCACCTTGAGCACCTGATCTTGTTCTCGTTGGATGTCCTCGTCCATCTTCTTCATGTCATCTTGTAATTTCTTATGCTCAACGACTGAAAAATTAGTCAGCCTTGTGTTGATGTTTGGAGAAACACCGTTGATATCTTTAGAATCGGCCATATAAGCCTGATTTTGTAGATCTGCAACCTTCGTTCCTAGCGGAGTCGCCAAAAAGTGTGTTGGCACCGATCTGGCGCCAAACATTGGGAGATGAACCGTCTAGCGACGCCCTTTGCGGCGGCGCGGACGATCGACAACTCTAGGTTTTACGGGCCGCGACCTAGGCGCATGAGAGACTCCTTTCCTGCGTCGCACCAGACGGTCCGCTCTGGGCTGGACGATCCGCGATGGTGCATGGTCGTCTTCTTTCTCATGGGAATCTAGATCCCGTCTCTAGGGGAGAGATCTTAGTGTGCTTCGGGTCGACAGGTCACCCGGGCGTCCCTAGACGATGTAGAGTCGCATAGGAATTAAGAGATCAACTCGAGGAAGAGATCTCTTGGATTGATAACCAGATCTTGTCCTGGGAGAGGTAAGATCCTTAGATTGTCTTGGGGTCGGCAGACCACACAAGACAGATCTAGACAACGTAGAGTCGAATAGAGATGGAGCCGGATATGTGGAAAGCTACAACTAGACTATGCTACAATAGATTGCTAGGACAGGAACGATAAAGGGATGATAAATAAAGTAATTGGTTCGATTGAAATGTGTTTAGGGTTCTTAATCGACTGTACCCCTTTATATATATGGGAGGTCTAGACCCATTCTTATGCGATAGCTAATAAATACTACGTAATTAGATAGACAACCACCCACAAGATAAGGATAATCGTCCGAGTTAATCTGATCGTGAGGGCGCGAAACGTCCGAGCTCTAGAGTGGAACCGTCCACTACTTTTGGTGTTCAACAGAGTCATACACCATTGTACAACTAGCATGCCCATCCGCTAGGGTATGCTAAAGTCCATATGCAAGAGACATGACTTGCTATGGTGATTACTATAATTGCCTCAGCACGAGAGATACTACTGGATTGAGAAGTAACTGATCCGATGTTGCCTATATTGGTTCTATTTGTTTTAACTTTTTTACTGATTCTGGATTCTGATCACCAGAAGCTTATGTAGACTGACAAACGTCTAATTTTTTATGTAGCTTTTATAAGAATCGTTTAAGTGAAAATTGACTAAAATTAACGTGAACACATAATCTACCGAATCGTCACGACAGTAGGAATCCATCTAATTTGTAGATTTTAAACCCTATATACCCCTTTATGGTCATTCACACGTAATCCTTACATTCTCTTAACCATATTTTGGCCAGAAAAAAAGCTGTACCGCGACACGACCACCTGAGACAGGAGACCAGGATCAGGGAACGAAGATTCCTTAATCTCGCGGGCAAAACGGTCATCTCGCCATATCACTCCTCTAATCACTCACTACCCTTTCGCAGCTGCGCCTGCACCAGTCCCCCCTCCCCTTGCACTTCCAGGCCTCTCCAGTACCATTCGGGCGGCTAAGCTCTGAGCTAAACCCCGACGGAGTGAGCGAGGAAACGTTCTCCGTTTCACTTTCCCAACACCCAGAATCCTGCAGAAATCACCCTTTCCACCCCCACCCAGCGCTGCTCGGATCCCCGGGCGAGCACATCCTCCGGTCCTCGCTTGTCGGCCTCTCCTCCCCGGGGCCGGTCCAGCGGGTTGCATGGTGCGCGGCCGCTGGTTGTGAGCCCAATCGATGGCCTCGGCGGAGGCGCGCCGCCTCGCGGTCGTGCCGCAGCTAGGTGAGCCGTCCCGTCCGCCCGCCCGCTTCCCATCCCCCGTGATCCCGTGCGCTTTGTTTACTCCTGATTCCTGAGGTCGGGTGCTTCGATCTGATCTGAGTGATTCGGTCAACGCTCCGGTCGTGGTCAACCGGGCAGCCGGGAGATGCGGGTGTCTCCAAGGCGGAAGCATCTCTCCACGTCGCGGGCGCGGGTCTCCTCGGAACCTGTGGTGACTGGGGACTGTGGGTGTTTGGTACTTTGTGTTGGCGTCGGGACTTTGGGTGTTTCGTACTTTGTGTTGGTGCCGGCACGGAGGCGTCGGCAGGTCGGCCCTGCGGTCGCTGCGGAACAGGAGGGTCTTTGTGATGCCTTTCTCGTTCAGGGTTTGTGTGCTTCTCGTAGGGAATCACTGCAAGCAGTGGAGTATTTATCAAATTCTTGCAGATAGGTACGCCGAGATCGGAGACCATGGAAATTTTGGTATTATTCATGGGTTTGGTAGATTTGGTGCACTATGGGTCTATGGCCAGGAGTTAGGGAGTAGGAGGATCTTATTTAGGGCTGTAAACGGACGGAATTGGTCGGAACAAACCCTTTCTCGTTTTCATTTATACTTTTTAATTCGAAAACAGATTCAGGATCAGAATTGTCGGAAACGGGATTGGACACGGGATGTTTGGGATGACGAAAATAAACTAATCCGAACAGAAATGCATCGGTAACGGTCGAAAATTGGAAAGATAAAACTAAAACACCATCTATATCATACATAGTCTCATCAATGAACAACAAATATATGATAATAATATATTAATATAGGTAACATAAGTACATAGAGAAATATTACTAATAGGTCTATAAAAACAAGTAACAAGCCAATATCAATGTGTAATTAATTAAATATACACACATAATTACACAAGCACACTGGTAGTTCATAAAAGTCCACCACACATAACACATTAACTCAAACTAAAAATGGTACCCTACAACTATAACTCAAGCTCAGTATGGTCACCCATGACATTATGATCACAGTCCATATATTCGTTCTCTTCGTCATCCCGCTCCTAGCCCTTAGGGATGAAAACAGATACTTATTCGGATATATCAATTTTTTGGTCTTTTTCTTTGATTGTGAATAAATAGAATATAGAATTTGCTATACAAATTAATATTCTTGTTTTTTGCATTGAACTTGTAAATGTTCATAAAAGGTAAACCTCAAATTTATCATATATCTTCTCAAATGATAGATATAAAATTTGGATACGGATACAAATATTTTTTCACCTTGTTTGTTGTTGGGAGCAAATAATATATAAAACAATTTATGCAAAATTTTATTCTTATTTGTATAATGTGCTTGATAACATGAGAAAAAAATTTCATACATGTCTATTTTAAAATATTAAATTTGTCTTAATGATTTGGGTACCCACTTTCATCCTCATGGTCCTTCACCTCTATGTCCTTGTCATCCTATAATTCTGCATGCAAAAATACATGATACAAATTTGCATACAGAAATACAGGATACACCATGTGGGCATGGTAGTGGGCCGGCTAACAACATAAAACGGGATATATCGTATTGAATACGGTATAATCCCATATTAATATGGGATAAACAAAGATGATTGAGATATAGCCTGAACCGTTTTTGTTTATCTTATTCCGTTTCACATTTTTCCGAGAATACGAATTCGAGGGGGACAAATATAGAAATCGGTGCGGAACGGAACACGATTTGTCCCAACCCGTTTACATCCCTAGTCTTATCTATGCTCCCTCTAGTGGGATTTTCCGGGTTTTAGGAGTTCTGGCTCTCTCTAGTTTTGAATCATTTCTTGCTATTTGCTTTTGACAGCATCCATGCTCTGACCTGCTGGAGAATGTAGCAAGGTCTGGGTTGGTTATGTTATGAGGGTCTTTCTGACTGAATCATGCAGTAGGGCAGTTTTGGGCTGCTGTTTGCATTGCACTGTTTGTAATTTGTATCCCATGATAGTCATTTTTGTTCACCGTTTCCAGTAACAGTGCCTCTTTTGATCTGAAAGATCCAGTGAGGTTGGTTCAGCTTTGCCTTTTGATAATCTTATTTATGTTTGTGGACGAATTTAGTGCGTGTCGAGTTGAGAGCTTACGTGTGGGTTGCCTCAATTTGGTTTTTGTTAGGGTCAAGGTGGGGTCACAGTAATCTTATGTTTGTCCAACGTGGAGATCCCTTTCTGTCAAATCTTCTGTTCCTACCTTATGTTGTGTGTCCAAAGCCAGCAGATAATGGTTGTTCATTCAAGTTGTAGTCATAAGGTTCTACGAAACTCTAGTTAATTCGTGGTACTTACACCATATTTTGTGGCCAAAGGTATTGCAAAGTGCAAACTTACCTTAATGAATGGGCTATAAACATGTGATGTTCTGTAATTCCAAGTTTCCAACCATGACATCTGTGTTGTGAAATTTTCTGTGCTGTGATTTGAACTTGGCTATAACTTTGATGGAGGTTCATGCCCTGTTGGAACTTCAACTGGTAAATCACAAAAATAGTTTACCACTCTTCTGAAACAATTGCATTTCCCATTTTTTGGAAGTTTGTTCATATGGAAGACTTCTGGTTACAGCTATGCTGGTTTTCTTTACTTTATTTCGTGATATATGAACAGATATCGAGCAGATACTGAAGGAAGCTCAACACCGATGGTTACGCCCTGCTGAAATATGTGAAATACTGAAAAACTACAGGAACTTCCGTATTGCTCCAGAACCACCAAACAGACCACCAAGTATGACATTTATTTTCTATGCTGAACATTGATGCAGCTTATGGGTATTTTAGTATAAAAGTAATTAGTCTGGTAATCACAAAGTTTTCTGAAAGCCCAGCTGATAATACCTCAGCTCTATTACTGCCTCAATTCAGATTGCATGCAAATTTCTTTAGAATTTTGGATTTCCCTAAACAATTTAACACTTCTACCTTCTGAGCCTCACCTAACTTTGCAGTGTTCTGTGTTTCTAGTTTGTTATTGCCCATTTTATGGAGAGTATATGTGTTTATGAAGTCTTGTTATGTGCTGTAAAGGTAGTCAACATGTGTTGTGTTAAACTAGGGTCGCAATGATTTCTAGGATAAACCGTTGCTTCATGCAGGTTTCTGGCGCCGAACAATTTTCGTGTCAGAAAATTTGACACCCCTTTTGATCTTTTCAAAATACTTGAACTTCTCTTAAGTTCTGTGTTTACATTCATGTACTAGTGCCAGGTTGTGGCTGTTACTTAAATAATATTCCAACCAAATTAACATAATGTTGATAGAGAGCTGCAATGGTATCACTATAATGTGCAACTTAGTGTTGAACATGGCCACTAACATTTTTCATGGCTTGCCTAGGTGGCTCACTTTTTTTATTTGATCGGAAAGTGTTGAGATACTTCAGGAAGGATGGTCATAATTGGAGGAAGAAAAATGATCAGAAGACTGTCAAGGAAGCCCATGAAAGGTTGAAGGTAAGTAATTTTGGTTATCCATATCTTCTCTCTAATGATCCATTTCAATGTTGGTCAACCGTTATTTTTCAATGGTAATCTGAGAATAAACTGAGTATTGCGCATAATGGCAGTCTGGAAGTATTGATGTACTTCACTGTTACTATGCCCATGGGGAAGAGAATATAAACTTCCAAAGGAGGACTTACTGGATGCTGGAAGAGTAAGTTGATTGTCCCTGTTGTGTGAATATAAACACAATCTCTGTCATATGTGCATCAAGTTCAAATGTGTTACTATAGGCGTTTATGTTGATGAAATTGAACCCAAATCTGAGCAACCTTTCTCTTTTACTTTGCAGGGACTATATGCACATTGTACTTGTGCATTATCTTGAGACTAAGGTAACACTGATTGGTGGACAATTTTTTGTTGTACTTAGCATGGCTCTATTTCTGTGAAGGCTCTTATTTCTTTGCCTAGTATGTAGAACGAAGGGCGTGCTAGCATATTTTTGACACATGTTCTTTTTTCCCCTGTAACTCAACTGAACTTATATGTGTTTGCTTCTTACCAAACATATTTACACACATAACTCACAAAATTATTGTCTTCTGTTAATTATTGTCACATGGATAATGGATGTTATAGGTTTTGGCTTTATAGAAATCTCTGTTTTACTGTGTTGCAATTTTCTACCTTGTTTGTACTGATGTTGCATCCCAGAGAATAAATGTTTAAGGCTTTGAGCCACACCAATTCAATATTATTGACCTTTTCAGAAGTGGTAATTTAGAAAAAGAATTCAGTGTTGGTTTTCAAAATAAGGACTTTCAATTCTTTGCCCCTAGTTCAGCACCACTGCTCGCAGATAGTGGCGCTGTACAAACTGTTCAACTCTTATTACTAGATATAAACAAGAAAACACTATGTTTCTGTCAAATTCCATGGAGGTTAATTTGATAGTGAAACACAACATGGACAGGTTTTATTTCAGTACTGGTTTGCTTTCATATATATTCTCAAGTTTGATTTAAGTCCTGTTTCTTGTTTTAAATGCTAAGAAAAAGGATTGTAGCAGGTTCTGTTGGAATAGAGGTTTTGCCTCACCTATTTTGCTCTTGCAAGAAGTTGCATACCATCCTTTTTTCCTTCTGATGATGTGAATCACTTTCAGGGTGGCAAGTCGTCTCGTGCTAGAGGAAACAACATGATTCAAGAAGCTGCTGTGGATAGTCCTTTAAGTCAATTACCTTCACAGACTATGGAGGGAGAGAGCTCACTTAGTGGACAGGCCTCCGAATATGAAGAGGCGGAATCAGGTAGGAAGTTTTGTTTTCCGGTCTTATGTAATGGCAAATAAAGTACCATGCGGCTAAAATAGTTTCACTGATACATATTCCAATTATGCACAGAATATCTAAAGCAAAATTCGGTGCAGCAGATATTTATTCAGGAGGAGCCGGACACGACTCTTTCACTTGGGTGCAGCAGCATGAAAATGGAACTGGACCCATGATAGCTTCTTCTGTTTTCAGCTCGTACACACCTGCTTTGTCCATAGGTGATAACCACTAGAGCTTGCTTTATGTTCTTTGACCCTTATTTAGTGATTGTGATCCCTTTCTTTGCCACAAAACTGCAGGTAATTACCATGGGCTGCATGCCACACAAAACACAAGCTTCTATCCTGTTAACCAGCTTAATTCTCCTGTCATTCTTAATGGATCAAGTGCCATGCTTGGAACAAATGGCTGTGCAAATCAAACTGATCTTCCATCGTGGAATTCTGTGATAGAACTGGATCATGAGCCTGTTCAAATGCCTGATCTCCAGTTTCCTGTTCCTCCTGATCAAGGTACTTCCACAGAAGGCCTGGGAGTTGATTACTTAACATTTGATGAAGTATATTCTGATGGCCTCAGTCTCCAAGATATTGGTGCCACAGGAACTCATGGAGAGTCATATTTGCAGGTATATTGGTCTATCATTCCTTACATTGATATTTATGTTCTTAGTATCTATGAGACCATGATTCGATAAACCATGGTAGTCTACTAGGATAGTAGGATATGATATCCTTAGTCATGAGCTCTTGGAAAATATGTAAATGTGTTTCAAAGGCTGATATATTTATTGTTTGCTTCCTTCACTAATATGGAAATGAAAAAAATTGTCACCATCAACGATTTGAGAATTCAACTGTATATGTCTGTGCATGTACAAATGCTTTTGTGGTTTCTATCTTTTAAACCTTCACTTATGGTTAAAGATGGACTTCAACTGTACAATGCACATCCACTGTACCTGCTTTAACTAGTGCATTGTTGGCTTAAATTAGTTATATCCATTTTTTTTGGGTGGGGAGGGTGGGGGGCTAGGTTTGGTGCAGTGGCGAGAGCTCTCACTGAGTCACGGGTTTGAAGCCGTCTCTCCGCATTTGGGGGGAAGGCCTGCCTCAGTTTATCCCTTCCCGAACCCTACTCATGTGGAAGCCTTTGGCACTGGGTCTGCCCCACTCCCAACCCCAATATTTATAGTCATGGCCATTATAAATTTTAATTAATTCATACATTTTATCTGATTTTATGCTAGTGGTCATTAGAATCTATATAATTAATTAATTATTATGGCATCACATTGCTTCGTTAAGAGGTACTTAACAGAGAGATTTTTTTTCTCATTGCTTCGTTAAGAGGTACTTAACAGAGAGATTTTTTCTTTGTTCAATAAAGGACAGTGAGAATCAGTATGTATAGGCAGAAAGGGCCTCTAGCGTAATGGTTAAGGTTTCCGAGTAGCACCTGGCCACCTGCAGGTCCCGGGTTCGATCCCCCTCGGGGGCAAATTTCAGGCCCGGTTAAAAAAATCCCCTCGCTGTGCCCAGCCCGCTCTCGGGGATCAATATCCTGCGTGCCACCCTTCGGCTGGATCGTTGCAGAGTGGGCAGTTGATCGGCCCGTTAGTGATGGGGGGCCAGGGTTCAGTGTTTTTCTCGGCCGGGACCATGTTTCGGTCTCTTCTTAATATAATACCGGGGCTGGGACCATGTTTCGGTCTCTTCTTAATATAATACCGGGAGGGCTGTCTTTCCCTCCCTGGCCGAGTTTTTTAGTATGTATAGGCAGCAATGCGGTGCTTAACTGATCTCTCTCAGTTCCTTTTTCTGGTATAATTTTTTTAGCCATTTAACTGAAGTTGTTGCATTTCAGTTCTCTAGTGGTACTGGTGATTTGGCTGCAACAGTGAACAGCTTCCCACAAGAAAATGATGGTTCTCTGGAGGCAGCCATTGGCTATCCATTTTTGAAGACACAGTCATCCAATCTATCTGATATCTTAAAAGACAGCTTTAAGAAAACTGACAGTTTTACAAGATGGATGAGCAAAGAGCTTCCTGAAGTGGAAGATTCTCAAATTCAATCTAGTTCTGGGGCGTTCTGGAGCAGTGAAGAAGCAAATAATATCATCGAAGCATCAAACCATGAGGCACTGGATCAGTTCACTGTTTCCCCGATGCTCTCGCAGGACCAGCTCTTTAGTATAGTTGACTTTTCTCCAAACTGGACATATGTAGGTTCAAAGACTAAGGTATGGTACAAGTAACACATTTGATAAGAGACTGTTCTGATGCTTCTACTTTAACTATTTTTGCACATATTCTCACAAAAATGTTGCATGTTATACAGATTTTAGTTGCTGGTAACATCCTGAATGACAGTCAAATCACCGAGAGATCCAAGTGGTCATGTATGTTTGGAGAAGTTGAAGTTCCAGCAAATATTTTAGCAGATGGTACTCTCATCTGTTACTCACCGCAGCATAAACCTGGTCGAGTACCTTTTTATATCACCTGCTCCAACAGGTTGGCCTGCAGTGAAGTGCGAGAGTTTGAATTTCGACCAACTGTCTCCCAGTACATGGATGCTCCTAGTCCACATGGTGAAACAAACAAAGTTTATTTCCAGATACGCCTTGACAAGTTGTTATCCCTTGGACCGGATGAGTACCAGGCAACTGTATCTAATCCTACTCTGGAGATGGTTGACTTAAGCAGGAAGATAAGTTCACTGATGGCGAGCAACGATGAGTGGTCCAACTTGCTAAAGTTGGCTGTTGATAATGAGCCTTCTACTGCTGATCAGCAGGATCAGTTTGCTGAAAACTTGATAAAGGGAAAATTGCATATCTGGCTTCTAAATAAAGTTGGTATGGGTGGCAAGGGACCCAGTGTGTTAGATGATGAAGGGCAGGGCGTGCTTCACTTAGCAGCTGCACTTGGATATGATTGGGCTATAAGGCCAACACTTGCTGCTGGCGTGAATATTAATTTCAGAGATATTCATGGCTGGACTGCACTCCATTGGGCTGCCTTTTGTGGCCGGTAAGTTAATAGGTGATATGTTATTACATTTGTATGTCTTGTTCACATATTGATCATTTGGGAATGACTTTGACTTGTGATGCAGAGAGAGTACTGTAGTTGCGCTTATTGCACTGGGAGCAGCTCCTGGAGCTTTGACAGACCCAACTCCCGATTTCCCTGGAAGTACACCAGCAGATCTTGCATCTTCTAATGGTCAAAAGGGAATATCTGGTTTCTTGGCAGAGTGTTCTCTGACCAGTCATCTTCAGGTCCTTAATCTGAAGGAAGCTAATATGGCTCAAATATCTGGTCTACCTGGTATTGGAGATGTTACCGAGAGAGATTCACTGCAGCCTCCAAGTGGAGATTCATTGGGTCCTGTTCGAAATGCTACTCAAGCTGCTGCGCGGATATATCAAGTTTTCAGGGTGCAATCCTTCCAGAGAAAGCAAGCGGCTCAATATGAGGATAAAGGTGGCATGTCTGATGAGCGTGCTCTCTCACTCCTTTCTGTCAAGCCACCCAAGTCAGGGCAGCTTGATCCTCTGCACTCTGCTGCAACTCGCATACAAAATAAGTTCAGAGGATGGAAGGGGAGAAAGGAATTTCTTCTTATTAGGCAGCGAATTGTGAAGATCCAGGTATGTAAATGTGGTGTGCGTTTTGTGCTATTTGAGAATAATGTGCAGTATTGTCAAATATCAGGATTCTTTAAATGGAAATTGCTTCTGTTTGTCACTCATTCATTCATTTGTTCGAAAGACTTGGAACTTAATACTGATGTAAATTTTGTAATGCAAAGGTGCCTGCCTGCTAACTCAACTTACTTTTCGGTTATTAGTGGCTAATTGCCAGTATGGCAACATAGTGGGGTAGTGTTTACTTTATTATGCTTTATTACTGCACTGTGTATTTATCTGTAGTGGAGTGTGCACTTTGTGCTAGTTGAGAATGGCGCGCAATATTTTTTATTGCCTGCTAGGCTGTAGATCATCCTTTGACTGAGCTTTTTCTTAACCTTTTTTCTTTTCTTCTGATGGCTTATATAGGCTCATGTGCGAGGTCACCAAGTGAGGAAGCATTATCGGAAAATAGTTTGGTCTGTTGGGATCGTGGAGAAAGTTATATTGCGTTGGAGGCGTAGAGGGGCTGGGTTACGTGGGTTTCGGTCTCAAGAAGGATCAGTGGAGAGCAGTAGTGGCGGAACAAGTAGCAGTTCGATCCAAAATAAGTCTTCTGGAGATGATTACGATTTTCTGCAAGAAGGACGAAAACAGACTGAAGAACGGCTCCAGAAAGCTCTTGCAAGAGTGAAGTCCATGGCTCAGTACCCGGAAGCAAGAGATCAGTACCAGAGGATTTTCACTGTCGTGTCAAAAATGCAGGAGTCTCAGGTCTCAGATCAGTCCATGGTTCAATACCCTGGTTTATTCTTGGAAATTGTTAAATATATTTGATCATGAACTATTTTCCTTCCTGTCAGTTTCTAATTTAAATGAGAGGTGAATACTGTACTGCAACACTCATTACCTTTTTTGGCTGCTTGTATGACAGGCTATGCAAGAAAAGATGCCGGAGGAGTCAGCAGAGATGGACATGAGTGAATTCAAGGAACTGTGGGATGACGATGCACCTATCCCGGGTTATTTTTAGTGTGGAAACCTGTTTTGTTGGATTTATTTCTCTGTAGATTGCTCCGTTTGTCTTGAGTGCTACTGAATTGATGGCACAAATGGCTGATAACCCAAAGTAGCGTTGCTGGTGCATGATCTGACATGTTTGGATTTGGACTTAGGTGTGGTATTTCTTTTGCCTTATGTACAGTAGAATATTATCTACATTTGAAGGAGCCTTGTATTTACTGTGTGAAATCGGTGTAAAGAGTTTGATATCAGAGATCTTACCCAGACTTAACGGTTGCATGTTACTGCAGTGCAGCAGTTAGGAGTTTGAGGCTTTTTGCACGGATCATGTCCTCTCGACCCGGTCTCTGTTGATTGGACACCATGATGGTCTAACTAGCGTTGCAAACGGGAGAACTTGTGACGGCCTGTCCCGTTTTCGGAGGGGCTTACGCAACAACAATGCCCAGCAGCACGGGATGAGGATAAGAAGTTGACAAGTGTTGACCCGGTCTCACTAGACATTTTTTAGGAGGAAAACGAGAAGCGTTTTTAGCGACAAGAGCAGGAAAATATATGTGTAACGTTTCTAGCAAAATGTGGGTGCAGGTGGAAAATGAGAAGTGTTTCTTGCAAAGTATGGGTGCGGGCGAGCAAAAGGAGACAACATTGATTGTTGCCCCTCGCGCTAATAGTCATTAGTGCTATCGGAACGTAGTTGGGTTCTACACGCACGGTGGAAGGCGACGACAAGTGACAACATGGAGGCTGTGGTTCTTGGATTAGGGGTGGTAAGGGATTATGATTCATTAGTCTAATACCCGTGCGTTGCGATGGTACCCAACCATATTTGATGATATTGATTGAGTGACTAAGCGACACTTGAGAGTCTTAATGGACCCTCCACATAAAATGCTATAATAAATGAATTTAATATCAAAACGAACATATTATTCATATACCAGATACTGAACTGGTAAAACAAATATTATACTTGATCTTAGCCAAAAGACCGAAAAATAAGATGAAAAGGAGTCTCTATGCTCGAATTAAATTATAGCTAATGTTTTGGTTTAGGACTTGGGATCAAGCGAGAAGATGGTGTAGATCTAATGCCCTAACCAAAATCATCATTGAGATTCCATAGTTAGCACATGCAAATTCATTTATGGCGATGGCTTAACGATTTTCTTCAAGTTTAGCAAGACCTAGAAAAGGACAAGTACGCCAACAATACCATTCCTGAAATACAAAATACAACAAGTTTATTCTCTAATGCCATACTTACTGAAATTAATACTTGCTCTTGCCTTTAGAATATCATATTAAACAATAAAAACATTTTTCACTTTTACAGAGCCTTGTACTCATTTCCAATTGCATAGTTGGTTTCACTTAAAATTCATTGTGCAACGACGGAAGAAGCGAGCGAAGGTTGTTGCGAAATAGACGAGGTTTGTTGCTAGAGCGACAACTACGAGAACACTGTTGTGCGGACAAATAGGATAGGGATGGGATATGATCTGAGACCGCGGGTTGATTTTGAGAAATACAAGGGGTTCTTTGTAAAAAGATGACGCAGAATGACGGTTGAAACTCGTGCTATAATATAGTAGAGAAATATTTATTTATAATTTGCTAGGGCTCTAAATTAATTTTAGTTCAAAAATAAATAGAAATAGAGCCTGATTCTAATCCGTTCCGATCCTTAAATTTTATAGTATAAAATTTTATAGTACAACAACAATTGATTACAACAACTAACGTATTCTAGGCCGTGGAGGGGGAGAAACTCTTGCCGCAGAGCGCCGCTCTGACATGGGGAGGAAGACCGTGAAGAGGGACAAGCACGTCGACTACCACCATCCAATAACCTATTACTTCCTAGACACTCCCATATTTGGTGAAAATTTCTCCTGATGTAGATGAGTCTCTTTAGAGTGTTAACAATCTACGGTTCTCACAATTAGGTTTAGCTACTATATTATTGCATCCTATGCAAATTTCGTATGTCCAAACATATTTACCTCGACATATGTCTTGTCTCTTTGAGGGACGACTACTTCAAGAGAGTATCATGTAATAGGAATGTCTGGATTTGCCACAATGTAGAAGGTAATTGTAGCATTGCATGTTCTTACATATGGGGGCTCTATCAATCGTCTAGATGAGTATTTACATATGGGAGAGAGCACCATACTAGGGAGTGTGAACTACTTCACTAGGGCAATCATCGACATATTTGGTGCATATTTTCTTAGGGAACCAAGTGCTAACGATATTACTTTTCTTCTCCAAAATGATAAGCAACGAGATTTTCCTGGCATGCTTGATGTCTTGAGTGTCGACATTAGGGTTGAGAGCGTGTTCAAACGGTTTGCACGACCAATATATATGCCACTATAAGAAACCGACAATTATTCTTAAGGTTGTTGCAAGTTGGAACCTTTGGATTTGGCTTGCATTCTTTGGTATACTTGACTCTATGATTGATATCAACACGTTGCATCGCTCACCCCTATTTCACACCAGAGCTAATGGAAATGCACCACTTGTGAATTTCACTGCCAATGGTTGGAATTACAACCTGAGGTACTACCTAACTGATGGTATTTACCTTGCATGGGCTACTTTAGCTGGACCCATCTCGAGCACCCAAAGCAACAAACAAAAATATTTTGTTGCCAAACACACGCTGAGTACAAAAAGGATGTAGACAGTGCATTTGATGTCCTAAAGCTAAAAATGCCAGAATGGAAGGCCAACTAGAATTTGGGATGTTTAAAACCTCAAGTACATTGTAGATTGTTGCACCATTTTGCACAACACGGACATCATGTTTGAGTTTGGGAGAGAAGAGCTCCAAACTGACTATGATGATTGAAAGTAGCCTAGAGGGGGGGGGGTGAATAGGCTAATTTGAATATTTTCAAAACAAACTTCGAAATATTGTTAAATCTATAGTTCAACTGGTGCAGGCCAGTTCAACTGCTACGCAGACAAGTTGAACCACTCTGAACCAATCCAACAGTTTTGCAAACTCTAGACTATAAACTAAGCGAAAATGTATGTTGTGAATCCTTTCGAGAAGAAGAATGTAACTAATAGTCAAAGTATGGAGAGTGAAGATATGAAAGCTATTTCACCACAAGATCCACACTGCGAGAAAATCTATATGTCTATCTTGCTAACAAAATATCTCAAGCACAAAGCAAGCAAGAACACGAGACACAAGATTTATCCCGAGGTTCGGCCACACCACAAAGGTGTCCTACTCCCCGTTGAGGAGCCCACAAGGGTCGTGTCTTTTTCAACCATAATCCTCCAAATCCCGACCACCAAGGTCAAGGGATTCCTTATCTCAAATGTTGCTCACAAGAGCAGGATTACAAACTTCTTGGGGTCGTCCACAAATTTGGGGACTCCTAAGAAACCTCAAATCGTATTGAAACTCAGGGTTTCAAGAACACCAAGAATGCACAAGAGGTATTTGCAACAAGCTCAAGATCTTAAATGAGATGGGAGAGGAAAAACAAATTTGTGAGCACAAGCACAAACCTCACACCAAAGAGCTCGTCCAACCAAGTTGAATCTAGAGCAAGATTTAAGTGTGTGAGAGAGAGGGGAGAGGAGTGCTTTTGTCTCAAGTTAGGTGAGCAATGAATGTGAGTGTGTTCAACAACATTAAAGAGAGGGGTGTGGGGTCCTATTTATAGTCACGGCTCAAAAACTAGCCATTTGAGCCAGGACCCCGTCTAAAACCGGTTGAACCGCCCCCTAGGGCGGTTGAATCGCCCCTGGTAGGTCAGGCAGACTGTCTGCCAGTCTGACTGCCAGACTGACTGCTAGACTGACCCACAGCCTGACCAGGTTGACCAAACCGGTTGAACCACCTCTGACAACTCTGGTGACCTGTTTGCCAGTCTGACTGGCAGACTGTTGGCCAGAGGTCAGAGACCAGTTGAACTGCCCCTCAGCACCAGTTCAACTGGTCTTGACCAAAGAGTTTAGGAGAGAAAACCCCAGTTCAACTGCCCGAAGGCAAGTTCATCTGGTGTATGGTCAAAGAGGTTCACAGTTGAAGTTGAAGTTCAGCTGGAGTTGAGAAAGCTCAACTGTAGTTGAAAAAGCTCAACTTCAGTTGAAGAAGTTCAACTCAGCTAAAGTTCAGCTCAGCTGAAAAGCTCAACTGCAGCTGAAGAAGCTCAACTCAGCTGAAGTTTAGTTTAGCTGAAAAGCTCAACTGCAGCTGAAAAAGTTCAGCTGCTTTTCAACAAGAACACTCTCAGTTTCTCAAACCTAACCACAGTCAACCATAGAATGTCCAAGAGATTTTTGGTTTTCAAAAATAGCTTTTGAATTGGGAGGCTTGAGCTATAACAAACACCATTACCTGTGCTAAACTACTAATGAGGAATTACATCATGCGACTCAAGATATACATAAAGTTTTATACGTCCGTCGCATGGAGTCCTCTCAAGGGAACTGCATATGTGTTTCTTTTGTCCTTGATACTTCCTTTAGTTCCTGTACATTTTAAACATATACTGGGAACAAACTCGTTAGTACCCTTATTTGTTTTGTCATTAAATCACCAAAACCCTCACTTATGGTTGATTGCACTTACAATCTCCCCCCTTTTTGGTGATTGATGCCAAAACATATAAGGAAAAAAATAAACATTTGAAGTGGTAAGGTTCTTTTGAACAATTGTATGTAGATGGCTCCCCCTAAATGTGTGCACAACTGTGTTGATATAATATGTAAAATAAGCAACACATTTAGAGGTAGTGACCAAGTCCACACTAAATACAATCATCCGAGGGGTGCAAGAGTGTGATAAAGAAAACTGTGATGCATATGACTACTTCTAAACACCATTATTTGTATTACATGGCAATGCAAATATCACAAACAGATGGGGCAAAAGATGATGGCCGGAAGACCATCATAACATAGTGAATAATATACCAACTGCTTTATTACACCCATTGATGAAAAGATACAGACCACAACAGTGGCTAAAAACAAAAATAAGCAGGAAATAAAAATAAAGAAACGAATAAAAAAACAACTTGGCTATCCTTAGATTTTAGATTTTCTTCCCCTTTTTGGTAGCAAGGACCAAAAACGAGGAGAGAGAGCGAGAGAGAGCACATGAATCAATACCCTCCCGAAGGAGGAGGATATGATGGAGGGTAGGAAGGGTAGTCCGGGAAAAAAGTTTGCATCATGTCTTCCTCGTATGATGAGTCCCGAAGGGGCTCATCACCAGAGGGAAAACCAGATGAGGAAGACGGACCCTGATAAGGAGGAGGAGGATGGTGGTGGTAACCAGAGCCAAAAGGCCTTGGGTGACCAGGAATGGGTCCCTGACCCGGGTAGGGAGGAGGGGGAAAGTGACCGTGGCCGGGTGGCCTGGGGTCACCGGGAATGGGTCCCTGACCCGAATAGGGAGGAGGAGGAGCCGAGGTATAGTAGGAGTCATTAAACTCCTCAGCCTCATCCTCAGGAGTAATGAATGGCACACCATATTCCTGTTGGTGCCACTCATTCAGGTTCTCAAGGTAGGTGGGGATCGGAGGCGGAGGAGACCCAAGAGGCAGAGGATGACCTGTGGAGGCGACATAACGACGAAAGTCCTCATGCAGCGCCTCAGTAGGACGCTTGTGCACGGACTCCTCAATCGCCCGGTTGCGGCACATGGCGAAGGCGCCAGCAATGCCCTTGGCTAGACGAATAAACAGTCCCCAGCCTTGACCCCGTCCCTGGCCAACCTCTACCTCTCCCGCTACGGTCCATCGAACGTGAGGCAGTGGTGGCGCGAGAGGAGGACTCATGATGAGGAGGCTATGGAGGTGGCTCATCAGAAGAAGCAGGGCCTCCAGACCCTACGGGAGCCCGCTTAGTACGTGCAGCTGGGTTGCTGGAGTCAACCCAGTATGGTACATAGCGGGAGTGTTTGACAGGCTTCTCGAAGTGAGTCTAGGTGACCACTTCGATCATCTTCATAATAAAGGGTGCATGGAGACACCCCTTGAGAGGAGACCAGGAACCACGAAGGATCTCTTCCCAGATCATGTCAAACACATTTATGCGGGCAAGACTATTAGGAGCAAGGAGAAGAAGGAGAATCCGACTCTCCCCAAGGACATTCATCTGATTTCCGCCTTCGGGAGAACGGTCATCCTAGACAAGGAGTTAAGGTACCTATAGTACCTATGCATGTTGGCAGTTATCCAAAACTCCCGCTCCTTAGAAATATGAATAAATTCTGTTTCTTCCCGCATGGGTAGCCTAATGTCATGGACTTTAAGGTTGCCGCCCTGAATATCTTCATCAGAGAAGCCCAAGATATGGGCAAAACGACGATAGCTAACTTTATGCCAGACACCCTGGATAAAGAAGTACATAACTGGGTAGTCATACCCATCAGCTTCTTCAGCAACTTTCTTTACCAGTTTACCCAGAGAGTGGCATAGAACTGAGCAATTACTTCGTCGTTCCAGGGGTATTCCATAGTCATTATATTTTTAACCCCTTTCTCTCGCAGTTACGGAGAGCTGACGTCATGTCAGCATCCCCCATACTCTCACACCCCTCCCAGTCAATGAAACAATGTCGAATGACTGGTGCTTCTTGGACAAGATGATTGAATTATAAAAATCAGCATGGAAAAGGTTCCAGAATCGAGGGTCCTGGACACCAGGATGTCTAGGTGTGAGGGTGGGATTCGTGAACCTTAAGCGTTGAAGGGAGTCCACTCCCTTCGAAGAGAAGTCGACCGGAGGTTCACGAGGTCCCCGGGACACGGTCGCCGGATGCATGTGGAGACTGGTGATGAGGAGAGCGTCAGACGATGGAGGATCGACCTTGTCGTCGAAAGCTCCATCCTCCTCCTGGCAAGGAGCATATCCTGCGGAGGAGGTGCTTCGGCGGGGGCAGGAGGCACCAACCTTTCGACGCCCCCCGCGTGCGGGTTGTGAGGGCATCGAGTGTCCCTCCCCTTCCAGCCGATCAGAACCTCATCCTCTCTTAGAGAGAGAGAGAGAGTGACGAGGCGGAGGAGAAGGAATGGGAGATTCCTCCTGAATTTCATCGGAGTCACTGCTGAACTCGACCACGGAAGGATTGCGACGACGCACCATAGATGAGTTCCAAGAGGTAAAGGGTGAAATACGAGAGGTTTTAGAGAGCTCAAGTGGCTGGAAAAACTGAAGGCTTGAATGTGTGAGGTTTTGAAAGGTGAGAAATGGCTTTTAAATAGGGAGTTGAGCCGGCCAGCCCAAAACCGGTTCAACCGGTACGGGACTGGTTCAACCAGTTCCGACAGCGAGGGAAGGTGAGCAGTGTGCTGACGCGAAACAGAAAAACAAAAACTGTAAAAGCAAAAAGTAAAAGTAAAACTGAAAGTAAAAGTAAAAGCTGAAAAGTAAAAAGTAAAAGCTGAAAAGTGAAAAGTAAAAGCTGAAAAGTAAAAAGTAAAAGCTGAAAAGTAAAAAGTAAAAACTGAAAAGCAAAAAGCTGAAAAATATGAAAAGCAAAAAGCTGAAAAACTGAAAAAGCAAAAGAAAGCTGAAAAGCTAATTGACGCAGCCAGTCAAACTGTCAGATTTTGACCAACAGACGACTGGTCAGACAGGACAGAGACCGGTTCAACTGGTTGTATATATCGGTTCAACCGGTTTCAACCAGGAAACTTCCTAGGGAAACTAGTTGAGCTGGAGTTGAACTTTGAAGTTCAGCTGGTTTCCCTAGTTGAAGTTGAAAGTTTAGCTGGTTTCTCCAGTTGAACTTGAAAGTTTAGCTGAAAGAACGAGTTGAACTTGGAATGGATTTTAAAAATTATATGCTACAATGAACTCCATTTCAATTTTAAAAATACACATGTTTTGAATGAACAAAACTAATTTTTGAAACTTTCAAACTAAAATCATTGAATCAATCAAGGATTCAAGCAATTTATGTGTCCGTTTTCAAGTTAAGTTACGAGAATCCAAAATATTTAGTTCACTCCTAAGAAAGCAAAATCTAGTCTCATCGAGGGGTTTTGTGAAGATATCGGCTAGTTGATTTTCTGTGTTCACATGACATAATTCGATATATCCTTTTCCTTCATGGTCCCTCAGAAAATGATGTCTTATATCTATGTATTGGTTCTAGAGTGTTGCACGAGATTGTTGGCTAGTTTAATGGCGCTCTCATTGTCACACAGTAGTGGAATTCTCTTAAACTCACAGCCAAAATCCCTCAAGGTTTGCTTCATCCATAGCAACTGAGCACAACATGCACCAGCGGCTATGTATTCAGACTTGGCAGTGGAAAGTGCAACACAGTTTTGCTTCTTGGAGCTCCATGACACCAGGGACCGCCCAAGTAATTGGCAAGTCCCCGAGGTGCTTGGCATGCTTTGTGATAACAGAGACCTATGTTTTGGGTGTGAACTAGATATCTCAAAATTCTCTTAACAGCCATTAGGTGACACTCTTTCAGGTTAGCTTGAAAGCGAGCACACAGGCACACACTGAGCATGATATCTGGTCTAGATGCACATAAATACAGTAGAGATCCTATCATAGATCTATAAATCTTTTGATCTACTGATTTATCTTCTTCATTTAGATCGAGATGTCCATTTGAAGCCGTTGGGGTCTTGGCATGCTTTGTCTTTTCCATGCCAAACTTCTTGAGCATGTCTTGTGTGTACGTAGTTTGGCATAGAAAGGTTCCTTCTCTGAGTTGTTTTACTTGGAATCCCAGGAAGTACTTGAGCTCGCCCATCATGGACATCTCGAACCTATTTGTCATAACCCTAATAAATTCCTCACAAAACTTTTCATCAGTACTGCCAAATATAATGTCATTGACATATATTTGACATACAAATAATAGATTGTCAATTTTGCGTGTAAATAGAGTAGAATCTACTTTTCCTATTTCAAAAACCATTTTAAGCAAGAAATCTTTAAGACATTCATACCATGCTCTAGGGGCTTATTTAAGCCCATAGAGTGCTTTGTGAAGAAGGAAGACATGGTTTGGCTTCTTAGGGTCTTCAAAGCCCGACAGTTGCTCCACACAGACCAACTCTTGTAGTGGTCCATTTAGAAATGCACTTTTGACGTCCATTTGATATAACTTGAAATCATAGTTAGTAGCATAGGCAATTAATATTCTTATTGATTCTAACCTTGCTACTTGTGCATAGATTTCTCCAAACTCAAGTCCTTCCACTTGAGTGAAACCTTGAGCAACCAACCGTGCCTTGTTCCTTGTTACCACACCGTTTTCATCTTGCTTGTTGCGAAAGACCCATTTGGTTCCAATGACATTTTGCTTGGGTCTTGCTACTAAGGACCAAACTTCATTTCTTGTGAAGTTGTTAAGCTCTTCTGGCATAGCAATGATCCAGTCTGGATCGCTTAGTGCTTCTTCTACCTTAAGTGGTTCAAGAGAGGAGACAAACCAGTAAAATTCACAAAAATTTGCTAAACGAGATCGAGTTGTTACCCCTCTCCTGATGCTACCCAGGATGTTGTCCACAGGATGGTCTCTTTGAATGCCCTAGTGAACTCGAGGATGAGGCACCAGAGGATGCCTCTGAATTTGATCATCACTTTCATCTTGTTCAGGAGGTTCTTCACTAGCAACTTCTTCTTGCTCATTTTCCATAATGGTTGACATATCTTGTGGTAGAAGCACTTCTTCAAGGATTGGATGACTTGAGGTTGATGGGTTTGCTTGGGTGGAAGGATTGTCACCAACCACTTTGGCACCCCCATCAATGACTCCATTTGTCATCCAAATCCTCCCTTCATCATCGTCCTTTTCTTGTGGCTTCACTTCACCTATTGCGAGCTTTTTTATAGCCTCACAAGGTGGGATTTCATTTCCTGCAATATCACTAGAGATGTGCCCTTGCAAGCCATTATATTCATCAAATGTCATGTCTACCGCTATTTCGACAAGACCAGTGGCATTGTTGAAAACACGATATCCATGCGCATTTGATGCATAGCCAAGCAAGAAACCCTCGTCCACTCTAGGAGCAAACTTCGAGCTCTTGGCTTTCTTGTTAAGAATGAAGCATTTGCAACCAAAGACTCTAAAGTAATCAACTTTAGGTTTGTTACCGGTGAGAAGCTCATAGGCAATCTTCTTATAAATCTTATGAAGATAAAGACGATTGATTGCATGACAGGCGGTGTTGATCGCCTCTGCCCAGAAGTTGTCAGGTGTCTTGTATTCATCCAACATGGTTCTAGCGGCTTCAATAAGTGTTTGATTCTTTCTTTCCACCATACCATTCTATTGTGGAGTGTAGGGGACCGAGAACTCATGTTTGATCCCTTCTTCGCCTAAGAACTCTTCAACACCTGTATTCTTAAACTCCGTTCCATTGTCGCTTCTCACTTTCTTGATTTTTAACTCAAACTCATTTTGAGCTCTTCTCATAAACTTCTTCAATGTTTCTTGGGTTTCACCTTTATCACTTAAAAAGAAAACCGAGGTGAAGCGAGAAAATAATCAACAATGACTAATCCATACTTATTGCCTCCAATACTTATGTCGGCCACTGGACCGAAGAGGTCCATATGAAGAAGCTCCAAATGTCTCTTAGTTGTGACCACATTCTTCGATTGATGTGGAACGCCATGTTGCTTTCCTGCTTGACATGCGCCACATATCCTATCTTTCTCAAACATAACATTTGTTAGTCCAATGATGTGATTATCCTTTTGAAGTTTGGCCAAGTTCCTCATGCCAACATGAGCTAGCCGACGATGCCAAAGCCAACCCTTGTCAGATTTTGCCACTAAACAAGTCGCAGGCGTCACCCTACTTGTTGTGAAATCAACACGATAGAGTTTGCCCTTCAAACGACCTGTAAAAGCAACAGAGAAATCCTCCCTTCTAAGGATCTTCACATCAACATCAGTAAATAGGCAATCATATCCCATTTCACAAAGTTGTGAAAAAGACATGAAGTTATAGCTTAATGAATCAACTAACAAAACATTTGAGAGCGACTGGTGGTCAGAGATAGGGATGTTACCATACCAATCACTTCACTCTTGCCACTATCTCCAAACACAATTTCTTGTGCTTCTTGAGTTAGTTGCAAGGAGTGAAACATGTCTTTCTCCCCGGTCATGTGATTTGTACATCCACTGTCAAGCACCTAGCTTGACCCACCGGAGGAGTAGACCTGCAAAACAAGTTTAAGCTATGCTTTTAGGTACCCAAATTGAATTGGGTCCTATAGTGTTAGTTATCACCTTGGGTACCCACACACTCCTTTTCATAACCTTTCTCTTTGTGTAGGCACCCACATATTTCACAACTAGTTTTCTTGAATCCCAGGTTAACATATAATCACAAAGGTAAGAGTGAGAAATGGGAGCTCTAAGCTTTTCTCCATTTGTGGAGACAACATCATTTATCTTATCCTTTGTGTGACTCAAGTTTACCTTCACTTGAGTTGACTTGTCATTTGAGGAATGAATCCTCCCCAAGGCATCATATAGGGTAGTTCCCTCTATGAACTTGGGGAATCTCCACCCCTTGTGCTCTATGTTAGGGTTCATTTTGTATGAGTTATACCCAAGTCCCTTTCTCCCATTGTTGGGCTTCAAGGATTTGTACTTGGGTTCAACTTTCTTTACCCCATCATTGCTAGAGCATTTCTTCAATATTTCCTTGACTTTAACCTTTTAGTTGTCCTTCCTTGCATGGTTAGTCAAGCAACAAGAAGCATGATATTTTGTACAATGTTTGCAAATATTACTATTTGAGGAGCTAGCTTTAGACTCTGACACTAAAGATGAAGTGTTGAAGTTCTTGCATCTTTCAAGTTGCACTCGGAGTTCTTGATTTTGAACTGTTAAGCTTAACAAGCTTGATTCAAGTGCTTCCTTTTCATTTTCAAGACTAACTATAGAGGTTTTTGCAATATCCATTTCTTTCTCTTTACCCTCTATAGTTATTTTGACTAAAGACATCTCCTTAGTCAATACTTCGAGCATCTCATCTTTATTAGATAGAAATTCTTGAAGTTCTAGGTTTCTCTCCTTTTCAAGGATGAGGAAGTCTTCTTAAGCATCAAGGGTTGCTTTTCTTTTATCTAGCTTCTCCATTAGTTTAGTGATTGCATTGTATCCATTTAAGCCAAATTCTTTAATCATTTTATTTTTCATAGCAAGTTGTTCATCATTATCATTAGTAAAATCAACATTAAACAAATGTACCTTATCTCCTTTTGCCATGAGGCAAGTAGGGGTGTAGGAGTCGTCGTGGAGGTTGGTGAAGAGTTGCGAGGTCGAGGTAGATTGGATGGCGATGTTTGCCACCTCTTCCTCTTCTTCGGAGCTAGAACTCTCTTCGTCAGAGTTCCATTCTTCATCAATATGGGCTTAGCCATACTTCTTATTCTTGAAGTATCCCTTGTTCTTGCCTCCCTTTTTGAACTTATCCTTTTTGTAGTCCTTCTTGGCTTCTTGTTCCTTTTTATTTGGACAATCCGCTATGAAATGACCGGTTTGGCCACATTCATAACATGCCCTCTTGTTTCCTTTTCTTTGATACTTATCATTTTTCCTTACAAACTTCTTGAAAGTTTTGATGAACATAGTTGTGTCTTCATCACTTGATGTTTCGACCACTTTCTTTGACTTGTGGTATTTGCTTTTCTTGGAAGAATCTTGTTCATTCGAGATCAAGGCATGAGAGTCTCTTGTCTTGATTGGGGCTTCTTCGGACTCATGTTGTTGAATCTTAGCAAATAGTTGATGAGGAGTCATCTCTCATAGTCATCATGGTCCCTTATCATTCTTGCTAGACTCTTGTCCTTTTCTTTATATGCTCTCATAAATAGCCTAGTGACCTTGGAGTCACTCCAATCTTCACTCCCAAGCACTCTTATTTTGTTGACCAACACCATTAACCAGTCAAAGAGTGATTGGGGTGACTTACCCTTTGAAGCGTCCCGATCCTTTGGGACTCAAATGTGATACAATTACTAGTCCCAGGAGGCTAGTAACCACATTCCTTACTTCAAATAGTACAGAGTTCGAATAAAAGTTATTACAATACCAGAGTACAAGCTCGAGAGAGAGCCAGAATTTCAAAGCGCAGTAGAAGATAAACTAGCCCAAGCCACAGACAGAACTGGGTGCAGACACAGCCCCCTCAATCAAGCATAGCAGAAAAGAAGTCTTCAGCTGCTGAAAAACATAAATAAATCTGGGTGAATACACTATGTATTCCGCAAGCCCATCCCGCTCCCGTAAAGAGAAAGGGACCTATATAATGCATGCTTTATATGGTGGAGTTGAAGTCACTCTTCTTTTTCTCAGAGAAAGGCAATACTTTGATGGTTTTTCCCAAAGAAGGAAATAACACTTTTTCACACTCAACCACCACTGAGCTTCCCGCTCCTGTGGCATCGTTTTCATTTCCAAAAACACACCCACACACACACCTCCCTGTTCCCGGAGGTTGTAAAACACTAATTGTCATACCGCACCAAACTCGTCCATTCTAGTGGACACGGACTATTCGAATAGGTTTGAACTCTGCGCAGAGGGGTACACTTTACCCACTAGTCCGGTTTCTGCGATCTCACCGTCGTGAGACCCGAATGCCGAATCTCTTTCTTTCCTCGCATGTCGTTACCTTAACGGTTATACCAAAAGGAGTCAGGCCACCGCCATGTCCAAACCAGACAAAACATTCCCCCTCCTTATCCTCCCAGTGCTCCCCAGCCTTCATAACCCTGGGGTTTGGACCGTACGAGTTCAGATTGAGTGACTGCCCATACAGTCTCGAGTGGTTGTACTTAACATGAGTACAGGTAGTTAAGGATGACAAACCGGTCCTTATATGAGGGGACAATCCTTCTGCTCACACCTAAACCGGCTGAGCCATCACCTTAGGCCCTCCCCTAAACTAGGGAGTCCCTGATCATCCCACTCACAAGGTGATGAGGGTGAATACCCTTCATCATACACTTTTTGAAAACATCATTTAGTAAAAACACTGCCCTTTTCCCATCCCACATTTTGTACTCAAAAGATGTTTGTTAATGCGGACTATCTCTCTGCTCACAATGCAAAAGATCCATCCCTTAATCCCGGCTTAGGTAGTGGTAGAAAGAATATGCAATTTATGCATCAAGGGAAGAATGGACTTGCCTTCATCGAAGTTCTCCTGGCACAAAAGGTCTATTTCGGAGGGGTCGAGTTCCGGCCCTTCTTCCGGAGGTACAAATTCTGGAGGATCGGATCCCTCTTCTTCTAGCAAAAATAGATAATGAACAGTACATCAATCATGGTGATTTGGTGGGTGTGCCAATTTTTAGACATTATTATTTTATGCCCTAAAATTTATTTAGACTATTTTTGGTGCATAAAATATCAATATATATATACATATATATAAAATAGGAAAGGAAAAAGGAAAAATAAAAAGAAAAGAGATTTCCTCAGCTAGCTGGGCCGGGGGGGGGGGGGGGGGGGGGGAATTCGGCCCAGCCGAGCGCGGCCGCATGGCCAGGCGGCCCACTTGGCCCGCCAGCGGGGGAACGACGCGGGGACGGCGCCGTGGGCGTGGGCCCACGTGCCAAGGGGAGGGGAGGCTGACGACGCTAGGGGGTGACGGGGCGAGGGGACCGCCGGTGAGGTCCGCGGCGGTTCTCCGCTGGGGTCCCGGTTCTGCGACGACGGAGTGGTGGTAGGAGATCACGGTGGTAGGGCCAATTTGGCTGGAGGGTGCTTGGAAAGGCCGGTCCACGGCGAGGTGGCGGGCGCCCGCGGTGGGGGAGATCGCCGGTGAGGCTGCCGAGCGCGATTGGAGAAGGGGGTGGGTGCGTTGTGCTTGTGAGGACATGGTGAAGCTCAAGAGCTACAACAATTGGACTAGAACACAACAGAGAGGGGGAGGCGGGACTCACCGGAGCGGAGGAAGGGCGCGGTGGCGCTGGCTCAATTGAGCTCGGGGAAGGGAAGAGGGAGTGGCCGAGGTCGGTGTGGAGAAAGAGGGAGCTCGGGCGGTCCTTTTATAGGCGCCCGGGGCAGGGAAGGGGGCGAGAGGTGGCGAGCACCGGTGAGCTCGCCACAACGGGGATGGTGGCGCACAGTGGTGGCGACGGGATGGCTCGGGCAGACGGGGCGACGGGATGGCTCGGGTAGACGCAAGGCGCCAAACCTAGCTGGTGAGCGCGATAATGGCGAGGCGATGGGCAGTGGCCGGCGGCGATCGCGTCTCTAGCATGGTCATGGGCGTGAGGAAGGTGCTGATAAGCGGGACCCGCTTGCCAGAGAGAGAGAGAGAGAGAGAGAGAGATTGCGAGAGAGCGAGGGGGAGTGAGGCTTACGGGTGGGGCCGAGCTGGCAGCGACAGAGGGGAGCACGGGCGCGCGGGCGATGGGCCACTTGGGCCGCGAGGGGGGGGGGGAAGGAAAGCGCGGGCGCGCGGGCGAGAGAGGAGGTTTAGGCCGGAAGCGGCCCAGCCGAGGGGGGTTTTCCCTTTTCTTTTTCTATTTTCTATCTCTTATTTCTATTTCTTATTTCTATTTCTTTTATCTCCTTTTCTTTTGAACAAATAATTATCTAAATAATCTTAGGTGCTAAAAAACATTCTATGTGAGGTGCTTCTAACAATCATAGTGTATGCATATGATGAGATGTCCTATGAGGAGGAGTCTAGGGAGAGATTAGGGGGGTTAGGAGATTAGGGTTCCAAACCTTGGGTTAAATTTTGGGATGTTACACCCTTAGTCCAATCGTATCGTGCAAACTCACTCTCCGAAGCTTCAATTCTATGTCTCTTAGCTTTGGGGTCTCCTTCGTGTGACATTTTTAGAATGTTCCAAATGTCACGAGCGTCCTCTCTTCCTTGAACTTTCCGGTACTCTTCCGAACAAAGGCTTCCTTTTATTATGCTCACTGCTTGAGCATTGCGATGCACTTCTTGCATCATTTCTAGTGTCATCTCTTCTCCTTGGGTGGGCTTATTCATACCTACATTAACAATCTCTCAAAGACTAGGATGTACACCGATTAAATGTGACTTCATCTTATCGGCCCACTCGTCATAGTTCAACTCACTAAGAGTTGGTAACTTTCCAAGTGGAGCGGAAGAGAAGTTAGGAATAAAATTTCTAGAATAATCAAATTGAACTTTATTAAACTCGTTACCTTTACTTTTGGTGGATGATGCTTCGGTGGTGAGACTTACCTTGCTCATCACCCATGACACCAGAAGTTCTTCCAAATCATCATTGTATTCAATTTTTCCTTTTCCTTTGTCTTCTTCGACCTTTCTTCTTGATTCTTCTTCTTCGACCCTTTTTTGCATCTTCCTCTTTCATTTTGAGGAACATATTTTCTGCAATCTTCATGGCGAGGTTGAGGACCTTGGGGTCCATTTCCTGATCGGAAGAAGTGGTAGGGATTTCCTCGAGAAGAGGATCGACATGGTCCCTTTGAGTAGACATGATCGTTTCCTCACGTGGTTAAGCGTAAAACGAGGTACGTAGCTCTGATACCAATTGAAAGTAGCCTAGAGGGGGTGAATAGGCTAATTTGAATATTTTCAAAACAAACTTCGAAAGATTGTTAAATCTACATTTCAACTGGTGCAAGCCAGTTCAACTGTTACACGGGCAAGTTGAACCACTCTGAACCAATCCAACTATTTTACAAACTCTAGACTGTAAACTAAGCGAAAATGTATGTTGTGAATCCTGTCGAGAAGAAGAATGTAACTAATAGTCAAAGTGTGGAGAGTGAAGATATGGAAGCTATTTCACCACAAGATCCACACTGCGAGAAAATCTATATGTCTATCTTGCTAACAAAATATCTCAAGCACAAAGCAAGCAAGAACATGAGACACAAGATTTATCCTGAGGTTCGGCCACACCACAAAGGTGTCCTACTCCCCGTTAAGGAGCCCACAAAGGGCCAGGTCTTTTTCAACCCTAATCCTCCAAAACCCGACCACCAAAGTCAAGGGATTCCTTATCTCAAATGTTGCTCACAAGAGCGGGATTACAAACTTCTTGGGGTCATCCACAAATTTGGAGACTCCCAAGAAACCTCAAATTGTATTGAAACCTAGGGTTTCAAGAACACCAAGAATGCACAAGAGGTGTTTGCAACAAACTCAAGATCTTAAATGAGATGGGAGAGGAAAAACAAATTCGTGAGCACAAGCACAAACCTCACACCAAAGAGCTCCTCCAACCATGTTGAATCTAGATCAAGATTTAAGTGTGAGAGAGAGGGGTGAGGAGTGCTTTTGTCTCAAGTTAGGTGAGCACTGAACGTGAGTGTGTTTGGCAACATTAAAGAGAGGGGTGTGGGGTCCTATTTATAGTCACGGCTAAAAAACTAGCCGTTTGAGCGAGGACCCTGTCTCCCCTGGCAGGTGAGACAGACTGTCTGCCAGTCTGACTGTCAGACTGATTGGCAGACTGACCCGCAGTCTGACCAGGTCGACCAAACCAGTTGAACCGCCCCTGCAACTCTGGCGACTTGTTTGCCAGTCTGACTAGCAGACTGTTGGTTAGAGTTCAGAGGGGTCAGAGACTAGTTGAACTGCCCCTCAGGAGTAGTTCAACTGGTCGTGACCAGAGGGTTTAGGAGAGAAAACCCCAGTTGAACTGCCCGGAGGCAAGTTCAACTGGTGTATGGTCAAAGAGGTTCACAGTTGAAGTAGTTTAGTTGGAGTTGAGAAAGCTCAACTGTAGTTGAAAAAGCTCATCTGCAATTGAAGAAGTTCAACTCAGCTGAAGTTCAGCTCAGCTGAAAAGCTCAACTGCAGCTGAAGAAGCTCAACTCAGCTAAAGTTTAGTTGAGCTGAAAAGCTCAACTGCAGCTGAAGAAACTCAACTCAGCTGAAGTTTAGTTCAACTGAAAAGCTCATCTGCAGCTGAAGAAGTTCAGCTGCTTTTCAACAAGAACACTCAGTTTCTCAAACCTAACCACGGTCAACCATAGAACGTTCAAGAGATTTTTGGTTTTCAAAAATAGCTTTTGAATTTGGAGGCTTGAGCTATAGCAAACACAATTACCTATGCGAAAACTACTAAGGAGGAATTACATCATGCGACTCAAGATATACATAAAGTTTTATACGTCCATCGCATGGAGTCCTTTCAAGGGAACTACATATGTGTTTCTTTTGTCCTTGATACTTCCTTTAGTTCCTATCATTTTAAACATATACTGGGAACAAACTCGTTAGTACCCTTATTTGTTTTGTCATTAAATCACCAAAGCCCTCACTTAGGGTTGATTGCACTTACAATGATGCTACTGATCCTAGGCTATCTGTCAACAAAAATGAGCTATAGGTCTACCATTGGATCTAATATCATCACTGTATTCAGAGCCATCCAACACATGAACAATTGAAGGCCGACCTCATCAAACATGTGTGGAGGTATTATGGAGATGAATAGGTATTGTAAGGAAAATGGACTTAGGCCCATTTGATAACATTGTTTTGGTGTTTGATTATCAACATAATCATTTGGACCAACATTGTTTGACAGTGTCTTGGTTATAGTTCAAAGGATGCAACATCGACTTGAACGAAGGCAAAGTGGTTATCGAGATGAGCAACATCTCAAGAAAGACATTAAAAGACTCATAGATCTAAAACAACATGCAAGAGTCCAAGACATAAGATGGGACCCATCTAGATGCAAAGATCACAAAGAAATAAAGAATGGATGATAATATAGGGTGTTGGACCTAACATTAGACTCTAGGGTTATGGCACCAAACCATACAATAGTATTGTTCTCCTCACATAAGCATCAAACATATGCTATTCACTAGAGAGTGTCGAACCCAACAGGCTGAGGACAGGGCATCAGACACAATCATCGTAGTGGTGGCCTAAACAGTGTTAGACCAGATAGAGATACTATTCACTAGAGGGTTCACTCATCAATATGAAGGATAGGGAGACATTGGACCCTAGACCATAGTGTGATGGAGGTTGTTGGACCAGCTTGATGGTGCTTGGAAGCTCTTGGGGAGTTATTCGTAAGGCATCTAACTGTAAAGCTTTAGTCTGACCAGTGTCAGACCATTGTGCAAAGTTGTTAGGATGCAGCGGCTAGAATTCAATGGCTATGACATGTGGCACAATCTAGAGGCACCAAACCATAAGATATGGTCTAACAGTAATGCCTTTAGACCGCTCGATGGTGCACAATGGTTGATATGTCTTTTAAACATCTAGTTCACTCCTTAGGGCTATAAATATAACCCTAACTAGTCATTTCAATAGTGTGGGAGATGAGTAAGATAGCTGTTGGGGGCCTTCGTCCTCCGAAGGTCCTCAAAAACGTAATTTAACAATGTCTTCCAAGCATGGTTTATGGACATGTACCTTTGAATTCAGGATTAAAAGCATACACAATGAGAAGAGCATGATCGTGACGAAGGCTGCCGATGCTCCGAAGCTATGCGCAAGGGAGCTTCGGCTTAATCGCGGAAAAAGGAACCGACTTAAAGGGGAAAAAGCTATTCAGTCCTCAGATTTTTTCTATAAGTCAATAGTAAATGTAAAGGGCATGACTGTAATTTCTCACAGGCTGTGTCCTGTGCCTATAAATAGATGAACAGTACCCCCATACTGTTCACGCTGACTTGTACTTGCTCGTGCGTCACACTTGTAGTTCTACCTTCTGTCAAGCCGAAGGTACATTTGTAATTCAATATTGTTTCTATTTCTCCATAATAGTAAAATGAGAATGAACTAATAATGCTATACAATTGTTCATGTTGTCTCTTATATCTCACATGCTTCTCCTTTTATTAACATATACTGCGATGATGAAGGTATGTCCTTCATGACCTTCGTCTGAAGATCATTATACCCAAAGGGAAATAATGCTTCGAAGGACGAAGGGTATTAACATTTAACATTATGTGTTGCCTTGTTCTTAATTCATAGCACTTGAGAACAAGTCCCCAACATTGGCGTCCACCTCCGGTGAACCCTTTTCGACCATCTTCGGCAAGCACTGACCTTCGTCATGCTGCCGAAGAAAGCTTCAGCACCAGGGACCGCTGCACTGCAGCCGCTGGACCCAAATCAAGAAACTCTTTCTCTTCGAGAGGCTCGAAGCCAGAAGAGGAAGGCCACCAGTCCAACACTCTAGGAGGAGGAGTTGGACCAAGAGATCAGGGACATGGAGATCATCCATCAGCAAGTACAGAGAAAGAAGGAGAAGATGGCGCGACTGGCTGATCTCCAAAGAAAGATCGACGAAGCCACAGAAGAAGTGCGTCATCTTGTTCAAGATGAACAAGATCGAAGGCCCCAATACAGGGAGCTTCGTCAAGAAGGCTTATTCAACGAGGATAGATGGTATGATGATTTTAATCATGATGCTTTTACTTTTGATGATGCTTCTCCCTTGGCAGCAGAACTGCAGGCTACCCCATGGCCCCCATCATACAAGCCATCTCAGCTCCCCATGTATGATGGACACTCAGATCCAAAGCAGTTTCTGATGAGCTACGAAGCAACTATATCTTTGTATGGGGGAAACACTGCAGTCATGGCGAACTCCTTCGTCATGGCAGTCCGGAATGTAGCTCAAACATGGTATTCTTCTCTTCGGCCAGGGACTATCACGTCGTGACAGAAGCTTAAGGACATGTTGGTTACTAGCTTCCAAGGCTTTCAAACGAAGCCGGTCACAGCTCAGGCTCTGTTCCAATGCACACAAGATCACGAAGAATACCTTCAGGCGTATGTACGAAGGTTCTTGCGATTGAGGGCACAAGCGCCTACGGTGCCCAATGAGATTGTCATTGAGGGCATGATCAAGGGTCTTCGTCCAGGACCTATGTAACACCTAAATTGTAAAAGATCATATAAAAGGAGAGTAGTGCCTCCCTTTATTTATTTATGTGAATTTCACCTATTTGTCATCCTGTGAACACCATCTTTAAACACAAAATAATTAACAAAAATATATGCCACTAAAATATGCATCATGCTGGGATTTTCTTTTATGTGCACATTGTGACAAAATAAAATAATGAATGTGACAAGAAAAATAATAAAGTCCCAAAGGGAAATTTAGAAGATAAAGAAATTATAGAAGTTAGAAAAGAGGAGATGTATAAAGACTTAAGATAAAAACAATGTATATATAAATATATCTCCAAATTGATACTGTTCATGGCATAATATAAAATTGGGGATAAATTTTCACAGGAATGGAAATTTAAATTTGAAGGGAGTTTGAAGTTGAAAAGGGGGAAAAGGGAAAAAGAAATATAAAAGAAAAAGAAAAGAACCCCTCGTGTTGGGCCCAATGTGACCATACCGGCCCATTTCCATCAACCGCACCCAGTGTTGGATTCGCGCGCTGACGCGCGGGACCCTCGCGACAGCTTCTCCGCGCGCGTCAGCCTGGGTGCCTTGCTCTCCCTTTTTCCCCGCGTGTCTTACTTGTGGGTCCCACCTGTCATCTTATCGCCCCAGCTGTGTCGTGGCCGAACGGACCGCTTCTTTCGCCATGGCCGCTGACCCGCCGTTGCAACCTCCGCGGTGATCTCGGGCTCCTGGGGTTTTCCGCGACTCCACCTTCCGGATCGTCCGACACGGATAAATACTCTCCCGGTAGCTCGGGCGCAGCACGTTCATCCATTCCCCGGCCAACTCTGTGAACCAAGAAAGAGAGAGAGAGGACTGAGAGCCGCCGCTGTCGGTGTTGGGCAATGTCATGACGCCAACCGCGTGAAGAAGCAGAGGGAGGTCTTCGGGTGGTGTCGGTCCCGTACGGGGCATTGCCTTGCATCGAGGGTAGCCTTGAGCGCGGGGAATCGCTCACCGGAGGTCCAGGAACGCCATGGACTGCATCTCGCCGTAGCCGGGGCCTCTCCGCCACCAAGTCTGGTATGTTTGGCCCCTCATTAGTTCGTCGCAACCACAGATCGGTGTAGCGCCTGTCAATTTTGAGATAGGAACACTCGAATGCTAGCTGGCCCTTCGCCGGCCATGGCTTTGCCACAGCGTGGCGCAGTGTGCCGTCAGAGTGGGTCGGGAGGTAGGAGGGGGTTTGTGAGCTGTTGATCCAGCCCTATGCGGTGGATATTTGACGACAGCAGCGACTCTGCCGGTTGGATCCGCGACCGTCGATGCGGGATCATGCGCCTAGGATTGGAGTCGGTCACCAAAAATATAAGCCGTAGATCTTTCATCCAATGGGCGTGTTCCTGTACCGATTCGGCTTGTGGCGCGACTAATCTGGAGCATCCTGGGTGGATCAGACGGTTGATCTACTTCCGTAGACTTGGGTTGTGGCGGTTTTACATATGAGCCCCCGAATTATACTGAAATTAACCGGCCGTCCTATCGGTAGCACTCTGAGTCACAGGGATTTTTGTAGCTAGGCCCCTGCGGTTCTCATATTTTGACGCCTAATCCGGAGCCTACTTAAATTGAATAATTGAATTAGAAAATGAATATTTAATATGAAAATAAGAGCTAGAACTTGTTTATTCCATAGAAAATTCATATGAACTCCAAATTAACCCATTCCAATTTCTAAATTTTTGTAATAATATTCTCTAGCACTTAGAGTCTTTGTTTTGTCATGAAAACAGAAATAAAATTATTTCCCATTTAATCCTATTTCAATCACATTAAACCTTAGGAAATTCATAACTTGAAATCTATAACTCCAAATTTAATGATTCCAGTTCCTATGATCTCATTTTAATATGTAGATTTTTACTGTATATTTTATTTACATGTTTGATGTGATGTTAATTTATGCTATACTATGTATGTATTGTGTTGATGCGAGTAGACGAGCAAGCCACTGTGGATTCTGAGATTCAACAAGTAGAAGTAGCTGAGCAGGAGCTCATTGAAGGCAAGTTATGCCCTTGATCACTTACTTTTTCCCAGCCATGTTCTTATTAATTATAATGATCTGCATAGGATAATTTTGATGGGACCCAATAGGTTACCCTAGTTTTGGCTATCTTTATACCTTGTTTACCACTGAAATATTTCTTTGGGTAGTACCTGCTATTGCTTTATGTGGATTTGGGTATGAAGATACTTTATTCATAATTACTCTTTTATTCTCTTTTATTATTACTGTTCATGTTAAGATCATTATGTTAATGGGAACATGGAGCGACCACCCGGGAAAACAGTGCTACCACAAGGGTATAATGGGACGCCCTTGGCTGATTAACTAGGAAAGCTAGTGGATGACTTCCTTACCTGAAAGGGGCAAGGGCAGTAGGGGAGTGGTTAGTGTAGGGAGGTCCTTGGGTTGATTTTGCTGCGATGGCGGTTAGGCGAGGGATTCCTGCACTGGAGCTTCCTATAAACTGTAGCGGGATTTCTGAAGCTAGTGGAACTTTGTAAAGGCCTCGTAGTGTTACCCTGCCTCGCCTCCTCTGTAGAGGTGTATGGGATTGGCCATCTCTTGGCAGATGGGTAACATGACTTGTGGGTAAAGATGTGCAACCTCTGCAGAGTGTAAAACTGGTATACTAGCCGTGCTCACGGTCATGAGCAGCTCAGACCCTCACATGATTAATTTATGGAACTTAAACTCAATTTGACATTTGCATCACATTTGGGATTATTTTACTATTACTTTTCTTTATTATTATTAAGGTGTGGTATTTACTTACACTTAGTAACTGCTAATAAAATTTTGACCAACTTATAAAAGCAATGCTCAGCCTCAGCCCTTACTTTGTTGATCAGCCTTACACTTCACATGAATTCCCACCTTTGGTGAGTTCATGCACATTATTCCCCACGACTTGTTGAGCGATGAACGTATGTGAGCTCACTCTTGCTGTCTCACACCCCCCACAGGAGAAGAACAGGTGGTCGAAGATGAGCCGCCTAACTCTGAGGCATTCGACTTGATCTAGGTGGCGTCTCCCAGTCAGCTTTCTGGCGCCAAAGATAGATTTTTGATCCTGCGATATTTATCTTTTATTTTTTTAAGTCTTCCGCTATGTAATAAATACTCTGATTATTATGATATTTATCTCTATACACTCTGTTATTATATATGTTGTCTTCTTTGGCGCATGTATGAGATGCACCCGACTTTGTCCTTTAAAACCGGGTGTGACAACCTACTGCCCAATATTTCGCCAGGAAGCCTCCACAAACTCTGGAGAAGCTGCTTCAGAAGATGGATGAGTACATCCGAGCTGACAACGATTTTCGCCAAAGAAGGGAGGAAGCTTACAGATTTTCGAAATGACTAGGGGCTTCGGAGGAAGAATCCATCCGAGGCATGTCAGGTCAATCCATAACTCCACCCAAAGTGATGACAAAGGAAGTCAGTCTCAGAGGTCACAATATACCTCACAATCTTTGGGGCAACAACAAAGCTCTTTCAGTCCACCAGCTCCAAGGGGCAGAGGTGCTAGGGGCTTCGGAGGAAGATTTGGGGATCAGCCTAGAAAGATCTACTACTTATTCTGTGGTGAGGACAAGGGCCATACTACAAGAATGTGCCACATCACCATTCAGAAGCAAAAAGAGATAGCAGAAGCCGAAGCTCGGCAGAATCAGCCGAAGCAGGTCTTGCACACTGCTTCGTGTCACTCTCCTTACATACCAGAGTATGTGAACAATCATCATGCAGCCTCTGTCGCTTCGGCTAGTCATTCACAGGCTTCCTGGCCACAACTCCCGCCTCTGCCACCACTACAACCGACCTATTCCCGAAGCCAGCAGCCAGAAGGGCGCCAGCACTCTCAACAACAATGGGAATTCAAGGAGGAATCCGAAGCTCGCACAGTCAACAGTACTGTGCCAGAATCAAAGCACATCTATTGAGAGATATCCTACCTCTGAAACATTTTTACATTCATTGTCATTTTGTTTTCAATAAGGAACAATCAATGTAAACCTACTTTTAATTTCTTGTAATAGCTTCCCTCCTGTTAGAATGAAATATATCTTCTTTCTAGACTTACGAAGCTCAAAAATTGTTGAAGCTCAAAAGACGTTCCTAAGGGAATGCAGAGCTAAAAATCGCAGTGCAAGTTTCACCGAAGCTACAAAAAGTCGTTCCTAAGAAGCGCAGCGTAAGTTTGCCGAAGCTACAAAAAGTCGTTCCTAAGGGAGCGTAGTGTAAGTTTTCTGCTCAAAAGTCGTTCCAAAGGGAATGCAGAGCCAAATACCACCAAAATATAAGGCGAAGCGCGAAAAGTCAACGTGAAAAATATCGCCGAAATAGAAGGCGAAGAAGTTCAAAAGACGTTCCTAAGGGGATGCAGAACTTACACCAAAAAATTAGGCGGTGAAGCCGAAAAATAAACGGCAAAGAGATTTTGATCGTTCCTAAGGGGACGCAGAGATTGTGTGTTTCAACGTGGGTGTGTGTCTTCGGCATTAGCATCATTCTTTGCATCATATCATCGCATCATATCGCATAGCATCACATCATACATCATATCACACCAATGATACGAATTGGAAACGAAGTCGATCTTCAGAGAATGCTTTACAAAAATGAAAAGGTGCTAAGGCACAAAGTAAGGTGAGAATTACAGCTTCATCAGCTCGGATGTGGAAGAAGAGATTTATTATTTATGAAGCGTTGATGTTTTTACGAAGCTTGGATGTTTTTTACGAAGTGTGGATATTCTCACGAAGCATAAATATTCTTCTTTACGAAGCATGAAAAGAAGGGAAGGTGTTTTTTCGCCGCAGGCTAAAAAATGGTACGTATATAAAAGTTTTATGCATCGCAAAGAAGTGAATTGTAAAATAGTTTACATATTAGATTAAAAACTATACACATCAAATATTACAGACTTAGTTCAACAAATTTTACATTAATCACCTAAGAACGTTTTTACAATAACTACTATTCTTCCTTCAGAACCTTCTCTGCAACTTCGTTAAGCAATTTGTTGACGACTTCGTCAACAATAGATTCGACTATGTTGATAATTTCTATTGCTTTCTTCGTCTCCGGGTCGGCCAGGGGGTCGAACGGCTCCGGTGGAGGAGGTAATTCAGCTACGATAGAAAAAATCAATCAGTTCGAAGCCACGAAAACAAACGACGAAGCTAAAAAAGCCATTAAACAATACCTATCTGTCTCTCAAGTTCTGCAGCTTTCTCAGCTTTTTTCACTGCTTCTCGAGCATCATGAATATCTTTTTTGCTTTTCTTCATTATTTTGTGAGCCATCTCTCGGCCGCCATTTTCCCAGATGTCAGTGAAAAATTTACCGCCCATTAAACTTGCTTCGACCGAGGGATCCTTTATGTCATCCACGGAGAAGGCAGCTTCGGCCTGGGCCAAGGTTTTAACATGATTGCAACCCGCCTTCTCTAAGATAGCTGAAACCCCTCTCGCACCAGAGAACGCGCAGACATCCCCGCGATCACTTAAAATTTCCTCAAAAGCTTCGGCCTCTCCGCTGATCCACTCGATAACACCCTCAGGATCGCCTCGTATGAAGTTATCTTCGTTTGAATATGCGCCCACATTGGTGAAGCTAGCCTTTATCTTCTTCACGCAGCCCAGAGATTTTCAAATTATCTTTCCTTGGATGCGCGAAGTTCTTCAACTGTTTTTTCTAAATAGTTTTTCCAATATTCGCTGGCGTCTCGGTTAGCTTCGGCGAGAGCGAATTTTTCCTTGGTCTCGGCCAATTGTTTCCGAAGGTCTTTGATCTCATTCCTTTGTACCTCAGCTTGAATTTTGGAATTAGCTTCATCTTCTTTTACTTTGTTTACCAATGAAATTAATATCTTGTCTTTTTCAAGACCTTCGTTCCTTAGTTCAATCACCTCTGAACGAAGGTTGTTCAGGGCCATTGTATACCCTTCATCTTCAATGTTTTTCTGTGCTCTGAGGGCATTGCTAAGGATCAAGCCCTGCAAGAGGAGTACAACATTAAGTATAAACAAATGAAGAAATTCATTTTCAAATACAAAATTGACTTTTATACCTTTATGCTTTTATATGCTAAGATGTCAGCCAATTCATCCTTTAATAGTATTGAAAGGCCATCTTCTAGCTTCGGAAATCCGAAGCTTCTACCCATCTCCCGGCACACGGATATCTCTTTACTATCCGGGAGACAGTACAAAAAATCTTCCTCCCCGCTGCCATTAAACACCAATGCCCCCTTCGGGTATTTCAATTTTTGGGCATAATGTTGAGCTTCTTGTTCTTCTTCCTTAGAGAGTCGTTTTCTCGAAGCATGGCAGATGATGTAATCAATACTCTCTTTTAAAGCTTTGGGAGTAGGAGTGACAACCTTTTCAAGCGGAATTTGCTCTGTGGCCTTTTCTTCTGTTGCCTTTTCTTCAATTTCCGCAGACTTTTTCTCAGAGGGCTCTGAAGGCCCAGCTTCGGTACCAGCTTGGGTTGCCGCAGCTTCAATTTTGGCAGGCTTTGTTTCAGCTTCGATTTGCACTTTCGAGGCTTTGGCAGTTTTCCTTGAAGGAGTAAGGTTCAAAGTTTTTACCGTGTCTAACACATCTAGTACATTAGCCATCCTTCTCCTCTTGGGAGTTGTCGCAAAACTTTTTTGTGCCTTCGGCGCTGTTACTTTTGTTTCTCCAATATTTGACTCTTCAGCCTTATCCTTATCAGTCTTCGACTCAGCTAGATCAACCAAAGGTGCCTTCGGCATTATAGCCAGCTCTTCAACCTTCTGCATAGGAGGAATGGGTTCTCTTGGTTCAGCAGCTGAAGAAGCCTCCCCACCAAACTCAGGCACCACGGCCGGTTCAATATAGCATGGCCGGTGGGTAAGGACCTTCAAATTTTTGCCCTTCGGCGCAGGCTCGTCTAGAGTGATCGAAGCAACAATTTTCCTCTTCTTTCCCTGACCTCGCAGTGGATAGCGGTAGTCAGGGTAGACAAAACCAATGGCATAAAAAACTCTATTCAATCTCTTTTTTCCCCGACCTCCAAAGGATGTGGATAATGCATTGTCTTCCGCCTTGGAATATGATCCAAGCAGTTCATCACTGGTAACTTCGATGCATTTTAGCCAGTCATCATTTGGTTCATCGAATTTATCCCCATATCTAAATGTGTACTTCAGCCGGACTAGTTCACCTTCACTAGTTTCGGTGATGGTCTCGTTCGACATTTCCCAGCTCTCTATAAGCGGCCATACTCTGTATGCTATGTGCTCTTGAACCAAATCTCTCGTACCAATAAAGAAGCAGACAGTACCAAATGCCTTCTGACATGCTTTGGCGACTTCGTCAATTTCAACCTTCGGCCTTCGGAGGCCAAAGCGGGACCAAATGGGGCGCATAATAACTTCCTTAATATCTTCTCTTGCCTTCAAGTCATTCTTCACGTAAAACCATTCCTCCATCCAGGCCCCGGGCCACCTTTTCCGGTATGTTGGCACCGGGTAGCTTGCATTGGGGCGGGCGATAAATCCATAACAGCCAAAATTGTTATGATATTGTTCTTTGCCCATGGCCTTCGTCTCGTATACAAGCTCGTGCATACTACAGAAGCATTTTGCGCTTGGCTCCAGTCCCTAGCTTCTCATAGCCCAAACAAAAATCCCCATTCTAATAATAGCTTCGGGGGTTATCTGATGAAGGTAAATCTGATAAATTTTCAACACTTTGACCACAAACCTGCTCAATGGAAACCGAAGCCCAGCTTTGAAGAAGCTTCGGTAAATCACAACTTCATCTTCCTCGGGGGCAGGGACATTGTTGTCTCCACCAACTCTCACAATAGATATATCCCAAAAGTATCTTCCTCTCATATTGTCAAGATGACTCTGTTTAATTATTGATTTCCCAAAAATTGTATGACTCGGCCTCCACGATCGATCCTCAGAATCTTCTCACCCGCTTTCAACATCATAATCATCACTGTCACCGGTATCTTCAGACAGGCCTTCCAGTATTTCCTTAGTAATCTTCTCTGTATTTGATTTTGCCATTGACTCGATAAACCCAGCTATATAAGGGTTTGTAGCTTTCTTCTCTTCAAAGAGCTTCTCCTCTTCAGTCAGCTTTGTCTCAGCAGCAATCTTCTTGTCTTGAGACATGTATTCCTTCGGAAATGACGAAAATGTGTCTTTTAAACCGAAGCTCAGGAAGCTTGAGAAACTAGCAAGCGTTAGCGAGCAAGAGCTATAAAATTGAGAAAACAAAGCAAATGGCACAAGCAGTGTACCAAATGTGGTTGGTGCGAGTTCTTATTTATACGCTCGGCACGCTCCAAATTGGAGGGTCCCGTCTGTCATTGACTGTTGCTATTCTAGCAAAGGGAAGGTGTTTTTTCGAACCTTCGGCTTAAGGCCTTCGTCCATGTCGCAGTCTGAATTTGTTATCTTAAACAAAT
Organism: Zea mays; assembly: GCF_902167145.1. NCBI lineage: Eukaryota > Viridiplantae > Streptophyta > Magnoliopsida > Poales > Poaceae > Zea > Zea mays. The sequence continues at coordinate 39,665,822 of NC_050100.1, read as the reverse complement.
TAATACTGCGAGGGGATAATGTTGGAGGCCTTCGTCCTCCGAAGGTCCTCAAAAACGTAATTTAACAATGTCTTCCAAGCATGGTTTATGGACAGGTACCTTCGAATTCAGGATTAAAAGCATACACAATGAGAAGGGCATGATCGTGACGAAGGCTGCCGATGCTCCGAAGCTATGCACAAGGGAGCTTTGGCTTAATCGCGGAAAAAGGAACCGACTTAAAGGGGAAAAGGCTATTCAGTCCTCATAGATTTTTCTATAAGTCAATAGTAAATGTAAAGGGCATGACTGTAATTTCTCACAGGCTGTGTTCTGTGCCTATAAATAGATGAACAGTACCCCCGTACTATTCACGCTGACTTGTACTTGCTCGTGCGTCACACTTGTAGTTCTACCTTCTGTCAAGCCGAAGGTACATTTGTAATTCAATATTGTTTCTATTTCTCCATAATAGTAAAATGAGAATGAACTAATAATGCTATACGATTGTTCATGTTGTCTCTTATATCTCACATGCTTCTCCTTTTATTAACATATACTGCGATAATGAAGGTATGTCCTTCATGACCTTCGTCTGAAGATCATTATACCCAAAGAGAAATAATGCTTCGAAGGATGAAGGGTATTAACATTTAACATTATGTGTTGCCTTGTTCTTAATTCATAGCACTTGAGAACAAGTCCCCAACAATAGCCATTAAGTTATGACTCAAATACAATATCTCTAGACACCTAAGTGCTTAAGAAATCACTCAGTGATTAGCATATGTGCTTTGTGAAGTGCTTAGGTTAGTTATACAACTATCATTGACGCTAGGCCTAGTGATTAGAAGTGAGGTTAGACACTTGCGTGCATCATTATAATAGTTGTACCAGGAGGGGCTATAAGTCTTGTGGGATCATACCAACTGAATTTGTGGTGTGGTCATCACTTTATACTAGAGGGAATGAGGCTCATGATATTTTGACTAGAAAATCAATAGTAAAGACAGTAGGGAGCATCCGAGAGAAGGCATGATGCAAACATAAGGTTGACTTGTCCCTTGTTCGGGTTGATGACGAGTGATTGTCAACATGGGTAGTGCTTTGAAGTGAGTCGTCGGACTAACCAGAGTACGAGTTTGTGTTTTTGTGCAACATGTCTCTAACTTGTGGTGTGTAGGTGTGGAGTTTGGAGATGGTGGTCGATAGTGAAGGTGAATGTCATGTGGGTTTGTCACAATGGACCGAGAGCAACGAAGGACAAGCGCTGAGTCTTGACAAAGGGACTGGAGAAGCTGAGTGACTAGATGTGGTGGCTGACACCTAGGGACTGAAAGGGAAATGTGCCTTTGGGCCATTTCTATAATGTTTTGGAGATTAAGTGACCAACACATATTCTTTAAGTCCTAATGTGCCAGATTGAAAAAAGTGCAAATCATATAACAAGGTATGTTTCTAGACTTAGTATTTGGTTTTTGTATACTAATGAAGATATCTAAGTGTTAGAAACAGAGAGAAGAAAAGAAAAGCATTGCAAAAGACTGGCTGTGTGCAGCCGAAGTTCAGCTCAGTCTGGCACACCGGACTGTCCGGTGGTGCACTAGACAGTGTCCGGTGCGCCAGGCTGGACTCTGGTGAAAAGGTCGCTCTCGAGAAAAGTTCAGCGGCGTACGTCTATAATTCACCGGACTGTCCGGTGGTGCACCAGACTGTCCGGTGGTGCACCGGACTGTCCGGTGAGCCAACGGTTGCCAGCGCAACGGTCGGCCGCGCAATCCGCGTGCGACGCGTGGCCCGCGCCAACGGTCGGCAGGGGGCACTGGACTGTCTGGTGTGCACCGGACAGTGTCCGGTGCACCAACTGGCCCGGAGCTGCAACGGTCGTCTGCGCCAGAAAAGGAAGGAGATCGGCACCGGACCGTCTACAGCGACTGTCCGGTGGCGCACCAGACTGTCCGGTGCGCCACTCGATAGAAGGCAAGGATGGCCTTCCTTGTTGGCCTCCAACGGCTCCTAGCTACCTTGGGGCTATAAAAGGGACCCCTAGGCGCATGGAGGAGCTACACAAGCTTACAAGAAACATTCTAAGACTCCAAGACTCCAACTTCACGCATTCGATTCTTTGAGATAGTGACTTGAGCTCCATTTGAGTTGTGAACTCCGTGCGTTGTGTTTTAAGCTCAAGTTGTGACTTGTGTGCATAGTTATGCTGCGATTTGGGTCTTGTGTGTGTTGCTCATCCCAACCTTACTCCGTGCTTTCATTGTGATCTTTGTTGTAAGGGCGAGAGACTCCAATCTTGTGGAGATTCCTCGCAAGCGAGAATAATCATCTAAAGGAAAAAACGTGGTATTCAAGTTGATCACCGGATCACTTGAAAGGGGTTGAGTGCAACCCTCGTCCATTAGGACGCCACAACGTGGAAGTAGGCAAGTGTTACTTGGCCGAACCACAGGATAAAAATCGCGTGTCTTGTGTTGATCTTTCTGTGATTGTTTTGTCCACAAGAATACGCTTCTCAACTACTTAGTCGCACTAACATTTCTATAACCAAGTTTTTGTGGCTATTTAGTGTTGAATTTTACAGGATCACCTATTCACCCCCTCTAGGTGCTCTCAATTGGTATCAGAGCTGTTCTCTTCACGTAATGGACTAATTGCCCAAAGGGATGGATCCTAAGGGAAAGGGGATGGTGGTCAACGACAAGGAGAAGGAGTCCCTCTTCAACGAGCCAAGGGACGACAAGCCCACTGACTCAGGATCGAGTCACAAGAAGAGGGACGGGAAGAAGAAGAGGCGAATCAAGAAGATCATTTACTACGACAGCGACACCTCCTCTTCTTCACCAAGAGATGACGACGACGATGACTCGTCTAAAAAGAAACTGGTTAATCAAAACTATTCATTTGATTATTCTCGTATTCCATTCAATTCTAATGCTCATTTGCTATTCATTCCACTTGGTAAACCTCCACACTTTGATGGAGAAGACTACTCTTTTTGGAGTCACAAAATGCGTAGTCACTTACTTTCTCTCCATCCTAGTATTTGGGAGATAGTTGAAAATGTAATGCATTTCGATAGTACGAAAAACCCTGTGTTTATTAATGAGCAAATTCATAAGAATGCACAAGCTACCACTGTTTTGCTAGCATCTTTGTGCAGGGATGAATACAACAAGGTGAGCGGCTTGGACAACGCCAAGCAAATCTGGGACACCCTCAAGATATCTCATGAGGGAAACGACGCCACCATGATCACCAAAATGGAGTTGGTGGAAGGCGAGCTGGGAAGATTTGCGATGATCAGGGGAGAGGAGCCAACGCAAACCTACAACAGGCTCAAGACCCTCGTCAACAAGATTAGAAGCTATGGAAGTACAAGATGGACGGACCACAACATCGTCCGACTTATGCTAAGGTCATTCACGGTAATTGACCCCCATCTTGTAAACCTTATTCGTGAAAATCCCAGGTACACCAAAATGACGCCCAAGGAGATACTCGGAAAATTCATCAGCGGGCGCATGATGGTAAAGGAAGCGCGATACGTGGATGATGCTCTTAATGGCCCTCTGCCCGTCTACGAGCCTCAACCCATTGCTCTCAAAGCAACAAGCACCAGGGAGGCGCTACCAAGCAAGGTGGCACAAGTTGAGGCTACCGGGCTAAACGAAGATGAGATGGCCCTCATCATCAAGCGCTTCAAGACCGCACTGAAAGGACGCAAGGAGTACCCCAACAAAAATAAAACAAGGGGAAAGCTCTCCTATTTCAAATGCGGTAAGACTGGTCATTTCATAGCACAATGCCTCGATAATGATAATGACCAGGAACAAGAAAAGCATGGGAAGAGGGAGAAGAAGAAGGTGTACAAGAAGGCGAAGGGCGAGGCGCACCTTGGCAAAGAATGGGATTCAGACTACTCTTCATCCGACTCTGACGATGAAGGACTGGCAGCCTAGGCCTTCAACAAATCTTCGCTCTTCCCCAACGAATGCCACACTTGCCTCATGGCCAAGGAGAAGAAGGTAAGTGTTCGAGATTCCCCTAAGTACACTACTTCTAGCGATGATGATTCTTCTTCTGATGAAGTAGATTACTCTAGCTTATTCAAAGGTTTAGATAGAGCTAAGGTAGAAAAGATCAATGAATTAATTGATGCTCTAAATGAAAAGGATAGATTGTTAGAAAAACAAGAGGATATTTTATATGAGGAGCATGATAAATTTGTTAGTGTGCAAAATTCTCTTGCTTTAGAAATTAAAAGGAATAAAATGCTATCTTCTGAGTTATCTGCTTGCCATGAAACTGTATCTAGTTTAAAGAGTTTAAATGATGAATTAACTACTACGCTAGAAGGAGTTAATAAATCTAGTTCTTGTGAAGAGCATGTTGTTATTTGTGATAGATGTAAGGATTTTAATGTTGATGCTTGTGATGAACACCTTATTTCTATCACCAAATTAAATGATGAGGTGGCAAGTCTTAATGCTCAACTTAAGACTTGCAAAATTAATTTTGATCAATTAAAATTTGCTAGGGATGCCTACACCGTTGGTAGACACCCCTCAATTAAGGATGGGCTTGGTTTTCGAAAGGAAGCCAAGAACTTAACAAGCCAAAGGACTCCCATTCCCAACAAGGAGAAAGGGAAGGCCCCTATGGCTAGTAGTAATCAAAAGAATCATGCTTTCATTTATAATAGGAAATTTGCTAGTCATTCCAATTATAATAGGGATTATGATCATGATGCTTTTGATTCACATGCTATGTTTGCCTCTAGCTCTACTTTTGTGCATGGTAGAAGTAGGCCTAGGAGAAGTAATGTTGTGCCTCATGTGGCTAGAAGAATGTGTAATGAACCTTCTACTATTTACCATGCTTGCAATACTTGTTTTGTGCTTTTATGTAAGAATGAAAAAGTAGTTGCTAGAAAGTTGGGATCCAAATGCAAGGGAGAAAAGACTTGTATTTTGGTTCCAAAGGCTATTGTGACTAACCTTGTAGCACCCAACAAGAGTTGGGTACCTAAAACCCAAGCTTAAATTGCTTTGTAGGTTTATGCATCCGGGGGATCTAGCTGGATAATCGACAGCGGATGCACAAACCATATGACGGGGGAGAAGAAGATGTTCACCTCCTACGTCAAGAACAAGGATTCCCAGGATATGATTATTTTTGGAGATGGGAACCAAGGCAAGGTCAAAGGTTTGGGAAAGATAGCCATCACAAGCGAGCACTCTATTTCAAACGTATTTTTAGTAGAGTCATTAGGATACAACCTCCTGTTTGTAAGTCAATTGTGCCACATGGGCTACAATTGTTTGTTTACAAATGTTGATGTTTCTGTCTTTAGAAGGAGTGATGGTTCATTAGCGTTTAAGGGTGTATTAGACGGCAAACTCTACTTAGTTGATTTTTCGAAAGAGGAGGCCGATCTAGATGCATGCTTAATAGCTAAGACTAGTATGGGCTGGCTGTGGCATCGCCGTCTAGCACATGTTGGGATGAAGAACCTTTATAAACTTCTAAAGGGAGAACATGTGTTAGGACTAACCAATGTATGTTTCGAAAAAGATAGACCATGTGCAGCTTGTCAGGCAGGGAAACAAGTGGGAAGCACTCATCACAGCAAGAATGTGATGACAACATCAAGACCACTGGAGCTTCTCCACATGGACCTCTTCGGACCCGTTGCCTATCTTAGCATCTAGGGAAGTAAGTATGGTTTAGTAATTGTTGATGATTTTCCCGCTTCACTTGGGTATTCTTTTTGCAGGATAAATCAGAAACCCAAGGGACCCTCAAGCGCTTTCTAAGGAGGGCTCAAAACGAATTTGAGCTCAAGGTGAAAAAGATAAGAAGCGACAACGGGTCCGAGTTCAAGAACCTACAAGTTGAGGAGTATCTTGAGGAGGAAGGCGTCAAGCATGAGTTCTCCGCTCCCTACACACCACAACAAAACGGTGTGGTAGAGAGGAAGAACATGACGCTTATCGACATGGCAAGGACGATGCTTGGAGAGTTCAAGACACCCGAGCGGTTTTGGTCGAATGCTGTGAACACATCTTGCCACGCCATAAACCGGCTATATCTGCATCACCTCCTCAAGAAGACCTCCTACGAACTCCTTACCGGTAACAAACCCAATGTTTCTTACTTTCGTGTATTTGGGAGCAAATGCTACATTTTGGTGAAGAAAGGTAGACATTCTAAATTTGCTCCCAAAGTTGTAGAAGGGTTTTTACTAGGATATGACTCAAATACAAAGGCGTATAGGGTCTTCAACAAATCATAGGGTTTGGTTGAAGTCTCCAGCGGTGTTGTATTTGATGAAACTAATGGCTCTCCAAGAGAGCAAGTTGATCTTGATGACATAGATGAAGATGATGTTCCAACGGCCACGATACGCACCATGGCGATTGGAGGTGTGCGACCACAAGAACGACAAGAGCAAGATCAACCTTCTTCTTCTACAATGGTGCATCCCCCAACTCAAGATGATGGACAGGTTCCTCAAGAAGAAGCACGTGATCAAGGGGGAGCACAAGAAGAACAAGCTATGGAGGAAGAAGCACCACTGGTCCCTCCAACTCAAGTCCGAGCGACGATTCAAAGAAATCACCCTGTCGATAAGATTCTAGGTGACATAAGCAAGGGAGTAACAACTCGTTCACATTTAGCTAACTTTTGTGAGCATTACTCGTTTGTCTCTTCTATTGAGCCTTTCAAGGTAGAAGAGGCCTTGCAGGATCTAAACTGGGTGTTGGCCATGCAGGAAGAGCTCAACAACTTTAAAAGAAACGAAGTTTGGAACCTGGTGCCACGTCCAAAGCAAAATGTTGTGGGAACCAAGTGGGTGTTCCGCAACAAGCAAGACAAGCACAGAGTGGTGACAAGGAACAAGGCTCGACTTGTGGCAAAAGGTTATGCCCAAGTCGTAGGTTTGGATTTCAAGGAGACTTTTGCTCTTGTGGCTAGGCTAGAGTCAATTCGAATATTATTAGCCTATGCCGCTCACCACTCTTTGAGGTTGTTTCAAATGGATGTGAAGAGCGCTTTCCTCAACGGGCCAATCAAGGAGGAGGTGTATGTGGAACAACCCCCTGGCTTTGAGGATGACAGGTACCCCGACCATGTGTTCAAGCTCTTTAAGGCGCTCTATGGACTTAAGCAAGCCCCAAGAGCATGGTATGAATGCCTTATAGATTTCTTAATTGCTAATGCTTTCAAGGTTGGGAAAGCCGATCCCACTCTTTTCACTAAGACCTGCGATGGTGATCTTTTTGTGTGCCAAATTTATGTCAATGACATAATATTTGGTTCTAGTAACCAAAAGTCTTGTGAGGAGTTTAGCAGGGTGATGACTCAAAAGTTTGAGATGTCGATGATCGGAGAGTTGACCTACTTCCTTGGGTTCCAAGTGAAGCAACTCAAGGATGGCACCTTCCTCTCCCAAATGAAGTACACTCAAGACCTACTCAAGAGGTTTGGGATGAAGGACGCCAAGCCCGCGAAGACACCGATGGGAACCGACGGGCATGTCGACCTCAACAAAGGAGGTAAGTCCATTGATCAAAAGGCATACCGGTCTATGATAGGTTCCTTGCTTTATTTATGTGCTAGTAGACCGGACATTACGCTAAGTGTATGCATGTGTGCTAGATATCAATCCGACCCCAGGGAATGGCACCTTTTGGCCGTTAAGCGAATTCTTAGATATTTAGTTGCCACGCCTTGCTTCGGGATCTGGTATCCAAAGGGGTCTACCTTTGACTTGATTGGATACTCAGACTCCGATTATGCTGGATGCAAGGTTGATAGGAAGAGTACATCAAGGACGTACCAATTCCTAGGAAGGTCCCTGGTGTCTTGGAGTTCAAAGAAACAAACCTCCGTTGCCCTATCCACCGCTGAGGCCGAGTATGTTGCCGCAGGACAGTGTTGCGCGCAACTACTTTGGATGAGGCAAACCCTCCGGGACTTTGGCTACAATCTGAGCAAAGTCCCACTCCTATGTGACAATGAGAGTGCAATCCGCATGACGGATAATCCTGTTGAACACAGCCGCACTAAGCACATAGACATCCGACATCACTTTTGAGAGACCACCAGCAAAAGGGAGATATCGAGGTGTACCATATTAACACCGAGAACTAGCTAGCCAATATCTTTACCAAGCCATTAGATGAGAAAACCTTTTATAGGCTGCGTAGTGAGCTAAATGTCTTAGATTCGCGTAACTTGGATTGATTTATAGCATACATGTGTTTTATGCCTTTGATCATGTTACTTTATGCATTTATGAAATTTGTTGCTTATTTATGGTGCTCAAGTTGTGCAAGGGATCCCCGGACCTCACAAATCCATGTGTGTATGATGCACATATTTAGGGGGAGATGTGCCACAACTTGATCCTTTGAGACTAATCCGTTTGTTTGAGTATACTTGGTGTAGTCTCAAATGTGGATTGAAAGGGAAAGGTGAACTTGGACCATGCCAAGACTTCCACTGCACTCCGGTATTAGTGTACTGAATTCCAAGTTCATTCTCTTGCTCTTATTGCCTGTTTGCTCTTAATTGACATTTTTGGTGAGGCAATGGGGTTAAAGGGCCAATAATGATTCCATTTTGGTGCTTAATGCCAAAGGGGGAGAAATTAAGGTCAAAGCAAATGGATTAGCTACCACTTGTGCATTTTGAAAACAATAGAGTTAGAACTTTTGATTTGTCCAAAATGCTCTTATTGCAAAATTTATGACCATGGGAAAAAGGGGGAGTTTTTGGCACTTGATCAATTTCACTCTTGACTTAGAGATAGGAAAATGAACTTGATTTGCAAAAACAAACCAAGTGGTGGCAAAGAGCGATCCAAATATGCCAAATTATAGTCAAAAACAATTTGGTCCTCAATTGCATTGATATTGCACATCTTTTGGTTGCTTTTGGTTGTGTTGGCATAAATCACCAAAAAGTGGGAGATTGAAAGGGAAATGTGCCTTTGGGCCATTTCTATAATATTTTGGTGATTAAGTGACCAACATATATTCTTTAAGTCCTAATGTGCCAAAGATTGCAAAAAGTGCAAATCATATAACAAGGTATGTTTCTAGACTTAGTATTTGGTTTTTGTATACTAATGAAGATATCTAAGTGTTAGAAACAGAGAAAAGAAGAAAAGAAAAGGATTGCAAAAGACTGGTTGTGTGCAGCCGAAGTTCACCTCAGTCTGGCACACCAGACTGTCCGGTGGTGCACTGCACAGTGTTCGGTGCGCTAGGCTGGACTCCGGTGAAAAGGCCGTTCTCGGGAAAAGTTTAGCGGCGTACGACTATAATTCACCGGACTGTCCGATGGTGCACCGGACTGTCCGGTGAGCCAACGGTCGCAAGCGCAACGGTCGGCCGCGCAATCCGTGGGTGACGCGTGGCCCGCGCCAACAGTCGGCAGGGGGCACCGGACTGTCCGGTGCGCCAACTGGCCCGGAGCTGCAACGGTCGTCTGCGCCAGAAAAGGAAGGAGATCGGCACCGGACCGTCTATAGTGACTGTCCGGTGGCGCACCGGACTGTCCGGTGCGCCACTCAATAGAAGGCAAGGATGGCCTTCCTTGTTGGCCTCCAACGGCTCCTAGCTACCTTGGGGCTATAAAAGGGACCCATAGGCGCATGGAGGAGCTACACAAGCTTACAAGAAACATTCTAAGACTCCAAGACTCCAACTTCACGCATTCGATTCTTTGAGATAGTGACTTGAGCTCCATTTGAGTTGTGAACTCCGTGCGTTGTGTTTTGAGCTCAAGTTATGACTTGTGTGCGTAGTTGTGCTACAATTTGGGTCTTGTGTGTGTTGCTCATCCCAACCTTACTCCGTGCTTTCATTGTGATCTTTGTTGTAAGGGCGAGAGACTCCAATCTTGTGGAGATTCCTCACAAACGGGAATAATCATCTAAAGGAAAAACTGTGGTATTCAAGTTGATCACCGGATCCCTTGAAAGGGGTTGAGTGCAACCCTCGTCCATTGGGACGCCACAACGTGGAAGTAGGCAAGTGTTACTTGGCCGAACCACGGGATAAAAATCGCATGTCTTGTGTTGATCTTTCTGTGATTGTTTTGTCCACAAGAATACGTTTCTCAACTACTTAGTCGCACTAACATTTCTATAACCAAGTTTTTGTGGCTATTTAGTGTTGAATTTTATAGGATCACCTATTCACCCCCCCTCTAGGTGCTCTAAGGGACGTTGACAGCCGCGAGGACATGGAGGAGCGGATCGTGTCGCCAGTGTGGTCGCAGACTGGCGGGACACATGTCCAGGATGCGGGGATGCGTATGGAGTATGCTATCCATGGTGGTTTCGATGGTTGAGCCTCAAAACTATCCAACACTATGGAGGGCTAGTTTCACTAGGTTTGGGCCTCAAAATCTGGCGGTGCAATTCCGATGGAAATTGGAGACAACATGTGGTGTCATCGAGGCGAAGCAACTTCATGAAGAACACGTGGCTGTCAGAAGCATATTTGAGAAGTTGGCCCATTTTGCCTCCGGTTCTATTTTTCGATAAAGGAAGCATATATTAAGATATACAAAGTACGATACATCAAGAGGACCGATTAAGTGGATGAGCTCTATGTATCTAGAGGTAGTTTAGTCTAGTGAAATAACCCCTATTAATAGGAGGACATGCTGGTTGTTTTAGTCATCTCTTAGAGCTTTAGCTCATTTGCTATCTAGTTTCGTGTTCTCTAGTTTGCATTAGTTCTAGTCCGGAGATCCACGGATGTGAGAGAGGTGCGGCATCATCTCATTCGTTTGGTAAGGGAGGCTCATTTCCAATGACTTAAATAAATGCCCTAAAAATAGAGTTTTCTCCAATGACCTAGGCCTGTTTGGTTCAGCTTTTTTTTCTGACCAGCTTTTCTGAAAATCCGGCTGTGGGGAGAATCTGGCTGTGGAGAGAATCTGAGTATTATTACGATTACGTGTGGAGGAAGATAAAGTTGTTCATAGGGCTCAGGATTTAGAAAGTGACGGATTCCTACTATTACAACGACTCAACCGATTATGTGTTTATGTTGATTTTGGATGGTTTTTGCCCCAACGAGTTTTATAAAAGCTGGCTGAAAAGCTGAGCGTTTGGCAGTCTGCAGCAGCTTTTGGTGGCCAGAAGCTGCCAGAAGCCGAAACAAACAGGGCCAGCCAGCCGTTGGACATAACTCTTATTACCGAGGGTTGTAGACTAAGAAGTTGAAAATAACACTTATTTCCTACAACCTCTGAAGACTATGGAAAGTTAACTTATGTTTACTGGTGACAATGTGCTCTAAATTTTACACTATAAAATTTAAGAATCAGATCGGATAAGGATCGAACCCTATTTCTATTTATTTTTGAACTAAATTTTATTTAGGACCCTACCATTTTATGAAGAAGTATTTGGATCGCGATCTATTATTACCACCCTACTTATTTTCGTCGACTGATCTAATAACATTAGAAATCTAATGGGCCATCGAAATGTGTTGTGTTTTCAGTAGTGATTGCTTGGTACGAATATTAAGGGGGTGTTTGTTTTGAGGAATCACTTTATCTTAAATGAGGTGGTATATTATGAGTCAATTTCTCAAATTTGGTAGGATAACTTCATTCCTCATATTAGTACTAACTAACTATGAGGAATGAGGTGTTGATGGATCAACTCATTACATTCTACAAACCAAACAAAAAATAAGGAGTAAGAAGAGGATAAACTAACTCATTCTTCAAACAAACATCTTATAACTTTAGAAATGTCTACTGGGCATATGTTACTATTATATAGTGTGATTTTTTTAATACGGACTCTATCTACAATTTCACTCTAAGCCCTCAAATGCTTTAGGACCTGCCCTCGTCCTAAACGGATAACTCTAGGATTGTGCTAGTGGAGGCTAATTACTTATGTTAAAAATAATTTCTGCAACTAGCAAAATAGATTTTGGAGTTGTGTAAGCTTGGTAACTCTGGACTATTTCGTTGGTATATGTGTTTCTGATGATTTGATTTAATCTTGAGTGGCGGTGGTCATTTGTGTATTTACTGCAACCATGAATCCATGATTCTGTATCTATGCTAGTGAATGAAGTAGATGTGGCACATCTCTAGTTATTACAGAGTTAATTAGCATTGACTAATTTGTTTAAGGTCATTTTCAATGGACAGTTTCTTTGCAACGTTTCCAAAACATTCAAAATTTGTTTAGAAAAAAGTGTATCATCCCTGTAAAATTGTATGTCATGCACTAGTACACAGAAACTCTATAGAGACGGTTCAGAACTCATTTGTATTGTCGTTGTTCAGAATCTCCAGTGAGGACCAGTAAAAATAATTATTTTTACAGGCGAATAAATGAGAATCACAGGTGGAAATCGATTTCTACTTGTGATTGTCTTAACTCAACAGCAAGTGAAAATCGATTTCCACTGCCGTTTGAGATAATAAAACAGTTAGTATTAATCTTTTCCAGGAAACATAAACGATGTTTTAAAAATAATAAAAAATCTTTTAATTAGGGGAGGTCTCACCTAGTCACGCCGGTCCATGTCAAAGTGGTAAGTCATAGTATTTTTCACACAAAATTCGCGTGCTACACCGATCGGTGGGAATCAAATTAGCAACCTTAGCCTCGCGTGTACCATCCTCTACCACTCCGCTCATCATTTACTTCGTGTCTATATTGCAGTTTTGTTGTCCACATATTATAACCAACTGACTGTATATTGATTGTTTAAGGCCATAAATGAATTCAAACAAAAAGGTTGTCAACTAAAAAGTTGATTAACTTTTGAAGTTCTACAACTTTTATTTTGATACATTTACCAACAAGGCCGTTTGCAAAATTTGCATTTTAAAATTGACAAATTTAGATGCAATTTTTAGAGCCGAAAAGATTTCAAATAAACAAGTTGTCAACTATAAAATTTCAAACTTTTGGAGATCAACAACTTTTATGTTGGTGATTTTTTATACGAGGTCATTTGAAATTCACAAAAAAATTCAGGATAAAAATGATTTGTAGTGGCCACTTGGCGGTTGAGTTAAGAAAACCGTCAGTGGAAATCGATTTCTACTGGCGGTCGACATAATAAATCCTCTAGAAATTTTTTTAAGTTTATTTAAGTTGCAAGTCGCGGCATTTTTCACGCGCTACACGGTTGTTAGTAATTGAACCATCAACCTCACTCTTGCGTGTACCCTCCACTACCACTCCGTCTATGTCATGCTTTATGTCTAGTTTGTAGTTTTTTTGTCCACATATTACAACTATTTGAGTGTAAATTGCTTGTTTGAGACCATAAACGAATTCAAATAAAAAAGTTACCAACTACAAAGTTGAATAACTTTTGAAGTTCTATAACTTTTATTTTGACACTTTTTCATCCGAGCTAGTTTGCAAAATTTGAATTTTAAATTTGACATACTTAGATTCATTTTTTGAGCATCAAAATGTTTTAAAATAAAAAAGTTGTCAACTACAAAGTTTCATAACTTTTAGAGATCTACAACTTTTATTTTGGTTGTTTTATCATACGAGGTCGTTTGAAAAGCTCTAAAAATTAAAGATAAAAATGATTTCTAGTGGCGGTTCCTTAAGAAAACCACCACTAGAAATCGATTTCTACACGCGGTTTCTTAATAAACCGCCACTAGAAATCATGGATTTTTACAGACAGTTTTCTTAAGGAACCGCCTGTAGGAATATGATTTCTAGTGATGGTTTTCTTAAGAAACCGCCACTAAAAATAGCACAGTCGGTTGATAACCGAATCCGTCTGTAAAAATATATCGTCCCGTACGTAGGCTTTGAGCCTTTTTCTACTAGTGGGCGGTTTCTTAAGAAAACTGCCTATAGAAATTGATTTCTGCATGCAGTTCTTTAGAAAATCTGCCTGGAGAAATTATGATTTCTACAACCAATTTTCTTAAGAAACCGCTAGTGGCGTTTGATAACAGAAACCGCCTATAAGGGGGTGTTTGGGAACAAAGTTTTTCTGCAGTATTGAAGCAATACTGTAGTATTGAGTAATACTGTGATATTATATACTTTGAAGTGTTTGGCAACTCATCTGAAATCTCTGTATACTAAATTGTAGTATTGTAAATACTACACTTGTTTTGCAGTTTTGGAAACTTTGGTCTCAGCCGAAGTTTTTCTCTATAAAGAGAGCGCCAGCTAGGTCCCGCTCTGGCTGATTGGCCTCAACCAAAGTTTTTCCCAAACACCTTGATGTATTGGATACTGTTGTATTCGAAAACTAAAGCATTGTAAACTGTAGTAATGTCATGACTAAAGTATACTTTAGTATTTGAAAAACTGCAGTTTGGAAAAACTGTGTTCCCAAACAGGGCCTAAAAATTATATCTCACCGCAGGCGTAAAGCTTTTTTGTACTAGTGATGTCATCGTATTTGCTTAGGTGACATGTCATTTAATGAGAATGGAACTCACATGAAACTCCAACTAAGAATGACCTAAGTAGATAATAACACTCGCTTTATGTTAGTTAATCTGGGCAGATTATGTGGTCCTCACACTTGTATGTTAAGTTAGTAGACCAGTATCAGTATGTATATAAGACTTCAGTTCATATACTATCAGATCTGGGCAGATCTGATCCTCGCACTGATGTTAAGTTATTTGATCAGTATGAGATGGATTTCAATGTAATGGGACTATCGAGTGTTAGTGTGTTACACAAAGCTACTAGTATCTGATTATAGTTCTTTCAACAACACCAAAACGCAAAAAAGTTGATGCATATGCATTAGATGGTGGGCAAATGGATATAAAAAGAAAAGCTACGGATGATTGTTAACCGTTTTAATGCAAAGCTACTGATTTATGCATGGCAGCGCTAGCTTTTGTGCGTGACTGGACGATTCCGTCGCATGCAATTATATAAAAAGTTACTGCATATGTTATTTGGTGTTCACATGCATGCGTGATCATTTAATTTGGTTGATCAATTATTCCCTGTATGTAATTAAATTATTCTGAAAAGACGTATCTACTTATGTGCACACATTGCTTAACCCATAAGCAAACATGTCTTATGTGCCTTTAATTTTTTATTTATACAATATGTGGCACCGACGATGCCAGTCACACGCAGACCGTATGTCGTTTGGTTGAGCATCGGATCACACCATTATATTGTGCGTGTGCCTCTTGCATTGCTATTTGAATGTGATAGAATTTACCACTACTACCTCTTTGTTTGAACGTGGTATTTGCTTTTATTATACTCCCTTCGTTCACACGTCGTCGTTTTTTTTTCTAAAACTTTGACCACTCATTTTATTCAAAATATTTATTCAAAAATGTAAATTTTCAAGTTACACTCACACAATCTTAAGTGATAAAACAAATCACAACAAAATAGATACCTCATCATACTTTTAATTAATAAGACGAGCGCTCAAAGTTTGGGAAAAAAGTCAACATCAGTATAAACTGTTTTCGGCAATATTGCGCGGAAATCCAGTATCATACCATGATATGCATGATGTTTTAGATTTTATTTACTTAAATGATCCTATAGGTCACACCATTAGGTTTTATAATTGGATTCGTCATGGAAACCATTCATATGTAATTTGCAAATCTTTATACGTCAAATGATTAATAAACATTGCTCTAGTCAAAATACATTATGATTTGGGAGTTGAAACCATGCATGTCATCAGTGCCATTGGATGGTCACAACAAATATAACACATGGGTGTGTTAGATTTAATATAGCCACGACTCATATTTTATTTAATTAAAACAAATAAGTCTAGATGTATGTTAAATGTTTCTTTAGGTTCTTGACTCCTTCTGTGGCTGTTAGGACATCCAAGACCCTCTAGCTATAGGTGTATATTTGGGCCGGCCCGAAGCACGGAAAAAAAGCACGATCCAGGCACGGCACAGCCCGATATATCGGGCTAGGTTTGGGCCGAGGTCACGGCCCATGGACGGGCACGAGCATGACCCGTTTAAGGTAGGCACAAAATGGCCCATATAAAGGCACCAAAAGGGCTATATATTTATTAAAACCACACTTCATTCCACACTTTCATATACTTGATAAAGAACACAAAGCTAGAGATAATGCTAGTTAGATGTTTTTTGTAGCTTTGAATTAGAGTATGTGATGTAATTTTACTTTTGTTATGAACATTAGACAATAAACTGAACTTACAAACTTTGTATAGAGCTGATTATACTTTTTTTCCTTCTAACAAAATGATTTGTAAACGAAGTAGTCATTGCATAGCTGTGGTAACTTTAATACAAATTTTAAGTTTCCTTTTGTTCAAATTTATTTGTCTTATCTTTTATTCGTTTTATTATTTTTTTGAATTTAGGGCTCTGATGTGAATTTCGGGCCAAAAACTGAATTTCGGGCTTTTATAATTTCGGGCCGCCCAAAATGAGCCCAGCACGTTTAAGCAATTACAGGCCGGGCCGAGGGGCTAGGCCCATGGGCCGGCCCGGCACGGTCCAAAATTCAAACGGACTGGGCTAGCCCGAAATTCAAACAATACGAGCCTTTTAGAGCTTGGGCCGGGTCGGATGGCCCGAATGTACACCTATACCTCTAGCGCCATTGATGACATTCTAGGGCCCTCAGGGTCCTTTGAAGGCGTTTGGGCTGTTAGGGCCCCTCTAGAGCACTTAGAAGTCTATCGAGAGCGTTAGGGCTGTTAGGACGTCTAGGGCTTTTTGAGACCATTGAGGACGTCATGAGCTCTTAGAATCTCCTAGGGCCTTTAGGTTTGTTGGACCCATTAGGGCTTGTTCGTTTTGGAGTGGATTGAGGGGGATTGGAGGGAATTAAATCCCCTCCTATATTATATAGGAGGGGATTTAATTCCCTCCAATCCCCCTCAATCCACTCCAAAACGAACAAGCCCTTAGGATGCCTCGTGGGCTCTCGAGGTCTCCTAGGTCTATTAGGTTGTCATGTCATCTGTGGTCATGATGTTGTACTTTGGTTGTGTCCATGATCATCCTGTATGCTGGCTTGTTTTGCCACTTTGGTCGGTTAATGTAGGAGTTAATGACTAGATTAATAGAGGTGTAATAGACTTGTAACATACATGGTAATGGGTGTACGTTACAACTATTACTTCATCTTTTAATCTTCCTACAACTCTTGCTATTGTATCTAGCTCTCATGGCATAAGTAGTTTGGAGAACACAATAACATAAAGTCATTCTTCACTTTTTAGTTGAATTACATCTAAATCTCCCTCATCCCAATCATCTGTGTGTATGGAGGGTTGGTAGAGCAGGCCTCCGGAACCACTGTATGCAACTGTGCACCTGCTCGGGTGTGCTGGTGATTATATTCTTGGAAAGCGTCTTCACGACTACTCTCTAATCATCATATTTTTATTGCACTATCTCATATCATCTTCTTCCTCTTTTGGACGTCTGATGAATGATACTACAAACATCTTCCTGCACCAACTGTGATTCACTACTTTGAGCAACACACGATATCGACTTATGTAAATAGGACCACTAGTGCCTCCACTAGATATTTTTCTCTCTGGATTTGTTAAATTCAGTAGATGGTCATCAGCATGGTTTACTTGTATGAATTCGTTACTATTGTGAATGGTAGTATTACATACACATATATATATAGTTAAAATTTAATACATTATTTCTAGATTAAATTATACAAAATGCCAAAATTCCTAACACAAGGCCAATCCTAAAGTCAAATTTTATTTTGTTGTTTGCAAGAGTGTGCCATCAACAAAATTAATTAGCTCATAGTTGAAAAAAACTTAAATGGTTTCACCTTTTTTGTTTTGTATATATGTTCTTGTTGCATTTAATTATACCTTTTGCCAAAGGTTAAACTAGCCACAATCATAAAGCAATTGAGACCTATACGTTTATTGAATATCATGTACAAAATTATAACCAACGTGTTCTTAGTACCAAGTAGAGTAACTAGTGAGTTCTAAACAACAATTATCCTATGGAGAAACATACCAGAAGAAATAGTAATTTTGGAAGAGGTGCTCCATGAACTGAAGAATAGAAAAACTCTTGGCATTATTATTCTAAAACCAGTTTTTCAGAAGCCTCGTGATAATTTTAGATGGAAGTTTCTTGAAGATGTTTGTATATGGAAAGTTCCTCTAAAAAATGGATAGGTTGGATCTGTTAGGTTGATCTCGAGCAACACTCAATCAAGAGATTGAGCCCACTACCACCTTGGTTATTTATCAAGTGCAAACACAATGTTGTTATAACTCTTGTGGTTTAGATTGTGATGAGTGATTATCCACAATAGTAGCATCTTGAGTTGAGTCGTGTGGACTAACCGGTGCATGAGTGTGTTTGTGCAACATGTCTCTTGGCTTGGGTTGCGCAGATATAAAGTCTAGACATAGTGGTCAATGGCGAAGGTGAAGGTCATGCAGGTTCGTGATGATGGACTAAGAGCAGTGAAGGACGAACGTTGGGTCTTGACCGAAGGACTAGAAAAGCCAGGTGACTAGTCGTGGTGGCTGACACCTAGGGGCCCCAACAAGTGCAAGGGCATGGTGAACCAGATCATGTTGCTGGTGCAGTTGTGGACCCATGGGGTGTGTGTCTAGGATGTGGAGGATGTGTATGTAGTACACTACCCATAGAGGTTTCGGTGGTTGAGCCTTAAAACCATCTTGCGATAGTTCACTGGTTGCATTTGGTTTGGGCCTCAAAACTTGGTGGCATGGTTCTAAAGAGAATCATAGGAGGCATGGGGCGTCATCGAGGAGGGTGCGTCAAGGTGAAGCAACTTTATGGAGTGTGTGTGGTTGCCAAATCAAAATTCCTAGAGTTGGTCCATTTTCTCATACTAACTGGATAATTTAGGGGTAGTTTAGGAAAGGGAATAACCTTCTATAAATAGGAAGGGAGGGGCTGAATCCTTTAGCCATCACTTGAGCTTGTAATTCATTTTCTACACTCATTTTGTTAGGAGATCCTTAGTTGCTTTGAACCTTAACATCTAAGTACTTGCAATTTTGAGGAAGTGTGGACATAACCATACTTTGCCCCTTAGGTTTTCAATTCAAGTTAAATTTTGATGGGTTTTTGTTCTTGAGTTGCTTCCTATCCTCTCTACTCATTTGATTTGAGTTTTGAGTTAATTCTTGGCTTTGCAATTTGGGGAAGTGTCTTAGGGTTGATCTTGTTTAGAAATTGGCCTAGAATCATTTCAACCTATGGTATGAGCTCATCCAATTCATGGGCATGTTTTCTAATAGATTTCCATTTTTGACAAAACCCAAATTTGAGTTTGAGTTTTCGGATTTAGGTTAGAAGTTTTGATCATTTGATGCTTAAACTTCTCGAGTTACTTCTTCCTCTCTTCTTGTTGCCTACAAAATTTTGGGGCAATCAGATAACAATTTTCCATATAGCCCTATTGCTCCATGCATGACACTACTACATCCTAGCACTACCAGACTTTTGGATGGCATTACCACTATGCTCTAAAGGTCTGATGAGACTTTTGGCTGACATTGCCATTATGCTCTAATGGTCTTATGTTTGGTCTTTCATTTGACTTTTTGGTGTTCAAATCAAATTTGTTTTGGTTTAATGGATTCATAATTTTTCTAGGAACTTGTTTAGAGCATCCAATCAACAATTGATTATGGTGTTCTCAATTTCACCTTTTGGAGATTTTCATGTCTTTAGGGGTTGGGTTGAAATTTCGGAATCAAGCCAAGAGTGCTTCAACACAAGAATTTTTATTGGCTCTCATTCACACTCCTCTAGTCACCTATTGGATCCTTCAATGGTATTAGAGTGGCTTAAGGATCATTCCATCTTAGCTGATTCTTGATCTAAGAAGGCGACAATGGAATGTGGTGTTCACAAAGCACCATTCTTTGATGGGAAGAATTAACCGTACTATAAACTTTGTATGTTGACATATCATTAGAGCATTGGCTCATGGGTTTTGAAAATTTGCCTCGATCACACTTACGAGATCTAAGAGGTTCAAGTCACTCCTCATCAAGCGGAGAGCCATGACTCAAACAAATGGCTTAGAAAGCTCTGTTTTCTTGTCTCTCGCTCTCTGAATTTGAAGGAGTTAAACATTTGGGTATGATTTATGAGATCTAGACTAGCAAGGAGAAATTCCATGACAGAAAAGTTCATGTGAAAACTAGACTCTTTAAAACCTAAGGTCGAGAGTATAAGAACTTTGTGCAATAGATTAGAGAGACAATTAATTATATGATTTCATACTTCTAGTCGATTGTCAACACGATGCACACAAATAAGGCGCTTGCTCTATGATGATCATAAGAGAGCACTCAAGTTACTAATTATTCTAGATCGAAGGGTTTGGGAGGTAAAGATATTGGCGATAACAGAATCACCTAACTATGATCCCTCACCGTGGATGAGCTTTTCAATAAGCTGAAGTCCATCAAGATTGACCACCAAAGTTGGGCCAACATCAAGAATCCTAGTGCACCCACCATGGCTCTAGTTTATAGAGGTGGTTCTCCCTCTAAGCCTGCACCTACTATATTTTCTTTGTCCTCTTTGATATTTATTTTAAAGGAGCGGGTCAAGTTCCTTGGGATGAGGAGTTGTCACTTGTTGCTAGTCGGTTCACATAGTTTCACAAGAACTGCATGAACTGGCATGTGGAAGGGCCAAGGATGGCTACTTCAATTGGAGAGACCCCAACCACTTCATCGCCAACTACACTAAGATGAAGGGCAAGCTTGAGGCCAGCAAGCACGAACACCACTCCAGTTGGTGCAAGGTAAGCACAAATACACCTTCGACAAGTATAAGTCCAAGGGGAGGTTTGACAAGGAGACGCTCAAGCATGCATAAGTACCTCCACGAGGTCAAGATCAAGGAACACACCTTCCTCTCCTCCCTTAGAGACCTCACCACGACTCCGATGACACTTCTTCTTTAAGCGATGACGAGCTTGAGAGGTGGCTCGAGGACAAGGTTAATGGACTCTACTTCTTCACTGACATAATGAGACACCTCTACACTATTGCACTTGGAGAGGATGTGGAGGGTGATAATGATAAGGACATCGATGATGACTCCACATTAGAGGTATCACTTTTTGCTGATGATTTCACAACTAAGATATATGAGCTAACAACTACATTAGTTGGTAAGGACAAGTTAGTTAGGCTTGCGGCTCATGAGAGGAAAGAGTACAAGCACAAGTACGAGGCTATGCTTAGGGAGCTTGAGCCCGCTAGAGCCTCTATGGTGGTGTCCTATGAAACTCATTGTGATGAATGCACTCTTCACATGTCGAACATCACTACATTGCAGACCATGTATGCCACCTTGCTAGATGAGTGTGATGAATTATGATCTAGACCTAGCTTGTTGGGTGTGCATCAGACTTGTGCTGGTTTGCATACTAAGCTAGCAAAGAAGAACGCTAGGATAGCATGGCTGAGAAGGCTAGCTCAGCGAGTGCACCTATACCTTCTCAATGTGCACTCTATGAGGGTTTGTAGTCTAAGCTTAAGCCTACAGAGGCAACAAGACTCCAACCAAGGCAGAAAACGTATACATTTGGTCAATGAATTGGGTGTTGTTGGTCACTTATTCTCAAATGCTATAAATCAAGAACATGCAACACAATTGTTAATAGTTAAAGACCTTCATCCTTCGAAGCATCATTTCCTCTCAGATATAATGATCTTTAGACGAAGGTCATGCCTTCATCATTTCAACATATAAATGTAAATGTAAATGTAAATAAGAAAATAAAGGAACACAAAGGAATAAAGGTAATAATAATTACGTATCAATAATCTATTTATTCTTGTATTTCATAAACATGAATAAACATTAATAATATTCATATTACATCGGTACCTTCGGCTTGCCAAAAGGTGAGGGTGCAAGAATGATGCGAGAGTGATTACCCTCCAGCCCCTCCAGTATGGTGTTACTGTTCATCTATTTATAGGCACGGGATGCAGCCCCGATAAAAGTACATTTATGTCCCTGGTAACTATCTATAATCTTAACATGAATTATTGAGGATTGTATGGTCTTTAGCCTCTTTCAGTCATCATCATACTTGAGCTTCATCAACATGTCCAGCCGAAGTCCCTTGGCTTCCAGCTTCGTCATCCCTTCTTTATTTCCCTTCGTTCTGTCATAAGAGAGGTCCTCCATCCCAAAGCCGAAGCTTCTTGTAACTATTCATAATCATGCTAAAAACATATGGTTAGTCACGTTTTTGAGGACCTTCGAAAGAGGAAGGCCCCCAACAGGTGTCAAGAAGTGAGCCCTAGTTGGGCATGATGGTTGCCAATTTATGAGGGGTATTGGTGGACTGGGGTTAGGATTTGCTACTAGGTATGGGAGTGATGCTTGTAATGACAAGGTTGGTGAGTGCAGTGGCTTGCCACCTTCAGAGAAACATACAACCACTTCCTATCACATAAAATTCACTGCACCAAAAAATGCCACCTCAACTATGAGAGAATGTGTGTTTGAGGAACCATTGAAAGCCACACCTCAAAAACAAGTGTGGTGTCATAAACCTGACTATCTTAAGAACCCACTTGACACCTTGCCCAATATCTCTAGTGATCCCCTTCCTAGAGCACCACAACCACCCAAGATGACCCATGCCAATAAAAAGACTCCACTTAAGAGAGAGAGAGAGGTGAGGTACTACTTTGAGTATTGCAAGAGGGATAGTCACTTGTTTGTGTTTTTCTTTAGAAGTAAAAGGGATGGGTGATGCAGTTTTTAGTTGACAAGTTGGGACATGTGTCACCCTTCTCATGGTGAGCATATCCCTCCTGTTCAAAGGCATGATGTTAGGCCTAGAGATGTTGTTCCTTAGGTTGCTAGGCCTCAAGGAGTAAGACCACATTGTGGTTGTGCCTGTCGGTGTGTTGGTCATGTGCCATATGACCAATGACCCCAAGGTAGATGCTTTGGTTCCCACAGCTCTAGCGAAGCATAGTTTCCTTCTCATGGTGATCGCTACCCCCTACGGGACCAAGGATGTTTCATGTTTACTGTAATAATTTTTAGGGGGAAATACCGCAACACCAGTGTTCTTCATAGATTACAAATCCTAGTGTTGTGCCAATTTCTCACCCCTTGTCCTTCTACTGATGTAGGATGGAGATTTGGAGAACATATGTCTCATTGATTTCGTCCATTCATGTCACATGACCGAAAACACTAGATGTTTCTCCAGCCTTGACCCCATGATTGGCAAGGAGTACATCACTTTCAAGGACAATACTAGTGGTAAGGTTGTCTCTCGTGGCACCATTATAATGAACAAGAGTTTTGTTCTCAAGGATGTTGCTTTGGTCTACAATTTTCATTTTAATTGCATTCGGTTTCACAACTCGTTGAGGACGATTTCGAAGTGAGAAGGGTCTTTCTCGTGTTTTGAATGGCATGGGAGATCTTGTCTTCTATTCTTTTGGTCCTTCATGATGACTTGTGGTAGGATCTCTCTCTCAGATTTTGAAGTGGCATAGGACGTTGGGTTACTTGAGCTTTGATCTTTTGGCTTGATTAAGCTCACTTGGCCTCATTTAATTAGGATTGCCCCTGTTGAAATATGAGAAAGATCTTGTTTGTGCCTCTTGTTGCCATGGAAAGATGGTTTCCACTTTTCACCAACCAATCATCCAAGTGATGATCAAGCAACCCATCGAGCTACTTTACATGGACACAGTTGGTCTAGCTCGGGTTTGTTCACTTGGGGGCAGTGGTATGTTTTGGTGATTGTTGACAACTTTTCTCGCTAATCTTGGGCGTTTTTCATAGAGTCTAAAAAATGACATGAGAGCCATTATAAGTGATAATGGTATAGAATTCATGAATACTCATTTTGAGACCTTTTATGCTTCTTTGGGTATTGAGCATCATTTTTCCTCTCCATATGTACCTCAATAGAATGGCATTATTGAACAATAAATCGGACCCTTGTTGAGATGGTTAAGATGATGCTCAACGAGCATAGGGTTCAAAGAAAGTTTTGGGCCAAAGTGACCTTGGTTTGGTTTTTAGCTAGTTGTTGTTCGCACTTGCTTTGGATAATGACCACTTTGAGAGATTTTGGTTTGGTTTTTTAGCATGTGCCATTGCTTTGCAATAGCACCAATGACTTTAGTGTTGCCAAAAAGACAGTGTTGCACTCCAAGACCAAGCACATAAATGTCTCCTTTCATTTCCTGAGAGATCACTATGAGAAAGGAAACATAGACCTATGCTAAATTGACACCGACAAATATCTTGTCGATATTCTCACCAAACCCATTGATCAATCCACTTTGCTCATTTGCGAGGGGAGTTGGCTGTGTGTTTCTCTTTTTAGAGTAGGGACACACTTTGTTTTGTATCATACTATCTTTTGTTTTTCTTTGCAGTTTTAGCTTTTATTTTTTTGGTTTTTGTATCATATCTGTATTGCATCTCATCATGTATCATAGAGCATTTTAAGCTGTTATGCATGTGTATATTAGTTAGAATGTGACTATGCTCTTTGTAGTATGTTCCATATGTATATGATGATGCTATGGCAAGCTTAGGCTCCTTTTTGCTCATATTGATGCAATATTATTGAGATTAGCTTGTTTTTTCCAAATTGTCAACATGATTAATACTTGCTAAATCTAAAAATGGTGCATCACTGAGATTGAGAACTAGCATGTGTAGTATGTGTTGAGATTCTTTTTGCTATCACTAGTTTGATAGGTTGATATGGGAGAGCACGTAGAGGGGGGTGAATAGATGATCTTGCAAAATAGACTTCAAACAACACAAACTTGGTCTAAAAGTTAGAGTTAGTGCAAAATAAACTAAGTCCGAGTGAAGAAAAAGAGAGAAGTTTCCTTCACTTGATTGCTCTATCAAGATATGAATTAAACTTAGCGCAATATCACAAGTGAATAGAGATAACTTAGGAATAGAGAAAATTGCAATATTGTAAATAAGACACGAGACATGGCAATTTTTATCTCGTGGTTCGGCCAAGTGTAATATACTTGCCTACTCCACGTTGTGGTGTCCCAATGGAAAATGGTTGCACTGAACCCCTCTCAAGCAATCACAAAGATCAACTTGAGTGCCACAGTTTCTTCTTATATCAGTATTCCTATTTGTGAGGATCTCCACAACTTGGAGTCTCTCACATCCTTACACAAGATCAAAATCTCAACTCAAAGTAAGCGAGGGAGATAGAGTACACCAACAAGAGCAAATCGCGGCAACACACACAAGGAAAGCTAAGACAAGAGCGCGAGTACAAGATCACACAAGAACAGCTTAAAACTAGCACTTAAATCTCTCTAAAATCACTTGAAGGCATGCCCGAAGAGTTTCTGAGTGTTGGTATGCTATTGAGGTGCTTGGGTGCAGGTTGTAGGCGCGTAGGGGTCCCTTTTATAGCCCCAAGGGGCCTAAAAGCCGTTGCATCCTTCAATGAAAGCCCCAATAGTTTCCTGTCTGCGGACGCACCGAACCGGTCCGGTGCACCACCGTACCGGATTTGTGCACCCCGAGTCCGGGATCTGATTAGCGCCTTTACTTAAACTGACGAGCACCGAATCGGGTCTGTGCGCCACCGGACCGGTCTGGTGAAGCCCAAACCAGCAGAACATTGGCTCTTTTGAGCCTATCTCCTTCAAATCTTTTTAGCTCTTATTGGTAGCTTCCCTACGACTTAGACAAACATAGTTAGCACTTAATCCAATTGATTAAGTGTAGGAAACATACCTTTTTCCATAGTTTTATCAAGGTTTTCAATATGCACAAAACAAAGTCCAAAAGTCACTTTTTTGCACAAAAGAGGTACATTATTAGCCAAACCTAGGTGCAAGAACCATAGTATAAGGTATGTGCAAATTATTCAAATACTTAAACCTCATGTTTTTGCAGTTTTATAATTTTGGCCTTCATTTTCACTCATTTGGACTTGTTGCCTTCAATGTGCTTTTGCTAGAACCTGTACTCATGCTCATATACAATACAAGTAGTTAGTCCAATATGGTGTATTAAGCACTTAATCACCAAAACAAGTAGAAATGGACCTATGGCACATTTTCCTTTCAATGTCTCATGGTTTGAGTCATTCACTATCTTGGTCATGATTATACTATGCTAAAATTTAAATCAAGAACAGTGAAAACATAAAGATCTAAATTGATTTGCATTTGTCACCACATCACTATATTAGGACTGCTTCTACTTGCACATTTAGAACAACTTGAGCAGTGTAGTGGATGATCGAAACAGATGTCTTTAGCTTCTAATTGCATTTATGCATAGGTTACACCTGGTTAAAAAGTTAGACTTGACAATGCTTATGATTTATCGTGACTAAAACTTGTGTCACACATGTTTATTTGTCTTTGGCATGATGAGTGACCATTGGATGGGGTAGTTCACCTTGTATACCTTTAACTAGCACTTTGTTATTTTTCTGCTTACATTTGTTCAATGTTGTTTTAGTGGTGACACCTGTTTTGGCATGTTTAAAAATGATTCATATGTTTGTACTTCATAAATCTTGTGCATACAATTTGTTTGCAAAAATCCTTTTAGAATCACCTACAAAGACACCTTTTGTAGTTGTAATTAGTCATGTCGGTGCTACCGTGCAATCAAGCGATCTGATGCATCAAATCAAAATCTAACGGTGACTGCTATTTTATATTTAACCTCTTCCACCTAAAAACTAGTGGCTATTTTACATTTAATCCCTTACAACTAAAATAACCGTCACCATTTGATTTTAATTTGATGCATCGGATCGTTTGAATGCACGGTTGCACCATCATGACAAGGCGCACAACATATGTTCCCCCCACGTACTTAATATTAGTCTTATTGTGTAAAGAGTTTGAGCAATCAACGCGTTTGCTGGTAAAGTCACTTGACGAGGAACAATGTTGGTTTTAACAACAAATAGCTGTAGACATCCAAGACGAATGTTCACAAGATGCTGATGCTAGTGAAGACTTGGCGTTCTCTTTCCAAGACTAAAATGGGGCAGTCGATCGGGCCGACAGAATGTTTGGCGAGATGACCAACGGGGCTATGTGTTCTGAATCTAAATTGTGTAAATGTTCTGTGTGGAATATTGGTTGTGGTAAAGTGAGTCGAGAGTTGCTTAGTGGGAAGATGTTTGCATTGAGTTAAGTACTTGTTTTTTATTTTTGCATTGTAAGCTGGTAACCTCAGCCATGATCGTTGGCTATTGTTAAGCTTTCTAATAAAGCTAGGTGAATGCCTTTGATCAAAGAAAAAGTAGACTAGCTAGCACAAGGGACAACCCAAGCGTGAAGGACCACCTGTGTATGACCTATTGGGATAAAAATACTCGAGCCGGTTAAAAAAATTACAATTTAGCATGTGTATCACTTGTAGAAAAAAACTCAAAACTTATGGTGAGGTCTAATTTTTATAGGCGCATTCGTTTATCAACCACCAGTAGTATTTCTACATACAGTTCCTAAACCAAAAAATTACTAAAAATCATATTTCTACATGCGGTTTGTTAAGAAACCGCCATCTCTAGTGGCGGTTCCTTAAGAAAACCGCTACTAGAAATCATTTTTATCCTTAAATTTTTGAGTTTTTCAAACAACCTCAGATGATAAAACTACCAAAATAAAAGTTATAGATCTCGAAAAGTATGAAACTTTGTAGTTAACAACTTTTATATTTGAAATCATCTCGGCTCTCAAAAATTACATCCAAATTTGTCAAATTCAAAATGCAAATTTTGCAAACGACCTTGGATGTAAAAAGTATCAAAATAAAAGTTGTAGAACTTCAAATGTTATTCAACTTTGTAGTTGACAACATTTTTGTTCGAATTAATTTACAGCCTCAAATAGTCAATTAATACTCAATTAGTTATAATATGTGGGCAATAAAACAGTTGTCTAAGCACAAGCATATCATAGGCGGAGTGGTAGAGGAGGCTTAGGCGAGTCCTTCCTAATTAAAATATTTTTTGCAATTTCTAAACCATTTTTTATATTTTCTAAAAAAGTTTTTACTAGTAGTTTTATTATCTCGATCGCCAGTAGAAATAAACGTTTTTCTTGGCACAACTATCAAAGAAAATTGATTTGCATTGATGGTTCTCAATTACTTGCCTGTAAAAAATGATTTAATTGACCCGTATTACTAACGGTTCTGGAAAATATCAATATAGATAGGTTGAGAATGGCCACTATAGATCTTCTGTGTACTGGTGTATTACGTATTAAGAAAATATTTCTACCATAAATTTCTTCAGATTCATATAGCTTAACACGTCACACGTGTGCGCATACTTCGAAAACATTTCTCATGATGAATTTATATATGATTTTTATCACACAAGTAGCCTATTAAAAAATTAAGCACCGGATTGTCGTGGCAGTCTTTTAACAGCAT
Source organism: Zea mays (assembly GCF_902167145.1). Classification (NCBI taxonomy): domain Eukaryota; kingdom Viridiplantae; phylum Streptophyta; class Magnoliopsida; order Poales; family Poaceae; genus Zea; species Zea mays. The sequence goes on along the minus strand of NC_050100.1, from coordinate 39,637,364 downwards.
GCTTTAACAATAATGTGATTTATTTAATTTTAGTGAGTCTTCTTCAATGTGAGAGGAAAACTTAACAATACTGCTGGTTGTGATTTGTGAACTGCAGCGTGACGAATTTACCAAGTGTGGGTATCCCTGCACTATATATAGAAGGTGGGTAGAGATGCTCCGTTCATCGAGCAACAGGCAGGCCGCACGCTCTTCCTTAGCTTGCCTGAATTCTGTAGTCACGCACACTAGTCTCAGATATGGATACTTGTCATCAATCCATAGAGACCGCAGATGGCAAGAAGGACTACAGTGACCCTGTCCCAGCACCATTCGTGAACGCCGGCGAGCTGGGCAAGTGGTCCCTGTACCGCGCCGTCATCGCCGAGTTCGTGGCCACGCTGCTCTTCGTGTACGTCACGCTGGCCACCGTCATCGGGCACAAGCGCGAGGCCGAGTCCCAGCCGTGCGGCAGCGTCGGCGTGCTGGGCATCGCCTGGTCCTTCGGCGGCATGATCTTCGTGCTCGTCTACTGCATCGCCGGCATCTCCGGCGGCCACATTAACCCGGCGGTCACCTTCGGCCTGCTGCTGGCGCGCAAGCTGTCGCTGGTGCGCGCCGCGCTCTACGTGGTCGCGCAGTGCCTGGGCGCCATGTGCGGCGCCGGCCTCGTCAAGGCCTTCCACGGCGCCCACTGGTACCTTCGCTACGGCGGCGGAGCCAACGAGCTCGCCGCCGGCTACTCCAAGGGAGCCGGTCTGGGCGCCGAGATCGTGGGCACCTTCGTCCTCGTCTACACCGTGTTCTCGGCCACCGACCCCAAGCGCAAGGTCAGGGATTCGCACGTCCCGGTCCTGGCGCCGCTGCCCATCGGATTCGCGGTGTTCATGGTGCACCTGGCCACCATCCCCGTCACCGGCACGGGCATCAACCCGGCAAGGAGCCTGGGGCCGGCCGTTGTGTACAACCAGCGAAAGGCGTGGGAGGATCACTGGATATTCTGGGTCGGCCCACTCATCGGCGCCGCCGCCGCCATGCTCTACCACCAGTTGGTCCTCCGCGCCGGCGCAGCCAAGGCCTTCGCGTCCTTTCGCAACAACCAGCACTTCTGAATCTCTGATCCTCCCGTCGGCACGACGATACATGGATTCCAATTTTCGCCGTGCATGCATTTCGTGTCTCCAGTGTTTGCGTTGTGTATCGCTTACGATTTCATCGGCTTCCATTCCAAGTTTTCGATCAGCTACCTGTTTATTGTGGACCGTAACACTACGTTCTGTATTTTTCAACTTACTGTATCTATCTATGTACTGATTTAGGTTCAGTGCAAACACTTTCCCTGTTTGTATAATTCATCTCATGTCAAATTGTCTATGGTTGTTAGTTTATATATTCATCAATAATATAGAGTAAAGTACGCCGACGATCCCTAAACTTGTACATCTGTGTCAAGTCGCTCCCTAAACTCTCAAAACGACTGTTTAGGTCCGTAAACAGTAATATAGTATTACTAGCTGAATGCTCGTGCGTTGCAACGGAAATATATAATATCAGTATACTACGATAACTTATATACAAAATGTGTTATACCGTTATGAGAAAATGTTTCATTATCAATTTGTGATTCTGGCCATACATAAATTTTGTTATTTATAATCTATCTGTTTCACCACTACATTGCAACCATCAGTATCATGCAGACTTCGATATATGTCACGATTTCCATGATCTCATCATTGGAGAGCACATTCCACACGTACCAGAAGAAATTTCCTCGTACATCGTTAGTCATCAGACACGTATCACCATACGCTTTTGCTTAAACAAAAAGGCAAGTGTGTGTTTGTGAAGAGAATTAAAGGCAAGCCGGCACAAAAGCTACCCCAACGGTGGTGAGGATGACGAACTGGTCATTGTTGTCGGTCGTCCTCTGCGTCACCTCTGGCGCCAAGATGACGCCACAGTCTTCGATATAGTAGTCGTCGAACGCGCGCGACATACCAAGTGATGACTCTTGGCTGGGCTGTAAAACGAAGTGCACCCTGGGCTCATCAGCAAGGTAGTACCCCTGGCCGTTGCACCACCGGATGCGCTACTCCTCTACATACATCGTGTTCGAGGACACTCATACAACGTCAGCAACGGCCATCATCTCAGCGCACAAGAATTCATGGCCAGTCATGTCGGGGACCATAATTAGGGGTACCCTCAAGACTCCTAATTCTCAGCTGGTAACCCCCATCAGCACAAAGCTGCAAAAGCCTGATGGGTGCGACTAAGTCAAAGATCGGTCCATTCGAGGGACCCGATCACGCCTCGCCCGAGCCCAGCCTCGGGCAAGGGCAGCCGACCCCGGAGGATCTACGTCTCGCCCGAGGCCCCCTCCAGCAACGGACATACTTTCGGCTCGCCCGAGGCCCAACCTTCACCAAGAAGCAACCTTGGCCAAATCACCACGCCAACCGACCAAATCGCAGGGGCATTTAATGCAAAGGTGGCCTGACACCTTTATCCTGACGCGCGCCCTCCAGTCGACAGAGCCGAAGTGACCGTAGTCACTTCGCCGCTCCACTGACCGATCTGACAAGAGGACAGCGCCGCCTGCGCCACTCCGACTGCTGTGCCACTCGACAGAGTGAGGCTGACAAGCAGCCAGGCCCGGCCTCAGGCGCCATAGGAAACTCTGCTCCGCCCGACCCCAGAGCTTGGACTCGGGCTCAGCCCCGGAAGACGACGAACTCCGCTTCGCCCGACCCCAGGGCTCGGACTCGGGCTCAGCCCCTGAAGACGACGAACTCCGCTCCGCCCGACCCCAGGGCTCGGACTCGGGCTCAGCCCCGGAAGACGACGAACTCCGCTTCGCCCGACCCCAGGGCTCGGACTCGGGCTCAGCCCCGGAAGACGACGAACTCCGGTTCGCCCGACCCTAGGGCTCGGACTCGGGCTCAGCCCCGGAAGATGACGAACTCCGCTTCGCCCGACCCCAGGGCTCGGACTCGGGCTCAGCCCCTAAAGACGACGAACTCCGCTCCGCCCGACCCCAGGGCTCGGACTCAGCCCTGGCCTCAGCCGGCGGTCTCCGCCTCGCCCGACCCAGGGGCTCGGACTCGGGCTCAGCCTTGGAAGACGACGAACTCCACATCGCCCAACCCAGGGCACGGACCGACCACGTCAACAGGAGGCGCCATCATTACCCTACCCCAAGCTGACTCAGGCTACGGGGAACAAGACCGGCGTCCCATCTGGCTCGCCCCGCCAGACAAGTAATGATGGCGCCCTGCACGCTCTATGACGACGGCGGCACTCAACCCCCTTACGGAAGCAAGAGGACGTCAGCAAGGACTCGACAGCCCCGACAGCTGTCCTTCCGCCAGGCTCCAGCGCTCCTCCGACGGCCACGACACCACACGAACCGGGCGCCAAGACCTCTCCGGCTGCCACGATGGCATGTACTTAGGGCGCTAGCTCTCCTCCGCTAGACACGTTAGCACACTGCTACACCCCCCGTTGTACACCTGGATCCTCTCCTTGCGCCTATAAATGAAAGGACCAGGGCCCTCTTACAGAGGGTTGGCCACGCGGGGAAAGGACGGGACAGGAGCTCGCGTGAGGCCGCTCGCTCCCTCCCGCGTGGACGCTTGTAACCCCCTACTGCAAGCGCACCCGACCTGGGCGCGGGACAAACACGAAGGCCGCGGGATTTCCACCTCTCACGCCCGTCTCCCTCCGGCTGCCTTCCCCCCTTCGCGCTCCGTCTCGCGCCGACCCATCTGGGCTGGGGCACGCGGCGACAATTCACTCGTCGGCCCAGGGACCCCCCGATCTCGAAACGCCGATAGTTGGCGCGCCAGGTAGGGGCCTGCTGCGTGTTGACGAACAGCTTCCCGTCAAGCTCCAGATGGGCAGTCTCCAGCAACCTTTCCAGCCCGGGACGGTGCTCCGTTTCGGGAGTCTTGAGTTCATGTCCCTCGACGGCAGCTACGACATGATACCCCTTCCCTCGCCGTGCGACAGTGGCAATGGCGGCCGACAGCCCGCCCGCCGGCGACGGAATCGACGACGTCTTCCCCGCGTGGTGGAAGAACAACATTCGAGCTCACCCCGTCCCCTCCCCCGCCGACGAAGGAGGAGGCGGGGCAACCAAGGCCAAGCAGGAGGCGGCACCTCGTCGGCTGTCGAGCGAGTTGACGGCGCCGGCGCCCCAACGGGGGGCACGTCGGGCATCGACCTCGCGTCTGAGACGAAGACGAGCGCCGTCTCCCCGCAACACGCCAATCCCAAGCAAACGGACGACACCAGTACGCTCGCGAAGGACTTGCTGGGCGTCACCCTCGTACCTGAGACGACGGTGCAGTCAGTCCCTGACGTGACTTCGTCACCGCCCGTCGACCAAGAGGTACCAACCGATTCCCATCTCACGCCTTTTGGATTCAGCCTCGACCCGCCAAGCAACTTCGCTTTGGTGGACGCTCTCGTAGAGGCGAGTCCAAACCCTCTGGGGTATCGTATGCGGTCACCCTGGGACCGGCTGACGGACGTCTCGACCTACGGGCCCTCGGGGTCCGAGGAAGATGACGAGCCCGACTTCTGTTGGGATTTCTCCGGACTTGGTAACCCCAGTGCCATGCGGGACTTTATGACCGCGTGTGACTACTGCCTTTCCGACTGTTCCGACGGTAGCCGCAGCCTCGGCGACGAGGACTGCGGCCCAAGTCGTGAATGTTTCCACGTCGATCTAGGGGGTCCCTCCGAAGGCAACCATCTTGGTATGCCGGAGAACGGTGATCTCCCTAGGCATATGCCTCGCGTTGACATCCTACGGGAGCTAGCTGTAGTTCCCGTTCCGGCGGGGGGTCATGACCCACAGCTCGAGCAAATCCGCGGGGTGCAGGCCAGGCTCGACGAGGGAGCAGGAACACTTGAGCCGATCCGCCGGGACGTCGGGCAAGAATGGGCGGGCCAACCTCCGGCCGGAGAAGTGCGTCATCTACCCTAGGGTATCCAGCACCGCATCGCCGACGATGTCAGGGTAAGGCCGCCACCCGCTTCCAGTGGAGTCGGCCAGAACCTGACTGCAGCGGCAATGCTTCTCCGCGTGATGCCGTAGCCGTCAACCACCGAGGGGTGGCGAATTCAGGGAGAGCTCAAGAATCTCCTGGAGGACGCCGCGGTCCGATGGGCCAAAAGCTCCGCCTCCCGAAGGCAGGGGTACCCCTCGGAACATCGCGCCGCGACTTCCCGATTCATGCGGGAAGCCTCGGTCCACACCGGGCGCACGCGCAACACAGCGCCTGCGGCCCCGGGTCGCCTCGGCGACGAGCACCATCACCGCAACCGTCGGGCCCACCTCGACGAGAGGGTGCGCCGAGGCTACCACCCCAGGCGTGGGGGACACTACGACAGCGGGGAGGATCGGAGTCCCTCGCCCGAACCACCCGGTCCGCAGGCTTTCAGCCGCGCCATACGACTGGCGCCGTTCCCGACCCGGTTCCGAACCCCGACTACTATCACCAAGTACTCAGGGGAGACGAGACCGGAACTGTGGCTCGCGGACTACCGGCTGGCCTGCCAACTGGGTGGAACGGACGATGACAACCTCATCATCCGCAACCTCCCCATGTTCCTCTCCGACACCGCTCGCGCCTGGTTGGAACACCTGCCTCCGGGGCAGATCTCCAACTGGGACGACCTGGTCCAAGCCTTTGCCGGCAATTTCCAGGGCACGTACGTGCGCCCTAGAAACTCCTGGGACCTCCGAAGCTACCGACAGCAGCCGGGAGAGTCTCTCCGGGACTACATCCGGCAATTCTCGAAGCAGCGCACCGAGCTGCCCAACATCACCGATTCAGATGTCATCGGCGCGTTCCTCGCCGGCATCACCTACCGCGACCTGGTGAGCAAGCTGGGTCGCAAGACCCCCACCAGGGCGAGCGAGCTGATGGACATCGCCACCAAGTTCGCCTCTGGCCAGGAGGCGGTTGAGGCTATCTTCCGGAAGGACAAGCAGCCCCAGGGCCGCCCACCGGAAGATGCCCCCGAGGCGTCAACTCAGCGCGGCGCCAAGAAGAAAGGCAAGAAGAAATCGCAAGCGAAACGCGACGCCGCCGACGTGGACCTTGTCGCCGCCGCCGAGTACAAGAACCATTGGAAACCCCCCGGAGGTGCCAACCTCTTTGACAAGATGCTCAAGGAGTCGTGCCCCTATCATCAGGGGCCCGTCAAGCACACCCTTGAGGAGTGCGCCATGCTTCGGCGCCACTTTCACAAGGCCGGGCCGCCCGCGGAGGGTGGCAGGGCTCGCAACGACGATAAGAAGGAAGATCACCAGGCAGGAGAGTTCCCCGAGGTCCGCGACTGCTTCATGATCTATGGTGGGCAAGCGGCGAACACCTCGGCTCGGCACCGCAAGCAACAGCGTCGGGAGGTCTGTTCGATAAAGGTGGCGGCGCCAGTCTACCTAGACTGGTCCGACAAGCCCATCACCTTCGACCAAGCCGACCACCCCGACCGCGTGCCGAGCCCGGGGAAATACCCGCTCGTTGTCGACCCCGTCATCGGCGACGTTAGGCTCACCAAGGTCCTCATGGACGGAGGCAGCAGCCTCAACATCATCTACGCCGAGACCCTCGGGCTCCTGCGTGTTGATCTATCCTCGGTCCAGACAGGCGCTGCTCCTTTCCACGGGATCATCCCCGGGAAGCGCGTCCAGCCCCTCGGACAACTCGATCTTCCCGTTTGCTTTGGGACGCCCTCCAACTTCCGAAGGGAGACCCTCACGTTCGAGGTGGTCGGGTTCCGAGGAACCTACCACGCAGTACTGGGGAGGCCATGCTACACGAAGTTGATAGTCGCCTAGAGGGGGGGGTGAATAGGGCGAAACTGAAATTTACAAATATAAACACAACTACAAGCCGGGTTAGCGTTAGTAATAAAAAAAATGAGTCCGCGAGAGAGGGTGGAAAACAAATCGCAAGCAAATGAAAAGTGTGACACGCGGATTTGTTTTACCGAGGTTCGGTTCTTGCAAACCTACTCCCCGTTGAGGAGGCCACAAAGGCCGGGTCTCTTTCAACCCTTCCCTCTCTCAAACGATCCCACGGACCGAGTGAGCTTTCTCTTCTCAATCACTTGGAACACAAAGTTCCTACAAGGACCACCACAAGTTTGGTGTCTCTTGCCTCAATTACAAGTGAGTTGATCGCAATGAAAGAATCAAGAACAAAGAAAGCAATCCAAGCGCAAGAGCTCGAAGGAACACAAGCAAATCACTCTCTCTAGTCACTATGGTGTTGTGTGGAATTTGGAGAGGATTTGATCTCTTTGGTGTGTCTAGAATTGAATGCTAGATCTCTTGTAGTAGTTGGGAAGTGGAAAACTTGGATGCAATGAATGGTGGGGTGGTTGGGGTATTTATAGCCCCAACCACCAAAAGTGGCCGTTGGGGGGCTGTCTGTTCGATGGCGCACCGGACAGTCCGGTGCACACCGGACATGTCCGGTGCCCCCGCCACGTCATCACTGCCGTTGGATTCTGACCGTTGGAGTTTCTGACTTGTGGGCCCGCCTGGATGTCCGGTGCACACCGGACATCTACTGTTCCTTGTCCGGTGCGCCAGTATGGGCGCGCCTGACTTCTGCGCGCGCTGTGCGCGCATTTAATGCACCGCAGGGAGCCGTTGGCGCGGAGATAGCCGTTGCTCCGGGGTTGCACCGGACAGTCCGGTGCACACCGGACATGTCCGGTGAATTATAGCGGACTAGCCGTTGGAGTTTCCCGAAGCTGGCGAGTTCCTGAGGCCGCTCCTCCTTGGCGCACCGGACAGTCCGGTGAATTATAGCGGAGTCGCCTCTGGAAATTCCCGAAGGTGGCGAGTTTGCGTTGGAGTCCTCTGGTGCACCGGACATGTCCGGTGGTGCACCGGACACTGTCCGGTGGCACACCGGACAGTCCGGTGCGCCAGACCAGAGGTGCCTTCGGTTGCCTGTTTGCTCCTTTGTTGAATCCAAAACTTGATCTTTTTATTGGCTGAGTGTGAACCTTTTACACCTGTATAATCTATACACTTGGGCAAACTAGTTAGTCCAATTATTTGTGTTGGGCAATTCAACCACCAAAATTAATTAGGGACTAGGTGTAAGCCTAATTCCCTTTCAATCTCCCCCTTTTTGGTGATTGATGCCAACACAAACCAAAGCAAATATAGAAGTGCAAAATTGAACTAGTTTGCATAATATAAGTGTAAAGGTTGCTTGGAATTGAGCCAATAGAAATACTTACAAGATATGCATGGATTGTTTCTTACTTATTTAACATTTTGGACCACACTTGCACCACATGTTTTGTTTTTGCAAATTCTTTTGTAAATCCTTTTCAAAGTTCTTTTGCAAATAGTCAAAGGCAAATGAAAAAGATTTTGAGAAGCATTGTCAAGATTTGAAATTTTTTTTTGTTTCAAATGCTTTTCCTTTGACTAAACAAAACTCCCCCTAAATGAGATCCTCCTCTTAGTGTTCAAGAGGGTTTTTGATATATCCTTTTTGAAATGCTACTTTCTCCCCCTTTTGAACATAATAGGAAAACCAATTGATAATATTCAACACTAAGTTTTTGAAATTGGTGGTGGTGCGGTCCTTTTGCTTTTGGGCTCTTTCTTTCTCCCCCTTTGGCATGAATCGCCAAAAACGGAATCATTAGAGCCCTTGAAGTGCTTTCTTCTCCTTTGGTCATAAATGAATGAGTTAAGATTATACCAAAGACGAAGTCCGGTCCTTGTGCCTTGGGCTCTTATTTTCTCCCCCGAAGACAAAGACCTTTTCTTTGCCGAAGACTCCAATTCCCTTTCAATACACCTATGACTTGGTTTGAAATAGACTTGAAAACGCATTAGTCATAGCATATGAAAGAGATATGATCAAAGGTATACAAATGAGCTATGTGTGCAAGTTAGCAAAAGAAATTGCGCGAATCAAGAATATTGAGCTCATGCCTAAGTTTGTTAAAAGATTGTTCATCAAGAGGCTTGGTAAAGATATCGGCTAATTGGTCTTTAGTATTAATGTAAGAAATCTCGATATCTCCCTTTTGTTGGTGATCCCTCAAAAAGTGATACCGAATGGCTATGTGCTTAGTGCGGCTATGCTCGACGGGATTGTCGGCCATCTTGATTGCACTCTCATTATCACATAGCAAAGGGACTTTGGTTAATTTGTAACCGTAGTCCCGCAGGGTTTGCCTCATCCAAAGCAATTGCGCGCAACAATGGCCTGCGGCAATGTACTCGGCTTCGGCGGTGGAAAGAGCGACCGAATTTTGCTTCTTTGAACCCAAGACACCAAGGATCTTCCCAAGAACTGGCAAGTCCCCGATGTGCTCTTCCTATTAATCTTACATCCCGCCCAATCGGCATCCGAATAACCAATCAAATCAAATGTGGATCCCCTAGGATACCAAAGCCCAAACTTAGGAGTATAAGCTAAATATCTCAAGATTCGTTTCACGGCCGTAAGGTGAGCTTCCTTAGGGTCGGCTTGGAATCTTGCACACATGCATATGGAAATCATAATATCCGGTCGAGATGCACATAAATAGAGTAAAGAACCTATCATCGACCGGTATACCTTTTGATCTACGGACTTACCTCCCGTGTCGAGGTCGAGATGCCCATTAGTTCCCATGGGTGTTTTGATGGGCTTGGCATCCTTCATCCCAAACTTGTTTAGAATGTCTTGAGTGTACTTCGTTTGGCTAATGAAGGTGCCTTCTTGGAGTTGCTTCACTTGAAATCCTAAGAAATATTTCAACTCCCCCATCATAGACATCTCGAACTTTTGTGTCATGATCCTACTAAACTCTTCACATGTAGACTCGTTAGTAGACCCAAATATAATATCATCAACATAAATTTGGCATACAAACAAGTCATTTTCAAGAGTTTTAGTAAAGAGTGTAGGATCGGCCTCTCCGACTTTGAAGCCATTAGCAATAAGGAAATCTCTAAGGCATTCATACCATGCTCTTGGGGCTTGCTTGAGCCCATAAAGCGCCTTAGAGAGCTTATAGACGTGGTTAGGGTACTCACTGTCTTCAAAGCCGGGAGGTTGCTCAACATAGACCTCTTCCTTGATTGGTCCATTGAGGAAGGCACTTTTCACGTCCATTTGATAAAGCTTAAAGCCATGGTGAGTAGCATAGGCCAATAATATACGAATTGACTCAAGCCTAGCTACGGGTGCATAGGTTTCACCGAAATCCAAACCTTCGTCTTGGGAGTATCCCTTGGCCACAAGTCGAGCTTTGTTCCTTGTCACCACACCATGCTCATCTTGCTTGTTGCGGAAGACCCATTTGGTTCCTACAACATTTTGGTTAGGACGTGGAACTAAATGCCATACCTCATTCCTAGTGAAGTTGTTGAGCTCCTCTTGCATTGCCACCACCCAATCCGAATCTTGGAGTGCTTCCTCCACCCTGTGAGGCTCAATAGAGGAAACAAACGAGTAATGCTCACAAAAATGTGCAATACGAGATCTAATGGTTACCCCCTTATGAATGTCGCCGAGGATGGTGTCGACGGGGTGATCTCGTTGAATTGCTTGGTGGACTCTTGGGTGTGGCGGTCTCTGCTCTTCATCCTCCTTGTCTTGATCATTTGCATCTCCCCCTTGATCTATGCCGTTATCTTGAGGTGGCTCATTTGATTGATCTTCTTCTTCATCAACTTGAGCCTCTTCCTCATTTTGAGTCGGTGGAGATGCTTGCGTGGAGGAGGATGGTTGATCTTGTGCATTTGGAGGCTCTTCGGATTCCTTAGGACACACATCCCCAATGGACATGTTCCTTAGCGCAATGCACGGAGCCTCTTCAATACCTATCTCATCAAGATCAACTTGCTCTACTTGAGAGCCGTTAGTTTCATCAAACACAACGTCACATGAGACTTCAACTAGTCCAGTGGACTTGTTAAAGACCCTATATGCCCTTGTGTTTGAGTCATAACCAAGTAAAAAGCCTTCTACAGTCTTAGGAGCAAATTTAGATTTTCTACCTCTTTTAACAAGAATAAAACATTTGCTACCAAAGACTCTAAAATATGAAATGTTGGGCTTTTTACCGGTTAGGAGTTCATATGATGTCTTCTTGAGGATTCGGTGTAGATATAACCGGTTGATGGCGTAGCAAGCGGTGTTGACCGCCTCGGCCCAAAACCGATCCGAAGTCTTGTACTCATCAAGCATGGTTCTAGCCATGTCCAATAGAGTTCTATTCTTCCTCTCCACTACACCATTTTGTTGTGGCGTGTAGGGAGAAGAGAACTCATGCTTGATGCCCTCCTCCTCAAGGAAGCCTTCAATTTGTGAGTTCTTGAACTCCGTTCCGTTGTCGCTTCTTATTTTCTTGATCCTTAAGCCGAACTCATTTTGAGCCCGTCTCAAGAATCCCTTTAAGGTCTCTTGGGTTTGAGATTTTTCCTGCAAAAAGAATACCCAAGTGAAGCGAGAATAATCATCCACAATAACTAGACAGTACTTACTCCCGCCGATGCTTATGTAAGCAATCGGGCCGAATAGGTCCATGTGTAGGAGCTCTAGTGGTCTGTCGGTCGTCATTATGTTCTTGTGTCGATGATGGGCGCCAACTTGCTTTCCTGCCTGACATGCGCTACAAATCCTGTCTTTCTCAAAATGAACATTGGTTAGTCCTAAAATGTGCTCTCCCTTTAAAAGCTTATGAAGATTCTTCATCCCAACATGGGCTAGTCGGCGGTGCCAGAGCCAACCCATGTTAGTCTTAGCAATTAAGCATGTGTCAAGTTCAGCTCTATCAAAATCTACTAAGTATAGCTGACCCTCTAACACACCCTTAAATGCTATTGAATCATCACTTCTTCTAAAGACAGTGACACCTATATCAGTGAAAAGACAGTTGTAACCCATTTTGCATAATTGAGATACAGAAAGCAAATTGTAATCTAATGAATCAACAAGAAAAACATTTGAAATGGAGTGGTCAGGTGAAATAGCAATTTTACCCAAACCTTTGACCAAACCTTGATTTCCATCCCCGAATGTGATAGCTCGTTGGGGATCTTTGTTTTTCTCGTAGGAGGAGAACATCTTCTTCTCCCCTGTCATGTGGTCTGTGCACCCGCTGTCGAGTATCCAACTTGAGCCCCCGGATGCATAAACCTACAAAACAAGTTTAGTTCTTGACTTTAGGTACCCAAATGGTTTTGGGTCCTTTGGCATTAGACACAAGAACTTTGGGTACCCAAACACAAGTCTTTGACCCCTTGTGCTTGCCCCCAACATATTTGGCAACTACTTTGCCGGATTTGTTAGTCAATACATAAGATGCATCAAAAGTTTTGAATGAAATGTTATGATCATTTGATGCAATAGGAGTTTTCTTAGGCAACTTAGCACGGGTTGGTTGCCTAGAACTAGATGTCTCACCCTTATACATAAAAGCATGATTATGGCCAGAGTGAGACTTCCTAGAATGAATTCTCCTAATTTTGCTCTCGGGATAACCGGCAGGGTACAAAATGTAACCCTCGTTATCCTGAGGCATGGGAGCCTTGCCCTTAACAAAGTTAGACAACCTTTTAGGAGGGGCACTAAGTTTGACATTGTCTCCCCTTTGGAAGCTAATGCCATCCTTGATGCCAGGGCGTCTCCCATTATATAGCATGCTACGAGCAAATTTGAATTTCTCATTTTCTAAGTTGTGCTCGGCAATTTTAGCATCTAGTTTAGCTATATGATCATTTTGTTGTTTAATTAAAGCCATATGATCATGAATAGCATCAATGTTAACATCTCTACATCTAGTACAAATATTGACATGCTCAATAGTAGATGTAGATGGTTTGCAAGAATTAAGTTCAACAATCTTAGCATGTAGAATATCGTTTTTATCTCTAAGATCTGAAATTGTTATTTTGCAATCATCAAAATATTTAGCCTTAGCAATCAAATTTTCATTTTCTAATCTAAGACTAGCAAGAGAAATGTTTAATTCTTCAATCCTAGCAAGCAAGTCATCATTATTATCTCTAGGGTTGGGAATTGAAACATTGCAAACATGAGAATCAACCTTAGCTAACAAATTAGCATTTTCATTTCTAAGGTTGTATATTGTTTCATGGCAAGTGCTTAGCTCACTAGATAGTTTTTGACATTTTTCTACTTCTAGAGCGCAAGCATTTTTAACCTTAACATGTTTTTTATTTTCCTTGATTAGGAAGTCCTCTTGGGTGTCCAAGAGATCGTCCTTTTCATGGATGGCACTAATCAATTCATTAAGTTTTTCCTTTTGTTGCATGTTGAGGTTGGCAAAAAGAGTACGCAAATTATTTTCCTCATCACTAGCATTATCATCACTAGAGGATTCATATTTAGTGGAGGATTTAGATTTAACCTTCTTTTTGCCGTCCTTGGCCATGAGGCACTTGTGGCCGACGTTGGGGAAGAGAAGCCCTTTGGTGACGGCGATGTTGGCGGCGTCCTCGTCGTCGGAGGAGTCGCTTGAGCTTTCGTCGGAATCCCACTCTCGACAAACATGGGCATCGCCGCCCTTCTTCTTGTAGTACCTCTTCTTCTCCTTTCTTCTCCCCTTCTTGTCGTCGCCTCGGTCACTGTCACTAGATATAGGACATTTAGCAATAAAATGACCGGGCTTACCACATTTGTAGCAAACCTTCTTGGAGCGGGACTTGTAGTCTTTCCCTCTCCTTTGCTTGAGGATTTGGCGGAAGCTCTTGATGACGAGCGCCATTTCCTCATTGTCGAGCTTGGAGGCGTCTATTGGTTGTCGACTTGGTGTAGCCTCCTCCTCCGTCGCCTTGAATGCAACGGGTTGAGCTTCGGATGTGGATGGATCATCAAGCTCGTTGATCTTCCTCGAGCCTTCGATCATGCACTCAAAACTTACAAAATTCCCGATAACTTCCTCGGCGGTCATTTTAGTATATCTAGGATTACCACGAATTAATTGAACTTGAGTGGGGTTAAGGAAAATGAGAGATCTTAGAATAACCTTAACCATTTCGTGGTCGTCCCATTTCGTGCTCCCGAGGTTGCGCACTTGGTTCACCAAAGTCTTGAGCCGGTTGTACATGTGTTGTGGCTCCTCCCCTTTGCGAAGTCGGAACCGACCGAGCTCCCCCTCGATCGTTTCCCGCTTGGTGATTTTGGTGAGCTCATCTCCTTCGTGCGCGGTTTTGAGCACATCCCAAACCTCCTTGGCGCTCTTCAACCCTTGAACTTTGTTATACTCCTCTCTACTTAAAGAGGCGAGGAGTATTGTTGTCGCTTGAGAGTTGAAGTGCTCGATTTGGGCCACCTCATCCTCATCATAATCTTTATCCCCTACAGACGGTACCTGTGCACCAAACTCAACAACATCCCATATACTTTTGTGGAGTGAGGTTAGATGAAATCGCATTAAATCACTCCACCTAGCATAATCTTCACCATCAAAAGTTGGTGGTTTGCCTAATGGGACGGAAAGTAAAGGTGCATGTTTAGAAATGCGAGGGTAGTGTAGGGGGGTCTTACTAAACTTCTTACGCTCTTGGCGTTTAGAAGTTACGGAGGGCGCATCGGAGCCGGAGGTCGATGTTGATGAAGTGTCGGTCTCGTAGTAGACTACTTTCCTCATCCTCTTTTGCTTGTCCCCACTCCGATGCGGCTTGTGGGAAGAAGATTTTTCCTTCTTCTCTTTGTGGTGAGAAGAAGATTTCTTCTCCTTCCCTTTGTTGGAGGAGCTCTTCTTCTTCTCCCTCCTCTTGGTGCGGGACTCTTCCGATGAAGTGCTCCCGTGGCTTGTAGTGGGCTTTTCGCCGATCTCCATCTCCTTCTTGGCGTGATCTCCCGACATCACTTCGAGCGGTTAGGCTCTAATGAAGCACCGGGCTCCGATACCAATTGATAGTCGCCTAGAGGGGGGGGGGTGAATAGGGCGAAACTGAAATTTACAAATATAAACACAACTACAAGCCGGGTTAGCGTTAGTAATAAAAAAAAATGAGTCCGCGAGAGAGGGTGGAAAACAAATCGCAAGCAAATGAAAAGTGTGACACGCGGATTTGTTTTACCGAGGTTCAGTTCTTGCAAACCTACTCCCCGTTGAGGAGGCCACAAAGGCCGGGTCTCTTTCAACCCTTCCCTCTCTCAAACGATCCCACGGACCGAGTGAGCTTTCTCTTCTCAATCACTTGGAACACAAAGTTCCTACAAGGGCCACCACAAGTTTGGTGTCTCTTGCCTCAATTACAAGTGAGTTGATCGCAATGAAAGAATCAAGAACAAAGAAAGCAATCCAAGTGCAAGAGCTCGAAGGAACACAAGCAAATCACTCTCTCTAGTCACTATGGTGTTGTGTGGAATTTGGAGAGGATTTGATCTCTTTGGTGTGTCTAGAATTGAATGCTAGATCTCTTGTAGTAGTTGGGAAGTGGAAAACTTGGATGCAATGAATGGTGGGGTGGTTGGGGTATTTATAGCCCCAACCACCAAAAGTGGTCGTTGGGGGGCTGTCTGTTCGATGGCGCACCGGACAGTCCGGTGCACACCGGACATGTCCGGTGCCCCCGCCACGTCATCACTGTCGTTGGATTCTGACCGTTGGAGTTTCTGACTTGTGGGCCCGCCTGGATGTCCGGTGCACACCGGACATCTACTGTTCCTTGTCCGGTGTGCCAGTATGGGCGCACCTGACTTCTGCGCGCGCTGTGCGCGCATTTAATGCACCGCAGGGAGCCGTTGGCACGGAGATAGCCGTTGCTCCGGGGTTGCACCGGACAGTCCGGTGCACACCGGACATGTCCGGTGAATTATAGCGGACTAGCCGTTGGAGTTTCCCGAAGCTGGCGAGTTCCTGAGGCCGCTCCTCCTTGGCGCACCGGACACTGTCCGGTGTACACCGGACAGTCCGGTGAATTATAGCGGAGTCGCCTCTGGAAATTCCCGAAGGTGGCGAGTTTGCGTTGGAGTCCTCTGGTGCACCGGACATGTCCGGTGGTGCACCGGACACTGTCCGGTGGTGCACCGGACAGTCCGGTGCGCCAGACCAGAGGTGCCTTCGGTTGCCTGTTTGCTCCTTTGTTGAATCCAAAACTTGATCTTTTTATTGGCTGAGTGTGAACCTTTTACACCTGTATAATCTATACACTTGGGCAAACTAGTTAGTCCAATTATTTGTGTTGGGCAATTCAACCACCAAAATTAATTAGGGACTAGGTGTAAGCCTAATTCCCTTTCAGAAGTTCATGGCCGTCCCCAACTACACCTACCTCAAGCTCAAGATGCCGGGCCCCAACGGGGTCATCACCGTCGGCCCCACGTACCGACACGCGTTCGAATGCGACATGCAGTGCGTGGAGTACGCCGAGGCCCTCGCCGAATCCGAGGCCCTCATCGCCGACTTGGAGAGCCTCTCTAAGGAGGTGCCAGATGTGAAGCGCCACGCCGGCAACTTCGAGCCAGCGGAGACGGTTAAGTCTGTCCCCCTCGACCCCGGCAACGACGCCTCCAAGCAGATCCGGATCGGCTCCGAGCTCGATCCCAAATAGGAAGCAGTGCTCGTCGACTTTCTCAGCGCAAACGCTGACGTTTTCGCGTGGAGTCCCTCGGACATGCCCGACATACCGAGGGATGTCGCCGAGCACTCGCTGGATATCCGAGCTGGAGCCCGACCCGTGAAGCAGCCTCTGCGCCGATTCGACGAAGAAAAGCGCAGAACCATAGGCGAGGAGATCCACAAGCTAATGGCGGCAGGGTTCATCAAAGAGGTATTCCATCCCGAATGGCTTGCCAACCCTGTGCTTGTGAGAAAGAAAGGAAGGAAATGGCGGATATGTGTAGACTACACTGGTCTAAACAAAGCATGTTCGAAGGTTCCCTACCCTCTGCCTCGCATCGACCAAATCGTGGATTCCACTGCTGGGTGCGAAACCCTGTCTTTCCTCGATGCCTACTCAGGGTACCACCAAATCAGGATGAAGGAGTCCGACCAGCTCGCGACTTCTTTCATCACACCTTTCGGCATGTACTGCTATGTCACCATGCCGTTCGGCTTGAGGAATGCGGGTGCAACGTACCAACGGTGCATGAACCATGTGTTCGGCGAACACATTGGCCGAACGGTCGAGGCCTACGTCGATGACATCGTAGTCAAGACGAGGAAAGCCTCCGACCTCCTTTCCGACCTTGAAGTGACATTCCGATGTCTCAAGGCGAAAGGCGTGAAGCTCAATCCCAAGAAGTGTGTCTTCGGGGTTCCCCGAGGCATGCTCTTGGGGTTCATCGTCTCCGAGCGGGGCATCGAAGCCAACCCGGAGAAGATCGCGGCCATCACCAGCATGGGGCCCATCAAGGACTTGAAAGGCGTACAGAGAGTCACGGGATGCCTTGCGGCTCTGAGCCGCTTCATCTCGCGCCTCGGTGAAAGAGGCCTGCCTCTGTACCGCCTCTTAAGGAAGGCCGAGTGCTTCACTTGGACCCCTGAGGCCGAGGAAGCCCTCGGGAACCTGAAGGCACTCCTCACGAACGCGCCCATCCTGGTGCCCCCCGCTGCCGGAGAAGCCCTCTTGATCTACGTCGCCGCGATTGTGGTTGAGAGACGAGAAGAGGGGCATGCATTGCCCGTCCAGAGGCCAGTCTACTTCATCAGCGAGGTACTGTCCGAGACCAAGGCCCGCTACCCACAAGTTCAGAAGCTGCTATACGCGGTGATCCTGACGCGGCGGAAGTTGCGACACTACTTCGAGTCTCATCCGGTAACTGTGGTGTCATCCTTCCCCCTGGGGGAGATCATCCAGTGCTGAGAGGCCTCGGGTAGAATCGCAAAGTGGGCAGTGGAAATCATGGGCGAAACAATCTCGTTCGCCCCTCGGAAGGCCATCAAGTCCCAGGTCTTAGCGGACTTCGTGGCTGAATGGGTCGACACCCAGCTCCCCACGGCTCCGATCCAACCGGAACTCTGGACCATGTTCTTCGATGGGTCGCTGATGAAGACAGGAGCAGGCGCAGGCCTGCTCTTCATCTCGCCCCTCGGGAAGCACCTACGCTACGTGCTACGCCTCCACTTCCCGGCGTCCAACAATGTGGCTGAGTACGAGGCTATGGTCAACGGGTTGCGCATCGCCATCGAGCTAGGGGTCCGACGCCTCGACGCTCGCGGTGACTCGCAACTCGTCATCAACCAAGTCATGAAGAACTCCCACTGCCGCGACCCGAAGATGGAAGCCTACTGCGATGAGGTTCGGCGCCTGGAAGACAAGTTCTACGGGCTCGAGCTCAACCACATCGCTCGACGCTACAACGAGACTGCGGACGAGCTGGCTAAAATAGCCTCGGGGCGAACAACGGTTCCCCCAGACGTCTTCTCCCGAGACGTGCATCAACCCTCCGTCAAGACCAACGACACGCCCGAGCCCGAGAAGGCCTCGGCCGAGCCTGAGGCACACTCGGCTCAGTCCGAGGTACCCTCGGCTCGGCCCGAGGCACCCTCGGCCCAACCTGAGGCACCCTCGGCTCAGTCCAAGGTACCCTCGGCTCAGTCCGAGGCACCCTCGGCCCAGCCCGAGGCACCCTCGGCCCAGCCCGAGGCACCCTCGGTTCGGCCCGAGGTACCCTCGGCCCCCGAGGGTGAGGCACTACGCATCGAGGAGGAGCGAAGCGGGGTCACGCCTAATCGAAACTGGCAGACCCCGTACTTGCAATATCTCCACCGAGGAGAGCTACCCCTCGATCGAGCCGAAGCTCGGCGGTTGGCGCGGCGCGCCAAGTCGTTTGTCTTGCTGGGGGACGGGAAGGAACTCTACCACCGCAGCCCCTCAGGCATCCTCCAGCGATGCATTTCCATCGCCGAAGGCCAGGAGCTCCTGCAAGAGATACACTCGGGGGCTTGCGACCATCACGCAGCTCCTCGAGCCCTTGTTGGAAACGCCTTCCGACAAGGTTTCTACTGGCCGACGGCGGTGGCCGACGCCACTAGAATTGTCCGCACCTGCGAAGGGTGTCAGTTCTACGCAAGGCAGACCCACCTGCCCGCTCAGGCCCTGCAGACGATACCCATCACCTAGCCTTTTGCTGTGTGGGGTCTGGACCTCGTCGGCCCCTTGCAGAAGGCACCCGGGGGCTACACGCACCTGCTGGTCGCCGTCGACAAATTCTCCAAGTGGATCGAGGTCCGACCCCTAAACAACATCAGGTCCGAGCAGGCGGTGGCGTTCTTCACCAACATCATCCATCGCTTTGGGGTCCCGAACTCCATCATCACCGACAACGGCACCCAGTTCACCGGCAGAAAATTCCTGGACTTCTGTGAGGATCACCACATCCGGGTGGACTGGGCCGCCGTGGCTCACCCCATGACGAATGGGCAAGTAGAGCGTGCCAACGGCATGATTCTACAAGGACTCAAGCCTCGGATCTACAACGACCTCAACAAGTTTGGCAAGCGATGGATGAAGGAACTCTCCTCGGTGGTCTGGAGTCTGAGGACAACGCCGAGCAGAGCCACGGGCTTCACGCAGTTCTTTCTAGTCTATGGGGCCGAGGCCATCTTGCCCACGGACTTAGAATACGGTTCCCCGAGGACGAGGGCCTACGCCGACCAAAGCAATCAAGCTAATCGAGAAGACTCACTGGACCAGCTGGAGGAGGCTCGGGACATGGCCTTACTACACTCGGCGCGGTACCAGCAATCCCTGCGATGCTACCACGCCCGAGGGGTTCGGTCCCGAGACCTCCAGGTGGGCGACCTGGTGCTTCGGCTGCGACAAGACGCCCGAGGGCGGCACAAGCTCATGCCTCCCTAGGAGGGGTCGTTCGTCATCGCCAAAGTTCTGAAGCCCAGAACGTACAAGCTGGCCAACAGTCAAGGCGAGGTCTACAGCAACACTTGGAACATCCAACAGCTACGTCGCTTCTACCCTTAAGATGCTTTCAAGTTGTTCGTATACCTCGTTCCCACGCAAAGTTTAGTCATCAAGGAAGGGTCAGCCTTGCCTCGGCAAAGCCCGACCCTCCCTCGGGGGCTAAAAGGGGGGAACCCCCTCTGCGTCGAAATTTTCCTCGAAAAAAGATCCTTTCTGCCAGAATGTCTTTTGTGCTTTTCGACTACTTCGAAAGTGGATCCTGAAAACAATGGAGTACACGTAAGCAGCCAAGGCTGACCGAGCCAAGGGACTCCTACGCCTCCGGGATACGGATACCTCACTCATCACCTTCTGCGATAAGTAACTCGCGTTCGGATAAGTGATTCCGCGGACCGAACAAGTCTTCACGCTCGAAAGCTCCTCTGCCGAAGCGATTCTTCGGGCCTTCTCGACTGCGTCGGTGACAGAACCCTATGGATGGGCAAGAGTGCGCGTAAGCGGCAAGGCCGACCGAGCCGAGGGATTCCTATGCCTCTGGGATACGGATACCTCACTCATCACCTTCCGTGAAAAGCAACTCTCGCTCGCGCAGACAATTCTGTTACCGACGAAAAAGTCCAGATACTCGAAACAAGATGAAAAGAAGCACAGCTTTACAACACGACGATGGTGTGTTTGGGCCTCGGCGGCCGCATAAAACACACACTACAAGATAACCCGATCCTGCAGGCTCGGATCTTGACAGTTGAAGGGAGCAACAGCACCCTCGGCGTCAACTACGCCTTCGGCGAGGTCCGACCTAGCCTCAGACGGCGACGCGGTCGGAGGATCTCCACTCTGAAGGACGACATCATCACCACGCCCAGGCCATCGCCGCCAGGGTCTTCTCCAAGAATCCGGCTCGAGCAGACGACTCGGCCGGTCACCCCGAGGCCTCGGCCAGCTGTCCCCCGAAGACATCAGCCCGGCCCGAGGCCTTGACAACTCAATTCCGGTGTCAGTCCCGCCAGTGGATGACCCAACCAGGCTCTGGCCGACCAAGTCTTCTTTTCGAGCCAACTCTGCCTCTGTCCGTGCCGACACCACTACCACGCCTCCTCGACTGCGGAACCAGCACCGCGACTCAAGGCAACCCTGCGTACGACCCAGCAGTGCCAGCCAGGCGCGACGGTCAATACGGCCAAAAATGGGCTGGCAGTAATGGCGGTGGCAGGCGGGCAGGAGCAGCGGTCACGTCGTTAGCCAAGCTTACGTCCCATCCAGGGGCAGCGAGAGAGCCCTCTCTCACGGCGTGAAGACGACGCGCCCGTGTTCCGTTCCTCGAACGGCTCGCGCACGCGCAACGGCCGCCTCGCGAACCACTCGCCCCGTCGCATTAACTCCGCCGCGGGACAGGCGGCGCATCTGGCAGGGGAAGCAAGCGACGCTTCGCCTTCGCCATAATGACCGCGTCAAAAAAAGGTACGCCACGTCATTCGATTTCGTATCCTTTTCCTCTTTCTCTCTCTTACAACAGGGACCGGGAAAGGGGGATACCCCGAAAAGGATCCTTCTCCGTGAAGGAAATAGGCTCCGAGCTTCCCTACTGATCAGAGGTTCAAAGACTGGCCCCTCGGAGGGGTTTAACAGCCGCCTTAGAGCGCGTGGGCCCCGCACCCACTACTGGTTAGAGGTTCGAAGGCCGGCCCCTCGGAAGGGTTCAACGGCCGCCTCAGGCCACTCGGGCTCCGCGCCCACTACTGATCAGGGGTTCGTAGGCTGGCCCTCGAAGGGTTCACAGCCGCCTCAGACACAGAGCGAGGGATGACCCTGGGTACGTTCGATACATAACCAAGGCTCGGGCTACGCTCCCGAGGTACCCTAGGACATTTCCAAGACCAGCGGGAACGATCTTGTAACGGAATCCCATCAGAGGGAGGCATCGAGCCCTCAGACCCCGTCGAAAGGGGACCGGGTCCGGCAGAACACCCGCAGGTACTTTTGAGCGCGCCTCCGAGCCTCTAGCCGACCCCTAACAAATGGGGCACGGGCGTCCACTCGGAT
This sequence comes from Zea mays, assembly GCF_902167145.1. Classification (NCBI taxonomy): domain Eukaryota; kingdom Viridiplantae; phylum Streptophyta; class Magnoliopsida; order Poales; family Poaceae; genus Zea; species Zea mays. The sequence goes on along the minus strand of NC_050100.1, from coordinate 39,615,457 downwards.
TACCCGCCAGCAGCTCACCGGAGACACCATGTTCGGCGCCCTCCGAGGGCAACATGGCGCTTTCCCCCCTCCTCCTTGCGAAAAGGCGACGCAGGGGCGTATGTAAAAAAGTCGAGTATGTCCTTGACCGTCCTCTCGCCCTGTGCAGAGGCTCGGGGGCTACTCTCGCAAACCCGGCTCCGGCCAGACCGTTGACAGCGTCAACATACCAGCCCGAGAACTTGGGACCCGACCGTGCACCTGGGCTACGGCCAGCTCGCGTGAGGGAACAACCAGACCAGCCGAAGCATTGCGCGAGGCATTAAGACCTCGGAGGAGTCAAACCACTCCTCCGAGGCCTCGGGGGCTACACCCGGCGGGTGCGCTCGCGCGCACCCACCGGAACAAAACGCAACCGAGAAAGGCTGGTCCCCTTGCAAAAAAGTGCGACAAAAGCCTCCAAGCGAGTGTTAACACTCCCTTCGAGGCTCGGGGGCTACTGTTGGGGACCATAATTAGGGGTACCCTCAAGACTCCTAATTCTCAGCTGGTAACCCCCATCAGCATAAAGCTGCAAAGGCCTGATGGGTGTGACTAAGTCAAAGATCGGTCCATTCGAGGAACCCGATCACGCCTCGCCCGAGCCCCGCCTCGGGCAAGGGCAGCCGACCCCGGAGGATCTACGTCTCGCCCGAGGCCCCCTCCAGCAACGGACATACTTTCGGCTCGCCCGAGGCCCAGCCTTCACCAAGAAGCAACCTTGGCCAAATCGCCACGCCAACCGACCAAATCGCAGGGGCATTTAATGCAAAGGTGGCCTGACACCTTTATCCTGACGCGCGCCCTCCAGTCGACAGAGCTAAAGTGACCGTAGTCACTTCGCCGCTCCACTGACCGATCTGACAAGAGGACAGCGCCACCTGCGCCGCTCCGACTGCTGTGCCACTCGATAGAGTGAGGCTGACAAGCAGCCAGGCCCGCCCTCAGGCGCCATAGGAAACTCCGCTCCGCCCGACCCCAGGGCTTGGACTCGGGCTCAGCCCCGGAAGACGACGAACTCCGCTTCGCCTGACCCCAGGGCTCGGACTCGGGCTCAGCCCCTGAAGACGACGAACTCCGCTCCGCCCGACCCCAGGGCTCGGACTCGGGCTCAGCCTCGGAAGACGACAAACTCTGCTTCGCCCGACCCCAGGGCTCGGAGTTGGGCTCAGCCCCGGAAGACGATGAACTCCGCTTCGCCCGACCCCAAGGCTCGGACTCGGGCTCAGCCCCGGAAGACGACGAACTCCGCTACGCCCGACCCCAGGGCTCGGACTCAGCCCTGGCCTCAGCCGACGGTCTCCGCCTCGTCGGACCCAGGGGCTCGGACTCGGGCTCAGCCCCGGAAGACGACGAACTCCACATCGCCCAACCCAGGGCACGAACCGACCACGTCAACAGGAGGCGCCATCATTACCCTACCCCAAGCTGACTCAGGCTACGGGGAACAAGTCCGGCGTCCCATCTGGCTCGCCCCGCCAGACAAGTAATGATGGCGCCCCGCACGCTCTATGACGACGACGACACTCAGCCCCCTTACGGAAGCAAGAGGACGTCAGCAAGGACTCGACAGCCCCGACAGCTGTCCTTCGCCAGGCTCCAGCGCTCCTCCGACGACCACGACACCACACGAACCGGGCGCCAAGACCTCTTCGGCTGCCACGATGGCATGTACTTAGGGCGCTAGCTCTCCTCCGCTAGACACGTTAGCACACTGCTACACCCCCCGTTGTACACCTGGATCCTCCCCTTGCGCCTATAAAAGGAAGGACAAGGGCCCTCTTACAGAGGGTTGGCCGCGCGGGGAAAGGACGGGACAGGCGCTCGCGTGAGGCCGCTCGCTCCCTCCCGCGTGGACGCTTGTAACCCCCTACTGCAAGCGCACCCGACCTGGGCGCGGGACAAACACGAAGGCCGCGGGATTTCCACCTCTCACGCCCGTCTCCCTCCGGCTGCCTTCCCCCCTTCGCGCTCCGTCTCGCGCCGACCCATCTGGGCTGGGGCACGCGGCGACAATTCACTCGTCGGCCCAGGGACCCCCCCGGTCTCGAAACACCGACAAGTCAGTAGCGACTTTCGTGGCAGGTTAGGCTCAGGTGGACGATGAGCTGGACGACGTGATGGCGTCGTCGTCGAATGTGGTGCCCAGAACAACCCGAGAGTCACCGACGTTGGTGACGACCATGAGGTCCCCCTGCTTGACGATGGACAGCGCGGAGCAGCCGCTCTGCACCGCGTCCAAGCGGCGGCTGCGCCGGAGCTTGTCGTACATAGCGGCACATGCGGCGACGTAGGACTGTTTCTAGAGGTCGAACTGGCAGTCGCCAAGTTTCTTCTTGTCGTCGATGAGCGACCCCAACACAAGTGCCTCCTGCTAATGGTGTTTGTTCGGGGTTTTCAAGTAAGAAACATGGATTCATGTTTGACGTTGGTTTATAAAAATGGCTCACAAGTCAGATCCATGGAGAAAATATTACGAACAATAAATGTCACGCATGCAAAAAAGGAATTTAAGTTGAAAACATTATTCAAACAAAAGAAATTGCATGCAAGGCTCTTCTTTAAATACTACTCCCTACATCCAAAATATAATTCAAGAATCTTGGTGATACTTATCTACTATTATGCATTGTGTAAGGGAAGCAGGTGGGCTTGGGGACAGATGTAGTAGATGTGTTTTCTGTTATAGATGTAGACATAAACACACATATGGTGTAGTTGTACCTACTGCTAGCATTTGCTTGAGAGGTTTTGGGTTCAAATTCACTTGGGGCCATATGTATTTTTTTTTAATTTTAGCTAGGCATCGGCTGTATGGGGGAAATGGGAATGGGAATGTGCTTTGCAGGGAGGGGAATGAGAATGATAGATATAGAATGGTGGCAGACTGGCAGAACATGGGAATGGACTGTGCGCGGGAGGAGGGAATCGGAAAGGTAGAACAGGGAATGGCAGAATACGGAATAGCAGACTACTATTGCAGTCTTAATAAGTAGTAGAGATTTAGGTCCAAATGGGTGTACGTGGCGTGTGTTTAGTTAACGTGGTTTCGCCACAGTGTCATCTACATGGCTGGCGGAGGATTTTTTTGGGATTTTTACCGTTGTGTCCTTACCCCTCGCGATCGCCCAGCAGTCCACGTCTTCGAGACTTCATCTGCATTGTCTTATTGATCGCCGATGATTCTCCTCTCGAGTCTGTGTCATATAAACACCGCGTTGATGACAACATTTATACATAGATGACACTAAAGAGGACGAAATACCAGTTCATTGATGACATCACAAAATCAGCAAACAACAGAAAAGACAACAAAACAGAGGCACCGTTTGCTGCAGCATATTAGTTCGATGCGTTCAGAGTAGATACTTGGGGCCATATGTATTTTTTTTAATTTTAGCTAGGCATCGGCTGTATGGGGGAAATGGGAATGGGAATGTGCTTTGCGGGGAGGGGAATGAGAATGATAGATATAGAATGGTGGCAGACTGGCAGAACATGGGAATGGACTGTGCGCGGGAGGAGGGAATCGGAAAGGCAGAACAGGGAATGGCAGAATACGGAATAGCAGACTACTATTGCAGTCTTAATAAGTAGTAGAGATTTAGGTCCAAATGGGTGTACGTGGCGTGTGTTTAGTTAACGTGGTTTCGCCACAGTGTCATCTACATGGCTGGCGGAGGATTTTTTTGGGATTTTTACCGTTGTGTCCTTACCCCTCGCGATCGCCCAGCAGTCCACGTCTTCGAGACTTCATCTGCATTGTCTTATTGATCGCCGACGATTCTCCTCTCGAGTCTGTGTCATATAAACACCGCGTTGATGACAACATTTATACATAGATGACACTAAAGAGGACGAAATACCAGTTCATTGATGACATCACAAAATCAGCAAACAACAGAAAAGACAACAAAACAGAGGCACCGTTTGCTGCAGCATATTAGTTCGATGCGTTCAGAGTAGATATCAAAGTACCGAGCATTATGAGAAATGCATCTAGTTCAAAGTAGATGTATTACTACACACAAAAGAGCAACACAGCCATCATATGCCCTGCTCTCTGCACTTGTCTCAGACACAAAAGACATTAGTCTCATACACTCGTACTCAGCCATGCCCTTCTCCCTGCCTTTCTCCCATGCACTTGTCGACATGCCCTTCTGCCTTCACTTCTCCCATGTTCACGGCCATGGTCCTCTTTGGTGGTGTGGTTTTTTCCTCCTTTGACCTGCATCCTTGCTTGTTGTTGCCTTCCTTTTTTTGATGCAGCTTCCCTTCCTTTGGTACTTGTTGTTAGGGGGACAGGCCTTGCCACTGGTTGGTTGCTGAAGGTGAAATCACTATCTGGCAGTGGCCCACAAGGCCTAGTTTGTATTGTAGTTGCAGTTTCCTGGAAAAACAAATTTGTTTAGTAACATAAAAATCTGAAATTTTTAGACCAATTTTACCTGTGATAGCATTTCAGTTAACATTTGTAACACATCAAAAATCCTATCTTGGGATTTAGGAAAAAATCACCAAAAAGGTTTCAATTAAGATGTCTTTAAAATGGATTTTATTACCTTTTAAAATAAGTAAAGGGTAATGTTATATCTTGATTATTCCAAAGTTAGTTTTGGATCTTAAAACTAGAAAATAATCCATAAAATAAAAACCTAAATAATAGAAGCCCTCCAGTTTATTTGCTAAAAGTAGGTTTTTCCCTCATGAACCATACCATTAGAAATACTTTAATAATATATACACATTACTTTATCCCAAAAAAAGTAAGTAGCAAAGATTTATTTTTTATTAACTTTTAATTTGATCACGCATTCAAAAAAATGATTTTGTCTTAAAATGAAACAATGAGTGAATTATTTTGTTATCATATGTTTTGGAGCATTTACTTGAAGGAATGCAATAATAAGAAAATAAAAGAAATAAATAAATAAGTAAAACACTTTTGCATTTTCATACTGTAGTTTCTTGTTTGTGCATTAAAACTTGAACTTAAATTTAAAACAGATTTGAACTTGGTTTTGAATTAAATAGAAAACAATCCAGAAATTAAAAGAAAAAGAAAAGAAGAAGGATAGGGAAGGTACTAACCTATGCATGGGCCAAATCTCACACTCAGTCTTCCTATTTTCTTCAGCACCAGCCCAACTGCACCTCCTCACACTAATGGGCAAGCCCCTCTTGCAGCCTCCCCTCGCCCTACACGCGCTCAAGCGCTGTAGCTGTCATGTGGGCCCTGCCCATCGGGTTTCTTCCTTCTCGAGTCTAAGGCTCTCTCACGCGTGCGCACAGGATCACATCGCCTCCGGTAACAAACTCCAACGATAGGATAGCGTGTGGTCATCGTATCTGCCTCATCTCCTCGGCCATCTCAGAGTCATATAAGCTGACTCCCCTATGGAGCCCGCTCACGACCGGACCCTATAAACCACACCGAAGCCGAACACGCGTGTGCAGTGGAGAAGGAGAACCGAAGCCACTGGCGTCGATCCACGCATACGCTGATAAGGAGCCTTCACTGTGAGGTTGAGGAGTTGCGTTGAAGCATGCAGTTTCCGCGCACTGCATCGACAAGTATGGAGTGTTGAATAAATCTAAAAACCTTATTGTAGACAATTTCCTAGTTTTTCAATGGTTATTTTTGCCGACGCGCTGAAGCCAGAAAAGTTTAATGGTATGCACTTTAAGAGATGGCAAGTCAAGGCCACGCTCTGGCTTACTGCTATGAATGTCTTCCATGTTAGTAAAGGCAGACCTAAGGGTCCACTGACTCCTGAACAGGAGAAAGAGTACGACCATGCCAATACTATCTTTACGGAAGCCGTTCTTAGCGCCCTTGTTGACCGTCTGGTTGATGTGAATATTCAGTACACAGACGGGAAAGAGTTGTGAGATGCACTTACTACTAAGTATGATGCATCAGATGCTGGCAGTGACCTGTATATCATGGAGAGCTTTCATGATTATAAGATGGTTGATAATCACTCTATTGTAGAGCAAGCTCATGAAATACAGTGTATAGACAAGGAGCTCGACCACCTTAAGATAGTCCTTCCTGACCGATTTGTGGCTGGTTGCATTATTGCAAAGTTGCCTTCTACATGGAGGAACTTTGCCACATCTCTAAAACATAAGAGACAGGAGATATCAGTTGAAAATCTGATAGCGTCTCTGGATGTTGAGGAGAAAGCTCGGGCTAATGACACGGGATCTAAAGGAGGCGAGGGCCACTCCAGCGCCAACATGGTTCAAAGGAACCACAACAAGGGGAAAGGAAAGCCAAAATCTAACAAGCCCAAGAAAACTACCAACTTCAAGAAGAAGAAGAACAAGGCTGAATTGACATGTTTTGCATGTGGCGAGGCAGGTCATTTTGCCAAGGATTGTCTTGATCGAGCGGATCGCCGTGGCAAAAAGGGCAATGTCAACACAGTGGTCGCTAGCAATGAGGAAGACAAAGGGTATGGTAATTTACCTTTCATCTTCTCAGTATTTCAATCACCTAGCTGGTGGCTTGATACTGGTGCTAATGTTCATGTGTGTTCTGACATTAACTTATTCTCTTCTTATCAGGGCGCCCGGGATTCTTCCGTCCTAATGGGGAATGGGTCACATGCTTCTGTTCATGGCACTGGCCGGTGGATCTGAAGTTTACTTCGGGAAAGATCGTGCAGCTGAAGAACGTGCATCATGTCCCTTCTATACACAAGAATCTCGTTAGCGGAACCCTTCTATGTAGAGATGGGTTCAAGGTAGTTTTGGAGTCCAATAAATTAGTTGTGTCCAAGTCTGGACAATTTATTGGTAAAGGCTATGATTGCAGAGGCTTGTTCCGCTTTTCTCTGTTAGATTTCAATAATAAGTCTGTGAACCATATTTGTGCTAATGTTGATGATCTTGCGAGTATTTGGCATTCTCGTTTGTGTCATATTAATTTTGGCTCTATGTCTCGGCTTGCAACCATGAGTTTAATTCCGAATATCACAAGGTCAAAGGTTCTTAGTGCCATAGTTGTGTGCAGTCGAAGCAACCTCGAAAGCCTCACAAGGCTGCTGAGGAGAGACACTTGGCACCTCTAGAACTCATACATTCTGATCTTTGTGAGATGAATGGTGTGTTGACAAAGGGTGGTAAGAGATACTTCATGACATTGATTGATGATGCATCTAGATTTTGCTATGTATACTTGCTAAAAACTAAAGATGAGGCTTTAGACTACTTTAAAATCTATAAGGCTGAAGTTGAAAACCAACTAGAGAGAAAGATCAAACGTCTTAGATCAGATCGTGGTGGTGAATTCTTTCCCAAAATCTTTGATGATTTCTGTGCAGAACATGGCATTATTCATGAGAGGACACCTCCCTATTCACCCGAATCAAACGGGATTGCTGAAAGGAAAAACCGTACGTTGATTGATCTGGTGAATGCCATGTTAGACACTTGTGGTTTATCTAAGGCATGGTGGGGGGAGGCAGTCCTGACTTCATGTTATGTTCTGAATAGAATTCCAATGGGCAAAGAAGAGAAAACCCCTTATGAGAAGTGGGTTGGGAGAAAACCATCACTTTCATACTTGCGCACTTGGGGGTGCATGGCGAAAGTTAATGTACCAATTAATAAAAAGCGCAAGCTTGGTCCAAGGACAGTGGATTGTGTCTTTCTTGGATATGCTTTGTCTAGCATAGCATATAGATTTTTAGTAGTTAAAATCTGAAGTTCCTGATGTGTATGTTGATACTATTATGGAATCACATGATGCTACTTTCTTTGAACATATATTTCCAATGAAAGACATTCATAGCAATTCTAGATACTCTTCTGAGATAACTCCTGAACATAGTACACCTATTGAGAGTTTTGAACAGCCACATGAAACTGTCCTAGAGGAGGATGACAATGATGCTCCTAAAAGGAGCAAGAGACAAAGGGTTGAAAAATCCTTTGGTGATGATTTCATTGTGTACCTTGTGGACGATACTCCTACTACCATTGCAGAAGCATTTGCATCTCCAGATGTAGATGATTGGAAAGAAGCAGTTCATAATGAGATGGACTCCATTCTTTCAAATGGTACGTGGGAAGTCACTGATCGACCCTATGGATGCAAACCTATGGATTGTAAGTGGGTGTTTAAGAAGAAGCTCAAGCCTAATGGTACAATTGAGAAGTACAAGGCTAGGCTTGTGGCTAAAGGCTATACTCAGAAAGAAGGAGAAGACTTCTTTGATACTTACTCACCTCTTGCTAGAATGACTACTATTCGAGTACTACTTTCCTTGGCTGCCTTGTATGGTCTCCTTGTTCATCAGATGGATGTAAAGACAACTTTTCTTAATGGAGAGCTGGATGAGGAAATCTATATGGAACAGCCTGATTGATTTGTAGTAAAGGGTCAAGAAAGCAAGGTGTGCAAGTTATTGAAATCTTTGTATGGTCTGAAGCAAGCACCAAAGCAGTGGCATGAGAAGTTTGACACGACTCTAACGTCTGCAGGCTTTGCCATTAATGAGGCAGACAGGTGTGTATATTATCGCTGTGGTGGGGGCAAAGGAGTTATATTGTGCTTATATGTTGATGATATATTGATATTTGGCACAAACATTGATGTGATCAATGAAGTCAAGTCTTTTCTATCAAAAAGTTTTGATATGAAAGATCTGGGAGAAGCTGATGTGATTCTAAACATCAAGCTGATTAAGGCAGATGGTGGGATTACTCTCTCGCAATCTCACTATGTTGAAAAGGTTTTGAAGCGATTTGGCTTCTCTGAGTGCAAACCTTCTCCAACACCTTATGATCCCAGTGTGACACAGCGAAAGAACAAGAGAATTGGTTTAGACCAATTGAGATACTCTCAGATCGTCGGTTCACTCATGTATCTTGTTGGTGCAACAAGGCCCGATATTTCTTTTGTTGTGAGCAAATTAAGTAGGTTCATGTCAAACCCCGGGACTGATCATTGGCATGCACTTGAGCGGGTTATGCGCTACCTGCAAGGTACAATGAGTTATGGAATTCACTATTCTGGTCAGCATGCAGTACTTGAAGGATATAGTGATTCGAACTGGATATCTGATGTAGACGAACTTTATGCTACCAGTGGTTATGTCTTTACTATTGGTGGAGGTGCGGTATCATGGAGGTCATGCAAGCAGACCATCTTGACGAGGTCAACCATGGAAGGTGAGCTAGCTGCACTTGACACGGCAACCGTTGAGGCAGAATGGTTGTGTGAACTCTTGATGGACTTGCCGGTGGTTGAGAAACCAATACCAGCTATCCTTATGAACTGTGACAATCAGAAAGTGATTGCTAAAGTGACGAGTTCTAAGGATAATGGGAAGTCATCAAGACATGTCAAAAGACGATTGAAGTCTGTCAGAAAGTTGAGAAACTCCGGAGTTATAAGTGTGACTTATATTTCAACAGATAAAAATCTGGCAGATCCTTTTACCAAGGGACTACCACGTAATGTGATAGAAATCGCATCAAGAGAGATGGGTATGAGACCCATATAAAGTTGCCATGGTGGAAACCCAGTCTATGTGATCGAAGATCCCGTGAATTAGGTCCTGGGAAGAACAAGCCATTGGTGAACTGAGGATAGTAACCGTTGACCCTCTCTAAGTAAAGATGCAATACTCTCAAATGCTGTAAGGCAGGTTGGCTTTGTGCCTTAATGTGTTCTGTTGGCTTGTATTAGCGAAGATGTTGTCCTGCAGAATATTCTTGAAAGAACACACCTATATGAGTTAGACTGTCTAACGTCGCAGTCTATGAGATTTGGGTGATCTCTAGTAAACTCATGAAGAGACCTTGGAGTACGACGTATATGCTCCACCCGAGAAGGGGACTACTGGTAGCCAAGTACTGGTCATGACTTCAAGTGAAACTCATTCATGCAAAACTTGCAATTCAAGGCATAGTCCATTGTCCAAGTTGTGGGTTGGTGTAGCTTGGAGTTCTAGGCGGAAGTTCAACTTAACAGTCTCTGCTGAAAAACTAGTATATTAAACAGTAGTGAACAGTGGCGAAAACTGCAGATGGGCATTTGAGATCTGGTGGGGGATTGTTAAGATTTATGGGCTAGGCCCAAATTGAGAAAATCAAATAAATCCCAGGAAAATCTCAAAAGCCCATATAAGTATGGCTAGGGAATAGGTGGAACCAATAACACCATATTGCTAGTTCTAGTGGAGTAGAGCTAGCTTAAATATGGAAGCCACACTCACTCACCAAGTCATGGATGAGAGGAGAGAGTGTGGAGAGCCACGCGCTCGCTCGCTCGCCTCGCCTCGCCTGGCCTGGCCGGGCTGGGCCGGGGCGAAGGGCGCGGGCGCACGACATACGCGTGAATGGTCCACCGAAATTCGGCCCCTCGCCTTGCGGGGGCGCGGCTTCCTTTTGCCGTTTGAATTTTTGGTTACTTGGCTGTTAAGTTTAGAATCCTAACCGATCGCTATAAAATCTAAACTGAACGCGAGATTTTCGCGGACGGATAATATCGAAGGTAGCTATCTGGTCGCGGACTCGGCCCTATAAAAGGCGTCTGGCAGCCAGCCTCTAAATCCATCCTAGTTTCGCTTTTGTCTCTCTTCATAGCTGAGCCGCCTTTCCAGTTCCCCTCATCCCGACCGCAGACGTGCATCTGCGATCAGGAGACCTACGGAACCCTTCGTCTTAGATCATGCACCGGGAGAGGGCGAATAAGGTTTTTGGGAAGCGTCTTTGTAACACCCACTTTGTATATTGCTAGAAATAATACCAATAGAGAAACAATTTCTCTTTATGTGAGTTTGATCTTTAAGCATCATCATATGTGAACACCATGTCCAAAAACAATTAATAAAAAGATATGCTACTAAATCATTGCATCATGCTGAATATTTTATTTGTGTGTGCATTTGGTGACAATATAAAAATAGTGTGACAAGAAATATATTAAAGTCCAAAAAGGGAATTTAAGATCTAAAGGAAATTCAAGGATTTAGAAAAAGAGAAGAAGGAAACAATATTATGTGAGTGGAATGAGTAATAAAAAAATTATATATAATAAAATATATTATTTCTATAATGGGATTGGAATTTGTAAATTTTACTCAAAGGTGAAACTCCTAAAAGGGTGCAAAATTCAAATTTGGAAATTGAAAACAAAAATGAAATAAAACAGAAAATAAAATAAAAAGGGGAGACCTTACCTGGGCCCGGATTCCCCCTTTCTGGCCCAACTCGGTTTCCCTCCTGCGCAGCCCATCTCCTTCCCTTCCCCTTTTCTTTATTCTTGGCGCTTACACGTGGGCCCCATCTACCAGCCGGTTGCCGCTCACACCCGCGTCGCATTGTGTGTCTCGCCGTCGGGTGGGGCCACTGGACAGCCGCGCGTGCCTGCGTTCCATCTCACTTTCTTGTGGGCCCGGTTCGTTAGACGTCTCCCTCTCCTTTGCCGCACGAATCGGAGGAACTCAACCATGCGCGCTTCTCGGAGTCCGTTGACTACCGTCCACACACTAACCTTTGGCGGCCACAAAAAGGGGTTGCCGAGTCCTCCCTTCCCCCTCCCTTCTGGATCACGCCGCCTCAGCCCTTGCACGTCCCAGCCACGCTCGCCCACTGTGTGCCGTCGTGGTGAGAAAGAAAGCAACGCCGCCGCCCTGTACCTGTGCGCTGGCGGGCAGGGAAATTATCGCCTGCACGTTGAGCGGACCTGGGCACCGTCGTTCAGCCGGATCGTGCAGACTCAGACGGTCTTTATGCGGTGGGCGCCATGGTGCGCTGTGCATGCTCGATGCGTAATCGCTCGCTCGGGTAGCGACTGGAGCTCGGGTGCTCGACGTCATGGTTCCCCGCCGCCGGGGACCAGCAGGTATTCAGTCGCCGGGGCCCAATCCGGTGTCCTAGGAGTGGTGCCTCCACTCGATGGTGTATTTCGGAGTCTCGGGTCGGGCGCAGAAGCTTCACGGTCTGGGAAATTGCTCATCGAAGTCGATATCTGCAGTGGGGTCGAGCTCTTCCGTGGTCGGGTGTCGCTGCTCCAAAATCGCCGGTGAGAAACCCTCCGCAAGATCCTCCCTGCTATTATCTCTGCGTGACTCTTGTCGGTTTGAAGTTTTGGCGTTTAAGCGTGTGAATTCCTGGGCCACGGCAATGGCGCCACCGTGCCCAATTTGGGCGCCGTCACCTGGTGACCGAAGGTTGGAGAAGCACTCCTAACCGTTCATCGCAGACCAAGGACCAAGATTTGATCTAGGGTTAATGATGTTGCGGCCACCAGATTTAGATTGAACGGTCAAGATTAGAACCGTGTACCCCTTCACCTGGATTGAACTCAGGCCGTTAGATTTGGATCCGGTGATCCAGAGTAGATCGCATCATCTTAAAAGCATAGCCGTTGATCGCGAATCCGACGACCACGATCGTGTACCGGTTCAGCGCTTATGCAGATTTAATCCGAGCCCTCCATATCAGATCCCACGGTCAAGATGCCACGATACCCCTTCGTTGGCTTATTTGCTTAAGAGCCCCTGAAGTTTTAGAATAACAACCCGCCGTCCAGAGATTGCTATTCTTTGAGTCTACATATTCTTACTCCGTAGCCCCTGCGTTTTCCATTTATTGAGGCCCGGTCCTGAGATCATTTAATTTGAATAAATGAAATAGAAAATGGGTTTTTAATATGAAAATAATTGCTAGAACTTCAATAATTCATAGAAAATTCATACTAACTCCAAATTAATCCATTCCAGTTTCTAAAATGTTGTAATATTATTCTCTACCACTTAGAGCCTCTGTTTTTATCATGACAACAGTAAGAAAATTAATCCCACACTTAATCCTATTTAAAACACATGAAACCTTTGAAAATTCATAACTTAAAATCTATAACTCGAAAAATTATGATTTCTGTTCCTAGGATTTTATTTTAATATGTAGAATATTTCTGTGTATTTTGTTCACATGCTTGGTGTGATGTTAATTTTTCCCTGCATATTGTGCTTGTTTGTATTGTGGCGAGTAGAAGAGCCCGTGACCGAGGATCCTGGTGAGCAGCAGGTTGAAGTAGCTGAGCAGGAGCTCATTGAAGGCAAGTTGTGCCCTTGACCACTTTTTACCCAATAATGTTCTTTAATATCACTTATCCATGCATAGGTTAATTTTGATGGGACCCAATAGGTCACCCTAGATTGTTTATCTCATTACCTTGTTTACCCCTGAATCACTTGGGTAGTTTGCTATTGCTTTATATGGTTTTGGGATAATCATTTATCACCTCTATGTTCCAATTCTTGTTGTTATTCTGTTTATGTTCATGTTGTTATCATTAATGTTAATTGGAACATAGAGCTTAACTTGAGAACCACGTGCCACCACAAGGGTTTAATGGGACGCCCTTGGCTGATTAACTAGGAAAGCTAGTGGAAGACTACCTTACCCGAAAGGGGCAAGGGCAGTAGGGGAGAGGTCAGTGCGGGGAGGTCCCTGGTTGATTTTGCTGCGATGGCGGTCAGCCAGGAACCCTGTACTGGATCTTCCCATAAACTGTAGCGGGTTTTCGGAAGCTAGTGGAACTTTGTAAAGGCCTCGTAGTGTTGCCCTGCCGCGCTTCCTAGGTAGAGGTGTATGGGATTCATGACCCCTTGGCAGATGGGTAACATGACTTGTGGGTAAAGGGTACAACCTCTGCAGAGTGTAAAACTGGTATACTAGCCGAGCTCACGGTCATGAGCAGCTCAGGACTCTCTGATGTTTAAATTATGGAACTTAAATTCAATTTTGTCATTTGCATATGCATGGGTTTATTATTAATTTGTTCAATTACTTTATTTATGGTTTGGTATTTACTTACACTTAGTAACTGCTAATAAAATTTTGACCAACTACTTAAAAGCAATGCTCAGCTTTAACCCCTATCATTGATCAGCCTTACACTTCACATGAGCTCCCACCTTTGGTGAGTTCATGTCACATTATTCCCCACAACTTGTTGAGCGATGATCATGTGTGAGCTCACCCTTGCTGTCTCACACCCCCCCCACAGGAGATGATCAGGTGGTTCAGGAGGAGCCGCCTAACACTGAGGAGTTCGATCTGATCTAGGTGGCGTTTCCCAGTCGACATTGGCGCCGACGATCCTTAGTTCGTTTTATATTTATCTCTTATTTTGTAATAAGTCTTCCGCTATGTAATAAATACTCTGATGATTTATGACATTTATATCTATACACTCTGTTATTATATATGTTGTCTTCTTGGCGCATGTATGAGATGCACCCGGCTTTGTCCTTTAACATCCGGGTGTTACAGAAGTGGTATCAGAGCGGATGTTGACTGTAGGACGAAACCTAGATAGAAATGGACAGGCCCTTTCCTACTTACCTTACTCTGACTCATTCTATACTTATCTCATCTTGATCTTGTCTCACCTTCTGCTACTCTACTCTGATTAATCTTATCTTTTCTACTCTGAGACAAGATGGATTTCACACCTGGGAATCCTACATTTGTGATCTTTTTAAGAGATAGGAGACCTACGACAAAAACTAAAACTATTTTCTCTATTTTTTTTAAAAAAATGTTGGTTGATTGTTCTGATGATAAATGCTTGATTTGCTTCTTTGATTGATTGAAACATTATAGTTGGGCATCTTAGCATGTACCACTATAAGGTAATGAATTAGCCTTAGTAGGCAACACACTTAGCTAATGAATCCCCCAAAGTAACATAATTCGTAATCACCTGCCTTGTCTACAATCCTTTCTTTCTTACCCTGTGTTCCTAACCCAGATGGCCTACCCCTATAGTGTTAGAAGAGAGCACTATAGACGTGATCCTTGGTATGTCATGGTTGAGAAAGGCAAAGACACAATATACACTGTGCTAAGGGAATCATAGAACTCACTAGTTCCAAAGGAGAAAGATTTCAAGTTAATATTGCAGTAACCACCTCATCCAAACGGACAATTTTCTTTATACCTGAGGAGTTTATTGGAGACAACATCCGTGTGGTTAGAGATTTTCCGGATGTCTTTTCAGAGGAGTTGCCAGGGATGCCACCTGATAGAGAAGTTGAGTTTGTAATTGATCTTCTACCTGGAACTGCCCCTATTTCTAAAACGGCCATATAGGATGTCTGTAGAGGAGTTGAAGGAACTCAAGAAGTAGTTAACTGAGTTACAAGATGCTGGGTACATTCGTCTGAGTTCCTCACCTTGGGGAGCACCGGTCTTGTTTGTACAGAAGAAGGATGGATCGCAGCGGATGTGTGTGGATTATAGATCTCTTAATGATGTTACAGTGAAGAACAAGTATCCGTTGCCCCGTATTGAGGATTTATTTGATCAGATGCGAGGTGCTAGAGTATTCTCGAAGATTGATCTCCGCTCCGGTTACCATCAGATGAGGATTAGACCATCGGATATTCCTAAGACAGCTTTCTCGACGAGATATGGATTATATGAGTTTACTGTTATGTCATTTGGATTAACCAATGCACCAGCTTATTTTATGAACTTGATGAACAAGGTGTTTATGGAGTATTTGGACAGATTCGTCGTGGTATTCATCGACGATATTCTTATTTACTCTCAGAGTGATAGTGATCACGAGGAACATCTAAGGATGGTGCTACAGAAGCTACGAGATAATCAACTCTATGCCAAGTTCAGCAAGTGCGAGTTTTGGATTGGCGAGGTGCCATTTCTTGGTCATATTATTTCTAATGGAGGAATTTCAGTGGATCCTGCTAAAGTTAAGGAGATAATGGAGTGGAGAGTACCCGCTACAGTCACTGAGATTCGGAGTTTCCTGGGATTAGCAGGATATTATCGGAGATTTATTGAAGGATTTTCTAAGATTGCTAAACCGATGACTTCACTTTTGGAGAAAGGAAGAGAATTTAAGTGGGACGAGAAGTGCCAAGACAGCTTTGATCTATTGAAGAAGAGGTTGATGTCGCCACCAGTATTGGTTATGCCAGACCTACAGAAAGGATTTGATATCTATTGCGATGCATGTGGCCAAGGCTTAGGATGTGTGCTCATGCAAGAAGGACATGTGATTGCCTATGCATCTCGTCAGTTGCGGAAGCATGAACTGAACTACCCCACTCATGACTTGGAACTAGCAGCAGTTGTGCATGCACTTAAGATTTGGAGACACTACATTATGGGGACTAAGTGCCAAGTATATACGGATCATAAGAGTTTGAAGTATATATTCACTCAGAAGGATCTCAACCTTAGGCAACGCCGTTGGTTGGAGCTTATCAAGGATTATGATTTGGAGATTCACTATCACCCGGGCAAGGCAAACTTGGTTGCAGATGCCTTGAGTCGCAAGGAGCATGTTCATTCAGCTGTTGTTGCCCAGCTACCCGATGAGATTGTTGAGGACTTCAGAAGACTTAACCTGGGGATAGTTGCTCATACTGAGGGAGTTACTATTGAGGTGGAACCTACTCTGGAACAAGAGATCCGCAAAGGACAAATTGGTGATGCTAAGATACAAGAGATTAAGGATCTGATTACTGAAGGTCGAGTTCCGGAATTCATGGAAGATGAACAGGGCACCGTATGGTTCAAGGACAGGATGTGTGTTCCTGATGTTAAAAGCCTGCGAGAGACTATTTTAAAGGAGGCCCATGACTCGGATTATTCTATTCATCCTGGTAGTACTAAGATGTATCAGGATTTGAAGCGGAAGTATTGGTGGTATGGATTGAAAAGAGATGTAGCTGCACATGTGGCTATGTGTGATGTATGTCAAAGAGTTAAGGCTGAACACCAGAGGCCAGCTGGACTATTGCATCCACTGAAGATACCCGAGTGGAAGTGGGAAGAGATTGGTATGGATTTCATTACTGGATTGCCTCGCACCCAGAAAGGATATGATGCTATATGGGTGATTGTGGATAGACTGACCAAAGTTGCTCACTTTATTCCTGTCAAGACTACTTATAAAGGTTCTCAGCTAGCAGAGTTATATATGACTCGGATTGTGTGTTTACACGGTGTACCAAAGAAGATCGTTTTGGATAGAGGATCACAGTTTACCCCCAGATTTTGGAAATGTTTTCATGAGAATATGGATACAAAGTTGAATTTTAGTTCGGCTTACCATCCTCAGACTGATGGACAGACTAAAAGGACTAATCAAGTATTGGAAGACATGTTGAGAGCTTGTGCCCTTCAGCATGGTAGTAGTTGGGACAAGAGTCTACCTTATGCCGAGTTCTCATATAATAATAGTTACGAGGCCAGTCCGAAGACGTCACCGTTCAAGGCTCTGTATGGTAGGAAATGCAGGACTCCTCTATTTTTGGACCAGACTACAGGAAGACAGTTCTTTGGACCTGAACTTATTCAAGAGGCAGAAGAACAAGTCTGTATAATCAAGGAGAACTTGAGGGTAGCTCGGACCAGGCAAAAGAGCTACGCTGGTAATAGGAGAAGACCAATGGAGTTTGAGGAAGGTGATCATGTGTACCTCAAGGTGTCACCACTTCGTGGGATGAGGAGATTTAAAGTTAAGGACAAATTGTTCCCTCACTTTATTGGACCATTTAGAGTTTTTAGGCAAGTTGGATAGATGGCCTATCAACTCGAGCTAACTGATAATCTATCCGATGTGCATAATTTATTCCATGCGTCTCAACTTAAGAAGTGTCTCCGTATACCTGAGGAACAGTTACCAATGGAAGAGCTTAACGTTCAGGGTGATTTGACGTACACGGAGTACCCGATCAGGTTTCTTGATACATTGACCCGATTTACAAGGAATAAGGTGATAAAGATGTGCAAAGTGCAATGGAGTCGCCATGGAGAAGATGAAGCTACTTGGGAGAGAGAAGAAGAGCTTCGCATAGATTTTCCCCACCTTTTCCCTAGATCTTCTTAAATCTCGAGGACGAGATTATTTTTAAGGGGGGTAGGATTTGTAA